>NC_044403.1:30633308-31833308 GCF_006542625.1 Nomascus leucogenys | reverse complement strand
GGCAGTACTCTAGGGGTCATAGTCCTATTTTGTTTGGTTTTGTTTGCTTGATTTATTACAGAATTTAGTATTCGAGTACAGTTATGTTCCATGCATTAAATTAGGTGTCTAATTACGTGCCATGCATTAAATTACACTTGAGTGCCTAGTACATAGTAGATTCCCAGGTGTCATTGCCTTTGCCCCACTTTGAGTTAAAAAATAATGTCCTTGTTTCAGAAAGAGAAACTTCATTTTTGTAATAAAATAAGCAATCTAAGGCATTAACAGCTAGTAAATATTAACGCTAAAATTTGAAAATGTCTGTTACTCCAAATCCAGTGCTTTCCTCACTATTTTGTAGCTCTAATCAAAGCTATTCTTCAAGCATATTAATTATACAGTTGATAAAATAGGGTAAGGAAAAAAGATTAAAGGAAGCCATTGGATCTATCTGATATAGGTGCCAAAGTGAGAGCTGATGCCAAGAGATAGGGAAAAGGGAATGGCAGGGATGGGATGGGGAAAGGAACTGTCTGGATATGTAAATGTCTCTGTAAAGACCTGTTTTTGGGGTGAGGGAGATAATTGGGTGAAGAGCCAATGGTAACTCGAGTATTAAAAGATTGGTTAATTGTTCCTGGTGGCACCATCACAAAGAACATCAGAGGGAAAACAAATATATAATGGAAATTGATAAATTTGGGTTTGTGCATGTCTTGATTACCAAAATCATCATTATTTACAGACACTGAAGGCTTTAGGTAAACCTGCTTCCTTAGAAACATGCTGTTATTGATTTGAAATAAAACTGAATCATTGTGTTTTATTCTTAGCAGCAGGGAATACAGCAGACAGCCCCTCCTCAACAGACAGTGCAGTATTCACTTTCACAGACATCAACCTCCAGTGAGGCCACTACTGCACAGCCAGTGAGTCAACCTCAAGCTCCACAAGTCTTGCCTCAAGTATCAGCTGGAAAACAGGTAAACTTTTTTTTTTTTTTTTTTAAACAGGTAAACTCTTAATTTCTGAAAGGATGCTAAAAGGGATCTCCATGTAACTTGTCCTTTCATGTGGATAGACTTCTACCCTTTCTTCTAAGGGTAACCAACCCTTGAAGTAGATTAATCTCATTGCAGAAATGAAGTGGAGATCACCTCATTGGTGCATATGCATTATTTAATGTAAATGGGTACGTTACTGACAGCAGTGACAATCCAAAGTTTCACTTTTAGTCCTTACCAGTCCAAAACCGATTTAACAGGTATTAGAAATAATAGGTTAAATAAAGGCGCTCTGGTAACTGAACCTATGACATTCCCTAGAATTGTGTCAGCTATGTCTGATATTCTAGGTTTGAAACTATACTTTATTTTCATGTAGATTTCTGCACTGTTTACTATGTGGAATGTTTTTTTTTTTCTTAAGTAGTCCTCCTAATCACTTGAAAAGTACCCTGTAGAAGGTGTGCTTTTCTGAATGACCTTTTTTCAACTTTATTTTTAAGTACTGTTGTGCATGTATGTGCACAGTGTATTGTTACCCTAATATTTCATCACATCTGAGATGCTATCAACTTTAAAATGTACCATATTTTATGTACTACATTATCAGTTATAAGGTAGATCCCAATTTCTCACATGTTAAAATGATCAGGTAGTGGAGAGGGATGATTGTATCCTAGAATGAGTGAAATATGTGAATTATACCAATTTTTATTGAGCCATGTTAGACTTAAGAATTTTAGAAATAATATGAATGAAATCTTAATTCCACTGGGAAGGAATTCATTTGAATTCCAGTAACTACTGTAATAGCAGTCATAACTTTAGTGATAGCATTATGGTATGTAAAATATATTCCAATAAAGCTGTTAAAAAAAAAAAGCCAACCCCTTGTCTATGGAAGGGTCCTCTTCTATTGCCAAATGGTGAGGCATTAGCAAATATTTCTATGACAAAAAGTGTAGAACAGTAATAGTCTATTTAGCCTCTTTCTCTCCTGCTCTCCTTTGCATATTCTTATGTGGCATATTAACACTAATGTATGCAGGGTTTTGTTGGTTTGGTGTTTTTTTTGGTTTTGTTTTTTCCTTCTTTTTGGCTAATACATAAATCTTGCTTTTGGCAGCCTTGCTTTTTTTTTTTTTTTTTTTTTTTTTTTTTTAAAGCCCGTCTGTTTTGTTTTTCTTTACCTTCCCAGCTTCCAGTTTCCCAGCCAGTACCAGCTATCCAACGCGAACCTCAGATCCCAGTTGCAACACAACCCTCGGTTGTTCCAGTCCACTCTGGTGCTCATTTCCTTCCAGTGGGACAGCCGCTCCCTACTTCCTTGCTCCCTCAGTACCCTGTCTCTCAAATTCCCATATCAACTCCTCATGTGTCTACGGCCCAGGCAGGTTTCTCATCCCTTCCCATCACAATGGCAGCTGGCATTACTCAGCCTCTGCTCACATTGGCTTCATCTGCTACAACAGCTGCGATTCCGGGGGTATCAACTGTGGTTCCTAGTCAGCTTCCAACCCTTCTGCAGCCTGTGACTCAGCTGCCAAATCAGGTTCACCCACAGCTCCTACAACCAGCAGTTCAGTCCATGGGAATACCGGCTAACCTTGGACAAGCTGCTGAGGTTCCACTTTCCTCTGGAGATGTTCTGTACCAGGTATTGTGTTAGCTAGCAAAAGAGGGCACCACAGAGTTTGATCCTAGTAGATCACCACGAACATGGAAATCTAATAGTTGAGTGTCAGAATAACTAGAAATAACATGTCAACTGGAGAAGCAAAATAGTAAAATTCTGAGAAAGGATTGGGTAATGATGTTCAGTGATTCCTGATCCATTTTTCTCAAGACAGTTCTTCAGAGAAAAATGGTTCTCTCAGTATTCAGTGTAAGCTGAATGAATGCTAGATGTGGTTAATAGTACACCTGGCAACTTTTACATATATGGGTAGAATAAGTAGAATAGCCAACACGGTATCAACAAAAAGCTTCAGGGTTTAGATTGGGAAAATTAGCATTTCATGATATGACTGTTATGTGGAAGAATTTCTGCATTTTTCCATTTAAGATTGGCTAGGAAGAAATTGTGTTCCTCCTATTTAAATCATCTCTAGGTGAAGATAACCAACAATAAAGTATTATTGTAGAGTCCTGTCTCTTCTGTTGGAACCAGTCTACTACTTCATTTCAAGAATGTGGTCTTTATATGCCCGTTAGATTATTAGGAGATTGGCTACTGTTCTTCTTTGCTGTGTGCTTTTTTTTTTTTTTTTTTTTTTTTTTTTGCATGTCTTGCTGTTTTGCTAATTTAATGACCCCCAACCTGCTCTAACTCACCTTCCTCATTTCTGTCACAGGGCTTCCCACCTCGACTGCCACCACAGTACCCAGGAGATTCAAATATTGCTCCCTCTTCCAACGTGGCTTCTGTTTGCATCCATTCTGCAGTCCTATCCCCTCCCATGCCGACAGAAGTACTGGCTACACCTGGGTACTTTCCCACAGTGGTGCAGCCTTATGTGGAATCAAATCTTTTAGTTCCTATGGGTGGTGTAGGAGGACAGGTTCAAGTGTCCCAGCCAGGAGTGAGTTTAGCACAAGCCCCCACTACATCCTCCCAGCAAGCAGTTTTGGAGGTAAATAGAATTACTGCGTGTTTATATATAAAACATATATATATAATTGGACAAAAATGATAAAGGAGAAAGAAACATAGGCTCCCCTGGTTTAGAACTTATTTGGAGACCATGTCAAACTAACTTCTGCACGACTTTTTCTTACAGCAGAATGAAATGCCATTGTGGGGTCCTTGTTTCCACTGGCTGTTCTGTTGGGAAGTGAGTGTGCCTTGGAGAAGATTAACCCTATTAGCACTTCACTTCTTTAGCTAGTACTTTAGCCATTATTCTTGTCCTTTCACAAACTTTTTCCATTGGCAGTCATAAGAGTATCTTACCTTCCTGTGCTCTCAGCAATCATTTTTGCCCTGCTAGGAGAAGATCTGAATTCATCTTTGTACTATGCACTGTCTGCACTATTGCACACTCTTGGTAAGATGCTGGCTGCATGGCAAGTTGTAGGTTCACACTGCCTAGCAGATATGTTGGCTGACTTCATACCATGCAGTCTATACCAGAGACTAGCTTTAGAAACTTTCTTTGGAATTTTAAGACCATTATCTCTAGATGCTGAATATTGAGAATTTACTAGTAAATTTAGTGCTTCTAGGACTTAGTGGGGAGGGATAAGGAAAAAAATAAGTAGATTATTGGTGATAGTGAATGATAAATATATTACTACCAAGATTTGAATTATCTTTTCGATTCACAGAGTACTCAGGGAGTCTCTCAGGTTGCTCCTACAGAGCCAGTTCCAGTAGCACAGCCACAGCCTACCCAGCCGACCACTTTGGCTTCCTCTATAGACAGGTACGTAAAACTAGAATTCTCCTTTCTTGACTGGTAAATAAGATGGTATGAAACGCCAAACTATCAGACCTTTAAATCTCGTCGTATTATAAACTGCACTTTTTTTTTCTTTTTAAATTTCAAAGTGCACATTCAGATGTTGCTTCAGGTATGAGTGATGGCAATGAGAATGTCCCATCTTCCAGTGGAAGGCATGAAGGAAGAACTACAAAACGGCATTACCGAAAATCTGTAAGGAGTCGCTCTCGACATGAAAAATCTTCACGCCCAAAATTAAGAATTTTGAATGTAAGTATTCCTGATTTGTGAGTTTCGTGTTGTTAAAGGAATTTGACACTGAAAAAGATTTTAGAGGTCATCAAATCCAAACCACTCACTTCATAAAATAAAGATAACTATCTGTGTGTGATAGATTATTTATTTATTTATTTATTTATTTATTTATTTAAGACGGAGTCTCGCTCTGTCCCCCAGGCTGGAGTGCAGTGGCATGATCTCGGCTCACTGTGATTGCAGTGCCTCCTGGGTTCAAGCAATTTTCCTGCCTCAGCCTCCCAAGTAGCTGGGACTACAGACACACCCCACCACGCACGGCTAGTTTTTGTATTTTTAGTAGAGACAGGGTTTCACCATATTGGTCAGGCTGGTTTCAAACTCATGACCTCAAGTGACTCACCTGCCTCGGCCTCCCAAAGCACTGGGATTACAGGCACCCAGCCAGATAATTTATACAGTACTCTTCTCGTTTAATGCCCACAGTCTCTTTGACTTAAATATCACATTTTTAGAAAAATGAAAAGGTAGTTCATAAAGCTATGATAGGGCCAGCAGTTAATATCATTTAAATATTTCTTAAGGCTTAGATGAATTGATGAATGTATAGGATCTTATAATTAGCTAAATGATATTCTTATATTCCATATTTCTATGATAAAGCACTACTTACCTTTTAGAAAAAGAATAGAGAGTTTTAGTAAGTAGCTCTAAGGCTAACATCTTCTCAAGGATTTTTCTTGCTACCAGTTTAAGAGACAAAGTACTAGTGCTCCAAGGAACAGTGATAACATGCTTCCATAGACATAAAGTCAAGTGCTAATCTGTATTGCTTTTCTGAAATTCAGTAATCAAGCTGAATATGGTCTTTGGAGATGATGTACCTTTTTTCTTTTTAGGTTTCAAATAAAGGAGACCGAGTAGTAGAATGTCAATTAGAGACTCATAATAGGAAAATGGTTACATTCAAATTTGACCTAGATGGTGACAACCCCGAGGAGATAGCAACAATTATGGTATGTCTGCATTTGGAGTTCTAAGTTTTTCCTTAGTACTTGATCTTAATAGCCATTGCTCTAGGCAAATATGCCATATTTTGTAATCCGTGTTTTTTTAAAGTTATGCATTTACTTCAATGTGAATAAAACTAGCACACCCAACCTGTGATTTAGTGATGTTTTTGTCTAGGCTATGTCTAACTAGATATTGAAGTTCTTAAAGAGAGAAGAGCTAACTTGAGTACAAAATAAATAAAAATATAAGTAAGTATGCAGATAGGACAGAAGTCATAAAAGTGACATAAAGTTTGAGAAATGACACTAATTAGACTGACATCACATTTCTTTTACAGGTGAACAATGACTTTATTCTAGCAATAGAGAGAGAGTCATTTGTGGATCAAGTGCGAGAAATTATTGAAAAAGCTGATGAAATGCTCAGTGAGGATGTCAGTGTGGAACCAGAGGGTGACCAGGGATTGGAGAGTCTACAAGGAAAGGATGACTATGGCTTTTCAGGTTCTCAGGTAGGTTCACCACTCCCATAGTGAAACGTTGTTGATTTAAAATATTTTCATAGTTCTAAATTTGCTATGCAAAATGTCCAGTGATATCATCTGACACCAATGACCAACAACAAACTTTTATATTCTCTTCACATGTGGCAGTTTGCTTTGCCTAGTCATTGAGATTGCATTTGAGAATGTATTTAATCACTTTTGTTTGTTGTAGAAATTGGAAGGAGAGTTCAAACAACCAATTCCTGCGTCTTCCATGCCACAGCAAATAGGTGAATTTATTTTCTTTCCTTGTTTTTACCTTTGACTTAAGAAGCCATTAGCTGGGCATGGTGGCAGGCATCTGTAGTCCCAGCTACTCAGGAGGCTGAGGCACGAGAATCGCTTGAACCCAGGAGGCAGAGTTTGCAGTGAGCTGAGATCGCACCACTGCACTCCAGCCTGGGTGACAGAGTGAGACTGTGCCTCAAAGCAGTTGTGTGTGCCAATAATGAAGTCTAACAATATTTATAATAATAATGCTATTAAGTTGTGTTTGTTTGTTTGTTTTTCACCAGGTATTCCTACCAGTTCTTTAACTCAAGTTGTTCATTCTGCTGGAAGACGGTTTATAGTGAGTCCTGTGCCAGAAAGCCGATTACGAGAATCAAAAGTTTTTCCCAGTGAAACAACAGATACAGGTAAGGGATTGATTCTGCCACATTGTTATGTAAATTCTACAGTGCCTCTGCTATGTTGAAAGCTTAATCATAAAGCAGTAATTTATGATGACACAGATAATAAAAAAGAATAGAAAATTGAAGTTATAACCAACAGATAAACATATGGGAGAGGGAAATAGATGAAGAATACAGAGGATTACAGAAAAAGCCAAGAAGCACGGCCATACCAAGATACAGCCTGTATAATAGATATTGTAGTATGTGTTTATTTCTGCACTTAGTACTGTTGTCTATGTTTTAAGATTACTCCATATTTTTTATCAAAAACAGATATTTGTAGGAGCTGACTTAGGCTAGCGGACAATCTTTTGAATCCATCCTTTTAAAATGGGCTGATTCTTATTTTTTTGTATTCCTTTGCAGTTGCTGCCTCTACCTCTCAGAGCCCTGGAATGAACTTGTCTCACTCTGCATCATCCCTTAGTCTACAACAGGCCTTTTCTGAACTTAGACGTGCCCAAATGACAGAAGGACCCAATACAGCACCTCCAAACTTTAGTCATACAGGACCAACATTTCCAGTAGTACCTCCTTTCTTAAGTGGCATTGCTGGAGTCCCAACCACAGCAGCAGCCACAGTACCAGTCCCTGCAACAAGCAGCCCTCCTAATGACATTTCCACATCAGTAATTCAGTCTGAGGTTACAGTGCCCACTGAAGAGGGGATTGCTGGAGTTGCCACCAGCATGGGTGTGGTAACTTCAGGTGGTCTCCCCATACCACCTGTGTCCAAATCACCAGTAGTTTCCAGTGTAGTTTCAAGTATCACAATACCTGCAGTTGTCTCAACATCTACTACATCCCCGTCACTTCAAGTCCCCACATCCACATCTGAGAACATTGTTTCTAGTACAGCACTGTATCCTTCAGTAACAGTTTCAGCAACTTCAGCCTCTGCAGGGGGCAGTACTGCTACCCCAGGTCCTAAGCCTCCAGGTGTAGTATCTCAGCAGGCAGCAGGCAGCACTACTGCGGGAGCCACATTAACATCAGTTTCTGCTACCACTTCATTCCCAAGCACAGCTTCACAGCTGTCCATTCAGCTTAGCAGCAGTACTTCTACTCCTACTTTAGCTGAAACCGTGGTAGTTAGTGCACACTCACTAGATAAGACATCTCATAGCAGTACAACTGGATTGGCTTTCTCCCTGTCTGCACCATCTTCCTCTTCCTCTCCTGGAGCAGCAGTGTCTAGTTCTATTTCCCAGCCTGGTGGGCTGCATCCTTTGGTCATTCCATCAGTGACAGCTTCTACTCCTATTCTTCCCCAAGCAGCAGGACCTACTTCTACACCTTTATTACCCCAAGTACCTAGTATCCCACCCTTGGTACAGCCTGTTGCCAATGTGCCTGCCGTACAGCAGACACTAATTCATACTCAGCCTCAACCAGCTTTGCTTCCCAACCAGCCCCATACTCATTGTCCTGAAATAGATTCTGATACACAACCCAAAGCTCCTGGAATTGATGACATAAAGACTCTAGAAGAAAAGCTGCGGTCTCTCTTTAGTGAACACAGCTCATCTGGAGCTCAGCATGCCTCTGTCTCACTGGAGACCTCATTAGTCATAGAGAGCACTGTCACACCAGGCATCCCAACTACTGCTGTTGCACCAAGCAAACTCCTGACTTCCACCACAAGTACTTGCTTACCACCAACCAATTTACCACTAGGAACAGTTGCTTTGCCAGTTACACCAGTGGTCACACCTGGGCAAGTTTCTACCCCAGTCAGCACTACTACATCAGGAGTGAAACCTGGAACTGCTCCCTCAAAGCCACCTTTAACTAAGGCTCCGGTAAAATTATTGTTATAAAATAATTAGATAAATATGATCAGTTTTTTTCTCCCTAATAAGTACATTTTTCATTTCAGCCTTGCAAGTTAGAAACATAGTTATAAAGGTACCTGGCTTATAGTATTTATTAAATTGACAGCAGTTTGAGGGTATATCTACAATGAATATGAGATTTTTTTTTCCAAGTGTGGCAGGATTTTGGGGTTAATTATGCTGCACAGTTTTCCAAGATTGTATAATTATCGGGTAACATACAGGTATTTCTTCTGAATTGGTACAAACTGAAGAAGTCTGTATCCCAAAAGGGAGCTAAGTGCATCTGTCAGCAAAATGTATGTAAATAACAGCAGTTCATAATCTTTGTTTCAGTGAGAATGAAGCAAATTTTTGGCCTTGTTGTAGATTCCACAGTTGTACAGTTTGGGGGTTATAAAAAATTGGAAGTCAATAAGGAAATTGATACAGAGGAGGAAGAAATAATCTAATCCTGGGACTGAAGTAACTAGAATTTATTATCTAATTATGCTGTGGTGGATTTCCTCTTGTTCTGCCACCTTCTCCAAATAACAAGGCTGTGTTATGTCTACTGTATTGTATGCTTCAGCCTCTTTCTGCATTGCCATTTATGTGAGGTTCTCTTTATAGTAGGATAATGCAGAATCTTCAGTCAGATAAAATAGAAATTCTTGATAATAGTGTTAGATTTCTGATGCCTTTTGTTATCAGACCTTCCCATTGGTTATTTATTAACCAGCTACTGTTTTCTTTTCTCAGAAAATCTTGTTTTACATGGCGAAAGTCTGATACATACTGCACCAAATAAGTAGCTCAAGAATATCTGGACACTGCCACTTATATACATATAGCTTTTGTTCTGTTCTTCCTGGGGGACAACTTTTTACTGTATTTTACTATTCATTTAATAGGTATATTGTAGTAACCCCTATAATAACATCATTGGTTGTCACACCCTTTTTTGAAGACAGATACCAGAGAGTAACCTCAGTGATAAACATGTCTTAACTGTATATATTTTATTCTTGTGTTTGTGCATTCAAATTAGTTGATTTGCTCTTCAGTATGCAGTCTTTGTATTTAGCGTCTCATGGACTTGAATTTCCCTTTGTTGTCTGTAGGTGCTGCCAGTGGGTACTGAACTTCCAGCAGGTACTCTATCCAGCGAGCAGCTGCCACCTTTTCCAGGACCTTCTCTAATCCAGGTGCCTCAAGACTTGACAAATTTCTTCCTGTGCCCTGCTTTCTTTGACAAAGCTTGCTGAAGTCTCCACGGCGTGGTCTTGGCTTTTGCCTATTTGGCTTTGACTTAGTAACACCTTTCTTTTAAAACGTTATAACCAGTGACCCAGGTTCTACTTAAGTAAGAAGCTTCATAGCTCTTTTGTTTGTAATGTTGCTTCCGGTTATCCGGAAACACTTGATACTAATTTTTTTTATATCTTATGATGGAAAAAAACAGCAAAGCTAACGTTTTGCCAGACTCATATAGCTCCCTTTATCATTCACACTTCTGTAGAATAGTGAAATTGCATATATAATCAAAATTAACTTTGAGAGTGCCTTAGAAAGGAGAAGCACAATGGCAACTGACAAACTTTTTCGGTGAGTCCAGAGTAACCAATTTTTTCTTGAATGTGTATCATTTCTTTCACTAGCCACCTAATGAAGTAATTAGCTTACTTATAGGTAGGTATAGGGGTGATGTTTCGTGAAAACTATGTGTGCTGTATCTTTTAAAATAAAAGCCACCGAGCTCAGTGAGATGCTAACATTATGAGATTACTCATGGAGGAACTGAGACTAGCCTCATGAACTTGAGATTCCCATCTCACAGTCAGTTCTGCTCACTTGAGTGCAGTGGTGGACAGAATTACCTGTAATATTTATTATTTCTCTTTCCCACCCCAGCCCACCACCAACACATTTAATTGAATTTCCATAAGAAAAGTACTAATTGTGAATCTGTTGTGACCAGGAAAAAGCTTCTGACATGAGACAAGCCAGTAAACTTTTAACTAAATTAGGAATTTATTTTTGAATCATATATAAGAAATAAGAAAGACATGGTAAATTGCTTACTTGAGAAGCTGAGTTGGAATTTATCCCTATTTCTTTGGTCCCAGTGTACAGGGGAACACTATTTAAGGAACTTGCCACAATGAAGTAAAAACCCCAACAGAGAAAGCACTCCATCAGCTGTCACATCGCAGGAAAGTGCATTGTGAAAGTCCGTAAATCAGGAGTTAGAAAATCAGTTTTAAACTTATTTTCTCATTTAAAAACATGGATTCAGATTTCTAAGGGAGTATAAAGTGTGATGAAAAACGGCAAGTGAGACATGTGGAGGGGTAAGGGTAAATAGCTAGTGCGTAGATAGAGGGAAAGGCATAAGCGAAGGCTGTGCAACAATAGATTGATAGAAGCCAAGACAGATGTAGGATTAGACTGTGGAAGGGTAGAAGGAAGCTGTGTGCTTGGGGTGGATGGAACGGTTAACAGAATGGAATACCCAGACCTCCTTGCCACCATCTGTAGGGAAGAAGTATACATGTAAGAAAGAAGAAAATAATACCCTGTGATAGTGACAGAATATGTTAATGCCATCTTTTATTCATAGGGGCACCTTCCCAGAAAGATGTATAAAACTGAGAAAGAAACGAGGGAACATGAGATACAGTGAATCTGCCAGTAGATCTTTGTACATTTTTCACAATATATTTTAAAGATTGCACAAATAAACAACTCTTTCTACCATTTTGAGTAACATCAAACATAGAATGTAATAAGACCTAAACTGCAAAAACATGAACTACTCTAAGCCTTGAGAGTCTGACATACAATCTTGAGAAACTGGCAAAATAATCAAAGCAGTATACTAAATTTGAGTATAGTTTTATATGTTCTGTAAAGACAAATGTTATGTCATGCCAATATAAAGCATAAAACAGTGTGTCCTATCTAAATTGGCTATATATCGTGACTCTGAAGGTGCCAAGAAACTATTTACTGTGATTGTTTTCATTCAGTCCCAGCAACCTCTAGAGGATCTTGATGCTCAATTGAGAAGAACTCTTAGTCCAGAGATTATCACAGTGACTTCTGCGGTTGGTGTAAGTTTTGAAAATCTTGATAAAATCTCCTCATAACCCTAATATATTATATGCCTGGGACACAAACTGTAACCTAAACCATTATTAATACCTTTAACATGTATTCAGAGTTCCTGCTTATTCTAGCCAAAAGAAATGAGACTGATTAATGAAAGATGAATGCTGACTCAGGAGTATCACTATGGAAAAGATTTTATTTGAAAGGTGCTTTTCTAGTTGTACGTCTGGTTAGACTGTGCCACAGATCAATTCTATGGATTTCGTATTTTTGTTTTAGAGGAGGCTAAATTTTGTCAGATAAAATAACGTTTTGGGCCAGGTGCAGTGGCTCACGCCTGTAATCCCAGCACTTTGGGAGGCCGAGGCGGGCGGATCACAAGGTCAGGAGATCGAGACCATCCTGGCTAACATGGTGAAACCCCATCTCTACTAAAAATACAAAAAATTATCCAGGTGTGGTGGTGCATGCCTGTAGTCCCAGCTACTGGGGAGGCTGAGGCAGGAGAATGGCGTAAAACCCAGGAGGCAGAGTTTGCAGTGAGCCGAGATTGCACCACTGCCGTCCAGCCTGTGCGACAGAGCGAGACTCCATCTCAAAAATAGTAATACTAGTGTTTTGATTAAAACTGTTTTTCTGTGACTATCCAAGTTATACCCTTAAGCATCCTATGAGAAAAATTAAGAAAGCAATCAAGAATTAAGAGTAGAAATTCATTCTTTTAAAATGTGCCTTTTTTTTTTTTTTTTTTTTTTTTTTTTTCTTTTGAGACAGAGTCTTGCGCTGTTACCTAGGCTGTAGTGCAGTGGCACGATCTTGGCTCACTGCAACCACTGCCTCCCAGGTTCAAGTGATTCTTCTACCTCAGCCTCCCAAGTAACTGGGGTTACAGGTGCCCACCACCACACCCGTCTAATTTTTGTATTTTTATTAGAGACGGAGTTTCGCCATGTTGGCTAGGCTGGTCTCGAACCCCTGACCTCAAATGATCTGCCCACCTTGGCCTCCCAAAATGCTGGGATTACAGGTGTGAGCCACCATGCCCGGCCCTAAAAGGTGCCTTTCTTTACATCAGACTTTTAGACTTTAAAAGAAAAAGGAAAGAAGATAAAATTTTCTCAGATATAAGTGTTTCATCACATATACTGTCTTTCTGCCCTTTTACAAAGACCATAGGAAAGGCAACGAGGCAAAAGTTTGAGTGACTGAAGCTAAAGATTTGTGGTGTCTGTCTGTGTATGTTTTACAGCCTGTGTCCGTGGTGGCTCCAACAGCAATTACAGAAGCAGGAGCACAGCCTCAGAAGGATGGTGAGAAACATCCTTCTTCCTTTTATATTACTCATTCCAGTCCTACCTGTAGTTGATTCAGGAGGTTTACTGTTTCAAAGACGCATTTCCATGTATTTGATAACTGAGGAGCATTGGTAGTAGTGTCTAAAGCTTGAAAGATTAGCAAATTGGTAAGTCTGTTCTGTTATGATTTGGCAGAGGAAAGGTTATACAGGAGGTAATGATAAGACCCTTCATTATTAGCTATGCCAGATCCTTGCTATTAGAGATTAGGAAATTAAAGCATACTGTATTTAGAAAAGTTAACTTACTGATAACCTCTTAGCTTTTGTGACACTGGATATATAGGGATAGAAGCTTGAATAGTCTGGACATATATTTGTGTGGAAATACAAATGTAAGATTTCAGTTAATCAATTTAAACATTTTTATTTTCAAGGCAATTATATTCTCAATTGGTTATCATTTTAAAAGTGATTTGCAAATCATTAGAACAGTCTAGAAATGGAAAAATGAAAGGGGAATGTAGGTTATCAAAATATGTGGAGTATCAAATATGTACAATGAAAATAATAAAAGTTTATTACCAATAAAAAGAGAATGTAGAATATGAAAATGGTAGCTTTTCAAATCATTGGAAGATGGAATATTTCTTTTTTTTTGAGATGGAGTTTGCTCTTGTTGCCCAGGCTGGAGTGCAGTGGCGTCATCTCGACTCACTGCAACCTCCACCTCCTAGGTTCAAGCGATTTTCCTGCCTCAGCCTCCCAAGTATCTGGGATTACAGGCATGCACCACCACACCTGGCTAATTTTGTATTTTTAGTAGAGACAGGGTTTCTCCATGTTGGTCAGGCTGGTCGCAAACTCCTGACCTCAGGTGATCTGCCTGCCTCAGCCTCCCAAAGTGCTGGGTTTATAGGCGTGAGCCACCGCACCTGGCTGAAAGATGGAATATTTTTATAAGTGGTTTAGAACAACTCGAAAGCCATCTGGAAAAAAGCAAAGGTGGATCACTAGCCTAGACATAAGTAAAGTCCAAGTGGACCAAAGATGAAATATTATATCATAAAATAGTACTACATGAAATCATAAGGGGATTTTTTCTTTTTCTTTTTTTTTTTTAATTTTTTAATTTATTAGTAATAACAACTTGAGAATTGCATAGTATTAAGGCATCAGTTCTTGGAGTGTGGGCTTAGGACCCTTTTGGGGCGCCTATGAGGGTAACACTATTTTACAGTAAAACTAAGACATTATTTTCGTTTTTCACTATAGACAAAAATTTAGCCAGCTGTGGTGGTGTATGCCTGTAGTCCTAGCTAATCGGGAGGCTGAGACGAGAGGATTGCTTGAGCCCAGGAGTTCCAGGCTACAGTGAGCTATGATTTTGCCACTGCACTGCAGCCTGGGTGGCAGAGTGAGACCCTGTCTCAAAAAAAAAATGATGCATGAACAAAAAAATCTATAGGTCAATGGATTTTAATGGCCACAGTTATGAATATCTTATTACTATTATTTCAGATCCCACATTATAACTAACTTTTTTTTTGTGGCTTGGAAATCTTTTTTTTTTTTTCTAATTGTATTATTATTATACTTTAAGTTTTAGGGTACATGTGCACAATGTGCAGGTTTGATACGTATGTATACATGTGCCATGTCGGTGTGCTGCACCCATTAACTCGTCATTTAGCATTAGGTGTGTCTCCTAATGCTATCCCTCCCCCCTCCCAGGGGGATTTTTTTCAACTGTCTAGAGCAGGGTTGACAAACTTTTTCTGTAAAGGGCGAGATAGTAAAAATTTTAGACTTTCTAGACCATATAGTCTCTTGCAACTTACTCAGATGTCACAAGTAGCAATGGACAATACATAAATAAATGAGTTTGTGTTTCAATAGAATTTATTTACAAAAACAGGCAGTAGGCTGAATGTGGTCCATGGATCAGTTTGGAGTTCTCAGATAAGTTTAATAGCGGTGTTAAGTTCAATGTCTAATCCAGAAGCAAGTAGTAATAGATATAAAATTTTCTTCATGGAAGAAAAGTGCCATTGATTGCAAATATAAATGAAAAACTGGGGAAATATATATATTTGTGGGAGGAGGAGGGGTATGTGTAGTCATATCACAAAAAGAACTCATTTCGCTAATACAAAGAGTTCCTAAAATTCAACATGAACCAAAAAACAATCAAAAGATAACAGAAAAGGAAACTTAGACGTGAAAATATTTAACATCCATAATGATAGAAATACAAAGTAAGGCTGCAAGTGATAGCAATTCCCACCTCTCATTGGTAAATTCAGGGGTCTAATAGCCACCAGTGACTTGGTACAGCCTCTGAGGGATCAATTTATAATAGTGATGTCTACTACAGTCTTAAATGGAAATAATTCAGCACTTTCATTGTGGTATATTTATTGTACAGATCTATAAGAGAATATTTATTTTTAAAATAGCAAGAAATTCTGGGCCGGGCGTGGTGGCTCACACCTCTAATCCCAGCACTTTGGGAGGCCAAAGCAGGTGGATTGCTTGAGCCCAGGATTTCGAGACCAGCCTGGGCAACATAGTGAGACCCCCATCTCTGCAAGAAATTTTAAAAATTAGCCGGATGTGGTGATATGCACCTGTTGTTCTAGCTTCCCAGGAGACTGAGGAGGAAGGATCACCTGAACCTGGGAGGTCAAGACTGTGGTGAGCGGTGATGGCGTCACTGTACTCTAGCCTGGGTGACAGAGTGAGACCCTGTCTCAGTGAAAAAAGAAAGTCTGAATAATTTAAATGCCCATCAGTAGAAGCCTGATTAAACATGAAATATATATATGGTATATACATAGGGTATGACACTATGCAATCATTAAAAAGAATGAGGCATTGATATGGAATGATCTCAAAGATACAGAATTACATGAAAACATAAAAATCACTCAATGTTCTACTAGCTGTATAAAATAAATATATCTCTAGAAAGAAACTCAAAGCATTGTTCCCCGGAAAGGCTTTTAAATTGCCCAAAGTACTTATCAATAATTCTGAGGGCCGGGTGCAGTGGCTCATGCCTGTAATCCCAGCACTTTGGGAGGCTGAGTCGGGCGGATCACGAGGTCAGGAGATTGTGACCATCCTGACTAACACGGTGAAACCCTGTCTCTACTAAAAATACAAAAAATTAGTCGGGCATGGTGGTGGGTGCCTGTGGTCCCAGCTACTCAGGAGGCTGAGGCAGGAGAATGGCGTGAACCTGGGAGCTTTGCAGTGAGCCAAAATCGCACCACTGCACTGCAGCCTGGGCAACAGAGCGAGACTCTGTCTCAAATAATAATAATAATAATAATTCTGAGAACTGTACTATCCTATTCTAGAATTTGCCTGTGTTACATTGAGAAAATAAAATTAGCTGGTTTTCATTTAACAATGGGTCTTGGCTGGACATGGTGATTCACACCTGTAATCCCAGCACTTTGGGAGGCTGAGGCAGGCATATTACCTGAGGTCAGGAGTTCGAGACCAGCCTGGACAACATGGTGAAACTCCATCTCTACTAAAAATACAAAAATTAGCCGGGTGTGGTGGCACATGCCTGTAATCCCAGCTACTCAGGAGGCTGAGGCAGGAGGATCACCTGAACCCAGTGGGTGGAGGTTGCAGTGAGCTGAGATCGCACTACTGCACTCCAGCCTGGCCAACAGAGCGAAACTCCATCTCAATAAAATAAAATAAAGATGGGTCCTTAACGTCCTCAGTAAAATCTCATCCTTCATTTCACTTACTTATATATCTGAATTAAAGAATGAGTAATTGAGTTTTTAATGCCTGTTAACCTTTGTTTTTATAGTATATATTAATGTTGTATTTGGTATCTAGTAGTAGAGCAAACAATAACTCTTTTCCCCTATTGGACAAAGCCTCATGGAGGGAGGAGACAAGGAAGTTCTCTTTGCCTCTAACAGCTTTCCTCATGTGTAGTTTGATTTTGCTGTATTTCTAGCCAAAGGAAAAAGAAGTTAACTGGAAAGAGACACTTACGTTTTCTTCATCCATGTATTTGTTTCAGTTTCTCAAGTCAAAGAAGGCCCTGTCCTAGCAACTAGTTCAGGAGCTGGTGTTTTTAAGATGGGACGATTTCAGGTAAGACAGTCACTTTGCGTTGCCTTGATTCCTTCCTTTGGAGGAGTTGTCTATATAATAAAATTACTGCCTACCTATTTGGGACACAATTGCCAGTCTAGTGATTTCTGCCACATAGTACTTTATAGCTCTTTTTAGCATTTTCCTAATAAAAGTAATATATACTAAATAAAATATAGAAATACTTAGTAGAGACACGGTAGATAGTCGTACTATCTATCCGCCCACCTCCCAAGATTACTTTTTGGGGTGTATTTCCTTCCACTCCTTGTTTTCTGTACAAGTGTTTATCTAAAATTGACTACCATTTCTCCTGTTCCAAATGTTACAGCTTTTTTTCCCATCTGGTAATTGGTTTACCTAACCAGTCTCCATCGTGATTTCTAATTTTTCCAACATAATAAGTTATGTAACAGCAAACATCTTTGTGTATAAAAATGTTTTCCACATTTAAAATAATTGTCCTAAGATTAATTCTTTAAATTAAAACACATGATACCATATCACTTTATTTTACCAGCTTGTCCAACATGTGAGCATCTTCTGGCTGGGGAGAGTAGGTGATATTTTTCTCATTTGTAAACAGGTCCTGAGCGTTCATAGGTGGGCTGAGTTTGTATTTGTAAACACATGGACAAACCAGAACAAGGATCTGGATCCTCTTTTTTAGTTACCAGTTAGTTGTGTTGATTCTTGAGGCATAGCAGGCATTTAACATTTACCTTGTAGTTTTTCTTATTCACAGGCAACCCAAAAAATTCTACAATGTCTTGTTAATTTATTTTATTTATTTATTTTTATTTTATTTTGTTTTTTTATTTTTATTTATTTATTTATTTTTGAGACGGAGTCTCACTCTGTCACCCAGGCTGGAATGCAGTGGCACGATCTCGGCTCACTGCAACCTCTGCCTCCTGGGTTTAAGTGATTCTCCTGCCTCAGCCTCCCAAGTAGCTGGGATTACAGGCGCACGCTACCATGCCTGGCTAATTTTTGTATTTTTAGTAGAGACAGGGTTTCACCATGTTGGCCAGGCTGATCTGAAACTCCTGACCTCAAGTAATCCGCCTGCCTCAGCCTCCCAAAATGCTGGGATTACAGGCGTGAGCCACTATGCCTGGCCCTGACCTTTTGTTATTTATATGTTGACTAAGACATAAATCTGAATTTTGTGTATGACATCAAATACGAAAGTAAATTATTTACTTTGTAAACGTAGCCAGCCACACAGAATCTGCATCTCAGTACACATGTGTTCTCTATGATGGTATTCAATTTTTCTTCATAGTCAAAGATGGAGGCACTATGTAAAGAGATAATCAGCCTACTCATTGACAGGGAAATAAAGTGATTCTTTTTTTCCTTTTTTAAATTGTCTGTGATAGAAATTGGATATTGAGAACTTAAGTTTTTAATCTTTGTCCTTTTTTTCATCAGGTTTCAGTTGCAGCAGACGATGCCCAGAAAGAGGGTAAAAATAAGTCAGAAGATGCAAAATCTGTTCATTTTGAATCCAGCACTTCAGAGTCCTCGGTGCTATCAAGTAGTAGTCCAGAGAGTACCTTGGTGAAACCAGAGCCGAATGGGATAACCATCCCTGGTATCTCTTCAGATGTGCCAGAGAGTACCCACAAAACTGCTGCTTCAGAGGCAAAGTCAGACACTGGGCAGCCTACCAAGGTTGGACGTTTTCAGGTGACAACTACAGCAAACAAAGTGGGTCGTTTCTCTGTATCAAAAACTGAGGACAAGATCACTGACACAAAGAAAGAAGGACCAGTGGCATCTCCTCCTTTTATGGATTTGGAACAAGCTGTTCTTCCTGCTGTGATACCAAAGAAAGAAAAGCCTGAACTGTCAGAGCCTTCACATCTAAATGGGCCATCTTCTGACCTGGAGGCCGCTTTTTTAAGTAGGGATGTGGATGATGGTTCAGGTAGTCCAAACTCCCCCCATCAACTGAGCTCAAAGAGCCTTCCTATTCAGAATCTAAGTCAAAGCCTTAGTAATTCATTTAACTCCTCTTACATGAGTAGTGACAATGAGTCAGATATCGAAGATGAAGACTTAAAGTTAGAGCTGCGACGACTACGAGATAAGTAAGTATATTTTCTCTTGCGAAAGAATGTCAGATAAGGTTTTAAGACCTAGATCCTAGGGCCAAGATTAATAATATTTTTTGCCACAATATGCTAATGTCTCATTTCTTTTAAAGAGACAGTGCCACAGAAGCCCCACCCCATGCCTCCCCACCCCACCACACACACACACACACACACACACACACACACACACACACACACACACACACACACACACACACACGATTCCCAGCCACTGACTCACAGGCACAGGCAGCTTCTCTTGCACTCATACAGACCCATAGCATTTCTAGCTCTAGAACTTTTCATTGTTGCTGTATTATTACTGTATTATTGTTACTGTATTGTTATATTATTATTTTTATTAATAGCATATTTTATTACTATTAACTGCTCTTTATTTATTAGTCCACTAAATGAATCTGGTAATGGCACTGGGATGTATGATTATGTTGGCAGGTTTTGTTTGGCAAATTGGATCAGAGTAGCAAATTCAGCTATTGTGTGCGTGGCCTCAAAAGTCAGGAAATGTTTTTCTCCTAAAACATTATCAACCATTTGTTGTTGGCTAGGAGCTTACTGGAATATGGCTTGGGTAATGCAGGCCAGCAAGGTGAGTTGACAAACTAGAATCTCATGATAGTACATTTGGGGAAAAGATTCATTAGTAACTAGTACATACTTGAAAGCAGCTTCAGGAATACGCTGTTAATTCTTGTTTGAATGAAGAGGATTATGGTATTTTGAATTATGTTTGGTTATCTTTCATAGACATCTCAAAGAGATTCAGGACCTGCAGAGTCGCCAGAAGCATGAAATTGAATCTTTGTATACCAAACTGGGCAAGGTGCCCCCTGCTGTTATTATTCCCCCAGCGGCTCCCCTTTCAGGGAGAAGACGACGACCCACTAAAAGCAAAGGCAGCAAATCTAGTCGAAGCAGTTCCTTGGGGAATAAAAGCCCCCAGCTTTCAGGTAAAAAGCCCTGGACTAGGTAGCCACAGCTGTCCTATCTTTTGTTTCTGTCTCCAACTGTATGTGACCTGCTGAACGTTTGTTATTTTTGTTAAATTTCAAAGGAATTTGGCTCTCCTGATATTTTTGCTTCCTTGACTGCTGTACTTACATTTATTGTACCTCTTTTTGAGTCTATAGAAGTAGACTTAGTGAATACCATGGCTTATTCCATTGTAATCCATATTGCTCTCTACTGGTAATCTTTATTTATAGTTATTCTTAAGGATAGACATTTAGCTTTGCCTGTTAACTCATATAACTCACATTTAACCAAACTCTTGGGCAGTTGGAAGAAAATACATTATTCTCTGTTTAGTAAAACTTGGGTAGATTCTTTGTTTTAATGGATGACTTAGTCATGATTGCAACTTAGATGAACGTAATTGTCATATAGATATTTGTGTGTGTGTCTGAGTGGTGACCTCTTGATGAAGGTTTTTATTTCATTTATACTGGGTTAAAGAACTTGCTAGTCATTGGTCAGGCACTGTGGCTTACGCCTGTAATCCCAGCACTTTGGGAGGCTGAGGTGGGCAGATCACGAGGTCAGGAGATGGAGACCACCCTGGCTAACACGGTGAAACCCCGTCTCTACTAAAAATACAAAAAATTAGCCGGGCGTGGTGGTGGGCGCCTGTAGTCCCAGCTACTCGGAGAGGCTGAGGCAGGAGAATGGCATGAACCCGGGAGGCGGAGCTTGCAGTGAGCCGAGATTGCGCCACTGCACTCCAGCCTGGGTGACAGAGCGAGATTCTCTCAAAAAAAATAATAAATAAATAAATAAAATAACTTGCTAGTCATTAAAATCAAAGAAATAGTTAAGTGATACTCTTTTGTAATGTAATATATATATATATATATTTATTTATTTATTTATTTTAAGAGACAGGGCCTCACTCTGTTGCCCGGACTGGAGTGCAGTGGTGTGATCATAGCACAGAACACAACAGACTCAAAGTCCTAGGCTTAGGTGGTCCTCCTAGGACCTTCCTGGGTAGCTGGGATTACAGGCGCACACTACCATGCCCTGCTAACTTTGAATTTTTTTTTTTGAGACGGAATCCCGCTCTGTTGCCCAGGCTGGAGTACAGTGGCATAATCTCGGCTCACTGCATTCTCCGCCTCCCAGTTTGAAGTGATCCTCCTACCTCAGCCCCCACAATAGCTGGGATTACAGGCACACGTCACCATGCCTGGCTAATTTTTGTATTTTTAGTAGAGATGGGTTTTCACCATGTTGGCCAGGCTGGTCTCGAACTCCTGACTCAGGTGATCCACCCGCCTTGGCCTCCCAAAGTGCTGGGATTACAGGCGTGAGCCACCGTGCCCGGCTGTGGACTATATTTTAATTGGGATAGATAGAGAGTTTCTAATCCTTTGGTGAAATTATGGTAGTGTTAACATAATTAGTTGAAAAGTAAAAGATGGTTAAAATATGTTAAAAGCAGTTGCAAACTTCTTAGCAGTTCCATTCTCTGGAAGGGTTCACAGATATCCAAATCTAGCACATTAGGACCAATTCATGCAGACCATTAGTAGAGATGTGATTGTAAGAGAAATCAGCTAATTTCTGATCTGATCCCAATCAGATCTTTTTTTTTTTTTTTTGAGACAGAGTCGGCAGTGGCACAACCTCCAACTCCCAGGTTGAAGCAATTCTCATGCCTCAGCCTCCCAAGTAGCTGGGATTACAGGCGTGTAATCCCAAACCAAATGTATAAGAACACCTGGCTAATTTTTGTATTTTTAGTAGAGACTGGGTTGCACTATGTTGGCCAGGCTGGTCTCAAACTTCTGACCTCAGGTGATTCGCCCGCCTCAGCCTCCCAAAGTGCAGATTACAGGCATGAGCCACTATGCCCAGCTATGATCCTAATCAAATTCTAATACCAATTTTGACATACTTTTTGAGTGGACTTGAATTCAACTGGGAACCAGGGAACAGAGAGTCAATTTTAGGACAACTGACCTATTGAAAGCAACCTACCAAAAATAATTTTAAACGTCCATTGCTCTGTAGTGACCTACATCATTTTTTGGCATCTCTTTTGTATTTTCTGATGCATGTTTATAGGAAAGTCTAAGCAGACTGCCTAGCAAACCTTTTTGTATAATGATTCAACACATTTTCTAATAGGGTAAAAATAAAAAAAAGCAATTGTGGAATTGCAAAATGGAATCTGGGTATCCACTACATATTCTGGTCTTCTTACTCTGCTCAGACATGTGGCCCATCTAGGTTTTCTAAAGCTAAAAAGCTTCTGGAATAGTACATATGGCCCTATTATCTATGGATTTTTTTTTTATTATTTTATTTATTTATTTTTTGAGTGCAGTGGCATGATGTCGGCTCACTGCAGCCTCCGCCTCTGGGTTCAAGCAATTCTCCTTCCTCAGCCTCCTGAGTAGCTGGGATTACAGGCACCCTCCACCACACCTGGCTAATTTTTGTATTTTTAGTAGAGACAGGGTTTCACCGTGTTGGCCAGGCTGGTCTCGAACTCCTGACCTCAGGTGATCCGCCCGCCTTGGCCTCCCAAAGTGCTGGGATTATAGGCGTGAGCCACAACACCCAGCTTATCTATTGATTCTTAGTGTCATTCCTCACTTCTCCCGTTAGTGAGGACTTTGTTCTTCTCATCAGTTTATAGCTTTTGACCCATCATTCATCACTCAGTGGAACAAACCAAATGTATAAGAACAGTGCCTAATGAGTACATGGGGAAAGCTGGACATGTTTCCTCATGCCACTTTATCTTTTGGCAGGTAACCTGTCTGGTCAGAGTGCAGCTTCAGTCTTGCACCCCCAGCAGACCCTCCACCCTCCTGGCAACATCCCAGAGTCTGGGCAGAATCAGCTGTTACAGCCCCTTAAGCCATCTCCCTCCAGTGACAACCTCTATTCAGCCTTCACCAGTGATGGTGCCATTTCAGTACCAAGCCTTTCTGCTCCAGGTCAAGGTAATAAAGCACCCATCATCATCCAAAAACAATAAAATGGAGATGTTGTCATACCTGGGACAAAAGCCTGTTAAGGCGGGTTGGGAGACTAGCCGACCAGAACACAGCCTATGTGTTTACACTGAAGAATCTGGGAGAAAAGGGAAGTGGAGTGATAATCGGTGGGCTTGTTGCTCCCATTAGGTGAAATTACTTTTTTTCAAGGAATTACAGTGAAAAGTTACATCTGTGTGGCCTATATGACTCGCTTATTTGGGATTTGGAACTTACGCTTTAATATTAGGCTGAGATTTCCTGGATGAAATTCTAAGGTGTTTTAGCAGTTTCTGAAAGCTAATGCATTTTCTTAGCCATTGTAGAATTTTGTTACTTTTAAGTATGGGAGTGGCATACTAAAATGAATAACCTTACAATTCAGTTTTTTATCCATAATCTACTTTCCAAATATAGCTCTGTTTATTAATGATTGCTGAAAAAATTCCTGCAGAGGAAAGAGCTTTTAGTCATATTAGAACAAGAATTGAAAAGACTTGGGCATCTGAGTGAAAAGAATGAAAAAAATATAGGTACTGGCTTATGTGCCTTTGCCACAGTTTCACAGAAATTGGAGATTAGTCTCTTCACAGGAAGAATGCACTTGATTGGTAAGGAGGGCAAACTAGCTAGCATTATTCCAACTAAGAAAAGCTTCCGCATTTTGCAGATGGGTAGAATTAAGACCTAATATTTCATCTCTTACATATCTGACCTTCCCCCAGAAGCTTGTTCTTCTGTGTGCCATCTTAGTGCATTTCACCACTCCAGCCTCAAGTTTCTAACATCTTGTAGTTGTGTTCTGTCTCTTCTCCTCTCTGTTCTTCCCTGTTTTTCCCCTCTCACAGGCTGTGCGAAGTTTAACTGTGCATCTGAACAGGTGACATTCAAACCTGGTGGCAGGAGGACCCGATTTCTGAGTACGCCCTGCTTGGCTCTTTGTGTGTAACACCTTTACTCCTTCCTTGTCCTTGTTTTTCTGCTGCTTGGATCTGATGTTTCACGCAGTCCATTTTCATTTGTCTTTTTGTATATCATCTACTCAGTGGCTTGGCTGAATTACTGTTACCCTCAGAAGTTTGGGCCCCTACATTAATTATGATAACAAATGTCAAAATAACAAGTTTCTACAAATTTCAATGTAACTTTCTGGTAGAAGTGCTTCTTCATAGATTGACAGAGAGTGGATATGGTATCTAGGCAATAGATTGCTGGGTCATTTAGAATAATGAAGACTGAACTCCACAGTCATAGTCAGTGCTGTCTCTGCCCTAGCATTAGAAATGACAGAAATCAGCCAGACACGGTGGCTTCAACCTGTAATCCCAGCACTTTGGGAGGCTGAGGCAGGAAGATTACTTGAGGCCAGGAGCTCGAGACCAACTCTGGGCAACATGGTGATACCCCATCTCTAAAAAAAAATTAAAAAAAAAAAAAAAAAAAGCCTGGCGTGGTGGTGTGCACCTATAGTCTCAGCTACCCAGGAGGCTGAGGTGGGAGGATTACCACCTTAAGACCAGGAGGCTGAGATTGCAGTGAGCCATGATTGCACCACTGCACCCCAATCTGAGCGACAGAGTGAAACTCTATCTCAAAAAAAAAGAAACGAAATGTGACAGAAAGCATTTTGACCAATGATGCTCTTAGATCCTGGCAGCAGTTAAAAATTATGTACTATTTTTTTCCATTCTTTGTCAGAGTAGATTGAAATCTTATTTTTCTTCTCTATTAAGCCTAAGCATCTACCAGTTGAAAAGATGCTAGAATCTCTCCATTGGATCATTCTACCACTACTGTCCTCTAACCCCATAAAATCAAAAGGGGTTTTTAGTTTGGTTATTCCGATAAAACACTTAGTCTAATAAAGACCAAAGCCCGGCATCTGCAAGTGAAAATTCTCCTTCTAACATGATTTCTGGGATTTCCCAGCTTTCTACTTAAAAACAAGGCACAATAGCAAGTCACCCCATCTTCCCCATATGTGAAATGAAGATGATGCCAGTGTCCTAAGGCCATCGTACAAATCAAGTTAAGATCATGTACAGAGAAACAGGTAGCACTTGAAAAGCACTCGTGATTTCTCTCTGATGAGTCAGTGCCTGCCTGGCACGGAATAGGTAGTCAATAACTGTTTGTTGAAGAAAAGCTTAAAACAAACAAAAACATAGTTCAAGTAGAAGAACCTTTGTTATAATTTGAATAAAGATCTTCCCTTTTAAGGCCTCAAACTTCTGATGTGATTATTGAAGTGCTTTTTAAATGCATGTGCTCAGGCCATCACTGTTTCTGAGTATGGGTCAGAGGTCCTTGGGCCTCTTCATGGTGGGAAGAATTTACACCTCCCTTTGTTCTCTGTAGTGACCAGATTTAAAGCGAAGCATATAACATATTTAACTGCCATTTCCCTCACACATACCCGTTATTTTTACTGCATTAGAAATGGATTGGCTCCTTCCAGCACCCCTATTATTTTTACCTGTATTAGTAATGGATTGGCTGTACTTGAGAGGCAGTCTTTACTGACTTTCCCCACATGCAGTAGTCCCAGGCTATTTAACAGACAAGCGGGTGGAAGGCATTACCCAATTCGATCGTTTTCCAGGCTTGTGTGGTTTTTTTTTTTTTTTTTTTTTTGAGGAATCAGATCAATAATTTTTCTGGTCACACTTTCCTGGACTGTGCATATTAGCACCTTGACAGTTGAATAAGCATTTAATTTGCATGTCCACCTAGAAAGTTGCAAGGACATTAACAGTAGGAGCTGGGTGTTTTTGAAGTAGAATGTGACATGTCAGGCCTATGGTCTACAGCCTGAAGTGTCTGAGAGGGAAGAAAGAGAACCAAAGCTTCTGTTTCTGAAATATAATGTGACAAATACCACTTTAATTAAATTCTATAAATTCTCATCCCACTTTTAAAGGTAGGTGTTATTACCCCTGTTGTTCAAATGAAAGTGGTCAGAAATATTGAATCTTGTCACTTCCCTTTGGGTGCAAAATGAAAGGCCCTACATCTTTTGAAGTCACATCAGGATACATCATGTAAGCCTGGTGAACAAATCCCAAGAGACAGACTTGAAACATGGAAAGGAAACAGGTACTTGAAAGAGTAGGGCACCTTACTAGCTTGAGATGTATTATTCTATGCTCTCAAAATAGATAATGGTTTGGAAGCACGGCTTGGCTTACTGCTATATTTATGTTTAGAGGTTGCTTGTTTTCCACGTACTTTGAAAAATTATTCTGGAAGGGAAGGGGTTAGTATATATATCTAGGATGTGGAAATATAATAGCCAATTTAAATGAACTTAAAACTGTAACAATGATACTATCAGTCTACTGTGGTGGGATTGCTAATGCATTTAATTGAGTGCTTTTTAACAGCCCAGCTGGAGAAACAGGAAGTGGGACACGATCAGTGGAATCGCTGCTTGGGTATTTGAAATTCAAGCAGTGAGACCTGAGAGACTGGAGTTCCTCACCGATTCCAGAACCTCAATACAGGGCATTACTCTTTTAGATACAAAGATTGGGTGTAGAAACTCAACATCTGTCAGCCAGGTAACACAGCCCATCAGATAATCATGTTAAGGCTAACAGCCAGTTCAAAACATTCTGTAGAACTGTATCTCTTCAAGGGCTACCAGGTCCTACCTGTCTCCCCTCCTGCTTTCTCTTGCTGGGCGTTTGTGTGCTGTTTGGAGATTCTAAATATTTTACACTGATGTTTCTTTAACACATTGCTTCTCTCTTTGTGCTTCAGGGAAGATGGTGAAAAAAGTCTGTCCTTGCAACCAGCTCTGTAGTAATTATCTTTTCTGTTATTTTTGGTCCTTGATTGCAAAGCCTGTTAACCATGAGTTCTTTCAACTCTGCAGTCTCATAGTTCCCTGATTCCCAACTTCCATCTGTCTCTCTATCCTATTCTAATAAATATTTAACATGCTTAATTGAGAAATCATCTCCTAGTTGGTGCCCTCAGTGATAACCCCACGTGAGCCTAGCTTGTGACAGACATGGATTGCTAATGGCCATGGATGTATATAGGGAGATCAGGGATGCCTAGTTCCCATGGGAGAGCGATCCTTTAGTCAGCAATTATGTGCCAGGCAGTGTTATCACCCCAACTGGAAACTCAGTCCATGCCCTCCCATGTTCACACTGAAGTGGGAGATGTGTGCTAGACTGACGAGGAGAAAAACACCACTTTCTAGAGCTTGTCTTCTTAGACTGTGGCTTCTCATACTTTAATGAGAATGCCACTTACAGTGTTGTAGGTAGGGTCAACAGGGAAATTCTGTACTTGGGATGCTGGGCTGTAAGTTATGGTTCATAATAGGTTATTGTTAGTAGGATCTGGTGATGTGGGAGTAGGGGAAATGTATTATAAGGGCAGGAGGAAATTTAAAAATGAATCTTGGGGGTAAGTCTATACTACCTATTAGGGCTTTTCAGAAGAACTAAAAAAGGTTAAGTTAGCATATTCTCTCAAAGGCCTTTCTACGGCTTTTATAGTCAAGTCTCCTTTTCTTAGGAGTTAATTTCTGGTCAGAAAAGGATAGGTTTGTTTCATTCTTTCATGGGAGGCCTGTACACAGAAGCCAGAATGTGAAGGTGTAGCTGTATGGCTGACTCTTCCTTGTGGTTTCTCATTCCTCATAGAGAATCCTGTATTAGGTAACGTAGGTTAAAATGAAAAGTGAAATTTGGTTCTAAAGGGGCCTCGCAGCATTGGGGCAACAGACTAGCATCAGACTAGAGAGGTGTGTCTCCCAGCATGAGCTCTGTGTGGATAAGCAATGGTCGTGTCTCCTGAGTTGCTCGTATTTAGCTTTTGACAGCCCTGCTCCCTGTGATTATTTCTGTTTTTTGTTTTGATTGTCTCTCACATCAAGCTCACCAAGCAGTAATTGTTCAAACAGGATGACAATCCCCATGCATGTGATACGCCTGCTTTCTAGATTGAGTCACTCACTGTCATGACTGCCCATCCTCATTGCCTGTGCTTCCCACTTCACCACTCTCTCACATTTGCTGTCATGGAAGGCTGTTTTCTGTGCTTTCATACTTCTCCACTTGGGTTTTCTGTACTGTAGGGGAACTTACTCTTCCCTTCACACTGTATGTGCAATAGCAATCCCCTTGTGGCTCCAGCAGGCACCAAGAAGTGAGCTGACAGTCACACTGCAGTAGTTCCATGTCTTGCCATAGTGGTAAGAAGCATGTGACCTTCCTCACTCTGCAGCTTCACCTCAGAATTAGCTGTTACTCCAGCACAGACATGCTTGTGTGTGCCATTCCCCAGGTGGTAGGATATAAGCTTGACTTGAGACCAGTGATGGTCAGTAACAGGCTTTTAAGTGGCAGGGTTGCGTTAGGTGCGCTGCTGTGATCTGGTGCCGCTTTGACCTTGAAAGCAGGAAAACGCATGCACTTACTTACCCCCGCATTACTTGGGTACCTTAAGGACTAGTGGTTCACACCTTACTTTAGTAGCTTTTATTTATTCTGTAACATGTGAAATCTGGTAAGACAGTGGGGGGTAAGGAAAACAGACAAGACCATGACTCTTCTTTCCCTCTTCCCCAAAACGTGCCTCTTGGAATAATCTTCAGTGTGCCCTCCAGCAGAGCCGAAATCAGGCAGGCATAGACTCCTTCCTCCTCTCTCATCAAACCGCAGAAATAGAGTTCCTTCATCATAACCGCACAGCTTCCTCCTCCCCTTTGCACCCTGCCTCTGCTGCATTTTCTTGTCGCTTCTACATGGGAGTGCTTGCTGTTCTGGGAAGAGTGGGGAGAAGCGGTGGGAATCCTTGAGCCAATTGAAACAGGTCATCTTCAGGAAAACCATGTCTTCCTGAAGTTGAAAGATTCAGGCACACCATGTAGTCCTTTCCTCATGAATAATCTTGTTCTTCACTCATAGGAAATTGGGAGAGGTTAACCCCTCCCAAGTTGATGTTTGCAAATTCATGTTTGAAAAACTTTTCTGAACACAGCATGCTACTTCTCTTATTACCTCTCTCTATTTAAAGAATGGCTGGGCTGAGCAGGGTGGCTCACACCTGTAATCCGAGCACTTTGGGAGGCTGACATGGCAGGATTGCCTGAGCCCAGCAGTTCATGACTAAGCAACATATGGAGATTCTGTCTATATAAAAAATTAAAAAATTAACTGGGTGTGGTAGTGCATATGTCTAGTCCCAAGCTACTTGGGAGGCTGAGGCAGGAGGAGTTTGAGGCTGCAATGAGATGTGATTGATTGTGCCACTGTATCCAGCCTGGGTCACAGAAAGAGACCCTTCCTTTAAAAAAAAACAAAAAAACAAAAAAACAAAAAAAAACCAGGCACAGTGGCTCATGTCTGTAATCCCAGCACTTTGGGAGTCCAAGGCTGGCGGATCACCTGAGGTCAGGAGTTCTTGAGAGCAGCCTGGCCAACATGGCAAAACCCTGTCTCTACTAAAATACAAAAATTAACTGGGCATGGTGGTGCACACCTGCAATCCCAGCTACTCTGGAGGCTGAGACAAGAGAATCGCTTGAACCCAGGAGGCAGGGGTTGCAGTTAGGTGAGATCGTACCATTGTACTCCAGCCTGGGTAATAGAGTGAGACTCCATCTCAAAAAAACAAAAAACAAAAACAACAACGGCTCAAGAATGTGGCAGTGTTCACATGGTTTGGAAACCCACCTTCTCCTTAGCCAAGAATCTTCTCCTACTCCTACTTTAACCCTGTCCAATGCACAAGAAAACCTCTTTTGCCCTGCATTCTGCAAAATTCCAGAGCAACTAGCCTTGCTGATCGTATCACGTCTCCATCATCAACGTGATGTTGGGAATAGCATACTGGTGAGCAGTTCCAGTACTCTTAGGTGCTTTGTGAATGGAAAGAGGCCCCTGCCTGTGTACCTACCGTCATCCTGAGTTGTTCAGCCTTATCAGCAGCTACTGAAGAGAAACCGTTTTCCTCACCCTATTATACCAAAACAAATGGCTAAACAAAACCTTGGAATCTTCCCTTCTTGCATGGCTTCCCAATTCATCCTCTCCCCATTCTGTGGCTTGCCATTCATCATCCCGTGAAGTTTTCCCTCTTCCTGAAATTGTAACCTAGGCTTCTTTTAATGCTTGTATTCTGTTGCTTATAATAGGGACCAGCAGCACAAACACTGTTGGGGCAACAGTGAACAGCCAAGCTGCCCAAGCTCAGCCTCCTGCCATGACGTCCAGCAGGAAGGGCACATTCACAGATGACTTGCACAAGTTGGTAGACAATTGGGCCCGAGATGCCATGAATCTCTCAGGCAGGAGAGGAAGCAAAGGGCACATGAATTATGAGGTAAGTCTCTCTTTTGCCACAGAGAATCCGTCACACACATCTGAATCAAGGTGATAGAAACAAGCTGCTGCTTAACATCTTACACCACGACCTTCTTCAGTAGCTCATGAATCTTAACACTAGAAAAACAAGGCAAAAATCCCCCAGGTACCCTTTTATTTTTCTTTCCCTGAATTCCTAATCTCTTATGGGTCAGCTCAACTTTTTCTTCTTCGTTTTTCCTTCGTCATCCTGAACTACACACACAGACACACACATGCACATGACATCCCTCCCCTGTCATCAAGATTATTTTCACCCTTACGTGGTGAATATAAAGAGCCAATAAATACTACAGAAGACTGTTTTGCTGTATCTTACAGGATTACACTAGAAGGATATGTTAGCGCCACACATTTTATACCCATGGCCCACACCAGTCTTGACACGTGGTGGTTTTGTTTTCAGGGCCCTGGAATGGCAAGGAAGTTCTCTGCACCTGGGCAACTGTGCATCTCCATGACCTCGAACCTGGGTGGCTCTGCCCCCATCTCTGCAGCATCAGCTACCTCTCTAGGTCACTTCACCAAGTCTATGTGCCCCCCACAGCAGTATGGCTTTCCAGCTACCCCATTTGGCGCTCAGTGGAGTGGGACAGGTGGCCCAGCACCACAGCCACTTGGCCAGTTCCAACCTGTGGGAACTGCCTCCTTGCAGAATTTCAACATCAGCAATTTGCAGAAATCCATCAGCAACCCCCCAGGCTCCAACCTGCGGACCACTTAGACCTAGAGACGTTAACTGAATAGATCTGGGGGGCAGGAGATGGAATGTTGAGGGAGTGGGTGGGGGGTGGGAAGTAGCCTGTATACTAACTACTAGTGCTGCATTTAACTGGTTATTTCTTGCCAGAGGGGAATGTTTTTAATACTGCATTGAGCCCTCAGAATGGAGAGTCTCCCCCGCTCCAGTTATTGGAGTGGGAGAGGAAGGAAAGAACAGCTTTTTTGTAAAGGGGCAGCCTCAGACCATGCTTTCCTGTTTATCTCTACTCAGTAATGAGGATGAGGGCTAGGAAAGTCTTGTTCATAAGGACGCCAGAGAACTCAATGTAAAATCAAACCCATCTGTAATTTCGAGTGGGTGGAGCTCTTGATTTTGGTACATGCCCCAAATCCCTTACCCCCTCAAGAATCTGAACCACAAGACAAAAACAACCTATTGGGCTCTCTCCTACCCTGCCCTCCTCACTTTTTTTTAACCCCTCTCTTTTTTATTTTGTTTTTCTTTGCTCTTTAGAACCCAGTGAAAAATACCAGGGGACTGGGGTGCAACTCTTTCTTATGATAGGTCATTAGTGCTTTAAGCAAAAGATATTAGCAGCTTTGACTGCAGCATTAGCAATTAGGAAAAAAAAATTAAGTTCCCTGCGGACATGTAACTTTGCCATCAGTTTTGATGTGGAAACACTGTGATATATAAAATGTTGTTGGACAACAGTAGTTTTAAGAGTAAAATATGAAACGTTAAAAAAGTTCCAAAAAAAGCTAGCTCTGTCCTTTACTTATTGAGACACTTTAACTTTTTCCTTTGTATTTCCATTGTATTAGATAAATAAATGTGAATGTAAAATTGTATAAATTACTGTACTTGAATACTTCTGTTTCCCAGTGTTGCTTGCTGGACATTTTAGTGCCTTGGACTTCTATTGCTTCTGCCATTAGCATCAACTTATCAGACCCCAGATCAATAAAGGGCATGTGGAAGGAAATCTTAGGTCCATGTGACCCCAGCAGTCCAGCAGTGGTTATGCCAAAGGGAAATTGAAAAAGCATTTTTTTAAGTCATTCAACAACTTTGTCTAGAGCAGGTGTAAGATGAGTAGGGTGGGAAGTTAAGTTGGCATCAGTGGTGAAAAACAAAAAGTTCTGTTTCAGGAATAGTGAGGAGGGGGTGTTGTAACAAAATTGGGCAACTTAAAAGAATGGTGTGTGCTGGATGAAAGACAGAGACTAAAGAATGAGGAAACAAACTTGTTTTGAAGATATGTGATGCCTGGCCAGTGACTGACTGTCATATAAACCTTTCTTATTTGAGCTAGGCTTGAACAGACATGACCTAGAAGAAATTGAACATAAACAGAAGGGGGTGGGGGCTAGTTTTCAAGTTGGGGAATCTGATAGTGAAAAGTCACAGATGGAGAAAGTTGCTCTCAGAAAAACTGTTTGGATTGCTTTCCTCTTGTTGCACATGTACCATGCATTTCTCAGCTTGGGGTACTATATTTTGTGGAGAGTGAATCTTTCCACGTCTGAATTAATCATTATAGGAAACAATACTTACTCATTTCCTTTATGGTGTCCAAATGGTTGCAGGATCATAATCTGTTGTGCCACCTTTATTTCTAGAAGTACAACTAATATGTTCACATTTTCAAATAAATACTCCTCGTAAGTAATAACTGCAACCAATCAGTGTTATTTAGTGCTATGCCTACTTGTAATGAGTAGTTATTTTCAGAGCTTTCCGGAAATACTGTCCTAACTGGCCATGTTTAGGGTCTTTGTTATCTCTGAAGACAAAGAAGCTAGGACTCTTAATTTGGGCTGCTTCTTGACTCGGAAACTGAAATATTTCCAACCTTTTACCCACGTCAGTGGCATATTCCGGGAATCACCACCACCACCACAGAAAGAGGCTGGAGGCTCCTGTACCCTGTTCATTCCTTAAGGGCCCTGCTTCCCTTAATAAGTTGGTCTATGGCCCTAAATATGCAAATGAGAGCTGAAGGTTTTTAAAAGGTAGAAAGGAAAAGGGCAAGGGCTTCAACCCCTTCCTTAAAATGATTGATTTATTCTCTGCTTCTATTTCTTGTGGAGAGGGTAAGGATAGAACCAACACGGGGCCGAGTGGCTGAGAAAGGGTCACCCAAGAGTGAAACATACTTTATACCAGAGGAGCAGTGGAGCCTCATGCAGCACATTATCATTTGTTATTTGGGTTTAGTAATTTTGACATCTTTTCACTCATACACAAAAAGTCAGAACTGGTTTTTTATTTCTGTTGATTTCATCCTCCTGTGGATGAGATAACTAAAGCCTAGAGGAATGAACTAGTGCTACTGAACTGTTTGTTTAAATTATTTTGTGTTAATAGTACACTTTGAGTATCTTTTTCCACATTAAAAACTTTCTGAATTATAAATGTTTTCCTTACATTATTTAACAATGTACACTGTTTAAAAATAAAAATTCAACTTTGGGGGTTTCTCAGCAGCCGTTAATTGTACATTTTGCACTAACTCTGGGTGTTGCGCTTCTTGTAAGATTGCGCTTTGTGCTTCAGTTTGTTACCTTTGTAGACTTATTTAATGAAACCATTCAAATAAACCAAACTTGCTTTTGTTGAGCTGTGGGGTTTCATTTCCAGAAAATTCCTTCACATTCTCATTGGCACTATTTTGAGTTAAGTGCAATTTATAACTGGATTCCTAATTCCTGGGAGCTCCTTTGCTGCTTCTTCAACTTCCAAAGGAATAGAAACGGTTGGCTGCCAGCTAGTACTTTCAGACTTCCTTATCTCAGGTTCACAGCTTCCCAAATGGGTCTGTGAGCCAAAAAATAAGAAGTCACTGCTTCAAGATGAGGCACAGCCCAGCCCAGAATACGTCTAAAAAAATTAAACTGGCTGGGCGTGGTGGCTCATGCCTATAATTCTAACACTTTGGGAGGCTGAGGCAGGCAGATCGCTGGAGGTCAGGAGTTTGAGACCAGCCTGGCCAACATGGAGAAATCCCGTCTCCTCTACTAAAAATACAAAAATTAGCCGGGCATCTTGGTGGGTGCCTGTAATCCCAGCTACTCAGGAGCCTGAGGCAGGAGAATTGCTTGAATCCCGGCAGGCGGAGGTTGCAATGAGCCAAGATCGCACCACTGCACTCCAGCCTGGGCTATGGAGCCAGACACCCTCTCAAAAAAAAAATCAAACTGCAAACTTCATTATTTGGGCGGAAGAACTATGAAACATCTGAACACTGAAAAGGTAATTTATGATCAAGGTGGGTTACACTTCACATCTGAAATGGGGAAGTAGAAACTGTTAGGTAACAGGGGTACCTTAATGGCGCCAGTTCCAGGTTCTTCTCCCCTCCTTGACTGGGCACTGTCTGAATCCGCCAAAGGAGGGCCAATCAGAAAGAAGCATCTCCCGCCTTTCCTTGGGCCTGCCCCACGTAGGCCCAAGGGATATAAAACCCAGCACACTAGCAGCTCTCTCTCTTCTCTTCTCTTCTCCGCTCGATACCTCCAATAAAGATCTCTTGACTGCGACTGGTGTAGTCTGATCCTTGCCCGGCCTCTGTCATTGGTGCCGTGACTCAGATCGGGAACACCCCACCCTTCCGTGGGATCCCGATCCCTCTTCAGGCTTGGTCCAGACCCCGGCCGGTCTTCGCCCATTTTCCTGTTCGCCGACCTCTCCACCCAACACCTGCCTCATCTCGGTAAGTCTCCCCTCCTGGTGTCCAACACCAGCCGACCAACTCCCATCTCAGCCGCCCGCTCTCGGCCGCCGTCAATCTTACTCTAGACTTGGCCTGCAGGGAACGGAGTTTTCTCCCTCTCCTCCTCGCGTCTCTGGCCTGGGCCCCCCTTCCCTTTCTCGTCTCAAAAATCCTGGTACCAGGTGGCCCACGGTCCTCGGCCATAGTCGGCCCCTCAGTCCTTTCGCTTTGGTGACGACCAAACCGGAAGCTCTGAGTCATGTCGCAGTGTTCGGCTATTAGGGGACGCCCTACTTAGCCCTCACTGCATATCCTCTCGTAGCCCCGCCATGGGAGGCTCCGCATCCCTGCTGGCCGACTCTCCCCTATGATGCCTCCTGAACAATTTGTCAGCCCTAGGCTTAGCGGCCGACCTCAAACCAAAACGCACACAAGACTGGCCCACTTACCCCTTAGATAACCAAAACAAGTGGCCCCCTTATGGGTCCCTCGATCCTGGTATCCTCCAGGATTTCTATAACTATTGTGAGCGAACAGGAAAATGGGCAGAGATCCTGTACCTCCACGGGTTTTTCCTCCTAAAGGCCCTCAAACTGTCACCCTCCCCGACCCCCCTCATTCCTTCTGCTCCTGACTTTGATCCCGCCGATGAGCCCCCACCATATCACCATCCACAGCCCTTCCCACCGCTGCTGCCCAGCCCACAAGGGCCCCGCCCCCGGCAGCAGCCTCACCTCCTTCTGCCAACCCTGGCCTTCCTTCCCCATCCTCTCCAACCTCTCCTACTTCCTTTCCTCCACCTTTCAGCCCTCCTACTACTCGCTCCAGATCTCACCTCCCTGTCCTCGCTCCTCTGCGAGAAGTAGCAGGGGCAGAAGGCATCGTTCGCGTCCATGTCCCCTTTTCTATGGCTGATCTTTCACAAATCGAAAAACGCTTAGGCTTCTATACCTCCAACCCCGCTTCATATATCAAAGAATTCCAGTATCTTCTCCAAGCTTACAGCCTCACCTTTCACGATATTTACATGATCCTCTCTAACACCCTTCTCCCTGAGGAGCGCCGGCGAGTCTGGGAGCAAGCCCGCACTTACGCAGACCAGGTCCACCAAACAACCCCAGCCCTGCCCACAGGGGTGCAAGCAGTCCCTGCGCAAGAGCCTAACTGGGATTACAACACCCAAATTGGCGTCGCTGCCTGGGACCACTTCACCACCTGCTTAATAACCGGGCTGCATAAAGCAGCCCAAAAGGCAGTCACTTTGAAAAACTTCACGAAATCATACAAGAGAAACATGAAAACCCATCCGCCTTTCTTGACCGCCTTACACAGGCACTCCAACAATATACCAACATAGACCCAGAAGCCCCTGATGGCAGGCAGCTTCTCATGTCCATTTTTTCGTGCAAAGCTTCCCAGACATTAGAGCCAAATTAAAGAAGCTAGACAGAGGTCCCTTCACCCCGCAGACTGAGATTCTGGCCACCGCGTTCAAGGTATACCATAACCGTGACGAGGAGGCAAAAGTGTCAAATGCTGGCTTAAGCTCTCCGAGCCCCTCCTCAGCCAACTATAAACACTGGTGACCATAAGCCACCACTTGCCCACCGTCAGCCCCCTGGGCCCTGCTTCAAGTGCGGCAAAGAAGGGCATTGGGTCTGTGAGTGTTCCAATCCCAGGCCTCCATACAAGCCGTGTCCAAAATGCCACCAGCCCAGTCACTGGGCCGTCGACTGCCCCAACTCCCGGAGGGGGGTTGGGCCAGACCCCGGCCCTGCCCCCGACCTCTTAGGACTGGCCATTGACAATTGACGGAGCCCTGGGACTCCCCCCACCGACGCACACTATCACTGCACAGGAGCCCAGGGTGCCTCTCACAGTAGATGGGCGCCTCGTCACCTTCCTCCTCGATACAGGAGCTACTTTCTCAGTTCTGCAGGAATTTTGGGGTGTCACTTCCACTTCCGGCCCTCCTATAGTCGGGGTAGGAGGCCAAACCATGCACCCAAGAACTACCCCACTTTTATCCTGCTCCTTCTCAGGTCACCTCTTCTCTCATAGGTTTTTAGTTATGCCGCAGTGCCCCCTTCCCCTATTAGGAAGAGATATCCTTTCCAAGTTTAGAGCAGCCATCACTTTTAATCCCATAGCTCTCCCAGACTCTGCCTCCCTCCTCGCCCTAGTTGCCAACTCAACTGACCAACCCCACACTCCGTCTTCCTTGTCCCTATCTGTCAACCCCACAGTCTGGGACACTGCCACCCCCTCACTGGCTCACTGCACTCCTGTTGAAATCTCTCTAAAAAAGCCCCACCACTTTCCATGCCAGCCCCAATATCCCCTTCCCGCTACCAGCCTCAAAGGCTTGCAACCCCTTATCTCAGAACTTCTACAGAAGGGGTTCCTTAGGCCAACACACTCTCCATTCAACACTCCCATTCTAGCAGTAAAAAAACCCAATGGAAAGTTTTGCCTAGTTCAAGATCTGCGGCTTATCAATGAAGCTGTTAAGCCCATCCACCCGTTAGTCCCTAATCCCTATACTCTCCTCTCCTCTATCCCACCCGACACAACACATTTCTCGGTGGTGGACCTTAAAGATGCCTTTTTCACTATTCCCCTCTCCCCGCAGTCCCAAGACTTCTTTGCTTTCACCTGGACTGACCTAGATACCCAACAGTCACAACAGCTTACCTGGACAGTACTTCCCCAAGGGTTTCGAGACAGCCCCCACACATTTTTGGTCGAACCCTTGCCTCAGATCTCAGACTACTACACCTCCCTCACTCCACTCTGCTGCAATATGTAGATGATCTCCTCCTATGCAGTCCCTCTTTTACAGCCTCTCAAACTGACACCATTTCTCTCAACTTCCTAGCAGAAAAGGATACCGGGTATCCCCCCAACTTTCCTCCACACAGGTGACCTATCTAGGAGTCCTCCTTTCCCACAACTCCAAGGCCATCACTCTAGACCAGAAGTGCTTCATCCGGAGTCTCCCGGTCCCCAAAACTAAGCAAGAACTTCTCTCATTTCTAGGGCTTGCAGGGTACTTCAGAACATGGATTCCCAACTACTCTCTCCTAGCAAAACCACTTTATGAGCTGTCCCATGGAGCTCCATCTGAGCCCCTAGATACTACTGTCACCCAACCTTCTCAAGCCCTCCAACGGGCCCTTCTAAAGGCTCCAGCCTTACATCTCCCAAATCTCCAAAAACCCTTCACCCTATATGTACATGAACACAATGGCCTAGCCCTAGCAGTCCTAGGTCAAATGCAAGGACCCACATTTGCCGCCATTGCATACTTGTCCAAACAGCTAGACCCCACAGTGTGAGGGTGGGCCCCCTGCCTCTGGGCCCTAGCAGCCACCTACCTCCTACTCTTAGAATCAAAAAAACTCACCTATGGGGCAAGCATTGTTATTGCCTCTCCACACCAACTTAAAGATCTCCTCACATATAAGAGTCTACAAACCCTTCCTCCTTGTCGCATACTTTCACTTCTAGTCTCTTTCCTTCACAACCCAACTATTTCCTTCCAGCCATGTGCTCCCCTCAATCCTGCCACTCTCCTACCAATCAATCACCACCCTCCTCAACACGACTGCATTGAGATCCTAGAATCCCTCCTCCCTTGTCCGACTCATATAACCGAAGGACCCTTAGACAGTCCTGACCACACCTGGTTCACAGATGGCAGCTCTTTCACATTACAAGGGCAGCGCCTTGCAGGATATGCCATAGTTTCTCTAACCCAAACCATAGAGGCAAAGTCCTTACCACCAAATACCACTAATCAACAGGCAGAACTCATTGCGGCCACCCGCGCTTTCGAGTTAGCGGCAGACAGCTCACTTACGCTTTACACAGACTCTAAATATGTCTTCCACATCCTCCTCTCCCACTCAGTTATCTGGAAAGAAAGAGGATTACTCACAACCAAAGGGACATCCGTCACCAATGCCAGCCTCATCTCTCATCTCCTCCAAGCCTCTACTTCCCACAAAAATCGGAATCATTCACTGCAGGTCCCACCAAGTTGACTCCTCCCCTGTAACCCAAGGCAATAGCAAAGCAGACCAAGAAGCCCGACAGGCAGCCTTATCGGCCCTATCCCCCACCTTAATGCTAGTCACCACACAGCCATCAGGCCCACACCTGTCAACTGAGTCAAAACACACTCTTTTCACATAACCTTCATTCCATCTTCCACACCAGCCCCCAAACGTTGAAGGCGTTCCTCTCTTCCTTTTTCACCTTAGACTCCTCTGATTTACAGTTCCTCCAACAGCTCACGTCCACCTGCACCATCTGCCAACGCACTAACCCGCAAACCCCACTATGGCCAGGCACCTTTCCCACTCATCAGGCCTGGGGACACCTCCCCAGCAGCGATTGGCAACTTGACTTTACCCACATGCCTCCAGTTAAAAGATTTCGATACCTCCTAGTTCTAGTTGACACTTTCTCCAGGTAGGTTGAGGCTTTCCCGACTACCAATAAGACAGCAAGCACAGTTGCTTCACTTCTCCTATCAGAAATCATCCCACGGTTTGGGGTCCCCTCCTCCCTGCAAACTGACAACGGTCCTGAGTTCACATCCCAAATCTCACAAAATATAGCAACAGCTCTCAACATACCTTGGCACTTTCACATCCCATATCACCCACAATCTTCCGGAAAAGTCGAGCGGACCAACCGCACACTCAAAGAGACCCTCACCGAGCTACTTAGAACTGCATCTAGACTGGGTGAAATTACTCCCCACAGCCTTATTCAGGCTTCGAGTTCTCCCAAAGAAACCCACCCTCATGTCTCCTTTTGAAGTCATGTATGGTTGTACAGCACTTCCTCCTGGCATTAATCCCACCTCGCCACTGATCCCATCACATATTAATTATCCCCTCTTGTCCTTCATCGTTGCGAGCTTTGGAAAACGCAGGAAGGCCTCCAACCAGACACTAATAACATACAGACTACCTTCCCCCTCACGCCTGGTGGCTGGGTATTTTATTCACCACCTGGGCACACTGATTCAATGACTCTGGCCCCAAAATGGAAAGGGCCCCTCCAAATCGTACTATGCACCTCCACTGCCGCTAGACTCCAGGAATCTCCAGGACAACTAACCCCCTGGCTTCATATTTCCAGGTTAAAGCCAGCCACCAACCCGGATCAGTCAAGAAGCCCACCGGCCCCACACCATCCTACAAAATATACTTGCACACCTGTGCCAAACAGCCCACTCAAAATCTGCATCTCTAAAACACCTTCTCTTCCCCCTATTCCAGAAACATAGACTCTCCCCACAACCCTACTACCTGTTCACCATCAAAGAAACCTACACTACCAACAGGAGAACACACAACCCCCCTTCATCTCTCAAGTTCCACTTCTATGTGCAAACCTTAACAGACCTCCTCTTACCGCCTCCCACATCTTTTCACCTTCCTCCACCAGCGAACCCCCTTCACAGCCCTATCACCTTTTCACAGTCAAAGCCCCCTCTTGCTGCCGTCCCCTTATGCCTGCCAATAACTCCTCTGCCCCCACTAACTTCATCGTTTCCATCTCTAACCAAACCTTTAACCAGCTTCTCCCCAGAAATTACCAATTTTTAGCAACCTGTGAAGACACAGAGGACTCCAGAGACGGCCTCACACCCTTCTGATACGTCAACGACCAATACGCCAGTCAGCCGACACCAGTCAGATAAGATCTACCATAACAACCCCTCATCCAACATCCCTCATCCAGCCATTTCCAGGGTCGAGTCTGCCAAACACCCTAAATAACTATCATTCTCTTTTCCTTCTGGGCTAAACCTAGGTCCAACGCCACCAGTTCCTAGATGACCTCCGCACGGACAGCTGGCTCATCGCAGACCCCTCCCTGCCCCTTGGCTGGCTCACGGCTTTGGACGACCTATACCTACAAGGAACATTCATAGACTTCACACCCGAGGAGGTGTTCATATATAGCGCCCTACTACTTGGCCTTATACTCCTACTGTGCCCTGTCCACAACCCTCACAGTCCTCCCTTACCCCTCCCCCACAACACCCCTGTTCAGCAGGAAGTAGCCAGACGAACTACAACGCCCATTTCCCCACTTCTTAAAAAACAAAAAAGGGAGGAATGTTAGGTAACAGGAGTACCTTAATGGCGCCGGTTCCGGGTTCTTCTCCCCTCCTTGACCGGGCACTGTCTGCACCTGCCAAAGGAGGGCCAATCAGAAAGAAGCATCTCCCGCCTTCCCTTGGGCCCGCCCCACGTCGGCCCAAGGGATATAAAACCCAGCACACCAGCAGCTCTCTCTTCTCTTCTCTTCCTTCTCCACTCGATACCTCCAATAAAGATCTCTTGACCGTGACCGGTGTAGTCTGATCCTTGCCCAGCCTCTTTCAGAAACAGTCGTGTTTGAGCATCCCTAATTGAAATGCTCAGAGATCAGAAAATTTCTGAGTACTGACATGATGCCAGAAGTGGAAAATTCCACACATGAGCTTGTGTAACAAGTCGCAAAGCACCAGGCATACAACAGTTTATTCCTAAGAGAAAAAAAGACCCAGCCCCCTTCAGCTGCAGTATATCTTATACAAAAACTGTTTCATGCACAAAATTATGTGTATGAGGTATATATATGAAACACAGGTGAATTCCACGTTCAGACTTGGGTCCCATCCCCAAGGTCTCATCATGTGTATACAAATATTCAAAAAATGCAAAACAATTCTGGTTTCAAGTATTTCAGATAAGGGGATAAGCAATATATATATATTTTGTTATAAGGTATATGATTTGCTTTCTCAAAAATGCCTCTTCTGGCCAGACACAGTGGCTCACACCAGTAATCCCTGTATTTTGTAAGGCAGAGGTGGGAGGATCACTTGAGCCCAGGAGGCTGAGCTGTGTTTACACCACTGAACTTCAGTCCCGGCAACACAGCAAGACCCTGTCTCAAAAAAACAGCCTTTTTTCTTGGTCTTAGATGATTATTTCCTTCCTTACGAAAAAATGTCAGTCTTGAAGTCTTGAAAGAATGCAGGACTGTAATGTCATAAACCCATAAATTAGAGTTTATTTATATTAAATGAAGATTGTAGCCTGGATTGATACAAGTAATAAAAAGCACTACTCCAACCTTCTTCCTGTCGTGATCCACAGTGCTTAATGTGGACAACATTAAAGGCACGGACCCTAAAGGAAAGAAGGCAGACGTGATGCAAAACAACTAACTGAATGTAGGCAATTGCTGAGGCAGGTGCTTAGGACCAAGTCTGGCCTATATTGCTTGAGGGCAAGGAGCCATTGGTGATTCCTAAAATGTCCATCTTTATTAACATGATAGTTTAGTAATAAATAGTGGGAAGCCTCACAAGCCGAAGAAAAGGTATTCATCTGTCCAGAGCCTCTCCCTACTAGAGTGGCGGTCAAGCTTTTCCAAAGTGCTCAGCTCTAACTGCAGTGAGCTCTCAGTCAGATCCTCTTGATAAGGTTCAGAATGAAGCAAGATAAATCGCAATGAAGCTCATTCTCCAGGAGTGATGAACAATTTCATGACCAAAAAGTAGTTTTCCAAAGTCCCTTTGTGACAGAGTCTAATCACGTGGCCTGAGCCTCAGTTAAGATGGATCATATTTCCTTTTCTTCATGTCCTGGCTCTTCCTATGAGATTCCCAGTTTCCTGTGGAAGACAAAATGGCTTAAATGTAGCTGCCATAATTTTAAAATAAACTGACAGCTAATGATTTCTGGATTATATTAATGATCCTAATTTAGACTAAGCCCAAGAATGAGAATTACTGTTAGGAGGAAGGCAGATCATTCTCCTAGACCGAGTGACATCGTGCTCATGACAGACCTGCTGCTAAGAGGGAAAGCTCTCCATGCAGTCAAGTTTCCGCTTCCTGCTATTATCAGGAGCTGAAAAGGGCTGCACCTGAAGTCAGGAGCCCAAAGGAAAAGTTCTGGCTCTTAAACCAATTATCTTCTGCTTGCAGTTTCATTCCCTAATAGAAGTTCCCTATTCTATCAAACTTTAAATGAAACGTCATCCTTCCTCAAAAATTCCCAGAATTAAAGCTAGGATCTCCCTTTAATTTTTGTGCCTGAACATCTCTCTGCTACCTGTTATGCGTTGGTCAGTGCTATAAGTTTGGAGGTCCCAAGATCCAGATTTTGCTTGTGGTTTCTGGTGGCAAAGACTGTGTGGAGTCCTGTTCTGGGTCACCATCTGGTTGTTCAAGGCTAGTGTGTCAGAGGTCTGGGCTCGGTCTGCTCTAGACGAGGGCTTGACCACACCATCCCCTGCATCTGGAGTCACAGCCCACTTTTCAGAGTTGTCTTCAAGAGTCTCTACAGAGGTCAAGGAAAAGTGCGTCATCAGCAAATGACGAAGTATTCTCATAGAAAGCACTGGAAAAACTGGCCGTCAGAAATTCCATGTCTTGAGTACCTTCTGACAGTTTTTGGAATTTCTCTCCCCTCCCCCTAAAAGTACACTTCCCTTTGGTTAGGACCAAAGAGGAACTGGACATATGCTATCAGCCAGAACCCCCTCAACAAAAACACACGAAAATGAGGATTTTTATGTTGCCTAAAAGGTATTCTGTGGCTACTAAAAACATACAGCACAGTAGCTTACAAGCATTTCAAGGTATTTACTGATTAATTCTTGAGTCACTCCTGCAAGGATGTCTTTCTCCAGGAGTGGTTCTGAGACGGCAGTTACAGGAGTGCTATGCGTCAGAGGAGGGGCCGGAGGCGCTGCTACGGTTCACAGAGGAGAGAAAGGACAAGTCATAATCACATCACTGCATGGGATTTCAGAGTGTGAGGCACTCCCCTCTCGTTAGAGGGAACACTCTCAGAAGGACAACACCGCTTGGGGCTACGCTGCTTCAGCCAGTAAAAAGAACTCAGATTCCCAAGTCCCAGTCCTGCCTACAGATCTGTCTGTGGTTTGAATTCTTCTCACCAGTGGGAAAAACAAGTTTCTTTCTCCTTTCACAGCAAAAGTAAAAGGGTTCTTACAGGCCATCTAATCCAGTGTCTGGCTTGCTTGTTACAGCCATAACCCTTACTCAAACAAAATCTTAAACTAAAATATGACCAGGCACAGTGGCTCACACCTGTAACCCCAGCACTTGGGGAGGCCAAGGTGGGAGGATCGCTTGAAACCAGGAGTTCGAAACGCCACCTCTACAAAAAAATAAAATATAAGCGGGTGTGGGAGCATGCACTTGTAGTCCCAGCTACTCAGGAGGCTGAGGAAGGAGGATCACTTGAGCTCAGGAAGGTCAAAGCTGCAGTGAACCCTGATCCCGCCACTGCACTCCAGGCTGGGTGACAGAGCAAGACCCTGTCTGAAAACAAACCAGCAAACAAAATCTTCAGCCAAAATCTGATGTGTGAAATGGATTAAAATAACAATGGCTCAGGTTGTCTGTCAAGGGGCAGGGAAGGCCTGGAGGGCAGCTTCCTCCACAGTCTACCCGGGAGCTTCTGCAATGGTTGAGAAGCTAAACACCTACAGTAACTCAACAGTAAGGATATCCACAGGACAGGAAGTGGTTCTGTTTTGGTTTTTATGTTAATTTCAGCCTGTGGTGCTGAGGGGCACATGAATGAACCAAGCATGAAGCAAGTCCTCTGTGAATCTTCTTCACAATTTGTAGGGAAAAACTGAGCACAAGCTGGATGGATCTTTCCACTCTCTGAGTACGGACTACCTACCCCTGGATGGGCAGGAGAGAACAGGTGGGGAGACAGAGAAGAAAGAGAAGAAGGCGTCTGTATCACTATTCCCACTGAATCTGGACTCTGAAATGAACTAAAGTTGATAAATAATCTGCCAAAAGTTCCCGTTATTCTCAATCCCAATTTTGCCTTGTATTCGAAGATATCTCAGAAACACAAGGCTTTTTTTTTTTTTTTGAGACATGGTCTCACTCTGTTGCCCAGGCTGGAGTGCAGTGGCACGATCTCGGCTCACTGCAACCTCTGCCTTCTGGATTCAAGCAATTCTCCTGCCTCAGCCTCCCGAGTAGGGGGGACCACAGGCACACGCCACCACACCTGGCTAATTTTTATGTATTTTTGGTAGAGAGGCGGTTTCGCCATGATGGCCAGGCTGGTCTCAAACTCCTGACCTCAAGTGATGTGCCCACCTTGGCCTCCCAAAGTGCTGGGATTACGGACGTGAGCCACCGTGCCTGGCCAAGGCTTTCTAATGTAGAGATGGCCAAAGTATTTGAAGCAAAAAAAAAGTTCTTTACCCTGAAATTTCTAATTCTAGAAGATTTTATTAAGGCCCACTTAGTTCCATGGGGAAAAAAAATCATTGTCTTTAGAAACGGGAAAATGTACAGCAGAGTTAAATATCTGAATTTCCTGGGCTCATCTCTCCTGCGTGTAGCTTGAGAAAAGTCCCAGCGAGGCCTGGTTTGGAGCCAGCCCAGGGTTACCGGCAGAATCAGGCGAACCTGCCTAGACTTCCTCCCACAGAACCTCCCAGGGCTCCGCTCCCACCCCTCACACCCCTCACTCTTCTCAGAGGACGGCGTGGAGACGGGAACCTGCTGCTTCTCCATCCGCTCCCGGAACTGCTGCTGCAGCTGCTTTTGCCGGAGCTTCCGCTGGTAGGTGGCCTCGCTCTCCACGGCGGATGAGGTCAGGCTTCTGCATGAGAGGACAACGGTGAGGGGGGACTCCCGAGCCACAGCCGTGGCTGCTGGGAGCACACGCAGCCAGCACACAGCTGGCTCTGAAGGAGGACGTGGAGGCAGCCCCAGTGACACAGGAAGGGGCAGCAGAGGAAGGGGACTTGGGCCGCATACCGGGAGCTGCAGTCCTTGTCCGCCTGTATCACAACATGGCTTGGTCTGGAAGGGGAGGTCACCTCCTGTAGCTGTGGGTGTCCCAGGGCAGTGTTCGGTCGGCAGCTGTTATATCTTGCCTCTTCCACAGACGGTTCAAAATCTTGTCTCTTCGCTTTAGTTAAATCCACTTCAAGAGGCAACTAGTAAGGAAAGAAAGAGAGGAGAAAAACAAATTCCTTCAATGGGCTCTTGCCCTCCGCTTCTTCTCCCTGACTCACAGATTTAGATTCCTGCAAAATCGCATTTGACATCCTCCATCCATCACGCCTTCTAGGTCCTGTAACTATGAGGAGGAGGAGCCAGACAATTTCATGTTCTGTTAGTGAAGTTTTGATAAAAAGGAATCCTTCTTTGGTTTTGACTTAGGGCAGATGTTCTGTAAAATCAAATTTGAATCTTTCCTGGGCAGCTGGGTCTGTCTTTGCTGCCTCCTTGTCCTTTTTCCATGGAAATGAGCGCACAGTCTCTGTGGAGGTCTGCACCTTCTCAACCCTTTCTGCCAGGGCCACCCCTGCAAATCGCACTCGTCACTGAGGGAGCCTCGGGCACGCTGTGGCATCACGAAGAACCCTTCAAACGACAGAGGGAGGAACACGGGAGGCACGGACGCCGGCTGCCAGCCAAGGCTGCAAGGACTCTTCCAGTACGGGGCTGTTGTGCATCTCATCAACATGAGAAGGGACAGTCCCGTGCTGCGTGGCACAGGGCAAATGATTTCATTTCTACACGGATTCCTACAGAAATCCAGAACATTTTTACTTGGGGAAACATCTCTCAATTCATAAAACTGATGCTGATGGAATAATTGTTTGAATATGAGGGATTAAGATGATTAATTTAATGAGGGATTAAAATGATTAAGATTTTGACCTGAAAATGAAAATTATAGTGCAGATTTCATATCTACATTGAAAGATAAATGAGTAGTTTAAAAAGAAATGAGCTTTGGCCAGGCACGTTGGCTCATGCCTGTAACCCCAGCACTTTGGCAAGCCAAGGCAGATCACTTGAGTCCAGGAGTTCAAGACCAGCCTGGCCAACATGGCAAAAATACAAAAAAATATCGAAGGAACTCCTGAGTAACAGTCTGTCTCTACTAAAAATACAAAAAAAAAAAAAAACTTAGCTGGGCATGGTGGCACACACCAATAATCCCAGCTACTCAGGAGGCTGAGGCAGGAGAATCACTTAAACCTGGGAGGCGGAGGTTGCAGTGGGCGGAGATCGCACCACCGCACTCCAGCCCGGGCGACAGAGCAAGACTGTGTCTCAAAAAAAAGAAATGAGCTTTGAAAAATATGAAAGACTGGCAATACCAAGTGCTGTCGAAGATATGGAACAATTGGAACTTACACAATGCCACGTGGGGCGTGAATTAATACAACCATACAGGAAAACAGGAAGAACCTACTAAAACTAAACATGTACCTATCTTCTCACCCAATAATTCCCAACAAAAATGAGTCCGAGTGTACAGCAAAAGAATGCTAACAGCGGCTCTCATGAAAACAGCCACAAGCTACAAAAACCAAAATGTCTACTAGGAAAAGACTAGAAAAATAAATTGCCACATACTCATGCATTATACAGCAATGAAACTGCTGCTTGCACGGTGAATGAATCTCACCACCATGCTGAATTCAAGTAAGATACAAAGAGTTCAAACTGCGGGATTCCAAAAAAGTACATCACAATAAAAACAAATTGGTGGCTTTCTTTGTTTTCGTTTTGTTTTGTTTTTGAGAGAGGGTCTGGCTCTGTAGCCCAGGCTGGAGTGCAGTGGCATAATCACCGCTCACTGCAGCTGGGCCTCCTGGGCTCAAATGATTCTCCCAGCTCAGCCTCCCAAGCAGCTGGGACTACAGGCACCACCACCAGGCCCAGCTAATTTTTATTTTTATTTCGTAGAGACAGGGTCCCACTATGTTGTCCTGGCTGGTCTCCAACTCCTGGGCTCAAGCAATCCTTCTTCCTCAGCCTCTCAAACTGGTGGGATTACAGGAGTGAGCCACCACACCTGGCCAATCTGTGTTGTTAAAAGTGGTTTGCTCAGAGTGGGAAGGAGGGCAGGGGATGGCAATGACTGCAAGGAACACAGCTGGGCCTTCTAGGTACTGGTAATGTCTTGATTCAGATGTTGGCTATGTGGATGTGTTTGATTTGAAAATTCATCAAGCTGAGCATGGATGATACGTGCACTTGTCTACATGTCTATATGTTCTTTTTAATACTTCGGTCAATTTTCTTAAAATATGAACTGTACGATTCCACTTACAGTACAATTCCATTTGTGAACTTTACATATATAAAGTTCAAAAACAGGAAAAAATAATCCATGGAAGTCAGAATAGAAGACAGGACAGTAGTTACTTTTGAAAAAAGGAAAGCAAGGCAGTGACTGGAAGAGGGCAAAATGGGGCTTCTGGGCTGCTGGTAAAGCTCTGATTCCCGATCTGGGAGGTGAATAGCTGTGCTCACTTATGAAATGGTAGCTCGTGCCTGTAATCCCAGCACTTTGGGAGACTGAGGCAGGTGGCTCACTTGAGGTCAGGAGTTCGAGATCACCCTGGCCAACATGGCAAAACCCTGTTTCTACTAAAAATACAAAAATTAGCCGGGCATGGTGGCGGGTGCCTATAATCCCACTTACTTGGGAAGCTGAGGCTGGAGAATCACTTGAACCCACAAGGCAGAGGTTGCAATGATCACAACATTGCACTCCAGCCTCGGTGACAAGAGTGAAACTCTGTCTCAACAAAAAAAAAAAAGGAGAAATTTGGGGCCAGGCTCAGTGGCTCACACCTGTAATGTAGCTCACACCAGGCTCAGTGGCTCACACCTTGGGAGGCCAAGGCAGGTGGATTGATCACTTGAGCCCAGGAGTTTGAGACCAGCCTGGGAAACACAGCAAAACCCCACTCTACTAAAAATACAAAACATTAGTTGGGTGTGGTGGCGGGTGCCTGTAGTCCCAGCTACTCAGGAGGCTGAGGCACGAAAATCGCTTGAACCTGGGAGGCAGAGGTTGCAGTGAGCCAAGATAGCGCCACTGCACTCCAGCGTGGACGACAGAGCAAGACTCTGTCCAAAAAAAAAAAAAAAAAAGCGGGCTGGGCGTGGTGGCTCACGCCTGTGATCCCAACACCTTGGGAGGCCGAGGTGGGCGGATCACCTGAGGTTAGGAGTTCGAGATCAGCCTGACCAACATGATGAAACCCCATCTCTACAAAATACAAAAAATTAGCTGGGCGTGGTGGCACACACCTGTAGTTCCAGCTACTCAGAAGGCTGAGGCAGAAGAATTGCTTGAACCCGGGAGGCAAAGGATGCAGTGAGCCAAGATTGCACCACTGCACTCTAGCCTGAGCAGCAGAACAAGACTCCGTCTCAAAAAAAAAAAAAAAAATTGTTATAGGAGACAAGGGTATTATATAATGATAAGAATGTCAGCCGGGCGCAGTGGCTCACACCTATAATCCCAGCACTTTGGGAGGCCGAGGTGGGCAGATCACGAGGTCAGCAGATCAAGACCATCCTGGCTAACACGGTGAAACCCCGTCTCTACTAAAAATACAAAAAATTAGCTGGGCTTGGTGGCGGGTGCCTGTAGTCCCAGCTACTCAGGAGGCAGAGGCAGGAGAATGGTGTGAACCCAGGAGGCAGAGCTTGCAGTGAGCCGAGATGGTGCCACTGCACTCCAGCCTGGACGACAGAGTTAGACTCTGTCTCAAAAAAAAGAATGTTGGCCGGGCGCGGTGGCTCACGCCTGTAATCCCAGCACTTTGGGAGGCCGAGGCAGGCGGATCACAAGGTCAGGAGATCGAGACCATCCTGGATAACATGGTGAAACCCCGTCTCTACTAAAAATACAAAAAAAATAGCCGGGTGTGGTGGCAGGCGCCTGTAGTCCCAGCTACTCGGGAGGCTGAGGCAGGAGAATGGCGTGAACCCGGGAGGTGGAGCTTGCAGTGAGCCGAGATCACGCCACTGCGCTCCAGCCTGGGTGACAGAGCAAGACTCCGTCTCAAAAAAACAAACAAAAAAAAGAATGTCAATTCACCAAGAAGATATAACAATTATAAATATTTATGCACCAAACACCAGAGGTCCTAAATATATGAAGCAAACTTTGAGAGGATTGTAAGGTGAAATAAAAGCAACACAATAATAGTAGGAGACTTCACTACTCAACTTTCAATAATAGATAAAACAACCAAACAAAAGATGAATAAGGCGATAGAGTATTTGAACAATACTATAGGCCAACTGGACCTAACAGTCATATACATAACATTCCACCCACCAACAGCAGAAAATGCATTCTTCTCAAGTACACATGGAACATTCTCCAAGACAGACCACATGTTAGGCCACAAAACAAGTCCTAACAAATTCAAGATTGAAATCATATAAAATATCTTTTCAATCACAATGGAATGAAACTAGAAATCAACAGCAAAAAGAAAACTGGAAAATCCACAAATCAGTAGAAATTAAACACCACACTCTTAAAGTCAAAGGAAATGTAACAAGGAGACTTAGAAGAATTCCCTGAGACGAATGAACACTACGACACAACTACCACACCTCTGGGGTGCAGTGAAAGAAGTCTCAAGAGGGAAGTTACGCACACATTTAAAAAAAAAGATCTCAAATCTATGTTATACCTCAAAGAACTGGAAAAAAAAAGTTACACCCAAAGCTAGAAGAAAGGAAATTCTAAAAGGATGAGAGCAAACATAAGTGAAACACAGAATACAAAAACAATACGAAAAAGCTCAATAAAAATAGGAGTTGGGCCACATGTGGTTGCTCACACCTGTTATCCCAGCATTTTGGGAGGCCAAGGCAGGTGGATCACTTGAGGCCAGGAGTTTGAGACCAGCCTGGGCAACATGGTAAAATTTTTTGTATTCTGTACAAAAAATAAAAAAATTAGCCTGGCAAGGTGGCAAATGCCTGTAGTCCCAGCTACTTGGGAGGCTAAGGCAGGAGGATCATTTGAGTCCGGGGTATAGAGGCTGCAGTGAGCTGAGATCACACGACTGCCCTCCAGCCTGGGTGGGAGGATCACTCAAGCCCAGGATGTCGAGGCTGCAGTGAGCCAGGCCATGATCAGACCACTGCATTCCAGCCTGGGTGACAGGGTGAGACCTTGTCATGAAATGAGATGAGATGAGATGAATAAAAGAAATTAAATTAAAATAATAAAACAAAATAAAATGACAAAGGACTTGAATAGACATTTCTCCAAAGACGATAAGCAGATGGCCAATAAGCATATGAAAATATGCTTGGCCGGGTGCGGGGGCTCACACCTGTAATCCCAGCACTTTGGGAGGACAAGGTGGGCGGATCACCTGAGGTCAGGAGTTCGAGACCAGCCTGACCAACATGGTGAAACCCTGTCTCTACTAAAAATACAAAAATTAGCTGGGCATGGTGGCAGGCGCCTATAGTCCCAGCTACTTGGGAGGCTGAGACAGGAGAACTGTTTGAACCCAGAGGCGGAGGTTGCAGTGAACCAACATTGTGCCACTGCACTCCAGCCTGGGTAACAGAGTGAGACTCTATCTCAAAAAAGAAAATATGGTCAACATTACTAATCATCAGGGGGTATGCAAATCCTAACCACAATAAAATATCACACCCATTAGGTTGGCTAAAAAAAAAAAAAAAAACCCAAAAACTCAGAAAATAACAAGTGCTGGTTAGGATTTAGAAAAATCTGAACTCATGTGCACTGTTGGTGGAATTGTAAAATGGGGCAACTGCTATGAAAATCAGCATGGCAGCTCCTTGAAAAATTAAAAATAGGATTACCATATGACCCAGCAATCCCCTTCAGAATGTCTGAAAGAATTGAAAACGGGATCTCAAAGAGAGTTACACACCCTCGTTCACAGCAGCATTATTCAAAATAGCCAAGAGGTTGAAAGCAACCCAAATGCCCATCAACAAATGAATGCATAAACAAAATGTGGTCTATATATACAATGGAATATTCAGCCACAGAAAGGAGGGAATTCTGATACACACTACATGGATGAATCTTAAGGGCATTAATGCTAAGTGAAATAAGCCAGTCACAAAAAAACAAAAATTATGTGATTCCATTTATATGAGGTATCCAGAGTCGACAAATTCATAGAAACAGAAAGTAGACACACCTACAATCTCAGCACTTAAGGAGGCTGAGTGGGAGGATTGCTTGTAGCCAGGAGTTTGAGACTAGCCTGGGCAACAGCAAAACCCCATGTCCACACAAAAAAAAGTATTTTATTTTTATTTTATTATTATTATTTTGAGACAGAATCTCACTCTGTCTCCCAGGCTGGAGTGCAGTGGTGCGATCTTGGCTCACTGCAGCCTCCACCTCCCAGGTTCAAGCGATTCTCACGCCTCAGCCTCCAGAAGCGCTGGGATTACAGGCAGGCTGACCACCATGCCCAGCTAATTTTTGTATTTTTTAGTAGACACAGGGTTTCACCATGTTGGCCAGGGTGGTCTCAAACTCCTAGGCTCAAGCGATCTAACCACCTCGGCCTCCCAAAGTGCTAGGATTACAGGCAGGAACCACAGCGCCCAACCTAATTTTTTAAAAAAGAAAAAAAAATCAAGACCAGCCTCGGCAACACAGCAAGAACTCATCTCTAAAAAAAAAAAAGTTGATTAGCTGGGTCCCAGTGCAGTGGCCCCTGCTGTAATCCCAGCGCTTTGGGAGGCTGAGGCAGGAGGATCACTGAGCCCAGTAGTTCATGACCAGCCCTGAGAAACTGTCTCTACAAAAAAAAAAATAATAATTGTTTAAAAAATAAATTAGCTAAGTGTGCTGGCACATACCTGTAGTTCTAGCCACTTGAGAGGCTGAGGCAGGAGGATCCAGGAGGATCCCCTGGGCCCAGGAGTTCAAGGATGCAGTGAATTATGATTGCACTCCTGCATTCCAGCCTGGGTGACAGAGCAAGACCTCATCTTTCATAAAATAAACTTTAAAAAAAGGAAAGAAAAAGAAAGAAAGTGGAAGTAGTTACAAGGGCCTAGGAAAGGGGAAATGTGGAGGTCTTGTTTCACAGGTACAGGGTCTCTGTTCTATAGATCAATTTCACAACAATGTGAATACACTTAACACTACTCAACTACACACTAAAAGTAGTTAAAATGTGATGTGTTTTACTACAATTTAAAAAAAGAAAAGGCCAGGTGTGGTGGCTCACACCCGTCATCCCAGAACTTTGGGAGGCCGAGGCAGGCGGATCATTTGAGGTCAGGAGTTCAAGACCAGCCTAGCCAACAGGGCGAAACCCCATCTACTAAAAATAAAAAAATTAGCTGGGCATGGTGACTGGCACCTGTAGTCCCAGCGACTTGGGAGGCTGAGGCAGGAGAATGGCGTGAACCCAGGAGGCGGAGGTTGCAGTGAGCCGAGATCGCACTACTGCACTCCAGCCTGGGCGACAGAGCAAGACTATCTCAAAAAAAAAAAAAAAAAAAAAAAGAAAAAGAAAACTTGACTAATATCTCTCATAAACATAGATGCAAAAATGCCTAACAAAGGCCGGGCGCGGGGGCTCACACCTGTAATCCCAGCACTTTGGGAGGCTGAGGCGGGCGAATCATGAGGTCAGGAATTCGGGACCAGCCTGACCAAGACGGTGAAACCCCGTCTCTACTAAAAAAATACAAAAATTAGGCCGGGCGCGGTGGCTCACGCTTGTAATCCCAGCACTTTGGGAGGCCGAGGCGGGTGGATCACGAGGTCAGGAGATCGAGACCACGGTGAAACCCTGTCTCTACTAAAAATACAAAAAATTAGCCGGGCGTGGTGGCGGGCGCCTGTAGTCCCAGCTACTCGGAGAGGCTGAGGCAGGAGAATGGCGCGAACCCGGGAAGCGGAGCTTACAGTGAGCCGAGATTGCGCCACCGCACTGCAGCCTGGGCAACAGAGCGAGACTCCGTCTCAAAAAAAAAAAAAAAAAAAATACAAAAATTAGCCAGGCGTGGTGGTGCACACCTGTAATCCCAACTACTGAGGAGGCTGAGGCAGGAGTGTTGCTGGAACCCAGGAGGTGGAGGTTGCAGTGAGCCAAGATCGCACCACTGCACTTCAGCCTGGGTGACAGCGAGACTCCATCTCAAAAAGAAAAAAAAATGTCTAACAAAATATTAGCCAACTGAATCCAATAATGTTTAAAAATGATTTTTTTAAAGGAGTTTGTACAGATGCCCAGTGACACATACCTTGTGGGGCTCCACGAGGACAAGAATCTGTCAGGCACAGGATGGGAATTGCTGCCCTGGGGAGCGACACGGCAGGGTCCTCGGGGAGCAGATGAGGCAGGAGGAACACTCCAGAAGCCACTCATGGCAAGTCAGGTGTGACTCCAGGGCTGCCCAGCCACAGACCCCATTCTCCAAAGGCAAATGCTCAGATCACATTATAGGTATTGACAGAAATAATGGACATCTAAATCTTAATGACACCAGAACTAAGGAAAAGAAAGAAGGCTCAACAGTGAGGCTGGGAGTGTCTGGGAAGGACAGTGGTGCTGCAGAGGGCTGTGTGCTCACTTTGAGGCTTCATAGACTACCCCCAACCACAGTTCTCTACCTACACGTAACACAAATCCTCTAGACCTCACGTTCCTGTCAAATGATGTGGCTTTTTTTTTTTTGGGGGAGGGAGTCTCGCTCTGTCGCCCAGGCTGGAGTGCGGTGGCACGAACTCGGCTCACTGCAAGCTCTGCCTCCTGGATTCACGCCATTCTCCTGTCTCAGCCTCCTGAGTAGCTGGGACTACAGTCACCTGGCCACACGCCCGGCTAATTTTTGTATTTTTAGTAGAGATGGGGTTTCACCGTGTTAGCCAGGATGGTCTTGAACTCCTGACCTCGTGATCCGCCCGCCTCGGCCTCCCAAAGTGCTGGGATTACAGGCATGAGCCACCGCCCAAATGATGTGACTTTAAAAAAAAAGTAAAATCTTGTGATTAGTTCCTGCTATCTCTGACATTCGAAATCTGAAATAAACATTCCCAACCCTCTAAATAGCTGAGTCCTCACTTTTTCTCTTTGCATCCTCCAAATACTCCAACCATGACACAGAAGAGTTTGCCGCATTATCTTCACTCCACTCATCCATGTCTAATATACCTGGCGTGGAAGCTTATTTAGTGACCTCAGGTAGTCTTTGTCCAGAATACAGTTTCCAAGTGCGTTCCCAAAACTCCTAAGGGCAAGAGAAAAAAAAGTGAAACAGGGTTAAGAATTGTTACACATGAATATCAGAGGATAGAGTTACAACTTTTGTACAGGTTGCTTCTCAGGCGCAGCAGAGGGAATGGACCCTAACCTGCATTCCCCATCGATGTCTCATAAGCATCTAGCATGTTCCTGCACTGTGTTCGTTTCTGAGAATACTGCAGTGAGAACAAGACACAAATCCCTGACCTCACAGAGACGATGAGTATGAAAAGATTAAGGTGCCATTCACAAAACCCACCAGCCACCTCCTGACATGGAGAACAAACTGCAGAGAGTTTTTCTTTTTTTTTCCCCCAAAGGCTGCTCCAATTTCCCAGCAGGAGTAGGCAACACACACTTGGGGACAACCTCCCATGACCAGAGTTCTTAACTTGGGATCTATGGGCTCCCCCACAGAACTCATAGGCTTTTCTGGTTCAATTCACTTCAATTCTCAAAGACACGGATATGGTTTGGATGTTTATCTCTCCAAATTTCATGCTGAAATGTGGCCTCCAACGCCGGGGGTGTGGCCTGGCGGGAGGTACTGGATCCTGGGGCTGGATTCCTCATAAACAGCTTAGTGCCATCCCCTTGGTGTTGAGTGAGTTCTCACTCAGCTCATGAGAGATCTGGTGGTTTTGAGTGTGGGGCTGGGCATGATGGCTCATGCCTGTGATCCCGGCACTTTGGGAGGCTGAGGCAGGAGGATGACTTGAACCCAGGAGTTTGGGCAACAAAGGGAGACCCTGTCTCTCCAAAAAAAATTTTTTTTTAAATTAACTGGGGGGTGGTGTCATGTGCCTGTGACCCCAGCTACTCGGGAGGCTGAGGCGGGAAGATCACTTAAGCCCAGGGGTTCAAGGCTGCATTGGCGATGACGGCACCACTGCACCCCAGCCTGTGCAACAGAGCAAGATCCTGTCTCAAAAAATGAAAAACAACAGTAAAATAAATAAATAGGCCTGGGGCCCCCTCCCTCTCTCTCTTGCTCCCTCTCTCTCTCTCCACGTTCCCTCTTCGCCTTCTGCCATGATTAGAAGCTTCCTGAGGCCTCACCAGCAGTGGATGCTGGCACCAGACTTCCAGTACAGTCCACAGAATCATAAGCCAATCAAACCTCCTTTATTTATAAATTCCCCAGCCTCTGGTCTTCCTGCATAGCAACGTAAATGGACTAACACGGACATCCGCGTGACTGTGTAACTACGTTAACTGTGCTACCTGTGCGTAGCGGAGGACTGCTGAGGAGCACGGAGATGAGGGTGCTGTCTGTGCACTCGCAGTAGGAGTGGCAAGGCCTCCAGCACACATTACTGAGTGCGCGGAGAAGAGAGAATACAGGATTCTACCACTTATTCCCAGCAAGGGAAGCCTGAAACAGAAACATCGAAAACATACTAACAGAAGTGGGAAAACAGGGCAGACAGGAACCAGGGCAGGGGTGAGACTTATCTTCCATGCTGCTTAGATTTTTGAACCATGTGGATGTATTACCTCTTCCAAAAAAAATTGAAACCTGCTCTGAAGCAAGAGCTGAAATGACACAGGTTAGACTTCCAGCCTTGCACTCACCTGAGGGCTCGCTTCAGCCCGTCTGTCACCGCCTCCTTCCTTGCCTTCTCCAAAGATAAAGCCTTGGACTTGAGGCCCTCACTAACACCATAACCAACATCTTCATGATATGAACCATCCTGGGGGCAGAAAAGGAGTTCAAACTCAAACACGAGAGCGGCAGGTGCGCCACAACTTCCCCGTTCCTCAAGCAGCAGAGTTCGAAGCAGGAATCTCCCATGTGGCAGCCTTGCTACAGGGGCACGGGCAGAAGGCTGGGAGAGAATCCGTTGCCAATGCTGCTTCCTAGACCTGGTCTGCCTGAACATGTGCCTGTGGTCAAGGTGTCAAGACGATCCTCCCTTCCCAACTTCCCAGCACACAAAGGGCACGTTAGAAACCCACCCCAAATCCTATCAGCGTGCATTACCCTAAGGTAAAAAACCTCTGGGATGGCCAGGCCGGGCATGGTGGCTCATGCTGTAATCCCAGCCCTTTGAGAGGTTGAGGGAGGTGGATCACTTGAGGTCAGGAGTTCAAGACCAGCCTGGTCAACATGGTGAAACCCCATCTTTACTAAAAATACAAAAATTAGCCGGGTGTGGTGGCATGCGCCTATAATCCCAGCTACTCAGGAGACTGAGGCAGGAGAATCACTTGAACCTGGGAGGCAGAGGTTGCAGTGAGCCAAGATCGTGCCGCTGCACTCCAGCCTGGGCGACACAGTGAGACTCCGTCTTGGAAAAAAAACCTCTGGGATATCAAACAAAGGGATAATTTGAATATTGGATCTAATGGTCTCTAAGGATTGGAGAGCAAATCTTTTTGTTAGTCAGGTGGCATCCAGTTCCTGCCTTTCACCAAAAGTGAAGGTGGACCTGAGCAAATCATTCGCTGATTGAGAATTAAATACAATGTTTGATGCTAGCACTCTGTGATTTTTAAAAAATAACTCAGAAAGCACTCAATGAGTGACACTATAACAAAATTCTTTCCATTCTCAGCTACTCACTCATAGATACAAGATTTTTTAGTACTATCTAGAAAAATAAGTCAGAATAGAATTAATGCTGAATTGTTCATTCAAGAAATAAGTAGGCCAGGTGCGGTGGCTCACGCCTGTAATCCCAGCACTTTTGGAGGCGGAGGTGGGTGGATCACCTGAGGTTGTGAGTTCCAGACCAGCCTGACCAACATGGAGAAACCAAGTCTCTACTAGAAACACACAAGAAAAATTAGGCAGGCATGGTGGCGCATGCCTGTAATCCCAGCTACTAGGGAGGCTGAGGTAGGAGAATCGCTTGAGCCTGGGAGGTGGAGGGTGCGTGAGCTGAGATGGGGCCATTGCACTCCAGCCTGGGCAATAAGAGCATAACTCCATCTCAAAAAAAAAAAAAAAGAAGTAAGTACTATTCAATTATGGATATATGGAGATATAAACTGAAAAGAAAAAACGGCACCATCCATCTCATTAAGATACACATTTTCCATAAATTTTATATTTTAAATTTTTTATTTTTGTGGCAAGATTTCATATCTTTAATTTTTCTAAGTATCAAAATTTTGCTATATTTATGTTTTCTCTTCACCATAAACACAATTGTCTGGTCAATCGTGTGTTAACAGCAGCTATAATATAACTAAATCCAAAAGAAATATTTTAATATTTAAAGGCTTAAGTGCACTGAAAATTTACCAAACATTTTTATTTTTATACACATGCAAAGGCAGAGAAGCATAATAAGGCTACCAATAAAACCTTCCTTTTTTTTCACCCAGGAGTTCAGTGGTGCAATCACAGCTCACCACAGCCTCGACTTCCCGGGCTTAGGTGAGCCTCCCACCTCAGCCTCCTGAGTAGCTAGGACTACAAGCATACGCCACCATGCCCAGCTAATTTTTTGTATTTTTAGTAGAGACGGGCTTTCGCTATGTTGCCCAGGCTGGTCTCAAATCCCTGGGCTCAAGCAATCCTTCCACCTGGGCTTCCCGAAGTGCTGGGAGTACAGGAATGAGCCACCCTGCCTAGCCAAACTTTCAACCATAAATATGTATTGGGATTAAAATCAGTGGGGAAATAGAATAGAAATATGAGTTCAGATAAAGAAAGAACAATGTAAAATTTCTAATGATTTAAAAAAAGCTTGTTCATTGCATTTCTTCAAATAAATGATAGATCTAATCCTCTATAGTATTTAGAGTCCACTGGAATATTTAACAAAGATCTAACAGATTTATGGTAAGTCCTCACTTAACATCTTTTTTTTTTTTTTTTTTTTGAGACAGAGTCTCGCTGTTGCCCAGGCTGGAGTGCAGTGGCGCGATCTCGGGTCACTGCAGGCTCTGCCCCCCAGGGTTCACGCCATTCTCCTGCCTCAGCCTCCCCAGTAGCTGGGACTACAGGCGCCCACCACCTCGCCCGGCTAATTTTTTGTATTTTTAGTAGAGACGGGGTTTCACTGTGTTAGCCAGGATGGTCTGGATATCCAGACCTCATGATCCGCCTGCCTCGGCCTCCCAAAGTGCTGGGATTACAGGCGTGACCACCGCGCCCGGCCTTAACATCTTAAATAACTGTGACTTTAAGCGAAACAGCTTATTAACAAAACCAATTTTTGTTTTTATCAATGTTATAACAAAAGGACCTGCTTTGCCCAAAGTTGAGTTTCCAAAAACTTATCAGTGATGGTAAAATTATTGTATTTTAGAATGTCAGATTTTACCATATGCCAAAAAATACAACCTTTGCAACAATTTTTATATATGGTGAAAACTTTTAGGTGTCAACTTGAAAGTGTGCAAGAAAACAGTTTTTCCATTCTTTTAGGGCGCACATGAGCAGGAGTATTTGAATTCCACCATTCTAGGGAACACTGGCTGACACACAACTCTGGAGCCTGGGTCCTTGTCCAGCTACCTACTTCCCTACCTGCTCACCTTCTCCTACCACCCACTGATCCTTCCAGGCATCGGGTCTACTCCATCCCCCTCACCTTCAGCTGGACCCTCACAAATGCACAGACTCCCACGTAGAACTTGCCATTGTTGAGGTCAACAAAATCTAGGAGTGGGAAAGAGAGCAAGTTGAAGAGGACACTGACCGCTGGGCCACAACCATTCCTCCTGCTGGCAGCGAAATCTACCTACCTTACCTCCTCACCCACAGCACACTTTCACCAGGAGCTGGACAATGCAAAAGTCCCCACTGCTGGAGAGCGTACTCACCCACGTTCTGCTGCGTGATGGAGTGTGCCCAGCCGTTGTAACCAAACATCTCATTGGCCAGATTAATTACCCGATGACCCTCAATGTAACATACCTAGAAAAAAAAATGTTTTTCAGGAAAAGCTGTGTTAATTCCTTACCACACTTAAATGTGAATCAAAATTTACATAATTTATTCCTCATCTACTTTTCTGGATAAACTGCCCTTAAGCATTCTACTCGGGAGGCTGAGGTGGGAGGATCACTTGAGCCCAGCAGTTCGAGACCAGCCTGGGCAACATGGCGAGATGTCGCCTCTACAGAAAATTTAAAAATTAACCAGGCATGGTAGTGGGTGCCTGTAGTCCCAGCTAGTCAGGAAGCTGAGGCAGGAGGATCGCTTGAACCTGGGAGGTGGAGGCTGCAGTGAGCCGAAATGACACCACTGGTTGGACTCCAGCCTAGGTGACAGAGCAAGACCCTGTCTTTAAAAATGAAAAAAAAAAAAAAAAAAAAAAAAGATGATGTAAAAATCCTAAGATGGCAGTTACGCAAGTGTCAAGACCACGCCCGGGCCCCTTCAGATGAGAATGAAGTCTGGAAACCATCCCCTCCCAGGGGCACTGGGAGGCCTCCAGGAACAGTTAACAGGAGACTTCTGAATCCCTGAGGACCCAGAGAGGGAACTGGCAAGACCATCAGTCTGTCGTGTGGATGTCTGCTTTCCAGGCACATGAATTCTCCTACCTTCTGGCCTCCGCCAGCCATGCGGCTACTTATGTATTCTGGGCCCAGCCTCTGCCTCAGGGCCTTCTGGATGGCCTGGTACTCTTCTGCTGTGTACTGGCACTGCAACCCCAAAAAAGAAAATTAAATTCACACTTCCACCATTCCTCACATCGCTGAGTCTCCATCTTCTATGGGGACTTTATACTCTTAAAAAGACCCCCCAGAACCTTTGTTTATGTGGGTTATATTTATCCTATTAGGAATTAAAACTGAGAAACTTTTAAGGCATGCATGCCATTAGGCATCATAGCAGTGACACTGCCACAGATCATGCAGTCTCTGAAAACTCTACCGTTCACTCCTGAGAGAACGAGTGTGAAAGAGGCAAACAGTATTATTAGGAAGATAATTTTGACCTTCTGGACTCTGAAAGATCTTCAGAAACCCCAGAGTTTTCGAGAATTACATTTTGAGAACTGCTGCCTTAGCTGCTGCTACCATCCTTATAAATGTTTCTGAAGCTTAGGAAGCTAAAATGTCTTGCCTCCAGATCTGTAAATGACGTCAGCACAGGAAGCGAGGATGGAAAGAGCACAGGGCTAGGAAGCCTTGCTTCCATTTGTCCTTTCCAGAGATTGATGCCTTCTCCAATGCAACAATTTCCCATCCTGCACAAACAGAAACACGCTACTGCTTGCTGATTTGGGTTTTGTCCCTCTTGCCCTGTTCGGATGAGATGAATACTCACAACTCTCTGCTAAAGACAAAGATGGAGTTTGGGTGGACAAAGCAAGAAACTCTTTTCTATGCACACAATGTCCCTACAAGGAATATGACCCCAGTAACTTTCCATGCCTCCAAGAAAGGCAACTGGAGCCAGGCACGGTGGCTCATGCCTGTAATCCCAGCATTTAGGAGGCTGAGGAAGGCGGATCGCAAGGTCAGGAGTTCAAGACTACCCTGGCCAACATGGTGAAACCACATCTCTACTAAAAATACAAAAAAATTAAGCCCGGGCATGGTGGCTCACACCTGTAATCCAAACACTTTGGGAGGCCGAGGCAGGCGGATCACCTGAGGTCAGGAGTTCAAGACCAGCCTGGCCAACATGGTTAAATCCCATCTCTACTAAAAATATAAAAATTAGCTGGCCATGGTGGTGCATGCCTGTTATCCCAGCTACTTGGGAGGCTGAGGCAGGAGAATTGCTTGAATCCAGGGGGTGGAGGTTGCAGTGAGCCGAGATCGCACCACTGCACTGCAGCCTGGGTGACAAAGCAAGACTCAGTCTCGAAAAAAAAAAGAAATAGAACTGGGTGGCATGCATACAGGGGCAATAGGAAATAGGGAGATTTTCACATAGTTTCATTTTGAATTTGATGTCATACAAATATGTTATCTATCCCCCCCAAAAAAATGTAAAATCTAAATCTAATCCCCAGTACTATCAGTCTTTTGATAGCTAACATTCCAAAATGCCCTCCAGAGTTCACAAAAGACTCCCAAAAAATGCATCTAAAGGAAAAACCAATAACAACAAATAGCTCACACATGTACTATGTAAATGTACTAGGTACTACTCACACATGTACTATGTAAATGTACTAGGTACTACTCACACGTGTACTATGTAAATGTACTAGGTGCTGCTCACACGTGTACTATGTAAATGTACTAGGTACTACTCACACGTGTACTATGTAAATGTACTAGGTACTACTCACACGTGTACTATGTAAATGTACTAGGTACTACTCACACGTGTACTATGTAAATGTACTAGGTACTACTCACACGTGTACTATGTAAATGTACTAGGTACTACTCACACGTGTACTATGTAAATGTACTAGGTACTGCTCACACGTGTACTATGTAAATGTACTAGGTACTGCTCACACGTGTACTATGTAAATGTACTAGGTACTGCTCACACATGTACTACAATGCTCTACAAATTGCCTTGCCCTAACTTTACTCACTTAACCTCATTCTTTCCCGGCATGAAGGAACCACAGTTACCTGTCCAAAGCATAACACCGAGCCGCTGCCAGCAGCAGGATGGCTGTCACGTCCTCCAAGAATTGCTTCCTCAGTCCCAGACATCTTGATTCTGGTTGACCTCTATATAAATAAAGGAGAAAAAAAACAACCCTCAAAGAATGTTTAAAGTAAAAAGCAAGAGCCTCTACTGAAAAATCACATAAAGAATCCTTATGCGGCCAGGCACAGTGGTTCACGCCTGTCATCCCAGCACTTTGGGAGGCTGAGGTGGGTGGATCACAAGGTCAGGAGATGGAGACCATCCTGGCTAACATGGTGAAATCCCCTTACTAAAAATACAAAAAAATTAGCCGGGCATAGTGGCAGGTGCCTGTAATCCCAGCTACTCAGGAGGCTGAGGCAAAGAATTGCTTGAACCCGGGAGGCGGAGATTGCAGTGAGCTGAGATCACACCACTGCACTCCAGCCTGGGCGACAGAGCGAGGCTCCATTTCAGAAAAAAAAAAAAAAAAAAAAGAATCCACATGCAATATCCTAAGAGTGATTTATAAACGTCTAAGCACTCCTCCAATCCAGAACAGAATTCCTCAGTGGTTAGCTATCGTCTCTCAAGCTGCCGAAGATTCTTTAAGGTCTGCTTCTACCTTTCTGTTAACATGTTTGCTATTGTGGTGGCGCTATTAAAGGTGATTTTTACAATAAGAATATATTACATTTATAACTGTAAGTGCCAACATGATGTGTTATAGTCAAAACACAGGTAATGGCCAGGCATGGTGGCTCAAACCTATAATCCCAGCACCTTGGGAGGCCAAGGCAGAAAGACTGCTTGAGCCCAGGAGTTTGAGACTAGCCTAGACAGCAAAACCCCCTTGCTACAAAAAATTTAAAAATTAGTCAGGCGTGGTGCTATGCTACTTAGGAGGCCGATGTGGGAGGATCACTTGAGCTCAGGAGTTTGAGGCTGCAGTGAGCTATGACCACCCCATCGCACTCCAGCCTGGGTGACAGAGTGTCTGACTCTGTCTTAAAAAAAAAAAAAAAAAAGGCAGGCACACAACACACAGTTTATTCAGCTTTTCCAAGAGAAAAATGCAATTATCAGCCAGACACAGTCGCTGACACCTATAATCCCAGCACTTCGGGAGGCTGTGTAATCCCAGCACTTTGGGAGGCTGAGGCGGGCAGATCACCTGAGGTCAGGAGTTCGAGACCAGCCTGACCAACATAGTACTAAACCCATCTGTACTAAAACCCATCTGTACTAAAAATACAAAAAATTAGCCAGATGTGGTGGCAGGCGCCTGTAGCCCCAGCTACTCAGGAGGCTGAGGCAAGAGAATCGCTTGAACTCGGGAGGTGGAGGTTGCAGTGAGCTGAGATTGTGCCACTGTACTCCAGCCTGAGTGACTTCATCTCAAAAATAATAATAATGAAGTTTTTTAAAACCTCAACTTACTGCTCACTACTCTATAGGCAGCATGACCCTGGACACTGTGGGGTCAAAAAGAAACAGAAGCCACAATCACTGAAATGCTTTCCAGGAGCTAACAAGATAGCTGGAGGGAGACTTCATAGAAATGAAACAAATGAAGAGCAGGAGACCCTAACATTCAGGAAGGCTCTACAGAGCAATAAGCCACTTCACTTCCTTAACCAGCAGCATCACCATCACCTGTGAATCATTTTTTTTTTCTTTTTTTGCAACAGAGTTTCGCTCTTGTCGCCTAGGCTGCCCTGCAGTGGTGTGATCTCAGCTCACTGCAACCTTCACCTCCTGGGTTCAAGTGATTCTGCTGCTTCAGTCTCCTGAGTAGCTGAGATTACAGGTGTGCGCCACCATGCCCAGCTAAATTTTGTATTTTTAGTAGAGACAGGGCCGGGTGTGGTGGCTCATGTCTGTAATCCCAGCACTTTGGGAGGCTGAGGAGGGCGGATCACCTGAGATTAGGAATTCGAGACCAGCCTGACCAACATGGAGAAACCCCGTCTCTACTAAAAATACAAAATTAGCTGGGTGTGGTTGCGCGCGCCTGTAATTCCAGCTACTCGGGAGGCTGAGGCAGGAGAATCGCTTGAACCCGGAAGGCAGAGGTTGCGGTTAGCTGAGATTGCACCATTGCACTCTGGCCTGGGAAACAAGAGTGAAACTCCAGCTCAAAAAAAATAAATAAATAAATAAATAAATAAGTAGAGACGGGGTTTCACCATGTTGGCCAGCCTATCTCGAATTCCTGACCTCAAGTGATCCGCCCGCCTCAGGTGGGAGCCACCATGCCAGAACACTTCTCGCATTTAAAGAGCAACTTGTGGCTGGGCACAGTGGCTCACACTTGTAATCCCAGCACTTTGGGAGGCCAAGGCAGGTGGATCACCTGAGGTCAGCAGTTCGAGACCAGCCTGGCCAATATGGTGAAACCTGTCTCTACTAAAATACAAAAATTAGCTGGGCATGGTGATGCACCCCCGTAATCCCAGCTACTAGGGAGGCTGAGGCAGAATTGCTTGAACCTGGGAGGCAGAGGTCGCAGTGAGCCGAGATCATGCCACAGCACTCCAGCCTGGGCAACAGAATGAGACTCCATCTCAGAAATAATAATAATAAAAAATAAAGAGCAACTTGTTCTACTTCTATAAATAACTTAAAACATTCAGCCAGATCGGGCACAGTGGCTCACGCCGGTAATCCCAGAACTTTGGGAGGCTGAGGTAGGCGGGTCACCTGAGGTCAGGAGTTCAAGACCAGCATGGTCAACACGATGAAACTCCATCTGTACTAAAAATACAAAAACTAGCCAGATGAGGTGTTGCATGCCTGTAGTCCCAGCTACTCAGGGGGCTGAGGCTGGAGAATTGCTTGAACCTGGGAGGCAGAGGTTGCAGTGAGCTGAGACCACGCCACTGCACTCCAGCCTGGGCGATGGAGCAACTCTTTCTCAAAAAAAAAAAAAAAAAAAATCGGTCTTTTATTGAAGGACAATCTTGTCTTCATCCATAAACATGAAATGTTTTTTGCCTTTTTTGCTCTTTTACTTTGAAAAAGATGTCTTACTATTCTGCTTTCCTTCCTAAAACTGTCTACGATGGTTTTTCCATCATAAAAGTAAAAAAAAAAAAAAAAAATTTTAAGAGACAGGGTCTTGCTCTGTTACCCAGGCTGGAATGCAGTGGTGTAACCATAGCTTACTGTAACGTTGACCTCCAGGGCTCAGGTGATCCTCCCACTGCAGCCTCCCAAGTAGACAGGACTACAGGTGAGTGCTATCATGCCAGGCTAATTTTTTTAAAATTTTTTCAGAGATGAGTGTCTCACTATGTTGCCCAGGCTGGTCTTGAACTCCTGGGCTCAAGGAGTTCAAGTGATTTTTATGTGTGCATATTTGTTAAACAAAGGTAGAATCCAAATGCATTAGGCATATCTTACGCAGCACTTCAGATCTTCTTGGCCTTGTGTGTCCTTGAGGCCCTTGGTCACTTTGTCCACTCCAGCTGTCACTGGGCTGATCAAACACGTCTGGGTTATAACCAACTGCCCACAGGCACAACCCCACGGTCTCTTACCTCCTGCTCATACTGGATACCTATCACCTCCCACCCGTGGCTTGCCGCTTGCCTTGGAGGTGTGAGGGCCTGTGGGACCCACCTGGTGCCCACACATGCACAACCTAGAAGTCTATGGGAATTAATGTGCCATGAAGCAAACCCTTTTCCAATGAGATACAGAAGCTGAGGGGTCCGTCCACCCTTCCTTTAGATGGATTGCCCTGCAATGCAGTTATGTATACATCCTCCTGGGAGACAGCTTTAGGAGAACAAGCAACCAACTGTACTTGCACCAAGGGTGGCCAACTTCAAAATGCACCCTTGAACTGACTTAATCTTCCTTCTCCCTTCACTCACCTTTCCCCTACCTCTGCTTCCTGAAAGTACACTTCTTGAAAAAATAATAGCACATACACTCTTGCCTCAAGCTGTAGGTTCTCTAGGTTCTAGGGTACCCAGGTATAGCAGACACTACGGATGCTCTACTAATTATCCCTTCAGCTTTTTTTTTTGAGACAGTCTCACTCTGTCACCCAGGCTGGAGTGCAGTGGCGTGATCTCGGCTCACTGCAACCTCCACCTCCCAGATTCAAGCAATGCTCCTGCCTCAGCCTACCGAATAGCTGGGATTACAGGCGTCCACCACCACATCTGGCTAATTTTTGTATTTTTAGTAGAGACGGGGTTTCGTCATGTTGGCCAGGCTGCTCTCGAACTTCTGACCTGAGGTGATCCACCCGCCTCAGCGTCCCGAAGTGCTAGGATTACAGGTGTGGGCCACCGCGCCTGGCCAGCCCTTCAGCTCTTACCACAATAGTGTACCCTACTCTGACTTCCAAATGCCAACATCTGCATCCTGTTACCTGACAGCTTTCTTTGGTATCCAGACTACTTTGCACCTGTTTATGGCAAGCTGTAAGCACCAGAAAATTGAACCACCCTGGCAGCAGCCCTCAAATGGTGCCTGACAGGAGCTGGTGCTGAAATACCCTAAATTTCTTACCCTCTGTGGGACATCACCAAGCCATGAGCTTCCCCAGTGGAATTAGGTTCCCCAGTGGCAACAGGCTTGATAACTCGCCTTTTGTTGTCAAACTTTCCTTTCCTGTCTCCCTTCCCCGCTCCTCTACTGTGTAAAGTACTAATCTCCAAATAAACTACTTGGGAATAAAAAGGAGGGCGGCAAAAGATAGCTTTACAATGTAGAAACCTGGGAGTTACCACCTTAATTATTAAGTAATCAAACTTAGTGTCACCAATTATAGTCGCATCATGTGCTTCCTGATGGATGCACTAAGAAGGTCACATCACTTAGGTAGTATTTCTACCAATCTAATCATGAGGAAATAATCAAACAAGTTGAAATCTACAAAGCAATTGGCCTGGACTCTCCAAAGCATCAGTGTCTCAAAAAACAAAACAAAATAGAAGGGCTGGTGAACTCTTCTATGTTAAAAGAGGCTTAAGGCTGGGTGTGGTGCCCCACGCCTATAATCCCAGCATTTTGGGAGGCCAAGGCGGGTGGATCATCTGAGCTCAGGAGTTCAAGACCAGCCTGGCCAACGTGGTAAAATTCCCGTCTCTACTAAAAATATAAAAAGTAGCCGGGCATGGTGGCGCACACCTGTAGTCCCAGCAACGCAGGAGGCTGAGGCAGGATAATCACTTGAACCCAGCGGGTGGAGGTTGCAGTGAGCCAAGATCATACCACTGCACTCCAGTCTGGGTAACAGAGCAAGACTCCATCTCAGTAAATAAATAAATAAATACAGACTTAGGAGACATGACAACTAAATGCACTGTGTGATCTTCAATGAAATTTTGGATCAGGGATAAAGAAAAGCTATAAAGAATATTATTAGGACAATGGGAGAAATCTGACGATGGAATGAATATGAGACTGCAGCCACAACCTCCTGGGCTGAGGGGATCCTTCTGCCTCAGCCTCCCGAGTAGCTTAGACTGCAGGTGTGCACCACCACCGCTGGTTAGTGTGATAATTATATCATGATTCTCTAGGACAATGGCCTATCACTAGATGTATGATGCAGTATTGGAGTAAAGTGTCATGTTTTCTGCAACTTACTCTCAATTCATTCAACTAATTGTGTGTGTGTGTGTGTGTGTGTGTGTGTAGAGAGTGAGAAAAAGGCAAGTAGATAAAGCAAAAGTAACAAATTTATGAACCTAGGTGAAGGATATGCAGACATTAATCGTAAATTTTTTTTTTTTTTTTTTTTTTGAGACAGTCTCGCTGTGCCACCCACGCTGGAGTGCAGTGAGACGATCATGGCTCACGGTAGCCTCAAACTCCTCGGCTCGTGATCCTCCCTCCTCAGCCTCCTGAGTAGCTGGGACTACAGTTGTATAACACCACACACGGCTAATTTTTTATTTTTCGTAGAGACACGGGTCTCACTATGTTGCCCAGGCTGGTCTCAAACTCCTGGGCTCAAGCAATCTTCCTGCCCGGCCTCCCACAGCACTGGGATTATAGACGTGAGCCACTGCACCCAGCCCATTGTAAAATTTGTCCAAAGGCTTCAAATCTTTCAGGATGAAGTGTTGGGAAAGACTACCCGCATAGCCAAGATTATGGCAGCTATATAAATCCAAATAGCCAAACACATCCTCCAAAAACTACACAGACCAACCAACCGGAGAAACAAAGAAAATCACCAACATCTCATATCTTCAACATACTCAGAAGACTGAAAATACTACAAGCTTCTAATTACCTGTAAGTAGAAAAACATCAATTTCTTGTATAGATGTTTCTCAACCTCTCGTCCTAGCTCTTTAAGGACAGCAAAGAGGGATCCAGATAGGAAGACAGATGCAAAGAAGAGAGAAGAGGGCCGGGCGCATGGGTCGCGGTGGCTCATACCTGTAATCCCAGCACTCTGGGAGGCCGAGGCAGGTGGATCATGAGGTCAGGAGTTCAAGACCAGCCTGGCCAAGATGGTGAAACCCCGTCTCTACTGAAAATACAAAAATTAGCTGGGCGTAGTGGTGTGCGCCTGTAATCCCAGCTACTCAGGAAGCTGAGACAGGAGAATTGCTTGAACCTGGGAGGAGAGGTTGCAGTGAGCAGAGATCACACCACTGCACTCCAGCCTGGGCGACAGAATGAGACTCTGTCTTAAAAAAACGAAGAGAGAAGAGGAGAATGGAGAGCCTGAGATGGGACTAAAATATCTCCCTGAAGAAGAACTCATGGTAAGTATGAAAACATCAACAAAGAATTGTGTTAAATTGGGAAAACACCGACAAAGAATTCTGTTAAATCAGGAGGGAGGAAGGGAGGGCCGGGGAGAGACACTTTTAAACACATGCAGAACTTGATGAGGTAGTTTTGAAAAGGCAAGCCTTCTGGGGAGAAGGAGAAAAAAATGAAAGGGTACCCAAAGGGTACCCTCTGTTGGCCGGGCACAGTGGCTCACGCCTGTAATTCCAGCACTTTGGGAGTCCGAGGGGGGCGGATCATGAGGTCAAGAGATGGAGAACAGCCTGGCCAACATGATGAAACCCAGTCTCTACTAAAAATACAAAAATTAGCTGGGCGTGGTGGCGCGTGCCTGTAGTCCCAGCTACTCAGGAAGCTGAGGCAGAAGAATCGCTTGAACCCGGGAGGCAGAGGTAGCAGTGAGGCAAGATTGCACCACTGCGCTCCAGCCTGGCGACAGAGCAAGATTCCGTCTAAAAAAAAAGATAAAAAAAAAAAGATAAAAAAAAAAAAGAGAAAGGGTACCCTCTGAAAACTGTGCTGTGAAAGACACAAAAGAAAATTTGAGAGCCAAAGGACATACAACCACCTCCCTGACAAAAAAGCCTTCTAGTAGAATTAGAAGCCAGGAACTACTCTTGAACTAGGAATCTCAAAAATCATTCTGAATGATTGTCACTCCTGCTCACAAAATGCAAACTTTGAGAAAAAAAAAAGATTGAAAAGAATGAAAGAACCTCAGGATCCGGTGGGCTAATACCAAAATGCCTAACTCACATATAATTGAAGTCCCAGAAGAAGTGAAAGAGAATGGAACAGAAGAAATATTTTTAAAACTAATAGCTCCACATTTCCCAAACTGGCCGACAGACATAAATTTACAGATTTAAGAAGCTCTGCAAATCTCAAGGATAAATCTCAGGATAAATACAAATAAAATGACACCTAGATACACCACAGGCAAAAACTGCTAAAAAACAAAAATAAAGAGAAAATCTTGAAAGCAGGCAGAGAATAATAACACATTACATATGGAGTAATGAATGATGCAAATGATGGCTCCATTTTACAATAAAGGTAAGAAACATATCTAGAAATAAATTTAACAAAATATGTATAAGACTTCTGAACTGAAAACTATAAAACAGAACTAAAAAGAATTTTTTTTTGAGACAGAGTTTCCCTCTTGTTGCCCAGGCTGGAGTGCGATGGCACCATCTTGGCTCACTGCAACCTCTGTCTCCCAGGTTCAAGCGATTCTCCTGCCTCAGCCTCCTGAGTAGCTGGGATTACAGGCATGCACCACCACGCCCGGCAAATTTTGTATTTTTCTCCATGTTGGTCAGGCTGGTCTCAAACTCCCTACCTCAGGTGATCCACCTGCCTCAGCCTCCCAAATTGCTGGGATTACAGGTGTGAGCCACCACACCTGGCCTGAAATTTTTATTTTTATTATTATTATTTTTTGAGACAGAGTTTTGCTCTTGTTGCCCAGACTGGAGTGCAATGGCACCATCTCGGCTCGCCGCAACCTCCACCTCCTGAGCAAGTTCAAGCGATTCTCCTGCCTCACCCTCCCGAGTAGCTGAGACTACAGGCACCCGCCACCACACCTGGCTAATTTTTGTATTTTTAGTAGAGATGGGGTTTCACCATGTTGGCCAGGCTGGTCTCGAACTCCTGACCTCAGGTGATCCGCCCGCTTCAGACTCCCAAAGTGCTGGGATTACAGGCATGAGCCACCGTGCCCAGCTTAAAAAGAAATTTTAAAAGGCTTAAATAAGAAGGAAAATGCACCAAGTTCATATATTTGAAGACTCAATACTGTTTAGGTGTCATTTTTTTCCAAATTGATCCATAGATTCAATGCAATCCCAATTACAATTTTACCAGACTTTTCTGTAAAACTGGTAAAGATAATTCTAATATTTATATGGAAATGCAGAGGATTTAGAATATTCACATTAAGCTTGAAAACGACAAAGTTGGAAGACCTACAACTACATGATTTCAAGACTTACTAAAAAGCTACAGTAATTAAAAGTGTGGTACTAACACAAGGATTGAACAATGGAACAGAAAAGGGAGTGCAGAAATCAATTACCATTTGTACAGTCATCTTACAATATGCAATACAATAGCATCTTCAACAAACGGTGCTGGAATGACTGGATATCTATACGGAAAAAAATTAATATTTATGTATCACACCATTCACATAAACTAGAGATGGATGATAGGCCTAAACATAAAACTAAAACTACAAAATTTATAGGCCGGGCACGGTGGCTCACACCTGTAATCCCAGCATGTTGGGAGGCCGAGATGGGTGGATCACAAGGTCAAGAGTTCAAGACCAACCTGGCCAACATGGGGAAACCCTGTCTCTACTAAAAATACAAAAATTAGTTGGGCATGGTGGCGCATGTCTGTAATCCCAGCTACTCAGGAGGCTGGGGCAGGAGAATCACTTGAACCTGGGAGGCAGAGGTTGCAGTGAGCGGAGATCACATCACCGCACTCCAGCCTGGACGACAGAGCAAAACTTACAGAAGAAAACATGAAAGATTATCGTCACAGCCTGAAGGTAGCCAAGATTTCCTAGGACTCAGAAAGCAATAACTATAAAAGAAAATGTAAGAGAAAACTGATTACATCAAAATGTAAAACTTCTGTTCATCAGACAACTCTAAGAAAATGAATAGGCAACCAGACACAAGACAGGTAACCAGGATATAAAGGTTATATAAATAACTCCTACAACTCAATAATAAAAAGACACACAACCCAATGTAAAATGGGCAAAAGATTTGAGCAGGCACTTCACAAAGGAAGACACACATTGTCATGAGCACAGGAAAAAGTTCTCAACACCATTCGTGACTGAGAACTAAAATTAAGACCATGACACACCACACCCATCAGAATCACCAAAAAGACTAACAACACCAAACGTTGGCAAGGATGTAAAGCAACTGGAACTCTCATACACTGTTGGCAGGAAACAGGCTGATAAAACCTCTCACTATTCTTCTTGAAAAACAAAGGCCGACTCCAAGGACTGAGCCACAGGCCCAGGGAGTAGAGCAGCAGAGGCCCAGTCCCAGGCCTGGAGCCCCGCTGGTTTTTTGAGACGAAGTCTTGTTCAGTCACCCAGGCTGGAGGGCAGTGGCACAATCTCGGCTCACTGCAACCTCCATCTCCCAGATTGAAGCAATTCTCCAGCCTCAGCCTCCCGAGTAACTGGGACTACAGGCACGTGCCATCACGCCCAGCTAATTCTAATTCTTGTATTTTTAGTAGAGATGGGGTTTCACTGTGTTGCTCAGGCTGGTCTCGAACTCCTGAGCTCAAGTGATCCCCCCCGCCTGAGCCTCCCAAAGTGCCAGGATTACAGACGTGAGCCACCATGCCTGGCCTATTGGTTCTTTATATATCTTGAATATCAGTCTTTTGTCAAATAGGTCCCTGTGTTTCCCCATTCATTTTCTTAGAGTAGTCTGTGATTACCTTTTGATGTAATCAATCATATTTATCTTTGTGTGTGGTCTTGTTTTCTGTTTTGTTTTGTTTTTTTAAGTGACTCTGTGGCATCCTGAGCCCTAAGAAACCTTTGCATACACTCAGGTCATGAAGATATTATTCTCATCTTCTTCCAGAAGCCTCACGGTTTTCTAATTTTGAAAATAGGTCTGGGCTGGGCGCACCGTGTGCAGTTGCTCACACCTGTAATCCCAGCACTTCGGGAGACTTGAGGCAGGCGGACTGCATGAGGTGAGGAGTTCAAACCAGCCTGGCCAACGTCATGAAACTCCATCTCTACAAAAAATACATGGTGGCATGTTCCCGTAGTCCTAGCTACTCAGGGGGCTGAGGTGGAAGGCTTGCTTCAGCCTGGAAGGTAGAGGCTGCAGTGAGACGAGATCACCCCACTGCACTCCAGCCTGGGTGACAGAACGAGACTCTGTCTCAAAAAAAAAAAAAAAAGAAAGAAAGAAATTAGGCCGGGTGTGGTAGAAAGAAATTAGGCCCGGTGTGGTGGCTCAAGCCTGGAATCGCAACACTTTGGGAGGCCGAGGCAAGCAGATCACCTGAGGTAGGGAGTTCGAGACCAGCCTGACCAATATGGAGAAACCCCATCTCTACTAAAAATACAAAATTAGCAGGGCGTGGTGGCGCATGCCTGTAATCCCAGCTACTCAGGAGGCTGAGGCAGGAGAATTGCTTGAACCTGGGAGGCAGAGGTTGCAGAGAGCCGAGATCGTGCCGTTGCACTCGAGCCTGGGCAACAAGAGTGAAACTCTGTCTCAAAAAGAAAGAAAGGGCCGGGCGCGGTGGCTCACGCTTGTAATCCCAGCACTTTGGGAGGCCGAGGCGGGCGGATCACGAGGTCAGGAGATCGAGACCACGGTGAAACCCCGTCTCTACTAAAAATACAAAAAATTAGCCGGGCGCGGTGGCGGGCGCCTGTAGTCCCAGCTACTCGGAGAGGCTGAGGCAGGAGAATGGCGTGAACCCGGGAGGCGGAGCTTGCAGTGAGCCGAGATTGCGCCACTGCACTCTAGCCTGGGCGACAGAGCGAGACTCCGTCTCAAAAAAAAAAAAAAAAAAAAGAAAGAAAGAAAGAAATTAAGTAGCCAGGAGCGGTGGCTCACGCCTGTAATCCCAGCACTTGAGGCTGAAGTGGAAGGATCGCTTGAGGCTCAGGAGTTCAAGACAAGCCTAGGGAACATGGCTGTCTCTACAAGCAGTAAAACGTTAGTCAGGCATGGTGGAGCATGCCGGTAGTCCCAGCTACTCAGGAAGCTGTGGTGGAGGGATCACTTGAGCGGGGGCGAGGAAGGGGTCAAGGCTGCAGTGAGCATGATCATACCACTACACTCCAGGCTGGGCAACAGAGGAAGACCCTGTCTCAAAAAAGAAAGAAAGAAAGAAATTAAATACATATCTGTCATATGATCCCAAAATTCTGATAGGTGTTTTCCCAGAGGAAATAAAAACATGATCATGAACACTGAACTAGCAAATACTGAGCCACTGCTCCTAGGGGAAATACAGGGTTACTCAACAGGCCAATACATAACCTTGTTTTATGTGTGCTTGTTTAAAGATACCTTATTTAATATATATTGTTGATGCATTAACACTGAACTCACAGCCAACAACAAAAGTGATGCCTGAACAAAGCTAATCTAAAAGCTTATCCTTTCTCTATAAGATATATCACAGCCTTCAACTTGGAAGTGCTAGACAGCACTTCTACTCTTGGAGGCCACTGTAAACAGCAAAATTGCCAAAAGCACAAAAATACAAAAAAAATGGCACTAGGTATACAGCCAAAAGAACACTTGTGAACAGTTTTAGAGCTGAAACAGGAAGGCAGAGTGTCACCTTATTTGAACACAGCTGGGAAAGTGTACAGTGGGTGACTCAAAATTTTTCACAACTACTCTCTCCCACAGCTAGCTCAGTTACATTTTTCATACACTCATCTCCAACTACACTGTTTATACTACAAGATAACACGTTTTGGTGTACATTACACAACAGCAATCTCTGACGGTTTCTGCCTCCCTGAGAAGACCAGCACACAAACATTTCTCTGCTTGATACCACTATAATTAATGGCCTGGTAAGTGTTGAACTGAGAATAGAACACTTTAAAAAACACTCCCAGAGGGGTGCAGTGGCTCACGCCTGTAATCCCAACACTTTGGGAGGCCAAGGCAGGAGGATCACCTGAGGTCAGGAGTTCGAGACCAGTGTGACCAACATGGAGAAACCCCTTCTCTACTAAAAATACAAAATTAGCCAGGCGTGGTGGCGCACACCTGTAATCCCAGCTACTCGGGAGGTTGAGGCAGGAGAATCACTTGAACCCGGGAGGCAGAAGTGGCAGTGAGTCAAGATCTCGCCACCCCACTCCAGCCTGGGCAAAAAAACAGACAAACACTCCACTCCCCCAAAAAAACAGACAAACAAAAACAAAACTCCTGCCCAGGCGCGGTGGCTCACACCTGTAATCCCAGCACTTTGGGAGGCCGAGGCGGGTGGATCATTTGAGGTCAGGAGTTCGAGACCAGCATGGCCAACATGGTGAAACCCCATCTCTACTAAAAATACCAAAAATTAGCTGGGCGTAGTGGCATGTGCCTGTAAGCCCAGTTACTGAGGAGGCTGAGACAGGAGAACCGCTTGAACCCGGGAGGTGAGGTTGCAGTGAGTCCAGATACGCCATTGCACTCCACCCTGGGCAACAAGAGTGAAACTCCATCTCAAAAAAAAAAAAAAAAAAAAAAAACTCCCCTAAACGATACCAGACCTGAGGACACTGAATTACCTGACCCAACCCAAGAGTTAAATGCTAGTTTCCAAAAACTTAAGTTTTAAATGTCTGTGCCTCAGACTGCGAGTTCTGTGGAGGACTAGACCTAGAAAGCCTAGAAAACCACCAATATCCATCAAAAATGGAGAAACAAAATGTGGTATATCCACACAATAAACAATTCAGTTATTTAAAAAATGAAGTTGATACATGCTACATACAACATAGATGAACTCTGAATCATTAAGTGAAATAAACCAAACACAAAAGAACAAATATTGTATAATACAGTACTGAGAATGGGTAAATTCATAGATTAGCGCTGCTGGGAGTAGGAGGAAATAATGGGTGTCTGCTAATGGTTTTAAGGTTTCTTTTAGGGATGATAAAAATGTTCTGGAATTAGATAATGGTGGTGGTTGCACAACCTTGTGAATATACTAAAACCACTGAATTGCACACTTTAAAAGGGTGAATTTAGACTGGGCGTGGTGGCTCACACCTGTAATCCCTCCACTTTGGAAGGGCGAGGAGTTCAAGACCAGCCTAACGAACATGGTGAAAAACACAAAGTAGCTGGGTGTGGTGGCATGCGCCTGTAATTCCAGCTACTTGGGAGGCTAAAGCAAAAGAATCGCTTGAACCCAGGAGGCGGAGGTTGCAGTGAGCCGAGACGGCGCCACTTTACTCCAGCCTGGGCAACAGAGCGAGACTACGTCTCCATTTTTTTTTAAAAGGGAGTGAATTTAATTGTATGTGAATTATAACTTTTTTTTTTTTTTTTGAGATGGAGTCTCGCTCTGTCCCCCAGGCTGGAGTGCAGTGGTGCGATCTCGGCTCACCGGCACCCCTGCCTCCTGGGTTCAAGCGATTCTCATGCCTCCGCCTCCCGAGTAGCGGGGATTACAGGCGCCCACCACCAGGCCTGCCTAGTTTTGTATTTTTAGTAGAGACGGGGTTTCGCTGTTAGCCAAGCTGGCCTAGAACTCCTGGCCTCAAGTGATCCTCCCGCGACGGCCTTCCAAAGTTCTGGGATCACAGGTGTGAGACACCGCGCCAGACCTCTATCTCAATTTTACAACAAGGCTCAATACTGAGCTAAACAGCGTCAAATTTTTATTTTTTTCCCCCGTGACAGGGTCTCGCTCTGTCGCCCGGGACGGAGTGTGGTGGTACGGGTGCGATCTCGGCTTACTGCAGGCTGGACCTCCTGGGAACACGGGGGCATGCCGCCACCACGCCCGGCGTCAAATTCCTCTTAAATCAATCATTTCTTCCCAGCGTCCCCCGCTCCCTGCAACTGAACTTCATTTAGCTATTAACACAAACCAGATTCCCCACACCTGTCTACGGGCAGCATCTCCAAGGAAGCGCCACCACGGACACCTGGCTGTCCGCACCGCGGCGGGGTCCCGGCGCGTTGGTGCCAGGTTTCCTGTACCCCGCCTTCCTACCCATCTCTCGGGAAGCCCCGATACTGAGCCCCTCACTGCACTGAACTAGAACAGGCCTCTGGACTCAGCATCTCTACGCTGAGACCTCAGGATCAGCTCCACCGCAGCCCCAGGTTCTCGACCCGCAAGCTGAGCCTTCCCACGCTCCACACCCACGGCTAGAACCACCCCGGGGGAAGCCGCTCTCCTCCCCCACTTACGCGCCTCGGGCAGGGCGCCGTACACACAGGGAGCTCGAGCTAGGCTACGGACAAGGGGAAGAGAGCTTAGATGGAGGCCGCGCAGGGTAGAATGGGAAGGGCGTGCGAGCGTCTCTGGGAAGAAGGTCCGAACCCACGCCCAGTGCGGGAGGGGAAGAAAAAACATACCAGAGAAGGAACCGTAAATCAAGTCGGAGGGGAAAAGAGCCGCAAAGCCGTCTGCGGCAGCCGTAAAGCAACCTGGAGGCGCGGTGCTGGCGTTTACGTTCTGAGCCGCTCGCCCTGCCGCTTCCCTGCGCGCCCTCTGCCTCCTACTTCCCTCCAGCTTCCCTCCGTCCGCGGCCGTCGGATCTCTGCTGCCCCCGGGTGGGCATGGCGGTTTCGTCAGGCCTTCAGGGGCTAGTTAGGCCCAGGTGGTTCACACTTCACATGCCCAGTGCCCATTAGGATGCGGGGCCCGCCCACCCATGCACAATTGGGAAAATCTGAGGAAGAATGGTTGTCAGAGACCTTCCCAGATTCCGCCCGGGCTGAGGCAGCGGTGGACCTGGTGGTTCTCGAGGCCCCTCACCACCGCCGCGCACATCCAGTCGTCACTGGATGGCGCCTTCGGTTAGCGACGACAGCAGGGAAATGGAGAAGTGCGTCTTGGGGGGCGAAGTCCCCTCTAGAATGTCCCCTGGGGCCGGGCGTGGTGGCTCAGGCCTGTAATCCCACCACTTTGGGAGGCCGAGGTGGGCTGATCACGAAGTCAGGAGTTCGAGACCAGCCTGGCCAACATGGGGAAACCCGTCTCTACTAAAAATACAAAAAATTAGCCGGGCGAGGTGGCAGGCGCCTGTAGTCCCAGCTACTCGGGAGGCTGAGGCAGGAGAATGGCGTGAACCCCGGGGGCGGAGCCTGCAGTGAGCCGAGATCGCGCCACTGCCCTCCAGCCTGGGAGACAGCGAGACTCCGTCTCAAAAAAAAAAAAAAAAGAAAAAAGAAAAAGTTTTTGTAGCGACAGGGTCTTGCTATGTTGCCCAGGCTGCTCTTGAACTCCTCGCCTCAAGTGATCCTCTTGCCTCAGCCTCCCAAAGTGCTAGGATTACAGGTATGAGCCACTGCACCTAGCCCACTTATCATTGTTTTTGTGGCGAGATATTTTCAACTTACTCTCTTGGAAATTTTGAAATATACAATAAATTATTATTAACTATAGTCACTATGCTGTGCAATAAATCTCAAAATTGTATTCCTCCTGTTTAACTGTAACTTTGTACCCTGAGACCAACATCTCCATCTCCCCATTCTCTCCCCCAACCCCTTATTCCCCAGCCTCTGGGGAATTTTTAGTAGAGACAGGGTTTCTCTATGTTGGTCAGGCTGGTCTCGAACTCCCAACCTCAGGTGATCTGCCTACCTCAGCCTCCCAAAGTGCTGGGATTACACGCGTGAGCCACTGTGCCCGGCCGATATTGAGCATTTTTATGAACCTGTTGATCATTTCTATGTCATCTTTTGATAAACGATTTTTTTATTTTTTTTATTTTTTTAGAGTCAGGGTCTCAAGCTGTCAAGCTGTTGCCCAGACTGTACTGCAGTGCTGCAATCATGGCTCACTGCAACCTCTAACTCCTGGGCTCAAGTGATCCTCCCACCTCAGCTTCCCAGGTAGCTGGGACTACAGGCACATGTCACCACACCCGGCTAATTTAAAATGTTTTTGTAGAGACAGGGTCTTTCTATGTTGTCCAGGCTTTTCACAACTCCTGGCCTCAAGCAATTCTCCTGTCTCAGCCTTCCAAAGCACTGGGATTACAGGTGTAAACCAGTGCAACTGGTGCCCTTTGCCCCCTTTGTAGTCGTGTGATCTGATTTTGCTATGAGTTGTTTGTTTTCTTTACATATTTAGAATAGGATAGTAACCCCTTATTGGATATATGGTTTCCAAATACTTTCTCTCACTCTGTTAATTGTTTTCTTTGTTGTGTCCTTTCATTTCTGATTTTGGTAATTTGTGTCCTCTCCTTTTTTCACTAGTCCAGCTAGATGTTTATTAATTTTACCTATCTTTTCAAAGAACCAGCTCGTGGTTTCATTAATTACTACAATTGTTTTTCCATTTGTTTGTTTCACGGATTTTCATCGTTATCTTCATCATTTCCTTTCTTCTGCTCACTTTAGGTTTAATTTACTTTTCTTTCTTTTTGTTTCTTATGGTGGAACCTAAACCTATGATTTTAACCTTTTTATGTTTTAAGTAAAGGCATTTAAACTATTAAACTATAAATTTTCCTCTAAGAACTCCTTTAGCTGAATTTTATAAATTCTGAAAGATAATTTTTAGGATAAATATATTTTAAAGTTACCTACCTGCATGTTATTGAATATAATATATTGTTTTCTTTTTTTTTTTTTTTTTACGAAAAACCTTTTTTCTAAGAGACAGCACCTCACTCTGTTGCCCAGGCTATGGTGCAAGTGGCATGATCATAGCTCACTACAACCTCAAATGCCTGGGCTCAAGTGATCCTCCTGCTTCAGACTCCCAAGTAGCTAGGATTACAGGGGCTACATGCCCAGCTAAGTAACAAAACATTTTTTTGATAGAGGCAGGGTCTTGCTATGTTGCCCAGGCTGGTCTTAAACTCCTAGCCTCAAGCAATTCTCCCACCTTGGCCTCCCAAAGTGCTGAGACAGCAGGTGCATGACACTATGCCTGGCTAATTAATTTAAAAAAAATTTTTGTAGAGAGGGGTTCTTACTATGTTTCCCAGGCTTGTCTTAAACTCCAGGGCTCAAGCAATCCTCCTGCCTCAGCCTCCTGAGTAGCTGGAACTACAGGTGCTCACCACCATGCTCAGCTCTAAAAACTACATTTTAAAAATAGTTCCTGCTGTTCTTTGTTGTGGGTTGAATTGTGTTCCTCAAAAAGACAGGTAGAAGGCCGGGCGCGGTGGCTCACGCTTGTAATCCCAGCACTTTGGGAGGCCGAGGTGGGCGGATCACGAGGTCAGGAGATCGAGACCATGGTGAAACCCCGTCTCCACTAAAAATAAAAAAAAATTAGCAGGGCATGGTGGCAGGCGCCTGTAGTCCCAGCTACTCGGAGAGGCTGAGGCAGGAGAATGGCGTGAACCCGGGAGGCGGAGCTTGCAGTGAGCCGAGATCGCGCCATTGCACTCCAGCCTGGGCGACAGAGCGAGACTCCGTCTCAAAAAAAAAAAAAAAAAAAAAAAAAAAAGACAGGTAGAAATTTAACCTCCAGTACTTGTGAATGTGACCTTAATTAGAATGGGGTCTTTGTAGATGTAATCAAGTAGGATGAGGTCATACTCAATTCAGGATAGACCCTTTTCAATATAATTGCTCTGTTATAAGAAAACAGGCTGGGTTCGGCGGCTCCTACCTGTAATGCCAACACTTTAGGACGTCAAGGCGGGTGGATCGCCAGAGGTCAGGAGTTAGAGACCAGCCTGGCCAACACAGTAAAACCCCATCTCTACTAAAAATACAAAAATTCACTGGGCATGGTGGTGGGTGCCTGTAATCCCAGCTACTCGGGAGGCTGACGCAGGAGAATTGCTTGAACCTGGAAGGTGGAGTTTGCAGTGAGCAGAGATCGAGCCATTGCACTTGAACCTGGGCAACAAGAACAAAACTCTGTCTCAAAAGAAAGGGAAGGGAAGGAAAGGGAAGGGGAGTGGAGGGGAGGGGAGGGGAAGGGGGAAGGGGGAAGGGGAAGGGAGGAGGGGAGGAGAGGGGGAGGGGAGGGAGAGGGGGCAGGGAGGGGGAGGAGTGCAGGGGAGGGGAAGGGGCAGGGAGGGGGGAGGGATGCAGGGGAGGGGGGAGGGGGAGGGGGAGGGGAGGGGAGAGGGGAGGTGAGGGGGAGGGAGGGAAGGGAGATGCCCGGGCCAGGTGGCTCACACCTGTAATCCCAGCACTGGGAGGGGGGCAGATCACTTGAGGTCAGGAGTTTGAGACCACCCTGGCCAGCATGGTGAAACCCCATCTCTACTAAAAATACAAACATTAGCTGGGCATGGTGGCACACACCTTTAATCCCAGCTACTTGGGAGGCTGAGGCAAGAGAATTGCTTGAACCCGCAAGTGGAGGTTGCAGTGAACCAAGATTGTGCCATTGCACTCCAGCCTGGGCGACAGAGTGAGACTCAGTCTCAAAAAAAATAAAAATAAGAAAACAGAGACAAAGACAGAAGGAAGGCAGCCATGTGAAGATGAAGGCAAAGATTGCAGCCATTATGCCAGAAGCCAAAGAACATGAGGCCACTGGAAACTGGAAGAGGCAAGGAAGTACCCTCCCCTGCTGGCAGAGCAAGCTGTCATTACTTAGTCAAATAAAGTGTATGTCTATGACCCAGTGTACAAAAAGGCCTCATACAATTTACAAAGGGACATATATGAATATATTCACTGTAGTAATATTTACTTCATAACATGGCCGTGCCAAGTTCTTTAATCTTGGACTTAGAGCCTCAAGAACTGAGAGAAACTAAATTTCTGATGTTTTAAGCCACCCAGTTTGTGGTAGTTTGTTACGATGGCTTTAGGAAACTCACACCGTGTTATTTCTTATCCATTGTGCCTGCCTGCCACAGAATTCCCATGGTGTACATCCACCATATTTCCCCATCTACCTTCCCCACTGTGAGCATCACAGATAATACCACAGTGAACATATTCCTACATGTTCCTTTATAAACTGTGTGAGAACTTTCCATACACACAGCAGTGGAACCGTTGGGTGACAGACGTCTATTTTATTTGCCTAAGTAATGACAGCTTGCTCTCCACAGCCTTTGCATGAGGCTTCCTATATCTCTACATCTCTGCCAATTCTTGGCATCATGCTGATTTATAACTTTTGCCAGTGTAATGAGTGCGAAATATTATCTTTTTTTTTTAAATTACATTTCTGATTAGTAATGATTTTAAGCACTTCCTGTGCAGGCTTAGTTTTTGGTTTTCTGTTTTTTTAATTGGCTGTTCATATCATTCACCCATTTCCGTATGTAGTCATTACCTTTTTCTTGTTGATTTGCGGGTATTCTTTGAAATTCTAGATATTAATCTCTTGTCAGATTTTGACTTTGTAAATATCTTCTCTCACTCTGTTAGCTGCTTATTAACTTTGTCCATAGTGTCATTTCCTAAACAGAAATCCTTAAATTTTATATAATAACAGGCTGGGCGCGGTGGCTCATGCCTGTAATCCCAGCACTTTGGGAGGCTGAGGCGGGTGGATCACTTGAGGTCAGGAGTTTGAGACCAGCCTGGCCAGCATGACAAAACCCTGTCTCTACAAAAAATACAAAAATTAGCCAGGTGTGGTGACATGCGCCTGTAATCCCAGCTACTTGGGAGGCTGGAGAGGCATGAGAATCACTTGAACCCGGGTGGTGGAGGTTGCACTGAGCTGAGATCATGCTACTGCACTACAGCTTGGGTGACAGAGCAAGACATCGTCCCCCCCCTAAAAAATGTAATAACAGTCATAGATATTTTTCCTTATTGATTAATCCTTGTAAAATTGTATTTAAAATCTCTTTCTGGTTGTAGGTCGCAAAAATACTGACTTACATTTTTCTATTAAAATTCTAAATTAAACCTTGATAGAGTACTCTTTTTAATTAGGTCTTTCATTTAGAATTTTCCTTGATACATGGCATTGGTTAGGGATACATTAGGGACGTATCTAATGCATTCCAGTTATGCAACTTTTTAATTCTGTGACCAGTGAGGAAAGGGGATTCTTTTCCCTAGATACAGTTTGAAAAATTACAGGGAAACACTCCGACTCACTGGATTGGGTTGCATGCCCATTATTATGGCCCAATTAGCAAGATGCCTTACTAAGTGCTAGGCAGACAGAACAATATTCGCTACAGGGGTGATAAGGTAAATAAACACATTAATTAGAATTTAAAGTTAAGTATTCTTAAGGATTTAGGAGGTAGGACAATTGCACCCTACTGGGGGAACCAGATAATTCTTCATGACAGAAATGACATTTTCAATAGACTGCCAAGCACGGCTAAGATTTATATGCATACAAAATCCTATGTGTGATGACTTCTAGAGGATAAAGCATAAGTAAGAATGCAAGGGCAAGAAATTAAGAGTATGTTTATAGTATAATCCAGTTTGGCTGAACCACAGGATATAGGAAGGTTTAGTGTGTGCTGACTGTGTAAAGATATTTGCAGAAGATACAGTGATTGCTTAGTCAATGGCCATGACCCCAACCCATTATCTTGCTAATAGAACCCTGATTTGGGACAGCAATGTACTGTTCTTCTTCTTTTTCACTCTTTTTTCTTTTTTTGAGACGGAGTCTCACTCTGTCGCCCAGGCCATAGGGCAGTGGCGCAATCTCAGCTCACTGCAACCTCTGCCTCCCAGGTCCAAGCAATTCTCCAGCCTCAGCCTCCTGAGTAATTGGGACTACAGGCACACGCCACCACGCCCAGCTAATTTTTTGTATTTTTATTAGAGACGGGGTTCACCATATTGGCCAGGCTGGTCTCGAGCTCCTGACCTTGTGATCGGCCTGTCTCAGCCTCCCAAAGTGCTGGGGTTACAGGTGTGAGCCACCGCACCTGGACATTTTTTTTTTTTTCTTTTTTTGAGACGGAGTCTTGCTCTGTTGCGCCCAGGCTGGAGTGCAGTGGCGCCATCTCGGCTCACTGCAACCACCACCTCCCAGGTTCAAGCAATTCTCCTGCCTTAGCCTCCCTAGTAGCTGGGATTACAGGCATGCGCCACCATGCCCGGCTAATTTTTGTATTTTTAGTAGAGAGAGGGTTTCACCATGTTGGCTGCCCAGCCCAATGTACTCTTCTGTAGAGCTTAAATCTGGATTGATCTAAGTTCATTGCGGCAATTTACTTCCCTCTGCCTGCTACTGCCCTTCCTATACTCCCTTGAACAAGGGGCAGCCACATGACTCGGCTCTGGCCAACAGAAGCAAGTGGAAGTCTCCTGGAAACTTTTTTGTTTATCCTCTTCTGTTTAGCACCACAACAGCCATCTTCCGACGCAATAAGCAGGGACAAGAAAATTTCAGAAGCCAACCCATAATTCTGACGTCGTTAGAACCAGGTTCAGCCTCTGAACCTGTCGTATAGGCCTCAGCACTTAGAACAACCCTGTGCTTGGTTTAATGTTCTATGCTGCTGTAAGTTATTAATCATTTTTAACAAGGGGCCCTGTTTTATTATTTTGCATTGGGCCTCCCAAGTTGTATAGCTACTCCTGATAGGAACCACAGTGCAAATTCTGGAATCTCTTATTTCTAATCCTTTTGTTAACAGTAAATATCCTTATGGATGAAAACACTGTTGATTGGGTTTTCTGCTACTTATAGCTAAACATATTCTGTTTTGGTTTGTTTTGGGACAGAATCTTGCTCCTTGACTCAGGCTGGAGTGCAGTGGTGCGATATTGGCTCACTGCAACCTCCGTCTCCCGGGCTCAAGCGATCCTCCTGCCTCAGCCTCCCAAGTAGCTGGGACTACAGAGGTATGCCACCACACCCGGCTAATTTTTTTGTATTCTTGACAGAGATGGGGTTTGACCATGTTGCCCAGGCTGCTATTGAACTCCTGAGCTCAAGTGATCTGCCCACCTCAGCCTCCCAAAATGCTAGGATTACAGGCATGAGCCACTGCACCAGGCCCAAACATATTCTGATATGGTATTTAAACTTGAGGCAAGATTCACCTACAGTAATATTTCCTGGAGTCTCCAGGGGGAAAAAGCCTGAAATTGTGTAAAGAGCATGAATTTTGGATTTTAGAAGCTCTAAACCTCTGACACCATTTCCTTCTTTTTTTTTTTTCTTTTTTTTTTTGAGACAGTCTCGCTCTGTCGCCCAGGCTGGAGTGCAGTGGCGTGATCTTGGCTCACTCTAACCTCCACCTCCTGGGTTCAAGTGATTTTCCTGCCTCAGCCCCCCAAGTAGCTGGGATTACAGGCACCCACCACCACACCTGGCTAATTTTTGTATTTTTAGTAGAGACAGGGTTTCCCCATGTTGGCCAGGCTGGTCTCAAACTCCTGACCTCAGGTGGTCTGCCTACCTCGGCCTCCCAAAGTGCTGGGATTATAGGCATGAGCCACCGTGCCCAGCCCCATTTCCTTGTTCTTAAAGTGAGAATAAATAACATCTACTAGTTAGAGTTGTGGGAAGATTAGATGAGTTATAAGATTATAGTTATGATTAGATGAGATATAAAGCACACACTTTATCTGACATTTAATCGATGTTTCTGTAATGTTAATTGTATTCTTTTTCACTTCCACACCTTACAATGAACCCACCTGATGAAAGGAGAGAAGCATAAAAATTTCATGCAGACAAAAGTCCTTATCTGGGCCAACTACCTTCAGATCTCAGTTGTTTAAAAAAGCCAAATATTTAACGAGTAAATTGAATAATTAAAAGAAAAGAAGGAAATAAAATTTTCACTTATTAAGAATTACCATTTTGAGGCTGGGCGCAGTGGCTTATGCCTGTATTCCCAGCACTTTGGGAGGCTGAGGCGGGTGGATCACCTGAGGTCCGGAGTTCGAGACTAACCTGGCCAACATGGTGAAACCCCGTCTCTACTAAAAATACAAAAAAACAATTATCTGGGTTTGGTGGTGGGCGCCTGTAGTCCCAACTACTCGGGAGGCTGAGGCAGGAGAATCGCTTGAGCCTGGGAGGTGGAGGAGGTTGCAGTGAGCCAAGATCGTGCCATTGTGCTCCAGCCTAGGCAACAAGAGTAAAACTTCGTCTCAAAAAAAAAGAATTGTCATTTTGGATGGGCATGGTGGCTCATGCCTGTAATCTCAGCAGTTTGGGAGGCCAAGGTGGGTGAATCACTTGAGTCCAGGAGTTCGAGATCATCCTGGGCAACATAGTGGGAACCCATCTCTGCTAAAAATACAAAAAAATTTTAGCTGGGTGTGGTGGCACACACCTGTGGTCCCAGCTACTTCGGAGGCTGAGGGACGAGAATCACCTGAGCCCAGGAGGCGGAGGTTGCAGTGAGTGGAGATCGCGCCACTGCACTCCAGCCTGGGCAATAGAGTGAGGCCCTATCTCAAAAATAAATAAATAATAAAAAACAAAAAGAGAATTGCCGTTTGGCTTAGGCATTAGCCAAAATGGGCTTTATGCACATTAATTGTCTACTTTGTTACCAGGAATATTTTTCTGGAGACGGAATCATCATTTGTTTTGCTGAATCTCGTTTTGGGCAGTGCTCACCAGGGCAGTCTCGCCCCTGCACCTGTGGCAAGAGCTGGTGGCTTGACTGGGGGCTGCAGGATCTGCTCTTCAGGATGGCTCACTCACATGGCCAGCAAGGAGGCGCTGGCTCCCAGCCCAGAGTTCAGGGGGCTCAGGGGCTGGGAGGGACATGGGGTTCCTCTCCATGTGGGCCTCTCGACAGATGGGATTTCTCAGGGTGCATAACCGGGTTCTAAGAGTGAGCATTCCAGGAGAATGTCAGAAAGCTGTATTGCCTTCTATTTTATTTTATTTTTTGAGACAGGGTTTCACTTTTATTGCCCAGGCTGGAGTGCAATGGCCAGATCTCGGCTCACTGCAAACTCGGCCCCCTGGGTTCAAGCCATTCTCCTGCCTCAGCCTCCCAAGTAGCTGAGATTACAAGCGCCTGCCACCACGCCCGGCTAATTTTTGTGTTTTTAGTAGAGACAGGGTTTCACCATTTTGGCCAGGCTGGTCTCGAACTCCTGACCTCAAGTGATCCGCCTGCCTCGGCCTCCCAATGTGCTGGGATTACAGGCATGAGCCACTGCACCCAGCCTGTATTGCCTTTTATGACCTAGCCTGAGAAGAAAACACAGCCTCATCTCTCACTGGGAGACTGCTGAAGTCACGTGAAAGAAGAACATGTGGAACCCGTGCTGTTGTTACAGCCGTTTTTGGAAAATGCTGCTGGCCACAGAATCCTGATGGTCTGGGCCAGGAAATGAAGTGTCTGGCAGCCTATGGTGTGCTTCACGTGGAACACAGGCTGAAATGGGAAGGATCTGGGTCCTGCAGGGTAGATGTGGCGATTCAGAGGCCCTTCTACAAGTGGAGGTGGGTGGGGCACTCAGCTAGGATGGAGGCTGGCTTGAGGAGGTTGGGGGCATTTTCCTCAAGCACCCTATGGTGGTATTAGTAACTCGGCTAGCTTCCAAATCTAGTCATAACATTGTGTGTCTTTGAATTCCCCTGCGATCCTCAGGGGATAAAGTATTCTTTCTGTTTCCTGTCCTTGGCTATTGTGTGATAGCAGCTGTACTACTGATCCAGGCGCTGTCACTCCGCCCACCAGAGAAAGGTGCATTTAGGCATATGACTTAATACTTTCACAGGAGAATTCTAAAAAAATAAGAATAATGCTAACATTAACTGTTTACCCAACCGAGTGCTGAGGGCTTCCTATGCATTATCTCATTTAGTTCTCAAAAGGATTCTAAGAACCGGCACTAGTATCATCTCTATTTCACAGTTAGAAAACTGCATTTTAGAGATGTGAAGTGATTGGCAAGGTTAGGGAGTCTCAAATCCAAGGCTGATTGCAGTGCCTCTTAGCTATACCACCTTATTATGGTTAAATCTATAATTTGATTCACTTAATGCATATTTATTAGCCCCTATCAGGAGTGAGCATTGTTCTAAGCACTAAGAATACATTTGTGAATGAAGGAGATAAAGTCTATACTGTCACGAAGCTTACAATAAAATAGCAGGTCACATGTTATGATGACATTAAATGAGAGTGATGTTTGACAATGACTTTATGTCGATAACTGAGTGACAAGAAAAAGCCAATCATGGCTAAGGCTGGGGGAAGAGCAGTTCTGGCTGGTGTTGAGATAAACTTACGTACATTTAAATTTTCAAAAGTGGCCGGGCGCGGTGGCTCATGCTTGTAATTCCAGCACTTTGGGAGGCCGAGGCGGGCGGATCACGAGGTCAGGAGATCGAGACCACGGTGAAACTCCGTCTCTACTAAAAATACAAAAAAAAATTAGCCGGGCGTGGTGGCAGGCGCCTATAGTCCCAGCTACTCGGAGAGGCCGAGGCAGGAGAATGGCGTGAACCCGGGAGGCGGAGCTTGCAGTGAGCCGAGATTGCGCCACTGCACTCCAGCCTGGGCGACAGAGCGAGACTCTGCCTCAAAAAAAAATAAATAAATAAAAATAAAAAATAAAAAATTAATTTTCAAAAGTGTATTTCAGCAGACAGTGGTTCATGAATCAGGGGGCACCAGAATCCAAGAAGTCCAGTGCTCCACTACGGTAATGTGCAAGAGCGAAACCTTCACAAGGTGTTCTCAGAAGCAAAACAAAGACAACGTATCTGACTGGTTACATTGGAAAGTCTCTAGTTAAAGGTAAGTTGGAAGTTTCTGATCAGTAACGTCCCTAGTTAAGAGTTGGTTGCTGGCTTCTGGGTGGTTAAGCTGAAGTTTCACCCTTTACATGGGCTTTAGTTTGCTTACTTGAGAAACCTGTGGCCCTGAAGCTGTTTCAGCCTAATGTTCTCCAAATTCAATTCTTTTAACACTGGGCACAGCAAATACAAAGGTCCAGAGGTGGGAAGGAGTTTGGGTAATGGGTCAAAGGGAGATTTGTACAAGATGTAGGGAGGGAGGGCACAGGCCTTATAAGCCAGGGTAAAGATTTGGGGGTTTAAGTTTATGGGACCCCTATAAGGTGGACCATCCATAAAGGAACAAGGGCACTTTCGAGATTTCAAGCAGGGAAATGACCTGATCTGAATAGAAACATCACTCTGGTTGTTGTATGGGGAGTGGATTGTAGGGAAATGTGTGGATGCAGGGGCACCAGCTAGGAGCTGAGAGATGGTAGCTTAGTGAAGTTGGAGAGAAAATAACAGATATGGAAAATGTGTTCATAGAGAATCTATAGAGGATCCAAACTGTTGGACTTGACCATAGTTTGGATAACGGTGGTAAAGAAAGGAATCAGGGATAATACCTGGGTTTTTCACTTGAGTAACCGAGTAAATGTTGGTGTTATTTACTGAAGTAGGAAAAACAGAGGCAGGAGCAGGTTTAGAGGAAATGGAGAGGTCTGACTTTCTTGGATTTGTTTGCTTGCTCTGACACCCAGGCTGGAGCTGCACTCGATCATAGCAAACTGCAGCCTCGAACTCCTGGGCTCAAGCAATCCTCTTACCTCAGCCTTCTCAGTAGCTAGGACTATAGGCACATGCCACCACACCCTATTTTTGTTGTTGTTGTTGTTTGTAAAGACAGGGTCTTGCTATGTTGCCCAGGCTGGTCTTGAACTCTTGACCTCAAGCAATCCTCCCTTCTTAGCCTCCCAAAGTGCTGGGATTATAGATGTGAGCCACCTCACCCAGCCAAAGTTCTGTTTCAAATATGTTAATATGTTACCTGTTAGGCATCCAGATGAAAATGTCAACTTAATATGTGAATCAGAAGTCAGGACAAAGAGCAGAGCAGAGCTAGAAATATACATAAAGAAGTCATTGGCACATAGATATTATTTGGAGCCATGGGAGTAGATAAGAGTGAAGTAGAAAGAGAAGGAGACCCAACACTGAGTCCTGAGCACTCCAACACATAGAGGCAAGACAGAGAAGAAATAAGCAAAGAAAACCGAAAAAGAGGGGCCGGGCACGGTGGCTCACGACTGTAATCCCAGCACTTTGGGAGGCAGAGGCTGGCCAATCACGAGGTCAGGAGATCGAGACCATACTGGCGAACACGGTGACGCCCCATCTCTACTAAAAAATATAAAAATTTAGCTGGGCATGGTGGCACGTGCCTGTAGTCCCAGCTACTCAGGAGGCTGAGGCAGGAGAATGGCGTGAACCCGGGAGGCAGAGCTTGTAGTGAACTGAGATTGCAGCACTGCATTCCAGCCTGGGCGACAGAGCGAGACTCCGTCTCAAAAAAAACAAAAACAAAAAACACCGGGCATGGTGGCTCATGCCTGTAATCCCAGCACTTTGGGAGGCTGAGGCAGGCGAATCACGAGGTCAGGAGATCAAGACCATCCTGGCTAACATGGTGAAACCTCATCTCTACTAAAAATACAAAAATTAGCTGGGCATGGTGGCGGGCGCCTGTAGTCCCAGCTACTCGGGAGGGTGAGGCAGGAGAATGGTGTGAACCGGGGAGGTGGAGCTTGCAGTGAGCCGAGATCACACCACAGCACTCCAGCCTGGGCAACAGAGCGAGACTCCGTCTCCAAAGAAAAAACAAAAACAACAAAAACAAACAAACAAAAAAGAAAACTGAAAAAGAATGGTCAGGCCAGGTGCAGTGGCTCATACCTGTAATCCTAGCAATTTGGGAGGCTGAGGCAGAAGAACTGCTTGAACCCAGAAGTTCAAGACCAGCCTGGGCAACACAGTGAGACCTCATCTCTACAAAAAATTTTAAAAATCAGCCAGGCACAGTGGCGCACACTTATAGTCCCAGTTACTCAGGAGGCAGGAGGATCACTTGAGCCCAGGAATTTGAGGCTGCAGTGAGCTATGATTGCACCACTGCACTCCAGCCTAGGTGACAGAGTTAGATCCTGTCTCTGAAAAAAACAAAAATGAAAACAAAAACTCTGGGCATGATGGGTCACGCCTAAAATCTCAGCACTTTGAGAGGCAGAGGTGGGCGGATCACCTGAGGTCAGGAGTTCAAGACCAGCCTGACCAACATGGAGAAACCCCGTACTAAAAGTACAAAAATTAGCTGGGCGTGGTGGCAGGCACCTGTAATCCCAGCTATTCGGGAGGCTGAGGCAGGAGAATCGCTTGAACCTGGGAGGCCGAGGTTGCAGTGAGCTGAGATAGTTCCACTGCACTCCAGCCTGGGCGACAGAGTGAGACTCCATCTCAAAAAAAAGAAAAAGAAAAAAAAAAAAGAAGGGCCAGTGAGGTAAAGAAGAAAGCCAGGAAGTTACTTGTTATGGGCTGAATTATGTTCCTCCCAAATTCATGTGTTGAACCCTAATATTCTGAGGTCCAATACCTAACATTCTGAGGTCCAATACCTCAGAATGTGACCATATTTGGAAATAGAGCATTTGAAGCCATAATTAAGTTGAAATGTTGAAATGAAGAATTAGGGTGGTCCCTAATCTAACCTGACTGGTGTCCTTAAAGGAGGAGGAAATTTTGTCACAGAGACACTATGGCTGGGCACGGTAGTGGCTCATGCCTGTACTCCCAGCACTCTGGGAGGCTGAGGTGGGTAGATTACTTGTTGCCAGGAGTTCGAGACCAGCGTGGCCCACATAGCGAAACCCTGTCTTCATGAAAAATACAGAAAAATTAGCAAGGTGTGGTGGCATGCACCTGTAATCCCAGCTACTCGGGAGGTTGGAGCAGGAGACTCAGTTGAGCCCAGGAGGCAGAGGTTGCAGTGAGCCAAGATCGAGCCACTGTACTGCAGTCTGGGTGACAGAATGAGACCCTGTATCTAAAAAAGAAAGAAAAAAAAAAAAGAGAGAGAGAGACACTAGAGGGATGTGGCCACACAGTGGAAAAGCCATGTGAGAACCCAGTGAGAAGATGGCCATCTGTAAGCCAAGGAGAGATGCCTCAGGAGAAACCAAACCTGCTGACACCTTGATCTTAGACTCTAGCCTCTAGAACAAATTTCTGTTCTTAAAGCCACCCAGTCTATAGTATTTAGTTATGGCAGCCCTAGCAAACTACTACAGTATTTTACTCCATAAGGAACGAGAAGAAAACGTTTCAAGTAAGATAAATGGTCTACTGTGTAGGACATTGACAAGAGACGGGGCAAATAAAGATGGAGAAGTGACCACCAGTAAGGAAACAAGATTATCTTACCAACTCTAATAAAAGCAGTTTCCTGGAAGCATGAGTAGACTCGAGAGAATGCGCAATGAGGAGTTAGAGGTGGCCCCTATATGCCACGCTTTCTTTCTTTTTTGAGATGGAGTCTCGCTCTGTCGCCCAGGCTGGAGTGCAGGGGTGCGATCTCGGCTCACTGCAAGCTCCGCCTCCTGGGTTCACGCCATTCTCCTGCCTCAGCCTCTCCGAGTAGCTGGGACTACAGGCGCCCGCCACCACGCCCGGCTAATTTTTTTTTGTATTTTTAGTAGAGACAGAGTTTCACCGTGGTCTCGATCTCCTGACCTCGTGATCCGCCCACCTCGGCCTCCCAAAGTGCTGGGATTACAAGCGTGAGCCACCGCGCCCGGCCTCTTTTCTTTTTTTTTCTTTTTTTTTTTTGAGACGGGTCTCACTCTGTAGCCCAGGCTGGAGTGCAGTGGCGCCATCTCGGCTCACTGCAAGCTCCGCCTCCCAGGTTCACGCCATTCTCCTACCTCAGCCTCTCCAAGTAGCTGGGACTACAGGCGCCTGCCACGACCCTCAGCTATTTTTTTTTTTTTTTTTTGTATTTTTAGTAGAGATGGGGTTTCAGCTTGTTAGCCGGGATGGTCTCGATCGCCTGACCTCGTGATCCACCCACCTCGGCCTCCCAAAGTGCTGAAATTACAGGCGTGAGCCACCACACCTGGCCCAAGGAAGACATTTTTTAAGATAGATATTCGAGTATGTTTGCATGCCTTATTTATTTATTTATTTATCTATTTATTTTCCTGAGACAGGGTCTGGCTCTGTCACCCAGGCTGGAGTGCAGTGGCATGACTCAGTTTCCTGCAACCTCTGCCTCCTTGGCTCTAGCCATCCTCCCACCTCAGCCTCCTGAGTAGCTGGGATCACGGGCATGTGCCACCATGCCTGGCTTTTTTGTACTTTTCTTTTCACTTTTACATTTTAACTCTGTTGGCATTTTTTACACTTTTTATAGAGATGAGGTTTTGCCATGTTGCCCAGGATGTTCTTGAACTCGTGGCTTCAAACAGTCCTTCAGCCTCGGCTTCCCAGAGTGGTGGGATTACAGGCACGAGCCACTGTGCCTGACTGCCTAATTCTTACTAGATTTAAGGAGTGTAAATGAAATACTGAAACAAAAGTAGAAGAGTAATTTTTTTTTTTTTTGGAAGAAAAGTTTTCATTTATTTAGTTAAAACTGTCTTAGGCCAGGCGCGGTGGCTCACGCCTGTAATCCCAGCACTTTGGGAGGCCAAGGCGGGCGGATCACGAGGTCAGGAGATTGAGACCATCCTGGCTAACATGGTGAAACCCCGTCTCTACTAAAAATAGAAAAAATTAGCCGGGTGTAGTGGCGGGCGCCTGTAGTCCCAGCTACTCAGGAGGCCGAGGCAGGAGAATGGCATGAACCCGGGAGGGCAGTGAGCCAAGATTGCACCATTGCACTCCAGCCTGGGGGACAGAGCGAGACTTCGTCTCAAAAAAAAAAAAAAAAAAAAAAAACTGTCTTATGCTTCCATGTGAAAAGTACGGGTGATTTTCATTTTGCATAGAGTGTTGTATAGCATACTGACTGGTTCTCAATCTTTTTAGCCAAAGACTCCTGTAGCAGAGTAAACAGTATTAATATCTCTCATTCATTCGTTTATTCACCCTTCATTAAATAAAGATTTATTAATCTACTCCCATGTGAAAGGTACTGATCTAGGAACTGAGAATAGAGCAAGAAACAAAACAAAGTCCAGGCTTGGAGCTTGTATTCTAGGAGACAGAGACATGATAGACATGATAAGCAAGTAAACAAATTTAGAGTGTGGCTGTAGAAGTAAATGCTATAAAGAAAAATGCAGGATATCAAATTAATGATTTTTAATTATCCCATCCATAAACATGGTATAGCTTTCCACTGATTCCTTTCAATAAGGATTTATAATTTTCTTTATGAATACTTTACATGTCTTTAATTATATTTTCTATCGGGAATTTAAAAGTTTTTGTTGATACTGTAAGTAGAATTTTTATAAAATTATATATTCTAACTGTTGGCTTCTGGCATAGAGGAAGGCAACTCATTTTTATGTATGAATTATGTACCAAATAATTTTCTGAAACTTTGGGGGTTCTATTTATCATTAAATACTCTTGGATGTTCTATGTAAGCAATAAAATTATCTGCAAGTGAAAAAAAAAAGAAAGAAAAGAAAAATGCAGCAGAACTAGAGAGTGATGAGGGCAGCGGTACTATTTCAGATGGAGTGATTGCTTAGGGAAGGCCTCTCTGATCAGGTGACATTTGCAAAGAACTGAATGAAATGAGTGAGAAGGGCACAGTGAAGTGGGGGAAGAGTGTTCCAGACACAGGGAACAGCATAGAGCACGTTTGGAGTGTTGGAGGTCCAACATGAGTAGGAAATGGCTTGAGTCAAGTGCACCAGGAGGCAAGCACAGGTGAGATCAGGAAGGTTTGGGGTTCAGACAAAGCGTTTAGGCTATGTGACTTTGGTTTTACTCTGAGAATGAAGGCCACTGAGGGGTTTTGAGCAGAAGAGTGACGTTTATCTATGTAAGTTTTAAGAGGATTTTGCTGGCTGCTATGTTGAAAAGAAAGGTGGGGGGAAAGATGTTAAACAAGCAGATTAATTATGCTGGGGGTGGTGGCTCACGCCTGTAATCCAGCACTTTGGGAGGCCGAGTCAGGCAGATCACCTGAGGTCAGGAGTTCGAGACCAGCCTGGCCAACGTGGCGAAACCCTGTCCCTACTAAAAATACAAAAATTAGCCAGGTGTGGTGGTGTGTGCCTGTAGTCCCAGCTACTCAGGAGGCTGAGGTAGGAGAATCACTTGAACCCAGGAAGTGGAGGTTGCGATGATCTGAGATCGTGCCACTGCGCTCCGTCTCAAAACAACAACAACACAAAAAAACCAATTGGATTCCTACTGCAATGATCTGGATGAGAGACAGTGGTGGCTTGGGCTATAGAGAGACAACGGTGGCTTGGGCTATAGAGAGACAACGGTGGCTTGGGCTATAGAGAGACAACGGTGGCTTGGGCTATAGAGAGACAATAGTGGCTCTGTTGCCCAGGCTGGAGTGCAGTGGCACAGTCACAGCTCACTGTGAACTCAAGAGATCCTCTCACCTCAGCTTCCCAAAAAGCTAGAACCATAGGCGCATGCATTATGCCCAGCTAATTTTTTTATTTTTATAGAAATGATGTCTCCTTATGCTGCCCAGGCTGGTCTCAAATTCCTGGGCTCAAGTGTTCCTCCTGCCTGGGACTCCCAAAGTGCTGGGGCTACAGATGTGACCTACCTCCCCAGCCTCTATATGCTCTAAGTTTTAAATATTCAATATTTTTCAATAGTTTAGATATACTTCTTCAGAAAATGTATTATACTCATCCCTTCCTTCCTTCCCTCCCTCCCTCCCTCCTTCCTTCCCTCCCTCCTTCCTTCCTTCTTTTTTGTTGTTGTTTTGTTTTTAGACGGAGTCTCACTGTCTTGCCCAGGCTGGAGTGCAATGGCACCATCTCGGCTCACTGCAACCTCCGCCTCCTGGGTTCAAGTGATTCTCCTGCCTCAGCCTCCCAAGTAGCTGGGAGTACAGGTGCATACCACCATGCCCGGCTAATTTTTGTATTTTTAGTAGAGATGGGGTTTCTCCATGTTGGCCAGGTTGGTCTCAATCTCCTGACTTCCTGATCCGCCCACCTCGACTCCCAAAGTACTGGGATTACAGGCGTGAGCCACCGTGCCCGGCCACATCTTTGCTTTCTTTACAGAAGATTGGTGCATGTAATTTAATATTTTTCTTGATGTCTCAGAATCTGCATTATTAACAAGTATGATTGCTTTGTATTGTTATGTATTAGAGTTATGCTGTACTCAGAACCTCTTGATGCATGCAGGTTCATCTATTTGCTTTCTGATTAAATTCTCCCTGTGGCAGAGACTAATACTGCCTACCAAATCTAATCTGTCCTCCTCCCTAGTGAACAGAATCCCAAGTATTGGCCGCCCTGATAATAGACTGTATTTCCCTACTTTCCTTATATCTACATTTGAACAGGTGACTACGTTCTGGCCAATAAGATATATTTGGGGTTTTTTGATTTTTGTAGTTGTTATTTGCTTGGTTTTTTTGTTGTTTGTTTGTGTTTTTTTTCGAGACAGAGTCTCACTCTATTGCCTAGGCTGGAGTGCAGTATCTCGATCTCGGATCACTGCAACCTCCACCTTCCAGGTTCAAGGGATTCTCATGCCTCAGCCTCCTGAGTAGCTGGCATTACACATATGCACCACCACCACACTTGGCTAATTTTTGCATTTTTAGTAGAGACGGGGTTTCGCCTGTTGGCCAAGCTGATTTCGAACTGCTGACCTCATGATCTGCCCGCCTTGGCCTCCCAAAGTGTTGGGATTACAGGCGTGAGCCACTGCGCCTGGCTGTTTGTTTTTTGAGTCAGGATCTCCCTCTGTCACCCAGGCTGGAGTGCAGTGGCACGATCATAGCTCACTGCAGCCTCGACCTCCTGGGCTCAAGCCATCCTTCCAACTCAGCCTCTGGACGGGCATGTGCCACCACAACTGGTTAATTTTGAAAAAAATTTTTAGTGTAGTCGAGGTCTTGTTATGTTGTCCAGACTGGTCTTGAACTCCTGGCCTCAAGAGATCCTCCCACTCCAGTCTCCCTAAGTGCTGGGATTACATGCGTGAGCCACCGCGATGGGCCCAATATGTAAATAGGGGTGTTGTATGGAACTTCTGGAAATCACCTTAATATGTTGTGCTCCTCTTTACTTTGACTTCCTTATTCCTGGATATAATAATGGAATATTCATGGCCATCTTGGACCCTGAGGTGACCTCAAGACTAGAAACCATGAACTGAGGATGGTCAAGCAGAAAGATGGGAGCCTGGGCTCCTGATAGTACAAAAGTCTGCCATGCCACCTCCATTTTTTTTATATGAGAAAAGATAACTTGTTTAAGCCATTACTCCATTCTAATGCTCATGATTTTTCTGTTTGTTTTTGCCTTCTATTGGCTTTTTTTTTCCATTCCTGACTTAAAGTCAGTGCACTTGCTTACATCAACTTTTTCCCTTTTTTCCTAATTTGCTGTCAGTCATTCTTGATTTAATGATCATGGAGCACTTACAATTGGCTAAGTGCTAGAGATGCTACTGTAAGCAAAACAGACACGGATCTGTCGTAGGAGCTCAAATAATATTGAGGAGTTTACTGTCTACTGAGGAAACAGAAGACCAAGTATGTTAGACATTAATAAAAATAAATAGCCTTTAAATAAGGCCGGCGAGGCTCTCCTTTGAACGCGTAGATATTATAACATCTATTTTACTGTTGCGTCACAAGGTTAAAAAAAAAATCCATTTTGGCTATACTTCCTTATTTTTCCCTGTGCTGTAGTTAAATATGATGGCATACAACTGAGTTCTATGTGGGTGGAATGTGTTCACCTCCTGCTTGGTGCAAATTATAAATGAAGTATCAGTTTTAAAATGTTTTATTGTGAAATATAATACACATAAAGGAATGTGGTCTGGGCACAGTGGCTCATGCCTGTAATCCCAGTACTTTGGAAGGCCGAGGTGGGCAGATCACTTAAGGTAGGGAGTTCCAGACCAGCCTGGCCAACATGGTGAAACCCCGTTTCTACTGAAAAGATAAAAATTAGCTGGGCATGGTGGCGCCTGCCTGTAGTCACAGCTACTTGGGAGGCTGAGTTGGGAGGATCGCTTGAGCCCAGGAGGCGGAGGTGGTAGTGAGCTGAGATTGTACCACTGCACTCATCCAGCCTGGGTGACAGAGGAAGACCTTGTCTCAAAAAAAAAAAAATTTTTTTTCACAAAACATGTAAGTACAATTTAACAAATGGGTGTGAAATTACTGCCCATGTAACCATCACCTAGCTCAGGAAACACAGCTTGGCTGCAGCCCTAGAGCGCTAGTGGGTAACCCTTCCCAATCCTCCTCAAAAAGCACCATCCTGGATTGTACAGTTATCGTGCTCTTCATTTTCTTTAGCATTTTATCACCTATATGCACATCCCTGCCTATGTCGTTTAGTTTTACCTATTTTTGAACTTTTCTGTGTGTGTGACAGGGTCTCTGTCACCCAGGCCGAAGTTCAGCGGTGTGACCAAAGTTCACTGAAGCCTCGACTTCCCTCCTCAACCTCCTGAGTAGCTGTGACTACAGATGCAGGCCACCATGCTCAGCTAATTAAAAAAACTTTTTGAGGCTGGGTGTGGCGGTACATGTCTGTAGTCCCAGCTATTTGAGAGGCTGAGATGGGAGCATCACCTGAGCCCAGGAGGGGGAGGTTACAGTGAGCCGAGATCGCACCTCTGCTCTCCAGCCTGGGTTCAAGCAGTGCTCCCACCTCGGCCTCCCAAAGTGCTGGGATTACTGGTGTGAGCCACTGTGTCTGGCCTATTTTTGAGCTTTATATTCATGGAATTATGCCCTATGTACTATTTCATGCCTTTCCCATTTCATTCCATGACATTAAGTTTGTAAGATTCCTCCCTATGAGTGTTAGCAGTGAAAATGACAAAGAAACTCCCACGATTCTTTTCTCCATAAAAGCAAGTAGAAAACTGACAAAAATTGTTAGTATTAAGTTTATCAGAACTCTGGAAATTAACCAAAGGCTTGCTTGCAGCAATCTGGGAAGCATTTATCAAGACAAATGGTTGAATCTTAGTAAAAACAAAGAGGTTTGTGGCATTTTAACTATCCTATTTCCATCCCCCTTTCTCCAGCTCCCTGGCAGCCTTGGAAACCAACAGTCCACCATCCTGGTGACCTCAGGAACCTGGCAGCCACTGGATAAGGCAGAATGGGGTTGGGGCACCTTCGAAGCTTCATTTTCATGGTACTGTAGTTATTTGTGTGTCTGGTGCTTCCCTGGAAGACCCCACTTGCAAGGCTGCCTTTATTTAACCTAACTAGGTTCTTACCCAGGGCTAAAAAAATAAAAACCCTTTTCTCCAGAGGCGTTTATTGAAAACATTTCAAGACAATTGTTTGACTTCATTCCTGCCTGAGTAGTGGGTGATACTGAGCTAACCTAAAGCTCAAAAGGAAAAGCCAGAGGATGGTGTGTCCCTAGGAGCTTCGAAAAGCTTCAACTCATTCTGGGAATCTACAAAGCAGCACATGCATAGGGCTGTGTGCATGCCCAGCAAAGATGTGAGAAGGCCCTGAACCTGCCCTTCCCCACAGGAATGTGAGCTCAAAAAGGCAAGGAGCTTGCCTACTATATCCCCAGGATCGGGAACTATGCTTCACACATATAGTAGAAATTCAATAAATGTATGTTGAATAAAGAATTGGTGAGTACACACACACACACACACACACACACACACAGAGTCAGCTCTCCGTATCCGTGGTTTCTGCATCCATGGATTCAACCCACTGGAGATAAAAAATATTTGGACAAGAAAATGGATGGCTGCATCTGTACTGAACATGTATAGACTTTTTTTTTCTTGGCATTATTCCCTAAACAATACAGTATAACAATATACATAGCATTTACTTTGTATTAGATATTACAATAATCTAGAGGTGATTTAAATTATACAGGAGGATGTACATAGTTTATATGCAAATACTATGCCATTTCATATCAGCAACTGTATCTGCAGATTTTGGTTTTGAAAGGGGGTGCTGGAACCAATCCACCACAGATACTGAGGAACAACTATATATATTTGCATCCCAGGAACACCAAATAATTATTTAACATTCTCACAATGAGAACTGATTCATACCAAAAGTATAATAGTCGATAATTTTATTTAGATGAGACTTTGGTGGGGCTGCACTAATTGTATTATATTTGTCATATAAATTATATGAAATAGACATTTTACTTATTTTATTATATATATAATCACAGTTTATTACATTGGACCATAGTTGTTCTCATTACAAGAATTTTAAGCTGGGCATGGTGGCTCAAGCCTGTAATTCCAACACCTTGGGAGGCTGAGGCAGGAGGATCACTTGAGCCCAAAAGTTTGAGACCAGCCTGGGCAACATAGGGAGCCCCTGTCTCTACAAAAATAAAATTTAAAAATTAGCCGGGCATGCTGTCATGCTCCTGTAGTCCCAACTACTTGGGAGGCTGAGGTGGGAGGATATCTTGAGCCCAGGAGTTGAGGTTACAGTGAGCTATGATCACACCACTGCACTCCAGCCTGGGCAACAGAGCAAGACCCTGACTCTTAAAAAAAAAAAGATTTTAGTATGTGTACACGACATTAAGAGTGAAGTACAAAATCTGGGAAAAGTATAATGAAGAAACTATGTAAAGAGGTTTATCAGACAGCATTCCATATATACTGGTGATAACTTAATTCAGGAATTGTTGCTTCCGTTCTGTTGACGGACTTTGCGTCAGTGTGAAGTGAGACACATTGTCTTCATATATCCCACTCCATTTCTGGTGATATAATAATAATTTAGGGCTGGGCGCAGTGACTCATGCCTGTAATCCCAGCACTTTGGGAGGCGGAGGTGGGTGGGTCACCTGAGGTCAGGAGTTCGAGACCAGCCTGTCCAACATGGCGAAACCCCACCTCTACTAAAAATACAAAAATTAGCCAGGCGTGGTGGCGGGTGCCTGTAATCCCAGCTACCTGTGTGGGGCAGGGGGGTGCTGAGGCAGGAGAATCGCTTGAACCCAGGAGGCAGAGGTTGCAGTAAGTCGAGATGGCACCACTGCACTCCAGCCTGGGCAACAGAACAAGACATCGTCTCAAAAAAAAAACAAAAGTCATAATTTAGTCCTACTCACATTCCTTTTGGGATTGTTTTATTATCTCATTTTGCTGATGAGGGTGGTTACTGGATTTTTATGTACACAATCTTAGGCAGTCAAGAAACTATCCATAGTTGAAAATAAAAAACAAAATACTAATAACCAAAAATAAGGGAACATTTCTTTTTACCAAAAGACTTCCTAAGACTCTTTTTTCATTTTGAAAGTTTGGCCTATTAGGAATGGTGTTTGGCAAAGATAATTAGCTCTTAGGTTAAAATGACAACTGCAAAGAACAGTAAGAAATTAGGACAGTGAAACATTGATTTAGAAAGGCAGTTGGGAGAGGGCATTTGGGAGGAGGTGGTTACAAATGGTTGTTCAGAATGGCATTTGGGAGCAAGTAGGTGGTTCATGAGACAAGGAGGTATCTGAAGAAAGTGAACTAACAACTGAGCTATTTTGGGTAGGGTATCATAGCAAACTGAATGTTATATTAAGTACTTTTCTCATCAATAACCAAAGCCAGGTACATCTCTTGCTGAGACTTTGAAAAAAATTTACACGTAGAGAGAGAGAGAGAGACAGGCAATAAATTGATACTTGATTGTGTTATATAGTAGCTGTTTCTAAGAGTCAAAGTATATGTATATAGAAGTGGATTTATGTGCATATGTCACCATTTTTTTCCATGGAACTTTATCATTGCATATGCAAAGATAAAATATAGATAATCTATATGCAAAATATAGATTTTGAAATCTGAGCAGCAAGCTCCTTTGGTTGGAGAAGAAAAGGAACCTATATGTCTTTACTTTCACTGGGGCCTAATATTTCCCTTGGGGTGACTATGATGCAACCAATATATATGTTCATTTAATCAACCTTTTGTTTTGTTTCATATTATTAGAGGATACAGAAAACATTGTGGGGAAGGGCATGGTTTTTTTTTTTTTTTAAAAAAAAGACATAGTCATTGAGCCAGAAAAGACTGCCTTTTCCTCTAATGTGAGAATTATATACTAAGATATAAAGATAAGCTAATATATAGGACATAGAGTCGTGAACTGGGGAGGCAGGTATTGCGCTTAACGGAGGAAAATAAGCAGCAGTGTGCAGAGTGGGGTTAGTAAGTTCACCTTTGGTTACAGGAAGCCATGGTCAGATTACAGCCAAAAAGGTGAATAAACCTGAGAAAGCCTTTGGACGAGATTTTAGTTTTTTAAATACTTTAAAAAAATTACATTATTTATTCAAAAGTACTATTATTGGTTGTAAATAAATATGGAAAGATAATAAATTTTGCTACTCTTTTCTATGAAATTCGTGAAAAAGTTTAAAAGTACAATGCTTAACAAGAACATCATATAACTCATATGATACTCTCTACATAATTGCTTTGTTTTTGAAAGCTATTTGGTAATTTTTTTTTTTTTTTTGAGACAGTCTCGCTGTTGCCCAGGCTGGAGTGCAGTGGCGCTATCTCAGCTCACTGCAGGCTCCACCTCCTGGGTTCACGCCATTCTCCTGCCTCAGCCTCCCGAGTAGCTAGGACTACAGGCGCCTGCCACCTCGCCTGGCTAATTTTTTGTATTTTTAGTAGAGATGGGGTTTCACCGTGTTAGCCAGGATGGTCTTGATCTCCTGACCTCGTGATCCGCCTGCCTCAGCCTCCCAAAGTACCTTTACCTTTTGATTTAACAATCTCATTTTGGGAGTAGGTAGAGGGGAATTAATCACAAAATATGGAAGGAATTAGCACAAATCTCGAGGCAACCCTAATACGCAATACTGTTTGTTTATGTATTCATTCAGGAAATGCTTTTCAAGTGCCTATTACGTTCCAAGCACTAGGGGTGAAACAGGTAATACAAGAAAGTCTTCTTTCATGGAACTTACATTTCAGTGGGGGAGACTGAAAATAAGCAAGCATAGTACACACACACACACATATATATAAATACACACACACACATATATATATAAATACACACACAGTGTATCAGATGGAGAAAAATAAAACAGGATATGGGGACAGAAAGTGCATGAGGAAATGGCTGTTCACACAGAGGCACCAGGGAAGGCTCAGGGATGGTGACATCTGAGACCTGAAGGAAGTAAGGAAGCAAGCCTTCAGGCAACCTGGCAGAAAACTGTGCCCATTAGAAGGGCTGCTCTTGAGGTGGGGGCACACCTGGCATGGTTGGGGGAACAGTAGGGAAATTGGGGTAACTGGAGCAGAATGAGCTAGGAGACTAGCAGATGAGGTCAAAGAGTCAATGAGGGGGCAAATTTTGTAGGACATTATAGGCCATCCTAAGAATTTGGATTTTACTCTGAGTGAGACTGGAAGCCATTGGAGAATTTTGCACAAGAAAGTGACAGAATATAACCTAGCTTTTAAATCAACGGGGGAAAGGGGAAGAAAACACAAAAACCAGTTAGGAAACTTTTCTTTTCTTTTTTTGAGATGGAGTCTCGCTCTGTCGCCCAGGCTGGAGTGCAGTGGCGTTATCTCAGCTCACTGCAGGCTCCGCCTCCCAGGTTCACGCCATTCTCCTGCCTCAGCCTCCTGAGTAGCTGGGACTACTGGCGCCTGCCACCACGCTTGGCTAATTTTTTGTATTTTTAGTAGAAATGGGGTTTCACCGTGTCAGGATGGTCTCGATCTCCTGACCTCGTGATCCGCCCACCTCGGCCTCCCAAAGTGCTGGGATTACAAGCGTGAGCCACCGCGCCTGGCCAGAAATTTTAAATAATACAGGCAAGAAATGTTGGTGGATTGGGTTAGTGTAGCAATGATACAGATGATGAAAGTGGTTGAATTCTGGACATAATCTGAAGGTAGATCTGACAGGATTTTTTTTTTTTTTTTAAACACAGTCTGGCTCTGTTGCGCAGGCTGGAGTGCAGTGGTGTCATCTCGGATCACTGCAATCTCCACCTCCTGGGCTCAAGAGATCCTCCTGCCCCAGCCTCCCAAGTAGCTGGGACTACCGGCATGCACCACCATGCCCAGCTAAATTTTGTGTTTTTTGTAGAGACAGGTGTCTCACCATATTGTGCAGACTGGTCTCAAACTCCTGGGCTCAAGTGATCTGCCCGCCTCAGCCTCCCAAAACGTTCGGATTACAGGCATGAGCCACCACATCCAGTCCTTTTTTTTTTTTTTTAAGAAATGTGCTCTTGCTGTCACCCAGGCTGGAGTGCAGTGGCGTGATCATAGCTCTCTGTAGCCTCAACTCCTGGGCTGAACTGATCCTCAGCCTCCGCTTCTCGAGTAGCTGGGGACCACAGGCATGCACCACCACACCTGGCTTATTTATTTATTTTGTGAGATGGATTCTTGCCATATTGCCCAGGCTGTCAACAGGATTTATTAATAAACTGAATGTGAAGCATGAGAGAGAGGAAATTAAGGAGGACTCTAATATTTGGTCTGAGTAAATGGACAAATAGAGCTGCCATCTACTAAGATGGGGAAGATATGGGAAGAGCAGGTTTGCGAGTAGAAATCAGAAGTTTATTTTTGAACGCGTCAGACCTCCAGTGCCTGTTAGACAGCAGTAGCAGCAAATTGGTGCCTCGGCCATATTCCTGGCCTGTGCCACATCAGTGCACTATGGACAGCCTGATCTCCAACTGCCAGCACCTTCATTTCTTGGCCCGAGGACTTTCTCAAACGAAGACAGTCATGAAAAACAAGACAAAAGAACACAAAAAAGCAGGTTTTTTTCTTCTCTAATAAGAGGGAGGCTCATGAAGAGAAACTCTCTGCCCTTCCTTGTTCCCAGCTTTCTGCCTTGAATGCCTTTGAGAATGTGATGATTGGTGGTGTGGCAAACAACAGGGGAAGTCCAAGGGAACTGAAGAGTGGCCAACTCAGAGCCCTGGAGCTGTAGAAAGGAACCAGTTTTAGCAGCTGCCTACCTCTGCAGTGCCTGCTCTGTGACAGAAATAAAGGCTTCTTATTGAAGCCACTGTAAATCAGTATTCTCCTCCTTGCAGCCGAAAGCATTCCTGATTCACCGCTCAATAACAATAGTAACTAACCTCATCAAACACTTACTACATACTAAGTAAGTGATGACCTGTGCTACTCTAAGCGTTTTACATGTATTTTCTCATCTAATCCTTATAATAACTTTACAAATGAGTTACTATTATTATCTCCACATTAGATAAGAAAATTGAGGCATGGAGAGTTTACGTCATCATATGAACCTAGGCAGTCTTCCTCCACAGTCCTGACCCTAACTACTCTGCTATGCTGCCTTCCAATACCTGTGGTTACAGTAATCCCCTGCCTTATGTGCAGTTTCAGTCACCCACAGACAACCATGGACCAAAGATAGGAGAGTACAGTAAGATATTTTGAGAGGGAGAAACCATATCCATGTAACTTTTATTATAGTATATTGTTATAACTGTTCTATTTCATTATTAGTTGTTGTTAATCTCTTACTCTGCCTAATTTAGAAATTAAACATCATAGGTATGTATGTATAGGAAAAACATAACATATATATATATATAGGGTTTGGTACTATCCATGGTTTCAATCATCCACTGGGAGGGGGGGTCCTGGAACTACTGTAGACAGTTCCAAGTGGGGGATAAAGATGAGAGGGGACTACTGTAAAGAGCTTGACATAAAACTACAATTGTAAACCTTCATGTGGCAAATTCTTGTTCAACTACACAATACAAACATTTATCAGGTATCAAAAACTTCAAATGCAGAAGGTAAGACAATATTGGATATGGCTAAACGATGACCAAAAACCACTCTCATATTCCTCTCTCCAATTTTGAATTTAAAATGCTTTAAGAGATATTCAAAGCAAGTTTAGTTATTGCGAATTATGCAAATAAAACAGGTAATAAAGGAGGATCCAAAACTAATCCTTCACCTAGACATCCCAAACCAGAAGTAACCAGAAGTGGATGATATCCAGTGGAATTTGGGTGTAAGAGAAAGCTACAGAGGAAATAATGTGGACCTCATTTCTCCCATTAGCTCCTGATACATCCTCCTGTTCCCATTTATAGCAGAAATTCTCTAAATAATTGCTAGCACTCACAAACTATCTTTCCACTCATTCCATTCTCTCTTGAACCAAACTTTCAACTCAACCACCCCCAGTAAACTGCTCTTGTCAAAGTCCCCAATTATGTCTACATCATTAAAGCCAATGCCAATTCTTAGTTATCATTATCATCTTATTGGCTTATCAGAAGAATATGATATAGTTCTGAGTCTCTGTTGCTGGTTCTTTATCTCACTGGTCTCTAAACATTGAAAGTTTGAGTGCTTGGACTTTTAATCCACATTCATACCTCTGGCGTTCTCATCCTGGCTCACAGCTTTGCAATGTTGTAGTGGATTAAAGACAGCCCCAGGGCTGGGCGCAGTGGCTCATGTCTGTAATCCCAGCACTTTGGGAGGCCGAGGCGGGTGAATCACAAGGTCAGGAGTTCAACACCAGCCTGGCCAATATGGTGAAACCCCATCTCTACTAAAAATACAAAAAAATTAGCCGAGTGTGGTGGTGCATGCCTGTAATCCCAGCTACTTGGGAGGCCAAGGCAGGAGAATTGCTTGAACCTGGGAGACGGAAGTTGCAGTGAGCCGAGATCTTGCCACTGCATTCCAGCCTGGGAGACAGAGCAAGACTCCGTCTCAAAAAAAAAAAAAAGCCCCAAACTCTTTGACATACTTCCCAGTGAGAAGTGAGGGTCTGTGTTTCCTCTTGGAAGGCTCTGTGACTGCTTTGACCAATGGCAGGAATGAAATTGTACCATTTCTGGGTCTTAAGAAACCAGCAGCTTCTACTTCCTGTCTCTTGGTAGCACTGAGCAGCCATTTAAGAAGCCATGCTGAAGAGGCCATTTGTAGGTACTATGGTCAGCAGTCCCAGCTGAGCCCAGGCTTCCAGTCATCCCTGCCAAGGTGCCAGATATGAGCGTGAATGAATATTTGGATGCGCCACATGAGTTCGTCTGGTAGCTGAATACCATGGAGTGACCTCAGGTGATGCCATGGGGAACAGAAGAGTTGCCCAGATGAGACAGGTTCTAATTCCCAATCCACAAAATTGTAAGCTACAATAAAATATAGTTGTTTTCAGCCACTAAATTTTAGGGTAATCTGTCTTCCTGCAGTAGATAACCAGAACAAATGACATCTTTTTGATGATGACTCACAAATTGCATGAGCCTCTCCTCTGAATTCCAGATTCATATCTAACTGCATTATCTGACATTTCTACTCGCAGATTGTCTTATTTGGGGTTCTTCCAGTAGTCAGCTCTGAGACAAGGGCTCAAGTACAAGCAGTTTATTTGGGAGGCGATCCCAGGACACATTGTTAGCTGTGGCGAGTCTGGGTTGGCTCCACAGTCCTCGATCCTCGTCTTCTTGGGAGAATGAATTTGGCTGAGACAGAAGTAGATTTAAGGCAGAAACAAGAATTCACTGAAGCAAAGAAAAGCACACATGCAAGGAACCAAGCAGGCAACTCAAAGATTCAGTACTCTGCCTGATTGCTGGCTCAGGACTCACAGATTTGCTATTTTCTGATTTTTCCCCCGTCTCTTTCTCTTGTCTCTCCCCCTCGGCAGGCTGTTAGCTAATTGCTGCATGTGCAATGTCTTGCTAGTATCTGGGAGGGGCACATGTGCCATACTGAAGTTATGTGCATGCTCTTTTAGGGCAATTTTCCCTTATTGGTCTAGTGCCCCCAGAGGAAGGTCACATATGCGTCAAACGCTGCCATTTTGCACCTTACTGTGCTTGCCTGGCCATGTCCCCTGAGGAAGGTCAAACTCCACCATTTTAAGTTCTTACCAAGAAGCAGTTGCCCACAAGCCCAAGATGTTTCTTGTTTATTAGGAAAATTTCCCCTTCCCTTTGACCAGCTGCCTGACATTTGCCTGGCAGTCACCTGATAGTTGTCTGACATTCTTTGGGGCCCTATCCTGCCCCTCTCATATCTGCCTATCTACCCACTCTAACAACACCAGGAGGTAATGGGGAAGTGAGACAGGGAAAGACAGCAGACAATAGCGTGTGTTATCAAGCCGGTCACCACTGAACACTGCTTTGGGAGTGTTGGGGAGCTCAGGGAACTAGTGTAACCATATATTTCGGAGTTATCTTACTCAGACGGTGAGGGAGCTGGAATATTTATACACTGACTCTTATCAGTCACTAATTGAGGGTTGCCCCTGGGAGGGTATTAATTCTCTGCCTTAGACATGGGTTTAGGGAAAAAGCCTTTGAGCAAAGAAATGCAAAGCCTATGAGTGGGACATCAGCTGTGAATGGGACATTGAAACGATCAAGTTGAGTGAATATGGGCAGAGCACTGACAACATGTGCTTCAGTGACAGCGACATTGACACTGATTGATATTCTTAATGATTCCAGGCCAGTTGTCTTATCGAATGCCCCACAGACTGGCTACTGAGATACAGTTCTCCATGGTCTCGTGTTTCTTCAATCCCTGTGAGCAGAGGCACCAACTGTCCTTTTGTTCTGGACTATCTTTCCAAAGACATTTAGATGGTGCCACAATGCCAGACTAATTTTTCTTTTTTTTGTATTTTTAGTAGACACAGGGCTTCACCATGTTGGTCAGGCTGGTCTTGAACTCCTGACCTCGTGATCTGCCCGCCTTGGCCTCCCAAAGTGCTGGGATTACAGGCGTGAGCCACCACGCCCGGCCGTTTGTAGTTCTTAAACTACACACAATTAAGGATGTGCAGTCAGAATACTATGTTCAAATGTAATTGGAATTAAAATTTTTTCAGTGTGGCTATAGTATCAATTTTATTTAACTAGGTTCATTTGCTTCATCATTTTTGAATTAAGTTCTTAAAAATATATAAACTGGCCACGTGAAGTGGCTCAGGCCCGTAATCCTAGCACTTTGGGAGTCCAAGGCGGACGGATTGCCTGAGCTCAGGAGTTTGAGACCAGTCTGGGCAACACAGTGAAACCCCGTCTCCACTAAAATACAAAAGAAATTAGCCGGGCATGGCGACACGCACTGTAGTCCCAGCTACTTGGGAGGCTGAGGCAGGAGAATTGCTGGAACCCAGGAGGCGGTGGTGCACACCTGTAATCCAAACTACTCGGGAGGCTGAGGCAGGAGAATTGCTTGAACCCGGGAGGCAGAGATTGCAGGGAGCTGAGATTGCACCACTGCACTCCAGCCTTGGTGACAGAGACTCTGTCTCTTAAAAAAAGAAATAGATAGATAGATAGATAGATAGACAGACAGACAGACAGACAGACAGACAGACATAGATATAAGCCACGTATATGATTCAAAATGTAAAACTTTAAAAGGTGTGCTCAGGGAAATCTCATTACCATTCCCATCCATTCCACCAACCCCCACAGGTAATTGTTATGAACTGAAATTGTGCTCACCCCAAATTTATAGATTTTAGCCCTAACCCCCAATGTCCCTGTATTTGGAGAAGGGCCTTTAAAGAGGTAAGTAAGGTTAAATGATGCGGCCAGGCACGGTGGCTCACGCCTGTAATCCTAGCACTTTGGGAGGCCGAAGTGGGTGGACTGCTGAGCTTAGAAGTTCAAGAACAACCAGGGCAACATGGCGAAACCCTGTCTCTACTAAACATACAAAGATTTAGCATGGTGTGGTGATACACGCCTGTAATCCCAGCTACTTGGGAGGCTGAGGCGTAAGAATCACTTGAACCTGGGAGGTGGAGGTTGCAGTGAGCCAAGATCATGCCACTGCACTCCAGCCTGGGCAACAGAATGAGACTCTGTCTCATGAAAAGAAAAAAAAAAGGTTAATTGAGGTCATAAGAATGGTGCTCTTAACAGATAGGACTAGTGTCCTTGTCGGAAAAAGAGACACCAGAGCACATGTGCTGTCTCTCTCTCTCTCTCTCTCTGTGCGCGTGTGTGCGCATACACAGAGAATATGCCATGTGAGGACACAGTGAGAAGGTGGCTGTCTGCAATCAGGAAGAGAGGCCTCACAATAAACCAAATTTCCAGCACCTTGATCTTGGGCTTCTAGCCTCTAAAGCCGTGAGAAAATAAATTTCTGTTATTTAAGCCACCCACTCTGCAGTATTTTATTATGGCAGCTCTTGGCCTGGCGCAGTGGCTCCTGCCTGTAATCCCAGCACTTTGGGAGGCTGAGGTGGGTGGATCACAAGGTCAGGAGATAGAGACCATCCTGGCTAACACGGTGAAACCCCGTCTCTACTAAAAATACAAAAAATTAGCCGGGCGTGGTGGTGGGTGCCTGTAGTCCCAGCTACTCGGGAGGCTGAGGCAGGAGAATGGCGTGAACCTGGGAGGCGGAGCTTGCAGTGAGCCGAGATCATGCCACTGCACTCCAGCCTGGGTGACAGAGCGAGACTCCGTCTCAAAAAAAAAAAAAAAAAAATTAGTCTTTTTTGTAATTTATTCATGATTTAATTTTTTAATTGTCTAGCTATCATGAATAATGCTGCTATAACATTCATGTATAAGTTTGTGTGTGGACATGTGTTTTCCATTTTCTTGGCTATACACCTAGGCATGGAATTACTGGATCATATGGTAACTCTACATTTAAATTTTCAAGGGACTAGCAGACGTTTTACAAAGTGGCTACATAATTTTACATTCTCCTCAGCAATCAATGTATGAGTTCCAATTCTTTGTTTTTGAGATGGAGTCTTGCTCTGTGACCCAGGCTGGAGTGCAATGGCACGATCTCAGCTCACTGCAACCTCTGCCTCTCGGGTTCAAGTGATTCTCCTATCTCAGCCTCCCCAATAGCTGGGAATACAGGCATGCACCACCACGCCCGGCTAGTTTTTTGTATTTTTGGTGGAGATGGGGTTTCACCATGTTGGCCAGGCTGGTCTCGAACTCCTGACCTCAAGTGACCCACACGCCTTGGCCTCCCAAAATGCTGGGATTACAGTGGTAAGCTATCGCACTCAGCCAAGTTCCAATTCTTCACACTCTTACCAATACTTGTTATTATCAGTGTTTTTGATTTTAGTCATCATAGTGGGTGTGATGTGATATCTCTTTTTTTTTTTTTGAGACAAGGTCTCAATCTGCCACCCAGGCTGGAGTGCAGTGGTGCAATTTCAGCACACTGCAGCCTCGACCTCCCTGGTTCAAGGAATCCTCCCACCTCAGCCTCCCAAATAGCTGAGACTACAGGCATGTGCCACCACACCTAATTTTTGTATTTTCTTATAGAGATGGGGCTTTGCTACAATGCCCAGGTTGGTCATGGTGGTTTTGATTTGCATTTCCTTAATGACTTATGATGTTGAGCATCTTTTCAATGTGCTTATTGGCTATTTGTGTATCTTTGGAAAAATATCTCTTCGGATCCTTTACCCATTTTTAAATGGGGCTGCCTTTTTATTGCTGAGTTTTAAGAGTTATTTATATAGTCTACTGCCGGGCACGGTGGCTCACGCCTGTAATCCCAGTACTTTGGGCAGCTGAGGTGGGCGGATCATGAGGTCAGGAGTTCGAGACCAGCCTGAGACAACATGATGAAACACCGTTTCTATTAAAAATACAAAAATTTGCTGGGCGTGGTGGTGGGCACCTGTAATCCCATCTACTCAGGAGGCTAAGGCAAGGAAAATTGCTTGAACCCGGGAGGCGGAGGTTGCAGTGAGCCAAGAGTGTGCCACTGCACTCCAGCCTGGGTGACAGAGTGAAACTCCATCTTGGCCGGAGGTGGGTGGAAGGGGAGGGGAAAGAGTTATTTATATAGGCTAGAAAAAAAAATATCAGATATGTGGTTTGCAAAATGTCTCCTATTCTGTGTTGCCTTTCCTTTTTTTTTTTTTGAGACGAAGTCTTGCTCTTGTCCCCCAGGTTGGAGTGCAATGGTGCGATCTCAGCTCACTGCAACCTCTGCCTCCCGGGTTCAAGCGATTCTCCTGCCTCGGCCTCCCGAGTAGCTGGGATTACAAGCGCCTGCCACTACACCCAGCTAATTTTTGTATTTTTAGTAGAGACAGGGTTTCACCATGTTGGCCAGGCTGGTCTCGAACTCCTGACCTCAAGTGATCCACCTGTCTCGGCCTCCCAAAGTGCTGGGATTACAGGCATGAGCCACCGCCTCCAGCCTCTTTTTTTTTTTTTTTTTTCTGACATGGAGTCTTGCTCTGTCACCTAGGCTGGAGTGCAGTGCTGTGATCTCAGCTCACTGCAACCTCTGCCTCCTGGGTTCAGGCCTCCTGCCTCAGCCTCTTGAGTAGGTAGGATTACAGGCATGCACCACCACGCCACCAAGCGTGGGTGCCTTTTCACTTTCTTGACAGTGTCTATATTAGTCAGCTAGGGCTGCCATACCAAAATACCACAGACTGGGTATGACCTCACTGGGGATTAGGACTTCAACATGGAGTTTTGGGGGAATACAATTCAATCCATAATATTCTGTCCTCTGGACCCCCAAAGTTCATGTCCTTCCCACATATAAAATGCATCTATCCTGATCCCAACAGCCACAAAAGTCTTAACTCATTTCAGCATCAACTCTAAGTCCAAAGGCTCATTTAAATATCATCTAAATCATAGCCAGGTGTGGTAGCTCACACCTGTAATCTCAGCATTTTGGGAGGCCGAGGTAGGCAGATAACTTGAGGTCAGCAGTTCAAGACCAGCCTGGGCGACACGGTGAAACCCCGTCTCTACCAAAAAAAAAAAAAAAAAAAAAAATTAGCCAGCTGTGGGGGCAAGTGGCTGTAGTCCCAGCTACTCGGGAAGCTGAGGTGGGAGGATCACTCAAGCCAGGGAGGCGGAGGTTCCAATGAGCCAAGATTGTGCCACTGCATTCCAGCCTAGGAGACAGAGTGCAACCCTGTCTCAAAACAACAACAACAACCACCACCACCACCACCACAATAATAAAAATCCAAAATAAATATTATCTAAATCAGGTGTGGGTGAGACTTGAGATATTAGTCATTCTGCGGCAAAGTTCCTTTCTGGCTGTGAATGTATGAAACCAGGCCAGTTATGTACTTCCTGAGTATAATAGTGGGACAAGCATAAAACAGACATTCCCATTCCAAAGGCAAAAAATGGAAAGAAGACAGGGACAAGGAGACATGGGTCCCAAGCAAGTTCAAAACCTAGTAAGACTTTAGCCGGGCATGGTGGTGCGTGCCTGTAATCCTAGCTACTCAGGAGGCTGAGGCAGGATAATCGCTCAAACCCGGGAGGCGGAGGTTGCAGTGAGCTGAAATTGAGCCACTGCACTCTAGCCTGGGTGACAGAGTGAGACTCTGTCTCAATAAATAAAATAAAATAAAATAAACAAAACCTAGCAAGGCAAATTCTGTTGAACTTTAAGGCTCAAGAATAATTGTCTTTGGCTTGACGCTCTGCCCTCCTGGCCCAGTGGATTAGCAGGCTTTCCTTCTAGGACCACTGGGGAGGCAGCATCACCACGTTGGCCCTGTTGGTCCTGGGTAGCAGCCATGCCTCTGAGGCACTGGAGGGCAGCAGCTTGACTCTCTGGAACTGAGGAGACATCTTAGCTCCCCAGACTTGTATCTTCTGGGCCTGCGGTTCGATTGGCAGCCTTGTGGATAACTAAATCTCCTCTGGGATCAGTCTTCCCTTTTCTTAAAGGGTAACGTGTGTTCATGGCCAGATAACTCTGTTGCCTCATCCTTTAGGATCCCAGAAGTACGACAGCCTTCTTTCCTTCTGTCCTGTGTCCCCTTCAGTCCAACATGACAGTGTTTACGCTGGTATAATCTCATCTCTCTTCCTGGCTTGCACTGAGAAAGCTGAATAAATTTGTAAATTGCACCTATAATCTCTATGAAATGCTGAGAATTTTTGAAATCTTCAAGTTCCGTTTTTTGCTTAATAATTCCCTCAGTTTATCTTTCTTCCCACATTTTACTAAAACAACCAAAAGAAGCTAGGCCATACCTTCAACAGTTTGGTTAGAAATCTCCTCAGCTAAATAACCAAATTTATCACTTTGAACCTGCACTTTCCACAAAACACTAGAACACCATTTGGCCAAATTCTTTGTGGAAGAAAGGATGGCCTTTCCCGCACTTTCCAATAATGTGTTCCTAAATTCCACCTGAGACCTCACCAGAATCACCTTTATTCCTTACTCCTACCAATAATCTCTTCAAGACAATCTAGACTTTTTCTTTTTTTATTTTTTTGGGGGGAGGGGGACAGGGTCTTGTTCTGTCACATAGGCTGGAGTGCAGTGATGGGATCACGGCTCATTGCAGCCTCGACCTCCCAGGCTCAAGTGATCTTCCCACCTCAGCCCCACACCCCCGCCCGCCCCTGTCCTGAGTAGCTAGGACTACAGGTGCGCACCACCATGCCTGCTAATTTTTGTTCTGTTTTGAGACAGAGTCTCATTTCGTCAAGCAGGCTGGAGTGCAGTGGCATGATCTTGGCTCACTGCAACCTCCACCTCCCGGGTTCAAGCGATTCTCCTGCCTCAGCCTCCCCAGTAGTTGGGGTTACAGGCGTGTGCCACCAGGCCTGGCTAATTTTTTTATTTTTAGTAGAGACAAGGTTTCGCCATGTTGGCCAGGCTGGTCTCGAACTCTTGATCTCAAGTGATCCACTCGCCTCAGCCTCCCGAAGTGCTGAGATTACAGGTGTGAGCAATCTAGGCTTTTTCCAGCACGCACCTCAAAACTCTTTCACTCTCAACCCATTATCCAGTTCCTGAGTTACTTCCACATTTATAAAGTATTTATTACAGCAGCACTCCACTTCTTGGCATAAAAGTCTACATTATTCTGCTAGGGATACCATAATAAAATAATACAGTTTGGGTGGTTTAAACAATAGAAATTTATTTGCCATAATTTTGGAATCTGGAAGTCCAAGATCAAGGTGTGTCAGCAGGTTGTTTTTTCCTGAAGCCTTTTTTTTTTTTCTTTTTTTTTGAGACGGAGCTTCCCTTGTTGCCCAGGCTGGAGAGCAATGGCATGATCTCAGCTCACTGCAACCTCTGCCTCCCAGATTCAAGTGATGATTCTCCTGCCCCAGCCTCTCGAGTAGCTAGGATTACAGGTGCCCGCCACCATGCCCAGCTAATTTTTGTATTTTTAGTAGAGATAGGGTTTCTCTATGTTGGCCAGGCTGGTCTTGAACCCCTGACCTCAGGTGATCCACCTGCCTTAGCCTCCCAAAGTGCTGGGATTACAGGCATGAGCCACCGTACCCGGCCAGCCACATCTTCTTGGATCTGCACACGACCTCTTCTCTGATGTGAGTCTCTGGCATCTCTTCCTCTTCTTATAAGGACGCCAGTCCTACTGGATTAGATGCCGTTCTTATGACTTATTTAACCTTCATTATCTTTTCAGGGCCTCATCTCCAAATATAGTCGCACTGGGAGTTAGGGCTTCAACATATGAATTTTGGAGGAATATAATTCAGTCTTTAACAGTGTAATGGATGCACACAAGTTTTAAAATATTTATTTATTGTGGTAAAATGTAACATAACACTTACTATTTTAGCTATTTTTCAGTGTATAGTTCTGTGGCATTAAGTACATTCACAATGATCTGCAGCCATCACCCTTATCTTCTCCAGAAATGTTTCTTCTTCCCAAACTGAAACTCTATACCCATTAAACACTCCCTCTTCCCCCTCCCCCATCCTCTGGCAGCCACCATTACGCTTTCTGTCTCTATGAATTTTTTTTTTTTTTTTTTTTTGAGACAGAGTTTCGCCCTTTTGCCCAGGCTGGAGTGAAGTCACACAATCTTGGCTCACTGCAACCTCCGCCTCCCGGGTTCAAGCGATTTTCCTGCCTCAGCCTCCCGAATAGCTGGGATTATAGGTGCCTGCCACCACACCCAGCTAATTTTTTTGTATTGTTAGTAGAGATGGGGTTTCACCATACTGGCCAGGTTGGTCTCGAACTCCTGACCTCAGGTGATCCACCTGCCTCAGGCTCCCAAACTGCTAGGATTACACGTGTGAGCCACCGTGCCTGGCCCTGTCTCTATAAATTTGACTACTTCAGGTACCTCATATGAATGTAATCATATAAGATCTATACTTTTATGATTGGCTTATTTTACTTAGTGTAAGGTCTTTAAGGTTCATCCACAGTGTAGCATATGTCAGAATTTCCTTCCTTTTTAAGGCTGAGTAATACAAAAGATTTTTTTTTTTTTTTTTTTGAGATGGAGTCTCGCTCTGTCGCCCAGGCTGGAGTGCAGTGGTGCGATCTCGGCTCACTGCAAGCTCCGCCTCCCGGGTTCACACCATTCTCCTGCCTCAGCCTCCCAAGTAGCTGGGACTACAGGCGCCCGACACCATGTCGGCTTTTTTTTTTTTTTTTTGAGACGGAGTCTTGCTCTGTCACCCAGGCTGGAGTGCAGTGGAGCAATCTCGGCTCACTGCAAGCTCCGCCTCCCAGGTTCATGCCATTTTCCTGCCTCAGTCTCCAGAGTAGCTGGGACTACAGGCGCCTGCCGCCATGCCCGGCTAATTTTTTGTATTTTTCAGTAGAGACGGGGTTTCACCCTGTTAGCCAGGATGGTCTTGATCTCCTGATCTCATGATCTGCCCACCTCAGCCTCCCAAAGTGTTGGGATTATAGGCATGAGCCACTGTGCCTGGCCACACCTGGCTAATTTTTTGTATTTTTAGTAGAGACGGGGTTTCACCGTGTTAGCCAGGATGGTCTCGATCTCCTGACCTCGTGATCCGCCTGCCTTGGCCTCCCAAAGTGCTGGGATTACAGGTGTGAGCCACCGCGCCTGGCCAATACATAAGTTTTATATTTTGATGAAGTCCAATTAATTTTATTTTTCTGGAGACAGGATCTTGGTCTGTCACCCAGGCTAAAGTACAGTGGCACAATCATGGTTCACCACAGCCTTGATCTCCTGGGCTCGAGGAATCCTTCTGTCTCAGCCTCACAAGTAGCTGGGACTACGGGTGCATGCCAACATGCCCAGCTAATCTTTTAAATTTTTTGCAGACATGGGGGTCTCTTTATGTTGCCCAGGCTGGTCTTGAACTCCTGAGCTCAAGTGATCCTCCTGCCTCGGCCCCACCAAAGTGCTGAGGTTACAGGCATGAAGCCACTGCACCTGGTCTCAATTTTTTTCTTTTGTTACTTGTCCTTTGGTCTCACAGCTAAGAAACTATTGCCTAATCCAAAGTCATGAAGATTTATACCTGTATTTTCTTTTTTTTTTTTTTTTGAGAGTCTCGCTCTCTCCCCCAGGCCGGAGTGCAGTGGCGTGATCTCGGCTCACTGCAAGCTCCGCCTCCCGGGTTCACGCCATTCTCCTGCCTCAGCCTCCCGAGTAGCTGGGACTACAGGCGCCCGCCAACACGCCCAGCTAATTTTTTGTATACCTATATTTTCTTCTATGAGTATTTTAGCTTTAGCCTTACACTTAGGTCTTTGATTCATTTTGAGCTAATTTTCATATATGTGAGGTATGGGTTCAACTTCATTCTTTTGCATGTGATATTCAATTGTTCAAGCACCACTTTTTTAAAAAAAAATTTATTTATTTATTTATTTATTTTGAGACGGAGTCTTGCTCTGTCGCCCAGGCTAGAGTGCAATGGCACAGTTTTGGCTCACTGCAACCTCCGGCTCCCAGGTTCAAGCGATTCTCCTGCCTCGGCTTCCTGAGTAGTTGGGATTACAGGCGCCCACCACCACGCCCAACTAATTTTTGTAATTTTTGTATTTTAGTATTCCACCATCTTGGGCAGGCTGGTCTCGAACTCCTAACCTGGTGATCCACCCGCCTTGGCCTCCCGAAGTGCTGGACTATAGGCGTGAGCTAATGCACCTGGCCTTTTTTTTTTTTTTGAGACAGAGTTTCACTCTTGTTGCCCAGGATGGAGTGCAATGGCACAATCTCGGCTCACTGCAACCTCTGCCTCCCAGGTTCAAGTCAGTCTCCTGCCTCAGCCTCCCAAGTAGCTGGGATTACAGGTGTGAGCCACTGCGCCTGGCCTTGTTTTTAAAATAGAGACATGGTCTCGTTATGTTGCCCAGGTTGGCTTTGAACTCCTGGGCTGAAGCAATCCTCCTGCCTCAGCTTCCCAAAGTGCTGGGATTACAGGAGTGAGCCACCACATCCAGCCTGCTTTTGTCTTTATTTTTGAGACAGGGTCTCATCACCCTGTTGCCCAGGCTGGAGAGTGGTACCATTATAGTGCACTGCAAACTTGAACTCCTGGGCTCAAGGGATCCTCCTGCCTTAGCCTCCCAAGTAGCTAAGGACTGCAGGTGTGTGCTACCCATTTCCGGCTAATTTTAAAAAATTTTTTTGTAGAGACAGGGTCTTGCTGTGTTGCCTGGGGTGGTCTCTGACTCCTGTCCTCAAGTGATCTTCCTGTCTCAGCCTCCAAAAGTGCTGGGATTACAGATGTGAGCTACTGTGCCTGGCCTAAACTGTTTTAACAATAGCAAGACTAGCTATGCTTCATTAATAGGTTGGGTGTAAAAGTTGAAACCCCTAAAAGCAGCATCTTCCAAGCTTTTTTTTTTTAATCATAGTAACTAATTATTCTGTTTAATTTTCTCTTTTCCAGGAGTTTTCTCTCCCAGAACTCCTACCCTTCTGTTCCAATCTAACTTAGTTTCTGGGACTTCCCTTCACTGTTTTCCTGAATTGGATCTAGTGATTACTGGATGTTGTCAGATACCGATTTCTCCCTCATTTTGCTTAAGCACACGTTTAAGTAACTCTTTTTTTAAATTTATTTTCATTTTTTGAGACGGAGTTTTGCTCATCGCCCAGGCTGGAGTGCAATGGCACAATCTCGGCTGACTGCAACCTCCGCCTCCTGGATCCAAGTGATTCTCCTGCCTCGGCCTCCTGAGTAGCTGGGATTACAGGTGCCCGCCATCATGCCTGGCTAATTTTTGTATTTTTAGTGGAGACGAGGTTTCACCATGTTAGCCAGGCTGGTCTCAAACTCCTGACATCGTGATCCACCCGCCTCAGCCTCCCAAAGTGCTGGGATTACAGGTGTGAGCCACCATGCCTGGCCCGCCAGTTTGATTTCTGTCCTTTTATGGGCTCCTTTTTTTCCTCTTTGGAAACTTAGAATCTTCTTTATATTTAAAGTTCAAACATTTCACATGGTTGAATTTTTTTTTTCTTTTAGTTCTGTACTAGTGGATTCTTTCAGTTCTAGGAAATTTTCTTGCATTATTTTTTCAATAATTTTCTGTCCTTCATTTACTTTGTTTTCTCTTTCTCACATAATATTAGTCCTGTTGAACTAATTCTTTATCTTATTTTCTCTCACAATTTCCACCTCTTTGTATATTTATTCTGTTTTCTTTTTCTTTTTTTTTTTTTTCTTTCCTGAGGCAGGGTCTGGCTCTGTTGCCCAGGCTGGAGTGCACTGGTGTTATTTCAGCTCACTGCAACCTCTGCCTCCTGGGCTTAAGCCATCCTCCCACCTCAGCCACCTGAGTAGCTGGGATTACAGGCATATGTCACCACACTTGGCTTATTTTTGTATTTTTTTGTAGATAAAGGGTTTTGCCATGTTGCCCAAGCTGGTCTTGAACTCCTGGGCTCAAATGATCTGCCTGCCTTGGCCTCCTAAAGTGTTGGGATTTCAGGCGCAAGCCACCGCACCCAGCCCTATTTTCTTTTTCTTTTCTTTTTTGAAGTAAGGTATCTTGCTCTGTCACCCAGGCTGGGGTGCAGCACCACCATCCTGGCTCACTGCTCCCTTGACCTCCCAGGATCAGGCAATACTTACACCTCAGCCTCCTGAGTAGCTAGGACCACAGGTGCACATCACCATACCCGGCTAAGTTTTAAAACATTTTTATAGAGACGGGGTCTCACTATGTTGCCCAGGCTTCTTTTATTTTCTTTAAAAGTTCAGTGACTTTATCTTTCAATATTTTAAATTTATAATTTGGCAATTTATTTTAAATTTGAAGATCTACTTTTAAACCTTGGATTGTTACTTCATCTGAGTATCCCAGTATACTAATTAAGTTTTCCTTTCTAAATTCTCTGAAGTTTCTGTTTATCTCCCCCCACACTCCATGTTGGAGACTTTTCTTAAATATCTAATAACGCTTAGTTGTCTGTTCATACATAAGATGAGGCAGTTGGAATGCTGATGGGGAGTCTTGTGAACTTGGGAGGTGTCTTAGTCTATTTTATGTTGCTATAAAGGCATGCCTGTGGCTGGGTAATTTATAAAGAAAACGGGTTTATTTAGCTCACAATTCTGCAGGCTGTACAAGAAGCAAGGCACTAGCATCTGCTCAGTTCTGGTGAGGGTTTTTGTGCTGCATCAAAACACGGCAGAGAAGGTCAAGGAAAAGTGTCTGTGCACATGCAAAGAGAAATCAAACCCGAGGTGAGTCCTGGCTTTACAACAAACCACTCTCGAAGGAACAAATCCATTCTCCTAATAACCAATGTAGTTTCGCAAGTGTGAGAACTCACTACTGTAAGAATGACACCAAGTCCTTCATGAAGAATCTGCCCCCATGACCCAAACACCTCCCATCAGGACCCACCTCCCAATACTATCACACTGAGAATCAAATTTCAACATGAGATTTGGTAGAGACAAAAAAACCATATCCAAACCATAGCAGGAAGTTCCTGCCAACTTGCCCAACTACACTTTAAAGTGGGTGGGTAGGAAACCAGCTATTGTGCTAGGATAAAGAATACTTTACTCTTAGGCCATTCAATACTCAGTTAACCCAAATCTCCCCAGATTATCAGAATGCTTAATTTTAACCTGGATAAATGCCTAGATATTGTATCTGAGATATAGGGAGGGTTCTGCTCTTCCTTATACAGACCTTTATTTAGTCTCCCTGTTCTCAACCCTGCTTCTCACTCTTGCTCTGTCTGGTAGTTATCTCCAAATCTCGGTCTCCCTAAAGCATTTCTGGGCTGACAGGCCCCCCTTCCTTTCTGCAGCACCGTCTACACCCATTCTACATTACGGTTTTCTCCATTTTATTTTGTCAGACCACACTTACTTTTTGCATGTCAAATAAAAAAAAAATTATCTTCTGATGTCCCCCTTCTCATTTTCTATTTTGTATCATTTTTATTTATCATCATTTTATGGGGTCTCAGGAAGAAGAGGCAATAAATACATGTGCTCGGTTAGCTAGCTTTAATCAAAAATCCTTAATGTAGGTTTTAAAAAAGATATCTGGAGCAGGGCAGGAAATAATACTTTTTGCCAGTGTGGTGATAAAAAATAAAAAATAAAAATCTGAATCTGTGTTAGGATAGTATTTCCGTGTATAACATAGCGCTTAGCAACTTAACTCTCCAGATCCACATATTTTAAGGACATGATGTATCTCAGACACCTACTTCAAATCTCACTTTACAGTTAAGTAAGACCACAAGTAGAGTAATTTGCCCGAGGTCACACAAGTAGACAGTGGAAGAATGAGAACAAAAAGATCTATTGACACCTAGTTGAATTTTCTCTTACCTTACCACACTGCTAGGGAGTAACAAGATGGGCAGATCACGAGTCAGATGAAAAAGGTCATGAAAAATAGTCAAAGGATGACTTTTCCTGGGTAAATAGCCGGATGTCCAAGAAATGAAATGCTGGTCTGGCAGCACATCCTCTAACAGTTGGTAGTCATATGTGGGAAGTACTGAAGGGAGAGATGACAGCAGGCCCAGGAACTGCAATGATCCAAGTGCATGTCGATCCTGGGAGGGAACAATTAGAGAGTCTGGGCAGGATGAAACAGTAGAAACTCGTGAGTGAATGAATGTGAACGCTGAGGAGCGACTGGAATTTGTTAATGGGATTATGAGGCAGTATAAAGTGGTTAATTATGGTGGCGGAGGTAAGCAGGAGTAAAATGATGGCTTTTAACTCCTCTCAAGGACATCGAAAATTATTTTAATAAACACTGAAAGGCTGGGAATAAATATAATTCACACCATTCTTACTTTCTTGGTTTAGAGATAGCTTATCTACATCCTTAAATTAATGGCTGTAGCTACCCTCTGCATGGCTCCAAAAAAAAAAAAAAAAAAACAAAAGCAAAACCGGCTGCGAGTCCGCACGAGAAAATCGGGTTGCACCAGGCCCCAGCCGCCCGCCGACCCGCCTAGCTGTCGGACGCTAAATAAACAGCTCCCGAAGCAGTGCTGAGCACAGCGCAGGGTCGGAACGTGGACACTGATTTCCGCCCACGCTCCCCTGCGTCCTGGCGGGATCACCACAGAACACGACGTCCATTGCTGGGGTCCTCGGCGATGCCATGTGCGCAGCCCCGCGAGTCTCAGGTCAGATGACCACTAATTTCGCGACCACGTTCCGCGAAGCTAAGGGGCAAAAAACCAGCTTTCTTGGGAGAAAGCGTTCCCCCAGCAGCCAGGGTCGATCCCGGAGCTGCTCCCGCGGCGCTAGGCGGCTCCGGGCGTAACGGGCCCCGAGAAGAAGGGGGTGGGGCGCCGCTGAGGTTTGGGAAGACACGAAGCGGCTCCTCGGGCTTCCAGCGTCCACTTCCTACGGCAAGCGGGAAGAGACAAGCGCCACCCTGCGCTCGCGGAGCCGACCCCGGCTCTCCCCTCCCGTGGCCGCAGGGGTCGTGTGTGTGAGTGTGTGAGTGTGTGTGTGTGTGAGTGTGTGTGTGAGTGTGTGAGTGTGTGTGGTGTGTGTGTGAATGCAGGGACGCTCCGCGCCCATCTCTCTGTTTCGGTGCTAATCGACCGCCGTGGCGCCGAATTTCCCCGCTTCCCAGTTCCTCACCCGCGTGCCCCGGAAGGCGCCCGGAGGCCCCCGGGCCGCCGCGTCACGCTCCCGGGAGGCTGAGGGAAAGGGAGGCAGCCGAGCCGCGAGCCCGGGGAGGCGCGCTGCGCCCCGCGGCGGGGCTGGGGGCGGGGCTAGATGTCTCGCGCAGGGGGCGGGGCGCGGTGACGTCGCGGGCGCCTGGGCCGTGCTGTGGCGGCGGCGGCGGCGGTAGTGGCGGCGGCGGTGGTAGTGGCGGCGGCGGCGGCGGTGCCCGGGCGGCAGCGGCAGCAGTAGCGGCAGCCCTGAGGACGGTGAGACGGCGGCGGCAGCGCGAAAGTCGCGCGGGACCCAGAGCTTCCCCCTTGTCGCTAGTGCTGAGGCTTTCGCCTTTCCTCCCCAGCTTCTTGCTCACGGCCCGGGCTGGGCTGGGCAGGGCAACGCGCCCCCGGGGAGGGGCGGAGCTGTCGGTGAGGCTTCGCGACCCCCTCCCCCTCCTCGCCAGCCCGGGGGTGGGGAGGGGCGGGCCCCACCCAGACCACCGGCGCCCACCCGCGGGCTCCACCCAGCCGGGCTCCGGGATTGGGCGGGAGCCGAGGCGGTAGATGTGGGGATCCTGAGGCGGGAGGCGGGGGACTGGGGACTGGGGACTGGGGCTCCGGGCACTTGGGGAGCAGAGGGTGGGAGGCTTAGGACTAGTGAAGCTGCGGACGAGGTGGTGGGGAGACGGAGAAATTGGGGAGCCATGAAATTGGGGTGCGGTCAGGGTGGATCTTTGGGTTAGGTGAGTGATGTAAAATGCTGAAGATGATTCTTTTCTTTTTGATGAAATGGTGAGATAAAAGACGAAGTGTTGTATTTCAAAAGGACGATGAGCTGTGCATGTTGCCTTTGAGGCAGTTGGAGAACCTATTTCGTTGCCCTGGATCTCACGTTTCTACTTTAGGGTTCGATTTTTTTTCTTCTGGCGGGGTGGGTGGGGGGTCGGAGAGGGAAGAGGATCCCCTTACTTTGGCTCAGGTAAATTGTGAGCGTGGATGTATCTGAAAGTTTTACAGCCAGGAAGAGGGAGATCTTCGGTTTAGACAACTTCGTTCTGGCGGCCACCATTTGGGTCGCATTACACTTAGCTCCTTCAAGGTGGTGTCTTCCAGTTTTTTTCCCCGCTATGCCTAAAAGATCTCTTTATACCACCCTTTTACGGGCTTTATCCTGGCCCCTTGAGAGAAGGCCCCAGAGTCAGGTGGTTGCTTTGGAAGGCACATTTCTGAATAATAGTTGCAGGTGGTTGTGGTTGACTGCTTTGGGTGGATAAAGTGAACAATTTGAATAGTTCTGTTGGAGCTAATTATATGAAAAATGCTTAAATGTTTTAAAGTACAACCGTCTTCTACGGCGTGTTGCTCAGTAGACCTTCACTTTTAGACATTTTGTGTTCAATGCTAAATTGTTGAAATTTTATTTCTCATTTGCAGTTATATTTCTTGCGGTCTTTATTAAAACACTTTAAAATTAAATGGAACTCTTTTTTTTGGTAGGCTCCTCAATTTCTGAGAAATGTTCTTGGAGTCAAGTGCTTTAAACACATTTTGGGGGCAGGTGTCTCACTTTGTATGGAAATATTACCAAGAGTAAGCAGTGTTCAATGTTCTTCACATCACTCTTTCACAACTTAGCACTGTAAATCAGAATCTTCTTTTCTGGATTCCTGCTCCCTATTAGATTACAGTATTCACTGGTCCTACTTATCAGTTAGTGTCATTTAAGCTATTTCTTGTTCAGAAAACAGGTCCCATGGTGGACGTGTATTATATAATGGATGGAAGTAGACATGGCTCTCAATAATTCATTTATGGAGGAAGAGAAGCTGTCAGAAAGTGGGATTTAAGCAGTGACTTTCCCAAGGCTTACCCAGTTTATTTGGGAAAATAGCCAGAGAAGTGCTTTCTTGTAACCCAAAAGAGAAATATACAGATAAGAATTTCAGTAGTTGCAAATGGTTGCTTTTTCTAAGTGCCTACTTAATGAGCAGATTATTGCCTTCCAGAAAATACTTCTACTTTGTAGAGAGGTATGGGAGGGACATAATAGGTATTAAGTGAGAAAGTGTGTGTTCCAATTTATAATTATAAATAAAAGATTCAATTAACTGTATTCAGTTAATTCATGTGGTAAAGTGAATAGTTTTGACTTTGGATTAGTTAGAAGGAAAACAAAATTGACATATCTAGTTTTCGCTTTTAAATTATACATAGACTTAATTAATTGGGACAAATGTGAACTAAGATACTGCGTAAAACTTGTGTGTACTCCTAAAATGACATTTGCATGGCTGGTAGTAAGCTGTGATTCTTGTCCTTGTAGGAATGAAATCACATAATTTGGGGAAAGTCTAAGGTAAAAGTAAGCTATTTCGTTTAGCGTTTCTTGCGCCTGAAACTATGTCTACATTTTATTTTTCAAAAAATGTTGCTTTTTAGTCATTACTTGTGATACCCTCGTTGAGTCTACTGAGGTGTTCTTTTTTTTCCTTCATTACCTGTGTCATAGATAAGTATGCCAGTCTGTTAATTCAGCATTAATACTGCAAACTTAAAAGTGAAGGTTCTTGGCCAGGTGCGGTGGCTCACGCATGTAATCCCAGCATTTTGGGAGGCCGAGGCGGGCAGATCACGAGGTCAGGAGATCGAGACCATCCTGGCTAACACGGTGAAACCCCGCCTGTGCTAAAAATACAAAAAATTAGCCGGGCGTGGTGGTGCACGCCTGTAGTCCCAGCTACTCGGGAGGCTGAGGCAGGAGAATGGCGTGAACCCGGGAGGCGGAGATTGCAGTGAGCCAAGATCACGCCACTGCACTCCAGCCTGGGCGACAGAGCAAGACTCCGTCTCAAAAAAAAAAAAAAAAAAAAAGTGAAGGTTCTCAACTGCGCGCGGGGGCTCACGCATTTAATCCCAGCACTTTGGGAGGCCGAGGCAGGCGGATCACAAGGTCAGGAGTTCGAGACTAGCCTGGCCAACATGGTGAAACCCCACCTCTACTAAAAATTCAAAAATTAGTCTCGGCACGGTGGCTCATGTCTGTAATTCCAGCACTTTGGGAGGCTGAGGTGGGTGGATCACGAGGTCAGGAGTTCGAGACCAGCCTGACCAACATGGCAAAACCCTGTCTCTACTAAAAATATAAAAATTAGCCGGGTGTGGTGGTGCATGCCTGTAATCCCAGCTACTCAGGAGGCTGAGGCAGAAGAATTGCTTGAGCCTGGGAGGCAGAGGCTGCAGTGAGCCGAGATCATGCCACTGCACTCCAGCCTGGGCTACAGAGCGAGATTCTGTCTCAAAAAAAATAAAAAATAAAAATTAGCCGGGTGTGGTGGTGCACACCTGTAACCCCAGCTACTCAGGAGACTGAGGCAGGAGAATCGCTTGAACCTGGGAGGTGGAGCTTGCAGTGAGCTGAGATTGCGCCACTGCACTCCAGCCTGGGTCACAGAGCGAGACTCTGTCTCAAGAAAAAGCGAAGGTTCTCATAGCAACAGCTGCTCGGTTTTACACTGTTTACATTTAGAAGTAGTATGAGAGTTGTTAAATGTGTATTTTACACATATTTCATCAGAAACATTAATGGAGAAAGATCAAGGAATGAAGTATTTTGGTTTAAGAATCAGTACATTGATTATCAGTTTTCAGATACATACAGTAAAATAAACAGCATACAGATTATGTGGAATATAATTTTGTTTTTTTCTTTTTTTTTGTGGAATATAATTGAAATCTGTTTACCAAGTCTTTCAGTGTATTAAGAGTGTGGGTTCTGGGGTCAGAGTGCCTGCGTTCAAATCCTGGCTTTGCCATGGTATGATGTAGGGGCAAAGTGCTTAATGTTGTTTATTTCCCAACCTTAACCTGTGCCTTAATTTCTTCATCTGCAAAACAGAAATAATAACAGTAGTACCTAACCTCTTAAGCTGGTCAAATGAATTAATTCATGTATTTAGAACAGTTTGGGCACATAATTAGCTGGTTCACTAACATCATTTGAAGTTTTACTGTGAATACTATTTTTACTTAAAAAGTATATATTAAATACATATCACGTACCACATATTCGAGATGCTGGTATCATAGTAGTGAACAGGTCTCCCAGCACTTTGGGAGGCCGAGGTGGGAGGATATCTGGGCAACTTAGCGAGACCATGTCTCTACAAAAATAAAAAAATTAGGCCGGGTGCGGTGGCTCACGGCTGTAATCCCAGCACTTTGGGAGGCCAAGGCGGGCAGATCATGAGATCGAGAGTTCGAGACCAGCCTGGCCAACATGGTGAAACCCTGTCTCTACTGAAAATACAAAAAATTAGCTGGGGATGGTGGCGCGTGCCTGGAATCCTGGCTACTCGAAAGGCTAAGGCAGGAAAATCTCTTGAACCCAGGAGGCGGAGGTTGCAGTGAGTGGAGATCACGCTATTGCACTCCAGCCTGGGCGACCGAGCAAGACTGTCTCAAAAAAAAAAAAAAAAAAAAAAAAAAATCATGGCAGTATGTGCCTATAGTCTCAGCTACTCAGGAGACTGAGGCAGGAGGATCACTTGAACCTAGGGGTTCGAGGTTGCAGTGAGCTGTCATTCTGTCGTCGTACTCCAGCCTGGGCGACAGAGTGAGGGAGGCTATCTCAAATAAATAATAAATAAATAAAAGTAAGGAGAGTAGTCAGGAGCTTATGTTGTATTGTTCCAGGTGAGGGTATCTCTGACCAAGGTGAAATGGTGAGAAGGGGTTGGATTTTGTATATATTTTGAGGGTAGACCTATAGAATTTGTTGGTGATTGTGGGATGTGGGCCAAACAGAAGAATAAAGAATAAGGTTTTTGGCCTGAATAACTAGAAGAATAATGTTGCCAGTAACTGAATTGGAGATGGTAATTCATGGAGCATGTTTGTGGAGAAATCAGAAATTCAGGGTGATGTCCAGGAAGAGTGAGAAATGTGGCTGTTTTCAGCTTCTTTGTAATATTTATGATTATGAGATAGGTGAGATCATCAGGGGAGTGAATTTTGGTAGAGAAGAGATCCAAACATCTGAGCTTTGGGGACTGATTCATTCACTTATTCATTCATAAGTTACTTAGTGAGTATGGTTCTTCTAGATACCTTTTTGGGCATTGGGGATATAAACCTGACAAAAATTTTAACTTTCGTGGAACTTACCTTCTAGATACATGGGGGGAAATCAAGAGGAACCAGTAAAGGAGAGTGACAAGAAATTATTGAGTTAGGAGGAAAACCAGGGGAGTATGATATTCTAAAAGTGAAGGAAAGGAAGCTTTCAAGAAGGAGGGAACGGTCAGCTGTGTCATTGTTTGAAGTTGTGTCAGAATGTTGAGTAAGAGAGAATTCTGCTTGATTATAATGTCTAATAACAGGGAAATGACTAAATACGTTTTAGTGTGAGATAGATGAGACAAATGTAAGAGTCTTTTAGCTTTTTACTTCACTGTGTGTTTTTTTTTTTTTTTTTTTTTTTGAGACGGAATCTCTCTTTGTTGCCCAGGCTGGAGTGCAGTGGCGCAATCTCGACTCACTGCAAGCTCCGCCTCCTGGGTTCACGCCATTCTCCTGCCTCAGCCTCCAGAGTAGCTGGGACTACTACAGATGCCCGCCACCACACCTGGCTATTTTTTTTTTTTTTTTTGTATTTTTAGTAGAGACAGGGTTTCACTGTGTTAGCCAGGATGGTCTCGATCTCCTGACCTCGTGATCTGCCTGCCTCGGCCTCTCAGAGTGCTGGGATTACAGGCATGAGTGACCGGGCCTGGCCTTATTCTCCGGGTTGATTTTTAAGAAATATTTCAGCCAGGCACAGTGTCACATGCCTGTAGTTCCAGCTGCTCTGGAGGCTGAGGCAGGAGGATTGCTTGAGTCCAGGAGATCAAGGCTATGGTGTGCTACGATTGCATATGTGTGTAGCCACTGCACTCCAGCCTGGGCAACATAGTGAGACCCCATCTCTAAATTTAAAAAAAATCATTCTTTTCAGAACAAAATAGGCAACCTGGGAGTGCTAAGGAAAGGTACGACTTTTTATTGTTGTTGTTAATTTTATGTACACTTATTTTAAGAAATAGGTAATATATGTACTAAATTAGAAGGTATAAGAGAATACACAGTTAAAAGTCTCTCCTATCCCATCTAGTTCTTTCTGAAGGCAATCACTGTTCGCAGTTTCTTGTTTTTCTTTTTAACCAGTGAAATTTTGTGTAATATGACATTACCTATTCTAAAATTGCATAAATATAAGAAACATTTTATCTTCCACTCTGATATTGACCACTGGCAATATTTTATACTTTTTGAGAAGGGTCTTGGTCTGTTATTCAGTCTGGAATGCAATGGTGTGGTTATAGCTTACTGCAACCTTGAATTCCTGGGCTCAAGCGATCTTCCCACTTCAGTTTCCAGAGTAGCTGGGACTGTAGCCATGTGCCACCATGCCTGGCTAATTAAAAAAATTTTGTAGAGAGACAAGGCGTCATTATGTTGCCCAGGCACTATTTTAGAATAGATTATTTAAAAGATAGTTTTAGAAGCCTGTCAAGGGAAATAGTGACTGCTAGGATCAAACATGGATTCGCTAAGTCACATCATACGGTAGTTGCCTAGAATTGACTTGGTTACTTGACTGATAAAGGAAATGCAGTAGTTGGAATTTGTGTATACAACAGCTAGGTTTTTTCATGCTATCTTTGTCGAAAGTATGAACATATGTGTCCTAGATTTCTTGAGGACAGGAACTGTCTGTTAGATACTTATTAAATACTTGATGAATGAATGGATGCTAGCATAGTAATGTGAATTCACAACCTGTTGAATGGCTATCCCCAGGAAATAGAGGTGCTCATTGAGGATCCTGGGTTTGAGGAACTTGGTGTTAGACAACTCACCCATTCATTTATTGAAATGACACAGGATGGTAGCAAGACTGGTGGCACAGAGGACAATGGCAGCTGTGAAGTCGTTGCCAGCATATCCTCACTGAGTATGGGGGATGTCCAGGTGGTCATTAGCTGATAGTGAAGAGGTAGAGGTTGACGACTGTGCTGCTGAATAGCATGAGAATTAGACTAAGATTTTACGTAAGGGTTCGGGAGTAGTGGTCTGGAACTGGCACTGGCAGAAAGGAAGGTACCAACCTCATTTCCCAATATTGGGCGTGGAGTGTAAGAGACTGAGTAGCTTACACTTAAAAGGACTATATGAGAAGAGGTGTCCTGATTGGAAAGTCAGGTTTTAGTTAAGGCAGAGAGTTAGCAAGAACATTTCCCAAGGAAGTTGAGAACTTTTAGAGGAGTTTCTTGACGAAAGAATGAAGTTCCATGAGAGTGTATTTTTCCATCGTATTGGCTTCATGTCATCATCATTTAAACTTTAAAATGTCTCTTCATCTTAATAAAAAACTCCAGATTCATACTTTATTGTTCTAAGTCGCTCTCTGCTTTACAGACTTAGAGTTGTCTGCGTTTGCTGTATATCTCCATTTCTTCACCTTTGACTTCTCAACCTATTTCTGTCTTGTTTCTATCGCCATCATTTCAGTGAAACTGAAAATAGCTAGTGAAAATATGTATGAAAATAGCCAATGTCGGCCGGGCGCGGTGGCTCACGCCTGTAATCCCAGCACTTTGGGAGGCCGAGGCGGGCGGATCACGAGGTCAGGAGATCGAGACCATCCTGGCTAATACAGTGAAACCCCGTCTCTACTAAAAATACAAAAAATTAGCCGGGCGTGGTGGTGGGCGCCTGTAGTCCCAGCTACTCGGGAGGCTGAGGCAGGAGAATGGCGTGAACCTGGGAGGCGGAGCTTGCAGTGAGCCGAGATCACGCCACTGCACTCCAGCCTGGGCGACAGAGCGAGACTCTGTCTCAAAAAAAAAAAAAAAAGAAAATACCCAATGTCTATTTTACTATCCTGTTCTTTTTTAACCTCTTAGCAGCTCTACTAGTTGTCTATTGGCTATGTCACAAATTACCCCCTAACTTAAGAAACATTTATTGTTTCACAGATTTTGTAGGTCAGGAATGTGGGTGCGGTTGGCACCTGTGATTCAGGGTCTCTCAAAAGGCCGCTGTCATGTCAAAGCGCTACTTGGGGAGGCTGTTTCCAGGCTCACTCATGCGGCAGTCGGCAGGTCTCAGGTCCTTGTTGGCTGCTTGCTGGAGAGATGAGTCCCTTGCCATTTGGGTTTCTGCGTACGATTACTTAAAATATGATATCTCACTGCTTCTGTCCTCAAAAGAGGACAGATATTAGCCAGAATCTTTTTGTAACCTTATCTTGGAAGTGATGTGCTATCACTTTAGTTGTATTCTGTTATCAGCCAGTCACTAGGTCCAGTGCACTCAAGGCGGGATTTCACAATGGCATGAATACTGGGAGGCAGAGATCATTCATAGCCATTTCAGGACTGTCTACCACAGCAGTATTTGACAGAGTGGACACCTCTCCTTCCTTTGTAAAGTTCTCTCTTCTCGAGGCCTTCAGAGCACTTTTCTGTTTTTCTTGCTGGTTCTCTGGGCTCTTTTTCTGTCACTTTTTTTTTTTTTTTTTTTTTTGAGGCAGAGTCTCACTCTGTCGCCCAGGCTGGGGTGCAGTGGCACAATCTTGGCTCACTGCAACCTCCGCCTCCTGGGTTCAAGTGATTCTCCTGCCTTAGCCTCTTGAGTAGCTGGGTTACAGGTGTGCACCACCACACCCAGCTAATTTTTGTATTTTTAGTAGAGATGGGGTTTCACCGTGTTGGCCAGGCTGGTCTTGAACTCCTGGCCTCAGGTGATCTGTCCGCCTCAGCCTCCCAAAGTGCTGGGATTACAGGCGTGAGCCACCGTGCCTGACCTCTCAGTCACCTTTTGAGTCTTTCTATGCTCGTTTATTAAATGTTTGAATTTCTTTGGGCTTTCTCATCACTTTCATTTTTCATCTGTGTGCTGAGTATTCATTTTTATGCCTTCAGTTTTTAACCTCTCTCCTGAGTCTGAGGACCACTATATCTAATTGCTACTGAATGTTTCCATTGGACGCCCCTTAAACTGAACACATCCAGAAGGGAATGTATGATTCCTGCACTTCCTCTGGTGTTTCTTAATTTCTAAAATGACACCACTGGGTGCTTAAGCTGGAAATGGGTGTGGTGTGCTTGATTTCTGCCTCTCCTCCACCTTCCATTTTACTATTCCTTTTTATTTTTTTAAAGCCATGGCTGTTCAGTGATGGTGTGAATGTTTTTATGAGGTAGTGCATCCTCTGCCAGGTTGCAAGCATTGAACCTGGTGCTAGGTTATTTTTTTTGTTTTGTTTTTTGAGATGGAGTGTTGCTCTGTCACCAGGCTGGAGTGCAATGGTGCCTTCTTGGCTCACCACAACCTCCGCCTCCCGGGTTCAAGCGATTCCCCTGCCTCAGCCTCCTGAGTAGATGGGATTATAGGCATGCGCCACCACGCCCAGCTAATTTTGTATTTTTAGTAGAGACGGGATTTCTCCATGTTGGTCAGGCTGGTCTCGAACTCCCAACCTCAGGTGATCCACCTGTCTTGGCCTCCCAGAGTGCTAGGATTACAGGCGTGAGCCACTGTGCCCGACCCGCTAGGTGATTTTTAAGGTTCCTTCCAATCTTGAGATACTGCGTGTGTAGCTATTGAAGATTTTTGAGTAGGAGACGCATGATTAGGGCTGTGCTTCAGAAAGGTGGCAACTCTTGAACAGTCATTTTTAGTTGTTCACCAAAGAATGAAACTAAACACCTGTATTCTTTTTAACTTTCTTTATTATGGTGTGCTAAGTGATGAATAGATAATTTTTATGTGACAGCCCTTTTGTATATATTATTTTCATTTTTTTCTCATTGTTATGCATTTATGTTTGGAAGCCCTTTTGCATGGAAATAAGATAATCAGGCCAGGCGCAGTGGCTCACGCCTGTAATCCTAGCACTTTGGCATACTGAGGTGGGTGGATCACTTGAGACCAGGAGTTCAAGACCAGCCTGAGCAACATGGCGAAACCCCATCTCTACTAAAAAATAAAAGAATTAGCTGAGTGTAGTGGTGCACGCCTGTAATCCCAGCTACTCTGGAGGCTGAGGCACGAGAATTGCTTGAACCCTGGAGGCGGAGGTTGCAGTGAACCGGGATTGCACCACTGCACTCCAGTCTGGGTGACAGAGCGAGACCCTGTCTCAGAAAAAAAAAAAAAGATAACCCAATGGGATGAAAATTTTGTGATGAAAATTTGTGTGAACTTAATTAAGTGTCTCTGCCATCCTGGTCAACATGGTGAAACCCCGTCTCTACTAAAAATACAAAAATTAGCTGGGTATGGTGGTGTGTGCCTGTAGTCCTATAGTCCTAGCTATTTGGGAAGCTGAGGCGAGAGAATTGCTTGAACCTGGGATGCAGAGGTTGCAGTGAGCTGAAATCACGCCATTGCACCCAGCTTGGTGACAGAGCGAGATTCTGTCTCAAAACAAAAAAAGTGTCTGAAATTGTAAAAACTTCTCAATAAATAAAATTCAGACCTTAAACATAATTTTACTGTAGGAATATAACTTACCTTTTGAAGGAATTCTTTCTTGAAGCCATTATTTATGTATTTATTTATTTTTAATTAAATTTTTTTTTTTTTTTTTTGAGATGGAGTTTTTGCCCAGACTGGAGTGCAGTGACGTGATCTCGTCTCACGGCACCTCCCAGGTTCAAGCGATTCTCCCGCCTCAGCCTCCCAAGTAGCTGGGATTACAGGCATGGGCAACCACGCCTGGCTAATTTTTGTTTTTAGTAGAGATGGGGTTTCACCATGTTGGCTAGGCTGGTCTCGAACTCCTGACCTCAGGTGACCTGCTCACCTCGGCCTCCCAAAGTGCTGGGATTACAGGCGTGAGCCACACTGCTAGTGCTTGCGCCCTTGCCTGGCTAATTTTAAAACTTATTTTTGTAGATACTGAGTTTTGGTTTTTTGCCCAGGCTGGTATTGAATTCATAGCTTCAAATGATCCTCCTGTCTTGGCCTCCCCAAATGCTGGGATTACAGGCATAAGCCACTGCGCCCGGCCTTGAAGCCCTTTTTGAATGTAGCACATATGTAGAAAAGTATGTAAAACAAAAGTAAAGCTTTATAATTTATGAATCAGACACTTGTATAACTATGATGTAGGTCAAGCACTAGGACCTTACTGGCATTCCACAGGCTTTCCTGGAAGCTTCCCAATCACAACCCAGTCCTTCTCTCCTAAAGGTAATCTCTGTCCTGATTGTAGGGGAATCACCTTCTTGCTTTTTTTGTGTGTCTAGACCTTTTTAGTTTTGGCTTAGTTTTGATTGTTTTGCATCTTTATATGCATGGAATCATATTGTACGTATTCATGTCTGGCTTTGACTCAACATTTTGTTTGTAAGATTTAGATTTGTATGTAGCTGTTCATTCTCATTGCTAAATAGTATTCCATTGTATAGATATGCTACAGTTTATTGTGTTATTGATGGATATTTAGGTTGTTTCTAGTTTTGGGCTATTATGGATTATGCCACTATGACTAGTCTTGTAAAGTCTTTTTTTTTCTGAGACAGAGTCTTGCTCTGTTGTCCAGGCTGGAGTGCAGTGGCGCGATCTCTGCTTACTGCAACCACTGTTTCCTGGATTCAAGTGATTCTCCTGCTCCATCCTCCCGAGTAGCTGGGATTACAGGTACCCACCATCACACCCAGCTGTTTTTTTTTGTATTTTAAGTAGAGATGGGATTTTGCCATTTTGACCAGGCTGGTGTCGAACTCCTGGCTTCAAATGATCCACCTGCTTCAGCCTCTCAGAGTGCTGGGATTACAGGTATGAGCCACCGTGCCTGGCTTTTTTTTTTTTTTTTTTTTGAGACAGTTTCGCTCTGTCACCCAGACTGGAGTGCAGTGTTGTGTTGTGCTCACTGCAGCCTTGACCTTCTGGGCTCAAGTGATCCTCCCACCTCGGCCTCCCAAGAAACTGGGACTGCAGGTGCATACCACAATGCTTGGCTAATTTTTTTTTTTTTTTGGTACTTTTTTGTAGAGATGGAGTTTTACCATGTTGCTCAGTCTGGTCTTGAACTCCTGAGCTCAAGTGATCTGCTCGCCTTGGCCTCCCAAAGTGCTGGGACTACAGGTGGCAGCCACTGCACCTTGCCTTGTGCAAGTCTTTTAGTGCAATGTGTGTGTAATTCTTTTGTGTATTTAGCCAGGAGTGAAAGTCCTGGGTCATAGGATATGCATATGTACAATTTTAGATAATTGCCAAAGAGTATTCGTCCTCTGTGGTTGTACACATTACATGCCCCAAAGAGTGTTTGAGAGTTCATTTTGTTCCATGTCTTTGCCAGTACTTAGTATTGTCAATATTATTAACTTTAGCCATTCTGGTGGATTTATAGTAGTATCTCTTGGTTTTAATCTGCATTTCACTTATTACTAATGAGGTTGAATAATTTTATATTGGTTTCTTAGGAAACTTTTTGTGAAATGCTTATTCAAATGTCTTGCCCAATTTTTATCTTTTTTTCTTATTATAGGAGTTCCTTATATATTTTGGATATGACCCCTTCTTTGTTTATTTGTGTTGCAAATATTTCCACCTTACTCTGTGGCTTGCCATCTAAGACTTCTTAAGGAGGCCAGGCACCGTGGCTCATGCCTGTAATCCCAACACTTTGGGATGCTGAGGAGGGTGGATTGCTTCAGTCTAGGAGTTTGAGACCAGCCTGGGCAACATAGTGAAACCCTATCTCTATGAAAAATCCAAAAAAAGAAAAGACTCAAAAAAAAAAAAAATGCGTTAGGACCCTAATTGGAATTTAATTGGATTTGTAGATTAATTTGGGTAGAATTACTTTTTTGTAATGAGGAATCTTTGACTAATTGAATATGATATCCCTGTTATTTATGTTGTATTTCATATCTCTCAGTAATGTTTTACAGTTTTCTGTTCAGTATTACACATCTTTGGTTAAATTTAGTCCTAGATATCTGATGGTATTATAAATAGAATTCTAAGATCAATGTTATTTTCCATTTCTTGTTGGTATATTGAAATAAAACTGAATTTTGAGTACTGACTGTATTTTGCTAATGAAGCCTTATAATAATTTTATCTGTAGATCCTTTTGGCTTTCCAACTTACATAACCATATCATTTGTGAATAATTACTGTTTTCTGTTTTTCTTCGCAATTCTTACACCTTTTTCTTTTCTTCACTGTCTAGGATTTCTGGCATGTTGTTGAGTAGAGATAGGAGACATCATTGTCGTTTCCCATCTCAAAGGGAAATCGTTCAACTTTTCATTGTTAGGCATGATGTTGTCAAGCACACTTACATAAGACAAGGCAGGGCCAAGACCTTTGACTGGCAAAGACGCAGCGAGCCTCTTTAGACTCAGTTTATCTGTTACGTAGTCAGCGAACGAAGAATAAGCCAAAGGTGCCTGCTCCCTGTGATCTTTGTCCCACATACCAAAAAGGGTAACACCACAGCAAAAGGGGCTGATGCCTGCAGGGTGAGCTGGGGGATACTCTATTAATGAGGAGCCTATTCTAGGCTGCTGCTAAGTGGTGGTGTATTCTACAGCGCTGTTCCAAGCTAGGCAGGGCTGAAGGTTCTATGCCTTGTCAGAACCCAGGATGCCATGAGAAACTGTCTCATGACAGCTTCTAAGGAAGATAGGGAAGAGATGACCTCGGAGAGCTCCATGTAGGCCTTCCACCATCTCCTGTTCTGGGAGGCTCACAGGGCATTCCTCCAAGACTCAGATAAGCTGCAGGTCACCAGAACACCATGGTGGAACTGTTGCCCTACAGATGTTTGTTATAGTTGCTTTTGCACATGTCCTTTATTGGATTAAGAAAGTTTCCTCCTATACCTAGATTTTTATTCATTAGTAAATGTTAATATCCGTCCAGTGTGTTTCATATCTATTGGACGCTTTTCCCCCCTTTCAACCCATTATTATGGCCAATTACGTGGATTTAAAAATTCATTTCTGCTGGTTAACAAATTTCTTTCTTTCTTTCCTTCTTTTTTTCCTTCCTTCCCTCCTTCCTTCCTTCCTTCTTTCCTTCTTTCCTCCTTTCTTCTTTCCTTTGAAAGATTTTACTTACTTGAAAAAAAATTGCTGTTGATGACTTTCTTCTCTGTGGCCGCCTGCCTTTTTCTGTGTGTTTGTGTGTGTGTGTATAAATTTTTATTTTTTCTCATTGTTCATATAGAATTCAGGTTGCTGAACTTTTCAAGGAAGAAAGACCATATTTAACTTCTGATTCATCATTAAGAAGTTATTATTAATAGTCCGAGAGACTCATAGGGGTTTCTTCTGAAGTAAGAAGAAGCCATGTTTTACATCTTCAGATGCCACGTAGGTGACTTTTCTACCTTCGTGGTAGTATTCGCTTTACTTTCATTAAAGGCAAGTAATTTTGAGTACTTCAAATTAGTTCCCATCCCTTTTCTAAACTTAAAACATTTTTAAAGAAATCTTTATTTATTTATTTTCACCTGGAGTCTCACTCTGTCACCTGGGCTGGAGTGCGGCGGTGCCATCATGGCTTACTACAGCCTCGACCTCCCAGGCTCAAGCTATCCTCTTGCATCAGCCTTCGAGTAGCTGGGACTGCAAGAGTGTACCACCACACCCAGCTAATTTTTTGTAGAGATGGGGTTTTGCCATGTTGCCCAGGCTGGTCTCAAACTCCTGAGCTTAAGTGATCTACCTACCTTGGCCTCCCAGTGTTGGGGTTATAGGCATTAGCCACCATACCTGGCCTCTTTTCTAAACTTCTATATGAAATTTAGGCAAACCTTTGCTTGATGTTATTCTCCCTTGCATTTAGATATAAAGTTATTAAACAGAAAAAGTTACTGAAGGTAGATGATTATTGGCTATTTCATGTGATTTTTCTGGTGGTTACTGTAGTCAATTTTATAGTATTGCCAAGTTTCTGAATCCATTCTGAATAATGTTATTGTTTATTCTTATGCTTTGGGCCTGATAATTTTTGTAGAGTAGCAGTTCTTATCTGGTTTCCTGTTATTTTTAAAATAAATTAATTGAAAATGGGCATAAATTATTTGTTAAGTTTGAACTTGACAAATGCAGGTAAAGTATAATGATATTATATTTCTGTACAGCAAGTATATACATATATATTTTAAATCATCAATCAGGATTTCCTTCCAAAGTTCAGAATTAGGTTTTGATTCTTAACAGTTTATATTAAGATTCTTATTATTATTACTTTTTTTTTTTGAGATTCTTAACAGTTTATGTTAAAATTCTTACTACTTTTTTTTTTTTTTTTTTGAGACAGAGTCTCGCTCTGTTGCCCAGGCTGGAGCGCAGTGGCGCGATCTTGGCTCACTGCAACCTCTGCCTCCCGGGTTTAAGCAATTCTCTGCCTCAGCCTCCCGAGTGAGTAGCTGGGATTACAGGTGCCTGCCACCACGCGTGGCTTATTTTTGTATTTTTAGTAGAGACGGGGTTTCACCATCTTGGCCAGGCTGGTCTTGAACTCCTGAGCTCGTGATTCACCCACCTTGGCCTCCTAAAGTGCTGGGATTACAGGCATGAACCACTGCACCTGGCCAGTATTATTACTATTTTTTGAGACAGATTTTTCTCTCTCAGGCTGGAGTACATTGCAGCTTCGAATTCTTAGGCTTAAGCAATCCTTGTGCTTCAACCTTCCAAGTAGCTGGGACTGTAGGCACGCTCCAGCATGCCTGGCAATTTTTTTTTTTTTTTTTTTGAGACAGAGTGTTACTCTGTCACCTAGGCGCAATTTCAGCTCACTGTAGTCTTGACCTTCCACTCTTAAGTAATCTCCCCACCTTGCCTCCTGCATAGCTGGGACTACAGGGGCGTGCCACCATGCCCAGCTCATTTTTGTAATTTTTTTTGTTTTGTTTTTAAGAGATGGGGTTTTGCCATGTTGCCCAAGTTGGTCTCAAAACCCTGGGCTCAAGTGATCCCCTCACCTTGGCCTCCCATAGTGCTGGTATTGCAGGCATGCATCACTGTATCTGGCCTTTTCTTTTTTTAATAGAGACAGGGTCTTGCAGTCCAGGCTGGTCTTGAACTCTTTGGCCTCAAGTGATTTTCTGCTTTGGCCTCCGAAAGCCCTAGGATACTATACTTATAAATAGTATAGCAAATATGTCTGCTTTATAAATTTTTCATTTTTATAGTTGTTCAAGAGTACACGTGTATTTCCTTTTTTCTTTTTCTTGTTCCTCATTCAAAAAATATTTATGGAAAATCTAATATACTATATATGTGTATATATATAATATATACAATACAGTATATATATGGTGTATAGTATATATACAGTGTGTATATATATAGTATAGTGTGTATACATATGACTCTGTATTGTGTTCCATCTTGGCAGTACAGTGTTTGAGGCACTGTCTCCGCCCTCAGGATGCTGGTGACCAGGGAGGGAGACAGTAAACAGGCAATTACAGTAGAGGGTGATAAGGGTTAATGACACGTGCAAGAACTGGAAGGTTTAAGGCAGTGTCGAAAGAGGCTGGAAATTGGGTTTGGATCATGAAGGGCTTTGTAAACCCTGTTAAAACCTGACTTTTACCTTGGGGCAATGGCAAGACTTTCGAGACTTTTGAGTAAAGGAAATAACAGGTGTATATTTGTATTTTACAACAAATGGTTAAGAGGAGGCTAAGTGAGGAAGCCAACCAGGAGGCTGTGGACCTGTTCCCACTAAAGCCTAAAAACTAAAGTAGTGACAGTGGGGATAGAGACGCGTACAGAGTTGAAAGCTTTAACAGGACTGGGTAATTCATTCTCTCTCTCTCTCTCTCACTGGGTAATTCTCTCTCTCTCTGTGTGTGTGTGTGTGTGTGTGTGTGTGTGTGTGTGTACACACTTTGTGGGGAAAGGACAGTTGATGGGGAGGAAGAAGACTAAGTGACTCCCAGACTTTCAGTTGGGTCCCCTAGGCTAGGAACAGTGCTGTTGGGTACGGTAGCCACTAGCCACGTATGGCCATTAAGGTATGTCTAAACTAATTTAAGTAAAATAAGATTTAAAATTCAGTTATTCAGTTGCACTAGTCACACAAATATAGAATTACAGACTCTTCAATTCTGCAGATTTAGTCCAGAGTACTATGAAGTTATAAATTCAAGAGTATCCACAGAGATTCAAGCAGAAAATAATATCTGGCTATATGTGTTTAACAGCAGTATGGGGCTGGTGGCCTCTGTATTGGACAGTGCAGATATAGAACATTTCTTTTTTTTTTTTTTTTTTTTTTTTTAAGAGACGGAGTCTCGCTCAGTTGCCCAGGCTCGAGTGCAGTGGCACGATCTTGGCTCACTGCAAGCTCCACCTCCCAGGTTCACGCCATTCTCCTGCCTCAGCCTCTCCGAGTAGCTGGGACTACAGGCGCCCGCCACCACACCCGGCTAATTTTTTTTTTTGTATTTTTAGTAGAGACGGGGTTTCACCGTGGTCTCGATCTCCTGACCTCGTGACCTGCCCGCCTCAGCCTCCCAATGTGCTGGGATTACAAGCGTGAGCCACCGCGCCCGGCCAGAACATTTCTGTTACAGAAAGTTCAGTGGGACAGCAGTGGTCTGTAGTTTTTAGTTTCTACTTTCTTTTCCCCCCCAGAGGAAAGTCAGAATAACAGGTGGTTTTCTCTCATCTCCTAAGAACTTTGGTTCCACAGTATTCTGTTGTGTGATATCGTTACCCAGGGATTCTGCTAGATGCCATCTTACTACTGTCAACCACCATCACCCAGTCATCAGCTATAGGACGTTTCTGTAATCAGAGCTAAGGTTCTTTTGGACAGCACTGAGCTAGAGAGATGGTGATGTCATTCATTGAGCTATTGATGGTTGTGGTGGGGGACAACAGTAGCTGCTAGAAAGCACTGTTTATTAGAAATATGAGCCACATATGTAATTAAAAAAATTTTAATAGCCACATTAAACAGTAAAAAGAAACAATTGGATTTTATAACTTATTTAACACAGTATGTCCAAAATATGATTTACAACACATTAAAACATTTAAAAGTCATTGATCTAGTTACATAAATTGTTTTTATTTTTTTGAGACAGGGTCTTGCTATGTTGCCCAGGCTGGTCTCGAACTCCTGGGCTCAAGTGATCTGCCCACTTCAGCCTCCCAAAGTGCTGGGATTACAGGTGTGAGCCTGCATGCCTGGCCACATTATTTTTTAATACTAGATCTTTGAAATCAATTGTATACTTTCATAGTATATCTTAATTGAAATGCTAATTTTTTTGTTCTTTCGTTATTTTCAAATGCTAAGTTTTATCGGAAATATTTCATCTGTATTTATATCTGTAAATCATAAAATTTACAGTTGAAAAAGTAGATTTATTTGCCCAGGTTATTCCAAACATGCTTAAAACTTTTCCAGTAATGGAATTAAGTATCGGTTTTTAAAGTTTCAATTCCCATGAAATAAGAATAAAAATTCAATTCTTCAGTCTCAGTAGCCACCTGTCAAGTGCTCAGCACTCAGCAGCTGCGTATGGCTAGTGGCTACCATATTGGACAACACAGCTCTGGAATAACTGCTCACTGGATGGTTGGAAATTCAGGTCTGGAGTTTAGGAGAGAGGTAGCAAAACAGAAGTTAGAAGGGAGGAGCTGTGAGGAACATGGGGATTTAAAAAAAAAAGTTTGTGACTTTGAGCAAACTAATTTTAACCTTGGTGCTCCATTTAAAACAAAATCGATAAAAGCATCTTGGTGAGAGTGTAATAGTAGATGAATATGCAGTATCTTGTGGTGGTAAAGATTTTGACTTTAGAGTTTGATAGAGCTGTGTGATCTTGGGCAACTTACTGGGCCTAATGAAATCTTTCTCCTTGAAAGGGGTTTGCTGTCGGGATTAAATGAAATATTGTGACAAGTGTTTACTGCATATAATACCGTATTTCTTTACTTTTAAGTTGCCATTTCTTTTTGGTGGGGTGTACCATCAACTTAATAATTCATTCTTTTTAGGAAAAAAGAAACATAATTTAGTTATACATGTTAATTATAAGCTGCATCCCAATTCAGAAACTTTAAAATATGAGAAACTGTTTATCTTAAAATATTAATATTGATGAGTATTCCTTATAAACTAGATACTGTGTTAAATGCTTTATATGGTGATGTAAAAGGTTTGATTTTTATAAATATGCAATGCAATATGATATTTCTGTTATAAAGTTTCATTTAAGTAGATTCTGCAATATAAATCTCTTCTGGAAACTTTAAAATGCATGATGGTATAACTCCTTTTTTTAGTTATTTCAGGAACCACTGAATTCTGCTTGAATCTCTTTGGTTACTTTTAAATTTATGATTTCTCCAGGCTAAAGCTGCAGAATTTGAGTCTGTAATTCTACCTTAGTGAGTACACATATAAAGAATTACTATTTAAAAAACTGCCTTAGTAGAGTTTATTCAGAGAAGCATGGTAACCGAGGGGAGGAAAATGCACTTTTCCAGGTCGAAGAGAAAGGAAATATTGGCTGGGCACAGTGGCTCATGCCTGTAGTCCCAGCACTTTGGGAGGCCGAGGTGGGCAGATCACTTGAGGTCAGGAGTTCGAGACCAGCCTGGCCAACATGGTAAAAACTCATCTCTACTAAAAATACAAAAAGTAGCTGGGCGTGGTGGCGGGTGCCTGTAATCCCAGCTATTTGGGAAGCTGAGGCAGGAGAATTGCTTGAACCCGGGAGGAGAGGTTGCAGTGAGCCGAGATCATGCCACTGCATTCCAGCCTGGGTGACAGAGGAAGACTCTGTCTCCAAAAAAAAAAAAAAAAAAAAAAAAAAAGAAAAATGATTTTTTTTTTTTTTTTTTGACACAGAGTTTCATTCTTGTTGCCCAGGCTGTAGTGCAATGGCACGATCTCATCTCACTGCAACCTCTGCCTCACAGGTTCAAGTGATTCTCCTGCCTCAGCCTCCTGAGTAGCTGGGATTACAGGTGTGTACCAGCACACCTGGCTGATTTTTTTTTATTAGTAGTAGAGACGGGTTTTCACCATGTTGGCCAGGCTGGCCTTGAACTCCTGACCTCAGGTGATCAGTCCGCCTTGGCCTCCGAAAGTGCTGGGATTACCGAGCCTGGCTACCTATATGATTTTTAATGCTCTGCAAATTCTTTTCTGAGGTCTTTTTCTTAAATCTTATCTTCTGGCAGTGTGCCATTCCACCAGTTTCTTGGAGAAGACAAGAAACATGTTTATAATGCTTACCCATGCATTATATACACAGTGTGTACTAGGAAACCTTACTGCCTTATTTGTGGTAGTTTCAGTATACCCACTTAGTTCTGAGATAATATTAGGCATCTTACATCCGTATGATTAGAAATAATGAAAAATTTTATATGTGCCAACTACATTTGGTGATAGCAACTGCAAGTGCTGTGTTGAAAATTACTTTGAGACTAGGTACAAAAGGGCGAAATGTTCACCCTGGAATTACAGCAGCTTTCCTTTTGTTTCTGTTTAAGTCTTCTTAACATTTTTCCTTTTTTTGTTTTTTTGAGATGGGGTCTCACTCCGTCACCCAGGCTGGAGTGCAGTGGTGCCATCACTGCTCACTCTCACAGCAGCCTTGACCTTTTGGGCTCAAGCTGTCCTTCTACCTCAGCTCCCAAGTAGCTGGGACTACAGGCATGCACCACCACGCCCAGCTAATTAAAAAAAATTTTTTTGTAGAGACAGGGTCTCTCCATATTGCCCAGATTGGTCTCAAAACTCCTAGGCTCAAGCGATCTGTCTACCTTGGCCTCCCAAAGTGCCAAGATTACAGGTGTGAGCCACCTTGTTTGGCCAACGTTCTCCTTTTTAAATAAGTAGTGTTTACCTGTTTGGAAAATTTTGACAACTATTAGGAAAAAACTAGGTTTCATTTCATCTTTTGGCTGTGCTTATATTTGCAAAACTGAGAGTATACTGTAGATTAAAATATATTCTTGAAGGCTGGGCACAGTGGCTCATGCCTGTAATCCTAGCAGTTTGGGACGCCAAGTTGGGCGGATCACCTGAAGTCAGTAGTTCGAGACCAGCCTGGCTGGTTAGCCTGGCTAACATGGTGAAACCTTGTCTCCCCTAAAAATGCAAAAATTAACTGGGTATGGTTGCGAATGCCTGTAGTCCCAGCTACTTGGGAGGCTGAGGCATGAGAATTGCTTGAACCCAGGAGGTGGAGGTTGCAATGAGCGAAGATCACACCACTGTACTCCAGCATGGGTGACAGAGTGAGACTCTGAAAAAAAAAAAAAAAAAAAGCATATCCTTTTTCATTGTTGTATTATAAACATTTTTTAAATGACATTGGTTTGTAAATGGTTTTTGTAGCCTTCATGTTGTCATAAAGATTTCACTTAAACATTTCTCAGTGAAATGAGTACTAATAAAGCTGATGTATCTTTATAAACTTTTCTCTACATTTTGGATCATTTGAGTAGATTGGTTTTTCCTGTTCATAGAATTACTGGATCAAAAGATATGTTTTTAAGACCCTTTCTGTAACCATTTTCAAACTTGCTGCTTCTCAGATACTTTTATTATTTTTGGGAAGAAACAAATACTTACTGGGTACCTATAATTTTTCTCTTAAACCCTTTTAAACTTATGTTTCAGACATGCAAAAAGATACAGAGAATTATGTAATTAATATCTGTGTACCTACCACCTAGCTTAAGAAATAAACAGTTACAGAGTTAAAATTCCTGTGCAGCTCTTCCTGATTATAAATGTCTGTATTTACCAACAGTGATGTAGATTTTTTTTTTTTTTTTTTTTTTTTTTTTAATTTGAGACAGCCTTGCTCTGTCACCAGGCTGGAGTGCAGTGGCATGATCTTGGCTCACTGCAACCTCCACCTCCTGTGTTCAAGCTATTCTCCTGCCTCAGCCTCCCGAGTAGCTGGGACTACAGGCCCAGCTAATTGTATTTTTAGTAGAGACGGGGTTTCACCATGTTGGCCAGGATGGTCTCGATCTCTTGACCTCGTGGTCTGCCTGCCTTGGCCTCCCAAAGTGTTGGGATTACAGGCGTGAGCCACGGCTCCTGGCAGATATTTAATCTTAACCATTAATTCAGATCTGCATCCAAGATCTTTTGGACCAGAATTCAGAATTTTTTTCAGATTTTTAGACAGGTGATGTGCATATATTATATATAATCTAACTTTTCAAGCATGTTTTGGGAATGGTCCCTAATTTCTTCATCAAACACTTTGGGATTACTGACCCAATCCAGGTCTGGTTTTACTGCCGTATTAGTTACACATTTTTGGGTTTTTAGACATTTTTATTATTCAGACTTGTGAATAGAGGTTTGTGAACAGGTACATCTGTTTTACTTTGTTCAGCTTAATCACTGGTAGAATTTGTTGAACTTTGTGTTGAGCTGATCACGGTGTAGTATGAGATGTATAAAATGCAAGATAACATAATTTTATGTCCGAACAATTTAATATTTTAGGATTTTATGAAATCAGGTTATCAGTGAGCACTAGAGTCATTGGGGAAGGCTACACAACCTAGAACTTGACTTGTTTCAACTAAGTGGCGCAGATTGCTGTTACAACTAGAGAACAACTATGATTAACAACCTGTGTTTATGTCTAAGTATCTAGCTTGACAAAATATTTGTCATGATGGGAACTTGGAGAGAACTTAAAATTAACTTGATTAACTGATAAGAATTATTAAAAACTGCAGTTAACTTGATTGTAAACTGAGTTACTCTTCCATTAAAAAAAGGCGAAGTAGTAACTGACAAGTGTTAAGATTGCTCCTTTACAATTGATGTGTCATTGCTGCTCCAAGCAGAGGTGGCCTTTGAGATAGGTATGCCCTGAAACAGTGCTGCTTTAGCCACACCGTTGTATAGTTTTAGTCTCTAGTCAGTATTGGAGAATCAGATTAAGGTTATACAACTAGATGCATAGTGTTAGCAAACTTAATACACTTTAGTTACATGCTGAGTGTAGAAGCAGAGAAATCTGTGACTTCATTAACTTGTAGATTTATTTATTTATTTTCTTTCTTTCTTTCTTTCTGTCTGTCTGTCTGTCTGTCTGTCTTTGGATCTTTGGGTCTTTGGGTCTGTCTGTCTTCCTTTGTCACCCAGGCTGTAGTATAGTGATGTGATCATATTTTGCTGCAGCCTTGAACTCCTGGGCTCAAGCTGTCTTACTGCTACAGCCTCCCAAGTAGCTAGGGCTAAAGATGTGCACCACCACACCTGGCTAATTAAAAGAAAAATTTTTGTAGAGACGAAGTCTTACTGTGTTGCCCAGGCTGATCTGAAGTGATCCTTTCGCCTTGGCTTCCCAAAGTGTTGGGATTATAGGCATAAGCCATGTGCCTGGTGATTTTTTTTTTTAAACCTCCTGCTACTTACAGAGATATTAGCAATCTGTTTGTGCCTAGCCCATTAATTACTGTGTAAATTAGTGCTGAATGGTTGTGGAGGTCTTTATTTAAACCTGTAGTTTATAATGAGACTTAAAAAAATATAAGTTTTTTTGTTTGTTTGTTTTTGAGACAGGGTTTCACTCTCTTACCCATGCTGGGATACAGTGGTGTGTTCTTGGCTCACTGTGGCCTCTGCCTCTGGAGTTCAAGCAATTCTTATGACTCAGCCTCCTGAGTAGCTGAGATCATAGGCGTGTGCCATCATGCCTGGCTGATTTTGGTATTTTTGGTAGAGACGGGGTTTCACCATGTTGCCCAGGCTGGTCTCGAACTCCTGAGCTCAGGAGATCCACCCATCTTGGCCTCTCAAAGTGTTGGGATTACAGGCCTGAGCCACCGCAGCAGGCCAAAAAAAAAAAAAGTAAAAGTAATACACACTCACTATAAAAAGAAAATGGAACAGAGAAGAAAAGTATGTAAGTAAGGAAAAAGGTGATTCCATCTGGTCTTGCAGAAATAGGCTGTTACCATTCAAATCATTTCTGTGTATATACAAACATACGTATATATATCCTTTGTACACAAATGAGATTGTCTTTTAAGCATTCTTCTGTAACTTGTTTTTTTTCCCACTTCACAATACGTTTTTGCATGTCAGATATAGATATTTACTTAAATTTTTGTTTTTGTTTTCGTTCATTTTTCCTTTTTTTGAAATGAAATCTCACTGTGTCACCCAGGCTGGAGTGCAGTGGTGCAATCTCAGCTCACTGCAACCTCCTTGTCCCAGATTGAAGCGATTCTCCTGCCTCAGCCTCCCAAGTAGCTGGGATCACAGGTGTGCGCCACCATGCCCGGCTAATTTTTGTATTGTTAGTAGAGATGGGGTTTCACCACTTTGGCTAGGCTGGTCCCGAACTCCTGACCTCAAGTGATCTGCCCACCTTGGCCTCCCAAAGTGTTGGGGTTACAGGCATGACCTACTGTGCCCCGCCTCTTTTTCTTTCTTTCTTTTTTTTTGAGGCAGTCTTGCTCTGTTGCCCAGGTTGGAGTGCAGTAGCATGATCTTAGCTCACTGCAACCTCTGCCTCTGGAGTTCAAGCAATCCTCCCACCTGAGTAACTGGTACTACAGGGACACACCACCTTGCCCGGGTAAGTTTTGTATTTTGGTAGAGACAGGAATTCACCATGTTGGCCAGGCTGGTCTTAAACTCCTGACCTCAAATGATCTGCCCGCCTCAGCCTTTTAAAGTGCTGGGATTACAAGTATGAGCCACCATGCCTGGCCATTGTTTTTCTTTTTTTTTTTTTTAAATTAGGATTGTCTGAAAGAAATTTTTTTTAAACAGCAGCGTTGTCTTTTATAGTTGAGAGATACATAAATTTATTCAACTAATCTCGTTGGAAATTTAAGCTGTCTCCTTGCTGGTACAGACAATGCAATAATTGAATATCATTGCACATTATGTCCTTGAACCTGTGAAAATATATTTTATGGAGAATATTTTTTAAAGTGAAACTTCTAGTTCAACAGTGTGCACATTTTAAATTTTGATAGATTATGACAAATTGTACTTCAGTGGGATTTTAAAATTTTGGTCTATTGTTCATCTTTTCACAGGGAGCCTAGGATAGCAGCATATTTCTCATCCCTAGTAATATTTATAACCCTTTAAGAAAATGAACAGGATCTTTAAAAATGTTGAAATACAGTATTAAAAATATTTGACTTGTTGGTGAGCATAACCCCATTACATCAGGTTGGACTAGTAATTTTGAGATTTATGTCAGAATTTCACATATAATTATTTAAATAGCTAATGGGTGGTATATTAAATTTTCTGGTTCAACTTACAAATATCATAGCACATCTATGTCAGTCTAGTCAATTGTAGTTAATTTGAAGTAAGCTACTGTGTTGCTATTAAAGAATTTTTTGCTTTCATTTGTCTTAAGAATATTTGGTGTTCCTTTGGAGACTCAGTTCATAATGAGTTATTATTATTTTTCTAATCTATGAGGAGAGTGAGAGATTGCTGTCTGCAGTTGCATGTTATGCTTGTAGCTATTTGTGGGAAGAGTGAGAATTAAAGGCTAACATACAATCATTGTGGGTAGAAGTATTTTTATTTTTAGACCTCTGAGTATAATGGATTTCTGTGGGGTGAGGCGAGACCGGGGCTGGTTTTCTCTCACAGTATGTATATAACCATTGGGATCAATGCTTTTCTTTTCTTTTGTTTGTTTGTTTGTTTTTTGTTTTTGTTTGTTTTTTTCAATACAAAAAAACAGACTGTTTCACTCTGTCACCCCAGGCTGGAGTGCGATCTCGGCTCACTGCAACTTCCGCCTCCTGGGTTCAGGCAATTCTCCTGCCCCAGCCTCCCAAGTAGCTGGGTTTACAGGCATGTACCACCATGCCTGGCTAAGTTTTGTTTTATTAGTAGAGATGGGGTTTCACCATGTTAGCCAGGCTGGTCTCAAACTCCTGACCTCAAGTGATCTGCCTGCTTTGGCCTCCCAAATTGTTGGGATTATAGGCATGAGCCACCATGCCCAGCTTCAGTGCTTTTCTTAGGGAAAAATGATTCTGGAATTTTTGAATATTTTTATTTATTATTTTTTGAGATGGAATCCTGCTCTGTCACCCAGGCTGGAGTGCAGTGGCGCGATCTCGGCTCACTGCAACCTCCACATCCCAGGTTCAAGCAATTCTCCTGCCTCAGCCTCCTGAGTAGCTGGGGTTACAGGTATGTGCCACCACGCCCAGCTAATTTTTGTATTTTTAGTAGAGACGGGGTTTCACCATGTTGGTCAGGCTGATCTCAAACTCCTGACCTCAGGTGATCCACCTGCCTTGGCCTCCCAAAGTGCTGGGATTACAGGCGTGACCCACCGTGCTTGTCCTGAATATTCCTTGTGTTTTTTCTGACAGGCTTTGTGATGTGAATAGTAGTGAATTGATAGTGAAACTGTATTGTTAATAAACACATAATTTAAGATAAGCCAGATATCTCGTAATATTCTTCTCAGAATTAGATTTTAGAAAATTTCTCTAAATGTAAATCCTGGAAAGCTTACAGAGATTTAAATGCTGTTCTGGTATTTTTCTTTTTTTTTGAGACGGTGTCTTGCTCTGTCACCCAGGCTGGAGTACAGTGGCACAATATCTGCTCACTGCAACCTCCACCTCCCGGGTTCAAGCGATTCTCATGCCTCAGCCTCCCAAGTAGCTGGGACTAGAGGCATGCGCTACCACGCCTCACTAGTTTTTGTATTTTTCGTAGAGATGGAGTTTCACCATATTGGCCAGGTTGGCCTCGAACTCCTGGTCTCAGGTGATCTGCCCACCTCAGCCTCCCAAAGTGCTAGGATTACAGGTGTGAGCCACCACTCCCAGCCCATCTGGTATTTTTAAAAAACTCAAAATATAGGGTACAAAATTCATCGTAAGTGCTTGGTACATCTTTAGCTTGGTAGGTCTCTGACATAGAGTTTAATAGAGATTTTTTTAGTATTGAGAACCCATTTGTCCCCACAGACATGATATTTTCTGCATGTGATTGCTCTGTGTGTATGTGAATTTTTAATTTCTTTCTTAGATGAGAGGCATTAGTCTGTTTTTAAGCTTATGCCATCTTTTTGGAATTAAGATTTAGCTACAGAAGTTTGTATTTTTATTAAAGCAGGAAGAACAGTTTTTTAAAAAATTGAAATCTCGCCCATTTAGTTTATTATTTTCAGGGGATAGATGACAAAAATAAATAGCAAGACATGTACAGAAGGAGGTTGTCAGATCATGGAATTTGTTTTATTTATTTTTATTCAGAGTCTCACTCTGTTGCCCAGACTGGAGTGCAGTGGCGTGGTCTCAGCTCACTGCAGCTTCCACCTCCCGGGTTCAAGCGATTCTCCAAGTGATTCTCCTCCCGCAGCCTGTGGAGTTGCTGGGAGTACAGGTGCGCACCACCATGCCTGGCTAATTTTTGTGTTTTTAGTAGAGACGGGGTTTCACCATGTTGGCCAGGCTGGTCTTGAACTCCTGACCTCAGGTGATCCACCCGCCTCGGCCTCCCAAAGTGCTGGGGTTACAGGCGTGAACCACCACACCCAGCCTAATTCATAAAATTTGGATGCCGTTTAAAGATAGAGAAAACTTTCTTAACTTGAGGAAAGTGTTAAAAATTGCTTTCATTGTATTTGTTTTAGATTACATTTAGTTGCATGTTCCATAAACTACATTCAAGATTAGTACTACTTTTTAAATGTATGTGAACTATCTAATGGTTTTTACGTGGATTTAGGTTAATTGTGGCATTGGCAAACACTTATTGCCTGCTTGATTTATATTAGACACCGTGCTAGGTTTTGGAGATGGAGTAAGACATTCCTTTACTTTTAAGGGAGTGATTAACTAAAACAATAATTACATTATTTTAAAAGCCCCTGGTTACCCCAGAGGAGCACCTAAATTAGACTGAGAGGCATGAAGGTTTGTGTAGGATTGTGACTGTTGAACTTAGCTTGGAAAAATGAGCAGTAGTTAGCCAGTTGATGGGGCAGAAGAAGGTCATGGAAACCAGAGACAGCTTTTGGTATTTCAGGGAATTGCATAGACTTGATTATGGTTGTCACGTGGAGAAGGACAGTGGATAAGAAGTAGCTTCAGAGAGATCGGCAGGGCCAAATGATGAAAAATCTCATATGCACTACGAAGGAATTCAGATTTAAAAAAAATATTTTTTGAGACAAGATCTGGCTGTGTCTCCCAGGCTGGAGTGCAGTGGTGTGATTTCTACTCACTGCAACCTCCGCCTCTTGGGCTGAAGTTATCCTCCCACCTCAGCCTCCCAAGTAGTTGGGATTACAGGTGTATGCCACCTGGCCCAGCTAATTTTTTGTATTTTTAGTAGAAACGGGACTTCATCATGTTGCCCAGGCCAGTCTTGAACTCCTGAGCTCAAGTGATCATCCTGCCTCGGGTTCCTAAAGTGCTGGGGTTATAGGTATGAGCCACTGTGCCCAGCCAAGACATTTTTAAAATGTGAGAATACACAAGCACACGTTCCATTAGCTGTCAGTGGGATATTATCACATGTCATGTAGCTCTGGAAAACACTATTATGCACTTGTGAGAGAATCACAGTGAAAAAGGCAGATAACATCATCCTGTTACGAAAATGGTTTTGCCCTCATGGACCTCCTGCAAGGGTCTCGAGCACCCCTGGAATCCCTTACCCATTTGGAGAATCATACTAGAAGATCATTGTGGCACTGGTGTTGAGAATTGTTTAGAACCTATAAAAAGAATCACTTTTTTTTTGCTTTTTTGAGACAGGGTCTTGCCGTGTCATCCATGCTGTAGTGCAGTGGCACTATCATGGCTCTCTGTAGCCATAAACTCTTGGGTTCAAGCAATCTTCCTGCCTCAGCTTCCTGAGTAGCTGGGACTGCAGGCATGAGCCACTATGCTGGGCTATTTTTTTTTTTTTAATTTTTTTGCAGAGATAGGATCTTGCTGTGTTGTCCAGGCTGGTCTTGAACTCCTAGACTCAAGCAATTCTCCTGCCTTGGTCTCCCAAAGTGCTAGGATTACAGGCATGGGCCTCTGTGTCAGGCCAAGAAGAACATTTCATATTGTGATCCAATACGCACACCTTAAACATTGCAGAAAACAAGACTGTGTTATCTCTTGCTGCTTTACAAATTACTTCAAAACTTACTGGATTTAAAGAACAAACGTCTGGCTGGGCACAGTGGCTCATGCCTGTAACCCCAGCACTTTGAGAGACCAAGGCAGATGGATCACCTGATATCAGGAGTTTGAGACCAGCCTGGCCAATATGGCGAAACCCCATCTCTACTAAAAATACAGAAATTAGCAGGGCCTGGTGGCACATCCCAGCTGCTTGGGAGGCTGAGGCAGGAGAATCCCTTGAACCTGGGAGATGGAGGTTGCAGTGAGCCAAGATTGTGCTACTGCACTCCAGCTTGGGCAGCAGAGTGAGACTCCTTCTCAACGAAACAAAACAAAAAGACAAACATCTCAGATTTTATGAAGAGTATGTATTGGGTGATTCTGACTCAGGGTATCTAGTGAGGTTGCAGTCAAGATGTTGACTGCTGAGTTTACACTCATTTCAATTCTTGACTGGGATTGGAGGATCTTTGAAGCTATCTCACGTGGCTGTTGGCAGGAGACCTCAGTTCCTGAATATGTGACTCTCTTCACAGGGTAGTTTGAAGTTTGAGTATCCTCATGACATGGCAGCTGGATTCCTGAGAGAGAGTGATTTGAGAGAGTGATGAAGACAGAAGCTCCAGTGTCTTTTAAGAGTAGTCATGAAAGTACATCATTGGAAGCAAGTCATTAAGTCCAGTCCACATTCAAGGAGAGGAAATTTACTCTCCCTCTTGAAGGGAGGAGCGTTAAATAATTTATGAACATACTTTAAAACTACCACAAATAATTGTCAGGAGAACGAATCTTCCATGAGCTTATTTCGTTTTTTGAGATGGAGTCCCGCTCTTTCACCCAGGCAGGAGTGCGGTGTTGCAGTCTGGGCTCACTGCAACCTCCACCTCCCGGGTTCAAGCGATTCTTCTGCCTCAGCCTCCTGAGTAGCAGGGATTACAGGCACGTGCCACCATGCCCGGCTAATTTTTGTATTTTTAGTAGAGATGGGGTTTCTCCATATTACCCAGGCTGGTCTCAAACTCCTGACCTCAAGTGATCCGCCTGCCTCAGCCTCCCAAAGTGCTGGGATTACAGGCGTGGGCCACTGCGCCCGGCTGAGACTCTTATTTCATATACACCCTGTTGAGTATGCCAGGAATGCAAGCAAGGCCTTGACTGTCCCTAACCCGGGCCTTTTTTCAGGACTGTGTTTGCAGCCGGCCACTTTGCGGGAGGAGGTAATGTCTTCCATTGAGACAAAGAGCAGGCCTACTTATTACTTACTATAAAAGTGGTGGATTCCGGCCGGGCACGGTGGCTCATGCCTGTAATCCCAGCACTTTGGGAGGCCCAGGCGGGCGGATCATGAGGTCAGGAGATGGAGACCATCCTGGCTAACACAGTGAAACCCCGTCTCTACTAAAAAATACAAAACATTAGCCAGGTGTGGCAGCGGGCGCCTGTAGTTCCAGCTACTCGGGAGGCTAAGGCAGGAGAATGGCGTGAACCCGGGAGGCGGAGCTTGCAGTGAGCCGAGATAGCGCCACTGCACTCCAGCCTGGGCGACAGAACAAGACTCCGTCTCAAAAAAAAAAAAAAGTGGATTCCCTAAGCCCAGTGTTCCTTAGCTGTGATGCAAATCCACTGCATGTGTAGCATCCATCTTAGCCCCTCCGTGTCACCTTATGGGACTTGGGGGTAACAGGGAGACAGTGCAAACGTGTTCATGCTTGCTGTGCTGTGAGTAATAAAGTTCTTTGTGTTTGACCCAGGAGACTCATGTATTCTGTCAGTATCCATGAAATGGTCATAGGCTAATGTATTAACCTGTAAATAGGGTTAAATAAAATCCTAGTTCCTTCACAGTTCTCAACAATGCTCATGTTTACTTTAGTGTGATACGAAAATAAGCTATACATTTTATTTTCTGTTCTATTTATCTGTTTATTTTAGAGATCCTATTTCTATTCTCCTATAGATAGGATCTTGCTATGTTGTCCAGGCTGGTCTTGAATTCCTGGACTCAAGCAATCCTACTGCCTTGGTCTCCCAAAGTGCTGGGATTACAGGCACGGGCTGCTGTGCCTGGCCAAGAAGTGCATTTTATATTGTGATCCAGTATGCACATGTGCATGCATATGCACACCTGAAACATTGCAGAAAACAACACTGTTATCTCTTGTTGCATTACAATTACTTCAGAACTTACTGGATTTGAAAAACAAACATTTCAGATTTCGTGAAGAGTATGTTGGGTGATTCTGGCTCAGGATATTTAGTGATTTTACTTAATTTAAAACAAACAAGAAAACAAGCTTGGTTGCAGCTTATCAAGCTGATTTCACAACCTCCTATTGGGTCATAATTCTAAGTTTGAAAAACACTGATTAGGGGACTGATATGGTTTGGCTGTGTCCCCAGAAATCTCCTCTTGAATTGTAGTTCCCACAATCCCTACATGTTGTGGAGGGACCTGGTGGTAACTGAATTGTGGGGTTGGTTACCCCATACTGTTCTGATAGTGAGTGCCCACGAGATTGATTTTTGTTTTCTTTTTTGAGACAGAGTCTTGCTCTGTCACCCAGCTTGAGTGCAGTGGCATAATCTTGGCTCACTGAAACCTTTGCCTCCTGGGTTCAAGTGAGCATGTCTGGGTAATATTTGTATTTTTAGTAGAGGCCGTGTTGGCCAGGCTGGTCTTGAACTCCTGACCTCAAGTGATCCACTGACCTTGGCCTCCCAAAGTGTTGGGATTACAGGCATGAGCCACCGTGCCCAGCCTAGATCTGATGGTTTTGTAACGGGCTCTTACCCCTTTGCTTGGCACTTCTTCCTGCCGCCACTTGAAGGAGAATGTGTTTGCTTCCCCTTCTGCCATGACTGTAAGCTTCCTGAGGCCTCCCCAGCCCTGCAGAACTGTGAGTCAATTAAACCTCTTTCTTTTATAAATTACCCAGTCTTGTGGGTAGTTCTACATAGAGCTTGAGAATGGACTAGAGGCTAGAGGCGGGCAGGCAGGTTAGAAAGTTGTTTTAATTCGGGTAGGATAGGATGGCATAAACCAGGGTAATAATTGTGGGAATGGAGGAAGAGGATCAGTTTAAGAGGTACCTAGAAATCAAAGAAACAGGAATTGTATTTTTTTGATAATATGTGTATATATGGAGTATGAAGATTTCCTAGAAATCAAAGAAACAGGAATCGTATTTTTTTGATAATATGTGTATATATGGACTATGAAGATTTCCTAGAAATCAAAGAAACAGGAATTGTATTTTTTTGATAATATGTGTATATATGGAGTATGAAGATTTCAGAAAGACTCTCAGGCTCTGGCTTGAGCAGCTGATGTTATTCATTTGGATAGACGTTGTCCACTGCCATGTTCTTTTTCTGATTTTTTTTTCCCCCTGCAGCAGCAGATCTGGTTTTGGAATGGGGAGACCTTGATGTGGAGTTCAGTTTGGGGGCATGGCATATTTGAGGTGCATGTGAGGAGTATAAGCGAAGATGTCCAGAAGTGGGATACATAGTTCTGATTCTCAGAGGAGAAGTAAAAAAGTACTGGAGAAGTAGTAAATTTGGAGTCTTTGTTGTACATATGTTATTTTAAGCTGGTGGAGGCAGGGAGAAAAGATTTCTTAAGGAGATACTGTAGTGTGAGAATAACATAGGGATGAAGATCAGAAACATTTAAGGGAGGGGCGAACAAAGGAGGAGGAGGGTTAGAAGAAAAGAGCATATGATATAAAGAAACCAAGAGAGGAGAGTGTCAAAAAATTGGGAGTGCTTAAGAAACAAGATGTATTTATAGACAGAAGTTAAAAAGGCATTAGAGAGGAAAAGCGATCATTAACTAAGGTTTCTCTGGAGAAGCCAGAGGGAATGGGGACTAAAGTACCCTGTGGAAGGATTAGCTGTAGCCCACTTCCATCAGAATAGAGGAAGTTAAGGATGGTTGTTGCTGTAAATGAACATGTGGCGAGAGGAAGTTGAGATAGTTCCTGTTTGATTTCTCTGTTTCTCTGTAATGTAGGAGGTGAGATACATAAGTTTTGTAGGGCTGCCATAAGAAAGTACCATCAACTGGGCGCGGTGGCTCACGCCTGTAATCCCAGTGCTTTGGGAGGCTGAGGCAGGCGAATCCATTGGGCCCAGGAGTTTGAGACCAGCCTGGGCAACGTGGTGAAACCCCACTTCTACCAAAAATACAAAAATTAGCTGGATGTGCTGATGCTCGCCTGTAGTCTCAGCTACTCAGGTGGCTGAGGTGGGAGAAGTGCTTGAGCCTGGGAGGTTGAGGCCACGGTGAGCTGTGATCGTATCACTGCACTCCAGCCTGGGTGACAGAGGAGACCCTGTCTCAACAAAGGAAAACACAAAACATCTCCCGCCCCTCCACCCCGCCCCCCCACAAGACCACTGACGATGTGGCTTAACAACAATTTCTTTTCTTTCCTTTTCTTTTTTTCCGAGACAGAGTCTCGCTCTGTTGCCCAGGCTGGAGTGCAGTGGTGCCATCTCTGTTCACTGCAACCTCCGCCTCCCGGGTTCAAGCAATTCTCCTGCCTCAGCCTCCAGAGTAGCTAGGACTACAGGCAGTCGCCACCATGCCCGGTTAATTTTTGTATTTTTGGTAGAGACAGGGTTTCACCATGTTGGCCAGGCTGGTCTTGAACTTCTGACCTCAGGTGATCCGCCCACTATGGCCTCCCAAAGTGCTGGGATTACGGGCGTGAGCCATCGTGTCCGGCACACAAATGTATTTTGTCATAATTCTGGAAGCTACAATTCTGAGACGAAGGTGTTGGCATGGTTGGTTTCTTCTGGAGGCCTATCTCTTTGGGTTGTACATGGCCATTTTCTGGTGTCTTTACATGGTCTTTCCTCTGTGCTTGCCTGTGTCCTAATCTGTTTTTATAAGGATACTAGTTATATTGGATTAGGGCCCACCCCAATACCCTCCTTGAACCTTAATTACTTCTTTAAGGACCCTATCTGAAATATAGTCACATTCTGAGGTATGGGAGTTAAGACTTCAATTTAGGAATTTTGGATTAGGGGACACAATTCATCCCATAATATGAAGTCATTTGCTGAAAGTGAGAGGCAGAAGGCCAAGATTTGAAATAACCTACCATAACAAATATTGCATAGGAAGCTAACTAAGGGACTTGTGGGGCTCTAGGGGAGAAATATGGGTATAGCTGAGGTAGGAAATCAAACTGAACAGCTGCATGATTTTCTCTAGCAGCAATCGGGACTCTAGGTATATAAATGAATGAAGGTGTTTCTTTTGGCTTAATTTAGAGAAAGTTTAAAATACATGCAATTTTCCCCAAACTCTTGTGGTATAATTTATATACAGTAATTGCACATATTTATACAGTTTGATCAGTTTTGACATACATATATGCCTGTGAAACCATCATCCCAAACACAATAGAGAACATTTTAATCACCCCCAGAAGTTTCCCCCTGCTCCTTTATGATCCATGCCTCCCTCTACCCAGTCCCTAGTCATGTACTTAGTAGCTTTCTGTCATAATAAATCTAGAATTTTACATCAATTGAGTCATACTGTGTAACTTATTTGGTCATGTTTTTGGTCAAATTGTTTAAAGTGCAAGAATTATTATTTTGTGGCTTTGTTCCATATTTTTAAAAAGAATTTTTTAAAAACACTGTCTTCCCTAAAGCTCATGAGATTAAAAAGCTGATATGAGGGCTTCCTTCAGATAGAGCTGGTGAATTCCTTCCCTTTTCATATACATGAATATAGTTCTGAAAATAACAGATTCCACTTGGAAATACGATTTTGGATTTGAAAGTGTCTTGAATATTAGAATGTGCACCTGCTAATGTTGAAAACAATGTGAATTTTTGTTATTGTATCTTAGCCTATTTAGTGTGATTTAGTTACACCACTACATGAATATAGAGTTCCACACAGCAGCACGGTTGGGATTTTTGTGTGTGTGTGTGAATGTGGCAGTTTAAAGTTCTCATGGTGTGATTCCTGAAACTCTTGAATTTCTGAATAATTTTATTATTTTACTTATTTTGTTCTGCCTACCATCTTTTAAAAAAGACTTTCTCCTACTTAATAGAAAGATATAAGTGATTGTTTAAGTTTTACACCTGGGAAAATCTAAGATGTAACCTAAAGTTTAGAGTGGTAAATTAGTAGGATACACTACCTTAAAATTGTGAGAACCTTTAATTTCCTACGGACACTTGAGCTGTTACATCAGCAGATGATGGTGGTCAAGCATGATAGTTAACAGCCTCCAGGGATCTGGAATTAGGCTGCCTTAATTCAAATCTTGACCCTACCATTTAATAGCTGTGTGTCTTTAGATAAGTCACTTAAGCCCTCTAAGTCTCAGCTTTCTTTATCTGTAAAATGAAAATAATGACAGGACCCATCTTACTTATTCATACAAAATATTAAATTATAAATGAATATTGAATATTTATATTTAATATAAGTATTAAATCTTATAAAACTCATAGTACAGTGCCTGGCATATGAAACACTCACTAAATGTTAGCTTTTGTTATTCAAAGGATTCCAGATAATTAATGGCTCTCTTATTTTAAGCAATGTTCAAATTAGAAAAAACTTTGTATCCCTTTTCAATCTTGAAATAGAATTCATCTTAAGTAATGATTTGTAGATTACTACCTGTCACCCACTTTACAGTCCAGATTACTCATGAAAAGGAATTTTTACTTCATGAGCTAAGTTAGTCCTGGAAAGGAATTTCGTAACATTACTAGCAAAATATTGCAATTTCTGAACTTAGTGTGCCATAGCAATTTCTGAGATGGAGGGAGATTGGAGTCTTTCCTTAAAGGGTCAGGTTCTGTGTATTTCCTGTCTTGTTTGTTGAGATTTCTTTACTGGTTCACTAATGTAGAGGTGAGACCACCTGTGTGTTCACATTTTTGAGGATTTTTAACCTGTTTGAGTTTGACCAGAATAGATACTGTCTTTAGAATCTTATTTTTGACAATATGATTTACTTGGGTACTATTTTCAATGAAGAAACACTTATAAGAATCAATTTACATAACAACGGATTTTGGGAAAATATTGCTTAATATGCCGCAGCCTGTTGTTACTTGACCTAAGCCAATTCTTTGAAATGATGCCAGGAAATCAGAGAGATCTAGTTTAGATCTGTATTGTCTTTGAAAGAAGTGTATAAAGTTGATAGCTATAGTATAGTGGTTCTGCATCCGCAGATCAAACCAACTGTGGACCAGAAATATTTGGGAAGGAATCTTAAAGTCATCTTGAAAAAAAAAGTGGACAAAAAATACTTGGGAAAAAATAATATAACATGGAAAAATAATACAAATAAAAAACACAATAAGTATAACAACGATTTACATAGCATCTACACTGTATTAAGTATTAGTAATTTAGAGATGATTTAAAGTATACTGAAGGATATCCATAGGTTTTATGCAATTACTATGTCATTTTGAATCAGGGACTTGAGCATCCTGGGATTTTTGTCGTCTGGGGAGGTCTTGGATATCTGGATACTTTCTGCTGGAGCCAGTCCCCAGCAGACACCAAGGGACAACTGCTTGTGGTTTTAAAATTTGTTTTAATTAGACTTGTAGAGTATGAACATGTTTTCTTTTTTGAAAAAAAAATTCAGGTGCTTTATGGTAGTTTGAGTATAAAGCTTTATAAGTTGAGCTAAAGCCTCCACAAACATTTTTCCCCTTCATAACATAAGTTTCCTTCCCTCTAATTATTGCTGTTTCAAAATTGGCATTTCCTATGTAGGAATTCTTTACATACTCTGTTTACAGATCATTATACTTACGTTGACTGTATTTTTCACCTAGCTTTTGGTTTATCTTTTAATTTTATTTACAGTATTTTTTGGTATAATACTTTGTCACTTTGACATAATTAAATGTGTTGGTTGTTTTTCTTTATGGTTTTTGCTTCTGGTTTTTTTTTTTTTTTTTTTTTTTTGAGACGGAGTCTTGCTCTGTCGCCCAGGCTGGAGTGCAGTGGCGCGATCTTGGCTCACTGCAAGCTCCGCCTCCCGGGTTTGCGCCATTCTCCTGCCTCAGCCTCCTGAGTAGCTGGGACTACAGGCGCCCGCCACCACGCCCGGCTAATTTTTTGTATTTTTAGTAGAGACGGGGTTTCACCATGTTAGCCAGGATGGTCTTGATCTCCTGACCTCGTGATCCGCCCGCCTCGGCCTCCCAAAGTGCTGGGATTACAAGCGTGAGCCACCGCGCCCGGCCTGGTTTTTTATTTAAGAAGCCTTTTCCTAACTCAAGTTCACAAGGATATTCTCCAAAATTTTCTTCTAGTACTTTTAATGGTTTAAAAAATTTATATCTTTTAATGTATATGGAATTTATTTTGGTGTACTATGTGAAGACGAGTATATTTTTCTCGAAGAGTAACAAGTATTTAAACTTCATTTATTGAGTGATTTTTTCGTTTTCTCACTGTATTAGTCTGTTCTCATGCTGCTAATGTAGACATGCCCAAGACTAGGTAATTTCAAAAAGAAAGTTTTCTTTTTTTTTGAGACGGAGTCTCACTCTTGTCACCCAGGCTGGAGTGCAGTGGCGCGATCTCGGCTCACTGCAATGTCTGCCACCTGGGTTCAAGCTTCTCATGCCTCAGCCTCCTGAGTAGCTAGGATTACAGGCACCTGCCTCCATGCTCGGTTAATTTTTGTACTTTTAGTGATACTGGGTTTCGCTGTGTTGGTCAGGCTGGTCTCGAACTCTTGACGTCAGGTGATCCGCCCGCCTTGGCCTCCCAAATTGCTGGAATTACAGGTGTGAGCCACTGCACCCTGCCAGGAAGGAGGCTTAATGGACTCTCAGTTCCGCATGGCTGGGGAGACTTCACAATCATGGCAGAAGGCGAATGAGGAGCAAAATTATGTCTTATATGGTGACAGGCAAGAGAACTTGTGCAGGGGAACTCCCATTTATAGAACTATCAGATCCCATTAGACTTATTCACGACCACAAGAACAGTAGAGGGGAAACTGCTCCCATGATTCAGTTAAGTACACCTGGCCCTACCCTTGATACATGAAGATTATTACAATTCAAGGTGAGATTTGAGTGGGGACACAGCCAAACCATATCACTCACTGTTTTGAAATGTTACTTTTAACATATATTAAATTCCCATATATAATTTAGACCCTGTTCTTGGGCTAGTACTATACAGTTTTCGTTATTATAGTTTTACAAGGCTACAATACTTTATGAGAAACCTGGCAGGTCAGATGTGGTTTTGTTGTCAGCAATTTTTTCCAGTAATATTTAGGGGGTATTATGTAGTATCCAGTAATCACACACATGGTTTTCTTAATGAAATATATGAAGTCACACTATGTGGGCTACATATAAACAGTAAGTAAGCTCAGATCAGGTCAAGTTTTGCTGCTAGATGAGTTAAAAGGAGAAACTTATTTTCAGAGGTTTTTGGATTTTTGCAGTACAGATGAAGAATTACGGATTTGTAATTTATCTTGCTGTTGAGGGCTGTCTTCCTTCTTTGTTCATCTATTTTAAATTGTTTGGTTACTCTTGTATCTTTACTCTCCATTTGAATTTTAGAGTCAGCTTGTTGAGTTACTTGAAAAATTCTTCAACACCTGTGAAAGGAAGGGATCTCTAGCTGGTTAGCAAAATGCTGCAGAGATTTTTCACTGAGATTGTGCTAAGTAGTTGAGGAAGAACTGAATCTTAACAGTGTTTGTCTTCTCATCCATGAACACAGATAACTTGTTTAGGTGTTCTTTCATGTCTTTCAGTAAAATGTTACAGTTTTTTCCCCCAAAATGCTTGCACATTTCTGTTGATTTACGTCAAAGTACTTTTATGGTTTTGTTGCTGTTGTGAATGGGATTTAAAATTTCTTTTAAATTAGAAACTGCATTTTCTAGTTGTTACTACTGATGTATACATTGATATTTATATATTGATATTGAGTTTGACCAGTTTGTTGAGTTCTGTTATTCTAATAACTTGTCAGTTGATTATCTTGGGTTTTCAGTTAGCAAATCACATATTCAGACATTGAGTTTAAGCTTTTCCTTGTCAATCTTCATACTTCTTGTTTTTTTTTTCCTTTTTATTTTTTGTAGACAGGGTCTTGCTATGTATCCCAGGTTGGTCTTGCCCTCCTGGCCTCAAGCGATCTTGCCACCTTGGCCTCCCAAAGCGCTGGGATTATGGGCATGAGCCATTGCACCTGGCACTTTTTTGTTTGTTTTCCAGTTGCATGGTATGTTTTCAGCATTCAGTTTTGAGACATCTAAAGCATCTCTAAAATATTGTTTACTATGAGTACATTATGCTGTAATCACATTCTGAATGCATGAGTAAATACATGGTAGAAGGGCTAGATCTTCTTTAAGTGGGGGTAATGGAAAGTTTCTGAGAAGGGAAATATTTATTATTGGAGGATTTAATGTGTGATCTTTTCTTTACAGATATGGTGTAAGATACTTCTTCAAGATTGGACAGCTTGGGGACCTTCTTCTGATTAACCTTAAACCAACTTATAGCTATAGAGACACCTCACAAAGTTCCCATTTTTGTTGTTGTTTTTGTCGATTTTCTGCTTTACACCCTTTCTGACCTTGCAACCATGTATGGAAGTGCTCGCTCTGTTGGGAAGGTGGAACCGAGCAACCAGAGCCCTGGGCGTTCACCCAGGCTTCCACGTTCCCCTCGCTTGGGTCATCGTCGAACCAATAGTACAGGAGGGAGTTCGGGAAGCAGTGTTGGAGGTGGCAGTGGGAAAACCCTTTCAATGGAAAATATACAATCTTTAAATGCTGCCTATGCCACCTCTGGCCCTATGTATCTAAGTGACCATGAAAATGTGGGTTCAGAAACACCTAAAAGCACCATGACACTTGGCCGTTCTGGGGGACGTCTGCCTTATGGTGTTCGGATGACTGCTATGGGTAGTAGCCCCAATATAGCTAGCAGTGGGGTTGCTAGTGACACCATAGCATTTGGAGAGCATCACCTCCCCCCTGTGAGTATGGCATCCACTGTACCTCACTCCCTTCGTCAGGCGAGAGATAACACAATCATGGATCTGCAGACACAGCTGAAAGAAGTGTTAAGGGAAAATGATCTCTTGCGGAAGGATGTGGAAGTAAAGGAGAGCAAACTGAGTTCTTCAATGAATAGCATCAAGACCTTCTGGAGCCCAGAGCTGAAGAAAGAACGAGCCCTGAGAAAGGATGAAGCTTCCAAAATCACCGTTTGGAAGGAACAGTACAGAGTTGTACAGGAGGAAAACCAGGTAAGTTCTACATGTGTGTTTACCTTTGTTGGCTGAATTCATGTATATAAATGAAATAGCCTTTTTGTCCTCTCCTAGATTTTTCCCTTCGTAGTATATGTATCTTTTTCCTGTTGGTTTTACTATTTCGTGTCCTCCATTTCTCAGCCCTTTCCAAATCTGGTCCTGTGCCCTGTTTTTTTCTAGTTGCACATGTCTGCTTGCTCCCATTCTTGCTTGGTTCTTTTCTCTGGTTTCTCTTTCTCTTTGTGTCTTTCCTTCCAGCATATGTTATCTTTTCTTTTTTTTCAATTCTTCTGAGAGTATAATTTTGCCACACACTCTAATATCTATTAGCAAATGTATTTAGACTAGGTAACTTAAGTGTAAGGTATACCATTAAGATTTGTCATAATGTCAAAAAGTCATTCTTAAAAAACAAAACAAAATGACTATCACAAGATAAATCAGTGCTGTCAGCTGAGAACAGAAATTACTTTTAAAAAGTTAATGTTGGCCGGGTGCGGTGGCCCACACCTGTAATCCTAGCACTTGGGAGGCCGAGGTGGGCAGATTATTGAGGTCAGGAGTTCGAGATCAGCCTGGCAACATGGTGAAACCTCGACTCTACTAAAAATACAAAAATTAGCCAGGTGTGATGGCGTGTGCCTGTCATCCCAGCTTCTAAGGAGGCTGAGGCAGGAGAATCACATAAATCTGGGATAAACCTAGGAGGTGGAGGTTGCAGTGAGCTGAGATCCTGCCACTGCACTCCAGTCTGGGGTGACAGAGTGAGACTCTGTCTCAAAAAAAAAAAAAAAAAAAGTTAATGTTGATTATGTATTTATTAAGTACAAACAATAAGTAACTGTTCTTTTTGTTGCCATTCATGAAAGTTTAACTTCAGGATGCTTTTGTAGCTTTTTGTTCTTTCTTTACATTTAAGGTGGAGGAAAGGCAACTTGGTGTGATTGTTTACTTGTAGAAAATAAATGAGATGACTGGGCATTATAATTACGGGGCTTTGCAATTTGAGAGCTAAGTGCTGTCACATTAGCTACAGGAAATATTCACTTATTTTTCTGTGCTCCTCCAGGTTATAGTTGATGTTTGGTGATAGCCATGTCACATTCAGTGAGGAAGCTGATGACTCCAAAGATATGAACAAATCATATTCAGGCTCTGCTAGTTAAAATGTTAAACATACTTTTTTTTTTTTTGAGATGGAGTCTTGCTCTGTCTCCCAGGCTGAAGTGCAGTGACGCAATCTCAGCTCACTGCAACCTCCACCTCCCAGGTTCAAGTGCTTCTCCTGTCTCAGCCTCCTGAGTAGCTGGGATTACAGGTGCCTGCCACCACGCCCGGCTGATATTTGTATTTTTAGTAGAGACGGGGTTTCACCGTGTTGGCCAGGCTGGTCTCAAACTCCTGACCTCAGGTGGTCCACCTGCCTTGGCCTCCGGAAGTGCTGGGATTGTAGGCGTGAGCCACCATGCCCAGCCCATACTTTTTGTTTAAAAGACTTTTAGAATTTTTCTCTTTTCACATTTTTTTCCCTCATGGCCCAAGTTGTCTGTACTTTTAGAATTTTTCTTAAACTTGCACATTTGAATTTTTTTCCTCCTTAAAAATGCTGTCTTATATTCTGTTTTTTTTGAGACGGAGTCTCGCTCTGTCGCCCAGGCTGGAGTGCAGTGGCGCAATCTCGGCTCACTGCAAGCCCCGCCTCCCGGGTTGACGCCGTTCTCCTGCCTCAACCTCTGCGAGTAGCTGGGACTACAGGTGCCCGCCACCACGCCCGGCTAATTTTTTTTTGTATTTTTAGTAGAGATGGGGTTTCACCGTGGTCTCGATCTCCTGACCTCGTGATCTGCCCGCCTCGGCCTCCCAAAGTGCTGGGATTACAAGCGTGAGCCACCGCGCCCGGCCTCTGTCTTACATTCTTAAAGGAGAATATGTAATTAGCTACCTCATTGTTGGTATTACACTTTATTTTTTGGATTAGGTTAATAAAAATTATAAAGAAAGCAACTGATACCAATTTCTGCAGTGTTCTTAAATGATACTGAGAAGTAAAGAAGCAATCAGAAATGATCTGTGTCTCTGATGAAGAAGTCATCTGTCACACAAAGATGTTTAGGTCAGTGATGGACCTCATGTATCACTATGGTCCCATAAGATTACAATATAGTGTTAGCCAGGTGTGGTAGCTCACACCTGTACTCCCAGCACTTTGTGAGGCTGAGAGGGTGCGGATTGGTTGAGGCCAGGAGTTTGAGACCAGCCTGGGCAAAATGGTGAAACCCTGTCTCTGCACAAAATAGAAAAAAATTAGCAGGGTTTGGTGGTGGGCGCCTGTACTACTTGGGAGACTGAGGCAGGAGGATCACCTGAGCCTGGGAGGTTGAGGCCACAGTCAGCCGAGATTGGGCCACTGTACTCCAGCCTGGGTGAGAGTGAGACCCTGTCTCTAAAAACAAAACAAAAAACAAAGATTATAATACAGTGTTTTCACTATATCTTTTCTATGCTTAGATGTGTTTAGATACACAGATATTTACCATTGTGTTACAGTTGCCTACAGTATTCAACACAGTAACATGCTGTACAGGTTTGTGGCCTAGCAGCAGTAGGCTATATCCTATATCCTAGGTGTGTGGTAGGCCGTACCAGATGGGTTTGTATAAGTCCACTTGACGATCTTTGCACAATGATGAAATCGCCTTTCTCAGAACATATCTCTGTCATTAAGCGACATATGACTGTAAATCTAATTTAAGATTTCTGTTGATTGTCTTACCATTTTTACCAATATGCAGTCCAGATATTCAGATCTACTGTTTTGGCTACTTGAAGATCTCTAGTTACATTACATTTTGTATGTTAAAGTTCCAGACACATTTTCAGCAATAAAAATAGCTCAATTTTTCTGTTCATAAATATAAAACAGAAAAGCATAGATATGAAAGCAAAATATATTCCACATCCTCCCATCTACTGACAACTTTGCTATTCCACTGTTTGACATTTCTCTTTACTGAAATATCTCTATGCATATACACATAACAGATTTACCTGAGTGGAATACTACTGGTATTATGCTGTGACCTTTTTTTAGCTAACAACATTTCTACTGTATATTAAAGGACTCTAATATATATCTCAATCATTATTTTTAATGCCTCCTACTATTCTATTGTATCTATTCTAGTTAATATCACAGGGCCAAAATTCTTCAAATTTACTTGGTAGTACAACGCAAATTAAAAACCTTGAATTCGGGGCCGGGCGCGGTGGCTCATGCTTGTAATCCCAGCACTTTGGGAGGCCGAGGCGGGCGGATCACAAGGTCAGGAGATTGAGACCACGGTGAAACCCCATCTGTACTAAAAATACAAAAAAAAATTAGCCGGGCGTGGTGGCAGGCACCTGTAGTCCCAGCTACTCGGAGAGGCTGAGGCAGGAGAATGGCGTGAACCCGGGAGGCGGAGCTTGCAGTGAGCCGAGATCGCGCCACTGCACTCCAGCCTGGGCAACAGAGCGAGACTCCGTCTCAAAAAAAAAAAAAAAAAAAAAAAAAAAAACCTTGAATTCATTTGAATCAGATTTCTAAGTAATTAGAAATTATGATAATTTTATTCTTTCTCAGATACATTGTAACTTCAAAGTACTTTGCTTTTACTTTTTAATCAGTTATTAAATTTAAGTTGTCAGTACTCAAAATTTGAATGTTTTTATACTTAAATCTCTTTCTTGGAGACTTAGCTTCTTTAAAGAAGATAAATTGTCCTTTAAAAAATATTCCTTAGGAAGTTCTTTGAGTTTGAGTCAGTAAGACTTTAAGAATGCATAAAGAAAGAAAAAAAGCTAAAATAGACCCCACTGATGGAGTCTGAAATTAAGGACAGGGTTCTTAAATGCTGGCTCAGAAACATCAACATCAACAGGCATATTTGGTTAAAACATAGATTGCCAGGCCTTAAGTACAATCTCTGGAGATGGGGTCCAGGAACTTATGTTTTGAACAAGCTTCTCTGGTGGTTCTGATGAGAAACCACTCTTGGGATCTTTAGAATTTAGTAAATGTAATCTAATTCTTTTTTTTTTTTTTAAGATGGAGTCTCGCTCTGTAGCCCAGGCTGGAGTACAGTGATGCGATCTTGGCTCACTGCAACCTCTGCCTCCTGGGTCCCGGTTCAAGCAGTTCTCCTGCCTCAGCCTCCTTAGTAGCTGGGATTACAGGTGTCCCTCACCACACCTGGCTAATTTTTATATTTTAGTAGAGATGGGGTTTCACCATGTTGGCCAGGCTGGTCTTGAACTCCTGACCTCGTGATCCGCCCACCTTGGCCTCCCAAAGTGCTGGGATTATAGGCATGAGCCACTACGCCGGGTGTAAATCTAAGTCTTAAACTTGTCTGTTGCCTGTTTGTCAATTTGTGATGGTTCTGTTATGGCACTTTTGAGCTCAACCATAAAAGAAAGGAAAAGAAACAAGGGACCCTTTGCTCAGTGTGTCTCATCCTTTATTCTACCACTTTCCATCTCAAGGATGTGACCTGCTCTTGTTCATAATGATCATTAACTGTGACAGGGACCCTCAGTGGATGGGGTGTGTGTAGGGGGAAAGGGTGTTTAAAATTTTAGATATGTTTTCCAGTTACATCATTCTCAGTAAACTATCGCAAGGACAAAAAACCAAACACCGCATGTTCTCACTCATAGGTGGGAATTGAACAATGAGAACTCATGGACACAGGAAGGGGAACATCACACTCCGGGGACTGTTGAGGGGTTGGGGGAGGGGGGAGGGAACAGCATTAGGAGATATACCTAATGCTAAATGACGAGTTAATGGGTGCAGGAAATCAACACGGCACATGGATACATATGTAACAAACCTGCACATTGTGCATATGTACCCTAAAACCTAAAGTATAACAACAACAACAAAAAAATTTAGATATGTTTAGTTAAAAAGAGCCCTCCAGGTGATTTTGATGTCTCCTCACCTTGTGAATCATTGATGCACCAGATAAATGTTCAAATGATACATGATAGCAGAACAGTGAAGTACATTTTCTTCATTTGACATTTTTGAGTTGTCAGTACAATACTGACTTTAGTTTTTAATTTGCATTGCACTACCAAGTAAATTAGTTGAATTTGTCAGTTGAAGGACAACACCAAAAAAATCATTCCTAAATATAAAATAATAGTACATTCTCAGTTTTTTTTTTTTTAATTGTTGTTTTGAGACAGAGCCTCACTGTGTCACCCAGGCTGGAGTGCAGTTGTGTAACCTTGGCTCACTGCAACCTCCATCTCCAGGGTTCAAGTGATTCTTCCGTCTCAGCCTGTGGAGTAGCTGGGATTACAGGTGTGTGCCACTGCACCTGGCTAATTTTTTTTTTTTTTTTTGAGACAGAATCTCACTCTGTTGTTCAGGCTGGAGTGTGGTGGCGCGATCTCGGCTCACTGCAAGCTCCACCTCCCGGGTTAATGCCATTCTCCTGCCTCAGCCTCCTGAGTAGCTGGGACTACAGGCACCTGCCACCACGCCCAGCTAATTTTTTGTATTTTCAGTAGAGGTGGAGTTTCACTGTGTTAGCCAGGATGGTCTCAATCTCCTGACCTCATGATCCGCCCACCTCGGCCTCCCAAAGTGCTGGGATTATAGGTGTGAGCCACCGTGCCTGGCCAATTTTTTGTATTTTTAGTAGAGACGGGTTTCACCATGTTGACCAGACTGGTCTTGAACTCGCGACCTCAGGTAATCCACCTGCCTTGGCCGCCCAAAGTGTTGGGATCACAGGCATGAGCCACCGCACCTGGCCTTTTTTTTTGAGCTGGAGTCTCAGTGTTGCCCAGGCTGGAGTGCAATGGCACAATCTCGGCTTACTGGAACCTCTGCCTCCCGGGTTCAAGCGATTCTTCTGCCTCAGCCTCCCGAGTGGTCAGGATTACAGGCGTGTGCCACCATGCCTGGCTAATTTTTGTATTTTTTTTTTTGAGACGGAGTCTTGCTCTGTTGCCAGGCTGGAGTGCAGTGGCACGATCTCAGCTCACTGCAGCCTCCACCTCGTGAGTTCAAGCGATTCCCCTGCCTCAGCCTCCCAAGTAGCTGGGATTACAGGCACGTGCCACCACGCCCGGCTAATTTTTTGTATTTTAGTAGAGACAGGATTTTGCCATGTTGGCCAGGCTGGTCTCAAACTCCTGACCTCAGGTGATCTGCCCGCCTCAGCCTCCCAAAGTGTTGGGATTACAGGCATGAGTCACCATGCCTGGCTTAAATTCTGTTTTTATAGTTTGGTATTGAATTGTAAATATCAGGAGAAAAAAATGAGTTTGCTTTCTTTAGTTTTGTGGTCAAGTATCAATATAACCTAGGTCTTGGAAACTGTATCTGTATTTTTAGGGGTTGTATTGGGTTCCTTTTTTATTCTTGGTAAAAATGATATTGGTAAATTTGGAGTATGTAATGGTGTATACTAGTGCCCAAATATGAGATTCTTTATATGTTTTTAGATAATTATCAGTGTGTCATATTTGAATATTATACAATTTCAAATGTATTGTTAATAAAATCACAGTTTGATTTAGTTGAAAAGTGGCTGAGACATAATTTTTTATTATAAGAAATACTGTGAGCTGGATATGGTAGTATATGCCGGTAGTGTTAGCTACTCAGGAGGCTGAGGCAGGAGAATCCCTTGAGTCCAGGAGTTTGAGTCCAGCCTGGGCAACATAGTGAGACCTTGTCTCTTAAAAATAAATAAAAATAAATAAAAATTTAAAAGAATTAAGAAATATTGTGGAAAAATTGCCTATGAATAAACACTTATTTTTAAAGGCTCTACTTTTCAAGAATGGATTGACAGTATATGTGTGTATAAGATTATACGTGTGTGTGTGTGTGTATCAAATTTAGAGTAGATTTGAAGTTACTGGATTTATCGCCATTATACCTGGAATTAGCTAGTCACCGTTATACCTTGTTGATGATGCTGAAACTATGCCCCTCACTAAGATGGTTTTTATTATGAAGTGACTCAGAAATGTCAATTTTAGTGAAAAAAGTTATTGGCGTACTTGTTCATTTTGAAATAATTGAAGCAGTTGTTTATGCCTATACTTCAGAAGCTGTGTGGAAAATATGTAATATCCTTTCTGAGTATCAGTCTGCATTCAAAGACAAAATATTTGAATCTTCTGAATACTTCAGTTCAGTTCCAGTGAAACAGTCCACAGGATTTTCATGCCAAAAAACCCATATGTGCTGAAGAATGGTGAACACCACCGTATCTAGATTCCACCCCTTGCCCTCATTAAACACCAGTGCTGGCAGCGATGTATTCTTCGTATACCCACTGTAATTACTACACAATCCTAAAATTGCATAACTTTGGTCCAAAAAACGAAGGGTGCAATTTTAAAGTAAAGTGAAACACTGCAATGAGATACAGAGACAGAGAATGCTAATTAATAGATTATAGTCAGCGAGCAGTGGGGCCTAATTAAACTCTGCATTCATTATACCCTCCGTAGCCCTCAGAGGTCAGGCATCTTCCACTTTATAAAGAAGTTTGGTTTAATAGGATTTACAGTAATTAAATATCTCCCCATTTCGGTCTGAGACTGGGGATTTAGGTCCATTCGAAATACTTGATCTGATTGGACCATAGAGACCTTGTTCTAGGATCCTATCAGATGTAAAGACACATTTGCTTAGAATTGCTTGATGTGTGTGGTTCTTTATTACTGAGTTCTTTTAGAAGATGTTTCTAATATAAATACTCAGCAATTTTTATGTCTCATCCTTCTTTTGTTACTGAACTTTCAAATACTGCTGGTTGGAGAGTTAGAATAGTGTGTAACAGGGAAGGCTTTTTCTTTTTTAAAATTGGGAGTTAGGAGGGTTTTTAGTGTATGTTTGACAAAAGAATGAAAATCTAGCTGTGAGCTTAGTGGAACTGCAGAGCTACTAAGACTTTGGATGGGGCCTGGCACAGTGGCTCACGCCTGTAATCCCAGCACTTTGGGAGGCTGAGGCGGGCGGATCACGAGGTCAGGAGATCGAGACCATCCTGGCTAACACGGTGAAACCCCGTCTCTACTAAAAATGCAAAAAATTAGCTGGGTGTGGTGGTGGGCACCTGTAGTCCCAACTACTCGGGAGGCTGAGGCAGGAGAATGGCGTGAACCCGGGAGGTGGAGCTTGCAGTGAGCTGAGATCACACCACTGCACTCCAGCCTGGGAGACAGGGCGTGACTCCGTCTCAAAAAAAAAAAAAAAACAGACTTTGGATGATTTATATATTTTTTTATTCTAAACAGCATTTAACCAGATTATCATCATACTTCTTTTTTGATTATGCCTTGAAATAATTCTGTATGTTGAGTTTAGTTGGAAGCTTATTTTAAAAATAATTATTTAAAGCACTGTCATTGAAATATTGCATGAACAAAATACTGTTTAATATTATAGGATGGCAGGTGATTTTAATGTTTCTTGCCTTGTGTGTTTCTTTTCTTTTTGGAGTCTGATTTTTATGATTCTCATTTACTTAGGAATCAAGAGAATTTCTAGTTCAGAAATGCAAAAAGATAACCTTGTGTAATACTTTGTCATTTTTTTTCTCATTATTTGGAGACTTTTTACTATTAACATTTATATAATTTTAGGTCATAGCTTGATTTGCCGCATGATAAAAGCCATTATTATTTGCCATTAAATAAACTTTTTTTTTTTTTGGAGACAGTTTTGCTCTTGTCCAGCCTGGAGTGCAATGGTGCGATCTCGGGTCAGTGCAGCCTCCACCTCCCAGGTTCAAGTGATTCTCCTGCCTCAGCCTCCTGAGTAGCTGGAACTGCAGGTGCACACCACCACTCCTGGCTAATTTTTTGTATTTTTAGTAGAGATGGTGTTTCGCCATGTTGGGCAGGCTGGTCTCGAACTGCTGGCCTCAGGTGATCCGCCGACCTCCGCCTCCCAAAGTGTTGGGATTACAGGTGTGAGCCACTGCTCCTGGCCTTAAATAAACTTTTTCATGAGGTTGCTAATTGTTTTCACTGTCATTTAAAGTCTGATCTTAAAATTTGGGATCTATGTCTTAGATTATTGTTTTAATTTTCTTTTTGATAATTCTGTTTTAACAAGGAGATGTAGATAAATACGTATCCTTGTTTATTGCCCAGATAAGTTTAATCTTTTTTGTTGTTTCAGAAGGGGAATGTGTTAAAGGCACTATGCAGAGTGCCATGAGAAAATGAAATCAAATGTAAAATGGATAATATTCCTTTTGGGGAGTTAACAATCATTTCGAGAAGCAAAATTTGTACATGTATGGCTTACAGAAATTTGAACTATGCATTTTTCAAGTCTTGATCATATGTGAAGGTATTTAAATCAGTATGGGAAATTTGCTTCTTTTACAGTTGCTAAGTTTGCTTATCTGGAAGGTAGTGAAGTATGAAAAATAATTAAGCAGATCTAATAAAAATGTTGCACAAATATGAGATAGGGCTTATATGAAGAAATAAGGGCAGAATTTGCCAGATAATTGCAGTCTCTCTCTCACTTTTTATTTTCCTCTGTCTTTTTGGATTTCACAGTGCAGTGTGGTGTGTGATCTCATCTCAGTGAAATAAAATTGTTTTTAGAGATTTGCTAATTTACAGCAAATTTGCAGATAGCATCTTAATATAATTTGGGGGTCCTTTTTATTGTGCAAAAGAAATCAGAAAATGGGTTTAGTTTTTAGTTACATTAATGTTAATCAGTGGAGGTCATAGTTTCATTTTTTAACATTTAAAATCGTACCACCTTCTGGAACTTGACATCTGTTATGAGTGCTCTGTTATGCCCAGAAGAGTATAGGAGGTGCCTAGAAACCATTCTTTATAAGAAATGGCTGAAGGAACTCAAGAAGAGAAGACTTGCAACATTTTAATTATACTCAAGTATTTGATGGACAGCCATGTTGAAGGAGATTTTCCTTTTTTCTTTCTTTGTTGGTATTGTTTTTAGAGAACAAACACTGGAAAAATGAGTGCAAATATTAAGGTTTTAAATTTTGGCTGCAAGGAGGAATAGATTTTGGAAAAAAGCTATATCCAGCCGGGCGCAGTGGCTCACGCCTGTAAGCCCAGCACTTTGGGAGGCCGAGGTGGGTGGATCACGAGGTCAGGAGATTGAGACCCCTAACATGGTGAAACCCCATCTCTACTAAAAATGCAAAAAATTAGCTGGGCGTGGTGGCGGGCGCCTGTAGTCCCAGCTACTCGGGAGACTGAGGCGGAAGAATAGCGTGAACCCAGGAGGCGGAGCTTGCAGTGAGCTGACATTGCGCCACTGCACTCCAGCCTGGGCGACAGAGCGAGACTCCGTCTCAAAAAAAAAAAAAAAAAAGAAAAAGAAAAAAGCTGTTTCCATTTGATGAAAGAACAGTTTCACAAAGTAATGCTTCATCATCACTAGAAGTGGTCACTGGGAGGTCAGATTGCCTTCTGACAGCTGCGTGGGTGCTCTAAGTCATTGAACTCTTCAGAATGCCCAAGGTGGTATGGAATAAAGTGGTACTTTGTGGAGAAACATTTAGGGAGTTTACCCCATCCTCCCAGGTCCTTTTGTCCTTTTTCTCCCTCCCTGTCTCCTTTCCTTCTTTTATGACAATTTTGTTGAGATATAATTGAATTCACCTTTAAAGTATAGTTTTTTCTTTTTTTTTTTTTTGAGACGGAGTCTCGCTCTGTTGCCCAGGCTGGAGTGCAGTAGCGGGATCTCGGCTCACTGCAACCTCTGCCTCCTGGGTTCAAGCAGTTCTCTGCCTCAGCCTCCCAAGCAGCTGGGCTTACAGGCACACACCACCACGCCCTGCTAATTTTTGTATTTTTAGTAGAGACAGAGTTTCCCCATCTTGGCCAGACTGGTCTTGAATTCCTGACCTGGGGATCTACCTGCTTCGGCCTCCCAAAGTGCTAGGATTACAGGCGTGAGCCACTGTGCCCAGCCTTTTCTTTCTTAATCTGATTTACTCAATGAAGATTTTGAAGAAAGGAATAGTAAGTTGCCTTAGGGAGTTTTTGAACGAGGGCATAAATGATGTAATAAAAAATACTGTGTAGAAGCAGCTTTTACTGCTGTCAGCAGAGTGGATTGAAGAAAAGGTGGGGAAAGGAAATGAGTTTCTTGTAGAAGGCCTGGATTAAACAGGGTGATAGGAATGGAGAAGAAGGTGTACATCCTTGAGATTTCAAAGAAATATTTGGATATAGGCAGGGAACGATGGCTTGTGCCTGTAGTCCCAGCACTTTGGGAGGCCAAGGTGGGCAGGTTACTTGAGCCCAGGAGTTCAAGACCAGCCTGGGCAAAATAGTGAGACCTCATCTCTTAAAAAAAATTAGCTGACACGGTGGTATGTGCCTGTAGCCCCAGCTACTTGGGAGGCTCGGGCAGGAGGATGGCTTGGCCGTGGGAGGTGGAAGCTGCAATGAGCTGTGAGTGCACTACTGCACTTCCACCTGGGTGACAGAGCAAGAGTCTGTCAAAAAAAAAAAAAAAAAAAAAAAAGAAAGAAAAGAAATACTTGGATATAGACGGCAAGAGAGAAGAATACAATGAACCATGGTATTGAGATTAGGGAACTCTTTTCCCAATGATTAACAACGGAAATGGATTAGAAAGTGGAACTAAATTTAGAGTAAGGAATGATGAAGTTGGTTTTAATTATTTGAATAAAAGTTTTTCATAAGAATTTGGAGATGAGAGACTAATGACTGTGACCTCAGGTACATGCATATAGATGTTATAAAGGTGTGCTTGTTAATGTTGGGGAACTCACTTCTCTAGTTAATTCAGTATCAGCTACATGCCTCTGCTTATGGGAGTAAGAAGTGGAGAGGGAGAAGCCATTAGAAGATACAATTTTATATATATTTTCTCATCCAGCTCGATTCGTGTTTTGGTTCTCTGTCTTTATTGTGGTATTTTTGTTTGACGGCAGATACCTCGAGTGATTCAATTCCTGAAAGTTATTATTTATTTTAAAAAGTTACTATTGATTTATGATTTTTTCACAAACTTCTACTGTTAGATGTCCCTTTTTTTTTTTTTTTTTTTTTTTTTTTTTTTTTTTTTTTTTTGAGATGGAGTCTCGCTCTGTCACCCAGGCTGGAGTGCAGTGGCGCAATCTCGGCTCACTGCAAGCTCCGCCTCCCAGGTTCACGCCATTCTCCTGCCTCAGCCTCTCCGAGTAGCTGGGACTACAGGCGTCCGCCACCACGCCCGGCTAATTTTTTGTATTTTTAGTAGAGACCAGGTTTCACCGTGGTCTCGATCTCCTGACCTCGTGATCCACCGGCCTCGGCCTCCCAAAGTGCTGGGATTACAAGCGTGAGCCACCGCGCCCGGTCAACCTTATTTTGTTTTAGTTAACAACAAGTTTATTGGAGATCATGTACATGATGCTTAATTTCATACGTGGTGACTGTATAGGCCGAGAAAGTGAGATAGTTCAGCCTTAATGTACACAGTGTGCCATCTCTTACCAGTGGCTGGTAGTTTATGTACGTTCAGAGAATGTGATATTCAAAGATCTGTTTAGCTTTGAAGTCAATCTGAGATAACTGCTCTGATCTTAAATGATCCTCAGATACTTGAATAGTCCTCTGTAGCAGTAATTCTTAAACTTGTTGGCCACAGGACCTCTGTATATTGTAAAAATTATTAAGGACCCCAAGCAGCTTTTGTTTATGTAGGTTATATCTAGCAATATTTGTCATATTAGATACTAAAATAAAAATATTTATTAATACATTTAGAAATGATAAACCTAATAAATGTAATCATAAGTAACGTTTTAAAATGAAAAACAGTTTCGCAAGTCTCTCTTTTTTTTTCTTCTTTTTTTTGAGACAGAGCCTTTGCACTGTTTCCCAGGCTGGAGTGCAGTGGCATGATCTTGGCTCACTGCAGCCTCTGCCTCCCGGGTTCAAGTGATTCTTCTGCCTCAGCCTCCCAAGTAGGTGGGACTACAGGCATCCACCGCCATGCCTGGCTACTTTTTGTATTTTTAGTAGAGACAGGGTTTTGCCATGTTGGCCAGACTGGTCTCAAACTCCTGACCTCAGGTGATCCACCTGCCTCAGCCTCCCAAAGTGCTGGGATTACGGGTGTGAGCCACCGCACCCGGCCTAGTTTTGCATGTCTCTTTAAGGAAAGGAGGACTACAAATCTAAAGGCCTTATGTGGGTCTTCTGCCTCCGGTAAGAAGCTGCCACTAGAGTCCTCACTAGGTCACTCTTTAGCTAAGATCTCTGTTATTTGTTCAGTATTGTAATAAAATATTATGACCCGTGACATCAACATGGTTAAACAAGTATCTGGCTTCTTGGTCAAGGGTTAGGAAGTTACACTCTTCTTTAGTAACAGTGAGTAATGGGAAAATGCTGTGAGTAATGGTGAAGAATGGTATCCTTGTTGATTTGTTGTTGATAGCATGTATTTCTTGACCCTTAGAGAGGTTCTTTGGGTGGACTGTCTTAAGGAAGCCCTTATATTGTAGTTGGCTAACCAACAGGCCTGCGCCATCACGCCCAGCTAATTTTTGTATTTTTAGTAGAGACAGGGTGTTGCCATGGTGGCCAGGCTGGTCTCAATCTCCAGACCTCAGGTGATCCACCCGCCTCGGCCTCCCAAAGTGCTGGCAATACAGGCATGAGCCACTGCATCTGGCCCTACCGGTACTCTCCTTTTTTTTTTTTTTTTTTTTTTTTTGAGACAGAGTCTGGCTCTGTCGCCCAGGCTGGAGTGTGCAGTGGCGCAATCTCGGCTCACTGCAAGCTCCGCTTCCCGGGTTCATGCCATTCTCCTGCCTCAGCCTCCCGAGTAGCTGGGACTACAGGCGCCCGCCACCACGCCCAGCTATTTTTTTGTATTTTTAGTAGAGACGGGGTTTCACCGTGTTAGCCAGGATGGTCTCAATCTCCTGACCTCGTGATCTGCCCACCTCGGCCTCCCAAAGTGCTGGGATTACAGATGTGAGCCACCGCGCCCGGCCTGTTTTTTTGTTTTTTGTTTTTTGTTTTTTTTTTTTTTGAGGTGGAGTCTAGCTCTGTTGCCCAGGCTGGAGTGCAGTGACACGATCTTGGCTCACTGTAACCTCCGCCTCCTGGGTTCAACCGGTTCTCTTGCTTCAGCCTCCAGAGTAGCTGGGATTACAGGCACCTGCCACTATGCTCAGCTAATTTTGGAATTTTTAGTAGAGACAGGGTTTCACTATGCCAGGTCTCAAACTCCTGAACTCAAGTGATCCACCCACCTTGGCCTCCCAAAGTGCTGGGATTACAGGTGTGAGCCACTGCATTTGGCCTAGTATTTTTAATTTTTTTTTTTTTAAAAACACAGTTGCATTGTATTTATGCGATAAACCTACAGCATTTGTTGCATTTCAAAGAAACATTTTTGGGAACTAAGTTTGTTTTATAGGACTTAAAATCTGAAAAATTGGGAGAATACATTCAAAAAATATTCTTTTGATTATCTTTCATGGATTTGATAACCTGCATAATAAGTAATTTCTTCTTTTCACATGACTCTTCTTCATGGGCATAGGAACTTAAAGTAGGTGCTACATTCTCAGGAGAGAAGCATATTGTAATGAGTGTTTCCAGCCTTTCCTATCTTGTAATTTTACGAGGGTCTATTTCTTATTTTTCTATGAAAACATGTTATATATGGTACAGAGTATTTTCTTTTTCTTTCTTTTTCTTTTTTTTTTTTTTTTTAGACAGACCCTTGCTCTCTCGCCCAGGCTGGAGTGCAGTGGCACGATCTTGGCTCATTGCAACCTCTGCCTCCCAGGTTCAAGCGATTCTCCTACCTCAGCCTCCCGAGTAGCTGGGACTACAGACGCCTGCTACCACGCCTGGCTAATTTTTGTATTTTTTAATAGAGACGGGGTTTCACCATATTGGTCAGGCTGGTCTCGAACTCCTGACCTTGTGATCTGCCTGCCTCAGCCTGCCAAAGTGCGGGGATTACAGGCATGAGCCACTGCGCCTGCCCGGCCTGTACAGAGTATTTTCAAGAGATGAAGCAGGTAAAAGGTTATTTACTTAAATGGTAGCAGATAAATTTTTGGATTTCTCTTGGTATTTCTGATGAAAGATACTTACTTTAAAGGGATAGTGTATTGGGTCTCAATTGTTGGAAAGTTGTGGGAACACTGGCTGTTGGAATAACTGGGGGCAGAAGGTGTTTCTAGGATTTAGGGTGGAGAGGGCTTAAAGTGACCACATTCCCCTCACTGCTTAGGACAGGTCTGCATACTGAAAAGCTTTCCCTCATACCATATGATTTTCATATGTCTTGCTAGGAATTTGATAGGTAAAAAAAAATCTGCTTATAGTCATTTGAGCCAAGATCCTATAACTAAATAAATGTGTGTAAGTGCATTAGCATCGTTTGACTGAGGACGAAGTTGATAGACGATTATACTTCATTTTGTTTGTAACTTTACCTAGAGCTTTTGCCATTTTGGAAAACCACTTCAACAGCAACATTGCATTGTTGCTAATGCTACTGACTCTTTAGCCTCTGTTTGCGTATGTCTTTTGGTGTAGTTGTGCCCTAGCATTTACATGTTAACATACATACTATTTTATTATAAATTCTTTCTTTTCATTTTTCCTTCATACAGCATTATATAATTTTTTTTTGAAACCGTGTGTGGGAGTGGACTTATTATCTGTGCATTTCAGGAGAGTGAAGGTCATATTTACAAAATGTTTGTTACAAAATGTTTGTTATAAAATGGGAGAGTATTAAGTCTGATAAACCTGAAATTCACTGGTGTAGTAGATGGAACACTGAATCAGGAGATCTGCATTCTAGTTCTGATCCTGGCTTTGCCAGGTATGTAGCCATGGCAATATTTAAGCGTTTTGAATGCCAGTTTCCTCATCTTTAAAACCCAGAGAGTTGGACTAGGTGATCTTTAGAGATTCTTTCTTCTGAAATTACTTGATTTTGTTTTTGTCAATTATCCCAGTGGAATTCTCTAAGAGTCTGTTCACTTTGATCATAATGCCCAAATTCAAAACTGATTCATATAACCAAGTTGAGTGCTTCTGGGAATGAGAAATACATGACTAATGAAGTTCTTTTCAAGGTAGGTAGCATAAAATCAGTGTTTACATATAAAGGGCAAAGAGCCTTCATGTGAATTTCATCAGTTGACAAATGGGGATAATAATACTTGTATTGTTGTTGCAATATTTAAGTGAGATTAAAGAAGATAATATTTATAAATTATGGACAAGACTACCTGACATAATAGGTATGCAGTATAATAAAAGTTGAATTAAAATTAAGTCAAACATTTCTTAAATACGAATACATTTTATAATATATTTTGAAATATGAAATATACTTTACATGATCTGCTACCAGAGGCAAACAGTAGCATGGGACCTATAAAATTTTTTTAGAAAGTGGGTCACAGTGGGTAATAAGTTTCATTTGGATAACTAATCACTACCAGCCCAGCCTTAATATTCCTGTAGGAGTTATCAGGAACTTTGAATAGGGTAATTAGCCCTCAGGATTTTCAGTTACAGTCATATTCATTATTTAACATTTTTATTTCCACAATGACTCATCCATGAATTATGGAGTGCTTTCCCAAAAGGAATATAGTATTGCTGGAAATAAATTTTTTATTGCTCTATTTTCTTTCTATGGTGAGGGGTTCCTGGTTGGTTAGTTGGGCCCAAAAGGCTCTGCAAATAATTTAAAGTACGTGCTTTTGTATGAAGATGACTTAACCTTAACAAGGCAGTTTAGATTTCTCTTAAATGGGCAACATAGAATGCTTGTATTTTCTTATTCTGCTTATTTTAAATTATTAATTTTTGTGCTGTGGTCCTGTACTGTGCTTTTAAAATTCTTACATGATCAGTGTATGTCACTAAAAGGTATATTTTGTTCACAATATCCCTATTATTTACTCCACTGACATTAAAATTGTAGCATTACATCTGAGGTTCCCTTTGGTTTTTATGTATCATTTGCTGTTGTATCCTTTAAAAAATAGTGTAATAGATTTGTCAGTGAAAATGATGTCTTACTGTGATGCTGTTATCAAATGCATCTCTGAGTACCTATGATGGAGAACTAGAGAAGGTGTTAATATCTATTGTAGATATAGATGCTAATAAATCTAGACTATTATAGGTGCTAGTAATAATTATTACAGAACATTTATAGATACCATCCTAGATGCTTTCATATACATTGCTTCTAATCCTTACTAACAGTTCTGTAGGTAAGAAATGTCCTCATTTATAGGTGAGGAAATTGAAAATTAAGAGAGGAATTTGTTGAGGTTTCACATCTAGCAAGTGACAGATATTGGTCCGTCTGGCTACAAAGCCAAATGTCATTGTGTTTTTGACTAAGGACAAATGAATGAAGTGTACATATTTGTTTAAAATATTTATTGAAAAATTAATATTCAGTCGTTTATTAAATGTAAAAGATGGCATTAAAATTCCTCTGTGTTTTTGTTGGAGGAGGAAATACAAGAATAGGTGTATCGTAGGATCCAAAGGCTCCTGAGAAGGGGTTAACATTGAGAGAATGGGTAGAGAAAAGAGATAATAGGTGATCAGTTGAGAAGATGATAAATATAATTTTATTAGTTTAAATAATCAGTCAACATCAGCAGGTGTAAAGGACATACATCAGTACTTTTCTTGTTTTGATTAGGCAGAAAGCAGTGGATTAATGATTCCCAGACTTGCATTTCACACACTAGCAAAATAAAAAATAAATAACAAAAAGAAAGTGGGGGAGACTGGCATAGGATTGTCAAATAAAAACAATTAAAAAATGATAAATGACTATATAGTGTTACTGTTATTTTATAAGGGGAAAGTCAATCTAACACCAAAGGAATTGTTCATCATTTCACAATAAGAGACAGTTCTTTCAAGAAAATACAGATTTTAACTTTGTAGTGACAGTTTTATTAAGGCAACTTGGTCATGGACTGGCTTTGAGAAGCATTAGTTTATAATAGGGATCACCATATTGTAGCCCTTATTGTAGCCAAATTCTTCCTACAGGAGTTGTACATCCTACAAGCAAAGAATGGCTTTTACATTTTTAAATGATTAAAAATTAATATATTGTGATACGTGAACATTATATGAAATTCAAAATTCAGTGTGCATAAATAAAGTTTTATTGGAACACAGCTTTGTTTATTTTTGTATTATTATGGCTGCTTTCACACCAGTGGTAGATGGAGTAGTTGTAATAGAGTCTATGTGACTTGCTAGACCTGAAATACAGTGTCTACTCTCTGGCGTTTTACAGAGTTTTTCAATACTTGGTTTAGATAACAGAGTAAATAATAATAGCTAACACTTGTGTGGTGTTTACTAAGAATCAAGCCCTGTTTTATGTGCTCTGTGTTATTACCCATCATAACAATTTTATGAGGTAGGTACTGTTAATTTTATTGAAGTGGAAACTGAGGCTGAGAGTAAGTTGCCCAAGGTCACATGGCTGTTAGGTGGCAGAGGCAGCCTTCCAACCAGATGGTGCCGCTCCACGGTATGTGCTTTATCACTGCACTTGGCTAGCAGAGAAGGGAATCAGAGACTTCAGGATGTGACGCACCCTTCACATTTGCCTTAGTTGTTTTAGGAAAAGAGGAAAGTAGCCTTATAAGTAGCCTTATTCTATAGTTGCCCAAAGTGTTATCACTGAGTAGTTGAATGAAGAATTCAGCATTAATTACTTCATGATGCATGAACATTTGGTGTATTTTTATGTGACCCAGTGGATTTTCCCCAGAGGTCTGTTGATTGAAATGTCCTACTTATTGATGTCCTACTTATTGAACTTTGAACAAATAAATCTGTTATATCTGAACTATTGAGTTCATTTTTGGTATAATTAGAATAATTATACTATTAACTTGGTGGAGGGTAACTGTTTCTCTATCATAAATATGTATTGTGTTGTTCTTAAGGAGCATAAGGCATAACCCCCCGTCATTGATTTAATTTAAAAATAAAACATTTATTGACACATAGAGAAATATTTTAATTAAAAATTGTTAAATGGCTTTTCTTTTTTTGCGGGGGTAGAATATATATGTCTATATATATTCCATTGTATGCCAAAGCCTGAAAGAAGAATTACATTACCAGTAGTTGGATTTTTGGCTGAATCTGTTCAAGGGGAAATCACTATTTTCGTTTTAGAGATGGCTTTGGGTGGAGGAGGTAAGGTTTCAAGAACTGGTTGAATGAAAGAATATTGACAAGTGAGGGAATAAACTAGAATTAGTGTGGCCACTTCTGATTTCACAAATGCCTTTACGAACAGTGTTCCTTCATTGTAATGGCAGTATAAAATGCTGGTTTAAATGAATAGAAGTTTCGTGGCTATACTTTTTCTTAGTTAAACCTCACTATATTCTGGATTTAAAAATGACAGTAACTAATGTTAGTTTTGTGCTCCTCTGAAGGTTGGAAACCTATTATGTATGTCTAAAACGGGTTTTAATGGGTTTAAGACCACAGAGAAGATAGGACTGACACTTTAGTAAGATTCCTTTTTCAATCATTTAATTGTTCTGTGATTTTACCTTATTGAAGGTGATGATGGGTGAGTTAGGGTGGGTAAAGGGTAGGGGGAATTGAGACAGTGGTAAAGGTTGATTTTTGACTTGTAGTTCGCTTTCATCTTTAAATTTTGGAAGTCGCCTTCTTTTGTTCATTTTGAAGTTTTGGGCAATGTTCTTAGGCTAGATGCAGATAATGCAGGTAACAACGGCCAGCACTTCCCATACTAGAGGGCATTGAATTTCTCAAAGTGTTGACTTGTTTCTGATTTTTTTGCATTTGTTTGGTTTCTGTTTGGTGCTATGTTGTTGCTCTTCCCAGTATGAGATAGGGTTATGGTATTAGTAGAATTACAGTGTTAGTGGTTTTTCTTCCTCTTCCCATTCCATCCATAACCTTGACGCTAATAATGTTGAAAACTATCGTTCGTTACAAGGGTTAAAATCTAAAATGTGACTGTGCAGGTTGAGGTGGCATGTTACAGCTCCTGCCACCTCTTTTTCTTGTGACAGATGGCTTCCCCTCCTGGTTGTAATCCACTGCTGATTTTTTTCAAAGAATGAATACCATGTGTTCCCCATTTTGGCTCTGGTTGTGTTCTGCCCACTCATTGGCTTCAGAGGAACTTGAAATAGGATGTACTTGCTGCTGGCATTTATGGCAGGAAGTGGATACAATTGCGATGCTTTGTGCCAAGTGTTCATTTATTAGAAAAATTGTGCTTCCTAAAATTAAACATTATTTCTCTGTCACATCAAGAGTAAAGCTAAATTTTATTACTTTTTACAATATGCTTTTCCCTTAATGTTGTATTATAAAAATTTTTTGGTGGCAAATTTATTACAAAATAGATTTTTAAATCTGAATTTCACATACTCAAAGATTTATAGTCTGTGCAAGACAGTGAATGAGTAGCTCTAATTGCACTAGTATAACAAATATAATTATAAAAGGGTTCTGTATCACAGAGACTTCTGTGTCACAGAAACAGTTGGAATTGTTTGTGATGTGTGGTATTGAACTTGTGGTTGCATATGCTTTGTGGTACCTATAGACAGTAGTATTTGTCTATCTTAACTCTCTTGCTTCAGATCTCCCCTTGAGTAGATTCAGCTAAATAATTTATAAATTTCACCATCTTAGGCCTTGTTGAAAATTATAAGTATCTGAGACAGCTTAATTTCGTAAAGCTACTGTGCGTATTTGGAGGTATGGTGTTTGGTTTTTAAAAAAACCTGGCAGGCCAGAGTAAACAAATTTTTTTAATGTTTTTGTCAAGAAATACCCCAAGATAAATGTAAACAAATATTTGCATATTACCCTCATTGATACTGGAATTTGACATTTCTGTCCTCAGAAGTCACTGTTCTGTCAGAGTCTCCTGTATTTGCCTGAGTGAATAGTGCAGGATTGGCAAAAATGTTGCCCGCTCATGGCAGATCATCTCTAAATCTCTCTTGACAAGATCTCTAGCTGAACCCAGATCAGTGTTTCTCAACCTTGGCTGCATATTGGTATCACTGAGAAACTTAAAAAAACAAACAAACCGAAACCTGATGCCTGAGTCTCACCCAAACCCTCAGATAATTTGATTTAATTGGGCTTGGGGGTGGTCTTGCTGTGGAGATTTTAAAAATCTCCCCAGGTCATTCTAATGTGAAGTCAAGGTTGGTTGAGAACCACTGGCTACTACAAATGGATAAGAGTTGGTAGTATGAACTGAAATGTATTTGCCATCCTCAGTCTAGTGAGGGGATTTTCTAACCATGCCACAATATATAAACAATTTGCAATTTGAATGGATAGAGGTTGGTTATCATTGGAATTTGAAAAGACAAATGACAAGTAACATGGGATGATTTACCAGTGTTTTGTGACTTTTTTTTTTTTTGAGATAGAGTCTCGCTCTTGTTGCCCAGGCTGGAGTGCAATGGTGCGATCTCAGCTCACTGAAACCTCCGCCTCCCAGGTTCAAGTGATTCTCCTGTCTCAGCCTCCTGATTTACAGGCGTGTGCCACCATGCCCGGCTAATTTTGTATTTTTAGCAGTGACAGGGTTTTACCATGTTGGCCAGGCTGATCTCAAACTCCTGAGCTCGGGTGATCTGCCCGCCTCGGCCTCCCAAAGTGCTGGGATTACAGGCGTGAGCCACCGCGCGCAGCCAATGACATTTTAAAAGAATTGCCTTCAGAGGGTAGCTGGAAAAGCAAATGGATGTGGGACAAGAGGTTGTCCCACAAATTGACTCATTTTAAAAAACTGAATCTTATTTCGAAATGAAACTCTCACTACTACACGTGGAAAACATTTGCCAAAAAATAAAAAATGAAAGTGGAAATACATAACTATTAAGAAAAAGGTCAGGCCGAGCACTTTGGGAGGCCGAGGCGGGTTGATCACGAGGTCAAGGGATCGAGACCATCCTGGTCAACGTGGTGAAACCCCATCTCTACAAAAAATGCAAAAATCAGCTGAGCGTGGTGTTGCATTCCTGTAGTCACAGCTACTAGAAAGGCTGAGGCAGGAGAATCGCTTGAACCCGGGAGGCGGAGGTTGCAGTGAGCCGAGATCGCGCCACTGCACTCCAGCCTGGCAACAGAGTGAGACTCCGTCTCAAAAAAAAAAAAAAAAAGTCATATATGTGCCACTCTGAAGATTATTTTTAATATCATTTTGGGAACTATACTTCTATCGATTCTGATACAGATAGTTTTTTGTCATCATACTTGGAGAAATATTGAACTAGAGACAAAAAGCTTCACTTGGATTGCATGATTTTCAGCTACTTTGCACACTTGGAATTGCCTGGGGTACTTTTAAAATACTTTTGGTCAGCCCCCATCCCCCGATTTAATTGTTGTGGGCTACATACAACCTGGACATCAGGATTTTTAAAACACTCTCCTAAGGTAATTGTAATGCATTTTCTGGGTTGAGGATTTAGAGGTTAAAAAGCATATAATGCAGTTAGACTAAAGCATAAATTCATGAATACTAAAATAAATTTATCTGGGTATAATTAGAAATAAAGAAGACTGGCTGGGCATGGTGGCTCATGCCTGTAATCCCAGTGGTTTGGGAGGCCGAGGCAGGAGGATCACTTGAGGCATGGAGTTTGAGACCAGCAAGGGCTACATAGCAAGACCTCGTCTCTACCAAAAAAAAAAAAAAAAAAAAGGCAGAAGAAAAATTAGCCAGGTGCAGTGGTATGTGCTGCAAATCCCAGCTACTCAGGAGGCTAAGGTGGGAGGATTGCCGGAGCCCAGGAGGTTGAGGCTGCAGTGAGTTCTGATCCTGTCACTGCACTCCAGCCTGGGTGACAGAGCGAGACCCTGCCTCTTATAACAAGAATGAAAAACACCACAGTGACCACCTGGGGGATGTGGGCAGGGGGAGGGGAAAAGAAGGTGAATTAATAAAGCACTAAGGCACCTTGTCCTTATGATCTCCTCTGCTTCTGCTTGCTTCTCTTGTTTTCTGTTCTTGATGAATAGCAAGATCTTTTAAGTCGTCAGCTAGTCCCCAAACTTAAGTGTGCATCAGAATTAACTGGAGGGTTTGTTAAAACACAAATTGCTGGGGCTCATCCTCAGAATTTCTGATCGAGTAGGTCTGGGGTAGGCACAGGATTTAATTTCCCAGGTGATGCTTGTGCTGCTGGTCAGGGAACCACACTTGAAACACTCATCTAGTTAACCAAGCTGAAAACTTAGAACATTAGCCTGACATTTATTATCTCTGTGTATTTTATATATATCCAGTGAACTTTAAAAATAATTACGTAAACACAAACCTGTGTTTCCATCACCTAAAATTAGTAAATGTTAATGGGTATGTGGATAAATATTAATTATGAATAAGTATTCCCTTTTTGGTGATAATAAGCTGCTGTGTTTTATTTCACACTTCTGAGTACAAGGAATAAAAAAATATGACTTTTCTGGGCTTGAGATAAGTGCTCTTTAGGTTAAGCTCTAACACCGAAGAGAAAACAGTGCTTCATTAACTCGTTTCATCAGTCTTTTAGGCAACCAAATGAGATAAGCAAAGAAAAACAATACAGTCTAGATTGTATACTCCATCTGAGAGAAAAACATTAAAAAGGATTACGTATCTGAAAATGAAATTGGCCAGGCGCAGTGGCTCATGCCTATAATCCCAGCATTTTGGGAGGCGGAGGAGGGCGGATCACCTGAGGTCGGGAGTTCAAGATCAGCCTGGCCAACATGGTGAAACCCCGTCTCCACTAAAAATACAAAAATTAGCCGGACATGATGGTAGGCACCTGCAATCCCAGCTCCTGAGGAGGCTGAAGCAGGAGAATTACTTGAACCCAGGAGGTGGAGGTTGTGGTGAGCCGAGATGGTGCCATTGCACTCCAGTCTGGGCAACAAGAGTGAAACTCTGTCTCAAAAAAAAAAAAAAAAAAATTGTCAGCTGCAATCATTTTATCCTGTTTTTCTGTTTGAATAGTTTATTTGAATAGTTCATGGGATTAATAAGTTGAATTTATTTCTATATCTAGAAACTTGGGAGGGGAAGGGTAAACTGCTATGTATGGTGTAAAAAATTTAAAAGTGTTGTGAAAATATTATTTTCAATTCTAAAACACTTGTTCAATTCTAAAATGACTTGTTTCCTCTATGCTTAATATAGGTCAAGAGGGAAAAAGTATAAATGGGTATTATTTATTCAGCAAACATTGAGTTTATATTCGGGACTGTCAACTTGATTATGGAACAGTTCAAGTAGTTTTCATCAGTCTTGCCTACTTTTTGTTATGCATTAAATATGTACTTCATTCAGGAAGAGATCACCTCAGCTAGGTTAGTTTTGTCAGATAGAAATAATGCTGTTTTTATATTCTCATGAAGAATGTATGTATTTTTTCATCTCGGAGCTAATACTAGGATTCCCTGAACTTGCTAGCTTCTAAAAATCCTCCTCACCATTCTTTGAAGCAAGGGCTTTGGAAAGTATGGACTTAGTGTCTCATGAAAATCCTTGTATAGCTTCAATTGTCCTCCCTCCTATTTATTTTTCATAAAACTATTCTGTTGACACACTTGTTTATTTTCTATTTAGTCTTTCTAGACTCTTCTGTCTGCTTCCTTCTTGGACTATTTGTTCCCTCTTGCTAGAACTCTATCTTCACTCATTAACTAAACTTTAAGAAAAGAGTCCTTCCCATGTTTCCTTTAACAGGGAGGCCAGCTTGTTTTCACAACTCATAATATATGCAGGTAGTAGAAGACAGATGAAAGCAAATACTTTGCAAATTATGGTATGTTTGCTTCAGTTTTCAAAGTCTGGGAGCTTGGTCTCTTTCCCTGGAAACCACCTCTGTTTTGTCTTGCAGATGAGAGTGTGATCTTTAAGCTAGCCTTGACCTTTTGGGTGGTCTGTGCTTATCTGTCATGTGTTTGCAGTAATTAGGACCAGTATATCAAAAAAAGCACGCTGCCTATGTTATTTGTATTGTCCTGATCTTCTAGATTCAGAAAAAAAAGAGGTTATTATTTTTATGACTGGATTCCCTATATTTATGGAAAAGAATTCCAAAACTAACAAAGAGAAAATTATCTTGACTGTTACGTGCTGTAAAAATCATGTATTCAAAGTTTGTACTATCACAATTCTGGATTCATGAGGATTTGCCAGACATTCAAATTAAAGCCTAATCAATAACTTTCTTCTTTGTAGAGGGCCATTCTAAGGCCAGTGCTTTCCCAGGGCCCGGGTATATTATGTAGTATGATGAATGTCACAGAGCAATTGCCCTTGTTTAGGAACTGCGTATTGGGATTCCTTTAAGATTTTTGTTTTAGCATACTTACATTTCACTAGGATTCTTCCCCACCGCACCCCCAGCTCTTTTTAAAAAATTTACCTAGTTTGTCCTTTGCCTGTTTGGCTACTAGATAGATTTAACTGACCTTAGACAGTGCTGCAGTCAGAGTTCAGCATTTAGGCAAAATGGATGGCAGTGTTAGCTGTTTTTCTCCTGGCATGTCACTGTGCATTATCTGGGATGGCATGCTTTGTGAGTATCTGTATGGTTTCCCAATGAGAGAAGGGAGGTCTGGCTGCATTCACTCTCACAAGGTGACCTTTGTTTCTACACATTCTCTGCTTTAACAAAGCATTGTCTAATCAGTCTATCAATACATATTTATTGAGTGCCTACTATGAATACCCAGTACTATGCTGTGTACTTTGAGAGATTTTTTTCAAAAGGGGGCAGGGTAGAAAGAAGGAGAAACATGCATTTGAGTTTAAAATAACGTTAACATGAAATATATATACTGTGTGTGGTTTTATAAACATGAATTTCTGGAGGAGCAGAATTCTGGAGTATTTTGGCCCACATTAGCTTCAAGAATGGAATTATTCTTAACAGTAAAATCACTTACACTAGAAGTTCCAGGCTGCTGTGAGCAGTGCCTCTACACTCCAGCCTTGGTGACAGGAGACCCCCTACCTAAAACAAAACAAAACAAAACAAAACAAAAACAAAAACAACAAGAACGAATTGTTTCCTCATTGAGGTGCAACTTATTCATGTAAGAGAGATGTTTAATGTTAAGGATTTCCTTTCTTTTTTTCTTTTCTTTTTCTTTCCTTTTTATTTCTTTTCTTTCTTCTTTCCTCCCTTTTCTTTGACAGAGTCTCACTCTGTCACCCAGGCTGGAGTGCAGTGGCGCGATCTCTGTTCACTGCAACCTCTGCCTCCCGGCTTCAAGCAATTCTCGTGCCTCAGCCTCCCCAGTAGCTGGGACTATAGGCATGCGCCACTACGCCCGGCTAATTTTTGTATTTTTAGTAGAGATGGGGTTTTGCAATGTTGCCCAGGCTGGTCTCAAACTCCTGACCTCAAATGATCTGCCCACCTCAGCCTCCCAAGGTGCTGGGATTACAGGCATGAGCCACCGTACTTGGCCTGTTAAGGATTTCTTTAAATGTGGTATTTGATATATAAACTTACACAATTAGTGTATCTTAAAATATGTAATGAATTTCCTACAATCTCAGCATTTAAAAAATGTTTGGAATAGGAAGATGCTCATATTATTTTAGGGGAAATATATATATATATATATACAGTGATCAATTTTTGGAAGCAGCATAGTGTAAAAAGCGCAAACTATGGAGTCAAATTGCTGGATGGTTCTGCCACTTACTCTCCAGCTGACCTAGGGACAGGTGGATTTTATTATTTGTTGCCTTTTTTTGTAAAATGAAAATAATGGTACATCATGAGTGAGATGTAAAGTTTAAATGAGTTAGAATGGATAAAGCATTCAGAAAAGGAGCTGGCTGGGCGTGGTGGCCCATGTCTGTAATCCCAGCACGTTGGGAGGCCCATGGCGGGAGAACTCCTTGAGCCCAGGAATTTGAGACCAGCCTGGGCAACATAATGAGACTCCCGTCTCTAAAAAATAAAATAAAAAAAGAAAATAAAAATAAAAATAGAACATGGTCTGGCCTGTCGTCAACATTAATTATTACTTTTATTGTAGCCTTTTTTTAAAAAAAAAAAAGTGAATGTCAGCAGAGAAAAACTGTTTTAAAGGATATCCATAAAATTTTTTTTAGTGATTTTTCTCAGATTCATAGGATTATAAATTTTTCTTTTTATCTGTAATTCCTTTTTCCCCCTGTAACGAACACATGTTTCTAGTGTGATAAAGTAGAAGATAATGAAGAATAAGATTTAGTCTGAATATTTCTATGAATCCTTATGAAGAAGTGTCGTCCGTCGTTGATACCCAGGATTCGTTGTCTCACGGCCATGGGAAACTAGGACGCGGACACACAAAGAGTGAGGTTCAGAGCGGAAGTTTAATAGGCGAAAGAAAGAGAAGAGCTCTCTGCGACAGAGATGGGTCCTGGAGAGGCTGGTTGCTGGTTCTGCGGTGGAATGCAAGGGGTTTTATAGATAAGCTTGAGGAGGTGGTGTCATGATTTACATAGGGCATGAAAGATTGGTTGGACCAGGTGTGCCATTCTGGAAAACTGGTTAGGGCTAGGTGTTCCATTTGCCTAGGGTGCAAAAATCTGGCCACCCCTACCCTAATCTTTTATCATGCAGATGGGTTCTCTGTCTGGCCAGCGCAATGTCTGTTTCTTTACTATACACGTGGTGACAAAGAAAAGGGAAGGTGGAGCCTCCATGTTGAACATACCTGGCCCCCAGGTAGCCGTTTTCTGTTAGCATAGCTGCTGACGTTCACCCGTGCAAGCTTCCAGCTTGCTTTTTTATGTTGGATTTTTCAGGCTGCTCTTTGTTAGAAAAGAAATTCTTTTGGGGCTGCTTTTTCTTAAAAGGGGAAATTCTGCCGAGGACTCTATTGCCCTTATTATCTGCCTAAGTAATTTCTTTCTACCTCCTGTATCAATGATACAACAAAATCTAGAATTTATTGCTAGGAAATTAGTAAATATTTGAATGATATTGAATGGTCTACATAGATGATGTTATTTTATCTTGAAGCTGTTCATAATTTAGAATAGGAAACATGGCAAACATGACAGAAATACCATGGATCATATGCTTGTTTTAGTTTTTTTTTTATTTTTATTTTTAGCATCTGATTACGAACTTATATTTATTTGAGTTCTGTATTTTATCTTTCAGTTTTAAGTTTTGTAGTTGAAAATATGGAACTATAGGCATGTGCCACCACACCCACCTAGTTTTTGTATTTTTTTGTAGACACGGGGTTTTGCCATGTTGCCCGGACTGGTCTTGAACTCTTGGGCTCAAGCAATCTGCCTGCCTCCACCTCCCAAAGTGCTGGAATTACAGGTGTGAGCCTCTGTGCCCAGCCAAAACATAAGTTTTATGATATAACACTTGCTCTATGGGCGATGTTAGATGTTTTATTTTCTTTTAATGAAAAAAGATTGGCAACCACTAATTGTTTTTACAACTCATTTTAGAACAAGCCAGTTTGAAAAGTTTTTAGTGTAAAATATCAGTGTTTCTGCTATCCGACGAAGAGCATCAGGTTCTATAAAATTTTACTATTGGAAAGTTAGGGTTTGGGGAAGACTGTTCTAAACATATGTAACTTTGTAATCATAACACAACCAGAAGTAATGTTAATAAATGGTACCTCAGGAGATTACTTGGATAGCCCTAGGATGCCAGGTCATAGTAGCCAGAGAATGCTTCAACATATATTGAAAACTCACAGAAGTAATTGAGTAGAAATGCTTGCTTACAGTGCTGGGAAAATGCTGATGGAAGTGGATCGCTGAGCGCAGGAGAAAGTGCAGCCTGTCTTGAGCAGAGGGCCATGAGCGCTCAGGGGTATGCCCCTGTAGGAAGGGAGCCCTGGAATCAGGTGTTCTTTTTTAGTTTTCTCAAAATAGAGCTGAAAGGATTACTATTTATTCAGCAGCCAAGCTGAGGGCATTTTCCTTTCCTGCTGAAGGCTGTAATTCTGCCTGTCTTTGTAGTTCTTTTGCCTAGGAAAAGGTATGTATGAATCAGCACAGCTTTGTTATAATGATAGATCTCTATTTATCATCATGTATGAGCTAATTTATATTGTAAAATATATATTTAGAGCAAAACTGTGTGTGTGTCCAGTGTAGTTTGCCAATTTTACTGTATTTCATTTTAACCACTGCTTTTTTTTTTTTTTGGAAACGGAGTTTCACTCTGTCGCCCAGGCTGTAGTGCAGAGATGCAATTTCAGCTCACTGCAGCATCCGCCTCCTGAGTTAAAGTGATTCTCCTGCCTCAGCCTCCCAAGTAGCTGAGACTATAGGCGCCCACCACCAAGCCCAGCTAATTTTTGTATTTTTAGTAGAGACAGGTTTTCACCATCTTGGCCAGGCTGGTCTCGAATTCCTGACCTTGTGATCTGCCCGCCTCGGCCTCCCAAAGCACTGGGATTACAGGCGTGAGCCACTGCAGCCGGCCTAGCCACTGCTTTTTAGAGTAATTGCCATAGCTGGTTGTGTCAGTTTGACATTTTAATTTCAAAGATTGTATTACAGTCGTTTGCCAAATGTCAAAACAGTGAGTTCATGGTTCTTGAATGATAGGCATAAACTCACTGCTGCTTTGTTTGTTAAGAGTATTATATGAGATGATTTTATAATTTTTTTTTTTTTTTGAGATGGAGTCTCGCTCTGTTGCCCAGGCTGGAGGGCAGTGGCACCATCTCGGCTCACTGCAAGCTCCGCCTCCCGGGTTCCTGCCATTCTCCTGCCTCAGCTTCCCAAGTAGCTGGGACTACTGGCACCTGCTAATTTTTTGTATTTTTACCGAGCCCTGCTAATTTTTTGTATTTTTAGTAGAGATGGGGTTTCACCGTGTTAGCCAGGATGGTCTTGATCTCCTGACCTCGTGATCCCTCTGCCTTGGCCTCCCAAAATGCTGGGATTACAGGCGTGAGCCACTGTGCCTGGCCTCTTTCTTTGTTTTTTTTTTTTTTGAGACGACGTCTCACTCTTGTCGCCCAGGTTGGAGTGCAGTGGCGTGATTTCGGCTCACTGCAACCTCTGCTTCACGAATTCAAGCGATTCTCCTTCCTCAACCTCCTGAGTAGCCAGAATTACAGGCAGGCACCACCATGCCTGGCTAATTTTTGTATTTTTAGTAGATTCAGGGTTTCTCCATGTTGGTCAGGCTGGTCTTGAACTCCTGACCTTGTGATCCACCTGCCTTGGCCTCCCAAAGTGCTGGGATTACAAACGTGAGGCACCGCGCCTGGTTTATTTCTTATTTTGTCTGTAAACTCTGTGTATAGTGCTTAAATGAGAGTTTCCCTTGACTCTAAAGAGTATATTTATATTGCCTAATGAAGCTTTTATGTATTGATTTCAGGTTATTCGCTGCCTAACTTTAATACTTATGTGAACTTATAACCTGATTAGAACCTTGATGATACTGAGTAGGTAAGGGATTTTCAAAAAGCAGGCAGATTTTACTTACAGGCCAAAGTCTCAAGGACAACTATTGCTTTCTAGCTTTAAAATGTCCCTCATTAGTGTACATTTGAAGGTCTGGCAAATTTCTTAGTTTTAGTGTTCATTGTTTCTTGACTGGAGACTAACTTTGGAACTGACTTTGGAGTATGTGGAGGAGTGTATTGTTAGGGTAGCACTGTTAAGATTCTTGATCTGTGTATTTTTTGTTTTTGAGACAGGGTGTCACTCTATAGTCCAGGCTGGAGTGTGGTGGTGCAATCAGGGATCATTGTACCCTTGACCATCCCAGCTCAAGTGATCCCCCAACCTCAGCCTCCTGTGTAGCTGAGACCACAAGCGCGTGCCACCATACCAGGCTAATGTTTAATTTTTTTTGTAGAGACAGGGCCCTGCCGTGTTGCCCAGGCTGGTCTTTACCTCCTGGGCTCAAGCAGTTCTTCCTCCTCAGCCTCCCAAAGTACTGAGATTGTAGGCGTGAGCTACTGCGTCTGGCCTGATCTCTGTATTCTTTAAGAAGAATATTCTATTCACCCTCCTTTACTTTATAAGCACAATTGTACCATCTTCAGGAAGCATTCATTATCTTTTAGCAATGTTACTTCTCTCTAAACGCAGAGTAGATAACATAGTACTTTGTAGAGTTATTTCTTTAATATTTTTTCCTCATTACAAAGTAATATTAACATATGATAAAAAATGTTTAAGAATACTAAAAAACCTTCTATACTTCTATGTGTCATAGACATACTCAGCTGGGTTTATGCATGCATGTGTACACATACCACACACATTTCTTTCGTTCTTTTAAAGAGACAGGGTCTCACTGTGTTGCCCAGGCTGGAGTGCAGTGCCACAATCATAGCTAACTGAACCTCAAATTTCTGGGTTCCAGTGATCCTCCTGCCTCAGCTGCCTGAGTAGCTAGGACTACAGGTGTGAACCAATAGCCCTGGCTAATTTTTAAAATTTTTTTTATAGAGATAGGGTGTCGCTCTGTTGCCTGGGCTGGTCTCGAATTCCTAGCCTTAAGCAATCCTCCCTCCTCAGCCTCCCAAAGTTCTGGGATTATAGGTGTTAGCCACTACACCTGGCCCACACACTCTTTATATGACTTTAAAGAACTGATTTAAAAACTTTAGAGCATCTGCCCTATGTTACTAAATATTCTTCAGGAAGGTTATTTTAAATGACTATATGAAATGATGTCATTTTAGCCGTTCTTTTATTGTTGGATAGTTAAGATATTCCTTCTTTTTATTATAATACTGTTATGGCTATCTTTGTTAATACATTTTCACATTTTCTGATTATTTTCCTAAGGTAGATTGCTAAATAATTGAACCTATTTGTCAAAGATGATCAAACGAATTACAGGAGAGTCCTTTTTTCCCCCATATACATTATATATTCTTAAAATGTTTAACATATTATTCATTACTTTGTAATGAAAAAAAGTTACAAAAATGAGTCCACAGATTATTATATTATCTACCTTGTGTTTGGAGAGAAAAGCAACATTGCTAAAATACAGTCTCTACTTCTTGATGATGACACAATTGTGCTTATAAAATGAAAGAGGTGTATTATAATATTCTTAAAGAATACATCTTTTTAAAGTAGCTCTTGATCGGCCCTTCTCAATTCGGTTCTTGAGGAAATTAAGCTCTGATGCCCAGAGGTATCTACTATGTGTAGTGAAATTAACGTATTTCCTGTGCATCTTGAACTCTACTGGCTTGAATTATCCTTGAGAGAACTGGGAAAACAGTCATGAAATTATTTTATGTAGGGCTTAATTCTTTAGCAGAATACAATACTGGTTTAGAAAGGCTGTTCTGGATATGCCTATTGACAAAATTGTTTTCCATAAAGATTAGACCATCTCACTAACAGTGTGTAAGAATGCCTGTCTCACTTTACATCTTAATGTTATCTTTAAAGATCTTTTCCCTGAAAAAAAATCTTGCCTGTTTTATAGGTTAAAAAGTATTATTTTGTTTTAATTTGCATTTTTTGGTTTACATTTTTTTTCATGTGTTTACTGGCTATTTGGGTATTATCTGTGAATTGTGTATTTTTTGTTAATTTTTCTTGGGGAAGGGAAGAGCTTAATATTTAATTTATATGGGCTCTATATAGTGAGGATAAAGGTTTTTCCTCTCACATTTGTTATAAATAATTTTCAGTGTTTGTCATTTACCCTTTAGTTTTTATATTTTTGATGTATACACATTTTATATTGGTAAGCAGTAAAATGTACCACACTGTTTTTTTTTTTTTTTTTTTTTTGCAATTCCTTACGTTTCTTTTTTGCTTGGAAAGGCCTTCTTTATCTGAATGAATATCATTAAATGTGTATATGTATTTTTTATTTTCTAATTAATTTGCATTTTAGTCTTAGTTCTTTAATCTTCCTTAAGAATTTATTTTGTATTTTTGTGTGAGGAGACAAACTTACTGTGATGTTTTCCTAATAACTGAAGAACGTTCTACACGTTGTATGGTAAATGATCAGTGCCCTTCCTTTGTGGCATTTTTGTTGTTGTTAAGTGCTTGTATATTATAAGATCTACTTTTCTGTTTGTTATCCTTTTTTCTAGTACTTTTTTCTAGTACTAGATTGATTTAATTATTACAGGCTTATAATTTTGTATTAATGGCCGGTTGGGCATTAAAAAAATTTCCCTCCCATATCTGTATTTTTGCCATTCTCACTTTTTATTCTTAGGTGCTGCCAGATACTCTTACCCAACTCTTTTTATGTCCCAGCTGCCTCAGGGCTCAGCTCAGATGCTGTTTCTTCAAAGGGCCCTCCTGAACCCAACCCTGTCTAAAGTAGAAAATCCTGTACCCAATCTGCCATATTATCCTCTCTCTTCAATGTCATTTATCACAATCTGTAAAGAGAGTTTGCCTACTCTCTTTTTCATTGGAATTTCAGTTCCATGAGGGTAAAGATCTTATTTTTCTTGCTTACTGCTGTATCCCTTGTACCTGGCACATAGTAAATACTCAATAAATATATTTTGGATCACTGAATAAATTAAAAATGAACTTTAGAACTGTTCTTTTTCTCAGTCAACCACAATCAGGGTTGTGTTAAACCTACAAATTATTTTTCAAGTATGGCTTAGGCCAGGTACAGTGACTCATGTCTCTGATCCCGGCACCTTGGGAGGCTGAGGTGGGTGGATTGCTTGAGCCGAGGACTTCATGACCTGCCCGGACAACATGGTGAAACCTCATCTGTAAAAAAAATAAAAAAGTTAACCAAGTGTTGTGGCATACACTTGTGGTCTCAGCTACTGTGGAGGCCGAGGTGGGAGGATCACTTGAGCCCGGGAGGTTGAGGCTGCGGTGAGCCAGGATCGCATCACTGCACTTCAGCCTGGGTGACAGAGCGAGACCCTGTGTCAAAAAAATAAAAATAAAGTATGGCTTATTTTTTATTGATTAAAAGTTTATTTACTTGTTCCAGCAGTTTTCTTCATTTAAGTGTTGCACATTTCTTGTCAAGATTACTCCTGTGTAATTTGTAAAAATTTTTTTCCTACTTTGAATGGATTTTTTCCCTGTCACATTTTTTGAGTAATTAAAAATTGAAACAATCTCAAATTTAGAGAAAAATTCCAAATATGGTAAAAATAACTTTTTTGCCTCTGTAACCATTTGGGGATAAATTGCCAACCTATATGTCATCATACCTCTCCCCTTCATACAGTGTATGTTTCCCACAAAAAGGGACCTTTGGCATAACCATCACATTCAGGAAATTACCTTTAAATTCAAATTTCATTTGTTGTCCTAATAAACAAAAATAGCCTTTGTAAATAAAAAAGATTGAGTTTAGAATCACAGGTTACATGTCTGTCTTATCTCCTTCAATCCACAGGTTGCATGTCTCTTTCATCTCCTTCAATCTGGGACACTTTCTGTCTGTTTTTGGCTTCATGACCTGGATACTTTGAAGGATTACAGACTAGTAGTTTTATAGAATATACTTCCATTTGGACTGTCCTGTGTTTCCTCATTATATGCTCAGGTTGTATATCACTGAAAAGAATATCACAGAAGTGATGCTCTGTTCTTGTCATTGTACCCTGGCAGGTGGCACATGATTGTCAGGCTGTCTTATTACTGAAGATGACCACTTTGATTGCGTGAGCAAGGTGATAATGTCTTTCCAGCTTCTCCACTGGGCAGTTACTCTCCTTTTGTAATTAATACTTATTTTGTGAAGAGATACCTTGAGACTATATACATATCTCATTCTTCATCGACTGTTCAATTTATTTGTGTCATATCTGTATGGATTTATAGATCTCTGTTTTTTTCAGTAGTTTGTATGTAACCACCATTATTGAATTTGATGCTCAGTCTGTCCGGGAGTTGGCCAGTAGGAGCCCGTTCACGCTCACCCCTGTGTCTGTCAGACATGTGCCTGTTATTCTTTGAGTACTTCCTTTCTTTCTGGCATGAAAATTTTAGGTTCACTAAAGTTATTTAATATTCTTGTGTGAACATTTCATTTAAGTTTTCTTGTTTTTGTGTAGATACCCTAAGGTTAAACAAGTAGCTTTATTTGAAATGTCAATTACCCCTGTAATATGGGGACCAAAAATTTTGTTTAAAACTGTCAGAAAAAGCTGTGCATGGTGGCATGCATGCCTGCAGTCCCAACCACTCAGGAGAGGCTGAGGTGGGAGGATTGCTTGAGCTCAGGAATTTGAGATCAACCTGGGCAGTAAAGCGAAACCCCCATCTCTCTGTTAAACACACATGCACACACACACACACACATAGATACACACACACTCACAGGAAATTATCAGAATAAAGAAATATATAAGCATCTATCCCAGCTCATATATTTGGATTAAAAAAATGCTAAGTTTCAGTAAAGAATCGGGTATCCCTGTGTGACTACTTAATTTTTTTTTTAATTCCTAAAGTGAAAAGTAATTATTTTTGTATGCAATAAATAAGAAAGGACCAGAAGAGAAACTTGATTGTTGTGTCTTTTAAGCCTTTAGATTCCTTATCTCCAAGATAATTTTACAGGGATTTTTTGAGATCAGAATTTTGGCACCTTAGCGTACAACTACAACAGTACTTGGCATTTTGTAGGGATTCTCAGGGAAATATGTTATTTTATGATGTTAGGTGAAAGGAGGGGAGAAATTAGAATTATTCCCAATCTTTTCTGTTTCCTCTTTCTTTCCTTCTTTGAGAGAGATTATAGTTGAAAAGAGGAAGCAGCAAGGTGGGAAGGAACATAGATGGAGAGAGATGTTTAAGTTTTTAAAGAGATGATGATGAGATGAAATTTTTTTTTATTTTTTTCTGAGACGGAGTCTCACTCCTTCACCTAGGCTGGAGTGCAGTGGCACAATCTCAGCTCACTGCAACCTCTGCTTCCCGGGTTCAAGCGATTCTCCTGCCTCAGACTCCTGAGTAGCTGGGATTACAGGCGCCTGCCACCACGCCCCAGCTAATTTTTATATTTTTAGTAGAGATGGGGTTTCACCATCTTGCTTAGGCTGGTGTCGAACTTCTGACCTTGTGATCTGCCTGCCTCGGCCTCCCAAAGTGCTGGGATTACAGGCGTGAGCCACCGCGCCCGGCGATGATGAGATCTTAATTAAGACTCTAAGTTTTGGAGAGAGATGTTCAAGTTTTTCATCTTTCCCTGAGAATCCCTACAAAATGCCAAATGATTCTTTACTGATGCTTAGCATTGTTTTGTGGAATAATTTTTATCCCTGTAACAGTAAAATGATGTTAAAAGCCCTTGAAAAAAATGAAAATTAATTCCATTTCATACCCTTGAAGCTCTGATTTTATTGATAATTTTGTTTTTTAAGTGAACAAAACCTCAAAATATACCAGCATGGTAAATTTATTGATTTCTCCTCTTATGCCTGATTGCTTATCAATTTGGTTCTTTTGTCTGAGAATGATCCAATTAGCAGACTAAGTTTTTTTCAGCAGGGAACTTTCACCTTCTTAAACTGTGTTCTCATTGGAGCATTGCATAGTTTCTGCATACGTAGAGCGTGAAGATGGCGTCTTTATGTATACCTTCTTAAGTAAGCTAAACTGTCTTGAAAATGGCAGTGAGTAGCACATTAAGACACAAAAGGTTATTTCTTTTTTGGTGAATCGTTCTTTGTTTAAATGGAGAAACATAAGGTCTTATATTGAGAGGTAGAATTATTTAATATTCCATAGATATAATTTTAAAAATATTTCTCCTGTCTCAGAATGAAGTGAGGGTTCTGCTGAGGCAGCTTTGTAATTCACAGCTTTCTTTGAAAATGCTGTGCCTTTATTCCTTATTGATGGACTTGAATGCACAATCATTTGTGGGGTTTTTTTTGTTTTGTTTTTATGAAATAGCAATTTCATCATTTATACCAAAAGTCAGTGCTGTATGATTAGATATAAAAGTTCCTTAGATAGAAACATTCCAGGCTGGATATCTGACTCCTTTTATCATCTGCATGATGTACTTAGCTGTATATAAAATGACTGGTAAAGTTGGAGGGACACTCTGCTACCCAGCGGTTCTATTTCTGTGTCTTCTTGAGAGAAACTTTTACCCATGTGCTCAAGGATCTAGATAGCTGGAGGTGTAATTTATTATAATAGTAATCTAGATAGGATCTAGATAGATGGAGGTGTATTTATTATAATAGTGAATAAGTATAAAAATACTTAACTGTTCCTCAGTAAGTGAATGGATACATTGATATTATTCGTATAGTGGAATTCAAGTAAGCAATCCTTTTCTCCAGAATACTTAGGGCAGATGTGTTTTGGAATTTAGAAATGTCTAAAGATTAAAGGTAATTCAGTATGTATACCATTTATTGTATAACACTCCCATTGGGATTTGGGAAACACTTCATAATCAAACATACTAATTTTTCTGTAGCAAAATTTATGAATATTCATATTAAGTGGGATAGATTTTAAATGGCTTCATACTATTTGGGTTAATTACATTTTTTAATTAAGTTATGGGAAAACTTAAGAGCTTTCTGGATTTTAGATTTTTGGATAAAGAATTGTAAACCCATATTATACAGTTCATAAAATGAATGAAATAGAGCTACATGTATCGATGTGGATAAATCTCAAGCGTATTATGTTAAGTAACAAAAGGAAGTTGCAGAGATAACCTTGTGCAACAGTGAGACAGAGAGCTCCGAAGCAAATAAGGCAAATTATTGGTAGTGGTTTTCTTACTTTATTTATTGTATGTTTGAATGTGTCTTTATAACCTCAAACTTCTGCTTTTAAGCCTTCTGTTTTACCTTAAGAATGTAAGGTTACGTTGAGTTAGGCAATAAGAGTATGCTACAAAGCATGTCAGAACTGGAAGAGTTCTTTAAAATCATTTAAATTATCATCTCTTTCTTTCTTTTTTCTCTCTCTCTCTCTCTCTTTTCGTTCTTTTCTTTCTTTTTTTTTTTTTTTTTGAGACGGTCTCACTCTGTCGCCCAGGCTGGAGTATAGTGGCATGATCATGGTTCACTGCAGCCTCAGACTCCTGGGCTTGGGGGAACCTCCTGAGTATCTGGGACTATAGATGCATGCCACTGTGCCCAGCTAATTTTTTAATTTTTTTGTAGAGACAGTGTCTGTGTTGCCCAGGCTGGTCTTGAACTCCTGGGCTCAAGCAGTCCTTCCTCTTCAGCTTCTCAAAGTGCTGGGATTATAGGTGTGAGTCACTGTGCCTGGTCTACTCTTCTTTCTTCTAATCCAAGTTATTCCTACTTAAGAGATTCTCTTGAATATTTATTTATTTTCCCTTTTTAAACGTTAAACCTTTTACTTCTTTTCAAAACATATTTTGGTTGAGATGTTTCCATACAGTGAAATGCACACACCTTAAGTATCTTGTTTCCGTGAGTTTTGGCAAATGCCAACACCCGTGTAATCCACAATTCTGTCAAGATACAGAACATTTTCATCATCCCACAAAGTTCCCTTGCATCTCTCCCCAGTTAGTATCATCCCTGCCCCCCAGCACAGGTAGTGTTCTGATTCCTTTCACTTTAATTTTATGTGTTCTAGAACTTCATTTAAATGGAATCATACAGTCTGTACCCTGTTGTGTCTGGCTTTTTTTGCTCATCATGTTGTTTTTTACATTTATCCATGTTGTTGCATGTATCCATAGTTATCCTTTTATATACTGAGTAACACTCCGTTGTGTGAATGTGATACTGTGTCCGGAATTGGTGGGTTCTTGGTCTCACTGACTTCAAGAATGAAGCTGCGGACCCTCGCGGTGAGTGTTACAGTTCTAAGGGCGGCGTGTCTGGAGTTTGTTCCTTCTGATGTTCGGATGTGTTCAGAGTTTCTTCCTTCTGGTGGGTTCGTGGTCTCGCTGGCTCAGGAGTGAAGCTGCAGACCTTCGCAGTGAGTGTTACAGCTCTTAAGGCGGCACGTCTGGAGTTGTTCGTTCCTCCCAGTGGGCTCGTGGTCTCCTTGGCTTCAGGAGTGAAGCTGCAGACTTTCACGGTGAGTGTTACAGCTCATAAAAGCAGTGTGGACCCAAAGAGTGAGCAGTAGCAAGATTTATTGCAAAGAGCGAAAGAACAAAGCTTCCACAGTGTGGAAGGGGACCCTAGCGGGTTGCCACTGCTGGCTCGGGCAGCTGCTTTTACTCTCTTATCTGGCCCCACCCACGTCCTGCTGATTGGCAGAGCCGAGTGGTCTGTTTTGACAGGACGCTGATTGGTGCGTTTACCATCCCTGAGCTAGACATAGAAGTCCTCCACGTCCCCATCAGATCAGTTAGATACAGAGTATCGACACAAAGGTTCTCCAAGGCCCCACCAGAGCAGCTAGATACAGAGTGTCAATTGGTGCATTCACAGACCCTGAGCTAGACACAGGGTGCTGATTGGTGTATTTGCATTCCCTGAGCTAGACACAAAGGTTCTCCACATCTCCATCAGATCAGTTAGATACAGAGTGTCGATTGGTGCATTCACAGACCCTGAGCTAGACACAGGGTGCTGATTGGTGTATTTACAATCCCTGAGCTAGACATAAAGGTTCTCCACGTCTCCACCAGACTCAGGAGCCCAGCTGGCTTCACCCAGTGGATCCCACACCGGGGCTGCAGGTGGAGCTGCCTGCCAGTCCCGCGCCGTGCGCTCGCACTCCTCAGCCCTTGGGTGGTCGATGGGACTGGGCACCGTGGAGCTGGTCGGGGAGGCTCCGGCCACACAGGAGCCCATGGAGGGGGTGGGAGGCTCAGGCATGGCAGGCTGCAGTCCCAAGCCCTGCCCCACGTGAAGGCAGCTAAGGTCCGGTGAGAAACCGAGCGCAGCACCGGTGGGCTGGCACTGCTGGGGGACCTAGTACACCCTCCGCAGCCGCTGACCCGGGTGCTAAGCCCCTCATTGCCCGGGGCGGGCAGGGCCAGCTGGCTGCTCCGAGTGCGGGGCCCGCCAAACCCACACCCACCCGGAACTCCAGCTGGCCCACAAGCGCCTCGTGCAGCCCAGGTTCTGGCTCGTGCCTCTCCCTCCACACCTCCCCGCAAGCCAAGGGAGCTGGCTCCCGCCTTGGACAGCCCGGAAAGGGGCTCCCACAGTGCAGCGGTGGGCTGAAGGGCTCCTCAAATGCTGCCAAAGTGGGAGCCCAGGCAGAGGAGGCACCGAGAGCAAGCGAGGGCTGTGAGGACTGCCAGCACGCCGTCACCTCTCAGTGCTATCAGTTTATCCGGTCTTCTGTTGATGGACATTTGTGTTGTTTCCAGTTTTTGGCTCTTATGGATAAAACCACTGTAAACATTTTTATATGGTTGTGTTTATTGGTACATGTTTCCATTTCTCTTGGGGTAATACCTAAGGGTGGAATTCCTGGGTCCTAGGATAGGTGCATACTTAACTTTATGAGAAACTACCAGACCAATTTTCAGTGTTGGTTCTGGCTGCTTAACATTCTTGCCAGCATTTGGTATTGTTAGTTGTCTAAATTTTAGCCATTCTAGTGGGTGTGTAGTGGTATCTTATTGTAGTTTTGATTTGCATTTCCCCAGTTACTAAAGATACAAGTCACTTTTTCATGTGCTTATTGGTTAGTTAGTTCAATTGGTTATTGTCCTTAGAAGAACGTTCATCTTGCCCAGGAATGTATTTTTCTTTTTGAAGTATCTAAGTCTTTTACCCACTTTTAAAAAGCCTTTTTTTTTTTTTTTAATTGAGTTGTAGAAGTAGTTTATATATTCTGGATACAAGTCCTTTAACAGTTATATGTGGCATGCCAATTTTATTTTTATAGTGGTCTCTTTCTTTTTAAAATTTTTCCTCATCACTCTTTCCATATGATATTGAAAGAGGCCGGGCAAGGATCAGACTACACTGGTCACGGTCAAGAGATCTTTATTGGAGGTATCGAGCGGAGAAGGAAGAGAAGAGAAGAGAGAGAGGAGAAGAGAAGAGAGGAGAGGAGAGGGGAGGGGAGAGGAGAGGAGAAGAGAAGAGAGAGAGCTGCTGGTGTGCTGGGTTTTATATCCCTTGGGCCTACATGGGGCGGGCCCAAGGGAAGGCAGGAGATGCTTCTTTCTGATTGGCCCTCCTTTGGCGGATTCAGACAGTGCCCGGTCAAGGAGGGGAGAAGAACCCGGAACCTGCGCCATTAAGGTACCCCTGTTACCTAACAGATATAATGTTCTCTTTTGATAAGCAGAAATTAAAAATTTTGAAGTCTAATTTGTAAATTTAAAATTTTATGATTAGTGCTTCCTAACATAAACCATCCACATCTTTCCCTTAAAAGTATAAAGTCTGAAGCTGGGCACGGTGGCTCACACCTGTAATCCCAGCACTTTGGGAGGCCGAGACTGGCAGATCACCTGAGGTCAGGAGTTTGAGACCAGCCTGGCCAACATGGCGAAAGCCCATCTCTACTAAAAATACAGAAACTAGCTGGGCTTGGTGGCGGGCACCTGTAATCTCAGCTACTCGGGAGGCTGAGGTATGAGAATCGCTTGAACCTGGGAGGCCGAGGTTGCAATGAGCCGAGGTTGTGCCACTACACTCCAGCCTGGGCAGCAGAGCAAGACTCTGTCTCAAAAAAAAAAAAAAAAAAAAAAGTATAAAGTCAGCTGAAGTGATATGAAAGCTTTTTGTGATCACAGACCTAAGCGTTTGAATTGCAAATATAACTTGGTGTGTAAAAGCTCTGCAGTATGGATGCAGGAATTAAATGTCTGTCTGGAAAGAATGGTAACAAATGTATTTATTGGGGTTTGTGTGAGAGAATTGGCAGATAACCAGGAAAGCAAATTTATTTTCCTTTTAAATATGGAGGAAAATTTACGAAGGAAAAGCAAATTTATTTTCCTTTTAAATATGAAAACATGAAGTAATCTTTTGTAGTGTTTACTACCTACATTGATTGCCTTTCTCTGCATTAATTTCTCAAAAATTTTCTTCGCTAATTTTCTTGAGGAGCTCTTTTATCTATTTAATGTCTTTACAAACACATATGCAAAAGAGTCTCAGACACATCTTATTTGATGATTGTCATGGAAAATATTAAGGGTTTGTGTACAAATGTTTATATTTATAATATGGTGTTTTGCTTCCAAGAAAAATTTATGGTCTTCTCTATGCAAGTGTTTTCATTTTTGTTGTTAGTTGTTCTTATTTCCAAGTCCTTTCTGTTTTTTCTTTAATTTTTATTTTTACTTTTATTTTTGTGACAGAGTCTCGCTCTGTCACCCTGGCTGGAGTGCAGTGGTGCGATCTCGGCTCACTGCAACCTCTGCTTCCTGAGTTCAGGCAGTTCTCGTGCCTCAGCTTCCCTAGTAGCTGGGATTACAGGCGTGCACCACCATGCCCGGCTAATTTTTGTATTTTTAGTAGAGATGGGGTTTTACCATGTTGGCTATGCTGGTCTCTAACTCCTGACCTCACATGATCCACGTGCCTCGACCTCCCAAAGTGCTGGGATTACAGGCGTGAGCCACTGTGTCCAGCCAATAAATACTTTAAAAATAAATTTTCAGGCCAGGCGAGGTATCTCATGCCTGTAATCCCAGCACTTTGGGAGGCTGAAGCGGGTGGATCATGAGGTCAAGAGATCGAGACCATCCTGGCCAATATGGTGAAACCCCGTCTCTACTAAAAATACAATAATTATCTAGGCATGGTGGCTGCGCATCTGTAGTCCCAGCTACTTGGGAGGCTGAGGCAGGAGAATCGCTTGAACCCAGAAGGCGGAGGTTGCAGTGAGCCGAGATCACGCCACTGCACTCCAGCCTAGTGACAGAGCAAGACTCTGTCTCAAAAAAAAAATAAAATTTTTTTTTCAGCAATGTGTGGAAAATATACATAAGATATAAGAACAATAAAATGCTACTGTCTAAGAGATGAGGTGGCTCACACCTGAATCCAGCACTTAGGTGGGCAGATAACCTGAGGTCAGGAGTTGACACCAGCCTGGCCAGCATGGCGAAACTCCATCTCTACTAAAAATACAAAAATCGGGGTGGTGGCGTACACCTGTAATCCCAGCCACTTGGGAGGCTGAGGCACAAGAATGGCTTGAACCCTGAAGGTGGAGGTTGCAGTGAGCCGAGATCACACCACTGCATTCTAGCCTGGGCGACAGAGCGAGACTGTGTCTCAAAACAGAAAGGACTTGGAAATAAAAACAGCTAACAACAAAAACCTGTAACATAGTCATTTATTATCATTATCAAGTATTATGTACTGTATATAAGTGTATGTACCACACTTTCATATGACTGGCAACGCAGTAGGTTTATTTACACTAACATCATTGCAAACACATGGGTAAGGCATGTGTTACAACATTATGATGGCTATGACAATATGATAGGAATTCCCCACCCTCCCACCCGAGACGGAGTCTTGCTGTGTCGCTAGGCTGGAGTGCAGTGGCGTGATCTCCACTTACTGCAACCTCCGCCTCCCGGGTAAGCAATTCTCCTGCCTTAGCCTCCTGAGTAGTGGGGATTACAGACGCGCACCACTACACCCAGCTAATTTTTGCATTTTTAGTAGAGACGGGCTTTCACCATGATGGCCAGGATGGTCTTGATCTCTTGACCTCGTGATCTGCCCACCTCTGCCTTCCAAAGTGCTGGGATTACAGGTGTGAGCCACCGTGCCTGGCCTGTGATAGGAATTTTTTAGCTCCATTGTAATGTTATGGGACCACCATGATACATGCAGTCTCTCATTGACTGAAACGTCATTATGTGGTGTATATAGAATGCATTTATGACAGCAGGACTTCCCCATTTTGATAGTGTTTTCATTTATTCCTTTTTCTTTTTTTTCCGAGACAGAGCTTTACTCTGTCACCCAGGCTGGAGTGCAGTGGCGTGATCTTGGCATCCTCCAACTCCTGGGTGCAAGCAATTTTCCTGCCTCAGCCTCCCAAATAGCTGGGATTATAGGACGCCACCATGTCCAGCTAAGGTTTGTAGTTTTAGAGATGGGGTTTCACCATGTTGGTCAAACTGGTCTCAAACTCCCCCACCCCAAGTGATCTACCCACTTCGGCCTCCCAAAGTGCTGGGATTACAGGCATGAGCCACTGCACCCGACCACATTTTCATTTATTCTTTAACTTCTATTCTGGGTTGTGGTAGCATAAAGATGGATTATGTTTATTGCTGAAATAAACCTGTTGTCCAAATTTTGATGTTCCCCAGCGATTATCTTTCTACTTAGATTTATGTACAGCATTCGCAGAGCAAAAAGATAGATGATCTTATTTTTCCTGGATTCAGAGGCAGAGAGTAGTTGTTAGAATTCTAGTGTAATTGCTCGTTCATTTTCTTGACTCTGACATCTTTTTTTTAGAGGAGAATAACTTTGGTTAGTAAGCTCCAGATAATGGGCGAGAGTGTTAAACAATTTAATCTATCCATTTGAGTTCTAGTGTGGGTCTTTTTTGCATTTTGGTGAGTCTCCTGCTTGTGTTTAGATTAGTCTGAAAACTTTGATTTGGTTTAATATTTGAGGGCTTTCAGTGTTCTGTGCTGTACAGGAAATAAATCTCTGTCATTAACTCAAAGAATACTAAACTAACAATAAGGAGTAAATTACCTTGGAGGCTCTTCCCCTGTCTCATTCTCTGCGGTTCAAACTCATTAAATTAGTTTCTTCTTTTAAAATGTTTCTTCTTTTAAAATGATGGAAATTAGAATTCAGTTGACGTTTGTACAAAGTGGGGTTATATCTATGTATAAGTTTTGACTCCCCCCAAATTTAACTATTACTAGCCTACTGTTGACCAGGGGCCTGATGACATAGTTGATTAACACATATTTTGTATGTTATATGTTAACATGTATTTTATGTATATACTGCATTCTTTAAAGCAAGCTAGAGAAAAGAAAATGTTATTAAGAAAATTGTCTGGGTCTGGTGCCTCATGCCAGTAATCCCAGCTCGTTGGGAGGCTGAGGCGGGTGGATCACGTGGTCAAGAGATCAAGACCATCCTGGCCAATATGGTGAAATCCCGTCTCTACTAAAAATACAAACAGCCGGGCGTGGTGGCGCTCACCTGTAATCCCAGCTACTCGGGAGGCAGAGGCAGGAGAATCACTTGAACCCGGGAGGCAGAGGTTGCAGTGAGCTGAGATCGTGCCGTTGCACTCCAGCTCTTGGAGACAGAGCAAGACTCCGTCTCAGGGGGAAAAGAAAAAAAAAGAAAATCACAAGGAAGAGAAAATACACTTACTATTCATTAAGTAGGAGTGGACCATCACGAAGATCTTCATCCTCATCATTTTTGTGTTGAGTAGGCTGAGGAAAAGGAAGAAGAAAAGGCGTTGATATTGCTGTCTAAGGGATGGCAGAGGCAGAAGAAAATCCATGTGTCAGCAAACCCTCAAAGTTCAAACCTGTGTGGTACAAGGGCCAACTGTACTTTGTTTTCATAGAGATATATTAAAGTTTTATGAGTTTAGCTCATAGTGATCTTATAGGTTCTAAGCTCCATTTGAGGCCGGGCGCGGTGGCTCACACTTGTAATCCCAGCACTTTGGGAGGCCGAGGTGGGCGGATCACGAGGTCAGGAGATCGAGACCACGGTGAAACCCCGTCTCTACTAAAAATACAAAAAATTAGCCGGGCGTGGTGGCGGGCGCCTGTAGTCCCAGCTACTCGGAGAGGCTGAGGCAGGAGAATGGCGTGAACCGGGGAGGTGGAGCTTGCAGTGAGCCGAGATCGCGCCACTGCACTCCATCCTGGGCGACAGAGCGAGACTCCGTCTCAAAAAAAAAAAAAGCTTCATTTGAATATATTGCATGTAAAATAAGTGCTTTATCTGTGTTCCTTGTGTCTTTCTTGAATATTGTTGTTAATTTAAAATTTGTAATAGGTTATAATTCTTATGTTTTACCCATTTGTGAGCTTTATTTTTTGATAAGAACTTTATCCTGTACTTTTGCTGTGCTTTGTATAGTACTACAACTATGAAAGATTCTTGTTGACTGTTAATTATCTGAAAATGCTTCTTTTTGCTTCAGGTCAAATATTGAATAAACCTAGAGCATATAATTAACATTTTTATTAGGACTGTGGTTTGTATTTTGGCCAGTTTGGATTTAAGAATTATTTGTATTGGTTGGTGTAAAACTGATTTTTTTTTCTTTTTCTTTTTCTTTTGGAGATGGAGTCTCACTCTGTCACCCAGGCTGGAGTGCAGTGGCAGAATCTCAGCTCACTGCAACCTCTGCCTCCCGGGTTCTAGTGATTCTCCTGCCTCAGCCCCCTGAGTAGCTGGGATTACAGGCACGCACCACCATGCCTGGCTAATTCTAGTGTTTTTGGTAGAAATGGGGTTTCACCATGGTGGCCAGGCTGATCTTGACCTCCTGACCTTGTGATCTGCCTGTCTTGGCCTCCCAAAATGCTGGGATTATAGGCACGAGTGTTTTTTTTAGAGTAAGAGTAATTCACTGCATTATTTTTTTAAGGAAGAGGTATAACTTCCCAGATACTTGAAATGCAGCTAATATACAGTAGCCATTTACTTTCAACATAATTTCTCAGCATTTAATTTTTGTCAGTTTTTCATCAAAAATTTATTGAGGACTTACAGTAGTCAAGTACTGTGCTGTGCCCAGGGTAAAAAGATGGCAGTCCTAAGTCCTAGAAAGTTTATTGATGATAAATACAAATAATTAAATTGCAGATCAGTCTGATAAGTGCTATTCTATGGAAAAGCATACAGCCCTGGGCAGCACGGACGGGCACATCAGATAGCCCAACCAAACCAGAAGCTTGACTTGGTTGACTTAAGAATTATTTAAAACTCTTTTGCATGTTACATTAATAAAGTTTATTTAATACATGTATTTATATGTTTCAGAAAAAATTGTTCTTAATTTAACATTTATAAAAGGGTACAATACTGGTGTTTTCTCTGACTCTGATCTTCTTGATAGACAGTGTACTGAGTTCTCTGTGATATATTTTGTTCATAATCGTGACCATTTCACGTATCCATAATTTTTTTTCTCTAAAAATGTCTCTAGACTACATAGTTCTGTTTTTAGGAATGAGAATAAATGGGATCAAAGTGTACTCTTGTTCTAAGAAACTAATGACAGTTTATTTGTTGGAAGTTCTGCCTCATAAGAGCTTCTGATATTTACCTAAAATGTATGAATAGTAGTTGTGATCTGTCATTGTTTTTGCAGATATATTATTGTTGTAATAAAAGTCGTAGGCCCTGTCAGACAGTTAAGAATTTTCATTATTGTTGTTGACAATATTCTACCATTTCATTGAGATATAGCTTGGTGTAATAATAGTACAGTCCCTGGAGTAAATTTTAGACAAAGACTTTCCCAGCCTTTCAAAATCAAGCTGAGTGTTAGAGTGAGAAGTACACTAGTGGGTGTTGCTATAAAATTTGGAGTGTGAGATCATTTTGCAGTGTGTCGGGAACAGACTTCCCAAATAGACATTCTAGTATTATCTTACAACTCGATCTTTCCTTAAACTCAATGTATCTGTTTTTGGTTGATCATTAGAGACGTCTGTGATGTGTGAATATGCCCATTTTATCTTCTGTATGAATATGCTGGAGAAAGAGTAGCCTTGCTTGTAGTCTGCTTTTTTCCTTCTTCTAAAGGAGTTGGCAGGAATTTTTATAAAATAAAGCTAGCCTGATTGTAGCCAAAAGAGGAAATGTTGGTTTATATTTTAGTGGAGGAAACTGCTGTATAGACTTCTAGGCTGCCAGTCAGAGCATTGTTTTATTTTTATACTACAGTAAAATGGGTGCAGGCGGAGCTGAAGAACCAGACACACTAGCAGTTAACGTTTTCTTTCTTTACCAAAATAGTAATTGCCACGCTACATTTAGCCATATGTGGCGAAGCGTGTGTGAAACTATTAGCTGTAGCCAACATATATTTCTCCTGACTTGAATGAATTAATGACGAATGGTCAAAAAGGGAGGAACAGTCCTACCTAGAAATCAGCTTCCCTGTTGAATTTCACTTCTGGTATTTCCCTTTGGGATATATTCACTCAGGAGTGTCGGGATTTTTTTGACTTCCAAGGGAAAGAAACTAGGCTTCAGAGAATTAGCGTTTTGATACATCTTTTTATTGAGAGTCTTTTGAACTCCAGCAACTGTTAATCTTTAAAAGATGATGCTGGTAGTGAAATGCATTTTTAAATTTATATTCATGAATTTAAATTCCTGATTTTTTTTTTTTTTTTGGTGAGTTTATTCTTTGAAAGAAATAGCAGTGTTTTTCAAGTGTTTGAAGACTACCAGAATTGAAAGTTCACTACTTGCTAAAAGCATAATACCCAAACCGGAAATAATAAAGGAAAATGTCATTGTCTTTGTATTAAAAAAAAATCTATTAAAAGTCATCATAAACAATGTTAAAAGAAAAATGGCTGAGTTGGAAAAATACTGTAACATACACAGCAGGTGAAAGATTATTTTCCTAATATGAAGAGCTCTTAAAATGGATTAGGAAAAAATGTTCAATAACAAAATGGGCAAAGAACAAGAAGAGAGGAGTCACAAAAGTAGATATACAAAGATACATATAGAAATGATTTGTAATATGTATCAGAATTACAATTGTGCATACTTTGTGATCCAGCAGTTCCATCTTTGAGAATTCCCAAGAAAAATGTGGATTCATGTGTAAAGATATGTATGTGAAAGTGCCTCTTACAATAGTGAAAAATGAGAACCAACCTAAAATATCCATAAGTGGAATTTTATGACCAACATCTTCTCTCCAACCAATTTTTTTATTATGGTAAAATATATATAACATAAAATTTACCATCTTAACCATTTTGAAGTGTACAGTTTAGTGGCATTCAGTATATCCCATCCATCTCCAGAACTCTCTTCATCTTGATAGACTGAAACTCTATACCCATTAAACAGTAACTCCTCATTCTGTCCCCCTCCTACGTCCTGGCAACCACTGTTCTGTTGCCTTCTTTATCAGTTTGACTGCTCTGGATACCTCATGTCGATGGATACATACAGTGTTTGTCTTTCTGTGATTGGCTTATTTCACTTGGCACAATGCCTTGAAGATTCATCCGTATTGTAGCATGTGTAAGAATTTCTTTCCTTTTTAAGGCTGAAAATCATTAGCAGGTGATATGGTTTGGCTGTGCCTCCATTCAAATCTCAACTGGAATTGTATCTCTCAGAATTCCCACATGTTGTGGGAGGGCCATAGGAGGAGGTAATTGAATCACGGCGGCCTGTCTTTCCCATGCTATTCTCGTGATAGTGAATAAGTCTCACGAGATCTGATGGGTTTATCAGGGGCTTCCGCTTTTGCTTCTTCCTGATTTTCTCTTGCTGCCGCCATGTAAGAAGTGCCTTTTGCCTCACGCTGTGATTCTGAGGCTTCATCAGCCATGTGGAACTGTAAGTCCAGTTAAACCTCTTTTTATTTCCAGTTTTGGGTACGTCTTTATCAGCAGCGTGAAAACGAACTAATAGAGCAGGCACCTTGTTTCCAAAAAAAAAAAAGATTTTTTCAATGGATAATACAGGTATTTATACCCTCATTTAAAGTATGAGGAATCTGAAACCCAGAAAGATGGTGACATGTCTAAATGTCATAACTAGTCGGTGTGAGAGCCAGAACCAAAACTCGTGTTTTCTCATCACAGTTTAGTGTTCTTCCCAGTATGGTACACTGCTAGGCCTTGAATACAAGGAATGATCTTTTATTGTTGCTTCTTCATTCCTAAAAAGAAGATTTTTGATGTAACAGCCTATTGGAATTCATTGTATAATGTGCTGGAATTTACGTAACCATTCAGATTAAAGGTTCATATACCTTCTTTAGGGATACAAGCTAAAGATACGCCCTCTCAAACATTTTTAGTAGTTTATCTGCATTAATACCTTTAATTAGTCACCCATGTTGTTATCGTCCCCTGTATACAAAGCTTTGCATATTCTAATTAAAAAAATTTTGCTATATTATTATCTTTGGGCATTACTAGTTTTGATTTCTGCAGTCTGCTCTGTTTTTGCTACTAGAGGAGGAAAGCTCATTTGGAGTTTTCTTTTTTTTCTTGGTTCTAGTTTTAGTGGGCTGCAAGGATTGCTGTGAATGCCAGCTCTATCACTTACTCTGTGATCTTGGACAAGTGCTTAAACCTCTCTAAGCCTCGTGCCCTCATCTATAAAATTAAAGAATAGTACATGTGTTGGGTACCTAAAATAGTCAAATTCACAGAATCAAAGCATGTAATGGTAGTTGCCAGGGGTGGGGGGAAATGGAGAGTTACTCATCAACAGGAATATAAACTTTTGGTTGAGATGAATAAGCTCTAGAGATTTGATGTACAACATTGTACCTGTAGTCAGCAGTAATGCATTGTACACTTAAAAGTTGTTAGGAAAGTAGATGTCATGTTAAGGGTTTTTACTACAGTAAAATAAATAAAGAGTCCATGTGTCATAATGAAGATTAAATAACATAAAAAATGTGTGCCACAATCTGGCATATACAAACTACTTGTTAAATGTTAATATTTATTATTTAATGTTTATAATACTTAAAAGTCATTTTGTATTTCGCTGTCTTTTGGTTTTGTTTGTTTTGACAAGGAGCCTTGCTCTGTCACCCAGGCTGGAGTGCAAGTGGTGTGATCTTGGCTTACTGCAAACTCCACCTCCGAGTTCAAGCAATTCTCCTGCCTCAGCCTCCTGAGTAGATAGGATTACAGATTCGTGCCACCATGCCTGGCTAATTTTTATATTTTTAGTAGAGACGGGGTTTTACCATGTTGGCCAGGCTGGTCTTGAACTCCTGACCTCATGATGTGCCTGACTCGGCCTCCCAAAGTGCTAGGATTACAGGCGTGAACCATCGTGCCTGGCCAATTTTTTTATTTTTAGTAGAGATGTGGTTTTATCATGTTGGCCAGGCTGGTCTTGAACTCCTGGTGATCCGCCTGCCTCGGCCTCCCAAAGTGCTGGGATTACAGGTGTGAGCCCCCGCGCCTGGCCATCCTTTGTATGTTTTGATGAATTTTTTTTTTCTTTTTTTTTTTTTAGACAGAGTTTCACTCTTGTTGCCCAGGCTGGAGTGCAATGGGTGCAATCTTGGCTCACTGCAACCCCCACCTCTCAGGTTCAAGCGACTCTCCTGTCTCAGCCTCCCAAGTAGCTCAGATTACAGGCACATGCCACCACGTCCAGCTAACTTTTGTATTTTAGTAGAGACAGGGTTTCATCATATTGGTCAGACTGGTCTTGAACTCCTGACCTCAGCTGATTCGCCCACCTCAGCCTCCCAAAGTGCTGGAATTACAGGCGTGAGCCACCACGCCCGGCCGTTTTGATGAAATTTTTTGAATGAGTGTATTCATATTCCTGTAGATTTCCCATTTCCCATATTCCCTCAACTTTAGTTTCTGTGTAATATCTTCTATTAATTTTGAACAGTGTCTTTATTATAGTTTATGCAAAGTGAGGAGTGAGTGCCATACTTATTTTGCTTCCTGTTGGGAATAAACTGAAGTTAAATTACTGACATTTTGCATATTATCTCAATCATTTTTTAAAGACCTGTAAAACAGAATAAGGTGAATCCTAATTTGCTAGATGCAGATTCCTTGTAGCTATTTTTGATTCCTGCAGGCTGCTCTGATTTGCTGCTTGAGGAGGAAAGCTGATTTGGGGTTTTCTTTTTGTCTTGGTTCTAGCACATGCAGATGACGATCCAGGCTCTCCAGGATGAATTGCGGATCCAGAGGGACCTGAATCAGCTGTTTCAGCAGGATAGTAGCAGTAGGACTGGCGAACCTTGTGTAGCAGAGCTGACAGAGGAGAACTTTCAGAGGCTTCATGCTGAGCATGAGCGGCAGGCCAAAGAGCTGTTTCTTCTTCGAAAGACATTGGAGGAAATGGAGCTGCGTATTGAGACTCAAAAGCAGACCCTAAATGCTCGGGATGAATCCATTAAGAAGCTTCTGGAAATGCTGCAGAGCAAAGGACTTTCTGCCAAGGCTACTGAGGAAGACCATGAGAGAACAAGACGACTGGCAGAGGCAGAGATGCACGTTCATCACCTAGAAAGCCTTTTGGAGCAGAAGGAAAAAGAGAACAATATGCTGAGAGAGGTATGTGACTACTTTTTTAGTTTTATGATTTATTGATTATCTTTTTTTTCCCTGATTAATCAGCATCTTGGCCCCAATGAATCTACGTGCTCTGCTGTGCTAGTGGAAGAGAATTTCATCTTTTGTATTTAAGTGCGTCACTGATTTCTATTCTGATTTGCCCCGTTGTATGGGATGACATTGGTATGTATGCTGGCTCAGTGACTTTCTGGGTCTTTTCTCTCCTGCTCCTCTGATTTTGAGAGTTCATTTGTTGCTAAAGGGGTACAAAAATTACTTGATTTTTCACTCATCTCTAGATCTGTTCATAGAGACAACAAACACAACAAAACCAGAATCAGAGTAGCTAACCATTGCTCAATTTAAAAATATTAATAAAAGAGGGTAAGCGGTTATCTCAGCTTATATGTGCTTATAAAAGTCCTTGGCAGCAATAATGGATATTTGCCCTGTGGTTTCCATGGAAACTGTTGCCTTGCTGTAAAAGATACGTGATAAAAATCATTGGCTGCCATGGAGGCATAGCTGGAGAGAGTGATGTAGAGACACAGTGTTACTTATTTTTAGCTGACCTAGGTGACTACTGATAATTTTTTACTTTTCTAAATAATGTATCGTTTTAAGAAGGCATAAAGGAAATCATCTTATATTGAATTAAAAAATTAATAGCCATAATAACTTTCTATATATAGTCGGACTTCAGGTAATTTTCACTTTTGGGCAGGGGAAAATAAATCCCCAATCTGTGTTAGTATGAGTATGAATAATTCCTTTTTAAATGAAATGTGAGGAAGGAGGTTAAAAAAATGGCATATTCCCAAAGCAGCAAAATAATAATTAAAAAAAAATACTTATAAATTTGTAGGTTGTTCTATAATTTTTCCTTTTGTAAAAAGTCTGAAATCTTTATTTTAAACAGTGAGGGCATTTTTATTTTTGAAGTAGAACATCATTGTTTTTTAAAAACATGATGTTATTTCCCTGGAAATCCATTGTAGTAAAATTAGAAAATAGATTAACAAAAACTTATAACTCAAGGTATTGTTACCTAGTAATAATTATTAACTTATGTATATGCTTCCAGTCATTTTTTTTAATTTTAAATTTTTATTTTTAGAGATAGGGTCTCACTCTGTCACTTAGGCTGGAGTGCAGTGGCATGATCATGGCTCACTGCAGCCTTGAAATTCTGGGCTTAGGCGAGCCTTCTGCCTTAGCCTCCCTAGTAGGTAGGTCTACAGGTGCATGCCACCATGCATTGTTAATTTTTAAATTAAAAAAAATGTTTTGTAGAGACAGAGTCTCCCTATGTTGCCTAGGCTGGTCTTGAACTCCTGGCCTCAAGCAATCTTCCCTCCTTGGCTTCTGAAAGTGCTGAGATTACAGGCCGTATGCCTATGCCTGGCCCATTATTATTATTGTTATTATTATTATTATTATTTGAGATAGAGTTTTGCTCTGTCCCAGGCTGGAGGGCAGTGGCGCAATCTTGGCTCACTGCAACCTCTGCCTCCTGGGTTCAAGCTATTCTCCTGCCTCAGCTTCCTGAGTAGCTGGGACAACAGGCGTGCACAAGCTAAAATTAGTATTTTTAGTAGAGACAGGGTTTCTCCATGTTGGCCAGGCTGGTCTCGAACTCCTGACCTCAGGTGATCCACCTTCCTCTGCCTCCCAGAGTGCTGGGATTACAGGTGTAAGCTACTGCACCCAGCCCCATTTTTATCATTTATACATTCCTTCATTATTTCTGTTTCTTTTTTTCTCTTACAAGGATGGAGTACTGTGCATCAGCACTGTTCAGTAAGACTTTCTGGGTGGAGTGCTAATTAAGTTGGGAAGGGGATTTTGTAACAGGGTAAGTGTCCTTTAGGATATGCTGTTTCAGTGGAGATCTGAAGAGAAGAAGCCAGCTTTGCCAAGTAAAATCATTTCATGAAGAAGCGTTAACAGTTTTAAAGACCTCATAGGAAGGAGTTTTGAGGAAACAGGAGGGAGGCTGGAGGGCAAGAATATACTGTATAAGGGGAAGACTTAATGAGATGCGAAATTGGAGAGGTAGCCAGAGTCAGATTCATCACATATTTATTGGACACCAACCATGTGCACAGCACTAAGGATATAGCAGCAAACAAATCCATGCTGTCTTTGAGGAAAAAGTACCTGCCTTTATGATTCTTGCAGATAATGCAACAATTTTATTCAAAATGGGAGAGAGAACCATTCCACTGTTGAATCAAGGGAGTGACACAATCTGATTTAGCTTTTAAAATTTACTCTGGTTGTGTTGAGAATAAATGGAGGAAGGAGAGAAGAGTGAACAAGGGAGTATAGTAAGTAATCTAGGTTAGGGGAATGGCGACTTGAAATGATTGCTGGAGATGTACAGAATATCACTAGCATATCAAGAAGCACAAAGAATTATGGGCTGGCAATGCTAGGATATCCAAAAATTTCATTAGTTATTGAATTATTGTCCATCTTTAAAAAAAACTGGCATTTAATCAATTCTTTTTTGGAGATGGAGTCTCGCTCTGTTGCCCAGGCTGGAGTGCAATGGTGCGATCTCGGCTGACTGCAGCCTCTGCCTCCCAGGTTCAAGCAATTCTCCTGCCTCAGCCTCCCGAGTAGCTGAGATTACAGGTGCGTGCCACCAGGCCCGGCTAATTTTTGTATTTTTAGTAGAGACGGGTTTCACCATGTTGATCAGGCTGGTCTCGAACTCCTGACCTCGTGATCCACCTGCCTCGGCCTCCCAAAGTGCTGGGATTACAGGCGTGAGCCACCGCACCTGGCCCGCATTTAATCAGTTCTAAAGGTCACAGCTTTCCCTGTTTTAACAATGAAATTGAGTTAAGTGTTAACACTTGGTGTCATGTTAACAGTCTCTATCAGCAAAGCAGCAGTCCTGGTATATTTATTTGCCTGTGTATTCACAAATATAATCATGTCCATTCATTTTGTCATCATTTCAGCTGAGGTATGAGCATTGTGTTGGCATTTCCCATGTTAACTTTGTTGTTCAGTGTTTCTGCATAAATATTCTGTGAATCAGCATTGAAACAAAATTACTGGGTATGGAGAAAGTTATGAAAAGTTTCTGATGATATGTGATTAAACTCTGTTTAAATTAGTTAAAAAAATCTAACTCTTGCAATCAGTATTAAGTAAAAATTCTAGGCTGAGTGCAATGGCTCATGCCTGTAATCCCAGCACTTTTGAGAGGCCAAGGTGGGCGGATCACCTGAGGCCAGGAGTTCGAGACCAGCCTGGGCAATATGGCAAAACCCTGTCTCTACTAAAAATACAAAAATTAGCTGGGTGTGGTGGTGCACGCCTGTAATCCCAGCTCTTTGGGAGGCTGACACATGATAATTACTTCAACCCAGGAGGCGGAGGTTGCAGTGAGCCAGGGTTGCACCACCGCACTCCAGCCTGGCAACAGAGTGACACTCTGCCTCAAAAACAAACAAAGAAAACGCTAAATGATAAAGTTTTGTGTCATGATGTGTTTGGAGGCATTTCCACTATTTCTTTTCAGCACATACAACAGTGGTGTGTCTTAGAATCAGTGGCATCTTAGATTTGATGAAATAAGGTAGCATTAAAATGGCATTTGTAGCTATTAATAGTAACATTTGTAATTAGTTTTACATTTTCTTTATGAACATGATTTTGTAGATAGCAGGTAAATAATTCTCCCCCCCAAAAGCCAAAAGACAAAAAGTAGGATTTCAATTAAGCATTGTATTTTCTGTTTGTACACAAATCACATTGTTGTGTGACTGCTTATTCTTAGATTTTGTATTATTTTGCTGTAGCTCCTTTCATTTGATTGATAGAAGAGTGGGGACATCTATTGGACAAATGCTGAATTACAGGCAAGACTTGGTTAGTGCTGGGGGCTTGACAGGTGATTCTGTTATACACCAACATTTGAGGCCCCAACTTTGGTTTTCAGTCCGCTAGCAGAGGATACCTAAGTTGGCTGTGGAATTTTTGGGTCTTCAATCCATATGCATACCAAACATTGTCTATAGGCCAACTAAATAATATATTTCAGTATGTGCTCCTACTTATTTAAATGCTGGTAGATGCTATTGTGATTAATAAAATACAACTTTGTTTTAAAACATTATTGCAGCCTGCTAGATTTTTTGTCTCTATTTTAAATCAACAACTGCTATCATGTTAGGTTTGCAAAAATTTTTGAGGTTAAAAGTGCTAATATTTGAATATGTTCTAGGCTAGGGAATTCCGAATCTAGCATATCTGAGGACTGCTTGTCAGTATTATTGGCAGTTAGAAGGTATGAACAGAGGAGATTGGAGAAAAAAAGAAACATATAGATTAGATAGATAGATAGATATATAGATAGATATAGAAAAAAATAGAAAACAAATAGGAATTTAAAAGGATTTTTTTTTTTTTTTTTTGAAGACAGAGTCTGGCTCTGTCTCCCAGGCTGGAGTCACTGCAACCTCCGCCTCCCGGGTTTAAGCAATTCTCCTGCCTCAGCCTCCTGAGTAGCTGGGACTACAGGTGCCTGCCACCACGCCCGGCTAATTTTTGTATTTTTAGTAGAGATGAGGTTTCACCATGTTGGCCAGGCCGGTCTCAAACTCCTGACCTCAAGTGATCCTCCCGGCTCGGCCTCCCAAAGTGCTGGGACTACAGGCATGAGCCACCATGCCCGGCCAAAAAAGAAAAAGAAATTCTTAGTTTATCTTTTGTAGCAATTTTGGAAAATGAGAACAGTTGCATACCTTATTAAAGTTATTTCTCCTTTTTTTTTCTTTTTTTTTTTTTGCGACAGAATCTTGCTCTATCGCCCAGGCTGGAGTGCGGTGGTGTGATCTTGGCTCACCGCAACCTCCGCCTCCTGGGTTCGAGTTATTCTCCTGCCTCAGCCTCCCAAGTAGCTGGGATTACAGACATGTGCCACCACGCCTGGCTAATTTTGTATTTTTAGTAGAAATGAGGTTTCACTGAGTTGTCCAGGCTGGTCTCAAACTCCTGACCTCAAGTGATCCGCTGGTCTTGGCTTCCCAAATGCTAGGATTACAGATGTGAGCCATTGTGCCTGGCCCTTCCTCTCCTTTTTAAATTACATCATTTGTCCTTCATTTCCATTTTGACAAGGTGACATTGTCTCAGCACAGTGCTATTACCAGAGATGGTAGTGGGTTCAGGTACAATGGTGCGTGACACTGGGCAAGTTAAGATATGAAAAAGTGGTGACAGTTCTTTCCATTTACCCTCCTTTCTTTTTTATTTCTGTCTCCGCTGTGTTGTGAGTATGATAAATTCAGAACTTGTGTGGAGGACTGAATCTGTGAAGGGACTTCACGAACAATGTGGACCTTCTACCCTTGAACAAAGGGTGCTGAGGGCTAAGATTTGAAACTTGAGAAGACATTTTCAGACATAAGTTTTACTTTTTCTTTTTCTTTTCTTTTATTTTATTATTATACTTTAGGTTTTGGGTTACATGTGCACAATGTGCAGGTTTGTTACATATGTATCCATGTGCCATGTTGGTTTGCTGCACTCATTAACTCGTCATTTAGCATTAGGTATATCTCCTAATGCTGTCCTCCCCCCTCCCCCAACCCCACAACAGTCCCCGGAGTGTGATGTTCCCCTTTTTAATCACACATACTTCTTTCTCTCAGGTGTGCAAGTAAAAGTTGACTTACTTTTACAAAGAAACAACTAGGGAAAAGGAGAATTACTGAATTTTGTTTTTCAGGCATGGTGGCTCATGCCTGTAATCCCAGCACTTTGGGAAGCTGAGGCAGGCAGATCACTTGAGGTCAGGAGTTCAAGATCAGCCTGGCCAACATGCTGAAACGCCGTCTCTACTAAAAATACAAAAATTAGCCAGGTGCATGGTGATGCATGCCTGTGGTCCAAGCTACTTGAGAGGCTGAGGCAGGAGAATTGCTTGAACTACTCAGGAGGCGGAGGTTGCACTGAGCCGAGATGGTGCCACTGCACCAAAAAAAAAAAAAATTTCGTTTCTAACTTGTTTATTTTCTAACTGTAAATTAGTCATTATTCTTTAGTTAATTAATGAGAGAAAATGAACATATTTCCTATAGTCTACCACAGTTGAAAGTGTATTATAGCAACATTAAACGGACTAAGACAAAAAAAGACAAATAGAGTATAACAAGATTCAGATAACTCTACCTCTGATTTTTTCGAATGAAAATTTTCAGCCCAAAAGGAGTGAAATAAAGTGACCAGATAGCATATTCTACTTCTTACACTTATTTTAATAGTACTTGTATTTCCAGTCTTCTCTCTTGATTGACAGTGCAGGAGGCGTAGGCTTGATGTGCTTGGTGGGAAAGGGGAGCTCATCAGCTCACTGACTGGAAGATGTGTTCGTAGTGAACTGTAAGGTGCAGGCTTCTGAATGGGAGTTTGTTTTGAGCAATGGGTTTTAAAATGTCTTTGTAGAAAAGCTTTATGCCTATGAATGGTTTAAAATACACCCCAATTCTTTATTGTATGCAGGGAAGGATTTTTTTTTTTTTTTTTTTTTTGAGATAGGGTCTGACTTTGTCACCTAGAGTGCAGTGGCGTGATCTTGGCTCACTGCAGCCTCCACCTCCCAGGCTCAAGCAGTCCTCCTGCCTCAGCCCCCACAAGTAGCTGGGACTACACATGAGCCCCACCATACCCAGCTAGTTTTATGTATTTTTCATAGAGACGGGGTTTCACCATGTTGCCCAGGTTGGTCTCGAACTACTGAGCTCAAGTGATCTGCCTGCCTTGGCTTCCCAAAGTGTTTGGATTACAGGCATGAGCCACCGCACCCAGTCAGGACTTTTTATTCAAATGGATTTTTCTGTTTTCTTTATATTTTGCTTGTGTGCTTGCTAGGGCATAAAAATGAAATTACAGTAGTTTCACCTTAAAGTGAATCAGTTTGGAGTTACCGATTTGGAATCAGGTAAAATGCTAAAGAGGAGAAATCAGATGAAATAAGTTGAAAATCTAAGTTGTGTGTTATTTTTTTAAAATGCAGTTTTAATATTTTCAAGTAGATATAGAAATACCAAATAAAAATGTTGTAAAATATAGGTTATAAAATTTTGTTAATAAATGAAGATTGTTTACAGTTAGAATAGTTCATTTTATTTTTGTTCAATTTAAAGTTTGGCAGTCATTTATTGAACAGATACTATTAAATGTCTACTGTGTGCTCAGTCGATCACCTTGTAGTGTGCAGAACGGATTCAACGTGGACAAACTGTAGGCTGGGAGGAGGCTGATGAGTGTGTCGTTTTAAGGCAGGCGAGAGGTTATTATGGCCTAAACTAATTAATGTGTTAGGTGTTGGGATGGAGGAAAACAAATAATTTTAAGAGATTTTAAAAACTCTTTTTTGTTACAATATAGAATACATGTAGAAAATAGAGTAAAACAGGTGTATAGTTAAGTAAATTATAAAGTAAGCACCCTCATAACCACTACCTAGGTCTAGAAATAGAACTTTCACAGCTACCCAGAAGCCCTGCAGGAACTCTCCCTTCCATCTAAAAGTAACCAGTATTCTGGGTTTTGTAGTTATCATGCCTTTGCTTATTATATTTATCACATCTGATCGTTAATATCATAGTATTGTTATATTGTATTATATGTTAAATTAATATCATTCCTAGGTATCATCCCTAAGAATTATGGCTTTGTTTTGTCTGTTTTTCGAAAATATGCTTTAAATCTCTTAATTACAGATTTGCCCCTAATTTCTCCCTTTTTTTTCTCATGCAGTTCGAGCATTTCTTGGCTTATTAGCTGGAATGACAATTCCATCATCTTTGTAATATCCATGTTTATTTCAGTGGAATGACTTGTCTCCTGGTTATAGGTTGTATTTTCCTACTTTGTGTGTATAGAATTTGTTGTATGATGGACATTATGGACACAAGGTGATTGAGTATCTGGATTTTGGTATCTTCCTTAATGAAGGGTTGTTTTGTCTAGCAAGAGTTAATTTACTTGGGGATTAACTTGATCCTTTCAAGACTTGCTTTTAAACTGTGTTAGGGTTGGTTTAGAATAGCCTTTTCGCTAGGCTACATCAGCACTACTCCTAAGGCTTGACCTTTTAGTGTCTCTACGAAATGCCTCTGCTGTTCTCCCCACTATTTGGAACTTGAATTTTTCACAGCCCTATGGGGTTCAGGTAGTTGCTTAACTCATGGCTCTCTGATAGTTGCTCTTTCTCCAGTAGCTCTTGATCTTATCTTGTGGAGGCTTGCCCTATACATGCACAGCTTAGTATTTGGGGGACCCTTGTCAGGTTAGACAGTGCTGCTTTTCTGGTGAGCTTCCTTCTCTGTGTTTTGTTTTTAATTTTTAATTTTTTTTTTTTTTGAGACAGTGTCTCACTCCGTTGCCCAGGCTGGAGTGCAGTGTCGCGATCTCGGCTGACTGCAACCTCTGCCCCCCAGGTTCAAGCGATTCTCCTTCCTCAGCCTCCTGAGTAGCCGGGATTGCAGGTGCCCACCACCGTGCTCAGCTACCTTTTGTATTTTTGGAAGAGACAGGGTTTTGCCATGTTTGCCAGGCTGGTCTGGAACTCCTGGCCTCAAGTGATCTGCCTGCCTTGGCTTCCCAGAGTGCTGGGATTACAGGCATGAGCCATGGTGCCCAGACCTCTGGTATTTTGCTCTGCAAATTTTCACAGATTAATGGGAACCTTACTCATTGAACTGTCTTTGGAGCTTTGCAAGACTGCTGTTCTTTGTTTGGGCTTCCCCTCCTACGCCCCATACTAGACATATCTGGGCCATCACCTTGTTTATTTTCTCTCAAGGATCATAGTCCTGTATTGCCTGTTATCCAGGATCTGAAAACAGTTATTTCATGCATTTTGTTTAATTTTATGATAGTTTACCACAGGAGGGCCCGTCTCACCTTACGGTCAAAGTGAGAAGTATAATGGTAAATTTATTGAAAGATTTAAAGCAGATTAATGCCATGATTTGTGGATATTTTGTCAAGATCACCCTGGTGCTCTCTTGAAAATAGACAAAGGAGGTGGAAGAAAGCTAACTAGAGGCTGTTGCAAACTAGATTGGAAATGGGGTGAAATGGTTAGACTCAAGAAATACTTTTGCACGAGAACAATTAGGACCTGCTGTTGACTTGGTTGTGGGAAATGAAGATCAGGAGGAGAAAAAGGAGAGCTCTGGTGTTTGGCTTGAGCCACTTGAGCTCTGGTGTTTGGCAGTGCCATTTAATGAGACAGAGAAGACTTATCTCTCATCAGAGTCACCAGATGATGGGTGAGATTGAAGAAGAGGAAATCAAGAAATTTTTTTGATAAAATAAGTGTGAGTTGCCTGTTAGACATCTAAATAGAGATGCCAGATGGGCAGTTGGATGTATGAGTCCTGAAATCAGAGCAGAGGGCAGGCCTAGAAATTCATCAGCATTTCCATTGTATTTTAAACCATGTAGTAGATTAGAGAGTTTAGATGGAAAAGAGAAAAAGGTTAGAACTGATCACCTGGTCACTGGTCTAATTTAGACCTGGAGGTCTAATTTAGAAGGAAGAACCTATGAAGGAAACAGAGAAAGTGCAATTGGAGAGCGAGAACTAAAAACAGGAGAGTGTGATGTCATAATAGTCAAGAGAAAACAAGTGTCTAGGAGGGATTGAGCCCTTGCTTTGAATGCTTCTGAGAGTTCCAGGAAGATGAGGACAGAAATGTGTTCTTTAGAGTTGGTAACTTAGAATTTGTTGGTAGTCTTGATAAGTTGTTTCAATGGAGGGGTAGAAAAAGAAGCCAGATTAGGCTGCTTTTATGAGGTAAAGGGATCTTGTATGTCTGAAATATTTTTAAATTAATTAAAATAAAAAGAGTGAATGGGAGAGGAAGAAGGAGAGATACCAGATGTGGACCAGCTGTCTTCAGGGTAGGTATTTGAACACCTTGGAGTTCACAAAGACTTTGCAGTGGTGTGTGGGCAACGTGCAGGGCAGTTTCAGATTCTCAACTCCCACGTGTCATTCTCTGTATTTTAGTTGGCCGAAAACATATCTGTGAGATCATCTTTGTCCTCCCTTTTTATGGTTGCACTTTGCCCACTCTAAGTCCTCTTTATCCTTCAGCTCTCAGGTGTTCCTTAGGAAACTTTACAAGATCCCAAGACTAGGTCAGGATCTCCTAATTACTCTCTTACAGTGTTGTGGATATTTTCTTTATAACACTTTTTACATATGAATTACACAGCTACTTAAAAAGTATTTTCATTCATTTGACAAATATTTGAGTACTATCATTGTACTGTGTATTGTTCTGGGTGCCGATATACATCAGAGAATAAAAAAGAAAAATTCCTGGGATAGGAGAGACAAACAATAAACAGTTACAAATACCAAGAAAAAAGTAGATCTTGGTTAGGGAGATTGCGAGTGTATATTAGAGTCAAACCGTAAGTAAAAATGGGGTAATAAGGACGAGCCTGCTTGAGACTTTGATTTTTTTTTTTTTTTTTTTGACAGAGTCTTGCTCTGTCACCCAGGCTGGACTGCAGTGGCACCATCTCAGCTCACTGCAACCTCCACCTCCTGAGTTCAAGCCATTCTCCTGCCTCAGCCTCCCCAGTAGCTGGGATTACAGGTGCGCACCACCAGGCCCAGCTAATTGTTTTGTATTTTTAGTAGAGATAAGATTTTACCATGTTGGCCAGGCTGGTCTTGAACTCCTGACCTCATGATCCACCCGCCTTGGCCTCCCAAAGTGCTGGGATTACAGGTATGAACCACCGCTCCCGGCCGAGACTTTGACTTTTGAACAGACTTCAACAGTTAAGGGAAGGAGAGAGCCTGTCAAAGGGAGCAGTGAGTGCAAAGGCCTTAAGTCAAGAGGGTGACTGACATGTTGAGGAAAAGCAAAGAGGCGAGTCTGGCCAGAGCCGACTGGATGAGAGAGAGGAGTATAAGAGATGAGGCCAGAGATGTATAGCCTTCTAGGTCAGCATAAGGACTGTGACTTTTACCGTGAGTAAAACAAGAAGCTTTTGATAATTGCAAGCATGTTTTGACTTCTGTTTTAAAAAGATCACTCTAGATGCTCTATTGTGAATGGTGAGATAGATTGGGAGACTGTTGGTGTAATCCAGGCAAAAGATTATGGTGGCTTAGAGCAGTGTGACGGTGGAGGTGGTAAGTTTCAGGATATATTTTGAAAGTGGGAAGAGCAGGATTTCCTGATGAGTTGGATAGAGGTGCTAGAAAAAACGGGACTGCTATGTTTTTGGCTTGAACAACTGGCTGGATGCATACCATGAGTCAAGGCAGGATGAGTGAAGCGAGTTTAGAGGGGACGGCCAGGAGGTCACTTGTAGATGTGTTAACAGTGGGGCAGGTATTCGAGACTCCAGTAAAGCAAAGGTACATACAAGTATGGATTTCAGTAGGAGGTAAACATTTGGGAGTTATCAGTATGTGCATGATACTGAACAGTAAATACCAAGGAAATGACTATAGGTGGAGAAGAGAAGACTACAAAGGACTGATGCTTGGGACACTCCTGAGGAGCTGGGAAGAAAAGGAACCAGTAAGATAGGGGGAGAAGCTTAGGGTGCCATATCTTGAAAGCCAAGGGAAGAGAGTAGAATAAGGAAGAGGGATTGAGCAGTTGTGTAAAATGCTGCTGATAGATCAAGTACAGTGACTAAGGATACATCATGGGTGCTAGCAATGTGGAGGTCGTCAGTGACCCTGATGAATTGCGTAGATGATTATTTGATTAAACTCTATTTTTCCTATTAAGGCTTCCATGATAAAAGGGACCAAATATGTTATTTCTCATTATTATATCTCCAAAACTTAGTTCCTGGAGTGCATAAATGGGATAAATACATAGGTCCCAGGAGCCTCTGGGAGGACTAGAGAACTGGGCTCCGAAGTTATGTAGACAAGAATAATGCCTCGAATCAATCATGCTCCTATATTGGTTTAGTGATGACAGTGCTGTGTGGCATAGACATGTTAGTGTGTTACACCGACATCACTGACACTGCTCACCACCACTGGAGTCTCTGCTGTTGGTGTGTCCGGAAGCCTGAGGTAGCTGCTGCCTCTGCCACCTGTTGCTGGAATTGTCTGTAAATATTCATGTCCCGGCTTATTCATGTCACAAGATTCTGTTTCAAAGTATGTGATGAATGTGCCTGATTGAGGTGATTAGGTCATGTACCTGGGCTTTAATTACAAGCACGGCTGGGCAACAAGTATGTGGCATTTTCAGTTTCCGTTGTGGGAGGTAGACTCTGCCTTAAAATGTGGAGTTCCCACACATACTAAGGAATTCAGATATCACACGGCGAGGAAGAGTGATGAATGCCTGCCACGGTGCAAGATAAATAGATTTTGTGGGGTGTACGTGAAAAGTAATAGTTGAAACCATAGGATTAGAGAAGGGCTGTTTTGGATGGTTATTTATACGGGTTGTTCACCAAGTAAGAGCTTCTTGCTGATGGAGCACGTAGGCCCTAAAATTCAGCCTGTGCTTCGTGGTGATGTTGCATCTACCCAAGAAGGGTTGCTTTTTTTCTAATTCACATAAAGGTACTCTGTGGATTAGCGGAGACTTTGGATTCAGGCTGTAGAATCCAGATGTTCCGAGGACAGGAATTTAGAAAATGTCTGCAGGTAGGAAAGGAAAAGGTGGAGAATAAGAATTTGGAGCTAGGATAATTCTTTAATGGAAGCCAGTTGAAAATTTTAAAGACGTTCCTTCTTTAAATTTTTTTTTCCCAATGCCAGCTAGAGTTTGCAAAGGAGGTGAACTGACAATAGCTACTAGGTTTAGAAACAAGGAGGTTTTTTATTTGCTATTTTAGATCGTATGGTTCAGTTGAGAGGTGAGGATAGAAACTGGCTGATCATTCATTCATTTATCATTCATTCCTTCATCTAACAAAAGAGGAACAGATAGAGAGAAGAAGTAATTTTTAATAACTGCTTACATATCAGACAGTGCCTGAGGAATACAGAAGACAGTTTCTATCCTTAGAGTTCACAGTATGGTATGTTAGAGAAGAAAAATTATTGCTAATACAATGGGGTAAGTGCTAATGGAGCTATGTAAGCTGTGTAGCATGCTGTATGAGAAATAGGAGGCATACAAAATTCAGCACCGGAGTAGGAAGGGACTAAAATATTTCCTTTCTAGCTAATTCTTGAACGTTTGGTAGCCATTTCATTCATTCAGTATTCACTCCTTAAATGTCTATTAAGCGCTTACCAGTGTGGCAGCTACTGTTGTAGGTGCTTTGGATCCATCAGTGAATGAACGAAACAAAGATCTTAGGTTTTGTGGAGCGTACATTCTCGTAGAGAATAATAAGTAAACATAATAAATCATTAAATATGTTAGAGGGTAAGTGCTATATACAGGAAAAAGTAGAGTGAAGTAAAGGGGAAAGGACACATGCGTTCTTTTTTGGCTGTGTGAAATTTTAAAATAAGATGTAGATTATATTGAAAACATTGAACATTCATTTTGTTATGAAAAATTTCAAACCTACACAAAAACAGTAAGAACTGCGTAATGAATCTCCATATACTAATCACTCAGATGCACCAGTTTCGAAAATTTTGCCACATTTCCTCCATGTATCCTTTTTCCTTTTTCCTCTTTTCTTTACCAAAGATTTTAAAGCCAATCCCTGGCATGACGTCATTGTCCTCTGCAGACTTTAATGTGCGTCTCTAAAATATATGGACTTTTCTTGCATAACGACAATGGCATTATCACAACAACTAAACCTAATACTAATACAAAAGAGGCATTTGAGCCAAGACTGGAAGGAAGTGAAGTCTTCCCCTAGCAGCTTGTGCAAAGGGCTTAAGGATCAGGAGCATGCTTAGCATATTTGAGAAGCAGCAAGGAGTCCAGGGTGGCTAAAGCATGGAGACCCAGGGAAGGACAATGAGATGAGGCCTTTGCAGGCTGCCAAGAGGACTTGGGCTCTACTTTGAGTTGAATGGGGAGCCATGGCAGGGTTTTCAGCAGAGGACTGACAGGGACAACTTTACGTTTACAAGGCTCACTTGAAGTGTCCGTTAAGAATGCACCGTAGTGGAGCAAGATGAAGCGGAGCTCAGTTGCAAGGTTGTTACACATTAAAAGGTATATTTTTGTTTAGTGGTTCATTTCAGGTGGCGGCCGTGGAGACAGCAAGAAGTGCTTGGATTTTGGGTATGTTTTGAAGCTAGAGCTAACTGGATTTCCTGACTGCGGCTTGAGAGCGAAAGGAAGGCATTAAGAAGACTCATAGGTTTTTGGCCTGAGTAACAGGAGGGATGGAGCAGGTTTGGGGGCACCATCAGGAGTAGAGATGACATCTTGCCATGTTGCCCAGGCTGGTCTCGAACCCCTGGGCCAAAGTGACCGTCCTGCCTTGGCCTCCCAAAGTGCTGGGATTACAGGTGTGAGCCATCACGCTTGGCCAGGAGTTGAGTTTTGAGCACGTAGAGTTTGAAATGTTTGTTGGACATGAACGTGGGATAACTAGGTGGATAGTTAAAGCTGGAAGTAGGGAGAGAGGTAGCAGAAAGCATTCATATCTGTATTCCCTGGATTCCCAAGAGCCTGTCCCCAGGGTACTTGAAAGTACTGACTGATTTATTTAGAGACATTCACAGAGTCTGCCAAGAGAATCACTGAGGTGGTTCGGTAACCTGGAAGACTCTGATATCCCTTCCTTGCTTTTCTATCCTGAACTCAGTAAAATTTGGGTAAAAAAAAAAAAAGAAGGCTATGTTTTTCTGACGGTTTCTTAACCTAAACTACTTAGGAAACTTGTTCAACAGTGTCATGTTTTTCTTCCTAACTGTAGCACCGCTAGAGAGAGAGAGAGATCGTCATCGTAGGTAACCAGGTGGTTGTTATTCTGGGGGTGGATGCCGTGGAAAGGATGTTGTCAACACAGATCACTTTCCATAGCTGCAGTCAGCAATGCAGACTGATTGTGATGGTGTTTATTTCTCCTTTTAAAAGGGAGCGTTTCTAATCCCCTTTTTGGATCATTTGGAATTCTGATTACATTTCTCAGAGTTGTGTGGAAGATTGACACACAACCTGAGGATGTGAAATAGTAGTTTCAGCTGTTATGGTAGCTGGCATCTGTGTGACTGATTTTAAATAACTAGGTGTTCAGAGATAGGGATCCTCCTATGCCTGCATGGTTGAGAGAGCCTGAATGCAGTCTGTGGATTCCCTGATTCACAGGGAAAGGTTGGTAAGACAGAAGGGGTCAGTGTCCCTCATAAGGCTGTAGTGATCTTTTGCATACATCAGCTCTCGCTGCTCTTTGAAAAAAATGAGAGTGAACGGGAGAGCACTGAATCTCTTTTTGGCTCTTTTCTACAGGAGATGCATCGAAGGTTTGAGAATGCTCCTGATTCTGCCAAAACAAAAGCTCTGCAAACCGTTATTGAGATGAAGGTAAGTGAGAAAATAGTAAAGAATCTTATGAATCACCTTATACTTTTAAGTGATCAAAAACTTCCATGTGTGAGTGTTAGGAAGTGGCATGTAATAGTATTTCATTTATTTGGAGATTAAGAGTGAGAATCAATGAAAATGACATCTTAAAAGAATTTCAATTTTATTTCATTTTACTTGTAGACCCTAATTCAAACTGGACCAAAAAGAGTTGAACAGATTTTCTTTAAAACAGCTATTCGCAAATGTCTTGGTCTCAGGACCCCTTTATTCTCTTAAAGTGACAGACTCACTTCCTTCATTTTAAGAAAATGTCTGCCAGATACCAAATCTGGGTAACCATAGCTTGCCAGTTGTTCTTTCAAGTAAAAATAGTGTTCCGTGAAGAAAATACTGAATTCAGTTTACAATTCAAAGCAGCACATGAGTCCTGTGCTTAGGGACAGCCATCGTATTTCAGTATGCAGCTTCATTCCATTTTGTCACACACAATATTAGAAGTATATGTGCTCCAGAGTTGAGATTTATTTATTTATTTTTATTTTTTTATTTTTTGAGACAGAGCCTTGCTCTGTCGCCCAGGCTGGAGTGCAGTGGTGTGATCTTGGCTCACTGCAAGCTCCGCCTCCCAGGTTCACGCCATTCTCCTGCCTCAGCCTCCCAAGTAGCTGGGACTACAGGCGCCCGCCACCACGCCTGGCTAATTTTTTGTATTTTTAGTAGAGATGGGGTTTTACCGTGTTAGCCAGGATGGTCTCAATCTCCTGACCTCATTATCCACCTGCCTTGGCCTCCCAAAGTGCTGGGATTACAGGCGTGAGCCACCGTGCCTGGCCGAAATTTATTAAAAGTAATACTTTTTACTGCTTCTTCAAGGACAGTCTTAAATGAAGTAGTCTTTTAAAAATTTTATTTCTTATTTTTCATTTTTTTCCTACAAGTACTTGACGTGACAAATATTAATATAATGACTACAAGTATGGTTTGATGCCATTGCCTTGATTTGTGCTAAGGCACTAGCAGTTTTGCCCATCATTGCTTTATATCTTTAGTGCAGACAGTGGAAAAGTCAAGTGACATCATGGTATTATTATGAAAATAGTTTTGATCATGCATACTTTGTGAAAGGGTTGAGGTACCCTGAGGGTTCCATAGACCATCCTTTGAAAACTTCTGCCTTAAGTTAATGAATATTCAGTATAGTGATTAAGAGCTTGCTTTCTAAGTTAAACTCCCTGGATTCAAAATCTCACTTCACTTAACCAACTGTAAGATACGGAGCAAATTACCTGTGCCTCAGTTTCTTTATCAACAAATGGTGATAGTAATAGTACTCATCCAGTGGGTCGTTTTGAGGTTTAAATTAATTAAAACATGTAAAAACACTTTGAACAGGACCTAGTGCATAGTAAACATTCAATCCATACTAGCTGTTGCAGCTGTTATTTTTGTTAACAATCTATTCTTTCTCATAAAAGCTCATGTAGTTAGGGACCTCCCCCCACAACTACTTCTTCATATCCACTAGAAAGCTCAATACTGTATTTTGCATTGTGGGCCTTCATTTAATATTTGTTGATATGACAAGAATATTTAGTTAATGGTAAATAAATAATTTTATGTAATAGATACTTCTGAAGTAGTTATGGGATAACTTGTCTTAATTTAGATGATTTCCTCTTAAAACTTTATATTGTATACATCTTTATTCTCGGTGGGGAAAGGATTTTACCAAACAAATTCCAAATTAGTGGATTCTGGGTTCTTTGTAGTTAATTGGTAGTCTTGAGTATAATCTTGTAAAAGGCCTTTAGAATCGTTCAGTTGCATGGTTTTACCTTTTTCACATTCACCACAAGTTTGTCGTGTTATTTCCTGATCCCTGGTAACACCTAAGAATAAAACACATGAATGTACCTATGTTGACAAAATTATTTGTTTAACCACCTTTTGACAGAATGGGACGAGTAGTAGTATTACTTGGTGGCAGTGGATGCATTTTAAGTTGTGTGAACCTTTAGCCATTCTGCTAAGAAGGAGGAAGATTCTGGTGGCCCAGTAGGGTCAAGAGGATGTGATGCTGAAATCACAACAGAAATCGCTGTGTTGCTGAGAATGTGGAATGCGCTTAAGAGAATTATGAAAATCCAGAGTAGCCTTTAGGGAAAACAGGGAAGAACGATGATTGAAGTAAAACAGCCCAGTAATCTTGAAGGTGTTGGAATTTTCTTTGCCCTCTCCTCTTTTGCCTCTTCTTCCTCCTCCTCTTCCTCTCTTTCCTCTTCTTATCCCTTCTCCCACCATTTTCCCTCATTCCAGCCTTTCCTTCTTTGCCCCTCTTCTTCTCTTTGTCTTCCTCCCCTTTCTCTACTATTTTTTTGTTTGTTTGTTTGTTTTTCCTTTACCAGGGAAGAATTACTGTACTGCTCTAGGGTTAGAGTTTTGCTGGGATAGATAGAGCAGAGTGAGTGACTGGGATGCAAATGAATTGAGGATGATGATGACAGGGTACTTTGGAGGTTGGTCCCGGACTGTACCCTGGATATGGAAAGAATAAAATTCAGGTGGACTGACAGGTTGGGAGAAAATGTAAAAGTTAGGAAAAGTGGAATTCTCTGTGAGGTTGAACAGGAAATAACCAGAGTGAGGGTATGACAGGCCAGAGGAAGAGAGTTCTGGATGATGATAGGATCCAGAGTACAGTCCTATAAACTGGATCACCAAAATGGACTGGAGGGTGAGATCATTGCAATTAAGGGTGTCAAGGAATTCTGACATTGCAATCCTCGGATTATGGCAAGAGTGGTGATTGAAGGGGATATGGTAAGCCAGGTGCCAAAGACTTCCAAAAATGGGCAGGAGTGATTGAGAAGTCCCTGGATGGCAGCAATGGGGACAGTAGGGTGAAAAGGAGTGTGAGCTTTCCATAAAGGGAAACAGCCTTGAGGAACTAGGAGAATATCAACCCTTTCCCCTGCTCCTTTGTGGTGTTGGGGTATTATTGGCCTTCACTGGAGAGAGTTCATGGGGAAAAGGTTGAGAATTTGGGGAATTTGACAAAGAGCAGAGGATTTCAGTAAGTCTGGTGGGATTGGTTGGTCAATGATGGAAGGGCTGGGGCTGGGGAAGTACAGAGTAGTAAAGTGAAAAGCAATTTATTTATTTAAATATTACACATTCTAGGAATAAGAAACCTGGTTGGAATGACTCTCCTCAAACCCAGCATTGGTACCAGAACTAGTTGAGAGTGTCAGGCCTTAATTTTCTGGACTGATTTCCTTGGTAGGTTCTTTTTCTGGTCAGTCAGTACCTGCCTCCTGGTTTTCAGAGCTGGAGTCATGATCCCTTTTTGGGAAGAAGTTTTTATGGCTCATGATTTGGTAGTGAGGGTGCTAATTTGTCAAAAGCTGCCTTTGTGTTTAGGGTAGGGGAGAAGATAGATAATATTTTTTAAGGGCCTTTTAGAGACGTTCCAGAGGCTCTGTACAGGTACAGGCTGCCGTGTGATGTAGAGTTGGAGTTCTTACCTGAGACTAAATTGTCTTGAGTGGAGCCCCAGTGCTGCTGGAGATACACTTCCCTCTTTCAGCCGGTCCAGTTTCATTACCACTCAGGCTAATGACAGAGGGGAACTTACATTTAACTTTCATTTTCTTTCATTTGTAGGCTAGTCGTATGCTTATGCCTAGTATTTTAGTCTTTTTTAAGGGGCTGTGTTCTGATATTTCCAGAGAAATTTTATAGCAATCTTAAAAGTGAATTTTCAGGTAGTGCAATTGAAGTAGTACTTTATGAAGGTCAGTCATTCCACATGAGTAAATCAAAATCCTGGTTTAGGTATAGAATGACTCTTGATTGTCTTAATTCAGTACAATGGATTTTGAACAGATACATTTTAAGTTTAATTTGAATGAATGTATAAAAGAAAATCTTTGTTGCGATATTTTTAAAGGTCATGTGATGAGCAAGACAGAGGAATACATCCTCTCTTCTCCCCTCCCTTGAACCTGAAAATAGCTAGGTGTAGTTTTCTCAGCATAAAGCCTTAATCTCTCTTATCTTCGTGCTCTGAGAATTAAGGAGACTTAACCAAGAAATTATTGAGGTAAAGTAGAAAAGGAGTTAATTTCAAAATAGCTTCCAAAGGAATGGTTTATCTAAAACTCCAAGTGAAATAAAGCTGCACTTAATTTATGCTTTTTAAGGTCTCTATTTCTTTGGTGAGTAAGCATATGCAGCTACAGATACATAAAACTATTCATTCCGTGTAGGAGTCTTTCTGTAATTCATGACATGTAAAGTAGTCTGGGGAGAAACTAGGTACTGCGACAAACAAAATCAAATGGAATATGAGATAGTGTTCTATTGGAAGGTGATATTTGTGTTAGAGATGATGATTTATAAGGACATTGATTTTAAAAAATTATGAATTATTTTAAATGTATGGAGAAGTATAGACAATAAGGATTTCTAGCATGATAAATAACAACTTAATTATTCCCCCATTTTTCTGCAATGGGATGTTATGTAATTTTTATTGCTGCACATATAGCTGTACACGTTACTGTATAAATCTTTGAAACCCTCTTACTTTTTTCCCCTCCTTTGCGGCATAATATGTTTTTTAGGGGTCACCAAGTAAAATGATAAAATATTAGAACTAGAAAAGGCTTTACTATTAATATTGGAAATTTTTTTCACCAGAAATTTGGAATTTCTGATGCAAAGAAATTTTAACCAGTTTTTCATTGCATTTACTTCTTCAGTAATTTAGTAATTATTTTCAACTTTAATTTAAAGGATGCAGAACTGGAGGCAGCCATAGAGGAAAAATCATACTGTGAATATGAGTGCTTCTCCTCCCACTCAAATGGCTGTAAAGGAGGACGTATTTTAGAAGGAAGGCACTGGCCGGGCATGGTGGCTCACGCCCATAAGCCCACCACTTTTGGAGGCCGAGGCAGGTGGATCACGTGAGGTCAGGAGTTCGAGACCAGCCTGGCCAACATGGCGAAACCCTGTCTCTACTAAAAATACAAAAATCAGCTGGGTGTGGTAGCATACACTTGTAATCCCAGCTATTTGGGAGGCTGAGACAGGAGAACTGCTTGAACCCAGAGGCAGAGGTTGCAGTGAACCAAGATTGCGCCACTGCTCTCGAGCCTGGGTGACAGAGCGAGACTGTCTCAAAAAAAGGAAGCAAGGCACCAATTGCCAGACAGCATTTTTTCTGTATATTTGTCCATCTTTATTAAATGTAACTTCTTTAAATATCATGTTATTCAGCTTTTCTGGGTTTTTGTGAATACTTTAATCACTTAATCTTCCATTGTCTTCAGGATTCAAAAATTTCCTCTATGGAGCGTGGGCTCCGAGACCTGGAAGAGGAAATTCAGATGCTGAAATCGAATGGGGCTTTGAGTACTGAGGAAAGGGAAGAAGAAATGAAGCAAATGGAAGTGTATCGGAGCCATTCTAAATTTATGAAAAATAAGGTAATGGCATGTGAGACTTTTGATTCTTAAAAGGGGTTTGAAAAATTGATGCATATTTTTTACTTCTCTAGTGATGATAAAGCTGTATTTTACACTATTTTATCAGGTTTCAGGGAAGAATACTTTTAGCACAGTTCTTTCAAATGAAACTTCTCCAGAATTAAAGTCAGAATTACTGACATAGATAGTTATTACAAGTTTTTACTTATAAAGAGAATTCTCTGTATGAGGCTACATATGTATTGTCACAGTTTAACTTTTCATATCTATTAGTACTTCCGAAAAACTTCCAGATGAGTTTTTCTCACTATATGAAACATCAAGTTCTTTACCTCTTGTGAATTATTTAAAAAGTCAAAACCCTAAGAGGCTTGAGATGGAGTTTCACTCTTGTCACCTAGGCTGGAGTGCAGTGGTATGGTCTCAGCTCACTGCAGCCTCTGCCTCCATGTTCAAGTGATTCTCCTGCCTCAGCCTTCCGTGTAGCTGGGATTACAGGTGCGTACCACCACGCCTGGCTAATTTTTTGTATTTTTTGTAGAGATGGGGTTTCACCATGTTGGCCAGGCTGGTCTTGAACTCCTGACCTCAGGTGATCCACCCACCTCAATCTCCCAAAGTGCTGGGGTTACAGGCGTGAGCCACCATGCCCAGCCCTAAGAGGCTTTTTAATGAAATGGGTTAAATGAAGTTATGTTTCCCTTCCAAATACAGTTCTGTAAAGGAAAGCCCTTTCTTTGCCCTATCCTGTGGGGAAGATCCACTTGCTGTCAGGTTTATTGCTCCCCATGTGCACTTCAGGTGTAATATGACAAAGATAGATACCACCAAGACCTATCAGTATGTGTTTATAATCAGTCACAATGTTCCTTCCTTGTATCCAAAGTCATTTAGTTTGATTCTGTAAACTATTTAGGCAAGCTGGAGGATTTAGTTTATCACAATTATCAATTTACCAGTTTTGTTGTGGTTTAATTAAACATTATGATTGTAGTTATAAAGTTTTAGCCAGAAAATAAGTGTTTTCCCCTTTTATTTCCCAATTGTATTCTCCAAGTTCTTAGAAATGAAAACTGAAACATCCCAGTAGTGTGAAGGAATGATAATCATCACTTCCCCTCCAGTTTCTGGCTTCTTGCCATGGTGCCCATACCTGGCATATAAGTCTGCAGAATATTCCTCTACCACCTTCAGACTCTATTATTAATTATTTCTGCTACTTTCAGTTTTAGAAATTAAAAACTCACATACCCAACTTTTTTTTTTTTTTGAGACGGAGGTATGCTTTGTCGATCAGGCTGGAGTGCAGTGGTGTGATCTCGGTTCACTGCAAACTCCATCTCCAGGATTCAAGCTTCAGCCTGCCAAGTAGCTGGGATTACAGGCGCCCGCCACCATGCCCAGTTAATTTTTGTAGTTTTAGTAGAGACGGGTTTCAGTATGATGGCCAGGCAGGTCTCGAACTCCTGACCTCAAGTGATCCTCCTGCCTTGGCCTCCCAAAGTGCTGGGATTATAGGTGTGAGCTGCTGCGCCTGGCCTCACATAACTAACTTTCTATTAGTTTGGATTTTTCACCCTAATTTGAGAACAAGACATAGTGCAGTATGATCTCTGTGTTTATGTTTTTCATTTGTTGATTAGCACATTCCAGTCCACTGTGGGGGGAAAAAACCTGTGAACTTAGAGAAACTACCTATGGCTCTTTGAAGAGGGAATGAGGGGAACAGATTTGATTGTATTATATAAGTTATTGTTATTTCCAGTTACCATTCTGCCTCAAAAGTAGATAAGAAGAAGACCTAAGTTGACACATAAGTGAAAAAGAATAATAATGTCGTGACAGGTAGAACAACTGAAGGAGGAACTAAGTTCGAAAGAGGCTCAATGGGAGGAGCTGAAAAAGAGAGCGGCTGGTCTTCAGGCTGAGGTCTTTGCCGTAAGATTTACCTCTTTGTGTGCAGTGATCCCACAGTGGGATCCTGCTAGCTCTATGGCTTCTGGGTGGCTTACCCTTTCATTCTCTATGGTTGGCAGCTTTGCCCATTACTAGCACTAACCAGCCTGCTCTGCTCTTTAACTGACTCCTGTTCACTAGTTTGACCCACATGTCACTTCGTGTGCAGTGAGCCTTCACATGTTCTGGAAGCCTTATACCTGGTACTTTATTGTTGCTTTTGTCACTCTGTGGATGGTATTTCAAAGCCTGTTTTTTTCTCAACCCCTTATTGTTGGTTTATATGAATGGCCTTCTTTTCTTCCTAGGTACAAGAATATATGCGTTTGTTTTAGGCCCATCACCTAGAGTTTATTTGAATTTGAAACTCGAGTAAAGTGCTTTACCTTCTTATGTAGACATTATCTTTAAGTCTCCAGTGAGTGATTTTGCCACAAATGTTACTTTCTTTAGGACAGATGTATAGAAAGTATTTATCTAGTAAATTAAAATTACTAAGAGACTTATTTCAGGTATCTAAATCTGGTTCAATATTCTAATGAACTTAAAATTTCAGTTCAGAACATAATAATAAAATAAATACAGTTGGCCCTCCATGTCTGTGGATTTTTCATCTGTGGATTTAACCAACTGTTTTTTATTTTCAGGGTAAAAAAATGGATGTTTTGTCTTTACTGAACATGTACAGGCTTTTTTCCCATGTCATTATTCCCTAAACAATACAGTATGACAACTATTTACATAGCATTTACATTGTATTAGGTATTACAAGTAATCTAGAGATGATTTAAAGTATACTGGAGGATGTGCATAGGTTATATGCAAATTCCACATCATTTTATATCAGGGACTTCAGCATTCATTAATTTTGGTGTCCAAGCTGTGTCTTGGAACCAGTCCCCCATGGACCCATGGCTACCGAGGGATGGCTGGATAATAAAGTAGCTAACACTTGCACACTTACTATAAACATTTTATAACACGCTGAGTTAGACGTATTATCAACTCTAAATTGTAGACTAGGAAACTGAGGTGATAGAATGGTGCCTAGGAAAACACAGCCAGTACGAGGCAGGATTTGGTTTTATACAAGCAGAGTCTTCTACATACTGCTTACACATTCTCTACTGACCTATACTAGGCTGTGCACACATTTGTCAAAGTGTCAGCAAAAACTGCTTCTGAAAATAATTGTGGCTAAGACTGGAATAAAAAAATACAGCATTTAAAAAACCAAACTTGGGCTACTTTGGTAGATTTGCTATTTATGGTCTACTTTATATTAAAAAGGGAAATATTTTGGTGGAAAGGGTCTAATTTGGTTTATGGAAACCATATATTGGCTAGAGGGAAGGTTGATCGATAACTTCCTTTTTAAAATAGCTACTATTAGTAATTTCTGCATTGAGTCAGACAACAGGCTAAGCACATTTCATACTTTATTTTATTGAATCCATAAACAGTACAGTGGCATTCGTATAATTTCTCCTTGTTACTGATTAGGAAACTGATTAGGAAAGTAATTATTCAGGGTCACATAGCTAGCTTAGTTCTGATGTGTGATCGTCTGCAAAGCGTTGTGCTCCTAAGCTTTGTATTATATTTGCTTCCTCTTTATAATCTCTTCCCTTCTCAGTCTTTAAGGAAAATTTGTGCTTCTAAACTCTGCTTTTCTTTTTTTCTTTTTCTTTCTTTCTTTTTTTTTTTGAGACAGAGTCTTGCTCTGTCGCCAGGCTGGAGTGCAGTGGCGAAATCTCAGCTCACTGCAACCTCTGACTCCATGGTTCAAGCAATTCTCCTGCCTCAGCCTCCTGAGTAGCTGGGATTACAGGCATGCGCCACCATGCCCAGCTGACTTCTGTATTTTTAGTAGGGATGGGTTTCACCATGTTGGCCAGGATGGTCCTGATCTCCTGACCTTGTGATCCACGTGCCTTGGCCTCCCAAAGTGCTATGATTACAGGCGTGAGCCACTGCACCCGGCCTAAACCCTGTTTTTCATTTAAAACCTTTTCTTTCTTAGTCTTTAAGGTCAATAAAGCATTATTTGAAGCTTACTTAATAATGAAGATGATGACGAAACAGATTTTTATATTTACTTTTGACCACATAATTGGAGGTAGCTGGAAATTTGAATAATCTTTAAGTCATAGTTCTTCAGCTGAGAAAATGGTAACACTTTGAACATCCCCAAAATATTCATTCATACAACAAATGTGTTTTTGTTACAATCAGTGTGTTAGGGAATGGAATAGTATTAATGGGTTGTTTTTATTGGTAAATGGATATCATAAAAGACTCCACGTTGTTACAGTGTGTGCTAACTCTTGGGTACATACTGTTTTGCAGGATGAATATAGCCACCGTTTAAAATTATCTTCCACTGATGTTTTTGGTATCCTCGGGTACTTTGTATACAATAAACATACAGAAATATTTGTTGAATGAATGAATAACTATATCTCTAAGAAGAGATTTTATGCATACGAGAAAAATACTTAATCTTTTTTGAAACAGAAGGCTAAATTGGGAATTTATTTTTGGTGTTCATCAAAGGTCTAATTTTAATTAATGTGAAATTTATTTCTTCATGGGAAATTGTTCTCAAAAGCTTTATCCCTTATACCTAAGATTATTACAATTACAATACTTTAGATACTTTCAAGTTTTTGGAAATGAAAAGATAACTTTTTGTTTTATCAGTGACACCAAAATTACTGACTTGTCAAATGTATACTTCCAATAATTAGTATCTTTTTTAGTTCCTTGTTAGGTGGTAGACATAAGCAGATGTAATTTCTGTTTACATGGCTTACATTTAGGGTAAAAAACTTTTTAAAATTCTTAGAAAACATACTTTCAATGTTAAGAGAGAAATTAGTCAATACACATAACATCAAATTATAGGATTTTACAAAACCACGTGTGTATAACATTGAAAGTAGCTTTTTAAGATAAGAATTTTATGCAGACTTTTGAGAATGAAAAAGGTAACAGTGAGAAATAAGCACAACAGCAACAGATTTTGAATTTTAAATAGTAGTACTAGGAGGTTTCTAAAACCTTTTGTGTTATATCTACACTCCTCCTGCATTTGATCCATCGTGTTCTGAAGAGGTCTCACCTAGAAAAATGAAAACCATTTTGTCAGTACAGTGGTGTTCGGTTGCTTACTGCTGTCTCATAGTCATCTAATTGAATTGGAATTTCCTTTCCCTCCATTCCTTTTCTAAGAGGTTTCAAAGAATATTTAGAAGACACGATAAATGAAAACTGGACATTTCCCTATTGGTTGAATAAGTTTAGTTTTTTTTTTTTTAGCGCAGGGTTGGGGGAGATCCAAGATTATGTGATGCAAAAAGATGAATGTGACCTATCACATAATTTGTGCTGCATTTAGTTTCGTATTTTGTGACTCAGATCTGTCAAAGATCCAGATAAGAGGTGTTTGTTTTATTTCTTTTTTCCTTAAAGTGTTTTACTTCTTTTCTAGATTGGCCAGGTGAAACAGGAGCTGTCCAGAAAGGACACAGAACTACTCGCCCTGCAGACAAAGCTAGAAACACTCACAAACCAGTTCTCAGATAGTAAACAGCACATTGAAGTGTTGAAGGAGTCCTTGACTGCTAAGGAGCAGAGGGCTGCCATCCTGCAGACTGAGGTAGAAAGAATTCTGGGATTTGTGGGGAGTTGGTTTCTTGGCACCTTTTCATAAGCGTTACCTGTGCTGTTTTTGTTATGTTTAGAATTGGGAAATATGAGTAATGTTATGATTAATTCTTCAGCAGCGTGATCAGTTACTGTGCTAAAATATAACCATCTTGTTTCAGTTGTTCTTAGATCTAACAAGTTAAAACAGGTGCAGTTTGTGTTTTTAATTCTTTAAACTTTCACTAAGTCTGTACTTCAAAGTAAACTCTAACAGTATTAAAAATAAAAGGATAATTGCAAAAGAGAAATCATTGATTTAGAAGTTTCAGTTCAACCACTGGTGAATTTTCTAGTCATGAATGACAATGAACTTGGTTACACTGTGTTTGGAGTACATTTAAGTGTTTTTTAAGTTGTGATATTATGAATAACTGTATATGGGAAACTGGAATCTGTTAAAGTTCTAGATAGTCTAATTTTAAACCACAGATTATTAGACAATGTGTCTTCATACCCTGTTTGAAAATAAAGTTAGTGTTTTAGGAATTTTTTTTTTTTTTTTTTTTTTTTGAGATAGCGTCTCGCTCTGTCGCTCAGGCTGGAGTGCAATGGTGTGATCTCGGCTTGGCGTGATCTCGGCTCACCACTACCTCCGCCTCCTGGGTTTAGGTGATTCTCCTGCCTCAGCCTTCTGAGTAACTGGGATTACAGGCGCACTCCACCACGCCCGGCTAATTTTTGTACTTTTAGTAGAGACGGGATTTCACCATATTGGTCAGGCTGGTCTCGAATTCCTGACCTCTTGATCCGTCCACCTCGGCCTCCCAAAGTGCTGGGATTACAGGCAGGAGCCACCGTGCTCGGGCAGTGTTTTTAGAAATCTTGGAAGATTATCTAGACTATTGGCTATGACTTCAGTTAGGTACTGACCATCTTCAGATAGGTATTTAATGTATCGCTAAATAATCCCAGATCGATTCTTATCTTATTTTCAATGATTGAAGAGAAAGAGTTGATGATGCCATGTGGATTTACTGTCTTAATATAAATGTTTTTTAAAGGTCGCAGTGAAATAGGTAATTTAAGAATAGATAAGTAGTTTTGCTTTATAGAAGAAACATAAAGCATATGATGTAGATTAGCTTTTTTTCTTTAAAGAAGAATAAGAACATAATTTGGTGGAAAAAAGGAATGAGGAGGAAAAGAAAGAATAAAAACATCGTAGTCCTAGAAGACAAGAATCTTCAAGTAAGGAAGAATGAAGAAGGAACCTAAACTGTTGCATGTAATATTTTTATCTGTACAATTTGGGGCTTTGTTAAAAATGGGAGATTTTAGCTGACATATTTGTCATTTTTCTTATAACTTACACTTTTTCTATTTTAATTATGTTTCATTTTGTTATGATATCAGCTCCATTCTACCTCACAGAGATATTTTGGGTATAAAATCATGAGATGCAGTAGTGGCTAAGGCTTTGGCTCTAGAGTCATGTGTACTGATTTTGGACTTCCATCTTTACCACTTACTGTGAGTCGCGTGATCCTGGGAATGTATTGAACTTCATTACACTTCATTTTTCACATCTGTAAGATGAAGAGAATAGTAGTGCTTAACTCATAAGTTTGTTGTTAGAATTAAACTCGTTTATTTACTGCCAGTGTTTGGCACGTAGTGAAGTCTTTGTACATTCGTCATTGTTATCATCTTATAATTCTTCTAATAAAATCAACTAATACATATACTGTTGAGATGTTAAGAGAACATAGTATTTAGATGATCTGCATTTTCTTATTTTTATTAAGCTAAACTTAGGTTTATTCAGGGAATTATAAATAAGAAATCATCTAGATAATGTTACCTGCAAAGTTATTCATTTATAGCTATATTTTTAAAATTTTTTGTGGGTACATAGTAGGTATATATATTTATGGGGTATGTGAGATATTTAATACAGGCATGCAATGTGAAAATAAATTATGAAGAATGGCAGTATCCATCCCCTCAGTCATGTATCCTTTGAGTTACAAACAATCCATTTACACTCTTTAAGTTATTTTAAAATGTAATAGCTTTATCAGTACTTTCTCACTTCAGTAGCTTGAGTGCATGCAATACAGCAAAAGGGTCAGAAGAGGGTGCCAGTGTTCTAGAGGTCAGCCGTACTTCCAGGTTTGCTACTGTAATAGCTTTGGATGGAGGTGGCAGGTGTGCAAACCAGAGAACCAAGCAGTTGGTTAATGATAATGCAAACATTTAAAAGCTTGTCACAGTCTAATCAATGACTTTTCCCCCTTGGCAATCCATGCTTCTCTTTGTACCCCCCTCAAATAATGTTCTTATTAGCCAGGTCTCACGCAGATGGGCTTGTGATTGGTTTCTTGTACCATAGAGAATAGATTGTATTTGTTGTCATTCATGAATGGTTTTTAGTTTTTAGCCATTGCAGGAGTAGCTGAGTCTCAGCGATTATTTCTGTAAGTTACTAGGGCCACTGCTCAAATAGGACCATCTCATCATAAAAGATAAAAGAATGAAAGCTAACTTTCTTTGGAATTTGGGATGATTTTAAGAATGTAATATGTCTATTTACTAGCATTACTTAAAAAATTACTCTGGTGACACTTGACAAGAGTCACCTTTTCCAATGCAACTTGCCAATGTTGGAGCCCAGTAAAAGGCAGTTTATACCAGCTCTTTGAAAGTTTTCATGTGTTTCTGTAATTTGCTCTTAGTTGATTTCATCTTCTTTTCTGCAGCTATCCTAGACTTCGATCTAACACTCAGATTACTAAATTAAGTATATATGAAAAAAGAACATGTATCATGGAATTTTTCTTTCATTTTTATTTTTAGAGATAGAATCTTACTCTGTCACCCAAGCTGGAGTGCAGTGGCACGGTTATATTAATAGCTCATTGCAGCCTGGAACTCCTGGGATCAAACGCTTCTCCTGCCTCAGCCTCCTGAGTAGTCAGGACTTATAGGCATGTGCCACCACACCTGGCTAATTTTTAAAACTTTTTGCAGAGACAGAGTCTCACTATGTTACATAGGCTGATCTAGGACTCCTGAGCTCAAGCAATCCTCCTGCCTCTGCCTCCCAAAGTGCTGGGATTACAGGCATGAGCCACTGTGCCTAGCCTGGAGTTTAAAAAAATTTTAAAAATCCTTTAAGGAAAACGGTTACGTGTGAGAAGATCTGTTTTTTTTTTTGTTTGTTTGTTTCTTTTTCCCCTATTCAGGGTACATGGAATGAGGCCTTCTGGTGTTATACAATGTACAGTATATATGGAATCGCTCCCATTTTGTAACCATCTCTTTTAATCTGATGACTTTCACAGAGGTGGTCTGGATTTAGTAATATGGTGGTTAAAAGCATGGTCTTTGGAGTCAGACATAGGCTTGAAAACCAGTCCTCTACCTTTACTAGTTGTGTGACCTTAGAAGAGTTACTTTACTTCTTCTTTTTGTGTGTGTGTGTGAGATGGAGTTTTGCTCTTGTTGCCCAGGCTGGAGTGCAATAGCGCAATTCTCGGCTCACCGCAGCCTCTGCCTCCTGGGTTCAAGCGATTCTCCTACCTTAGCCTCCCGAGTAGCTGCAATTACAGGCATGCGCCACCACACCTGGCTAATTTTGTATTTTTAGTAGAAATGGGGTTTCTCCCTGTTGGTCAGGCTGGTCTCGAACTCCGACCTCAGGTGATCCGCCCTCCTCGGCCACCCAAAGTGCTGGGATTACAGGCGTGAGCCACCGCATCCATCCAGGAGTTACTTTACTTCTTTAAGCCTCCATTTCCTCATCTATAAAATGAGGATAATGATAATAACAACTTCCTAAGGTTTTTATGACTAGTTGTTTAATTCTATTCTCATCTGAATATGGAACGACATTTATTTTAGTAATTTTTTTTTTTTTTTGCGAGAAGGTTTCACTTTGTCATTCAGGCTGTAGTGCAGTACCTTGGTTATAGCTCACTGTAACCTTGAACTTCTGGGCTCGGGTGATCCTCCCACCTCAGCATCTTGAGTAGCTAGGACTACAGATGCAGGCCATCACTCCTGGTTAATTTTTTAATTTGTATTTTTTGTAGAGACGAGGTCTCACTATGTTGCCCAGGATGTTCTTGAACTCCTGGCTTCAAGCAGTCCTCCCACCTCAGCTCCCAAAGCACAGGAATTACAGGCAAGAGCCACTGTGCCCAGCCATGGAGGGAAATTTAAATTGAGTGGGTTAAAAAAATTTTGAAACACCTTACAGTTTATAACACTTTAATTTGATTTGGTCTTTATTGTTTTATTTGCTCTTCATAGTAGTGGCATGGGTTAGACAAGATAAGTATTGTTGTTTTGCTTTTATAATTGAGAATTTTGTGAACTGCTTATTAACATACCACTTTTGATTGGCACTTGAGGCTACTCTCACTAGTAACCCTGGGACTTTTGATATATCAGTTACAGTATTCTCAAGAATTAAAGTTCTTTTCTTGTTCCAAAATCGTGATGCTATACTAGGGACCTACCATTAAATGTATTTTCAGGATGAATTCTCAATGTGCAGAGCAGAGCTGATTTTAGCAATAAGCCAAAATAATGTAGACCTTACTGCTTCAAAGTAGTGCAGTTTTTCCCCTTCTCCAGGAAATTGTGTTTTGGAATTCTGTTTATTATAGGTAAGGAATATAATCTATATCTTGGTAATAGTAGGAGGAAGTGGTTCTTTTTTCCAGAGGTGCTCAGGAGATCAGCGTCTAGCACAAGGTGAGGAATTGCCCTTGCTCTAAGATGTTTAGGCGCTAGGCACTAGAGCTAGGATGCTGTTGTTTGACGTGCACCCCCTGCTTGCAGTCCCAGCCCAGTGCCACTTGCAGCTAGAGTTCTGACTTCTTCAGCATACTAAGAGTTAGTAATACATTCTTAGAACTAGAGGGCATTTTTAGAGGTCATCCAGTCTTTCTGTAATTGAAAGAATATGTGTGATAATATCTAACCTGAGTGCTTTCTCTGTACCATGGAGTGTTTGTATACTTTCATTTTCCCAGTTAATTCTTAGAGTAACCTTCTAAGAAATAAGAATTGCTGTAACATTTTACAGATGGGGAGTTAAAACTTAGACTGAGGTTACATGACCTAGTGCCCGATCGATTCAAACCCCCAAACTTATGTTCTTGATCATAATGCTGCAATTCCTCCCTGTGCAGAGAGAATATAGTGACATGCTGAAGGCCTACACAACTACTTGGTATTAGTTCTGGGACTGGAATTCATCATTTCTGACTTTGCTAATTATGATGTGCGTAGATGACCATGACTCTTGTTTGATTGGTAGGTTGAGGACTAGCCACAAAGAAAGATGGGGAGAAGAAGAAACAATTCATGTTGGTAGAGAGGAAGAAAGGATTTAGGTTGATGGAATTATATAGCCTCAGAAAGATAGGCGTCTTTTATGACAAGAGATTGTGAAAGAAGAGAAAGATGTATTGATTGATCTCTTCATTCAACATGGTTTTGGGAGTACCTGCTGAGAACTCTTCTGAGCACTGGGGATACAGTGGCAAATCAAACAGAAAGGCTGATGATCTATATCTATATCTCTATCTGTATCTATTAATATATCTGTATATATATATCTATATCTCTGAAATAGCTGCTCAGAATAAAAGAGGACTGGGTACTATGAACAGAGATAGGGCTTAGAATCTTTTTCAGATGAATGTGTTTCTCTCTTACTGTTGTAGGTGGATTGTATGAGTTATGGGGTAGGGGTTGGGGGTGGGTGCTGCAGGGTGACATTGGCATGATATTCAAGTCTGCTTGTGAAAGTAGACTGGCTTTGGAGTGCTCCTTCCTCTTTCAGCATCCTCTCCATACCTGGGGCATAGCATTTGTTGTAGCGGCGGCACAGATGATCATACCAGAAGCGTTCTGATCTGGGAGGCCTGCTTCCTGCCACAGCCACTCCCCCAGCTCCATCTGGTGAGATGGCACTGCTTACGGTGGTGATGGGGTAATGTCTTGTTTGTGGGAAGATGTAGATAATGATAAGCTTAAGAAAATACAAGCATAAGTATGGCTGTTAATACACTAGAAAAATCAAAATGGAATGTGTAAGTTTCAAACCGTCAGAGTAAAACTCAGTTTACCCAGTGGAGAATAGAGAAGAATGGGGAGGGGAGAGAAAGAAATGTGAAAACATGTGGACACTATGAAAAAGAAGGCTGAGATAAGTACAAATCATGGGAAAGTCAATAAATACAAATAAGTACTTGGATCAAAATGAAAATATAAATCTCAGTTGGGCTAAAAAGATACAGAAATATGCTGTCAACAAGAGTTAAACAGAGACAAAAAAATACAGCAAAGTTAAAAATACAGAGAGAGAAAAAAATTTAAAAATAAAAGTTATATCTTTTATTTATATATTTTATTTTTATTTACATATGTATATATTTTATTTATATATAGATATATAGTTATATATATCTATATATAAAAATAAAAGCTATAAAATAGACCTTCCCAAATATGATTTATTTTAATATTGATCAAATTATTTTTTAAGGCACACAGAGCAATGTTATATGCTGATAAAAGAAACAGTAGATCAAGAAAATATAATTGTGTCAATTGATGCATCTAACAACATGGCATTTAAATATGTAAAGCAGGTTGGGCACAGTGGCTCACGCCTGTAATCCCAGCACTTTGGGAGGCCAAGGTGTGTAGATCACCTGAGTTCGGAAGTTTGAGACCAGCCTGACCAACATGGTGAAACCCTGTCTCTACTGAAAATACAAAAATTAGCTGGGCATGGTGGCGCGCACCTGTAGTTTCAGCTACTTGAAAGCCTGAGGCAGGAGAATTGCTTGAACCCAGGAGGTGGAGGTCGCAGTGAGCTAAGATCATGCCCCTGGGTGACAGAGCAAGATTCTGTCTATAAATAAATAAATAAATGTATATATAGCAGCAATGAGGTGAAATAGATAAATCAACAATTGTAGTTGGTCATTTGGATGTGCTCCTGTCAGAATTTTGATCAAATAAAGAAGCATCAACATAAAGTTTTAATAACATTAACAAGCTCAAGTTCATAGATGTGTATATAGAATTTTGTACTAACAGAGTAAACAATATTTTCAAGAACTTACTGAACAGTCGTAAAAACTAACCATGTACTGGGTCATAAAGGAAACTTTAAAATTCACAAGAGTCAAAGTCACATGACTTTGCACTCCTAATGCAGCAAAATTAGAAATCAGGAGTAAAGATAGTAAAGTAGTAATAAAGATAGTAAAGAACAGCAACAGAAAACCAAAATAAGTCTACAATCTTGAAACATACTACCGAAATGACCTGTGGGTTAAAGGAGAAATATAAACATTTAAAAATGAGTGGCAGTGAAAGCTCTCTATATAAAAATTTGTGGAACATAATTAGAAAAAAATCTGTGGGATATAACTAAAGCAGTATTTAGAGAGAAATGTCTAGTTTTTAACGTATTTATCAGAAAATAAGAAAGAAGAGCAAGTAATCTAGGTGTTCAAATCAGGAAACTTAGAAAGAACAGAGTTAATCCAGAAACAATAAAGAGTAATAAATATAAGGTGAGAAATTAATGGAGAATTAAACAACACCAAGAGGTAGTTATTTGAAAAAGGTTAATAGGCCAGGAACAGCTCTTACAGATGATAAAGGAAAAGTAACTACTAGTACTACAGAGTTTAAACATAATATAAGACAACTCTAAACAATGATATTTGAATAAGCTTGAAAAACAAGAAGAAATAAATTTCTGGAAAAATATAAAATGACAGAAGAAGTTCAAGAGATAAGAGAAAACATGAACAACAGTCGTTGTAGAAATTGAAATGGTAATCAACCTCATCCCTTTTTCCCTCCCAAATCCTAAGGCCCAGATGGCTTTCAAGGAGAAAATATTTGATATTTTCTTTTTTTTTTTTTTTTTTTTTTTTTGGAGACAGATTCTTGCTCTGTCACCTAGGCTGGAGTGCAGTGGCACGATCTTGGTTCACTGCAACCTCCACCTCTCAAGTTCATGTGATTCTCCTATCTCAGCCTCCCGAGTAGCTGGGACTACAGGCGCATGCCACCACGCCCAGCTAATTTTTTGTATTTTTAGTAGAAATGGGGTTTCACCATGTTAGCCAGGCTGGTCTCAATCTCCTGACCTTGTGATCCACCCACCTTGGCCTCCCAAAGTGCTGGGATTACAGGCGTGAGCCACTGCACCCGGCCCAATATTTGATATTTTCTATCAAATATTTAAAAATAGTCATTTTCATCCTCAAGTTGTTCCCCACTCCCCAAGAAAAAACAGGAAAGCCTAATGCTCTACCAAAGGATATGAGGAAAAATAAATAAATTAAAAGATACTCCGTATCAACAGATGGTATAGTTTAATCCTGCAGGGATATCAGTTTTCCTGAAGTTAATATATATATTCTTTTGCATTTCCAATTAAAACACCAAGCAGTAGGCCGGGCACAGTGCCTCACACCTATAATCCCAGCACTTTGGGAGGCTGAGGCTGGTGGATTATCTGAGGTCAGGAGTTCAAGACCAGCCTGGCCAACATAGTGAAAACCCATCTCTACTAAAAATACAAAATTAGCCGGGCATGGTGGTGCACGCCTGTAATCTCAGCTACTCGGAAGGCTGAGGCAGGAGAACCACTTGAACCCGGGAGGCGGAGGTTACAGTCAGCCGAGATCGTGCCACTGCACTCCAGCCTGGGCGACAAGAGCGAGATTCTGTCTCAAAACAAAACAAACAAAAACCAAACAGTATTTTTTAGGAATTCATTTTATTTTAAATTTTGTAAGGAGGAGTTACAAAAAGACAAATGCTATATATGATTCCACTTGTCATACCTAGAGTCAAATTCATGGAGACAGAAAGTAGAAAGGTGGTTACCAGCGGCTGGGAAGGAGAGAATGTGGAGTTTAATGGGTATAGAATTTTAGTTTTGTAAGATGAAATGAGTTTTGGAGATTGGTTGTACAACAGTGTGAATATACTCAACACTACTGAACTGTAGACTTAAAATGATTGAGATAGCAAATTTTATGTCTGTATATCTTACCACTATTAAATTTTAAAAAATGTATATGGATGCATAAAGCTATTCTAACATTAAACAAAAAGAGAAGAGAAGATGGGAGAACTCTGCCCTGTGAGACATGAAAATACAGAGTCGTAAACCAAATGAAACCAAACCGTACACCTCAGAACAGTGCGGTAACTAGCACAGGAAGGAGCAGATAGTGAAAAAACAGGGAGTGTGAAATCAGAAACATTTATGTGGAGAGAGAGTCAGTCATAAACTAGTACAAAATTAAGCAAGTATGAGAAAACTGACATACCATATGGAGAATAAAGTTGGCCCCTACTTCATGCTAGATGAAACAGTGAACTCTAGATGGATTAAAGACCTCAGTGTTAAAGAGAAACTGTAAAGCTAATCAATGAAAATGTTTAGTAGGAATATATTGGGTAAGATAACTTAAATGACTCCATCAAATTTAAGCATTTCTGTTCAAGAAAGAAAACCATTGGCAAAGCTAACAAATGAGATTGGGAGAAGAGTTTTTTTAGAGCCTCTTAAAATAGTAAGGATTCAGATAAAGAATTAAAAAAAAGATGCTTGAGGCCAGCCGTGGTGACTTATGCCTGTAATCCACTTTGGGAGGCCGAAGCGGGCGGATCATGAGGTCAAGAGATCGACACCATTCTGGCCAGCATGGTGAAACCCTGTCTCTACTAAAAATAAAAAAATTAACTGGGCGTGGTGGCACGTGCCTGTAGTCCTAGCTACTCAGGAGACTGAGGCAGGAGAATCACTTGAGCCCAGGAGGCGGAGGTTGCAGTGAGCTGAGATCATGCCACTGCACTCCAGCCTGGCGACAGAGCGACACTCTCAAAAAAAAAAAAAAAAAAAAAGCTTGAAAATCATTAAGAAATAGAGACTATAGGGAGAAGGAAGGATTTGAATAGACAAGTAACAGATAAAGAAACCTAAGTGGTTAACAACTATGCCATGATATCATCAATCTCACTAGTAAATAAAGAAATGCAAATTTCAAAGATGATGAGATACTATATTTTGTTCATCAAATTGAGAAAAATTAGAATATGAGATAACATTCAGTGCTTGTGAGGATTTGGGCAAACAGTAACACAAATGACATAGGTGGTTTCAGTAATCCCATTCCTTGGTATATTTCCCAGAAAAGCTTTCCTACTGGTCCACAAAAGGACATGTATAAGGATGTTCACCACAATATTATTTGTGGGAACAAGGAATTAAAAGCAGCATAAGTGTTTATTACTAGGGGGTTGGATAAATAAAGTATTGTGGATATGTACCGTGGAATACTGTACAAAAGTCAAAAGCAGTGATGCAGAAGCTGGGATAGATATAAGTACTATCCATGTTTGCTGTTTTTTTCTTTTGAGACGGAGTTTTGCTCTTGTTGCCCAGGCTCGAGTGCAATAGCGCAGTCTCAGCTCACTTTATAGTACTTGTTACAAGTAGTGTATTGTTTAAAAAACGGCATCCATGCCGTTTTTTAAAAGTAAAAAACAGGTTGAGGTATATAGCATTAATATAAATTGAAAACATGTATGAATATAAAAATCACCCTCTGTGTTTCTAAGATACATATTCAGGAACATATTAAAACATATTAGAATAGCTGCATATTGAAGGAGGGATGGGTATTGGACATAAATGGAAAAAGAGTAAAACAAAACAAGAGTAGAACTTTATGTGAATCAACGATAACACGTGGACAGCAGATAGATCTTGGTCCTAAATGAGATAGGGGTCTGAAGCCAAGACCTCTGCATAAATCTAGTACTCTCCTGAGAAAGGTTGGATGAGAAAAAAATTCCTCCTGCCAGTATTAGTGGCAATATGAGAGACTGACTTATTCTCCTTGGCTTTGATTTTGTGGAGAAAGGTCTCTCATCATGCAGGTTTGAGTTTGAATAGACATAACTGCTCGAAGGGACATTCTTTCAGCTAGTACATGTAGATTCCCACAGATAAAAGCATTGCTTAGAATGAATTTACAATTCCACATGAGTTAATCACTTGTGAATTGTAATCTCCCCTGAACCAATAACGGGAGTAAGAACAAATGGAGTGATCAGACCCGTAGGAACGTTAGATAATAGAACGAGAGTATAAGCTAAATGATTAAAGGACGGACTAGGAGGCATGGGAACACTCTCCAGAATGGATGATCAGATATGACTTGTTGGGATGTTGTTTCATGACTATTGAGAGCAAAAGCTGAAGTAGCACTAGGTATTTAATTTTTATTTTCTTAATTTTTACTTTTTATAGAGACAGAACCTCCTTATGTTGCCCATGCTCGTCTTCAGCTCCTGGACTCCAGTGATCCTCCCAACTCATCCTCCCATAGTGTTGGGATTATGGGCGTGAGGCACCATGCCCAGCTAGCACTAGCTGTTTAGTATAGTGTCTTTGAATCTTGGCTCTGCCACTTGCTGTATGAGTGTATACTTTTTTGCCTCAGTTTTCTCATCTGTGAGAAGAATAATAGCCTTACCTCATAATGTTGTAAGAATTAAATGTTAATTATCTATACAGTAACACTAGTAAATATTAGCTATTATAATTAATAAATGCATAAAGGAAGGATTTAAAACATGAAGAGAAAAATAAAGGCACGTAATTAAAACCAACCGGGTTATAAAAGATCAAAACAGGATTTTAGACATGAAATATATAGTAACTAAAGTGGAAAACTCAGTATATTAGTGTAGTTGCAGATTATAGAGAGCTGCAGGAACAGTTAGTGAATTGGAACATAGATCTGATGAGATATTACCCAGCAAACAATAGGAAAGATAGGAAGATAGAAATTATTAAAAAGAACTCTATGGAAATTGAGCCCAACTTATATGTAGGAGTTTCAGGAGAGGATAAAGAGAATGGGAGGCAATCTTAAAAGAGAGAATTGCTGAGAATTTTTCTGATTTTGATGATAGGAACGGATTCTTCAATTCAGGAACAAATTATTCTTGAGCAGGAAAATATCTACACCTACATACAGCATAGTGGAACCATAGATAAACTAATCTTAAAAACTGCCAGGTAGACTGGGCATGATGGCTCACACCTGTAATCCCAGTACTTGGGGAGGTCAAGGTAGGAGGATCACTTGAGACCAGGAGTTTGAGACCAGCCTGGGCAACATAGACCACGTCTCCACAAACAACAACAACAACAACAAAAAACTAACCAGGCGTGGTGGTGTATACATGTAGTCCTGGCTACTCAGAAGTCTGAGGCAAGAGTATCCCTTGAGCCTAAGGGCTTCAGGGCAGTAGTGAGCTATGATTGTGCCACTGCACTCCAGCTTGGGCAATAGAGCGAGACCCTGCCTCTAAAAAAGAAAACAAACAACCTTCTGGGGAGAAAAAATACATTACCTACAAAGGATTAACAATTAGGCCAACATCAGACTTTTCCGTTGCAACAACAGTAGTGAGAATATGGTAGTGTAAAATCTTCAAAGTTTAGTGAAAAACATTGGCAACTCAGAATTCTGTACCAAGCTGAACTCTCATTCTTCAGTAAAGATAGAAGAAAGACTTTTTCTTTAAGATTAATACAAATGAGAGTTTACTACCCAGGACCCCTATGGAAAGCACTGTTAAAAGGTATATGTTAGAAAGAAGGAAAGAATGAGATGCAAGAAAAAAACAGGAGACGAAAAGGCATCAATGTAACAGGAAAAACTAATCTAATATCAATATGATAGTATGGCATAGACCTTACAGTAATAGTGTCATTACAGCCAAAACTCACAAATCAATTGAGGTTTATTCAGTAAAGGTGAAGAATTTCAGAGAAAGATCACAAAAGGAAGAGCTTGTCTCTTGCTTCTCCTTGTTGGTATAATGTTGCTAAATAATAGAGCAGGTGGAGTTTCTGTCTTCCCTGTCAAGAGCATAGGAATGAAATAAATGGAATATATATTTCAACAGTGGCAAAATGAAAATGAAGCTCAAGGTGTGTGAAGACAGAAATCGTAAGAGAGCATAAAGACCTCTGCAGTGGCCGGGCAGAGTGACTGATACCCATAATTCCAGCACTTTGGAAGGCCGAGACCTGAGGATCACTTGAGCCCAGGAGGGTTTTCACATAGAAAAAACTATAAGGAATTCTCCCTTTCTGTGAGGGTTTTCACATAGAGTTATAAGCCTTTGTTGATCTTAGTTCTGATACCAGAATAAGGAAGTGTTACGTTATGTGTTGGCTTAAAGGGGTCAAAGTAGATTGGCTGACTGCCATGCTTTATCAGGTTTGCAGAGGCCAAGAGTTTCTTGGGGCTGCATACCGGAATACCACTTACTGCAGTATACTTTGTACAGCCAATACTGTGTCTTTGTCTGCTATGAATTTTCAAGGGAAAGTGAGTGAAGGTATCAACATTACTTTTTCAGAATATAAATTTGCGAAATGTGTAGTCTTTTTTTTTTTTTTTTAAAAACTGTGTACTGTGGAATGACTCATTTCTACCTTGACTATTTTGATATCTGAGCTTTTCATCTTTTTGTCAAGTATGGGACATCAAACAGAGCTCAGTGCAGTTTGTTGAAATAGTACCGTAAAAAGGTTTACTTCCGTGGGGTCTGTAATGCTGTCAGTCTCATGGCTCAGTGCCCTTCACCTAGCATTCAGCCTCCCATCTAGGTGGTAACCATGGGAAATGCAGTCATAGGATATATCATTTAGAGTGGACTTGAGCAAGTCACTTAATTAGTTTGGGCCTTGATTTTTCTCAGCTTTAAAGTTGGGAGTTTAAATTCAGTTATTTAACTCTTAAAAAATTTATGAAATACTGCAGAATACAGGAAAAATGTAGAAAATATAATAGATACCAGTCAGATTTAACATACATTAAAATAAATGTTCTTTAAAATGTCTCATTCTAAACTAATCAATGGAAGATGTGGTTTAAATAAAAATTATTAGAATTTTAGGTTTTTAGAACTAGTTGGGGCCAGGAATAAAGATTTGGAAGCTGTGGAGGTGGTGGTTAAAGCCTTAGGATTGGATTAGTTTCTCCAGAGGAGGTTCCATGCAGTGAGATGTGAGGAGGAGGAAATGACAGAGGATGGAGAACACTGAAAAGGTGTGATCACAGAGTTGGAAAGGGGAAGTGTCATGTTGGCAAAGCCAAGAGAGGAATGATAGGAAACAAGTCACATATCCATGCAATTAATTATTACTACTAATTTGCCTTTAGATAGATCTATTTACTGATTTAAAACAAAGGGAAGTTAAGGTAGGTTGAGAGAATTGTTTTTTTTGTTTTTTTTTTTTGAGACGGAGTCTCACTCTGTCGCCCAGGCTGGAATGCAGTGGCGCGATCTCGGCTCACTGCAGGCTTCGCCTCCTGGGTTCATGCCATTCTCCTGCCTCAGCCTCCTGAGTAGCTGGGACTACAGGTGCCCACCACCACACCCAGCTAATTTTTTTTGTATTTTTTCAGTAGAGATGGGGTTTCACCCTGTTAGCCAGGATGGTCTCGATCTCCTGACCTTGTGATCTGCCCGCCTTGGCCCGCCAAAGTGCTGGGATTACAGGTGTGAGCCACCGCGCCCGGCCAGAATTAATTGTTTTTTGATCAGAAGTGAAAGGCCAAAACAGTAGGGTAGCCATTTTCTGTTCACTTCCATTGGTAGAGAAAACCTTGTAGACAAAAGCCTTCTGTTTTTATTGAAGTTGGCATGACCTGTTTGCCACAGACAAACTTGGCAAGTTGGGTAAATGCTGTTCCTCCAGCTCCACTGATGTGAATAAACAAGATTTTATTCCTCCTGCCAGGATTGGTGTTAAGGCGATGACTGTGTGTCCTGCTGCTCTTTGACGGGTTTTCCCGAATATGTTTTTTGTGGTTTGTAAAATATGGACCTCACGCAAAATTATACTACAAATTTAGTTCACTCCGAACCAAAAGATCAGTGTAGAATTCAGAGCAGTTAATCTAGTAGTAGCAAAGTGGTTTTTGTGGTGGTTTTTATCTCAAATCTCCAGACTAGCATATTTAAATTCTGTACTGCACAAAAAAGCAGACTAAGAAAAAGTGTACACAGGTGATTTGAACTGAATACTTAGTAAAGAAAAGATCATTTAGTGATTAGGGGTATGGACTGGGGCAGTTTCTGTGCCTAATATTTATAATATGAAATATTTTTTGTATCGAAGTCTGTGTTTCCAGCCACACTTATACTAAAGTTTGTATGTTTATAATGAGAGTTCTTATTCTTTCCCTTTTCAGTCACCATTTCATACTTGACACTCCCTCAGTGCTGTGCGGGTATTTATGGAAGGTTCTTTCTTAGAGCCCTCATGGAGAGCAAGGCCCTGCTGACACCTTTATGTCAGACTTCTAAACTCCAGAACTTTGAGAGAGAAAAAAAAATCTGTTGTTTAAAGCCACCTGGTTTGTGGTCCTTTGTTAGGGCAGTCCTAAGAAAGTAAAACAGTTAGGTTTTTCTGGATTTCTAGCTCATATTCGGGTCATTATCAGATATTTTCAGGTTATTATCAAAGCATCTCAGGTATTATCAGGGAGGCTGTTAAAATATATGTCATGTCAGAAATAACACACCAAAAATAAGGTTCTTATTCTCTCTCAAAGCTAAAACCCATATAGGCTTCTTCATCAGAAACCTGGGAACCCATCTTTGACTTTTCTCTCTTTTATCCCTTATATACAACCCATAAAAGTCAAGCTCCTAGACATGACACTAATGCTTTCCGTGGCTGAGGCCTTGTCTTCTGCTGCGCCTCACATGACTTACCACCTATTCTGTGCTTTAGCAGTTCTCTATTCATGGCTCTCGGAGAAGTTAACATCCTTTCTAATCGTCATTGCTTGTGGTGTCTCTGCTCAAAGGTTCCTCCATTATCTTCCTCACCAGCCATCTTCTGCCCATCTTTACCTGCTCTGAGGCATCTCCAGGCAAGCTGAGTGCTTCTTTTCTGTACTTTAAGAAAATATTCTCTACACTTCTGTTGCTGCACTTTCTATAATATATTTATGTGATCTATTTTGGCAACATTCTTCTCCATTAGGTTGTAACTTCAGCAGAAGACAGGGAATATCTTAGTTATCTTTGTGTCTCCAGTAACCAGCCCAGTATAATTTTTCCGGTATACAAATACCATGACTTTCTCCTGCTTAAAAATCTTCACTGACTTCCGTTTGCAAGTAGGATAAAATTTAAGCATCTTATTTTGTCAGGCAAGGATTTGTGATCTACTGCCTTTTCAGGCTTGTCTCTTGTCCTCCTTCTGTTACTTTATGCTAAGCAATACCAAATGAATTTGTAAGTATATCATGCTGTTTCATGTTTCTGGATTTTTCAGTATTCTATTTCCTCTTCCTGGATATCCATGCATTTCTCTCTGCCTTCCCTTTTGTATCTAGTGATGATCTCTTCATCATTCAAAAACCGGTTCAGACATTTATTCTTTTAGAAAAACTTTCCTAACTCTTTTGACATAGGAGAGATTTCCATGCCTGCCTGTGTTCACCTGTGTTCCTTTATGCTGGTATTCTTTGGTATGTGATAACAGATTATAATCTTTGATGTCATATCTAGACTTTGAGTTCCAGTCCTTCTACTCACCAGTTTTTTTCTTTTTCTTTTTCTTTTCTTTTCTTTTTTGAGACAGAGTCTCGCTCTGTTGACAGGCTGGAGTGCAGTGGCACGATCTCGGCTCGCCGCAACCTCCAACTCTGGTTCAAGCAATTCTCCTGCCTCAGCCTCCCGAGTAGCTGGGATTATAGGCATGCACCACCATGCCCAGCTAATTTTTGTATTTTTAGTAGAGATGGGGTTTCACCATGTTGGCCAGGATGGCCTCTATCTCCTGACCTCGTGATCTGCCCATCCTGGCCTCCCAAAGTGCTGGGATTACAGGTGTGAGCCACCATGCCCAGCCGTAATCCTTCTACTCACCAGTTCTTTAATATAATATGAGATAAACTATTTAACTCCCCTGAGTTACAGTTTTATCATCTTTCAAAATAGGGAGATGATGTTAGCTACTTTACAGTGCTAAATGTTTTAAGTGAGATAGGATTACTGAGGATAAAAGGGTGGCCAAAATATGGGCTGGGCGTGGTGGCTCATGCCTGTAATCCCAGCACGTTGGGAGGCTGAGGCAGGCGGATCACCTGAGGTCAGGAATTCAAGACCAGCCTGGCCAACATGGCGAAACCCTGTCTCTACTAACAATACAAAAAAAATTAGCTGGGCATGGTGGCATGCACCTGTAGTCCCGGCTACTAGGGAGGCTGAGGCAGGAGAATCTCTTGAACCCGGGAGGCAGAGGTTGCAGTGAGCTGAGATTGCGCCACTGCACTCCAGCCTGGGCGACAGAGCAAGACTCTGTCTCAAAACAAAAACAAAAACAAAAAATATATATTATATATTATTTATGTATATTATATATAATATATATTATATATTATTTATGTATATCATATATAATATATATTATATATTTATGTATATTATATATAATATATATTATATATTATTTATGTATATTATATATTATATATTTATGTATATTATATATAATATATATTATATATTTATGTATATTACATATAATATATATTATATATTGGTAAGTTCTGTATGATAATGTTATTAAGTTATATAAGTGGGAAAAAAAGTGTTAAATTCCATAACAAAATACCCTGGGAAAGGATGAGGGAGATAGTACTTGTCTTTTGGGGGTTTGGAAAATATTTATTAAAATGGTAGCATAGAAAGAGGGCCTTGAAAGATGTGTTCAGTACACAGATTTTTTTTTAAGTGGTAGGGCTTAAGGATATTACAAGCATAGGACAAAATGTGAGCAATGACAAGAAAGAAGGAAAGTATAGTATTTATTCAGAGAATGGCAGTACTGTTGGAATAGAGAGCCACTGGAAGTGGGGCAAGGAGGCATGTGGCAAAGGTTAGGCAGTGCTGGTACATTGGGACCATCTGACCATGGAGGACCTTGAATTCCCTGCTGGGATCCTGTGGCTTAGGGTGGTGTTAGAGAATTAGTGGTTAAGAGTGCGGGATCTGGAGGCAAGACCACTTAATCTTTTTTTTTTTTTTTTTTTTTTTTTTTTTTTTTTTGAGACAGAGTCTCGCTCTGCCGCCCAGGCTGGAGTGCAGTGGCGCAATCTCGGCTCACTGCAAGCTCCGCCTCCCGGGTTCACGCCATTCTCCTGCCTCAGCCTCCCGAGTAGCTGGGACTACAGGCGCGTGCCACCTCGCCCGGCTAATTTTTTGTATTTTTAGTAGAGACGGGGTTTCAGCATGGTCTCGATCTCCTGACCTCATGATCCGCCAGCCTCGGCCTCCCAAAGTGCTGGGATTACAAGCGTGAGCCACCGTGCCCGGCCGACCACTTAATCTTAAATCTCTGCTCCATTGCTTATTTGTAGCTGTGAGATCTTGGGCCTGCTGTCTCCTCTAAGGCCCAGTTTCCCACATTGACATGAAAGAGTGTGAAGTTTCCCACAGGGAGAATGCAAGGGAAGAAAATACGATACCTGAGAATAGAACTGTGAGGATTTTAATGTATATACAGTAGTCCTCCCTTAACTGCTTTTTTGCTTTCCTTGGTTTCTGTTACCTGTGGTCACCTGTGGTCTGAAAATATTAAATGGAAAATTCTGGAAAGGAACAGCCCACAGGTTTTAAGTTAAGCTTTTTCTCTAAGTAGTGTGATGAAATCTTGTGCCATTCTGCTCTATTCCACCCTGGAGGTGAATCTTCCTTTTGTCCAGTGTATCCAAGTATCCACACTACCTGCCCCTTAGTCACTTAGTAGCTGTCTCAGTTATTAGATCGACTGTTGCAGTATCTCAGTGCTTGTGTTCACATAACCCTTATTTTATTTAATAATGGCCCCAAAGCACAAGAGTAATGATGCTGGCATAGTGTTATAATTGTTCTATTTTGTTACTAGTTACTGTTGTTAATCTCTTACTGTGACTAATTTGTAAATTAAATTTTATTACGTAATAGGTATGTATATAGAGGAAAAACATAGTGTGTATAGGGTTTGACAATGTCTGTGGTTTCAGGCATCCACTGGAGGTCTTGGATTATATTCCTTGATGATAAGGGAGGATTACTGTATATGGTAACAAAAATATACATGAACACATGCAGGAAGGCCCAGAAAACTGTTTAATTCAGAAATAAAGTAGTAAAGTAAAACAGGTATTTTTTTTTTTAAGGAGTTGATATGAGACTGAAATCATTGCTTAAGCTGGGAGGAAAGCAAAACAAAAAAAAACCAGAGTAGAGGTGAATGACAAAAAAAGAAGGATGATAGATCAGAGGTCATGCTATGGACCTATATAGTAGGTGTAGGAGAAAGAAAAGAATAGTATTTGTGATTCAGAAAAAAAAAATTAGAGTTTGAAAGTTCTCAGGTAGATCTTTCCAGATTATAATTAGGTTAACTATGTATATTTATTAAAGCAGAATAGAGGTAAATTACAGATGAAATTTTCTTTTGAAGAAGCATGGTAGAACTTGTGGTGAATAATTACAAATGGGAGCTCAAATGATTGTTCCCTACTTTCTGGCTTGGTGAGACTGGTCACATAGAAGTAGCTGGTAGAAATGTAGTTGAGTAGAGTGAAATGTGGTTTATCTACATGTTTTTCCTTTCCAGTACGGTCCAACATAATTTGTAAGTACTTACAGTAGTAGCAAGCACTTATTACAGCAGTCTTCAATGAGACTAGTCTTGTTAAGAAATTTTCCATACTACTTAACTGAACAGGAAGTACCACCACACACACAGTATTGGTTCTCAGATACCTTGTAGTTTAGATACACTACACATTGGATATCCCTTACCTAAAATGCACGGGACTAGAAGTGTTTCAGAGTTTGAGTTTGGGAATATTTGCATTATACTTAGGCTTACTGGTTGAGAATTCCTAATCGGAAAATCCAAAATGTTCCATCGATCATTTCCTTTAAGTGTCGTGTCGGTGCTCAAAAAGTTCTGGAGTTTGGAGCATTTTGGATTTTGGATTTTCAGATTTTGGGATGGTCAACCTGTATTAGATCTTCCTGAGTGCTTTGATGTACCCTAAATATGAAACATTATTCATATTTTCTTTGTGGTTTAATGCACGTTCAGAGAGGAAAAATAAGACAAGTTAAAGATGAGAGACCATAGAACCATACTTGATTTCTTAGATTTGCACTGTTCAGTGTGGTAGCCACCAGCCATGTGTGGCTATTAAGTACTTGCAATGTGGCTAGCCCAAATTGAGATGTGATATAAAGGGGAAATCTACATTAGATATCAAAGAGTTAGTATGAAAAAATATAAAATAGCTCATTAATAGTTTTTTATAGGGGTTATGTGTTTGAAATGACATTAATGAAAAAAGAATGTAAAACAGCTTATTAACAATTTTCGGCTTGAAAATATGACTCATTATTTTCCTGTTGAACAGCGCTGAATCTATGTATGGGGTGCTAAAAGCTTAATAAAATTTTCTGTGAATGGATTTTAAAATAAATATCATTAGATTTCTTGTTATTTTACAGTTAAATCTAATGAAAGGCATTAAACTTCAGGGATAAAGGTAACTAGTTACCAAACTTTTTAGCTGGTTAGTCTTGCTGTCTAAAAAGTAGACCTTTGCTTTTGCTTTATATGGATATCTAAGTGCATTATGGGGTTGTTTTTCATAAAAACCTCAGCCTATGGCTAGATTGTATTATCTGATAGAGCCAGTGTTATGCTTGGTGATGCTTTTTTTTCCCTTTTCCTCGTTTTAGATTTTCTAAAGCAATGTAGCTTCACTTGGAAACTTGTTAGAGATACTGATTTTGAACCCCAACCCTGTTGAATCAGAAACTAGGGGCTTGATTTAGCCCTCCAGGTGATTCTGATGCGCATGAAGTTTGAGAAACATAGTTGTAGAGGTTCCGTTGGGTAACGGTGAGAGCACACTGGACTCTGACTCCAGAGAAACGTAGATGTGGATAATACTACTTTTATAGAATAACAAAACTCAACCTCTTTATAACCTTTATAACACATCTGTTTGAAAGGAATTACATTCTTTTCTTTTGAATTCATCACTTGTAAAACTCTTACATTCTTAGGTGGATGCTCTCCGATTGCGTTTGGAAGAGAAGGAAACCATGTTGAATAAAAAGACGAAACAAATTCAGGATATGGCTGAAGAGAAGGGGACACAAGCTGGAGAGATACATGACCTCAAGGACATGTTAGATGTGAAGGAGCGGAAGGTTAATGTTCTTCAGAAGAAGGTAAGGTGCAGGTGTTTTGAGTTCAGTGGCCCATTCCTCATACATCTTCACTCCTACCACTAAGTTATTTCTAAATGCTGTCAGAGTTTCTTGCTTATTCTTCAGTGTATATTTTTGTGATTAGTAATTTGGAACTGTTGTTGCAGTAGGTAGATTGTTAAGACTGCTCTACATACTCAGTTTTTAAAAATTTAAACACTGTTAGTATCTTCCAGTAGTGCTTTTCATGCTGTTTATCAAAAGTGCCTTGTAAATTGCCAAAGTGTTTGAACTGACATTCTTTTGCCCCTTCTGTCTTTTATTGAAACTGTACTAAATTGGTTTAGTACATGGACTTGGGATGGTACAACTGCATTTATGGGTTTAATAAGATGACAATTTTAAGCTGAGACCAGTAGCATCCAGACAAACACATAATTCATATATGAGCAAAAAAAATATGTGTGTTTATGTATTTTAGTACAAATCTTACTGTTCCTTAGTGCTGGTTCTTTCCCCTTTTTTCAGTTAATATATTTTGGTATTCTTTCCAAGGGTTTCTTCATTGTTGTTACTAATAGCATTGTATGGATGTACTATATTTAGCAAAATTTCTACTGATGGACATTTATTTTGCTAAAAATTTCTTCCTTTACATAAAATGATTAATTGTAAAAAATGTTGTACATGTTTAGTTTATACATATGTCAAGTCAAGTATATTTCTAGGATAAAGTCTTTGAAGTTGAACTGCTGAGTGAAAGGATATGCATTTATAATTTTGATGGATTTTGCCAAGTAGCCTTAAAAAGACTGTACCAAGTTTCATTTCTACTATCCGTGATGAAAGTGTTATATTCCCACATACTTGTCTACGGAGTGTGTTAAAAGACTTTTTTACTTTTTGGCAATCTGATAGGTAAGCAAACAATGTCAGTGTAGTTGCAGTTCTTTCATTGTAAGTAAAGTTGAACGCATTTTTATATTTAAAATCCTTTGTATTTTTTGTTATTTGTTTATATGCTTTACCCATTTTTATTTTGAGTTCTTTTCTGCTTTTTTAAAAGTTGATTTGTAGAAATCCCTTCCCAATTTAAAAATTAGCTCTTTTGTCTGATGTGAGTTCTAAACATTTCTTCCTGTTTGGCTTATTTATTGAGATGGAGTCTCACTTTGTCACCCAGACTGGAGTGCAGTGGCACGATCTCGGCTCAGTGCAACCTCTGCCTCCTGGGTTCCAGTGTTCCCCTGCCTCAGCCTCCCAAGTAGCTGGGACTACAGGTGCCCACCACCACATCTGGTTAATTTTTTGTATTTTTAGTAGAGACGGAGTTTCACCATGTTGGCCAGGCTGGACTTGAACTCCTGATCTCAGGCAATCCGCCCGCCTCGGCCTCCCAAAGTGCTGGGATTACAGGCGTGAGCCACCACACCCAGCCCTTGTTGAGCTTTAATATGTTTGTTGGCCATTTGTGTATCTTCTTTTGAGAACTGTCTATTCTTTTGAGAATTGTCTATTCATGTCCTTAGCCCACTTTTTGATGGGATTATTTGTTTTTTACTTGATGATTTGAATTCCTTGTAGATTCTGGATATTAGTCCTTTGTCAGATGCATAGTTTATGAATATTTTCTCCAATTCTGTAGGTTGTCTGTTTACTTTTCTGATTATTTCTTTTGCTGTGCAGAAACTTTTTAGTTTAATTAAGTCCCATCTGTTTATCTTGTTGTTGCATTTGCTTTTGGGTTCTTGTTCATGAAGTCTTTGCATCTAGAAGAGTTTTTCCAGTGTTATCTTCTAGAATTTTTATGGTTTCAAGTCTTAGATTTAAGTCTTTGATCCATCTTGAGTTGATTTTTGTGTAAGGTGAGAGATGAGGATCCAGTTTCATTTTTCACATGTGGCTTGCCAGTTATCCCAGCACCATTTGTTGAATAGGGTGTCCTTTCCCTGCTTTATGTTTTTGTTTACTTTGTCGAAGATCAGTTGGCTGTAAGTATCTGGCTTCATTTCTGGGTTCTCTATTCTGTTCCATTGGTCTGTGTGCCTATTTTCATACCAGTGCCATGATTGGTTTTGGCGACTATAGCCTTGTAGTATAGTTTGAAGTTGGGTAATGTGATGCCTCCACATTTGTTCTTATTGCTTAGTCTTGCCTTGGCTATGCAGGCTCTTTTTTGGTTCCATATGAATTTTAGGATTGTTTTTTCTAGTTCTGTGAAGAATGATGATGGTATTTTGGTGGCAATTTCATTGAGTGTGTAGATTGCTTTTGGCAGTGTGGTTATTTTCACAATATTGATTCTACCCATCCATGAGCATGGGATGTGTTTCCATTTGTTTGTGTCGTCTGTGATTTCTTTCAGCAGTTTTGTAGTTTTCCTTGTAGAGGTCTTTCATTTCCTTGTTTAGGTATTTTACTGTTTTTTTGCAGTTACTGTAAACGGAGTTGAGTTCTTGATTTGATTCTCAGCTTGGTAACTATTGGTGTGTAGTAGTGCTGCTGATTTGTGTACATTAATTTTATATCCTGAAACTTTACTGAATTCATTTGTCAGATCTAGGAGCTTTTGGATGAGTCTTTAGGGCTTTCTAGGTATATGACCTTATCATCAGTGAACAATGATAGTTTGACTTCCTCTTTACTGATTTGGATGTCCTTGATTTCTTTCTCTTGTTTGATTGCTCTGACGAGGACTTCCAGTACTGTTGAATAGAAGTGGTGAAAGTGGGCATCCTTATCTTGTTCCAGTTCTCAGGGGAAATGCTTTCAACTTTCCCCTGTTCAGCGTAATGTTGGCTGTGGCTTTGTCATAGATAGCTTAAGGTATGTCCCTTGTGTGCCAATTTTGCTGAGGGTTTTAATCATAAAGGGATGCTGGATTTTGTTAACTGCTTTTTTGGGGTCTATTGAGATGATCATCTGATTTTTGTTTTATTTTGTTTGTGTTTTGATCTTTCAATAGTAATATTTTCAAGTAATAGACTTAATAGTTTCAAAACATTTTTCACTTCTAATGCACTTGATCATTGTGTAGTTTTCATACATTTACTTCTTATTAGGCACAATAGCATGTTGGTAAGAAATATGACCAGACAACTTTTAGTGGATTAGAAGTTACTTGTAATTTTTACTATGATTAATAATGTGTAAGCCTTTTGGGCTCCATTTCCTATTAAACTTTTCTTTAAGTGTAGGATATTATTAGTAAAATATGAATTTTTAAAATTTCACTGGTTATTGCAGTTGCGGAGTTTGTGAGGAGGGGAGTGATTTAATTATTTGATTTCATACAGTGCAAGTTTCTGAAGGCATCTGGATGCACAAAGACTTGATTCACCACTGTGCCAGCAGCCTGTTTGTTGCTCTAGGCTGATTATACCCAAAATGTTGGTGACATGATGGATTATCACTTTCATTAGGTCATAAGTGTTAGGGGCATATATTTTATAAGATTTATTTTTCAGCTCCTATTTTCTTCGCTCTCATTCTATAAGGATTACTTCATTTAAAACCAAAGTGTTGAAAGATTGCATGGGTCTTCAGTCATTAAACTTTGCCTTTCAAATCATGAGAACATGACAGCAAGCTACTAAAAAAGCCTTAGATGATTAATGTTACTGGAAGAAAAGATATACTGGTTAGAATTCAAAGATTGTTTGGAAGTAGCGCATTTCTTATTTTTAACTAGGTAAAAATTTTTAGAAAAGTTTTTGTATTAGTTTATTTTCACACTGATATAAAGATACTACCTGAGACTAAGTAATTTATGAAGAAAAGAGGTTTAATTGACTCACATTTCCATATCTGAGTTGCTAGGGAGGCTTCGGGAAACTTACAATCACGGCAGAAGGTGAAGGGGCAGCAAGGTACATCTTACATGGCAGCAGGAGAGAGAGAGACAGACACGCACACACACACATCATGCAAATCTTGTATATATTTTCTTTGTCCTTCCTCTTCATCCTTCACAGGAGGCAGCAGAGCAGAGGATCAGTAATTGTGCTCTCTTAGTACACCACACTGCCCCAGTAATTCATCACGTTACAAACTTTTATGTGTCTTAAAACTTACCAGATAGTTAGTACAACTAGTTTCAAAATTGGTTTATGTTATTAGTGCTTCTTTTTTATTTTATTTAATTAATTAGTTTATTTTTTGAGACAGAGTCTCACTCTGTTACCCAGGCCGGAATGCAGTGGCATGATCTTGGCTCCCTGCAACCTCTGCCTCCCGGGTTCAAGTGATTCTCCTGCCTCAGCCTCCTGAGTAGCTGGGATGACAGGCGCCTGCCACCACACCCGGCTAATTTTTGTATTTTTAGTAGAGACGGGGTTTCACCGTGTTGGTCAGGCTGGTCTCAAACTTCTGACCTCAGATGATCCCCCTGTCTCGGCCTCCCAAAGTGCAGGGATTACAGGTATGAGCCACCTAGTTTGGCCTAGTACTGCTTTGTAGACAATTACCTTTATGCCTTTTATTTTCAGTGCTCAGATCCTTCCCATTCTGTGTACTTTTTTTGTTGACGTTACTGTATTAATGTGGTCAGAATCAACATTTGTGATGTATTTCCAGCACCATTGTTGGCTGATAAAATAGAGATAGCTTTAAATTTAGTATCCATAAAAAATAAAATGAATACAGTAGGTTTAGAGACAGTTTAAAGTTCTCAAGGGATATATGTATTTTTTAAAAATTATATAAAAATAACTTTAAAGTAATAATTTTTTTTTTCTTGGTAAAACATGCAGTTTTATGTATTTTTAGGCAGGAGTAACAACTTTTTCCACACTTCCATCCAGAGAACAAAGGTCAAAACAGCATTTATTATTCTAGCCATATTTTTACTGTTTAAACTTTTGAAATTTTGTGTAGGACCATGGAGAGAAGAGTAGTGCTTACAGCTGAAACTTAGTTTTAATACAGTATCATATATACATATATATTGGTTGATTTGTTTGTTTTTGAAACAGGGTCTCAAAAACAGCCCAGGCTGGAGTGCAGTGGTGCAGTTGTGGCTCACTGCAACCCTTGTGTCTGGGGCTCAAGCAGTCCTCCTACCTCACTTCCTGAGTAGCTGGGACTACAGGCACACGCCACCACGCCCTGCTAATTTTTTGTATTTTTTGTAGAGATAGGGTTTCACCATGTTGGCCAGGCTGGTCTCGAACTCTTGGACTGAAGTGATCTGCCCGCCTTGGCCTCCCAAAGTGCTGGGATTACAGGCATGAGCCACCATGCCAGACATCTTTTTTTCATTTTGTGTTATCATTTATTTATTTCTGAAACTCAGCCAATATGATGTATAGAGACAAATACATAGATATTGACAGGCAAAAAGTCATGGAGATAAAGTAAATTACTTGAACAAGACTTCAGATTGAATATTATTATTCTTTAGTTTTCATTCATTTGCCTGCTTTGTGAGGTATTAGGAATGACATGGGTGGTGGTAGATACAACATAGAAAAATTTCACCTGCTTAATATTACTTCAACTAATCTGTGGGACCATAGTCCCTTGGCCATCACCAAGACTGAGAAGAATCGAATCAAGATTTTGCTTTAGGGGAAGGCTGTTTTGAATATCTTAGGGGAAGGTTGTTTTGAATATCTTAGGGGAATTTACAGTGCACTCTCCTGCAGCTTACATTACAAAGCATTTTGGCATGGGATAAAATGTTCATAACTCTGTGTGTTATCTTTAAACAGAGTCTTTGAAGCAGTTCCCTCAGACAGCACAGGAGATTTTCCTACTGAAGGAACTCAGGTGCAGTTTAGGCATACTTATGTGTGGAAACTATCCATCTCATAGTTTACTACTGAACCCTGAATTAGCTGGTAGCAACAACCCCCTACCCTCTCTCCCCCAGTCAGAGGCTTCTCCTAATAGCCATGGCAGTAAAAATAGAACAGTAGAACTAAAATATTTTCCAGAAGCAGAACATATTCGTAGGGAAAGGATAAATTCAGAGTTATTTACAACTCTCTTATCTTCAAACCATTACATATAAATTGATCAAATAAAAATAGCTAGTCTAATGTGTTTTGAGCAGTTATTACCATTTTTATTTATTATTTATATTGCTTATTTTTGGATCATGATATTTCCAGCTTTTTATTTGATGAGTCAACATCTTAAGATTCCTAATGAGAATGGGATATAAAAAATAATTGGGTCATTGTTAACAATGATAAGTCATTTTGACAGTATGTTCACTTGATATGATCAATGATACTTCACCTCTGTGATTCTCTTCCCCAAAACGCACAACCCCAGTCCAATTATGAACAAAACAGTAGACAAATCCTAGTTAAGAAACATTTCACCAAACACCTGACCAGTAGTAGTTAAAACTGCCAAGCTTCCAAAAACTAGGAAAGTCCAAGAAACTGTCACAGCCAAGAAGAGCCCAAGGAGACATGCCATCCAAACATAATGACATATCCTGGGCAGTGTCTGGAAACAGAAAAATGACAGCAGACAGAAACTAAGGACATGCGAATAAAGCACGGACTCTTGTTGAGAATAATGTGTCCGTGTTGATTAATTACGAGAAATGTGTCATACTAATGTAAGATGTTAACAGTATGGGAATCTGGCCTCTGGGTTCCCAGGAACTCTGTATCACTTTCTCTGTACCATCCTTACCTCTCTGCAAATCCAAAACTATTCTGAACAAAAAGTGCATTTAAAAAATCAATTCGAATTTGGCAGTGTATTAGGGTTAAGAATAATAAAGTAACAGTGATTTTGAGAGAGCTCAAAAATAAAAAATTTGGAATGGCATTCTTTTCAAAGTTTGGTGGACCCAAAACCTGTAAATACTTCAGTAGAGGAGATCAGGGATTTTGCCTTCGGAACATTAAGGTCGTATGAATTTATTGGGGAAGAAGGAAGGCTACAAAGTAGTCACCCTAATTCTGTTTGTCTTCTTTGCCCCTGGCTTCCTGATCTCTCTCCAAGTCACCATAGACCATTTGCACTCCAATATTGAGTATCTCATGAACAACCAGGACAGATTTGATCTAAGAAAGACTCAATGCAAGAAATCCCTGTTATATTCCAGTGGAGAGTGTTATGTGGAATGGACCCCTCCATTTGAACTCTTAAATTCTGTTTCAATTCAGGTCATTATTCTCCTCTGCTTTCCTCGGAGGTTTATACAAATCTTAGGTACACGAGGAAACCATCTTTTGAGCCAGGGTTCTTTCTCAGTGCCAGGCACTTTTCTATGTGAATTACATCAACAGGTAACCCTGTGAGCCATGTTTCTTCTACCTAACGCTGTTGACAAATTTCAATCCTGTTTAATTTCACACAACTGCCCAACTTTTGGTGGCTCAGAAGACAACAGGTAAAGATAACCAAGTAGCCACCAAATAAGACTAGGAGGCTTTCTGCAAAAAAGACAACTTTCTGAAATGCTTGGTGAAGCTGTTCATTATACAGAAAGTACATCACTGGATTGATGATGGAGTTTAAAAACAGCTCAGCAAGGCTGGGTGCAGTGGCCCATGTCTGTAATCCCAGCACTTTGGGAGACCGAGGCTGGCGGATCACGTGAGGTCAGGAGTTCGAGACCAGCCTGGCCAACACGGTGAAACCCTGTCTTTACTGAAAATACAAAAATTAGCTGGGAGTAGTGGCAGGTGCCTGTAATCCCAGCTACTCGGGAGGCTGAGGCAGGAGAATCCTTTGAAGCCGGGAGGCGGAGGTTGCAGTAAGCTGAGATTGTACCATTGCATTCTAGTCTGGGAGACAAGAGTGAGACTTGGTATCCAAAAAAAAAAAAAAAAAAAAGCTCAGCAAGATGAAGATGTTTAATATGGTTGGGTATCTTGGCTGGCAGAGACACAATAAAGAGGGGCAGCCAGCAGATGATAAAAGCCCCTAAAATGATCCCCAGGGTTTCTATGGCTTTCCTTGTTTGAAAGTAAATTTCCTATTGTTCTAGGACACTATCAGCATGCTTGATTTTCATGTGGTTAACAAGCAGAGGAGAGCGAGTTAAGTGCCTTTGCCTCTCACGGAGGCTGGGGTTGAGGGAGCAGAGTGAGCTGTGATGACCTGGGCAGTGGTGCTGTGATGATGGCTTCTGGATGTTCTTGTTGGGCAATGTGTGAAGATGATGAATAACACAGCCAGAATGTAGAAGGTCTTACATGTGGAGTAGGTGGTGCAGGAGATCTAGGAGAAGAGCACTGGGAGAAGAGATACAATTTGAGATGGCCCATTTACTATACTACAGGACATTGGTGATGGCCCAGTACCTGGTCAGAGCAACAGACAGAAATATAGGTTGGAGGCCATGTAGCACGTGATGCTAGAAGACAGCCAGATGTTGCATAGGAGTTGGCCAAATTTCCAGATGTGTGTGATGGTATATGTGATGCTCATGGATATGAACAAGATGAAAACCAAGGGACTTGTGCTCCAAGGAGCCAGTGAGATAGTTGGCTGGTGTATGTAGCTTCCTGGTGAGGAAGATGGTGGTAAGCAGAAAGGTGTTGGAGAGAGCTGTTGTCAGTGTGATGATGGAAAGGACCACAGCAAGAGATCTCTAGCCCCTGGAAGCTCCCAGCTCCTAAGCCTCCGGTATTTTTGTAGTATCAAGGGATCCGTTGGAGGCCTGCTGGAGGATGTCTTCCATTGGATGGTGCCTTCTAGGGAGCTTTCTGTTCCACAGTCATAGCTTCTCCTTTCACAGTTGTCTGTAAAAGGTCATCTTTCCATTTCCTACTTCTGTGTACATCAGAAGAGCAAACCACAACAGAAAATCTCCAAGGCTTGATTACATGAAGAACACTGAGGTGACTCCTAGCTACAGTTAAAGGCTTTTCCCAAATCAGATGAATCCCAAGATGTCCCTATGTTCTGGAACTCTGATAGACACATGCTGAATATGTTAGACAATTGCAGGTTATCACACCACTGTGGGCAAAGCTCCACAATTTCTTGCCTTTGGCATTTTGACTCTTTTTAAGGCTTCAGACTTACACGTGTTTAACTGTGCCTTCAGAATATTTCCCATCCTATTCCAAAGAGACTGTGGGTTCAGGTTGCTGCCTGGGAGCTTTTAAAATTAGAGACAAAAGGGAGTACCAGCTTATTCAGAGAAGCAGTCCAGTCAACAGCTCATAGTTTTCCTAGGTGAATCCTGACATATGATTGGTACTTAATTTTGGTTCCTTTTCCACTGACTGTTTTTGAGCCTGAAAAGACAAACATTACAGTTACCGAAGCTTGAAGAATGCAAGAGAAGGTAAAACAAACGGATCACTGTGCGTTTGCCAAGAGGGGCAGGTGTTCGAAGCCCCTCCCTGGCTGTGCGTGTGGAATGCTGGGCTTGCCCTCCTGGGCCCTCCTTTCTTCACATGGTTGGATTCTGGCCTACATGATCACAGCCCCCAGCCCTGCACCTTCCCCTGGCCCTTTCCCTTCTTGCACTTTTGGGATACTCCTTTTCTTTTTTTTTTGTTAATTAATAACTTTATTCGTTTGGAGTAGTTTGGGAAGTTTCCAAGTGTGCCTGTCACCTGAATAATGTACATTGTATCCAATAGGTAATTTTTCATTTCTCCCCTGCCTGCCTCCCCCTGCTCTGAGTCTCCAGTGTCCGTTATACCACCTGTATGACTTTGGGTAGTCAGCACTGCCTCCCACTCACAAGTGAGAACATGCAGTATTTGCTTTTCCATTCCTAAGTTACTTCACTGAGGATGATGGCCTCCAGTTCCATCCAGGTTGCTGCAAAAGACATGATTTCTTTTTTTTTTTCATGGCCGAGTAGTATTCCATGGTGTGTGTGTGTGTGTGTGTGTGTGTGTGTGTGTGTGTGTGTATGTATATGTATCTGTATATGTATGTGTGTGTGTATATATACATGTGTATTTATACACACACACACACACACACACACACACACACACACACTTTCTGTTTCTTGCCTTATACAAAAATTAACCAAGGTGGATTAAAGACTTAATCTAAGACCCGAAACCATAAAGATTCTGGAAGATAACACAGGGAAAACTCTTCTGAACATTGGCTTAGGGGAAGGATTTATGACGAGGATCTCAAAAGCACAACAAAATAAAAATGAATAAATGGGACTTAATGGACTTAAACTAAAAAGCTTCTGTACAGCAAAATAAATAATCAAAAGACTAAATAGACCGCCTACAGAATGGGAGAAAATATTTGCATCATATTCAACAAAATACTAATATCCACAGTCTACAAGGAACTTAAATCAGCAAGAAAAAAATAAATAATCCCATAAAAAATGGGCAAATAGCATGAATAGACATTTCTCAAAAGAAGATGTACAAATGCCCAAAAATGTATGAAAAAATGCTCAACATCACTAATCATCAGGGAAATGCAAATTAAAATCACAATGAGATACCACCCTACCCCATCCAGAAGGGCTATTATTAAAAAGTTAAAAAATAATAGCTGGTATCATGGATGTGGTGAAAAGGGAACTCTTACACACTGTTGGAGCAAATGTAAATTAGTACAACCCTTATGGAAAACTCCATGGATATTTCTCAAAGAACTAAAAGTAGATTTATCATTTCAGGCTGGGCGTGGTGGCTCACACCTGTAGTCCCAGCACTTTGGGAGGCTGAGGCAGACGGATCACCTGTGGTCAGGAGTCCGAGACAAACCTGGCAACGTGGCCAACGTGGCGAAACCCCATATCTACTAAAAATAAAAAAATTTGACAGGCATATTGGTGCGCGCCTGTAGTCTCAGCTACTTGGGAGGCTGAGGCACAAGAATTGCTTGGACCTGGGAGGTGGAGGTTGCAGTGAGCCTGGATCGTGCCACTGCACTCACAGGGCGAGACTTCATCTCACACACAAAAAAAGATTTATCGTTTCATCCAGCAGTCCCACTGCTAAGTGTCTACCCAAAGGAAAAGAAGTCATTCTGAAAAAAAAGACATCAGTGATGTGGAATCAACCTAAGTGCCCATCAACCAATGAATGGATAAAGAAAGTTAAACTTTTTTTTTTTTTTTTTTTTTTGAGACGGAGTCTCTCTCTGTCGCCCAGGCTGGAGTGCAGTGGCATGATCTCGGCTCACTGCAAGCTCTGCCTCCCGGGTTCACACTATTCTCCTGCCTCAGCCTCCTGAGTAGCTGGGACCACAGGCGCCCGCCACCACGCCCGGCTAATTTTTTGTATTTTTAGTAGAGACGGGGTTTCACCGTGTTAGCCAGGATGGTCTCGATCTCCTGACCTCATGATCTGCCCACCTCAGCCTACCAAAGTGCTGGGATTACAGTCGTGAGCCACTGCGCCTGGCTGATAAGTATTTTTTTAAAAGCCCTGAGAAATGACAGTGTAGGATTTTAAAAATGACTAGAATTAACATTATGAGAGTAATACGTGTTCAAGGTAAAAAAAAAAAAAAAAAAAAAAAAAAAAAAGAATTACCAAAACATATGGAGTGAAATTAAAGTTCCTTCTCCCATCCTTTGCTCCTCTCAGTGCAGTTCTTTAGGGATATTAACTGTGGTTAACAGTTCTTTGTGGGCCGTTTCATAAAGTTTCTATGCATATCAAGCATTTATGTGTTATATACCTTTTAAAAAACAACTGGAATCATACTTTTTATTAGTTTAAAAATAAACATTTTAGTATCTTATATGCTGCTTTATCTCATCTTAAAAAATATCTATATGGTTTTCTGAATCACACTTCTACCATAATTTAACTAAATTTCACCTAAGCTTTACAGGTAGATGAAGATAGGGTTTTTTCTTATTTTATTTTATTTTATTTTTTTGAGACAGAGTCTTGCTCTGTTGCCCAGGCTGGAGTGTAGTGGTGCAATCTTAGCTCACTACAGCCTCTGCCTCCCAGGTTCAAACAATTCTCTCCTGCCTCAGCCCCCTGAGTAGCTGGGATTACAGGTGCGCGCCACCACACCTGGCTAATTTTTGTATTATTAGTAGAGACGGGGTTTTACCATGTTGGCCAGGCTGGTCTCGAACTCCTGCCCTCATGATCTGCTCACCTCGGCCTCCCAAAGTGCAGGGATTACAGTTGTGAGCTACCACTCCCGGCCTCTTGTTTATTATAGTATAATGTTTATTATAGCATAATGACCTAACCATCTCATTCATGAGTTAATATTGTATGCATCTAAAATATTGATAGCTGTTTAATTGTCCACCAAAAGTCTTTCACTGATTTACGCTGAGAATGTTTTTCTGCACAGTTTCATTAAACATTTGTTATCAAACCTTTTTAAATTTCCACTGACTTGGTAGGCAATTCTGAAGTGTCTCTTTTCTTGCTTAGTATTTATTTAAAGTTGAGTTCTCATTGAGCATTTTTTCATAGGTTTTTGTTTTGTCTTAATTGGGAGGTATATGTTCATTTCTTTTCTGTTTGATGATGATGTATTTTTTCTTGTTGATTTATAGGAAGTTTTTCTCTAGTAAATACATTGGTCTATTTCCTTTTATGTTTTACAAATACATTTTCCCTTTTTTTTTTTAACTTCATTTATGTATTTATTTGGGGGTTTATGTCACCAAATTTAGTAGTACTTTTCTTTATATCCTCTCAGTTTTAGGTCACACTTTGAAAGCCCTTATACATGCCAAAGTCATTTTTATTTTTATATTTTTTTGAGAAAGGGTCTCGCTCTGTCACCCAGGTTGGAGTGCAATGTCGCAATCTCGGCCCACTGCAACCTCTACCTCCCAGGCTCAAGCCAACCTCCCACCTCAGACTCTTGAGTAGCTGGGCTGCAGCCACACACACCACCATGCCCAGCTAATTTTTTAGCTTTCCGTAGAGACAGGGTTTTGCCATGTTGCCCAGGCTGGCCTTGAACTGCTGGGCTCAAGCAGTCTGCTCTTGCCAAAGTTATTAAATAATTCATACATGCTTTTCTCTGGTACTTTTAAAGTTTCTTTTTTTACACTTAAAAATTAGTTTATAAAATTTATATATTGCTCTAATGATTCAGTTTTATGTTTTTACATGTGACTGGCCAGTTGTCATTATAGAATTTATTAAGTAATCCACCCTTTCTCTTCTGATTTGAAATGCCACAAATAAATTATCAGATTAGTAGATTGTTTTGCTGTATTAATTTTATTTTTGCAGGAATTTCTCACTCTTCTCACTCGTTTACTTTTTCAGATGAACCTTAGTATGATTTTGTCAAATTTTCCTCTTCCAAAAAATGACCTTGTTACTTTTTTTATTGAATGTGGTATCTCAGAAGTCAAGTGAAGAAAGGGTTTCAAAGAGGAGAGGATGATCAGCTTTTTCAAATACTGCTGATGAGTTACAAAAAAAATGAAAATTGACTATTGGCTTTAATAAAGTGAAGATCCAAATATCTAAAAAACCATCATGCAGAAGAAAGACTAGACTTGTTCAGTATGGCCCCACATTAACTCAGTCAGCAGATACTCTAAGGAGTCAATTCTAAAGAGGGTCAAACTGTCCAAAACTGATAACACACTACCTGGGAGGAAATCAATTCATTCATTGTAAGTGGACATATGGCAAAATTAAAGTGTAATCCGTCACTTTATGTCCAACAGAGTGGGGAAAGTTTCTAGTTTGTGCCTAGTTTCTCCTGTGATTATCTATTACTTGTAAACAGTATTTTAAAACTTTCTGTGTCTTGATGTAACACATTTAAAAATGAAGCCACGTTTATTGACTACTTTTTATTAAAAGTAGTTTATTTATATTACCAATCCCCCTTCTTGATTTTTGTTGGTAAACTTTTGTTATATTTTGCTGAGTTCATAGTACTTTTCAGTTTTATATTGTGTTGCTTTTTAAAGGAGAAACATTGCTTACTGTAATTATGATTCATATTTAGCTTTTATTTCTGAATTTCAGTATATTTAATGCTCATCACTAGTCGTTAAAAACAGCTTAACTGTTCCCAATTTTTTTATTTTATTTATTTATTTATTTATTTTTTGAGAAGGAGTTTGCTCTTGTTGCCCAGGCTGGAGTGCAGTGGCACGATCTCGACTCACCGCAACTCTGCCTCCCGGGTTCAAGCGATTCTCCTGCCTCAGCCTCCCGAGTAGCTGGGACTACAGGCATGTGCCACCAAGCCCAGCTAATTTTTTTTTTTTTTTTTTTTTTTTTATTTTTAGTAGAGATGGGGTTTCTCCATGTTGGTCAGGCTGGTCTCGAACTCCCGTCCTCAGGTGATTTGCCCGCCTTGGCCTCCCAAAGTGCTGAGATTACAGGCATGAGCCACCACGCCCGGCTGTTCCTAAGTTTTAAACTTTAATTTTTGGTTGCCCAGGAATTTCTTTGAATTGTTTTATGTGAAGGGTTATGGGTGCTATCCCAATTCCTTGTTTGTTGACCATGTGTTTATGTTATCTTTTTATATTTTAAAAATTATTTCAGAGATACAAAAATGTATAGAGAATAATATACTGAGTATAATCACTCAAGTAAACATTTCAAATATTGTTGAAGTTCATTGGCATATCTCTCCTTGATAGTAGTCCTTTTTATTCTGTCCCAGAGATTAATACTTGATTTTAGTATTTATACATGTTCAATAAGAGGAAGTACATATGGCAAATAAATATGAGAAAAATGTCCAACTATGATGAATGAATTGATTTCCTCTCAGATAGCATGTATCAGTTTTGGACAGTTTTGACCCTCTTGACCCTCTTTTGTTTAACCAGAATTGATTCCTTAGAGCCTTTGGCACCAGGGACCAGTTTTGTGGAATACAATTTTTCCACAGGCCAGGTGGCAGGGGATGGTTTGGGGATGAAACTGTCCCACGTCAGATCATCAGGCATTAGAATCTCATAAGGAACGTGCCAGCTAGATCCCTCGAATGCACAGTGCACAATAGGATTCACGCTCCTATGAGAATCTAATGCTGCCGCTGATCTGAGAGGAGGAGCTCAGGCAGTCATGCTCACTTGTCTCACTGCCTACCTCCTGCTGTGCAGCCCAGTTCCTGACAGGCCACAGACTGGCACTGGTCCATGGCCCAGGAGTTGGGGACCCCTGCCTTAGAGTATTTGCTGATTGAGATTAACTTGGGGCCATAGTGAATAATTCAGATCTTTTTTCTGCATGATATTTAGATATTTGGAGCTTACTCTTTGGCAGCCCCCGAATCTTAATATCCTACATGAAGTATTTTTATTCCCCTCATTGTTCTTACTTGCTTTGGTTATTTTTTCTGATGACTTTTATGTGTCTAAACTGATTTTTCTTCCATCTTGACTTGTTTAGTTAGAATTTTGGATCTAATTGCAAGAGAGATGATTAAAATGGGATTCATGTTCCGTTCATGGCCCTTAGCTGAAATGTGGGCTACTCAGTGAAACTCACTAACGTTGAGTTTCTTCATCTGTAGACTGGATATAATAGCTACTTAAGGAGGTTCTTTTTGAACGATGTAATGTGTATGAAATCATGCACCTTGGAACCTGTAAAGTGTTATATACTCAGGATATGAGGTATCAATGTAATTTATTCTCATTAAATTTAATTCAGCCAATTACTCTGAATTTAGAATCGTGGAGAATCTTTTGACTCTTGATTTGATTGTTTAATCTAACAGTTATTTAGTCTAACAATCAAATCTTGATTTGACTAACAAATTGTTTAGTCTTGATTTGATTGAAGGATTGTCAGTCCTTCAATTTCATGCCTTCTACCCATTTATAAACGTGCTCTTTATACTTTCATATAGGCAATAAAATGTTGAACAAGCCCCCAAAAGATTTAGGTGATACATTGTAAGAAACTGCTGATCGGATTGATATATCCATCGCAACAATTCTAAAAGCTTTTTTTGTTGCCTGTAGAATTTGTTTTTGTAAGCTCACTTTGTTTGCAGGTCCAGGATTTTATAAATCTATATTCCTATTTGTCCTTCATATATGTTCTTCAATAAGACCCTTAAAAATCTAAGATCAGGCTGAGCGTGGTGGCTCACATCTGTAATCCCAGCACTTTGGGAGGCTGAGGAGGGTGGATCACCTGAGGTCAGGAGCTTGACCCTGTCTCTACTAAAAATACAAAAAATAGCTGGGCATGGTGATGCACACCTGTAATCCCAGCTACTGGGGAGGCTGAGGCAGTAGAATTTCTTGAACCCAGGAAGTGGAGGTTGCAGTGAGCTGAGATCGTGCCACTGCACTCCAGCCTGGGCGAAAGAACGAGACTCTGCCAAAAACAAACAAACAAACAAAAATCTAAGATCAGCCTGTAAAATTCCTTCTTCTTTAAATTTTATTTTTCTTTTTGTAGAGAAAGGGTCTCACTGTGTTGCCCAGGCTGGTATCAAACTCCTGGTCTTAAGCAGTCCTCCTGCCTTGGCCTCCCAAAGTGCTGAGATTACAGGCATGAGCCACTGTGCCCAGCCTGAAATTCCTTCTAATGATGATGCCTTGATAGTGAACCACCAGCATACCCAACCGTTTTGGCTTTTTCAGGACCACCACCTACACGTTTTCCTAGCATTCTAAGCAATGTATGCACTGGAATAGCCTTTGCTGTTTCTTCTTCTTTTTCCTTAATGAGTACATTTATAGTTGTACAGTCAAAATTATGTTCTTGTGGGTCTCCCAGTCTTCCCAGTCTTTCTAAACTGTCCTCATTCCGCATAGTATTTTCTGCTATGTGCTAGGCACTGTGTTAAGTGCAAAGACATATAGATGTGGTCTCTGCCCTCAGGAGTCCCAGAATTATGGGAGGTTAGAAAGTTATGATATGAATGGTATACAGTAGGGCAAAAACACAAGGAATTTTAGATTTAGCCCTGTGTGAAAGGAGTCTGAGGAAGTCTTAGGAGCTGATTCTTGAAAGTTTGCAAGGTAGATGGAGAAGGGGGCATCTAAGCCTAGAGAGCAGTGTGAATAAAAACGAGGAGGGGTGTTCCTTTCCACTGTGTCATGCCCTGGCATTTCACTTCTGCTCTTTAAACATTTGTAATATACGCTCTTAAAAATTTCTGGTAGAACTCTGCATATGAATGCCGTTTCTGTCTTATTACGAACTCTGAAATCACTTGCTCCCTGGGAAAATCATACCCAATTTTTACATAATGAGAAAGATTTCAGTGAATGTCGTCATCTTTATTGACCTGTTAATTTAGGAAACAGTTGAGTTGAGTTTTTCTTTCCTCTGTCCCAGAAGATTTTCAATCAAAAACTTTAGAAATTTATCTTCAGTGGGATATTGTGGTATAACTTTTAAGGCAGGACTTTAGATATCTCTGTAGAGGTGCCTTAATTCTGTACAAAAAAGCATTAAATTCTGTACTTTGCTTCTTGATTCAGACACTTGTTCCCTAAGGAAGAAGAGTAAGGTAACACTACATTTATCCTTTTCTTGTTCTTTGGTGTCTACATTCTGTAATCATTTCTTTCATGAATATCATAATTGTATATTTAAACAATATTTAAATATTGTAATATTTAGGGAGCAGTACTGAGAAACTATGTTATTTTGGCATTTATCTAGATATACTTAAAAGAAATTTTTTCTTCTGAGCACAATGGCAGTTATGGTAACTGCTGGGTTATAAGTTAGTCACACACTGTGGACTGTCTCTGGCTCTGTCTGGGCCACCACTGTCCACCCACAGTCTTCCTTGCTTTCTAGGTAGTATACATATTTGTATGCACTAGGGTAACCCTGTGCTTAGAGAATGAAACGAGACAATAGCAGATGGCCAAGCGTGCTGTACAATGGGATTAGTATGGGGCTCCTCCTTCCCAGGGTTCTCCCCTATGGTTTAAAGTAGTTTTGTGTTACAGTAAATTTCTTATCTTTATAATAAATCACTGACCTGGAAAATGTAATTGAGCATTTGAATCTGAGCTGCATTCAAAATCTGTGTTAAAATTGTACAGCTTCTTGCTTGATTGATTATAAATGATAATGTAGCTTGGAGTTTAATTTGCTTACACAGATGCTATCAACATTCCCTTCCATGCTTCTGTAACTTCTGTTTATTTTGTTTTGCTTGCATCTCCAGTTTCCTAGGTTTTGATATTTAGAGTTTTAGATTTAGCAGGAGCAGAAAGCCAATTGATATATAGGGTTTGTTTTTTTGTCCTAGTTGGTTCTTTAAGTCTCTTCTATTTTGTTTTGGGTAGGAGGTCAGAAAGAATAGGTCCTTTGTATGTTCTGTTTGTTTTCTGTGAAGTCTTGGATAAGACGGTTGTTAGTTTCTTCACTTTTTCCATATCATAAAATTGGACAGGAGAGTAAGGTTGTTGTTTTTTCAATTAAAGACAATATTTCCTAATATATTCTGAGAAAATATTTTATTTTTAAAATTGTGCCTTTTTATTTTTAATAAGGATCAATTCCTATATTTTCTGAATGTTATTATTTTAAATCTTAACCCAGCTGTGAAACAAGCTAAGTTTAGAGAAGACTGTGTCCGTCCTAATTGAACTTTACGTCTGAAACATAATTTAGTTAGATATTAGAATTTTTTCCTTTTCTTTCCTTTAGTTATAATTATCTAATAGAACTCACTTTGCAGTTCTTTGTTGATGGAGAATATGTATAGTTAAACTCTTAAAATATCATTTTATTGCAGAAGTGCACAGTAAATGAAGTTCAATTTGATGATTATATTTTTACTGGTAGCTAAGGAAGTATACTCTGTGTAAATTTATTTGCTTCATACAACTTTTTTCCCCTCCCTTTTTAAAAGTAAACCTTAAGGAAGTGGAGAGTTTAACTTGCAAAGTATGATTTAACTTCTGTATGTCAACAGGTTTCTGGTTATAAATGATGCTGATCCTATGCAAGTGATATTTTATAATTATTGAATAATTATTCTCTTAGAAAGGGAGGTTTTTTTTTACCTTGTTATAATGTAAATCTTTTAATTATGTTATGTTCCTTAGCAGTATTCCTTCCACTTCCAGAGCACTCTCTCCAAAAAATACTACAAAATAACAAAATACCCCCATCCCTACATTGTGATAATCTAGAAATAATAAACTTCAGATATAAGTGATTAAAACAACAATAAAAATTGATGTATTGTGATAGATCTAGCAAACTCTATTGCTGCATAATAACTGCCCTAAAACGCAGTGGCATAAACAACCATTTTATTTTGCTTATTTATCTGTGAATCAGGAATTCCAGAAGGGCTCACATAGATAGTTTGTTCTTGATTTGTGTATTTTCACCTGGAAGTGTCTATGATTGGATGATCTCCTACCAAGATGGCCTATTCACTTGCATATATTCTATCTTTGCTCCTTAGCCTCTGTCTACGTGGTGGTTTTCATTTTTATTTTCTTTATTTTTATTTTTTGAGATAGAGTCTCACTCTGTCACCCAGGCTGGAGTGCAGTGGCACAATCTCAGCTCACTGCAACCTCCACCTCCTGGGTTCAAGCAATTCTCATGCCTCAGCCCCCCTAGTAGCTGAGATTAAAGGCGTGCACCACCACACCTGGCTAATTTTTTTATTTTTAGTAGAGACGGGGTTTTGCCATGTTGGCCAGGCTAGTTTCAAACTCCTGGCCTCAAGTGATCTGCCCGTCATGGCCTCCTGAAGTGCTGGGATTACGGGCCTGAGCCACCATGTCTGGCCTACATGGTGTCTTTTGCCCCAGCTTCTGCAGGTGCCTTGGGTTCCTCTTGGCATGGGGAGAGTAGTCACACTTCTAATGTAGAAGCTGGCTTCCAGATTTATAGATATTAGAAGCAGAAGCTGCTTGGTCAGTTAAGGGTTATTCTTGAAAGTGGCTTGGAAGTAGCAGGTCACTTCTGTTGTATTCTGTTGGTCATAGTAGTCACAGAACCTGCCTATTTTATTTTATTTTATTTTATTTTATTTTATTATTTTATTTTTGAGACGGTGTCTTGCTCTGTTGCCCAGCCTGGAGTGCAGGGGCGCCATCTCAGCTCACTGCAAGCTCCAACTCCCAGGTTCACACCATTCTCCTGCCTCAGCCTCCCGAGTAGCTGGGACTACAGGCACCCACCACCATGCCTGGCTAATTTTTTTTTTTTTTTTTTAGTAGAGACGGGGTTTCACCTTGTTCGCCAGGATGGTCTCGATCTCCTGACCTCATTATCTGCCCGCCTTGGCCTCCCAAAGTGCTGGGATTACAGGCGTGAGCCACCGCGCCCGGCCGGAACCTGCCCTTATTAAAGCAGGGTGGTGGTGGTGTCAAGAATGGGACTCCACCTTTTTCCTGAGAAGGGGCAGAGTTCATGGCAGAGAGTATGTGAGATGGGAGACATTGTTGTGACCACTTTTGGAAAATATCTACTTCAATAGAATGAAACATTGGTTAAGGGATTGGAAATCAAAGAGTGAGATTTTTTTGTGCGGTATGGCAATAAAATTCCTATCCCATTTTCTGTTGTCTTTATGATATTGCAGCCTTATTAACCAGAATGGAAGTGGAATGTTTCTATTTCCATGTTCTGCTCAGTGTTTTAATCTGTTATTTTTAGGGTTTCTACTGTTTTCTGTTGCTTTCAAACAAGCTACTCCAAACCAGAAAGAATTCTGAACAACTTAAGAGTTGTTTTACCTAATTCAAGAATTACCACAGAATATAAATGTAATTCATAGGAAGAAAGTACAGAAGAATAAGGTATGTGGAAAGGACGAGGACTAACAGAAGGTGAATTAATGCTACTTACTGATTTTGGAGATTCACCTTGGGTGAGAAGCACAACTGTGTAGATGGAAACTCTTGTGTATTAGTGATGTAATAAGAACCAGTGTGCTTGCTACAAGACTGCCTTTTAGAAGATAGAGGTGTGTATAGATGATACACAGAATGCAGGAGAATTTTTTTTTTATTTTTTTTTTTGAGATGGAGTCTTGCTCTGTCGCCCAGGCTGGAGTGCAGTGGCGCGATCTTGGCTCACTGCAAGCTCCACATCCTGGGCTAACGCCATTCTCCTGTCTGAGCCTCCCGAGTAGCTGAGACTACAGGCACCCACCACCATGCCTGGCGATGTTTTTTGTATTTTTAGTAGAGAGGGGTTTCACCGTGTTAGCCAGGATGGTCCTGATCTCCTGACCTCGTGATCCACCTGCCTCAGCCTCCCAAAGTGCTGGGATTACAGGCGTGAGCCACCGTGCCCAGCGAGAATTTTTAAGAACATTAAGAAGAAATAAACATGGCTAAACTGTTTTGTGTTATTTGAGGGGGATAAAGCAAGATACATCTCAGAACTTAGAGTGTTTTCACACTTCGTTGATGGATATTGCTTTGACCTATCACTGAGGGGTTAATTTGGATGGAATTTTTTTCCAAGCAAGATAGAAGTCACAGATCATAAAATTTACCATTTTAAACTATATGATTCAGTGGTTTTCAGAATATTTACAATGCTGTGCAACCATCATCACTGTCCAATTTCAGAACATTTTCATCACTTCAGAAAGAAACTCGCACCTGCTGGCAATTACAACCCCTCATCCTCTGACAACCACTAACCTCCTCTTTGTCTCTGTGGATTTGCCTATACTGGATGAGACCTTGGACTGTGAACTTTCGAGCTAATGCTGAAATGAGTTAAGGCTTTGGGGGACTGTTGGGAAGGCATGATTGGTTTTGAAATGTGAGGACATGAGATTTGGGAGGGGCTGAGTCGGAATGATGTGGTTTGGCTGTGTCCCCACCCATATCTCATCTTGAATTGTAATAACCACAATTCCCATGTATTGTGGGAGGGACCCAGTGGGAGGCAATTGAATCATGGGTTGGGTCTTTCTCGTGCTGTTCTTGCAATAGTGAATAAGTCTTGCGAGATCTGATGGTTTTATAAAGAGGAGTTCCCCTGCACAAGCTCTCTCTGTCTTTGCCTGGTGCCTTCCAAGCAAGTCATATGGTGGCTTGCCTTCCACCATGATTGTGAGGCCTCCCCATTCATGTGCAACTGTAAGTCCATTAAACCTCTTTTTCTTCTCAGTCTCAGATATGTCTTTATTAGCAGCACGAAAATGGATAAATACAGAAGGCTTTCAGTCTTCACCTTGAAGTATGATGTTGACTGTGGGTTTTTCATAGATGCTGTTTATCGGGTTGAGAATTCCCTCCCATTCCTAGCTTGTTGCATGTTTTTATCATAAAAAGATGTTGGATTTTATAAAATTCTTTTTCCGTATCTATTGAGGTGATCATTTGGTTTTTCTCCTGTATTCTGTTAATGTAGTACATTATATTGATTGATTTTTGTGTTTTGAAACTAACCTTGCATTCCTGGGTAAAGATAGAGGTGTTTTTAAATAGCTTTGTGTTTTTTAGCTGGATGAATGTAGAAACTTGTTCTATCAGCATTATTATGGAGACAATAGAAATGGACCTGAGAGAATATATAGCCTTTGGATAAATGCTTAATTTTCAAGTGCTAAGGTGTAATATAAATGGATGTATGCAAAGGCTTATCTTGTAATATTTTGACATCATGGAAATAATTTTGACTCTTAGTAAACATTATTTCTTTGGGCTTTTAAGTAACTTAGTGAATAATTTGAGGATTTGTGCTTGTCTGTGTCCTTTCTCATCTGTTGTTAGCCACATTAATGTTCTCAGAGTCTTGCAAGTTCTAGTTGAGTGTTTTGGCTGAGCACACATTTTAAACTTGAAAAATGATAATTAACAAGTCAATAAGGAGGGGTCAGATCCCTCTTCTGACAAAGATTGTTCTTAGTTGTTTCTCAGGAGATCCTGTAGCAGGAACTTGTCAGAGTAATAAATATACAGACACATACCTAGAAAAAGACAAAGGATTTAGGGAAAAGTGCCTGGTCACAGTTTTAAAGCAGAGTCAATATTTTCTTCTGCTTCAAAACTGCTTATAGCTTGATATGAATTCTCTTCTATTGTATTCTCATCTGTGGGAATGGCTGTTTGATTAGATGCCCAGGTATCTGTCAGCTCTAGTAGAGAAATTGAAATAACTAACCACGTGAAGAAGTCGTTAAATCAGACTCTGATGAAGCAGCCTTTTATGCTCTTCCTTTTTCCTGCTACACCAGTATGTGTATCCTAACCAGAAAATAGCTTCAAGAATCAGACATGTATTTTGTTCTTTATCTGTTTTATCTTCCTGTAATTGTCAGACTTCCTTAATTTTTTCTCCTAATGATTTTTTTTCTAAAGGAGTTTTTCAGATTAGAAAAATCAGGTAATTTTACAGAGAAAAATTTGCAAAATTCTGTAAAATCTTTGGGCTTCTTTATTTTCTTTTTTTATTTTTCTTTTTTTGAGATGGAGTCTCACTCTGTTGCCCAGGCTGGAGTGCAGTGGCGTGATATCAGCTCACTGCAACTTCCGCCTCCTGGGTTCAAGCAGTTCTCCTGCCTCAGCCTCCTTAGTACCTGGGACTACAGGCGTGCACCACCACACCCTGCTGATTTTTGTATTTTTAGTAGAGACGGGGTTTCACCATGTTGGCCAGGATGTTCTCTATCTCCTGACCTTGTGATCCACCCACCTTGGCCACCCCAAGTTCTGGGATTGCAGATGTGAGTTACTGCGCCCTGTCAGTCTTTGGGCTTCTTATATACATTGCATATCGGTAAGGAACTGACATTTGGATTTGTTTCCTTGCATCCCATTCAGGCTGAACTCTGCCTCACACACAGCAAATTTGGTATTTTTATTTTTTTTGAGACAGGGTCTCATTCTGTCGCCCAGGCTGCCGTGTAGTGGTGAGATCCTGGCTCACTGCAGCCTCGACTTCCTGGGCTCAGGTGATCCTCCTACCTCAGTGCTGCAAGGAACTAAGACTACAGTTTTACACCACCATGCCTGGCTGATTGTTAATACTTTTTGTAGTAGAGATGGGTTTCGCCACGTTGCTTAGGCTGGTCTCAAACTCCTGGGATCAAGTGATCTACCCGCCTCAGCCTCATGAAGTGCTGGGATTACAGGTGTAAGTCACTGCACTGGCCAAATTTGGCACTTTTATAAAGCAGCTAAGCAAACAACTTTAAATGAAGTGACTGGTCTTTTATTTTTTTTTGGAGGAGGAGTCTCGCTTTTGTCACCTAGGCTGGAGTGCAATGGCGCAATCTTAGCTCACTGCAACCTTCGCCTCCCAGGTTCAAGCGATTCTCCTGCCTCAGCCTCTCGAGTAGCTGGGATTACAGGTGCCCGGCTAATTTTTTTGTATTTTTAGTAGAGATGGGGTTTTTGCCATGTTGGCCAGGCTGGTCTTGAACTCCTGACCTCAGATGATCTGCCCACCTCGGCCTCCCAAAGTGCTGGGGTTACAGGCGTGAGCCATCACGCCGGCTGTGACTGGTCATTTTAAACAACATTCTGGATTCTTGAAAAGAATGCCACCGATTAATGATTTGTAACTTCTCTTATGCTTTTGACAGTCTGATGAAAGCTATGGGCTTTCTCCAGGTAAAAGTGTGCATAGTTCATTTGTGTGAACTGAGATATAATATACACCTTAAAGTTTATCCATGAACTTCTGATTAAAAACACCCACCTTTCACCATGACATGGTGAAGAAAAAAATAAATAAATAAATAAAAACACCATCTATGGAACAACCAAGTTGGTGATATACACTGGTTTCTAGGTTTTACAAAATCATAAAATATGTTTATGGTTCAAATACAACAAAAATTCATGGCAACTACAATCTCACGTTAATTATAATTTAACTAGAAAGAGTGTAGCCGTTGGGTATGGTGGATGCTGCGACGATCGATGCAACCTAGATCTCTCCTGAGTGTTGAAGGACTTACTTCCCCAGATCGCTGGAAGTGTTATCAACAGAAAGCCCTCAACTTTCCCTAGAGATTGTCTTGGCTAAAGACACCACCTTGCCCGAGGGCATGCCCCCTCCCATGGACATCCAGTGATTAATCCTTATGAGGTGCCATGGTTTGAATTCCTTCCCCCTACTTGGGACAGCAGCTTCAGAGCTCCTCGTGGGGTTGTCAGAATCCTTTGGGACTTCGTGGCAGCTGAATTGCTCCCTCTGTACAATCCTGATTTTTCTCTTCCTTTCCACTGACGCTGATCCCAAAGAGCACCCTCTAATAAGCTTCTTGCGTGATAATGTCTGTCTCAAGGTCTACTTTCTGGGAAACCCAGTCTTGGGTAGAATATAGGGTAGGATATTAGTACAAGTTAGCATCTTTCAACCTGTAAAAGTAGACCTGGCACAAATAAAAATTCAATGAGATGAACTTGAATTTAAATTAAAAATAAGTGAAACATCTCATCATATTTCCTTCAGACCTTATATTCAAGTAGTTTTTCAAAGTCTTGGTTTCTTTGAATTTATTTGTGTCTCTCAGTCTTTCTTTGGCATTGAAAAAAACTCCCCAAATCTCTGAAAGCTTGATTTGTTTGGTTACACATTATGAACTTGTGAAAGGTATGGGTTAAATAATACAGTTGCTTACATGCCCCAAAGAAACCCCTAGAGGTTTTCTTGTTGACAGGTGAATATGATAAGAGAATCTCCTTTTGCTAAGATTTCTTAGACTGTATTTAGAAAATATTTGGTTTTGTCATTATCATTAAAATTATAGATATCCATTCTAAATATATGAAAAGTATGGAAAAGCTATAAAAAGAAAAAATCTGTGTAAAAATAAACTTCTCCTCACTTGAAATTGGTATAATATTACACATACTTTTTGGTGACCTGTCTTATTCATGTAATAGTGTATAATAAACAAGTTTTTGTATCCTTAATTCTCAGGAATATGAGTTGTAATGGTATAATATTCTTTCCACCCAGTGGATAGACCGTATTTAATTTGGCTAGCCTTTTATTGTTATGTGTTTAATTATTCCCAATTTTTAAATTATTACAATACAATGGATTTTTTAAAAAATTAAGCCTCTTGTGCCTGCTTTAGTTTTTAAAAAAAAATATGGGATCTCTCATCACTAAAATGTAGTGAACTGAGACTGGGCTACCTAGACAGCCACTGTAACTGAACAACTTCAAGGGAAGCCATTCACATAGATGATATGAATGAATTGCGGGCCTCAGTGAAATCTCATCATTGCTACTGCCACAGAAGGATTGCCATTGTGGATTTATGTGCCCTCTTTGTCTTTTGAGCAATTTTAGCACAGGGAGGTCTGTCAATTTTTTATATATGCCGACTAGATATAAAAAGAAGGGTTTGAGCTATTTTCCATAATTATCTACCAGGCAGATCTTGACTGGCAGTGACCTTTGGTCTTACCAGCTTTTGTGTCGTTTTATCCAGTTTTAATGCAAGAGGCCCCTAGTTCCATGATCTGTACCATGAGCAAATCTGTCAAGGAACTTTCTTTACTACCAGCAATTAATAAAATCTACCTGGAGCAGTGGACTCTGAAAATGTATTTTCTTAAGGGCTATTCCATTCATGTATAATTAAATTTGAGCAGTTCTGAAGATAAAATGTAGTAGTATTCTGGTGAAGTTTATTACTTTTTAAATGTTCTCATCTTCCTTGGAAGAATAGTTATATTTTATAATTGAAAGAGATATTACTAGTCTTTTGTTTCACAGTTAAAGTGGTGAGAAAGATTAAGCAGTTTGCTCAATGCCATGTAACTAGTCATTCACTGCAATAATTCACTCCGTAATCTGTACTCTGAGAGAAGAGGACAACTGACAGGGAAACCCAACCAAGGAAATGTTAGTTGCTGCCCGACGTCTTTGCTGGGCTTATTGAGGACCATAAGCAGTAATTGAGAATACTGATATGAAAACTTTTAAAAACCCAAATTGAATTTAAAACATTGCTTAGAGTTTCTTATGGTTTTGTCAGTCTTGCAGCTTCTCATCACTGGAAACAAGTGGAGAAGCAAAATTTAGATGTCAACAATAGTCTGGGCAAAACATTCTTTTTTTTTTTTTTTTTTGGTAAATTATAGTTTTGCCTTGTTTGCACATTTTGTCCGAGTGTCTGATGGTGGACAAACTGTTGACCAGAAATCAGGGGACTTAGAACCTGAAAAGGAAAAATTCACTGTTAATTACTATACATCCCTCTTTGCCAACTGATTATGACCAGTTCATCCAGACTGTGTTTCTGCCATCAATACTGAAAGGTATTATTAACAAAGAAGGTAAAGGTCAGAGCCTTTTTGAATAACTGACTTCATATAATAAATTTGGTGCTGATGGCTATTTAAAAGAGTTGTGGAGGCACCCTCAAAAATGTTCCTTTCCTTTAAATGATATTTAAAGTGAGCCAGGTGATTGCAAGAAGTGTTTTGAGCTGTCTTGTCCTCAGAACTGTGTCCTAAAGGAAGTCTCTTCTGCCTTTCCCCAGTGATTTGGGCCTCAAAGGCAGAGTAATCAGTTCCACTTGACTAGAAATAAATCACCCACACTGAAACATGATAGCTCCTGACAACTGGGCAGTGCTGATAAAAGCCAAAACAAAAGATGTCAATAAATCTGTGCCAATGTGGAATTAGTATGCAGATTTGATGAATTCACTATGTAGCATTTCAGTCAGCATTAGACTTCCTCTGATTTCATCAGTTTTTCTTTCTTGTTAAAATAAAAATTGTATGAGGACAAGAAAGCCTCTATATAAAATAACCATTTTATTTCTGTTTCTTTCCACCCTAGTAAACAGAACTGTACCATGATTACAGACAGTTAATTTAAAAATATTTCTTCCTTGGGCTGGGTACAGTGACTCACATCTGTAATCCCAATGCTTTGAGAGGCCAAGGTGGGAGGATCATTTGAGGCCAGGAGTTTGAGACCAGCCTGGGCAATGTTGCAGTACTTCATCTCTACAAAAATTAAAAATTGGCTGGGTGTGGTGGCATGCATGTGTAGTCTCAGCTACTCCGGAGGCTGAGACTGGAGGATTACTGGAGCTCAGAAGTTCAAGGGTGCAGTGAGCAGCAATTACACCACTGTCACACTTCAGCCTTGGTGACAGAGCAAGACCCTGTCTCAGAAACAGAACAAACAAATATGTATTTCTTGAGTTTACTACTCAATAATGATAATTATCTATGATAGTAAACTGTATATATAAACCTGTTTGATATCACCCCCCTTCTATTATCATTGACAGCACAGATGTGTAGAATAAGTGCCAGTTCCTTTGATCACTACGAAATTTTGCTTGTACAGAAATTGAATATATGCTGATAGGTAGTGATTTCTTTCTATGTCAGGGAGAGTTTATACAAAAAAAAAACCCCATGGGATTATAAAATGTATCCTTTTCTGTAACAATTATTTTATTAATTTTCAATTTTAAAACTAATTTATGTAACAGAAGAAAAACCTTTTAAATGTTTTATTGTAAGGTCCTCCTTGGTCCGCCTGTCTGTAAATAAACTAGCTTCCTTTAACCTTGAAAGTTAGGCTACACAGATTATTTTCATAACGTCGTGGTCCTGAAATCCTTAATGTCAAGCATCTTTGTCTCTGTCCACCAGCTTTAGTGTATGGTGATTAGATACATGTTTCATCCATGAAGGATGTACTCTTCCATTTGCAGTGGTTTGGTACCTCATTCTTTGGGGGTTCGTTTGATTCTTTGCTTCAGTAGGGGGTACATTTTAAGTACATGATCGTAGTAATGATATACTATATTAATGAACACTATAATCATAAGAACTCATTTATGGAAAGATGCTTTATGTGATTACTTTTTCAGTTTTTCACCATAGAACATATTATTTATAGGGTGGTAATTAAGGGTAGATTCTGGAGCTAGACTGCCTAGTGATTTTCTCATAGTCTTGTAGTGATGCTTAAATCATTGTTACATATAAAGTCCTTATATCAGTACCTGGCATGTTTTTAAGTGTTGGCTGCTCCTGTAATCTGCCTCCCCACCACCACTGTTATAATTGTTGTTCTTGTTATTGTATTTTAGGGGTTCTGTGGTTTATAGTTCTAAACAATGGAGAGTTTTTAAAAACTGGGTATTCATATTTACAAGGGTATTTTTCCACTAAACGCAATTCTGAACAATCGTTTTTATCTTTATGTTCTAGTATGTGCATAATGGATCCAGTTTTTCTCTTGGCTGTTCAAAGCTTCTTATAAATCTTATATTTCAGATCCTATGGGTACTTAGTATAGAATAGGATCTCTGCTGAATATTTTATAAAAATGGCATAATACATACTGAAATAATATGATACGGGACTATCAGATAAACATTTATAACCTCAGCATTAGCTTGGTGAAAAAGAAGAGAATAATGACAAGAATAGTGTGGTAACATTCATTCTTCAGCTGGTTAGTGACACATATAAACCGAGGTCCTTGATCACAACGAAAATGAGAATATGTCACAGGAGCCGTCAGTGGGGCTCAGCTGTTACCCATCATGATGCTGGATTCAGTGGGGCTCACCTGTTACCCATCATGATGCTGGATTCAGTGGGGCTCACCTGTTACCCATCATGATGCTGGATTCAGTGGGCTCACCTGTTACCCATCATGATGCTGGATTCAGTGGGGCTCACCTGTTACCCATCATGATGCTGGATTCAGTGGGGCTCAGCTGTTACCCATCATGATGCTGGATAAACGGAAAGAGAAGTATTTTTATGGACACACATTTCACCCAACGCACCTACCTCCCACCCCCTGCGTGTTTCAGGTTTGTTCAGTGCTTACACAGCTGGTTTGCACCCATCTGTGTCTGTTTCAGGTCTTCCTCACTGATGGCAGCTTGCTCAGAGGAGGTAATCTTAGTGTCCACTGTTATTTTTTTATTTTGTGAGATCCTTTCACTATGGAATGTTTGTTTCTCCTCTTTTAGAAGTAAATACGAGTCTAAGAGTAGCCATCCGTTTTCATTCCGACCCAACAGTCTGTCTGTCTAGAGTGGGTAATTGAAAAAGAAGGTAGCTTGCTGAGAACTTGCTGACGGGATTTTACCTGTTTCAGCAGCTTCTGCACCTGAGTGTATCAGCAGAAGTGTTTACTAGCAAAGAATAATGGATTCCTTTAATAGTTTAACTACATATAAGGTATAAAAGTGAAACTGTTAACATTTTAATTCCTTAATTTCTCCCTAGATGCAGATGATGGAGTAGAAAGAAGGGTATTATCCTTATTATGTTTGTAAGGGGTGTTTGTGTATTAGGTAGGCTCATAAAACAAATCTGTCTTCTTGTATGTAAAACTTGGTTGGTTCTGTGAAATTTCATTTTAAATAATGTTTCTTGTATTGCCCTTTCTTGACAGGGAAGTCTAATCAACAGCATGACCGTAGCTTTTCTTTGTGTAAGACCTATATGTTCGCAACTGGAATGACCTGCACAGCTGGTTAAGCATGTAAACAGCAAGGCATTGTGTTCTGTATATACAGGCATACCTCGGAGATATTGTGGATTCAGTTCCAGACCACCACAATAAAACGGGTCACACAAATTTTTTGGCTTCCCAGAGCATATAAAAAGTTATGTTTATACTATATTGTAGTTTATTAAGTATGCAATAGCATTATATCTAAAAATGTACATAATTTAATTTAAAAATACTTTATTGCAAAATATGCTAATTTTCTGAGCCTTCAGCAACTCGTAATATTCTTGCTAGTGGAATGTCTTGCCTCTGTGTTGGGGGCTGCTGACTGATCAGGGTGGTAGTTGCTGAAGGTTGGGGTGGCTGTGGCAGTTTCTTAAAGTAAGACATCAATGAAGTTTGCTGCATCAATTGACTCGTCCTTTCAAAAAAGATTTCTCTGAATCACGCAGTGCTGTTTGATAGCATTTTACCCACAGTAGAATTTCTTTCAAAATTAGAGTCAATCCTCTCAACCCTTGGCACTGCTTTATCAACTAAGTTTATTAATATTCTACATATTTTGTTGTCATTTCAGCAATGTTCACAGCCTCTTCACCAAGAGTAGATTCTGTCTCCAAAAAAAAAAAGAACCACTCTTATTACTCATTCAGAAGAAGCAGCTCCACATTTGTTCAAATATTTTTTTTTTTTTTTTTTTTGAGACAGAGTTTTGCTATTGTTGCCCAGTCTGGAGTGCAATGGCATGATCTTGGTTCACTGCAACCTCTGCCTCCCGGGTTCAAGTGATTCTTCTGCCTGAGCCTCCCGAATAGTTGGAGTTACAGGCGCCCACCACCACGCCTGGCTAACTTTTTGTATTGTCAGTAGAGATGGCGTTTCTCCATGTTGGCCAGGCTGGTCTTGAACTCCTGACCTCAAGTGATCTGCCTGCCTTGGCCTCCCAAAGTGCTGGGATTACAGGTGTGAGCCACTGCGCCCGGCCCATCTGTTCAAATTTTATCATGAAGTTGCAGCAGTTCAGTCACAGCGTCAGGCTCCCCTTCTAATTCTGGTTCTCTTGCTATTTCCACATCTTTAGTGACTACTTCTACTGAAGTCTTGAGCCTGTCAAAGTTATCCATGAGGATTGGAATCAACTTCTTCCAATCTCCTGTTAATGTTGATATTTTGACCTCCTCTTGTGAATCACAAATGTTCTTAATGACATCAGGAATGGTGAATCCTTACCAAAAAGTTTTCAATTTACTTTGCCCAGATCCATCAGAGGAATCACCAACTATGGCCTTACAAAATGTATTTCTTAACCAGTAAGACAAGAAATCAAAATGACTCCTTGATCCATGAGGTGCAGAATGGATGTTGTATTAGCAGGCATAAGAAAAACATGAATCTCCTTGTACCTCTCTATCAGAGCTCTAGGGTGACCAGATGCATTGTCAGTGAGCAGTAATATTTTGAAAGGCATCTTTTTTTCTGAGCAGTAGGTCTCCACATTGGGTTTAATACACCAAGTACACCATGTTGTAAACAGATGGGTTGTGATTGAGGCTTCATTGTTCCATTTATAAAGCATAGGCAAAGTAGATTTACCATAATTCTTACGGGCCCTAGGATTTTCAGAATGATAAATGAACACTGGCCTCAACTTTCAGTCACCAACTGCATTATCCCCTAACAAGACAGTCATCCTCTTCTTTGAAACTTTGTTTTTTTTTTGTTTGTTTATTTCTTTTTTTTTTTTTTTTCTTTTTGAGACAGAGTCTCGCTTCGTTGCCCAGGCTGGAGTGCAGTGGCATGAACTTGGCTCACTGCAACCTCTGCCTTTCGGGTTCAAGCAGTTCTCCCGTCTCAGCCTCCTGAATAGCTGGGATTACAGGCATGGGCCACCACACCCGGCTAATGTTTGAAGCTTTGAGGCCAGACGTTGACTTATCCTCTCTAGCTATGAAAGTTCTAGATGGCATCTTTTGCCAATAAAAGGCTGCTTCATCTGTTAGGTTGGTGCAGAAGTAACTTCAATGGCAAAACTGCCATTACTTTTGCACCAACCAAATACATTGAAAATTCATTGTTTGTTGTAGCCATCTTCATTGATTGTCTTAGCTAGACCTGGATAACATGCTGCAACTTCTCCATCAACACTTGCTGCTTTACTTTACACTTTTATATTATGGAGACGGCTTCTTTCCTTAAACCTCATGAACCAACCTCTGCTAGCTTGAAACTTTTCTCCTTTAGCTTCTTCACCTCTCTCAATCTTCATTGAAATGAAGAGAGTTAGGGCCTTGCCCTGGATTAGGCTTTGGCTTGAGGCATGCTGTGGCTGGTTTGATCCTGTATCCAAACCAGTACACTTTTTCCGTATCAGCAATAAGGTTGATTTCTTTTTTGTGTGTTCACTGGAGTGGCACTTTTGATTTCCTTCAATAACCTGACTGTTTGGTTCCAGAGGCCTAGCTTTCAGCCTGTCTTGGCTTTTGACATGCCTTCCTCACTAAGCTTAATCTTTTTTACTTTTCAAACTCTGCATGTAGCATTTGACTTAATCATTTCTAAATTTTGAGTAAAAGTGAGAGATGTGCGACTTTTCCTTCTACTTGACTATTTGGAGGCCATTGTTGGGTTATGAACTGGCCTAATTTCATTGTAGTTGGGTTTCAAGGAATAGGAAGGCTGACACAGAGGGAGAGAAGAGGGAATGATTGATCAGTGGAACAGTCAGAACACGTGCAACATTTTTTAAGTTCACCATCTCATACGGGCAGAGTTCATGACACCCCAAATAAATAACATTAGTATCATCAAAGATCACTGATCACAGATCACCGTAATAGATACAATAATAATGAAAAAGAAATATTGCAGGAATTACCAAAATGTGACAGAGACACCAAGTTAGAATGCTCTTGAAAAGTAGTGCTGATAGACTTGCTCGATGCAGGGTCCCCACAAACCTTCAGTAAGTAAAAAACCAGTATCTGTGAAGAGCAATAAAGCAAAGCATAAGAAATCAAGGTATACCCGTGTATGGAGTACTGGATTTTTGAGTGGCAAAATTCTCTTTAATGGTTATGAGTTTACCTAAGTGTTGATCCATATGAGATTTCAATAGTAGTGTCTGATTAAATCAAGGGAAGACTAATGCTTTCCATCTCGGATGAACTCAATTCTTACAATGGGCTTTGGTCTCTTACTGGGCAATTCCGTGGTTCACCCATATGATTATCTCTTTGTTAACAAGTGGAAATGTAAGCTTCAGCATATTCACGTGCCCTATTCTAAACTTACCAAATCTCTTTCTTAGCTTTTTTGTTCTGCCTGTCGAGTTCTTCTTGACTCTAGAGAGGTACCTTAAAGAGCTTGTACTAAATTTATTAATGTAAGAAACTACCTGACAATTGGATCCAGGATTGTTTTGTAATTCCGTTATTGGCAGGAGTTTTTGTGAATCCCTGAACATAGTTTATGGAAGTCCAAACTTATATTTTATTCATTTATTGATTAATGTTTACTATGATCTGAGGTGTACTGTATAGGAAGGTACAAAACAGGTGGAGGGGCAGGATCCATGTCTACTTGTGAAGACATGTATAAAACAAATTACATATGGTTACATACACTAATCAGTGCTATAATGATTGATAGATGGAGGGATGGAGATGTGTGATCAATATATAGATACATGGAAGAATGGAGGAGTGTGTATACGTAATATATACATGTATATGTGTCATTAATGGGGTACAGACAATGATCAGGTTTTTCTCGTGGGGGTGAGGGCAACAAACTATTCCTAGAGGAGATAATGTTTATCTTGCATTTTGAAAACCATGTAGAAAAATCAGGTAGTTTTAGTGTCAGCTCAAGAGGAGATGGTGATTATATTCTCCTGCTTCATTTTTCTCCATAGAACTTATCTCTGCCCTGTGCTATATTGATTCCTTCATTTGTTCAATCACTCATTCCCTCCCTCCATCATTTATTTGTCTACCTTACTAGAATGTAAGCTCCATGAAGGCAGGGATTTGGTCTGTTTTCATTACTCTGTTTCCTCAGCAACTGGAAAAGTGCCTGATCTGTGGTGGAATTTGAACTCATGTGTATATAGTGAATGAATGAACTTTGTGAGTAGTTGGTTTATTTATAATTTTCCTTTAGCTTATTAAGGATAGGTCCTCAGAATTTCCTCATAGTTTGCTTGTTTTTTTATTATACTTGAATAATAATTTTTTATTGTACTTGAGTCTCCTTGTACTTGAGTGATAACATGCTGCTTGTTGTACTTGAGTGATAACATGCTATTTCCACAGTGTTATCTCACAGTATGTTGAGTCCCCATAATCTTACCTGAACTGATACAAACTCTAATGGTTTTCCATGTCGATATGCGAGTCCTCTTAAAATTTCATTGAAAGAATGGGTCAGATCCTTGCATGCTGACACTGCCAACACTGGCACTGTTACTTATTTAAAGTACAGAACTGGCCAGACCATTTCTGTGCTTAAAAATCTGTAATGGCTTCCATCTCTCTGGAATAAAATCTGTGCTCCTTAGGTTGGCACACAAGCTGTTTTATAGCTTGGCTTCAGCTGTATAATGATGCATTTTCTTACTATCTCATAGTAGAATAAAAATGAGTCTATTCATTTTTCTTTATATCCATAGTGTCTGGCGTGTAATACAGAATTCAACAAATGTTTTTTGAGTAAATGAATGCATATAAGTGTATATGAATGAATGGCCACAAAAATGTTTGCTGCTTAGATAAAAGATGATATAAGTAAATGAATGCATATAAGTATGTATGAACGAATGGCTAAGAAGATGTTTGCTGCTTAGATAAAAGATGGTATAAAACTAACATAACACTAGCCTTTGAGAACAGCCTTTTCTTTATATGGCTGATTTGTCTTTCTCACTGTTTAGCTGCTCTATTCTCTGTCCTCCCTTTATTCTTTGTGAAGAAATCCCTCTTGGCATTTACAATGTCATTTTAGAAGTAATCCTAGTCCTCATGGCTTTCCTCTCTACCTGGCCATCTCTATACTGGATCTCTTCTGCTGAATACTTTTCTTATTTTGTTAGGGATTTGTGTATGTGTGTGTGTTTGTGTGTGTGCGCCATACATGTGTGTACCTTTTTTTTGTTTTGCCTACAAATGCCTACAAATTTAAGGTTTTGCACGTAATTTTGAAACTCTTAGGATTAAATGATTTCTACAGAATGCACACACACAGACAACCCTGAGCTGTTTTCAAATTGAAATGATTTTGATTGTGCTATTGTTTTTTTATAAACGTCCTCTCTTTTCCTTTAAATATTTATGTACATTTAGATTGAAAATCTTCAAGAGCAGCTTAGAGACAAGGAAAAGCAGATGAGCAGCTTGAAAGAACGGGTCAAATCCTTGCAGGCTGACACCACCAACACTGACACTGCCTTGACAACTTTGGAGGAGGCCCTTGCAGAGAAAGTGAGTGACTGGCCCCGACTCTCCACACGTTTTCTGCTTTCTCATTAATCTAAGACTGGATATAGAATACAAAAGAAATCCTTGTGGGTGCAAGGGAAAAGAGCTGCTGTATGCTATTGCTGACATACGTAGTGTGAAGGGAAACTTTTTTTTTAGGTGGAGTCTCACTCTATGCCCAGGCTGGAGTGCGGTGGCGGGATCTTGTCTCACGGCAAATTCCACCTCCCAGTTTCAAGCGATTCTCCTGCCTCAGCCTCCTGAGTAGCTGGGATTACAAGCATGAGCCACCGTGCCCAACTAATTTTTTGTATTTTTTGTAGAGACAGGGTTTTGCCATGTTGGCCAGACTGGTTTTGAACTCCTGACTTCAAGTGATCCACCCACCTCGGCCTCCCAAAGTGTTGAGATTACAGGCATGAGCCCCTGCACCTGGCCAAATTGCTCTGATCTTCAAACTTCTTGAGTATCTGTTGACAGAAAGTTTTGATGATTTCTCTTTTCTTTACCTTCCTTTATATTTGAAGCTCAATATATCAAAATCTTTCCCCTTCCCCCCTTTTTTGGTGTGTGAGTTGTGAGTTGTTTCCATTGCCTTGTGGGCAACATGTGAATAATATATAGAGAAGAAATATTTGTTAGTTATTGTCCTTAGGGTGTATATATAAGCTTTTAGTTACCTGGAAATTGAATAAACGGAAATATTCCAAAAGAATACTTTAGTGATACCAAATACTAGTTGAGATTATAATAAGAAAAGAAACCTTGGGATTCAAATGAATAAACCTACATCCTTGTTATGGCAAGATGAATAAGAAGGATGAATTATTTAAAAAGTGTATTCTGGCCAGACACAATGGCTCACACCTGTAATCCCAGCACTTTGGGAGGCCGAGGCGGGTGGATCACCTGAGGTCGGGAGTTCAAGACCAGCCTGACCAACATGGAGAAACCCTGTCTCTACTAAAAATACAAAATTAGCCAGGCGTGGTGGCACGCTACTTGGGAGGCTGAGGCAGGAGAATCGCTTGAACCCAAGAGGCAGAGGTTGTGGTGAGCCAAGATCGTGCCATTACACTCCAGCCTAGGCAACAAGAGTGAAACTCTGTCTCAAAAAAAAAAAAAGTGGATTCTTTAAAAACTTACCATTGTCTTTTGAATATAGAAGTTTGAAATTCTGCTAAAAGCAGAATTACAGTCATATAAGTGCAAAAGGGAATTTCTTCACATGTTGATATATTCTCTCATCAGGAGCGGACAATTGAACGCTTAAAGGAGCAGAGGGACAGAGATGAGCGAGAGAAGCAAGAGGAAATTGATAACTACAAAAAAGATCTTAAAGACTTGAAGGAAAAAGTCAGCCTATTGCAAGGCGACCTTTCGGAGAAAGAGGTTAAGCTCCCCAAAATGGAATTAGTTTGCTTAATCATTGCATGTGTCCGTATGTTGTTGGTGTTTACATAATGCATGTAAAACAGTATTCGATGGAAGATTTTCTTAATCTTTTAGCAGGCTTTTGTGAGTACCTTAAGGAATGTTTCAGAAAGCTTTGCGGAGACATAGTGGATTAGTTCATTCATTTTCTAAGTGTTACTCACTATGTTTTATGTTGGTTTTTTACTTACTAATATTTTTATAGACCTAAAATAACTGAAGCTCAGATACATTTGGAGAAATAGTGTGCTAAAGATAAGAAAGTTGACAGATAAAAGGAATATGCAAAAGGAGGAAATTTTATGTATAGCAACTATCAAAGAACACAACAGCTATTAAATTAGGTGACTTAATATACTTTGATCTTGTTTTTGGAGAATCCTGTTAATATGAGCTAAATAGCAAAGATGCCTCATGCTATGTAATCAGATGATGATAATGCATGAGCTTTAGCATCTTTCTGTGGATTTTCTTTCTAATATCTTTAGGAAATGTTATGGAAGTTTAAATTCCTAGTAGAATTTTTCTTTTAATAGGGAAAAATGTGATTTTTTTTTTTCTTTTAAGAGACAGTGTCGCACTCTGTTGCCCAGTCTGGAGTGCAGTGGCATTATCATAGCTCACTGCAGTCTTGAACTCCTGGGCCCAAGGATTTTCCTATTTCAGTCTTCCATGTAGCTAGGACTATACATGTGCACTACCCTGTCCAGCTAAGTTAAAAATTTTTTTGTGTGAAGACAGAGTCTTGCTATGTTGCCCAGGCTGGTCTTGAACTCCTGGCCTCAAGTGATCCCCCTGTCTCAGCCTCCCAAAATGCTGGGTTTACAGGTATCTGGCCGAAAAATGTTTTCTGTTTAAGTTAATGTAGCTACTGAGGTTTGACTACTTACATTCACAAAGCTTCATCTACTTTGGTTTATTATGTATTGACAGAACTCTTTACATCACTGTTCAATGGGTATTTCTTGAGAATCCATCTTATTTGTTAAGAGGTGAAGGCTAGAGCTAATATTGTTTTATATTTCATGAATGAATTTCCTTGAAATGGAGATATGTCAGCATTTGGTAATGGAAAGGAAATTACAGCTACCACAATAAATTTAAAATTTTAAATCTCCTTTTGTTTATAATTATTTATTCTAGATGTGTGTTCCTTCTTTTAGGCTTCACTTTTGGATCTGAAAGAGCACGCTTCTTCCCTGGCATCCTCAGGACTGAAAAAGGACTCACGGCTTAAGACACTAGAGATTGCTTTGGAGCAGAAGAAGGAGGAGTGTCTGAAAATGGAATCACAATTGAAAAAGGTTAAAGAAAAATTTTCACATTTTTTTGCTTTGCTTTAAATAAGAGCATAGTAGATAACCTTAGCATGTTTATATGGGATAATTTACCAATGGAGTAATAATCCCCCAAACTTTAAAATACCATGTATACCTGAATTAATTATCTTAGCATTCTTATCCTACTTTATTTTACTCAAGATAATCCCCACATCTTCGAAAATTGACAGTTCAGAGAAAGATTAAAATATGCAACTCCCTTGTGGGTAAAATATGAGACCACAGTGTAAAAATCTCAGTTACCTGATATTTTCCTTCCATTAGAATCAGACTTCTGCTGGGTGCAGTAACTTGTGCCTGTAATTCCAGCTACTTGGGAGGTTGATGTCAGGAGTTGGACATCAGCCTGTGCCACAGAGTGAGACCCCATCTCTTAAAAAAAGAAAAAACGGCGGCTCACGCCTGTAATCCCAGCACTTTGGGGGGCAGAGGCGGGCAGATCACGAAGTCAGGAGTTCGAGACCAGCTTGACCAACATGGCGAAACCCCGTCTCTACTAAAAACACAAAAACATCAGCCAGGTGCGGTGGCGCAGGCCTGTAATCCCAGCTACTCAGGAGGCCGAGGCAGGAGAATCACTTGAACCCTGGAGGCGGAGTTTGCATTGAGCCAAGATTGCGCCACTGCACTCCAGCCTGAGTGACAGAGCAAGACTCCATCTCACAAAAAAAAGAAAAAAAAAAAAAAAGAGAATAAGTGAGAGCGTATTTTCTAATTTAACATATGTGGTAAGATCTGAGACTCAGAACAATTGTTAAATATCCTGTTTCAGATTTTATCTCATTTTGGAGAATGTTAATTTCCTAGCATTTTTTTTAAAGACAGGGCACATATTGTCAGAAAGTTTTTTTTATTTGTTACATTTTTAATTTTTCTTAGCAACTTATTGGTCCTAGAATTTTGTTATCTTCACCTTCTACATTAGGGTCTATTTTTTGGTTTATAGCTTATGTGTAGATTTACATGAAGGACTATTTGGCATATTTTCTTCTTGGAATCTATTACTGGTATATTATTAGTGTTCTAATTTACATTTATTCAAAAGCCTGTCCTATCATTGAAATTTTTAAAGTAGATTTCTTCTCTGTTTTGTTTGGAGTAGGAAATGACTGGTCTTGAGGTAATGATAATTGAAGTCATTTTTGACCTATTTGTAGCTTAAGAATTTATGTCCCGTATCTGAATATTGGCATTCCATGTCTTCAGCATGAGATAATATCCTCAGAATTTATGAAGTAAAGGATTGAAACTCAACTTTTGAGATATCAGATTTTTTTGTCTTTTTTTCTTTGTTTTTTGGAGACAGGGTCTTGCTCCGTTGTCCAGGCTGGAGTGTGGTGGCGCAATCATAGTTTACCGTGACTTCAAACTTCTAGGTTTTAGTGATCTTCTTGCCTCATCCTCTCAAAGAGCTGGGACTACAGACTCAACACCTGGCTAAGTTAATTTTGAGATGGAGTCTCACTCTGTCGCCCAGGTTGGAGTGCAGTGGTGCAATCTCAGTTCACTGCAACCTCCACCTCCCGGGCTCAGGTGATTCTCCTGCCTCAGCCTCCAGAGTAGCTGGATTTACAGGTGCATGCCACTGCGCCTGGCTAATTTTTGTATTTTTAGTAGAGATAGGGTTTCACTATTTTGACCAGGCTGGTCTTGAACTCCTGACCTCATGATCCACCTGCCTCAGCCTCCCAAAGTGCTGGGATTACAGGCCACCACGCCCGTGAGCCACCACGCCCGGCCGTTTGTTTTTTTTAAATAGAGGGGTCTTGCCATGTTGCCTAGGCTGGTCTCAAACCCCTGCCTCAAGAGATCCTTCTGCGACGGCCTCCCAAACTGCTGGGAGGAAGGCCACTGTGCTCAGCCTTGAGTTACCAGAATTTTTAAAATGCTTAATTCTTTTTTTTTTCCTTGTAGAGTGAAATATTTATTTCTGTACTCTGATTTTTTTTATTGCTTTTTTTTTCACCATTTTTTTAAACCGTTAATTTTCTTTCCCTTGATTATCCTACTCTTAAAACCGTTTTCTTTACTTTTCTTTCTTCTTTTCTCCCTGACGCTTCTGTCTTTAGCATCCTGGAATAGTGTGGAGCCACTCATCCAAGCCAGTGAGTGACCTAGTGTTGTCATAAAGTCCCAGTTGGTAGTTTTTTTTCTGGCTTTTGTGTGACTGACATTTTTATCACCCTGTAGATAAATGAATATACTTAACCTTCTCATCTCTCCCTTCCCGAAATAGGAACTCTGGGTTTTTTTATTGTTGTTGTTTTTTCAAATGATTCCTCTCTGAAGTATATTGAGGTGACTACAAAATAGAAAGGCTTCTCTAAGACCAAAATTTTTCCTCAGACTTTAGAAAGTGTTTGCATTTCTGCTGCTTTTACCTTGTTTTGTTCCTAGTGAGTTAATTCATTCAGGACTGCTTCTCTTTGTTTTTATTTCCACCATGTTGTGGCTTTTAGCCACACCAGGTTAGGGGACAGTTTTGCTAACACATTAAAATATGTATCTGCCAATAGAGTCTTTTGTAAAGGCCGTGCTTAGTAACTGAATTTTGACAGCTGATGAAACCTGAAACCAAAGAAATTGGTAGAGGACTTAATCTTGAAGGTACCTCTGTTGCTTCCACAAAGCATTTAACAAAATTCACATAAACCTTTCTCTTTTACTCAACGTACTTTGAATCAGAGCTTTCCTAAGTATGTATGTTTGCCCCTTTAATATTTTTTGAAACCATTTTAAGGGACTAAATATGTTTTGTTGTTTATTGAATAAGGAAAAAAACTTGTCTTAGTCTTTACTTTCTCATTAAATAGGTTATGTGGTGAAAATGTTGATTTCTGTGGGAATATGATTATCTGCATGGTTTTGTAATCCTACGTGTTTTACTGTGACATGTATGAAATACAAAAGAACAGAATCTTTGCCTCCAGTGTATGAGTACTGAGGTTTTAATAATGTTAAAGGTAGGTGTTTTTCAGTAGAGCAAGGCCTGTGGATGGAGAGCTTAACCTTTAACTCAGTATTTTAAGGAGGATTATTCACTGTTATGTGTCTCTCTTGTCCAAAGGTGATATTTTATACAAATACTGTTATTTCACTAAAGTTTGCAGCTTTTGCTTCTGAATGTTCTTAACCTTTTCACATTCTAAAAGCAAGGTGTAGAGAGTATCTGCATTTTTAAAGCATAGGTTAACGTATAGTTAGAACTTAATGGGTAAGAAGGGAGAGAAGAAAATGAAGGCATGAAATTAAACACCTTCATCCAGAAAATACCTTTCATATTGATACCACGATAAGTGACTCTACGGACAGAAGAAATGCTTAACATCTTGAATTAATGTCATATTCCACAATTTAGAAATCCATTTTATCTTTATTTATTTTTTTGTGACAGTCTCACTCTGTTACCCAGGCTGGAGCACAGTGGCACAATCTCGACTCACTGCAGCCTCCACCTCCTGGGTTCCAAGCAATTCTCGTGCCACAGCCTCCCAAGTAGCTGGGATTACAGGTGTGCACCACCACCCCTGGCTAATTTTTGTACTTTTTAGTGGAGATGGGGTTTTGCCATGTTGGCCAGGTTGGTCTTAAACTCCTGGCCTCAGGTGACCACCCACCTCGGCCTCCCAATGTGATGGGGTGACAAGTGTGAGCCACTCACTGCACCTGTATTATAATTTATAAAGTTGTAAAGGTCTTTAAGGTGGTTTAAAATTCTTAGAATTTTATTTTGAAGTACAAATTAACTCAGCAAGAGTTTAGATATAAACTACACTGATACAGAATTTGTTGTCATAAGGCAAGGGAAGGTTTATAGTATCTTTGATTTTTTTTTTTCCTAGCTTGATTTATTTTGTCTTTAAAGATTGTCATTTAGTATTCTTTTATTATCTTTATTGTTATTATTTTATTATTTTTTTGTAGAGGCGAGGTCCCATTATGTTTCCCTGGCAGGTCTTGAACTCCTGGGCAAGGAATTCTCCCAGCTTAGCCTCCCAAAGTGCTGGGATTAGAGGCGTGAACCACTGCACCTGGCCTCATTTGATATTCTTAATAATATTCCGGCTACATTTAATCTTGCGCTTATATTTAATTACTGATAATTTCTCTTCTTCCCAATCATTTTTCTTTTCCCACCGTTTAGGGCCTATGGGCTGTTTTAAATCAAATGGAAACTAGCCCACTGCTTTTGCATATTCATTTTTCTACAAATAATTGAGTTTTTACTCTGTCAGTTACCACACTGTGCACTGAGGATATATAGTGGTGGACAAGACAGACCTGCCCCTTGACTCATATAATTTATAGCCTCTATCAGGAAGATAGACACTTAACAAGGTAATTGTAGTCAATCACATGGTGTGAGGGAAGCTTATATCAAGGAGAACTAACTTAGGTCAAGGTCATGGAGAACCTTCTAACAAAAGTGACACTTTCTAAGCTGAGACCTCAGAGTAAGGACTCACCAGCATGTATGAAGGCCCAGAGTGCGGATATGCAGTAGTTACATTTATATTTGTGGAGTTATAATAAATAATTTATAATAAATTATTAGAAATCAGAATTATCTCAGTGACATTAAATGGCAGCTGGCCTTCGCGTTGTTTACACCATCATCTTTTGTGCCCCTACATCAAGCTGCCTCCTATTGCCTATTTCATCACCTTCTTTCTTTGTGGATACTAAGAATTTTCTCAGTTACTTCTGCTTTTGTTTGCATCTTCAGTCTCTTCCCCTTTGTTGTCCCCTCTCTTTATGTGTAATATGATCAGCTTTCTATTGAAGTATCCCCTGATCTTGGTACTCCTTATACTCTTCCTCCCTCTCTCCTTTTCTATTAGATATGTTTATAGCCTTCTCCTGCCCATGAAGGATTGACTGCTACAGGAATTTCCCTCCTACAATTAACAACTCAAAAACCGGGAAACCTCGTGAAACAACTGGTTTTACACATTGACAACATTCAGTGCAGAACAGTGCTCTCTTCCTACCTTCCAAACTTATATGGTTTTTGTTTCTTAAAATATACTTCATATGTGTATCAAGGTTAAGGGTTAGGGAAGCCTATATTTAAGAGAGAGAAAAGATTTTTTTCTACACGTGTGAAGCCTTAAACAAATCAACTTGGGAAAGGACTTATCTGAAAAGTATAGCTGTTACTTTCACCAAGCGTTTAATACAATTATATAAACATTTCTCACTTACTCAAGGTACTTTGCTTCAGAGCTTTCTGAAATATTGCCTAAGAATATATATTTTCTCCTTTAATATTTTTTCAAACCATTTTAAGGGACTAAATATATTCTGTTGTCTATTGAATAAGAAAAAATAAAACGTCTTAGCTTTTGTCTTCTCGTTAAACACATTATACATACTTGGCTTTAGAGACTCCAGAAGACAGCTAAGGACTTGAAAATTAGTTTGTAATTATTGAAACTGTTTTGTATTCCACAATGCATTAACAATATTAGTTGACTTTTGTAGGATCCTGAATAAAAGTTTTTTCTCAGATCTTAGTGTGGTTCTTTTAAAAAATTTTTTCTTAAACAATTTTTTTTTCCAATAGAAATGGGGCCTTGCTGTGTTGCCCAGGCTGGTCTTCAACTTATGGCCGCAAGCAATCCCCCTGCTTGGGCCTCCTATAGTGCTGGGATTACAGGCTCAAGCCACTGAGCCCATCCTTAAGTGTGGTTCTCGATTTCTGAATTCATTTGTTTGTCCCATATTATTTTGTAAATTCTCTAATCCTTGCATGAGGGAGGTACCTGTGTGATGGTAGCAGCTATTTTCTTAACCTAACTCACATTTTTATGGCATCACACTCACAGTATCTGTATGATTCTAGATGCCCAAGGCCATGTGATTCACACGTTAGGTAAAGCAGCATGTAGGAAATGGAAGTGGAAGTTAGGGTCTAGTGGGAATTAGGTCTCTGCACTGGTCCGGCTATCCGATCAGCAGTGAGCCGCTGGTGTTGCCTTTTGATACTCTCTTGGAGAGATCAGTACCAACAGTCCAATGACTTGTTAGTTTGTCTCACTAAACTCTGAAGCATCTTTTGGCTTATGATGGTTTTTGATTTCATAATATTCAGAGATGTATTATTTAAAACAACTAATCTACTTGGAACCTAAGATAATTCTCCATTTATTACTAATATTTGTCTATATAATACTTAAGTAGATAAAAACCTTATAAATTACAAACTAACTGTTAAGATATTTGATAATTCTGTACTTAAATTGGAATATAAATCATTATTTGGAACATGATTTGCCCATTGCCACCTGTGTGTATCTGATAGGATTGAAATGCTTTTCTTTGTAGGCACATGAGGCAGCATTGGAAGCCAGAGCCAGTCCAGAGATGAGTGACCGAATACAGCACTTGGAGAGAGAGATCACCAGGTACAAAGATGAATCTAGCAAGGCCCAGGCAGAAGTTGATCGACTCTTAGAAATCTTGAAGGAGGTGGAAAATGAGAAGAATGACAAAGATAAGAAGATAGCTGAGTTGGAAAGGTAAGAAAGTGAAGCTGATTGGGGCTCATAAGGTTTTTAAACCGTATGGTTTTAAAAGTATACTTTTGGGGACATACTTTTTCAATATATCTGACTCTGAATTTAGGTTCTCGAATTCTTGCTATTACTGTATTAGCTGCCTTTTTTCTAGGTCAGTGTACGTTCTTTGTTGTGGTAGCTGAAAGGCAACACAGAGTGGGAACAAATTGGGAAGCTATGGGCTGTAACATCATTGATTGGCAAAAAGAGAGTATTCATTAATTTAAAATTAAAGTTTTTTTACTGGCAAATCAAGAGAGGACAAATGTCTCCTTTTTAATTTCTCTATATGATGAGCAAATGATCCTCACGCGAAGGAGTTAATATCTTCTATCACTGGTTTCGACCTTTGTGGTTGAGCTTGTGCTCTGTTGGGCTATAAATTTTTAGACTTTTCACAGTTTTTATTGTTGAAAAGCAAGCTGTTACTTCAGTGCATTAGATCAAAATTAGGAGGAGAGACACTTTGAGGACAATTTCGGAGCCACGGATATGTGTTTAATGAAGCTGTCTCTGACTTGGAATTCTTCAAAATATTCTGTGTTTGAGCAGATCTAGGCAGACAGGTCTCCTAGAATTTTTTTGGTGTGTTTTCTTATTATTTTATGCTAAAGGTCAAGCATGTGCCTCTTGACCTCTTCTTTTACACCACATATTTAACATAAATGTACAACTGTGCAGAAACAACTCTGCCAGTACAACTTTGTTAATTACCTATATTCTGAACAGCCAGAAAGACTGACAGTGACAGAATGGCGTCACTAATCTACTTGGCCTTTTTGGGGACTGATCCTTAAGAATAATTTTTTTTTATGATCTTAAAGGCTGAGAAGTATTAGAGTACTTCCATAAATTTTTTACTAAGTTTTGAAGTTTTGGGGTTAGTGGTAGACTTGATACTGTCCTCTGAAGGTATTATTTTTTCCTATTCTATAATCATAGAATTTTAATTTTCAAGAAACCAAAACCATAAAGTCTAACCTTCACAGTTCTCCTTCACCGTACTGAAAGTGTAAATAACACAGGCTGATTACCTGCTCACTTATTTCCTCTTATTTTGGTATTAGCTCTACTCATTTTGTTCAGTTCTGGGTAAGATGTATGGATAAAATTCTTTAAGTCAGAATTTTAAAGTTACCATAGCCTCAAGATTAGATTATGTGCATTTTTTGTGTCTTCATTTTTGCACTGCACCCTTCCCCACAACACACACATGCACACGTGTATATACCCCCTCACCCATTACGTACTTAGGTGAATACATGCCTCTCTTTGCTTTTGGAGAGGCCTGAAATCTGCAACAGTACTGCACAGATATAAAAATGTGGTGCTTTTGATTGATTAGTGACTTCCCACTAAATATATTTCAGAAAAGAAATTCCTTGAATAAGTTTTATTTTATGGTTTGATTTCTTATTAGAAATCTACATGTGAAATTATTGCTTGCTATTCCAGGCAGCTTGCTTGAAAACGTTTTTGATTCATTTTTGGCGCCAATATTGATTTTGGGAGATGCATGTGAACTGAAGGAGAGTAAGAAATAGGACTAAGTCTGTATTTGATATCCAGAGCACACCAAATAGCAACTTTTATTAGCCACTGTATTTCTCACATTTTGAGAAAGAGTTGTAAATGATCTACTCTTTCCACAGAATGTAACTCTTGTAAAAGTTGGAAAAAGCACTGTACAGTTCTGTCCTCTGGCCCTAGAGCATTATAATTTTGTTTTAGGATTTAACACAGTTTCTTGGCTACTGGAAAAAAAAAAAGGAAACAGCTTTCATAACTCAGCTTTTGCTACCAGCTTTGTAGTTTGTTACTTGGTAACATAGTTTAAGATGTTGAATAAACAGTAGAATCCTATAATTTGTGAAAGTGATCTAGCATGGCATTTTATGGAAGAGGAAACCGAGACCCAGAGAAGTTATTGCTGAAGTGACCCAGTGGTTAAGCCAGAGGTAATAGAATGGGGTTTGTAAATTCCAAATCAATTTTCTTTCTGTTCTGACAAGGCTAGTTATGTGCTTTTTGGACTTCCTGGCAACTGTTATTTGAAGGCTCCCTACGCTTAGGTGATTTATTCTTTTACCCCATCTGGACCCAAAGTCTTAAGTAGAAGTGATTATATTTAGTATTATGGCTTGCTTACAAACTAAGGTAGATTTTGGGTTCACTTATGCCCTTGAATGCCATTTTTATAAACTGAGCTCTGCTTATTTTAGGAGATAATCAGTGCATTCTTTGTCAAAGACAGTTGGGATTATATTATACCTCTTGTTCCCAGATTTAGTACTGATTTGTATGTGTGTGGCTGCTGTGTTTCTTACTAATCATTTGCTTCTTATGTTGCCATTCCACTATTTCCTATGCGTGTGTCCGGCTCCCTGTAATTTATCATTTGAGTTTCTTCATTTTTGTTTTTTTCTTACCATGGTCCTGTTCCATTGGGGTTTTTGGTGTCTGTGTGTTTATATGTGTATGCTCCTTCTGCCCCTTGGCCATGGCTGTTTCTCAGAAAGCCAGTCTCGTGCACACTGTACCCTCCATGCCAGGTTTCTGTCCCTGTACCATTGGGGGTTTTGTTCGGGACTTCCTGGGAAAGTGAGTGTTATATGAGGCTACAGTCTTATACTAGAGTGAATTGCTGCTGCTGTTCTTGCTACTGCTGGGGCTTGTTTGGAATTTTGCTTGATCAGAATTAAAGAACAGCTGATTATGTGTCAAGTTGAACTATACCTCTTTAGGTACCCTGCTTTTTGATAAAATCAGTCTGTGTTCGTTCTGGTAAAGTTCTGATATTGCCAGTTGTGATTGTTTTAGTCTTTGTTTTACTCTTTAAATAGTTCCTCAACTAATGTAACTGTAGTGCCACACTGTAGATGCAGCATGTAGAATTAATTTCTTAAGGGTGTTCAGCAACCCACTAAGTGCAAAAATAAAAGGAGACCGTTACAATAATTGAACTCAAGAAAATCCTTGGTATTCTTTGCATTTTATATTGCTTCTTATAAAAGGATCTCCAATATTAAATGGTTCAGATTGTAATGTGAAGGATTCCCAGACCTGTTCTTTGTGATCTAAAGAAATAAATGAATAGTTCCTTCCCATGCTGGCTGTTACAGAAAATAGTAGTTCTTGTCAGAAGATGATTTAGTGTTGTACTACTCTCTTGACCCACTGCAATTTTAAAAAGAGTATCGGATAAGCCCATTAATACATCTATAAATATAAAATATGTTCCCCAATTAAATCTAAGAAGTAGTACTTCTAAATTCACATTCCATACTGTGGTGCATATTAGTTGGAATTCAGTTAGAAGCAGAATTAGTAGGATATATATATATACACACACACACACACACACACACACATATAGATAGATAAATACATATACACATACACATATATAAACACACACAGAAGCATACATATATTATGAGATTTATACGTGTATTTATATATATTAATATAGGCCTACGTATATTAAGAGATTTATTGCAGGGAATAGTCTTGTAAAATCGTGGGGCTGGCTAAGCAAGACTGAAATCCCTGTGGCAGGCTATCAGGAAGAGAAGATGATGAGCAGGATGGAAGCTGTTGCAGGCACAAGCCAAAGCTGTGGTCCACGGGCAGAATTTCTTTTCTCTCCTGGGAAACCTCAGCCCTGTTTTAGAATCTTTCCAAAGGATTCGTTTATGCCCATTGGGATTATCTAGGATAGTCTTTTTTACTTCAGTTGATTAGAGGCTTTAATTATGTCAGCAAACTACCTTCACAAGCACCATCTAGATTAATATTTGATGGAGTAACTGGGCACTGTAACATAGACAAGTTAATATTTCAAAAAAGTCATCATCTGATGGTTCTGGATAGTATAGAAAAAAACAAACAAACCAGAGCTTGAAAAGTCGTTAGATAAGTAGATAGATTTAGATTAGCCTCAGGAACCCTGCATGTAACTGAGAATTTCTCTCCTAAAATGAGCATATTAGAGTTTCTATTTAGATTAATAGTGAGTAGGCTTTTCTTTGGTATAATGTTTAAAATACTTAGAGTGGCCGGGCGCAGTGGCTCACATCTATAATCCCAGCACTTTGAGAGGCCTGGCGCAGACGGATCACCTGAGGTCAGGAGTTTGAGACCAGCCTGGCCAACATGGTGAAACCCCGTCTCTACTAAAAACACAAAAATTAGCCAGGCATGACGGCACATACCTGTAGTCCCAGCTACTGGGGAGGCTGAGGCAGGAGAATCGCTTGAACTCAGGAGGCGGAGGTTGCAGTGAGCTGAGATTGCGCCATTGCACTCCAGGCTGGGTGACAGAGTGAGACTCTGTCTCAAAAAATAAATGAAATAAAATAAAATAATAAAATAAAGTACTTTAAAGCATACCGGAGGCTGATACAGGATTGTTTGCTGTCTGCTTTTTCACTCGTGCTGTCCCTCTTGGCTGAATGTGCCCATGTTATGGCACCACACTGGGAACATTGTCCCATGTGCCGTATATTGTGTTGTGCCTTGTAATTTTGCTTTTTAATGTGCTTTGTTACCTTTTTTCTAATACCATGACTAATGGATTCACAGAGTTTAGTGTTTGCAGCAGAAATGCTCAATTTTACTCTAATATGAGATTGTTAGATTCAATATGCCATTCAAATCTTGTATTCAGAGAATGGCAGCCATCTGATTTTCACATAATTTAGATAACAAAGGTTGCCTTTGGTTTATCAAAGTTAGAAATTTTCAGTGATCCAAAGAATAGTAGAGTCTATTATTGTGTGATCTAAAGATTAATAGGAATTGTGGATTTACTATATTTCCTGATTTGAGGGAATATAAGAACTGGGATTTTAATGGATATAGATGTTGGGGGGTGGTGTGTTTTGAAATTCAGCCAAGTGATTATTTATGGGATAGTCGAGAAAGACCTGTCTGATAAAGTTATTGATAGATGGGCAGCGATTTGAAGGAGGGGCTCTATAAGACGTCCGCAGAAGCCCCTAAAAAGACCTCAACAACTTTGAGGTATAATTTACATGCAATAAAATGCACCCATTTTAGGCTGATTGTTTGAGGTCTGACAAATCTATACACTTACATGATCAACATATGTGGAGCGTTTCCTCATCCCCAAAAGTTCCCTTTTGCCCCTGTACAGCAAATCTCTTCCCAACCCTAGTCCCAGCCTCTGCAGATCTGAGACCTACTTTTAAAATTAATTTTATACATTAAACTTCAGTTTCTCCCTTTAGCCTTAACATTTAGTTTTCTACTTTCCCATTCTAATACAACCACAAGTGTGTGTAATTCCCTATTTCCTCAGCTCCAGAAGTAGATTCTGATTTTTTAAAGCCAATCAGGATAATGGCATTCTCTTTCTTAGTGACTAGTTACGCATTGAGCACGTACGCATTAGTGATTCGAAGGAAAAGCCACAGCGAGGCTTCTGGGAATGATTTTCTTATAAGACAGACTTGCAAGAAGAAAGATGACCCGTTTCTCCTGAACATTATCTTGTCGGGATGTGATACCCATAATTGCTGCAGCTACTTCTACCAACCTAAAATGAAGCCAGCATCCAGAGAGTGACAGTTAACAAAATCTCAGCAAAACAGAGTTGGAACTGAAATGAACTGTTCCTAAAACTACCTCTGAACTGAAATGGATATTCCTGAAACTACCTCTGTGCTGCTTGTTACGTGAGATAGGACAATTTCTGATTGTTTAAGCCAGTTTGAATCAGGTTCTCCGTTACTTGCAACCCAGTGCATTCAAATGGATATAATTATGTACTTATTTCCACCACCCCCACCCCCCCCTTTTTTTTTGTAATGGAAGCAATCATTTTGAAAAGAGTTAAAGTTTTTTGGTAAGTCAAATAAGGATCAATGCTGCTGAAAGCCGGGACAACACAGGGGCCCTGACCAAATTGGGATTTCTTTGTCTACCTAATACCTTCCAAATCAAAAAATAATTTCCCTAGTATTTTAATTACTCCCCCAAATCAGGAATAACTTCCTCACTGTGCTGATTTTGGTTCTTTTAAAATAAGGTGGCAATTTGAGGGTAACAGTTAAACCAGTCCTAGATTATTCTATGCCATTCTTTTCAAATCAGCCCACTCAGGTGTCAGTCCTACTTTCCCTTTGTTTTAGTCCTCTTTCTTCTCCTTTGTCTCTGCCTCCACTTCATCCCCCACCCAAATGCCTGGAACAGATCTCACCTTTTCATCTTTTGAGAGGAATACATATAGCAGATTTTTGCCTCTGACTAGACAGGCAACTACTTTAAAGGGGGATGTATTTTGAATCTAAGAAAGATATCCCAAAATTTTAATGCAATTTGTTTAGTTATATTTGTTCATATTTGCTGCCCCATCTACATCATGACTTTTTGGGTTTTGGGGGTATGTGTTGGAAAGGTTTCTTATGTAGGTGTTTTTATAGACAGAATCTCACTCCGTTGCTCAGGCTGGAGTGTAGTGGCATGATGACAGCTTACTGTAGCCTAGACCTCCCAGCCTCAAGCGATCCTCCCACCTCAGTGTCTTGAGTAGGTGGGACCACGGGCACGCACCACCATGCCCAGCGAATTGTTAAATTTTTTTGTAGGGATGGTGCCTCACTATGTTGTCTAGGCTGGTCTTGAACTCCTGGGCTCAAGTGATCCCCTTGGCCTCCCAAAGTGCTGGGATTACAGACATGAGCCACCACACCTGGTGCGTGCATGCACACGTGCTATTTCTCTCTCTCTCTCTCTCTCTCTCTCTCTCTATATATATATATATATATATATTTTTTTTTTTTTTTTTTTAAAGACAGATTTTCCCTCTGTCACCCAGGCTGGAGTGCATTGGTGTGATCTCAGCTCACTGCAACCTCCACCTCCTGGGCTCAAGCGATTCTTGTGCCTCAGCCTTCTGAGTAGCTGGGAATACAGGCATACACCACCAAGCCCAGCTAATCTTTGTATTTTTAGTAGAGATGGGGTTTCACCATGTTAGCCAGGGTGGTCTCGAACTCCTGGCCTCAAGTGATCCGCCCGCCTTGGCCTCCCAAAGTGCTGGGGTTACAGGAATGAACCATTGTGCCTGGCCTAGATTTTTGTTATACAGATGTTTGAGGTTAAACGACTGGTCCTGTATTACGTAAGTAGGTAGCAGAGTAATGCCTAACAATTCCAGTGTCTGTCTCTCCTTCCTGAAAAGAAATCCTTTTCAGGTGTTCAGTTTTCATTAATGACCTCACCTCCTAGAAGAGGAGGCTATAGACAGCTAGACGATTCAGAGTCTGTTCACCTGAGGATCTTACTGAGGCCAAAGTCTTTCCCACATGCTGGAGTGCCCACTTACAGGACAGGTACTGTGGAACTGGCATGTGGGTTGTTTTGCTGCTAGGGGCCAGTTTTTCTACACATGTACTTTTTAGTGCTTCTCTCAGTCTGGACTCAGTTAAAGGGATACATCTGGCTCAAAGAGACTAAGACTCCATCAATACAGAAGCTATTGTCATTGCACTTACAGATTATGCTAGCATTGGCGTTTATCTATAGCTTGTCCAATAGCTAGAAATTCCAGTGATGAAATTTTAGTTCCCTAAGGTCTGGTTGAGCTCTACTGGAAGGTATCACTTAACATACTGCAGAGGCTGGTCATCCCAGTTATCATATGCAGAATGTAGCAGTATCAAAAAGAAAGGACTTGTTGAACTTTGGACTCTTTTTTTTTTTTTTTTTTTTTTTGAGACAGGGTCTCTGTCATCCAGGCTGGAGTGCAGTGGCACTATCACGGCTCAGTGCAGCCTTGACCTCTTGGGCTCAGCGGTGATCCTCCCACCTCGGCCTCCTGGGTAGCTGAGACTAGGGGTGCATGCCACCATGCCCAACTAATTTTTGTATTTTTTTTTGTAGAGATGGGTTTTTGCCATATAGCCTAGGCTGGTCTCGAACTCCTGGGCTCAAGTGATCCATCTGCCTCTGCATCCCAAAGTGATACGATTACAGAGGTGAGGCATTGCATCCAGCCCTGAAATTTGGACTCTTAAGTCTTTGATCTTTCCATTTTTGAAGCCAATATTAAATGATAGTAGCTTGGGACGTTATTTGGTTGGAAGGCTAATAAGTAATTTTGGATCCTAAACTATTAATACTAATTTCAGGTCCTCCAACTCTAGTAGAGAGATACAGAATACAGAGGGAAAGCCAAGATATTGCACTGCTACAATTATTCTGAGAAAGATAGGAGAACTGGAGATCATTTTTGTTGTTCATATATACATAAAATTCTTAGGGCTAGCCTTGGGAGCAGTTATGATGGAGGTAACTTTGTTTTTCTACTTTGTGGTGGTGAATTTTATCTTCTTTGCCAACCATCTTTTCCATACCTCATTGTATTAGTTCGTTCTCATGCTGCTATAAAGACATACTTGAGACTGGGTAATTTATTTAAAAAATAGTTTTAATAGGCTTATGTTTCTGTAGGCTATACAGGCTTCTGCTTCTGGAGTAGCCTCAGGAAACTTACAGTCATAGCAGAAGGTGAAGGGGAAGCAGGCACATTGACATGGCCGGCAGGAGAGAGAGATCCAGCAAAGGGGGAGGTGCTACACACTTTCAAACAACCAGATCTTGTGAGAACTCTATCACAAGACAGCACTAGGGGGATGATGCTAAACCATTAGAAACCACCCTCATGATCCAGTGACTTCCCACCAGGCCCCACCTCCAACACGGGGGATCACAATTCAACATGAGATTTGGGTGGGGACACAGAGCCAAACCATGTCACTCATCTGGAACTATTAGCTCTTGGCTTTTACATCATGATTAAACTTTAGTTTTGTGGACTACCAGGACAACCTAGTGTGTATCTATAGTATTGTTTTTAAGGGAGCTATATTTTGATTTATAAACAACTGACTTTGTTAAAAAAATGTTATGGCCAGGCGTGGTGGTTCAACACCTGTAATCCCGACACTTTGGGAGGCTGAGGTGGGTGGATCACCTGAGGTCAGGAGCTCGAGACCAGCCTGACCAACATGGTGAAACCCTGTCTCTACTAAAAAATACAAAAAAGAATTAGCCGGGCCTGGTGGCAGGCACCTGTAATGCCAGCTACTTGGGAGGCTGAGGCATGAGAATTGCTTGAACCTGGGAGGCAGAGGTTACAGTGAGCTGAGACCACGCCATTGCACTCCAGCCTGGGCAACAAGAATGAAACTCCCATCTCAAAAAAAAAAAAGTCATGTAATCTGAGCATACTAAGAACACCCTTGACTAAAAACAAAAATCAACGATTAGCCCAAATCCTATGAACAGATTACATAACTTTTTTTTTTTTTTTTTTTTTGGAACACAAAGAATGAATGAGGTCATTTTCCTATCATGGCAGTAGTGATTTTTAATCTGGGAGTGTTATTTGCACGTGTGTATGTGTAAGAGAAAGAGAACTTTTCTGATGGCATTTGGGAAAATAGCTGCAAGGCTTCAACTTAATACCTAAAGATTATTGCCTTTTGAGTTCTTAAATTTTCTTTTAAAGGTTTTACAAGTAGTTTCTAAAATTTTTATACAATGAAAATGAAGGTTTTCATAAATCTTCTAAAATGTGTTGGCAAACTTGAACTAGTTTATAGGATGATATTACCAATTTTTGGCTTGATAGTCTGAGAAGAATTTGCTGTTTTCTTAGAAAATAGAAGTCGAATTTTGAAGATGAATACTTTTTTTCTTATCTGTCTTTTCTTATTCTTTTCTCTTTGACTAAAAGTTTTGTTCCCTTTATTTGTTTGTGGGAATCTAACCCATTTTAACTGTTACTTTTTTTGAAAAAGAAAACTTTACTGACCTCCTTTCGCTAGTAATCTCTCTTTCCTTTACTTGTGCTCTTCCAGTAGTACCTATCACATTCTGTCCTGTGACTGTACATTAGAGACCAATGTATATATGTTAAAAAAGAGAAGTAGCACTCTTTTCTCATTCTGCTATCTAATCATCTCACGTTTCCTTTTCTTTTCTTTTCTTTTTTTTGTTTTTGAGGCGGAGTCTCTCTCTGTCGCCCAGGCTGGAGTGCCGTGGTGCGATCTTGGCTCACTGCAAGCTCCGCCTCCCGGGTTCACACCATTCTCCTACCTCAGCCTCCCGAGTAGCTGGGACTACAGGCACCCGCCACCACGCCTGGCTAGTTTTTTGTATTTTTAGTAGAGACGGGGTTTCACCGTGTTAGCCAGGATGGTCTCCATCTCCTGACCTCGTGATCCGCCTGCCTCAGCCTCCCAAAGTGCTGGGATATGGGTGTGAGCCACCGCGCCAGCCCACATTTCCTTTTCTTACCATCGCCCATAATATTCAGACCCTTTAGAAATTAAAAAGAGATTCATTAGTCTCCCATACCTTAATATTATATTGAAAATATTTTTATATTTCTTTTATATGTACATAGTATGTTTACACATGTACATGTTTATGCATACATATATATTTATGTGTTTTTCCTTCTATAAAAATGTAAGTACATTCATATGCCTATATTCTTATACAATTTAATATAATTCAGTTGAATTACTTTTAGATTTGTAGATTAAACAAAAGTGTAGATAACTTTCCCTTTCTCCTTTTTGTCACAATGAAAGGCCACTTCTGACCTTGTTTTTGTATTTTAACATCTCTGAAATTTGGATACACGTACAATAAATGGCATGGTATAATCTAATTGGTATAACTTTTTTTCTTTCTCAGTAATATAAAATACTTTTTACTATGATGCATCTTCTATCCTTGGTTAATTGATGTTAAGAATGCGTTCAAAGAGTGAATTAAATTGTTTTGTTGAATGTGGGAGTAGGAGAAAGTATTTCTAAATTAATATTATTTTGTCATATATTTCATTTTAAATGTAGTGTAGTAACCAAGTGAATGTATTTACTAGTGTAAATTATAAATTAGATATTTGACTGGTTTACCTATATGCTGAATTTGTTTATTTAGGTTGACCCAAAACGGTTTCTTTTGGACCATCTCATTGGCAAAATGGGCTTTATGATATTACTTTATGTTAGTATCACATTATATTCAGACATCTATTGCATAGTGTGACCTGAAAATGTAAACCTAGGTATTTAGTCTTTATTCTTGTAAATATTTTTCCTCAAATTTTGAATTGATACTCATTTACTGTGTCTTCAAAGATCTACCATATAGAAATTAAGCCGTATGCAAGTTTAACATAAACTGCTATATAATTCATGAGGAAAGTGTCTCTTTAGAGAAAAATATTCTTACTTTTAAATTTATGGATATGCATCTTCAGTCCATGAAGTATAGTGTCGGAGAATATGCCCTTAATGTGGTTAGAGTGGAAGAGAGATGACTGGGGCTGCGGATGGTGGCTCAGAATAATTCTATAATGTGTGTTCTTGCTTGAGGGAGAATGGTCTGTGTTTAAACAAATGAAAAAACTAAAAAGGAAAAGAAAGATGCCAGCATATTACAAATGAAAATGACTGGTTCTTTGTCTGATCCTGCTTGCTTCAGCTTGCTTTCTGGGGAAGCTGCTTGTTTCTTTCTTCCTCCTCCTTGATGAATATCATAGATTTCCTTTAAAAGAAGAATAAGTTACAAAGCTTTTTGTAGTCAATTCTGTTAGGTTGTCTTCCCAAAGTTTCCTGTGGGCACAGCACCTTGTAATTTGTTACTGTGGTCTTATAGGAATCTGTGTTTAATGGCTACTGTAATGTTTTACCTAAAAGTATAAACATCAGGATTACATATAATTCGATGTACAGATTTTTTCTCCTAAAGTTATTTCCCAAGAGTTACAGTTTAGCCGGATGTGGTGGCTCATGCCTGTAATCCTAGCACTTTGGGAGCGGGTAGATTGCTTGAGCCCAGGAGTTCGAGACCAGCTTAGGCACATGGCAAAACCTCGTCTCTACAAAAAATACAAATATTAGCCAGGTGTGGTGGTATTTGCCTATAGCCCCGGCTATTTGGGAGCCTGAGATGGGAGGATCACTTGAGTCTGGGTAGTAGAGTTTGCAGTGAGCCAAGATTGCGCCACTTTACTCTAGCCTAGGTGACAGGTGAAACCCTGTCTCAAAAAGGGAAAAAAAAAAAAGAGTTGTAATTTGACGCTAAAGTGAAATATGATTCATGAATAATAAAATAGGTAAAAAATTAATAATTAAAGTTGCTCTCTGGCAGGAATACATTCAGTTTTTTCCCATGGATTTACCTATGTTTTATATAAAACTTGCATACAAAGAAGATTCAGTTAATGTCCTTATTCATCTAAAATTATTTTGACTTCCTGTGTCATGACCAATGAAACAAAAAGGATCATTGGGAACAATCATTTAGAGATTGGCTTCTTTCTGCCTTTGAACATTGTCTGCATTTTACACTGCGTTATAGCTGCTAAAGGTTCATGGAGTTTTATAGATTCCTAAGGAAGCGTCATAAAACATATAAATTGTACCCAGGTGAGATGTCAGCAGACCTACATTCTTACTCTTTTTAAGACGGAGTCTCGCTCTGTTGTCCAGGCTGGAGTGCAGTGGCACAATCTCGGCTCACTGCAACCTCCACCTCCCAGGTTCAACCGATTCTTGTGCCTCAGCCTCCTGAGTACCTGGGACTACAGGTGTGTGCCACCATGCCTGGCTAATTTTTATATTTTTAGTAGAGACGGGGTTTCACCATGTTGGCTAGGCTGGTCTCGAACTCCTGATCTCAGGTGATCTGCATGCCTCGGCCTCCCAAAGTGCTGGGATGACAGGTGTGAGCCACTGAGCCAGCCCGGCTGCTACATTCTTATTCTGTGTCACACACCATGTGATAGCGAGCAAGTTGTTTTGTTTCTGTTTTTCATCCCTTCATGTTACAAGGTAACAAATCTTGTCCTTCTTATCTTTTTTTATTCTCACAATGACATTGTAAAACTTGTAAGTACTGAATTATACTTTTGCAAGAAATCACTAAGTTTTAGAAAACATTAAAGTATAAATGGAAATGGTGCTTGCATTCAAGAAATAAATATTTTGTTTCAGATTCTTAAGGTAAAATTTAGACCATGAAGATAATCCAGATGGTACTGGTCATTAGAAGCCCTAACTATTTGGAGGATCATACTAATTTCAGTGAAACTGATTACTTTTTAAAAAAGAAAAAAAACTGCTTGTTGTTACAAAAGGCAGTAATGAACTGTAAGGGCTACATGCTATGCGGGAATATTGAGCATGACTGCTTTAAATCTCCTACTGCTAAGCAGCATTGGAAATGAATTGATGTAAACAGGCCTGTGTATTCTTGTTCATTATTGCTTTTAGATTGCACCATTTGAGGATTTTGGTAGATTTGGAGTGAGAAATACTAGTTGTTATTAGGAGAAAATTATTTCAAGTTCTTCCAAGTAAATTAAAGTTCTGTATTCTACAGAAGCTGTGTTTTTCTGCTTTTGCTTTTGGATAACTTGGATCCTCTTAATGGAATTGGGTGGTTAAGGCATAGTTAGTTCTAAGGTGGGTGTCTATAAAACTAAGCAGACTAAAATTGTGCAGTTACTCAATGCCAGCTCTGACTACTTAGAATGAGATGGCTAACCTTCTCTATTTTTCTTAGTGTTTAAGAAATTGTTTTTTTTTCCTGCCCCAGGAAATGGTAAATTTCAGACAAATTTTTTTGCTTTAGAAACTTTCATTAAAATACAATGGTGTAATCTAATAAGAAAGTAAATTTGTTGAGAGTTGAAAATCTGAAATAATTCTTTTTTAGTGCCTGTATAGAATTTGTGACTCCTTCCCTTCTCTAATCCTGCATTTTATGATGTCCATGAATAATATTTCTGAATATTGTCCTTATTAATTCTTTCTAACTTTCTTTTTCACATTTTCTTCCTGGATTTGCTGTTTCCTTCAGTCTCACCTCAAGGTCAGTATGCTTGCACTAAAACAAAGATTATGTGATGGAGCATTGTTTGCGAACATTATCTTGAATTCTTAGAGGGAACTGAACATATTTCAGGAGAGAGATATCTAGAAATCTAGCTGTGAGGATAAAACGTCAAGGGTATTGGGTTTATCAGAAGAGTGCGTTCAGATTTTTGTGCTTTGAAAAGGTAGTGTGAGTAGTCAGAGAGCAAGAACCACATGGCCAGGTTTTGACTGAGAGCGAAGTGGAGATGAAAAGAGCAATCAGAGGAAAGAGGAGGGGAAAAAGAATTGTGTTAATTTAATTAAACATTCAATAGAGACATTCTGGCTATTAAACGGGATAAAGTACAGCAAAAATCATGGAGGGAAAGTCACAACTGTCTATAGCTTTATAGCAGAAACATTGAATTATTTACTGAGACAAACTTTCAGACACACGCACACCCATATCCTTTAAATTTTGGTTTCATTTTGTGACTCTGCTGGGTGATAGAACTAGTGATCACAAAAACAACAACCATTACTGCTGTTAATGTGTGCCAGAGGCACTGTAGCAGAACAAATTTTGTTTCAGTTGATCTTAGCAACTATGAAGAGATTTTATTATTTTGATTTTTTAGGTGAAAAAGCACAAGTGCAGAGACCATTAAGTAACTTGCCCATCTTCATTAGTAAGTAAATAGTAAGAGAAGCGGCACAAAACAGTCAGAAATCTGCATTTAAAAAGTTACTTATTTTGCATATGAGCCGTGGCAATGTAAAGTGTGAGGATTTCTGATAGGATTCAGAAATGAGCCTGTTAATATCATATGTGTTTTACCTAGCAACTACCTAATAATAGTGATTATATATATGTGTGTATATATGTGTGTGTATATACATATATATCTGTGTGTGTGTATGTGTGTGTGTGTAATGTATATATATATATATATTTGCTGTTTATAAAAGCATCTCTTTTGACTCTCAACAGCTAGCATATGGGTTACACTGTGTTAAAGAGCTAGCCCCCCAAAAAAGAAAATAAATTGAAAAAAATTTGTGCCCCCCCCATTTTGAGTAAGCTGTATTCATTACAGAAGAAATCTTAAAGTGTTTGTAATAAAAATAGCAAACACAAATACTGCATTTAAAAAATAGATTTTCCCGTTTCTACTCTAAACATTTTCTCCACATAATGTAGTAGAACAGTATGGGTACCACTTAAGTAATTCCAATTAGGTGGCAAAATCTGAAAGCAGTTGAGTTTTAGTATAAAAATTTCGTGAAGTGTTTTGCCTTTTATTTAGAGAGCTTTCATCTCTAACTTAAGCTTCAAGCTGACTCATATTTTAGTGGGAAGTTTTATCATTTGTCCCAAAGTTAGTCCTTTGCATGACTGGTTTTGCTCTCAGTCTCTCTAAATGAAACCCTGGGAAAAGCTTCAGAAGAATTTGACCGTGAAGCCATTGGTATATACATAATTCACTGAGTTACAGGTTATATTAATTATAATATAGTTAGCTGGTTTATTTTAGTTAACTTTTGCCCAGCAGCAAATGCCATTAAATCATACTTATTTCTAAATAAGTTTATTTTCCAAGGAATACAAAATAAAATAGTCATTGTTTTTTCAGTGGCAAAGATCATCTTAGCTGTAGTATGCAAAAGTTTAAAGTCTCTCTTCATTCCAGATTATGATTTACTGCAATATTTTTTTCTAGATAGAAACATTTTACCATTTTAATTATGGTTTTGCCAAGTCCAGTTGAATAGGTCATAGAGAGAGTATAATTTATTACTGCTTTGATACTGGATTGTTTGGGTGACTTCATTATATGACCTTGGGCAAGATACTTAACCTTTCAGTGTTTATTTTAACCACTTGTTTTGTGTTAATAGTGATGCTTAGCTGTAGTGTTTGTATTTTAGTGTCTCCACTAAACGTTTCTATTTTGCAGAGGTTTATTTTTACTCCTCTCTTCTCCCTTGTCTTCTTCCCCTGCTGTCCTCTGTCTTCCTTTGCATTCAGTACAGAGTAGTGAGATTTTATTTAGAGTGATACTGACTGAAGACTCACATTTTCTATCTTCAGACATACACATCTTTTTATTTCCTGTTCAATGATATTAGCACCAGAGAGTGAATACAAAGAAATTATTCCATGTATAGATGAAAATATATGATTTGGTTCAGAATTCTTCTTTTGGCTAATGGTCATTCAGAGGTGAGAGCTATAAATGTCATCTCTTTATTCGCAACACTTAGGTCTAAAATTGAGCTCGATATTATTAATATCTGTGTTTTAATTATCAGTTAACATTGTAGACTTGTTTTTAAAACAAGTGTTTGGAGTATGTGTGACAGTTCCTACCAACTTCATTAACCCATTTATACCCGAGGTTGCACATTTTTTGTGTGTGAAAAATCAGAGCTTCGTGATGACCTTGAGCAGTAGGATATAAATAATTCCCAGAAGCTTAGCATTCCAATAATAGAACACTAGGCATAAATGGGTTAAGACCAGAGTCCCTATGTTGTTAAAAGTTAAAATACTTTTATACTTTGCCCCCCAAAAAATCTAATTGTTATAGTCTCTTTTATATAGTTTGATGAAAACGTTTCACATTAATTTCTAAAATCTAACTCAGATAGTTATTTCTCTGATTACACAGTTTAAAAGATTTTTTACATTATTGTCTGATTTCATTAAGAAAAGGCACTAGTTGCTAAAACCTTATCATAAGATATATCACTCACAAAAATAGATGTAATTCTATTTTTGAAAGGGTTAGTTTCTTATTTTTTTAGCTAAAGCTTTTTTTTTATAGGCCCTAGAAAATTTCTGACCCCATAAAATCTATTTATAAGGAGTTTGACTTATGGGCAAGAGTTTATAACCCAGGAGAATGATCTGTTATTATTTGCATTTTTAGCTTCCAGTTTTCATTCCTTTAGCTTTCTTAAGCAACTCTATTGTTCAGGAGTGTATTTCTTATTATATAATTTCTTTCAAATAATAGTGCCTGGTGTTTTTGTAATAGTCTGCACAAGCAAGTGTAGCATCTTCTCTGTTAAATAACATCTGCTGGTGTAGTAGTGTACTCTTTTGAATAACTCATTGGTAGGAAAAAAAATATGTGAATGCAGACTTGTGCTGATCTTCCTAACTCTTCTACTGAAAATGATAGTTTTATACTATCATGCATTGATAAATGGTAAATGTTTTTCTAGATAGCAATTGTAGATCACCACGGTTGTAGATCACCACAAATTCTGTAAATCATTTGAAGATGGCAAATTCAACAGAAAAGGGAAGAAAGAATAATTTTAAATTAGCCAAAATTTGAGTTTTTATAGAGTTGCCAGATTTAGCAAATAAAAACATGGATGCCCAGTTAAATTTCATATAAACCACAAATCATCTTTTAGTATGTCTTATAATAACTATTGGGCCATACTTACTCTGGCACCCCCCCCCCATCTCAATAAAACCACAGAAACACATCTAATTTCTAATTGCGGTTTGACACTGTTAAAAATGTTATCACATTATTTATCTCACTTCAATTCATAACAACTATATGAATTGGATGACATTTTTCCATTTCACAGATCGGAAAATTGCGTTTAGAGAGATTAGATGATTTACTTAGGGTCATAGCTACTAAGCGGCAGAATCTAGGGTACAAATCTAGTTTGTCTGATTTCAAGTTTACTTCACACTTTCGTTTCCTCTGTATCAAGCTTGTCCAACCCATGGCCCATAGCCCATGGGGCTGCATGCTGCTCAGGTCAGCTTTGAATGTGGCCCAACGCAAATTTGTAAACTTTCTTAAAACATTATCAGTTTTTTTTGCATTTTTTTAAGCTCATCAACTATTATTAGTGTTAGTGTATTTTATGTGTGGGCCAAGACAATTCTTACTCTTCCAGTGTGGCCCAGGGAAGCAAAAAGATTAGACACCCCTGCTCTGTATCTTGTTCTGTTATGTTTTTGTGACATCTAGAGATGACATGTAGGTTGTAATACCTTTTTAAATTTATGCTTTTTAGATCCTTGGAGCATGGGGTGGAGGGTTGGATTACTTGTATTGTTTGGCATACACAGTATCCAGAGGAGCAGAATGTGTGTTCTTGGAGTGGAAGCTGCGTGCAGCTCTATCTCTTATTTGGCAGCTGTTGGCGTGTTCCAGTTGTGTCTTCTTTTGATTATACTAAGCCTGTCTTGTATGGGAAATTGGTTAATTCTGAATAAAATAATGATATTGCAATCAGCAATTAAACTGTTTTTTGTTTTGTTTTGAGACGGAGTCTTTCTCTTGTTACCCAGGCTGGAGTGCAGTGGCGCAATCTCAGCTCACTGGTTTCAAGCAACCTCCGCCTCTCGGGTTCAAGTGATTCTCCTGCCTTAGCCTCCCGAGTAGCTGGGATTACAGGCACTTGCCACCACGCCCAACTAATTTTTTTTTTTTTTTTTTTTGAGATGGAGTCTTGCCCTGTCTCCCAGGCTAGAGTGCAGTGACGTGATCTCAGCTCACTGCAACCTCTACCTCCCAGGTTCAAGCGATTCCCCTGTCTCAGCCTCCTGAGTAGCTGGGATTATAGGGGTATACCACCACGCCCAGCTAATTTTTGTATTTTTAGTAGAGACAGGGTTTCGCCATGTTGCTCAGGCTGGTCTCGAACTCCTGACCTCATGATCCGCCCGTCAGGGTTTCACCATGTTGGCCAGGCTGGTGTTGAACTCCTGACCTCAGATGATCCACCCACCTCGGCCTCCCAAAGAGCTGGGATTACAGGCATGATAAACTGTTTTTAAAGCAGTCTCATGATGGCTTTATTTTGAAGGGGGCTATTGGTATGTATTGTTCCCTATGATTATCAATACATTTGGAATTCACACAGTTAAACAAACTTATGCTTTCATGTAGCAATGTTTGGGATTTCTTCATAGCATTTTTTTTTTCTCGCTCTAATTCTTAGGTGAGATTGGCTAGTCTGTCACCATTTATAGCCTGTTGTATGAGATGTTCCTGTAGTATTGACTAGTTCCTTCGTTTGTGTTGTCCTATTTATCAACATTTTCTGTCTTGCTCAAGAAATGCTCTATAACACAACTTGTATTTCAGATATTGGGTAATTTGATTATTTTATAAGGTCCTTTAGAACAGTGCTTCTCAAACTTAAGTGTCATACAAATTGGATGGGAGCTTGTTAAAATACAGTTCTTATTTGATGGATTTGGTTGGGGCCTGAATTTTTCTACCTTTCCAAAAGCTCCCAGTTGGTACTGGTACTGTTGGTCTGTGGAGTGTGCTTTGAGTCACAAGGCTTTAGTGAGTTAACGTTTTTTGCATAGATTTTTCCCCTTTTTAAAAAAATGTGAATAGATTTTTCTCCTTTTTTAAAAAATTCACAAACATTTAACAATATCTCTGTTGATTTATTTATACTAGCTCATATTTGAACTTGTTATAAAAATCGACCCTTCCTTGGGTTTAGGATATCAAGGTGACTGTTTGCCTTTGTTAAAGGATGTCTGAGGTTTTCTGTTGGCATGGGTACAAGAGTCAGGTTAAGATTTCAGGATGTTAGAGCAAAAGCACTGTTTTCACTGGCACCTGTTGCCTTGTTACTTTAAATGTATAAAAGCATATTGAGCAGTGGAACAAAGTGACAAGAAATTTAGGGTGAGGCAACTGGAGAAAAGAGTCACAAATTTCAAAACTGTTGAGTTGGCTTCTTGGGTATGGCTTATGCTTTCACAGAAACCTTCCTTCCAACCTCCAGTTTCTGTTATCCGTGTATGTGGCTTTAAGGTCTCAGAATTTGAGATTGTACTTTGGGAAAAACAGATGAGGAAATCAGTGGCCTTCACTGGCAGCTAGCAGACCTCTAAGTGATTTGGTTTAATTGTGTGTACATCGGGATTGCTCTGTCTTTAAGACGGTCTTTTTAAGCTAGAGTGTTTATCCACCGTTGGCATTTTCTTTGTTGGTGAAGTTGTATTCTTTTGTTTTAACCTTCCAGCTCTTGTCTGGGTTGTCTGATGTTTGAGCGTGAGAGCAAAGATCGCAAAACTAGTTCTTTTTGCAAGCAGCTCTCATTTTTCAGGTATAGTGTAATGGGATTCAGAAATTTGACTTCTGTCATAGGCAGGAGGGAAATGCATGTTTAATTTTTCTTTACTTCGTTTTCCTTCATTAATATGGGATTGTTATTGTTATTATTTTGTGATGTGTTTGGGATAGTTGCTCTCAATGGCTACAAAAGACAGTTTTAAGATTCTTTAGCTAGGGCTGGGCATGGTGGCTCACGCCTGTAATCCCAGCATTTTGGGAGGCCGAGGCAGATGGATCACGAGGTCAAGAGATCCAGACCAGCCTGGCCAACATGGTGAAACCCCGTCTCCACTAAAAAATACAAAAATTAGTTGGGTGTGGTGGCACGTGCCTGTAGTCCCAGCTACTCAGGACGCTGAGGCAGGAGAATCTATTGAACCTGGGTGGTGGAGGTTGCTGTGAGCTGAGATTGTGTCATGCCTGGCAACAGAGTGAGACTCTGTCTCAAAAAAAAAAAAAAATTTAGCTAGCTGTTTGGCCTAGATATTACAAATTTCAATGTTACTGTAAGTTTCTGTATTCAAAAATCACCTAAGTATGTTGCACAACTATTTTGAAAGTGTTAGTGAAAAATAATCCTCTTCAAATGCAGTCTTTTAAATTGAGAATTTTTTTTTGAGACAGAGTTTCACTCTTACTGCCCAGGCTGGAGTGCAATGGCGCAATCTCGGCTCACCGCAACCTCCGCCTCCTGGGTTCAAGCGATTCTCCTGCCTCAGCCTCTGGAGTAGCTAGGATTACAGGCATGCACCCCCATGCCTGGCTAATTTTGTATTTTTAGGAGAGACTGGGTTTCTCCATTTGGTCGGGCTGGTCTCAAATTCCGACCTCAGGTGATCCACCCGCCTCGGCCTCCCAAAGTGCTGGAATTACAGGCGTGAGCCACCACGCTTGGCCTAAGTTGAGATGTTAAAAGGAAAGTACTTTGCAGATGACTTTCCAAGAAAACTAGAAGGAACAATTGGCTTGGGGAAGTGATCATAATGATATAGCTTGGATATAATCAGAACTTTTTTTCTTTTTTTCTGAGATGGAGTTTCGCTCTTGTCACCCAGGCTGGAGTGCAATGGCGCGATCTCGGCTCACTGCAACCTCTGCCTCCAGGGTTCAAGCGATTCTTTTGCCTCAGCCTCTCTAGTAGCCAGGATTACAGGCACTCACCACCATGCCCAGCTAATTTTTTTTTTGTATTTTAGTAGAGACATGGTTTCATCATGTTGGCCAGGCTGGTCTTAAACTCCTGACCTCAGGTGATCCACCCTCCTTGGCCTCCAAAGTGCTGGGATTACAGATGTGAGCCACTGCGCCCAGCCATAATCAGAAGTTTTATACAATGTGTTGTGAGAGGAAAATTCACCACAGGCTGTCTTTACCTTATTTAAGGAGGTCAATTAAATATAAACCATAGTAGCTTGCTTATTGTCATTGTTAGTTGATTGATGCAACAGTAAAGTAAGTTGATTCTTTCCTACATTACTGCAAAAGCTATCAAATGCATCCTCCTGTCCACTCTCATTATGTTTCCCTTTCAGCTTGTTCCAAATTTTGGGAAATCTGATTATATCACTTCTTTATATAAGTCCTATATACTTTGGGTAAACTACAGATTCCTTTCTTAGCATATAATTGTTTGGCTTTGCTTGCCTTTAGCTTCCTTTTTCTCTACTCTCTCCTCCAACTTTAAGCTATAGTCATTCTGAACCGTGAGGTTTTCCTCAAGATAACACATTCTTCTTTTCCTCAGGTTTTTGTTCATAGTTTTTCTCTGCCTAGTACTGGATCACCTGCCTAGTAACTTGGACTTAATCCCTTAGGAAAGTTCAGATATTGTTTTTCCAGGAAGCCTTTCCTGATCATCACCACCACCTCCACCTCCAGACTAGCTTAGGTCTCTTTCCTGTCCACTCTAGTAGCACTTACTATATACTGTATTTCCTTAGATGCCTGGGAAGTATTTGAGAGCACGAACAATTTTTTATTCATGAAATTGTTGCAGGAATTTTTCTTAGTTCAGCTACAGACGGGGTCCTTGTCACACGGCCACGAAAATTTAGGCTTGCATACGATTCAAACGGTGAAGTAGGACAGGGTTTTATTGGGTGAAAAGGAAAAGGGGGAAACAGGGCCTCTCCGCAGGCCAGATTCCTTGCTAGAGTGCTTCCTGACTTGCAGATCGAATCCCAGGTTACACCCATGAAAAGGAGGGGCCAGGCTCCTCCCAGGGCACCACTGGCTGGGATTTCTGTGGCTCCATCCACTGTGCCCTCCTCCCAGGGCACCGATGGCTGAAATTTCTGTGGCTCCATCCCGCTGTGCCCTCCTCCCAGGGCACCACTGGCTGGCGTTTCTCTGGGGACCCCTTCCTACCTGGCTCTCTCCGAATTATATCCTCAGCGTTTGATATATAATGGTAGTATTTAATGAAATATTTGTCTATTTAATGAGTAGTGAATATGTAAAAAACTTAGCAGGCTGTCAAAGCTTAGATAAATGTCGATCCTCTTACATCCCAGAGCCTATTTTCTCCTGGGCAATGCCTAAAGCATATTTTTTAGTTGTCTAGTAATCGTGATTCTGCCCTTTGTGAGGTTAGTCTTCTTCACCTTTACCTGTAACCTAGCGTTTAGTCTAGTTTTCTGACTTACCGGTAGTTTTTTCTAGATGTAAAATTATTTCCTGACTCTTTCTGCCTAAATCCTTTGGCTTCCGTTTTGACTATTCACATAAAGAGGGAAAAAAGCCCATAGTGTCTTACATTTATTTAGTATCTAGTAGCTTAAAGTGCACTTTCACTTTCACCATCTAATGTGAGTGAAGAGATACGTTCTATGGAAGAACTGAACTCATCTGGTCATACTCATCATTTCAAGTGGAAAGAAAGTGGTAGCTTTTAAAAGGAAAAGTGCATAGAAATACTGTTTTAGAGTCGAAGCTTGCTTTCAGAGGAGTTGAGTTTTAAGACGGAGTGTGGTGGCTCACGCCTGTAATGCCAGCACTTTGGGAGGTCGAGGTGGGCAGATCACTCAAGCTCAGGAGTTTGAGACTAGCAGGGCCAACATGGTGAAACCCCATCTCTACTAAAAATACAGAAACTGCCTGGTTGTGGTGGTGGGCACCTGTGGTCCTAGCTACTTGGGAGGCTAAGGCAGGAGAATCTCATGAACCCAGGAGGCAGAGGTTGCAGTGAGCCGAGATCACTGCCACTGCACTCCACCCTAGGCGACATAGCAAGACTCCATCTCAAAAAAAAAAAAAAATTGCCGGGCATGGTGGTGCATGCCTGTAATCCCAGCTACTCGGGAGGCAGAGACACAAGAGTCACGAACCCAGGAGGCGGAGGTTGCAGTGAGCCAAGATCACTGCCACTGCACTCCACCCTAGGTGACACAGTGAGACTCCGTCTCAAAAAAAAAAAAAAAAAAAAAAAAATAGCCGGGTATGGTGGTGCATGCCTGTAGTCCCAGCTGCTTGGGAGGCTGAGGCACAAGAATCGGTTCAACCCAGAAGGTGGAGGTTGCAGTGAGCTGAGATCACCACTGCACTCAGCCTTGGTGACAGAATGAGACTCTGTCTCCAAAAAAAAAGAAAAAAAAAGGAAAAGTTTTTTAAAAAAAGGAAATGAATCCATATGAGAATGCCAGGGTACTTACATCATTGGATATGCTGTGCTTTTGGAAAGAAAAAAGACACTGAGAGATGAAATTTCCTAAGAACAGAGGAATACGTGCTGTTAACCATGGTAATAGAGTCCTGGTAAGGTAACAACTCTGCAGAGCAGTGGGTTTCTGCTTCTGATTTATGTACTATGTGCGCCATCTTCATGTAATACTTGGTGTCAGAGATCTCCCAGGTGAACAGTGTTTGCTCATAATTTCTATAGCAGAGAGGTTAAAAGTATCATAGTTACAGTCAGACAGACCTGAGTTTGAGTACTAGTTCTGGGATGTTTAAAACTGATTTTGGGTAATGATTAAATTTTATTGAAGGTTTGCTCTTCATTTTTAATGTGGAGTTAATAAAACCTTAAAAACATTTTGAATAAGATGATAAATATGCTGTGATAAACATTAAGGTGCTTAGTATATAATAAGTACTTAGAAGGGTTATTATAGTATTTAGCATAGCGTTAGAGTTAGATATAAACATATAACACATAACTTCAATAGTATCCTCCTTCCCTCCACTCCCCCCCCTCCCTGCCTCCCCTCAAAGAGTGAAGAAGAAGCATATTCCATGTTTCTTTGGATCTTAATGTAAGGGCAAATTTAGATATTTAAATTTATATATTAACATATAAAACAGATAAATATGTGTGTGTATATGTATACACACATATTTATGTATATGTATACGTATACACACACACATACACATACATGTTTGGGGTGAGGAGAGAAAGGATATGTTAGTAACCTCTGGCAGTGTGCCAAATCTTACGCTAAGCATTTTTCATGCATTATTTTATTTACTTCTCACAATTCTGTAAGAGATGGGCATTATTCCCATGTCAGAAATAAAAAAGGTAAGAACACTCTGAAGCTTAGAGAGGCTAAAGATCATATAGATAATGAATAGTGAACCAACATTTAACCTAGAGCTCTTTAGCCCTTAAAACTTTTGCTTTTAACCACTCTACCATTTGTATTCCTGTTAGGGGTCCTCACATCCCTTGGGAGACCTTGAACATATTCTGAGATTTACAAGTTACCATGTAAATTTTATGATTTTGTATTTTCATTTCAGTGACAATAAAAAAGTTTATATACATATTCTGGATCACCTGGGTGAATATCTTACGATGAAATACCCTATGTAGTTTCATTTATATTTATGGATATCATCTCATTGTCTTCAGGTATTACTGTTGTAATTGTCATGGGCCAATGGGAAAAGAACAGTGGTGGGCCTAATCCGTACTGTTGCTTTTTAACCAAGCAGAGTTCAAATGATGTCATAATGTACTATAAGCAGCAAACTTTTTTAAAAAAGTAATCTGACAAAATTTCTGAGACAGTTGGATCATCTTACGGCTCAAAACAAAACAACTTGGACCATAGTAATAAGCACCATGACTGCACCGTGAGCAGCAATTTAACAGCATATTCAGTTAATACTGGTACTCTGCATCATGTCTTTTGGTTTGAATTGCATTCAATTTGGGAACTCTAGATCTAATATTTGCATTTTTTACAGTATTACAATTTATCAGTGGATCTAGAAAATATTTTCTTTTACAATTATACTATATTATACTATAATCTAGATACAGACCCTTTAGCTCATGGAGATGAAGGAATTAGTTCTGTTTAGGGGAGTGCTGGAAAGCTTTGCCAAGATACTGCCATTTAAGCTGCTTCTTGCAGAATGAGTGCATGTATGCTCTTATGCTGGGCAAAGACAGGGTAAGGGAAAGGGCAGGGACATGAAGACATCTGAAAAGGCAAAAACACAAAAGAATCTTTTCCTCATGCTTACCGCATGAGGGAATGTTAAAAATACAGGTGATTGTTAAAGACCTTTAGTGCTAATTAAGGGAATATGGATTTTATTACGTAGTTAGTATGAATCCAAAAAAAGCAAAAAGTTTGGGAATATAAACAACTTTTATAATTCAATTGTGTGCATATGGAATCTTTGTAAATTAAGTCATGTTTTACATGAAACCAGAATCTTATTGGTTAAAGACTATTTGGAAATGGAATGTAAATGTTTTTGTGTGAAAATAAATTGTCCCCAAATTTTCAGATTTATAAGTTACCTTTTTTTTGGTCTCCCCCTCTCCTTCCTTCTTTCCGTTCATCCCTTTTTTCCTTCTTTTCCTCTAGGCACATCCTTTAATAACGAAATCAGAAACTGGTAACTTTATTCCTCTCTCCCGTCTCACTGGGATACTTTAGCAATTAATAGTCTTCTACCCATTTGATTTAATGATTTTTATTTTATTTTAACTAACATTTATTGAGAAAACTACATATGAGATTTTCTGATCACTAATATTTATTTGCACAGAAAAAGGTGTTGCTATTATTTACTTAATAAATTTGCTTTTATTAATTATTTTATTTATGCCTTGATTTCCCACAGTTAGCCTCCAGCTGTTACTTCTGTATTATGCATGTTAGAGTGAAATGTCCAAATTAAATTAGTTTTTAAGCTGAGCCTGTGAAATCACCAGGTGGAGAAAGATGGATGGCATATTATTCCTGCATATACAATTTCATATGCTATTGGTGCAGTATAATTAAACTGTAGCATTCACAACTTTCATCATTGACATAGCATTGGCGGGAGGCGGGAGTAAATAGAATGATATCTACAAAAACACTTTTCAGCTGGGAAGAGTGAAACAAGATAACAGGAAATAAAAGGCCGTATTGACTAGTACATTACTTTTCCAAAGTCATGGGGCTAGCAACCGCTGTATGTCTGACTTCTACCAAGGAGGGTTGAATCCCTGGTTGATCCTGTGAGGCCTGAGGCATATAAACAAGAAACATGAAAGAGAGAGGAAAATTAAATGAAGTAGGAGTGTTAGAGAATAATAATACAATTAAGGGAGAAAATAATAGAGGTAGAAGAAGAGGTTATATACACTTACTTCTCTTACTATGAACATTTTACTCAGAAGTGTAAGGTTGCATGTCTTGTTTTATACCATGATAAAAATTATGATAATGCTTAACAGAAATGGGTGCTTTGCTCCATAAAAGTGCTCAATGCTTTCCTCTGTCATTATGAATTAATCGCAAGAAATCCAGAAGTGAGCAACATAAAACTATTCCCTCTCCTCCTTTTTTTAAACAGTGAAAAAAGTTGACAGTATATTTATTCTGTCATAGATCCAAAAAGCCAAGTCTGCGTTTTAAGGCAGGGTTTTCTTTGGTTTTCTGTTTCTCAACCACACCTTCAAATTTCTTGGCACAGTACAGTCATAGCATTGTGTCATATCCTTGGTCTGTTTTATCAGACTTTATAAATTGATTCTGACTATACCAGCAGTACTAGATTCTTATCTTTACACAGTTTGGGAAATGGACAATGACTGTTTTGGAAAAACAGCTCTATAAATTGTGCTGTGATAAGTGGGAGTGGGCTCTCTGCTTTGCTTTTCCTCTAGTCTGCTGCCATTCCTAGATAGTGTCATTTCTCTGATTTAGGGCATTGTGTAACTGTTCTGGGTAGAGTAAACCTGCCCTAACTGTGGAATAGATTGTTAGCCGTCAGAATTCTCCACCGTGGAATGGAGATGCTGAAAGATACAGTTCAGCTCTGGCCAACACCTGCTGTCTTCCCAGTTGACTTACTCTCGTCTCCACTCCAATTATTCCATCTAATTAGGACCTTGAAACAACAACCTACTAATTTTGTTTGTTTTGAACCTCGGATGGCCTCACACTTCCTTCCTTACCTGGGTCAGATTTCATGGTCCAGCGCTATATTCACTCCCTTCTAAATCGCCTTGACTTAATTGCTTTTCTCTTCTGTCACACTTGCTTGCAAAACCTCAATCCTGATTTAAAGCAAGTGTCTTCCTACACTGCCTCTGCCCTGAGCAGCTGCGTATTACCGGGCAAGAAGAGTCACAAAGCTTTGTGGACAGGGCTCACATTGAATTTATGGCCACAGATCTCAAATTGCTCCTAATTCTGCAGGCAGTCCTAGTTAAGAGGACTGTTAGATTTGATTTCCCATTCTCAGAGGTGACTGTATCATTCTCTTCTCTTATCAAATCTGCAAATCCTTCGCCTCCACTCAGTTTCTGGCTTCACTTGATATTACTTTGACAAAATTAAAATAATTGGATGCTACCCAGTGTGTCTCCTCATCAAATCTACCAGCCTACTTGCATCTATACCTGTATCCTTTGCCTCAATAGTGCCACTATTCCTAAATTCATCTCTGCTGCCTTTTCTCTTAATCCTGTCCCAGTTGCCCAACCTAAAGATGCTTCTCCCTCATTATCCTTCTCCCTCCTTTCAGATTTTTGCTTCTCCTGGTTCACAAGTGCACTAACCTGCCTTTAGAGTTCCACTTAACGTCTTAAAAAAAAATCGTTCTCTTGATGTGATGTCTTATTCTAGTTGCCACCCTGTTTCTCTCTTCCCTTTTCAGCAAATCTTATTTAAAAAATTGTCTGTAGTTGCTATCTGCCTTTCCTTACCTTTCTTCAAGTTTGTTTAATCAGGGTCCTATTTTTAGTACTCCTACGAAACTGCTCTTGTGAAGTTATCATGAATATCCATGTTACCAAATACAAAAATCACTTCCATGGCCCCATCTTAACTTTACCTTTCAGCATCATTCTACGCATTTCCTTCCTTGAAACACCGTTTTCTTCTGCTATCTCTGATACCAGTGTCTCCTTATTTTCTCCCTCTTTCACCTGTCATTCCTTTTGTGGTGTTTCTGATTCTACCACTTTCCTCTAGACCTCTAAAAGGCTCCACTCTTAGTCCTGTTCATATATATATATATTTCTCAGATATATATATATATATATATTCTCAGACTTCTTTTCTATTTTTTTGAGATAGAGTCTCACTCTGTCGCCCAGGCTGGAGGGTAATGGTGCCGTCTCAGCTCACTGCAACCTCTGCCTCCCAAGTTCAAGCAATTCTCCTGCCTCAGCTTCCTGAGTAGCTGGGATTACAGGCGCGTACCACTACGCCCGGCTAATTTTTATATTTTTAGTGGAGACAGGATTTCACCATGTTGGCCAGGCTGGGCTTGAACTACTGACCTCAGGTGATCCACCTGCCTTGGCCTCCCAAAGTGCTGGATTACAGGCGTGAGCCGCCATGCCTGGCCTCAGACTTCTTCATGTCTAAGGCATTCATTATCAAAAACACAGCAATAGCTACCAGATTAATAATACACAAGGTGTTCCAGGATACTCTACTCATTACCTACACAATGTCTTTAGTTAAATATCAAATTTAATTTTACTCAGAACAGATCTCTTGATCTGGCCCACCCTTTCAAAACCTCTTCTTCCCCAGTTTCTCACCCTCGATAAATGGTAGTACCATTCACTCATTGTGCAGGCAATAAATCACCAAGCAATCCTTGATTTTTCTTACTCCCTACATTAAGTCTATTAGTAAGCCCAATCACACCTCAAAAACGTATCTTTAAGTCAATTCTCTCTATGAACCATTATCCCTTGCTCAAACTACTGCAGCCGTTTCCCATGGCCATCTGCTTCTATGTCGTACTTCTGTACTAGTCCCGTCTCTGTAGCAATCAGAGTGAACTCTTTTTTTTTTTTTCTTTTTTGAGACAGGGTCTCACTGTTACCCAGGCTAGAGTACCCTGGTGTAATCTTGGCTCACTGCAACCTCTGCCTCCCAGGCTCAAGCCATCCTCCCACCTCAGCCTCCCAAGTAGCTGGGACTACAGGTGCACACCACCATGTCTGGCTAATTTTTGTGTTTTTTGTAAAGACAGGGTTTTGCCAAAGTGCTGGGAGTACAGGCGTGAGCCACCGCACCTGGCCTGAACTGAACTCTTAGACACTGTCACTCCTTGGTTAAAACCTTCCTGTGTTCTCCCATCATACACAGTAAAACCCAAGCTCCTTCCACAGCTGAGGCCCTGCATCCTCTGGCTTCTTGCCACCGCTATAACCCCGCCACAACTTCCCCTTCCATATACTCCACCTATCCGCTTTTTTATTGTTGTTAAAACAAGCTATTTTCTATCCTCAAAGCCTTTGTAGTTATGATTCTCTGTGCCTCTTCTCCTAGATCATTATATGTCTTTTCCCTGACCATTGTAGCTGAAATACACTATTTGTCACATCCAGCGTCTCCATTACATTGCCTGTTTTAATTTTTTTCCTAGCACATGTCATTGTGCTATGACGTACTTTTTTGTTAGTTTATGTTCCCGCCTCCCCCTTTTAAAAATAAGTTCAATATGTTTGTTGAGGGTGGGGACATTGTATTCTTTTTTCTTCCTTAGCTGTATTTAACTCTTGGCAGGCATTCAGTAAATATTTGCTGAATAGATGAGCGAGGGCTGGCTCTTTTCTGAAAAAGTTGACAGTCGACAATGCATGCTAGTTTTAAATTATGGACAAATATGTGGCTTTACATCAGTTGAGAGAAACCTGAATGTTTATTAGGTTACTGTTATTTTTATTCGTGTTTTTGAGCAATTCTTTTGTACTTTGTGATAATAAGTAATTGCTTCCAAATGAAAAAGACATTTCCAGTGACCTGCAAAACTCTTCAGAAGGGATTGTCAAACTACAGCTCATCTGGCGCCTATTTTTGTAAAACCTGCAAGTTACGAATGGGTTTTACATTTTTCAAGGGTAACAAAAAAAGAAAAATATTTGAGACAGATTTTACATGATTCACAAAATGTGAAATATTTGCTCTCTGATCCTTTACAAGGAAAGTTTGCTAACCCTTGCTGGAGGTGGTGGCCCTCATTACCTGCCTTCCTCATTAGCGGCCTGCTGCTCCTGTCTGCTTCACCTGGGCCTTGTGCCTATTCGCATTTGCTGTTTCCTTCGTGAGGAACACTCAGGCTCACTCCCTTACTTTCTTCACCTCTTTGCTTAGCTGCTGCCTTTGCGGTGGAGCCTTTCCTGAGCACTTGATTTAAATTCCAATCCCACCACCCATTGCTACACACCTTATCTCCTTTCTTATTTTTCCCATTGGACTTATCACTGTCTGACATACCATGTATTTTACTTATGTTCTCTTTCTTTCCAGTGGACAGTAAACTCAGGGCTGAGATTTTTGTCTGTTTTGTTCACGGCCATATTTTCAAAGATAGCACCTGGCCCATAGAAGGTTTTATTAAATATTTGTTGAATTAATGGTCATAGATTAAAGTTATCTTGAGAACCAGCATCAAAAAAAGTCAAAACACTTCAGTAAACATTGATTAATTGCCGTGAGACAGTCCTCATCTCAGATGTATGGAGTTGTATAAAATCAGGTCCTTGTCTTCAAATAAATCGATGTAGTCGTGAGAATAAGCATAGAAATAAAAGACACTAAATGTAAGATGAGACTAATTATCATGCAGTTTCCTTGCTGATTAAAAAAACGTTGAATTGATCGTTTAAAATATTTTTGCAGAAGTTAAAAGTGTTTATGTAAAACTCCAAGTAATTAACAGTTTTATGTTCTGTATTGATATCTTTTCTCCTTTTCATTATGACTTATTTTCTTTAGACAATTAGGGATATGGTTCCGTGAAAATAAAACCCATATTTAAAATGGCTTTGAAATAGTCAAAAGCATTTTAATTAGATAAATAACAAGTGAAACTATTAGCATTTTATTTTTAGTTTTTTGGTTACTTTTTGGGCAGGTATTTTTTAAAGGTACAATTAGTTATTTAGGTAGTATTATAAAATTTTATGTCTTAATTTTTATGTTAACTGTGAGTGGAGCTCTTTGGGGGAAGGTAAAATGAGAGAGAGAGAGAGTGTGTGTGTGCATGTGCGTGCACGTGGGCAGTGTATGTAGTCATGAGTCATTGAATAATGGGGATGATAGGTTCTGAGAAGCACATCACTATGTGATATCATTGTGCAAATATCATAGCGTATACTAACACAAATGTACATGGTCAGCTAGGCTGTAAGGTATAGACTATTGCTCCTAGGCTATAATCCTGTACAGCATGTTACTGTACTGAATACTGTAGGCAGCATAACACAGTGGCATTTGTGTACCTAAACATGTAAACATCAGTAACAATACAGTATTATAATCTTATATGCATCTGCATATAAGATGCCGTCTATTATTGACCAAAGCATTATCATTATGTGCTGTATGACTATTATGAGTGTACATATTCTCTTTTTTTTTTTCTTTTTTGAGGAGACAGGGTCTCGCTCTATCACCCAGACTGGAGAGCAGTGGCGCGATCTTGACACTGCAACCTGCGTTTCCTGGGTTCAAGCAATTCTTGTGCCTCAGACTCCTGAGTAGCTGGGATTACAGGTGCCACCATGCCCAGCTAATTTTTGTATTTTTGGTAGATAAGGGGTTTTGAGGCTGGTCTCAAACTCCTGACCTCAAGTGATCCACCCATCTTGTCCCCCCAAAGTGCTGGGATTACAGGCGTGAGCCACCACATCTGGCCCATATTCTCTATATGTAACATTCTATAAATATTGTAGATGTTTATATGTAATATACACAGTGTTTTAGCAATGTCATTTTATTTTTAATTATTGTATATTTAAGCCCTAGCTTAAGCTTCTCTTCTTGAGTGAAAACCCAAATACCTGACTGAAATTTGATTGATAATATTTTTTTAAATTTGACAATAGAAGCATCCTATTTTTTCTTAAATTTGTGTGGGAGATTTTATGGTATAGTAACATATGACGCTAACTATATGTAACTTTCTTTTTGGTAAAGCAAAACAGCCAGTAGAAGTGTAGCCTCTGACAAATGTTAGTTTCTTAAGAGGAAGGAGTAAGTTAAAGACAGATAATAAAAATTCCTTTACCAATTAATTTTGCTAGGTGTTTAAGATATAAGGAAGATATTTATTTTTTAGTAATTCCATTGTTTTAGAGCTTCAAACAAACTGTGTTTTCCCTCAGAGTTTTGTTTTGGGTGGATTTATCAGTAGGGTATGATTAGTTTCCTTTTTATGCATTTGTTCAACAAATGTTTAATGAGCACCTATAAACCACAAGGAACTGTGCTAGGAATTGTGGATTTTGAAAATATATCAGAGGAGGACTTTAACCTCTAGGAAGGCATGTTCATAAAGTACAGTAAGACAGGTATGTAGACTCCCTCCCCTAATACAGAGAACAAGTTAACATGTCATAAGATAGATTCAGTTGAAGTGGTATTGGAGTTAGGAGCAGCCATAATAGTTGTGATCTAATAGATTTACCTCAATTTGAGTTTGGATTTGAAGAGACAGAGGCTTAGGGCGGCAATAACAAAGTAAATATGGGCAAAGCCTGCCTGGCATAGTCTGAACTGACTGTTGTTTCTTAACAGTGTGCATTTAATGTGTATTCATATCCCCTGGGAACCTTGTTAAAGCACAGATTCTGATTTAATGGGTCTGGCGTCAACCTGAGATTGGGTGTTTCCGCACTAAGATGATACTCGTGATATAAGTTCATGGATCAAGATGACGGACCACATTTTGTAAAACTTCTGGTGGCAGAAACCAGTGAAAATTCAACTACTGTTTTCTTTCCCATCTTTGTTTTTCTCTCTTACGCTTTTGTTTGCTTACGTCTGTGTGCTGGTGGAGAGAGTTAAATCTTTTATTCATCATTTCACTGTTATAATAGTTGGGAGCTTAGCAATTGTGAATCTAATTTTTTAAAGCATTAATTTATTTATGAATTGCTCTAATTTCTCCTCTTCCTGCTTGAAGAATAGTAAAACCTCTACGTTCACTTTGAATTAAATTCAGATTAGTTCAGGCAAAACAGCAGTTGAGAGAGTTTTAATAAATTTACTAAACCGTTAAATCTATGGCACCTCACGATAGGAATTTACTAACATCTAGATTTCTTGAGAATTTAGATTCAAATCAAACTAGATGTTAATCTATTTATAAGGAAAAAGAAGGAAATTCCTCATTTCACAAGTTCTGTTATGTCTCAGAATGTTTTTTCCTAAATATACATTCCAGAAATACCCTCCTTTTACTCTTTTAACTTGTATTTAGATGATACTCCCTCTTATATCTCTTCCCAGAGAAACAATATTGAAAAGGATAATAATGAGGCAAGAAAATCATTGTGTGTTTTCATCTTTTCTAGTTAATTCATGAATTCAGAACTATACATACATTCATAAACACGTGCATGCACACACACACGTACACAGACAGACACGCATACACAAGACAAGAAAGTGGGGGTAGGCAAGAGATTGATTTAATTATCTCACAATTTTCTGTACTTTTCTTGGTTGCCTCTCATAGATAAAGCCATTTTATCTTGATAGTCATCCTTTAGCCTATAGAGTGAAGGTGAAGAAATAATAGTGGTGAAACTAAAGTTAGGACATTTAAAATATGAAAATAAAATGGATTAAGAAAATAAAAGAATCAAAGACCAAAAAAAGTGCCATACTGTACTGCTTTGTATATCTAGTCTGACATAGGCAAACAACCTATTTTGAGATATAGCCATATCTCTTTTTAAAAACAACCTTTAAAGAAAAATTTAAAATATTTTATGTCTAAAGTACAAAATTTAGAAACTGTAGAAAAAAGATAAAAAAGAAAAAAAGATAGGCTGGGCGCCGTAGCTCACTCCTATGATCCCAGCACTTTGGGAGGCCAAGGCTAGAGGATTGCTTGAGCCCAGGAGTTTGAGACCAGCCTGGGCAACATTGTGAGACCTCATCTCTACAAAAAATAAACAACAATAACAAAATTAGCCAGGCATGGTGGCATACGCCTATAGTCCCAGCTACTTGGGAGGCTGAGACAGGAGGATCACTTGAGCCTGGGAAGTGAGCTATGATTGTGCCACTGCAGTTTAGCCGAGGTGAGTAAGTGAGACCTTGTCTTAAAAAAAAAAAAAAAAAAGAAAGAAAGAAAAGAAAAAAAAATGAATTTTCAAAAAACATGCTTAATTTGCCCATCTTAATATTCTTCATTATATGTGTGTATATGCATACATTTGGGATCATGCTCTGTATTCTTTAGTTCGCATTTTATTATGTCTTTTTGGAGTTGATGGAGGTAGTCATTAGTATGTCTGTAAGCCAGGTGGAATGCTCACACCTGTACTCTCAGCAACTCAGGAGTCTGAGACGAGAGGATCACTTGGGGCCAGGAGTTTAAGACCAGCCTAGGCAACATGGCAAGGCGCTGTCTCTACAAAAATTAGCTGAGCTTGGTGATGTGTGCCTGTAGTCCCAGCTACCTGGGAGGCTGAGGCAGGAGGATCACTTGAGCCCAGGAGTTCAAGGCTGTAGTGAGATATGATCACGCCACTATACTACAGCCAGGACAACAAAATGAGGCTGTCTCTTAAAAAATAAACACACATACACACACACACACACACACACACACACACACACACACGCACGGAGTGGTTGATTGGATAGGATGAGAGTAATGAATTTCTTGAATTGTTTTTTCTGAAACATGACTAAAAACACCATAACCTAGCTTTATGATTTGTAGGTAAAGTAGGATTTTTAAAATCGCTTACTCTGTGTGATAATTGTGATGAAAAGTGCTGAGGAATGAAATTGGCTTTGATTGGATTAAATATCTGCCTTCTAACCAAAACATAGTCTAGTAGTTTTAATTCAGTTATTTATTCCATGTGTCATAATGCCCCAAATAAGCAGGCTACTGCTATTGGCATTAAAGGTTGCCAGCACCATCTGGAATAATTCACAAATGCAAGGTGAAAGGAATTTCTGCACCATTTAAATTTTTTTCTCTCTCTTAAAACAGAGCAAAATTTTTGCATCTAGTAAATGAATGTTATGAGGAACTTAATTTTGAGAAGAAGCAATTTGATTCATAAAAACAGAATTTTTCTCCATTTGTTTGTCTTCTCTAATGCCAGGAGCCAGTCTGCCTTTTCATTAGTTAATATGATTGATATCAGATTGTTAAAATGAGAAATAAAAAATTATAGAGTAAGGAGAATAAATATAAACATGATTTTTCTTTTTATTTCCTCTAGTGTTAGCTGATTTTATTATATTGTCTGTGGCTGAATTCTTTTTTTACTATTATTATTATTATACTTTAAGTTTTAGGATACATGTGCACAATGTGCAGGTTTGTTACATATGTATCCATGTGCCATGTTGGTGTGCTACACCCATTAACTCGTCATTTAGCATTGGGTATATCTCCTAATGCTATCCCTCCCTTCTCCCCCAACCCCATAACAGTCCCCAGAATGTAATGTTCCCCTTCCTGTGTCCGTGTGTTCTCATTGTTCAATTCCCACCTGTGAGTGAGAACATGTGGTGTTTGGTTTTTTGTCCTTGCGACAGTTTACTGAGAATGATGGTTTCCATTTTGATCCATGTCCCTACAAAGGACATGAACTCATCATTTTTTATGGCTACATAGTATTCCATGGTGTATATGTGCCACATTTTCTTAATCCGGTCTATCGCTGTTGGACATTTGGGTTGGTTCCAAGTCTTCACTATTGTGAATAGTGCCACAATAAACATACGTGTGCATGTGTCTTTATAGCAGCATGATTTATAGTCCTCTGGGTTTACTGGTTTACTTCGTGATGTATAACTGTAAACCAAATACATAGAAAAATCGAAAAAAAATCTATAGAAAAATAATTAGAATTAGCAAGAGCATTTAACAGGTTTTCTAGATATAATACCCATATATGGGAATCATCTGCCTGTTTATATGCCAGCAAAAAGCCACTAGAAAATGTAATTTTAAAAAGTTATTAAAATAATTTATTCAGGAAAAGTTCATTAGTGCATGGAGCCATTAGGTGAAAGATTGATAAAAGGTGAACTCTACACACAGAAGAGACCAGGCTGTCACTGCCTTAACGCACTGGTTAATCTTAGCCTCTTTAAGAGTGAGGAAACCAAGGACCAGGCACAGTGGCTCATGCCTGTAATCCCAGCAGTTTGGGAGGCCAAGGCGAGTGGGTCACTTGAGGCCAGGAGTTTGAGACGAGCTTGGCCCACATGGTGAAACCCTTTCTCTACTAAAAATACAAAAATTAGCTGGGTGTGGTGTTGCATGCCTGTAATCCCAGCTACTTGGGAGGCTGAGGCACCAGAATGGCTTGAACCCGAGAGGTGGAGGTTGCAGTGAGCCAACATTGCACCACTGCACTCCAGCCTGGGCAACAGAGCAAGACCCTGTCTCAAAAAAAAAAAAAAAAGAGTAAGAAAACCAGACATTATATTATATGCTCTCAGATGTGAGGCAATGTCAGTTACACAACACCATTAATTATTTTTACCTAAAAATGAAAATTGAATATATTCAACTCTTTAAAGCTAATATTCAGTGTCAAAACAAACAAAAAGCAAGAGATATAGAGAAACAAGTTGAATTTCATCATGAAGAAGCAAAGGTACAATCCAGAATGTGAGTCGTTGTATGGAATAATTGATTTCCTTTTAAAAAAAATCACTGGCATTCAAAAAGGGTACATTGGAGGAGGTAAGAGACTTCTCTAGATTAGTAGGGATTTGAAGGATCTAACAAATAAGCACAATGTATGGGCATTTTTTGTATTTTGATTCAAATAAAGTAGCTGTAAAAAAATAAACTTTGATACGAATGGGGAAATTTGAATGTGGACTGTATATTATATTGATATTGAGGAATTGTTCATTTTGTTACAATTTACATTGTTAAGTGCTCTTTTTTGGAGATGCATAAGGAAGCATGTATAAGGGTGTAATGACATGATGTCTGGAATTTTAAATGATGGCAAAACGTATGATGTACATAGGAATAAAATATATACACATCTTTTATGGAGGAAGATACAATGCTTTGTTAGAAGCCTTTTAAGGAGACCTAAACAAATAGATAAACACACTGACAAGTTTTCAACTTTACGATAGTGCAGAAGTGATACACATTCAGTAAAACCATATTTGAATTTTTATCTTTTCCTGTACTAGTGGTATGTAATGTGATACTCTCTTGTGATGCTGGACAGTGGCAGTGAGCCACAGATCCCAGTTAGCCACACAACCAGGAGAGTAAACAACTGCTACTTTCCAGATTAGGTGTTTTAAACGCATTTTGGACTTAGGATATTTTCAACTTATGGTGGGTTTATTGGGATATAGCCCAATGGTAAGTTGAGGAGCATCTGTAGTATGTTAATGAACTGAAAGATCCAAAAGCATGAAGTTTTTCCTAAACCGACATTGCTTCAATGTAATTGGAATCAAAATCCCAGAGGCTGCTGTTGGGTTTTTTGTTGCTGTAGTTGGTTGATTGGTTTGGTGGAACTTGACGGGCTAGTTCTGAAATTTCTATGAGAAGTATAAAGCACCAAGAATAGCCAAGACAGTTTTGAAGAAGAAAAAGGTAGGGAGCCTTGCCTTACTAATTACTTTTTGTAAAGGTATAGTAATTAAGGTGGTATAGATCTGGCACAGAAATACACAAACATAGCCACAAAACAGGTACACATGCATATAAAAACTTGGTACACACCAGAAGTGGCAATGCATGTAAATATTCCTGGGAAAATTCATGATAAATACATGTAAAATATGAAATTTTATTCTTATATCAGACCCTCCAAAATGGAAGTATGTTTTTACCTCATAACATATACAACATCGGTTTCAGATGGATTAATGACTACAACGTGAAAGACAAAGTTAACGTCGTTTTAGGGGAATATCTTTATGAACTTGGATGGACAAGATTTTGTGGAAATGTCACAAAATCGTATATTATAAAGGAGAAGATTGATACATATGAAACAATTAAAAATTTTAGGCTGGACATGGTGACTCATGCCTGTAATCCCAACACTGGGAGGCGGAGGCCAGTGGATTGCTTGAGTCCAGGAGTTCAAGACCAGCATAGGCTGGTGTGGTGGCATGTGCCTGTAATTCCAGCTATTCAGGAGGCTGAGGTGGGAGAATCACCTGAGCCTGGGAGGTCAAGACTGCAGTGAGCTGAGGTTGTGCCACTGCACACTAGCCTTGGCGACTGAGTGAGATCCCATCTCAGAAAAAAAATAAAATTGAATCCTATCAATGAAAAGATATAAAGAAATCATAGCCTAGAAGAAAATACTTACATAACATAAAACAGATAAAGCATTATTATCTATAATGTATGAAGAATACCTACAAGTCATTAAGAAAAAGATATGTTAATTTAAAAAATGGACAAAAGACACAAATAGCTATTTCACAGAAGTGGAAACAGGAATGACCAAATACTGTATAAGATATTCAGCCTAGGTGGTTAGAAACATGCATTTTAAAACTATAATGAGATACTATTTTTTTTCTACCCGATTGGAAACACTTAGAAAGTCGGTACCATGTGTTAATGGATGTGGAGAGGTATAATGGCCACTGTTATGCACAGCTAGCAAGAGTATAAATTAATATAGCTTCTTGGAAAATAAAATAAAATAAGGTGTACCTACTGTATTTCCTAGCAATTCAGTTCCTAGGCCTATACCTTAGAGATATTCTTGCCCAGGTATATCAGAGTGCACCTAGCAGCATTATTTAAAATAGCAAGAAAATGGAAACAACTCAATTGTCATCTTCTGGGGAGTAGATTAAAATGATTGCCATATAATATTTCATACCTCAGTGAAAGTGGAGAAGATTAAAAGATAAATTACACTCTGAATGGTCTAAGTCTCGAAACCTATTGAAAGGGAATAATATTGAATATCATTCTGTACTAAAAAGAAAAATGAATAATTATTTATCTTTATAAAGCTCAAAAACATGTAAACTATAAATGAACAGTTCATATATATATGTAGCAAAACAGTAGTAAAAGCAAGGGGATTTTAAACATAAATTTTGAGATACAGGTTGTTCTTATTAATGGAGGAGAGACCAATAGTAGAGAGAGACGCAGTAGGGACCTTCAGAAGTAAATAGGATGTTCCATTTCTTAAGCTAGGTTTATAGATTTTTATGTCATTATTTTCATACACATCTACATTATATACAGTGTATTGAATGTTTGAAATATTTAATAACGGTAAAATTGGAGTTGTTTTACAAAGCTTTCTTTTTCTGTCAGCCATTCTAATATTTTAGTGCATCAGTGTCAGGAGACTGCTTCCGTATTTCCAGAATCTCTGACTTGGTTTCTTTTTAGTCATTTCAGATTATCCCATGCCTTTCTTTTGTTTTATGATTTCATTGTTCTTCATAGAGTACATGCTGAAATACATGTTCTTTATGGGAAAACTTATTTTTGTAAACAAATGTGCTACCATTGACAGGAACGAATTTGGAATTGTTGAACAATTTTGCAGCATATATTTGTTGGTTTTCAATGATTCCTTATTGTCACTGGTGTAAGTCTCTAAGTAAACTATTTGTTTCTATGCATACATATGCAAAGCTTGATTTTTCTCCTTCTGTCATTAGGCAAGTGAAAGACCAGAATAAGAAGGTAGCAAATCTGAAGCACAAGGAACAGGTGGAAAAAAAGAAGAGTGCACAAATGTTAGAGGAGGCGCGACGACGGGAGGACAATCTCAACGACAGCTCTCAGCAGCTACAGGTTAGAACACAAGGAAAATCTGAAAGGATCGGGTGAAGACATTTCATCCATAATCACATGTTGTTTTTCTCTTCATCTTTATCCTCCTCTTTTTTCTCTTTCTAACCCTGCTTGCTGCCTTCCTCTCAGACCAACTGTTTAGCAATGAAGGAATGGCTTTAAATAGAAATTGCAAGTTTTATTCCACAGCTTTCTGAGGACACGTCAGCATAGGAGAAAGTTCATCTTGCTTCAAGTTGATCACACTTAATTGGTAAGTTCAATGACAGTTTAATGAGTGGGTTATATTAGGCTTCAGGGTTGTCAGTATACCTCTTTGCCAGTTCCATTCATTAAAATGGATTGCTAATCTTGGTTTGTGTCTTTCTTCCTTTTTTCCATTCTTCCTTTTTCTTTTCCTTCTACCTCTCTAACCTCCCTCCATCTTTCCTTCCTTTCCTCTTTTTAAATATTCAATTTAGCAAGAATATTTTACAGTCATACAGAATGTGACATATAAACTGTATTTTTTCACTTCAGTGGAGTGATAATTGATGCCTAAACCTAATTATTCACAGATTAATTAAACCTACTCAATAACAGCAGCAGCAGCTACCATATTATAAGTGCCAGTTAGGTCCTCAGTATTTGAAACTAGGCTCTGGTCATTTTGTTCTAACCTTCACAGTAATTCAAGTGGAGCAGGTGGTATTGTATACATTTTGCACGGGGGGAAATAGATTCGGAGACATTGCGTTACTTATGTAAATGCACACAACTTCTAAATGGCTCAGCCATGATTTTCACTGGGACTTCCTGAATCTGTAGAGTGTCCTCTTTGTCTTGATTATAATGCTTCCGAATGAAGGTTTAGATTATAGGGAAGAATACCATAAACGTGCTGGAGTCTCTGAAACTCATGCTAAGACTAAGCCACTGCCAGATTGTTTTTCTCTAGTTAACCATTTCTAATTGGGTCTGATATTGTGTATATGCCACAATTACAATCTTTACTGGAGAGATTTGGAGGAGTTACTGTGTAGAAGCCATTTTGAGGCTTTACAGCAAATTCTTTTAACATATGAAGAAGACTCTACTTTTTACTTCTCTTTTTCTCATTCCTCTTTTATGTAACTTTTACTGATTATAGAAAAAGTATAAATTTCCTCAAATGCACCAAATTTTGAAAAAAGCAGCATGCCCATTTTTCCTCATCCTTGCCAATAACAGTTAATATTGGCAATTTTCTCATCTTTCTGTTCTTCCTCCTTTTTTTTTTTTTAACAAAATACGAATCTGATGAGTGGAAAATATTTCATTTTGTGTTAATTTATATTTCTCTGATTACCAATGACATTGTTTTTTCAAGTCTTGAATTTTCTTTTGTTTGTTAATGTAATTTAAATCTCTCTTCCATTGTTAACTTTTCCTCCCATGGATTTTTTGCTTAGTTTATCCCCATTTTGAGAGTATATGTTTACACATAAATACTTTTAAGTTGTTCTGTGCTTTCATATTTTTACCTTTACTTTTTAATTCGTTTTATGGTATTTGTGTGGTGAGGATATTTTTTCTTTATTGCTAACAACTTCACAAGAATGTTTATAGGGAATTATTTCATTGCTCACAAACTTGAATTGATGTCTTTATATTTCATGAAATTGATGATGAGTCTGTTTCTAGGATTTCAATTTAACCTCCCTTCTTGAACTATGGCCTCATTGTTGTTTAATTGTGGAAAGTATTTATTTTATGATAAGGCAAGCCCCTCTTTATGTTAGCACTTTAACTGTTTCATTTGTCTTTCTTTCCCTGCTCATCATTTAATGTTTTCTTTTAGCAGTCTGTCTTTATAAACCAAAGATACTCTTCTAATCTTCTGTCAGTTGTTATAACACCAGAAGTGCTTTCATATGTAATTTCTTATTTCCTGTTTATATAAACTAAAGGATAAATAAGATAGATTATATTATTTATATTTTACATACAGGGAAAACTAATTTAGAGTGGATGACTGACTTCCCCAGGGTGTGTAAGTAAAAGATAGATATCAATGTTATGAAAAAGATAGCTGATGGCCATGTGCAAGTTACACAGAGATGTAATTCATTCAAATACCGTGAAAAGAGCACTGGACTACAAGTTAGGATACTTAGGATCTGATCTCAGTTCTTTTACTAACTACTCAGTTACTTGAGTACATTTCTGTTTATTTATTTATTTACTTATTTGACAGACAGTCTCACTCTGTCACCTAGGCTGGAGTGCAGTTGTGTGATCCTCCTGTCTCAGCCTCCTGAGTAGCTGGGACTGCAGGCTTCTAATTTTTTAATTTTTTGTAGAGACAAGGTCTCACTATGTTGCCTTAGGCTGTTCTCGAACTCCTGGCTCCCTACGAACCTCCGGCATCAGCCTCCCAAAGTGCTAGGAATATAGGCGTGAGCCACTGTGCCTGGCCCTATGGATCATATTTAGAGATCGAAATTTGGGTGTTAGGGGTACTCCCTACCACTGGGTTGTCATTTACAACAACATAATGAAGAAATAGAGCCGGCCATCGTGGCTTATGCTGATCCTGGTGACTCGGGAGGTGAGATGAAGGATCACTTGAGACCAGGAGTTCAAGACCAACCTGAGCAACACAGACCCTGCCTCTAAAAAAATTTAAGAAATTCGCCTGGCAGGATGGTGTACACGTATGGTCCCAGCTACTTTAGAGGCTGAAACTGGAGAATTGCTTTATCCCAGGAGTTCAAGGTTGCAGTGAGCTATGATTGTGCCACTATACTCCAGCATATGTGACAGGGCAAGACCCTGTCTCTAAAATAAATAAAAATAAAAGAAGTTAAGAATTCTTGGAGAAATTACTCATGCCAGGATTAGAGCAAGAAATGTACAAGATAAACCTAAATTAGTGGTTATCAAACTTGTGTGCGTTGGAGTTACATGGAGGGCTATTAGAAAAATAGATTGCTGTCTCCTGTCCCTAGGGGTTTTGGTTCAGTAAGTTTGGGGAAAGCCCCACGAATTTGCATTTCTAATAAGTTCCTGGGTGATGATAACATTCCTGGACCAGGAACCACATTTTGAAAAATCACTTCACTATCGCATCATGCAATATGAAAAATTATGAACCTATCAAAGACTACTGGGGTCATATAAGGATGGACAGAGGAGCAAGAATGAAGGGGCTATCGCTGGCCTAGGATAGACAGTTTGAGCATAAGAAAGACTAATGAGTACAGTTATTTAAGACAAATAAAGTATTTTTAAATCCAGAAACTTCATGGTGAGACTATAAAAATAATTTGGAGATTGCTGGGACACCAATGCCCTAACACTGGGATTTACTTTTTAAAATTTGGGGAGACATTGGCCATTTTTTGATAGTTTATTGAAGCTGAGTGATGGTGACATGGGGTGTATGATATTGTCTTTCCTATACTTTTGCATGTTTGAAATTGTCCCTAATAAAATGCTGAAAAAGAAAGATATCACTTAACCCCTTGAAACTTTCATATCTCTAAAATGAGTCTTAAGACAGATAAGACTTCACTCCTTAGACTTTAGTGTGTCTTTCAGTTCTAAGCTAGCTTTTTAACCATATTTACATAGCCCTGGAATGGAGCCTTTGACTCTGGCTTCATTTCTTAGCCAAACTCCTTATTTGTGTTTTCCCTTTACTTGAGAAATATTTTCTATATTTTCCAAGTAACTTCTTTTTTCCTATCTTTGCTTGAATTTCATAGAGTTGGTTTCTTCTGTTTTTAAACTGAAGGTCATATACCTTTGGTTATATACCTTTGCTTTTGTTTAAAAATTATAACTTTTAATTAACATACTAGAAAAATTAATCCATAATATATATTTGTTTACATCCCTCTACATTTTCTTTTAAACTTTAATTTTACTTATTTGTAATAGTAATATATATATACTTTTGTATTTTGCTTTTTAAAAAATTTATGTCATTTAAACATTTCCATGAGTTGTGTGTTTCATAATGATGCCTGTACTTATTATTTTCAGTTGAATCCAGAGTTCAGTAGCTTTATACACGTTCCTCTTTTTCTGGACATTTCTTATTTGTACAGATAAATTGTACCCAATTTGGTGATTTCCTTTGGCTCTTACTCAGAGCAAACTTACTCAAAGTATATGAAGTATTGTAGCTTTTCTTAAATTTTTATTACCAAAGATGAGCTAATTTATAGTACCCCCAGCAGTTTGCAGGCATTCTGTTTTCCCCATAGCCACTTTGGTTCTATTTAATTTTTTGCTCATTTTACATATAATGGTGTCTTCAAGTTATTATATTTTATTTGTCCAGTGACACTGTCCATTTTTCACATGTAATGACTTATTATCTGAAATTTCTGTGTAAATTTTAATTACATTTGCTACCTATCATGAAGATCTTTGCATATCACCTACTTTGAATTGATATGTTATGAATTACATCGAGGAATGATGATTGTTATGTATTTTTTCTTTTTCAGTCATTTTTCTTTTGAAATTTATTAGATTTTGTTGTTTAAACCTCTTTTCAAGAAAAATCTTTTTTTTTTTTTTAATTATTATTATACTTTAGGTTTTAGGGTACATGTGCACAATGTGCAGGTTTGTTACATGTGTATCCATGTGCCATGTTGATTTCCTGCACCTATTAACTCGTCATTTAGCATTAGGTATATCTCCTGATGGTGTCCCTCCCCCCTCCCCCCACCCCACAACAGTCCCCGGTGTGTGATGTTCCCCTTCCTGTGTCCACGTGTTCTCATTGTTCAATTCCCACCTATGAGTGAGAACATGCGGTGTTTGGTTTTTTGTCCTTGCAATAGTTTACTGAGAATGATGGTTTCCAGTTTCATCCATGTCCCTACAAAGGACACGAACTCATCATTTTTTATGGCTGCATAGTATTCCATGGTGTATATGTGCCACATTTTCTTAATCCAGTCTATCGTTGGACATTTGGGTTGGTTCCAAGTCTTTGCTATTGTGAATAGTGCCGCAATAAACATACGTGTGCATGTGTCTTTATAGCAGCATGATTTATAGTCCTTTGGGTATATACCCAGTAATGGGATGGCTGGGTCAAATGGTATTTCTAGTTCTAGATCCCTGAGGAATCGCCACACTGACTTCCACAATGGTTGAACTAGTTTACAGTCCCACCAACAGTGTAAAAGTGTTCCTATTTCTCCACATCCTCTCCAGCACCTGTTGTTTCCTGACTTTTTAATGATGGCCATTCTAAATGCTGTGAGATGGTATCTCACTGTGGTTTTGATTTGCATTTCTCTGATGGCCAGTGATGATGAGCATTTTTTCATGTGTTTTTTGGCTGCATAAATGTCTTCTTTTGAGAAGTGTCTGTTCATGTCCTTCACCCACTTTTTGATGGGGTTGTTTGTTTTTTTCTTGTAAATTTGTTTGAGTTCATTGTAGATTCTGGATATTAGCCCTTTGTCAGATGAGTAGGTTGCAAAAATTTTCTCCCATTCTGTAGGTTGCCTGTTCACTCTGATGGTAGTTTCTTTTGCTGTGCAGAAGCTCTTTAGTTTAATTAGATCCCATTTGTCAATTTTGGCTTTTGTTGCCATTGCTTTTGGTGTTTTAGACATGAAGTCCTAACATTGTTTTACGTAGGTTCATTAATTATAGCTGTACTTATTGAGTTATAAATAATAAAATTTAATTTAGTTATAATTTTTTTGGAACTGAATGATATTCCGTTCAGCATCCTAATAAATATTCTCTAAAATTCTGTAGGCCATCCTTTAAGAGCCTTATATGTTTTAACACAGGAAATGCCATCTTCCCTTAGTTGAGAATATTAATTCTTTGGGCAGTAACACTCAGATATACCTTTCAACAAGGCTGTAAGTTTTAGTCACATCCTAATAATGCAAAGTAGAGTGGACTGAAAGGAGGCTCCTATCATAGTGGTTTGGGGCTTTGTTTTTCTTTATAACAAAGATAAGTATCTGAATTTAACCTTGAAAGAGGTTGTTGTGAGAGAGATTCATGGAACTGTTGAAAGAATGCTGTGGTGCTGTGAGTCAGTTCTCCTGAAACCAATGAATATTAAGAATAAAGTTCAAAGAAAGTGAGAACAATGGAAATAGAGACGGGGAAAATCAGCTTTACATATATTTAAGCATATTCTCTTCTTAGATATATAGTCAATGAAACATTTGTGTTTTTCTCTGTAATTTGATTTAACTCTGTCTACAAAAACAGTTTCTTCATTTTGATAAGAGATTTTTTTCCTTTCTGAGATGAACACTACTTATCCTTCATTTTTAGATTGAGGGGGATAATTATTTAAGAAAGCCTTTTATAAAAATTAAGATTGTCTGACATCTTTTTAGTAATACTATTTCTAGAAATAGTATGTGATTTGTCACATGCTAGATACATCTAATATATTAATGTTTTTGCAGAAATAAATTTTGATTTCCTGTTTCTAGAACTTCTCCTTCACCTATTTAAATGTTTAATCCTGTATCATTTCTTCCTTTTTAATAAAAATTTTTTCTTAGTAAAACAGGGCTTTTTCTATATAGAATATTGTCGTAGGTGAGTTTTTATGGTGTTCTTAATGAATATTAGAGTAACGGATCACAATGGAAAAGTGTGCATATAAATCAGCATCTGTTTTTACATCCCTGTGGATAGTTGCTGAAATTACGCATGAAAATTCTCTTTTACTGCAGGTGAAGCACCTACACAAATTGTGTGCAGCTTTTAAAAACTCCTATCTCAAACTGGGCCACTTTTTACCATTTAGAAAGAAAGCAAAAACACGTCTTAACATTAGTTTTTAAAATTCTGCAGTGTTCGAAATGGAGTCTATAGTACTTTTCCCTCTGGCCACGTGTCAGTTCAATTTAATAGCAGTGAAATTTATTGAAAGACTTTATTGATAGGACTAGTGTGCTCTCCGTAAAATGATGAATAAAATTTTATTAGGCACTAACGTTATTAAAAAGTGGACTACCAAGTTCTCACTTTAGTGAAATGAATGGTGTACTCCTTTGTGTTGTGTGAACTCTTCTTGGTTTGCATTTGGAAGGAAAAGTCTCCAAGGAGATTCTTGTTTTTCTTAAACTTTATTTTTAATTATAATGGATACATAATAGTTATACATATTTGCAAGGTACACACGATGTTTTGATACAAGCATGTGATGTGTAATGATCAGATCAGGGTAATTAGGGTACTCATCCCGTCAAGCATGTATCATTTCTCTGTGTTAGGAACGTTGTGATTCTATTCTTTTAGGTATTTTAACATGTACAACAAAGTGTTGTTAATTATAGTTGCCTTATTATGCCACTGAATACTAGTCCTCTTATTTTTTAAGAGAACAGAAGCAGGTGTGCAAATAGTCCGCTTTCTAAGACCTCAGAGGCAAAGGTCAGCCTCTTATGGACCACATCAGTTGTCCGTTATTTTAAGGAAAAGATATTTTTGGGATTTTTTGGTAAAGACTTTGAAAAGGTATGCTTGTTCTTTTTATAAGCATTACAGATCAAAGATTTATAGTGTCCTGGGATTAGGTAAACTCCATGTCCTTACCCACGTTTCTCATACTCAGCTACCATGATTTTCAAAATGAGAACCTTCCCAGTCTATATGGGATATTTCTACTATATGCCCTGTAAAATTTATTGATATAAAGCATCATTTTTATATGTGTACTTTTCTGTTTATTTAATGAAATACATCTGCTTTTGTTTTGACTTTGGTTTTTAACAATTGAGGTTATAACAGAGCACCACTCTTAACTGAGGGGAGATATTTGAGGAGTTTTAAAGAGAAGGAGGGAGAGAATATTTTTAAATTTTAACCCACAGTATTGCCTTAAAGTAGTTGGTGTGTAACCAAATTCTGTCTCTGTGTTATGCTAGCTTGCACTTCATCAGTGCATCTGGCTTCAATTTTTTTCCCCAGAAAGCATCTGAGAAGTTGGTAAATGAATTCTGACATGTTGAATGATTTTAATGAAATCTTCTGGATGTGTATATATGCTTAGGGGTTGGGGAAGAGGGAGGCAGAATAAGCAGTGGGGTTGAAGGTAATAAAGAATTACTGTCTCTTTACATTAAGGATAATGGATAACAGTTAACATTAATATCTTTCAGAACAGGTTAAAGTCTGTCTGGTAAGTGGTGTTTACTTCCAAGGAAGCAGCTCTTATTATTAATTCAAATAAATGACTTCCATTACCATGTCAGAATGAGAGTTGGGAGAGGGAGGAGAGAATGTGAGAGATTGTTACTTTGGATAATCTTTGTGAAATCTGAATTGGCCTTCTTTCTGCTGCAGAAAAAGGCAAAAGCATAGGAAGATCTACTATTATCAAGTAGCTCTTTTTTATGTTACTATACTATAGAGCCTCGTTAACAATTTTTGAGGGAGATGTTTGAGGGAACAACAAATTAAATTTTAATTGCAGTTTCTCCTTTGCCTTTGCTTTTCTGATTGAATGTTTGATTGGAAAGAAAGGCAGCTAGCTGGGTGCAGTGGCTCACACCTGGAATCCCAGCACTTTGGGAGGCTGAGGCGGGCAGATCACCTGAGGTCAGGAGTTCGAGACCAGCCTGACCAACATGGAGATACCCTATCTCTACAAAAAATACAAAATTTGCCAGGCATGGTGGTGCATGCCTGTAATCCCAGCTACTCTGGAGGCCGAGGCAGGAGAATCGCTTGAACCCAGGAGGCGGAGGTTGTTTTGAGTCGAGATCACGCCATTGCACTCCACCAGCCTGGGCAACAAGAGGGAAACTGCATCTCAAAGAAAAAAAAAAGGCAGCGGAGGCTAGAGTCTTACAGCTGCGGTGACGTGTAGCTTGGTGTTGACAGAGCTGACATCAAGAAGTAAAGTTCTGAGAGATGTATTGGAAGTGGTATCGTGGGAGTTGCTGTAGAGTCCAGTCTCTCCCTGTTAACCCCCCTGAGTGAGCTATAGTTAGGCTGTCCCAACTGAGAGTTGCTGTAGAGTCCAGTCTCTCCCTGTTAACCCCCTGAGTGAGCTATAGTTAGGCCGTCCCGACTTCTGCCCTAGGCTCTGAATATAGGGGGCTTCTTCTTTAAGGAGATGAGGAGTTCTGTGAAAGATCTTCCTTCTTCTCCGTCTACCAGACCCCTCAAAGTAGTCAAACAAACCTCCTGCCGTGAACCCTATACTCTGAGTGAAGTATTCGTATTTGATTTCAGCAAATATGTGAGGCTGGCAAAAGTAGGTTTCAGTTACAATTTAATCCAATGGTAGGAAAAATGGTCTGGGTTCGTTTTGGTGAGTGCAAATGTGGTTAATAGCAGTTGAAGTAAAACTCTAAAGATACTGCTTTCATTTTAGGTGATATGAACTATTTAAAATGATAAAGCGTGTTCCTTTACTATCTCTAGATAGCTATTAAGTGAGATGTCTGTGACACACAGTACATTTCTAAATTTTGGGTTGCCTGAATTGTTTAAGCAGAGTAGAATAGCCAAGTTAGGGCAGGTGCATGAAATAAAACTGTCTCTCTACTTAGTCTTATTCCCCTAGGCTGCCAATTTGGTGCTTTTTTCTAATTAATGAGTGCTATAAAATGGCTTATCTCCAAACAGTACGTGTGTTAATGGCAAAAACCACAATTACTTTGGCACCAACCTAATAATTCCCCTTTGTAATTTTTTTAAATTTTATTTTTATTTTATTTTATTTTATATATATTTTTTGAGCCAGTCTTACTCCCTCTCCCAGGCTGGAGAGCAGGGGCGTAAGCTTGGCTCACTGCAACCACCGCCTCCCCGGTTCAGGCAGTTCTCCCTGCCTCAGCCTCCCGAGTGGCTGGGATTACAGGTGTGCACCACCACCCTGGATAATTTTTGTATTTTTAGTAGAGATGGGGTTTCACCATGTTGGCCAGGCTGGTCTTGAACTCCTGACCTCAGGTGATCCACCCACTTTGGCTTCTCAAAGTGCTGGGATTACAAGCTTAATTTTTAATTGACAAATAATCGTACGTATGTATGGTGATGTTTGAATACATGCATACATTGTAGAATGATCAAATCAGGCTAATTAACATATCCATCACCTCACATACTTGTCATTTATTTGTGGTGAGAACATCTAAAATCCACTTTTTTTTTAATACTTTAAGTTCTGGGTTACATGTGCAGAATGTGCAGTTTTGTTACATAGGTATACACATGCCATGGTGATTTGCTGCACCAATCAACCCATCACCTACATTAGGTATTTTCTCCTAATGTCATCCCTCCCCCAGCCCCCAACCCCCCCAACAGGCCCTGGTGTGTGATGTTCCCCTCCCTGTGTCCATGTGTTCTGATTGTTCATTTCCCACTTATGAGTGAGAACATGAGGTGTTTGGTTTTCTGTTCTTGTGTTATTTTGCTGAGAATTATGGTTTCCAGCTTCATCCATGTCCCTGCAAAGGACATGAGCTTATCGTTTTTTTCTGGCTGCATAGTATTCCATGGTGTATATGTGCCACATTTTCTTAATCCAGTCTATCATTGATGGACATTTAGGTTGGTTCCAAGTCTTTGCTATTGTGAATAGTGCCGCAGTAAACATACGTGTGCATGTGTCTTTATAGCAGCATGATTTATAATCCTTTGGGTATTTACTCAGTAATGGGATTGCTGGGTCAAGTGGTATTTCTAGTTCTAGATCCTTGAGGAATCACCACACTGTCTTCCACAGTGTTTGAACTAGTTTACAGTCCCACCAACAGTGTAAAAGCATGCCTGTTTTTCCACAGCCTCTTCAGCATCTGTTGTTTCCTGACTTTTTTTTTTTTTCTTTGAGATGGAGTCTCACTCTGTCACCCAGGCTGGAGTGCAGTGGTGCGATCTCAGCTCACTGCAAGCTCTGCCTCCCGGGTTCACACCATTCTCCTGCCTCAGCCTCCTGAGTAGCTGGGACTACAGGCGCATGCCACCACGCCCAGCTAATTTTTTTGTATTTTTAGTAGAGACGGGGTTTCGCCATGTTAGCCAGGATGGTCTCGATCTCCTGACCTCGTGATCTGCCCACCTCAACCTCCCAAAGTGCTGGGATTACAGGTGTGAGTTTAATGATCACCATTCTAACAGGTGTGAGATGGTATCTCATTGTGGTTTTGATTTGCATTTCTCTAATGACCAGTGATGATGATCATTTTTTCATATGTCTGTTGGCTACATAAATGTCTCCTTTTGAGAAGTGTCTGTTCATATCCTTTGCCCGTTTTTTGATGGGGTTTGCTTTTTTCTTGTACATTTGTTTAAGTTCATTGTAGATTCTGGATATTAGCCCTTTGTCAGATGGATAGATTGCAAAAATTTTCTCCCGTTCTGTAGGTTGCCTGTTCACTCTGATGAAATCCACTTCTTTAAAAACAATTTTGAAATACACAGTTGTAATTTAAAATTAGACTCTGTTTTTGGCTTTTTTTTTTTTTTTAACGTTTTCCCTTATCTACTTTAAGACTAGAAGCAGTTATATTGAAAATTCATGAGGAAACAGGAGTTTAAAGAGGGTCTTTATTCATTGGGGGCCAATACACTCTGAGTATTTTGTTCTCATATTTCTTTAAAAAAAAAAAAAGTTGATTCCCCAGTCAAATGTGCAGATTCACTCAAATGTGATGACTAAGCTTATTGATAAACCTCCGTTGTATATCTCTTAAAACATTTGCCCAATTTTTTTTCAGCTGAACTTTGATGATTGGCCTATCACTGAGTGTTCTTGGTGTTGAACTATTTATGAACACGTTGGATTACTCTAATTTGTAATCATAGTCACAAGAAAATATTTTATTAGAATTCAGATCGTTTGCAGAGTTTATTCTGAATAATTCCTGATGTAATACATATCTTGCTGGTTTCACATTCAGTGAAATGCTGAGCCATATCTCAATTCTGTAGTCTCCATAATATCTGCCTTTATATTTTAGGTATGTTTGGGTTCCATTTTAATATAGTCTCGTACCAACAGCTGTGTTTTTGTAATTGAGGTCCTGTTAGCCTAACAGGCATTTTTCTTTGAGAAGAAATTTTGTCTTCATCGATAATCCAGTTTTGTTATACTGGAGCTACATCCTCAGGTTGTATAATACCCATCCTTCAGTTTGACTCCAAATCATCCTTACCTCCTGGCATTCATGCCCTTGTGTAGTCCTCTCCCACACCCTGTCAGAATTGGTCTGTATGAACCGTACAAGAAGGCAGAAGTGATGGCTCCGACTTTTGAAGCTAGATCACAAAAGACATTGATGCAACTGCCTTGCACTCCTGAATCACTTGCCCTGGTGAAAGCCAGCCTCTATGTTGTAGTGACACTCAAGCAGCCCTGTGGAGAGGAACAGAGGCCTCTTACCAATAGCTGCACCACCTTGCCAGCCATCTCAGTGGAAGGAAAGGACTGAAGCCTGGTTGACATCTTGACTACAACCTCATAAGAGACCCTGGCACCAAAACTGTTCAGCTAAGCTGCTTTTGAGTTCTTGACCCACATAAACTGTTTGAGATAATCAGTATTCACTGTTGCCTTAAGCTGCTAAGTTTTGAAGTAACTCATTAATACAACAATAAACAATGATTACAGGTATTTTATATTTTTAGTATTAAGGTGATCTACCATAGTCTGATTTTTTCGCCCCTAAATCCACAGTTTAGTTTTCTCTGTTAGAGTAATAAATGCTATTTTAAATTGTTTTATTCATATTATCACCGTGGTAATTATCAGGGTTGGGTACCGTTGGAGCCTTTTTTTTTGGTGTTTGTCACCTATATAACTCATATTTGTCTGCTGATAGCCTGTAAGCTGGGAAAAGAGTTACAAATGTACGTAAAACATGATGTGTCATATAGCCTTTTATAGATTTATTTCATATGTAAAAACTGCTCTAACTAGTGCCACATTCTCCAGTAGAAATATAATGTGAGCCACATGTATAATTTTGAATTTTCTAGTAGTCTCATTAAAAAAACTAAAAGGAAACAGATACTAATTTTAATAGTTTTCTTTAATCAAGTATATCCAAAATATTATTTCAACATATAATCAATATGAAAATTATTAAAGAAGTGTTGTACCTCCTTTTTTTAAGACTAAGTTTTTGAAATTTAGTGTGCGTTAATAGCACATCTCAATTTGGACTAGCCGCATTTAATCGCTCAGTAGCTACTTGTTGCTAGTGGCTCCTGCATTGGACAGTACAAACAGTATATTAGCTAAAGAAGAATATTTTCTTCTAAGCTAGCAGCAGATTAAGAATGCCTATAAACAACGGGTATGATTTTCTCAAATTAAGTATGGCATGTCCTGCCTTAATCTCTAGCTACATTTAGTTCCAGTAAGTCAACTTCCTAATTTCCGGACCCTTCAGATCCTTCAAACCTAAGGAATATAGGGATAGGAGGGATTAGGGATAGTAGATGGTATATGTAGATTTCTTCAGCATTACAGACTCAGAATGGCTTTTACTGTCTCGTAGTTTATCATGAAGGTTGGTGAATATGGACTTTTTGAAGGAGAAAATGTACTTTAGCATGTAAAGCATATATTCCAAGCCTCAGGCTACACATGGTATAATCACTCTTGCACTTGAGTCACCAGGAAGCACTTTCCAGGGGTTCTAGCACATCCCCTTACTTCATCAGATGTCCTGAGAGCAGAAGTATGTGAAGTCTGTTGCATTTCATAATTCTCAAGCCTAATATGACATCTTATTGGCTCACTCCCTTTCAAGGAAGCTGGTGATAACTGTCACTTCTTCAGCTCAAAGTCTGGCATTGACAGATTAGAGGTTTTTCTTTTTAAGTTTGAGATTTATCTTCAGAATCTTCAGAATTTATGGAAGAACTTACTGTGATAATATTGTCCCTTTTAAAAGATGTTGTTATTTAGAATATCCCATGGTTATCAAAAGACTTGAAAGGAATTTCTTATCATAATTCTGACCCACTTCTGTAAAATATTGCTGTGAAGAAATTCATAGGACTTTTGAATAAAAAGCTGAAGAGCACAATGACGTATAATCCATACGTGTTTTGTTCTCTTTGCCTTTGCTTTGATCATGAGCACTGCCTGAGGATGTGTTTGCCTGGTCTTCTCTTTTCACAGTAAACAGTTAACTTACATATTTAGATGTCAGTTACCTGAACAATGACACTTGTAACTATTTCCAGAAGGTCTTTATATCCCTGTTGATTTCTTTGCAGTGCAAGATACTCTTTTAACATATTTTTCAATTTGCTTTTGATTTTATATTAGAACAATATGTATTTTATATTATTTACACAAATAATACTTACATGTCTTAGAATAATAGTCACTTATTCTTGTCTAACTCTGATTCCTCTTCCTCTGAGATAACCACTTTCATCTCTTTTGGTTGTTTTTACTGTTGTTTATTTTTATCTTTCCAAATGACATTTTTATATTATTGTTCTATTATTTTTCTTATTTGGGCATCATCTGTTGACGTCTTATCATAGATGATGAGGAATTAGTGTTTTTACACAAACCAGCACACACACACTTCCTTCTTTCTATCCTTCCAATATAATTATATCTAGGTCATTATTAAAACTGAGGCACATAGTATATTATGATTTACATTTTGGTTTTTCCTAGGGTACTTTAGTTTTCCTCTTGTTTCTCCTGTCTTGGGTATCTATTCCCAGATTCCTTTCTACACCCGTAAAATTCCTCCCAATATCATTACTACAGTAAAAATACATCATCCCTTACTAATTTCCCTCAGATAATCTATACATCTGCTGTTTTTCTTGGAAACATTCATTTCCTTTCTCTGCTGTAATGTGTACTTAGTCTCTAAGTTGTGTCATCCTTGTGGTTCCCTTCACCACTCACCTGTGGTAGAGCTCCTTTTTTCTGGGTCCCACATCTTCTTTCCAGGTTTACCTCTTCGTTTTCATAGAGTATACCGTAGTAGCTTCCTGAGAGAGCTGTTGAGTGAGATACTTTTTTGGGGGGATTTTGCATTCAACTCCCATATTTGATTGGTAGTTTAGATACGGAATTCTAGATTGGTAATCATTTTTTTTCCCTTAGAGTTTTGAAAGCGTTGCTCAGATTGTCTTGTAGTTTCCTGTGTTGCCTTTAAAAACTCCAATGTCTTCTGATTTTTTTGATCTGACAAGTGATCATTTTTTGGCCTTTCTAAAAGTTTTCAAGATGTTTTCTTTCCTCTAGTGTTCTAAACTTTAAAAAAAGTTTAACTAACTTGACCCTTTGCTCTTAATAATACACTTCTTCAGCCTCCTTTACTTCTTTTCTTTCCTTGCCTTCTTTATTGTGTCGTCTGTGACGATATCTTGTTGACCTGGATTTGCTTCTGATGGGAAGAACATTTAATAAGCAAACAGCCCTTTCTTAATCAATAGGCTCTCCCTGGGTTAAGTAATTAATCTACTTCACCTAGTCTTCCATCATTTTCTAGGACAGTCTCCGTAAGAAGGATGACAGGATTGAAGAGCTGGAAGAAGCACTAAGAGAAAGTGTACAGATAACTGCAGAGCGGGAAATGGTGCTAGCACAAGAGGAATCAGCCATATTATCATCTGAGCACCAAATGGTGGATTTAATCTTTTTGCAGGAGCGAGGATGAGAAAGAATGATTATAAATATTACCTAGCAATGCTGTTGGTACTCTGGTATTTGTAGGACTCAAAGGCTTTCCTGTTTATTTCTTACAGTGGCTCAACATTTTATTAAATTAAATAGGAGATTCAAGCTGTGGTTCAACACAAGAGAAACTTCCTTGGTTTATTTTAGTAGAGCTCTCAAAATTCCAAAAACTAAACCTGGTGCCAGATTTTACCCACTTGATAGATTAAGTAATTCTGGACTTTGTAAATGAAGGTGAGAGAGATAGTTGCTGTCTTTTTTCTCTTGTATTATGCTGTCCTAGTTTGATACAGTTGTGTTAGAGCAAATGATTCCATACTGAGCTTTACATCGAAATGTTATGTGACTTTTGATATCACATAAATATTACTTATCAGCCATTTCCTTTTATTTATAGTTTCACTTGGCTTTTGTTTTCCATCCTTATTATCGAGAAAGATTTTGAACCAGGCTTTGCCATTAATTCCAGAAATCTTTTTTTAAATAAGGCCATGAACACTAAGCTCATGTGGTAGACTCTAGTTTCACTGCTGGTTTCAAATAAAGTTATGAAATGAGTTTCATAATGAAATATTATGAAAACTTGATTCTCTGCATTATGTCAAATTACTAATCATTTTCTCCCTAAAAGTTTTTTATTGATACAGCCACAAAGCTATTTTTACCCTACGCAGATGTACAAGTAAAGTTGTTTGTTTGAAATAGATTCCTGGGCAGTTATTTGGAATTAACTGTTTGAGCCTCAATTTAGATAACAGAAGTCTCTCAGGAGACTTCCAAAAGACAGTTTAAGAGTGGGATGGGATAGACTGCATAAAGACGTAATACTGAGTTTTCCATAAGTTGCTAATGAGAAACATCAACTTTATGTGTTAATAATGTTTCTTTATGCTTCTTTATACTTACAGCAATCTGTATTTTAGAATCCCATATTACTCCAAAATAGTCATTCTCATTCATTAGAGGGTTTGAGAAGACTGAAGTAATCATTTCATCCATCTCTTACTTCATAATCCTTCTTTTATGTTTAGTTTTCTTTGATTCTGAAGAAACCACCTTGGCCTTTGTTTTGGCGGGCGTCATTCCTTGTCTGTCTGCGTGGCATCCCTTTAAAAACCTCCTCTGTACTCTGCTGTTCATGGCAAGTCAACAGAGGGAACGAAGAGTTCAACAAAGAGCGTTTTTTGTTCTGTTTTGTTTTGTTTTTTGGATACAGCTAAACTGCCCTACATAAAACAGAACCTTACTTATAGGAGTAGATCACAGTATTTTATAACTGTGGAGAACCACAGTTCTCTGAGAAGAATGAAAACTTTTCTCTTAACATGAACATAACGTACATCACCAAAATGTGAATTTTTTTCTCTCATTTTTTAAAATTTAGAAAAATGAGAGAGCAAAAGATTTATCAACTGTTTATTAAGAAGAATGTTAAATAATAGATGCTGTCCTTCCAAAGTGGGGAGAAAAATCTGACTTATCTTTGAAAGATTTCAAGTTCTAGATTTTTGAAGGTGAAGTTGTCAAAAAGGACTTACAAAAGTGGGCTGTGGTATAATTGAGTTTCTTAGATAAAATAAAAAATTCTTGGATATCTCTTCCTGATATGAGTATTCTGAAAATTAGAGAATGGTTTAGCAAATCTTGTTCTTTTGTTTTATGGATTTTTAAAAGGAAGCACTTTATTTTTAATCCTCTAGTTTCATAAGAAGTTAAAGAAGGAAGTGCTTATAATAACCTGATGACTCCAGTTCTCCATCCCACTTGAACTCTTCTTCACGTTGTCTTCTTAAGATCTCTCCTATCTTACATGAACTCAACGTTCTATAGGATTTTGTTTGACTTTCTGATAGATCAACATTCACCTCTCCAGAAGCTGTGTTTTAAACTTGTGTAGAACATCAGGGCTGGGAATTGCTTGGTTGGCTAATAAAATTGCTCATTCTTAGCCAGACCGATCACTTATATCCAGTTGTCATTTTTGGTTTTCTCCTATGAGATTATGAGAAAACCATACATTCTTGAAATATTAGGATGCATCACTTGCTTTTTAATGTCTTTTAAGAAATTGTTGGCCAACAATCGTCTATGAAGAATATAATATGAAAGATCATGCTGTTTACTGCACTTTTTTCATCTAGGCTTAACTGCAGGAAAAGAGAATGTTTTGATATTCAGTCTAATTACTATCTCATCAAAGCTGGCTTTATGCTTAGAGAGTAGTTCAAAAACAACTTTGTGCTTTTAATTAATCAAGCCCTTGCCACCTCTGCTGTCTAACACAGTTTTATTCTCTCTGTTACAGAGAGCAAATTCCTCACGTTTATCTTGCTTAACTAACTTGACCCTTTGCTCTTAATAATACACTTCTTCAGCCTCCTTTACTTCTTTTCTTTCCTTGCCTTCTTTATTGTGTCGTCTGTGACGATATCTTGTTGACCTGGATTTGCTTCTGATGGGAAGAACATTTAATAAGCAAACAGCCCTTTCTTAATCAATAGGCCCTCCCTGGGTTAAGTAATTAATCTACTTCACCTAGTCTTCCATCATTTTCTAGGACAGTCTCCGTAAGAAGGATGACAGGATTGAAGAGCTGGAAGAAGCACTAAGAGAAAGTGTACAGATAACTGCAGAGCGGGAAATGGTGCTAGCACAAGAGGAATCAGCCAGGACCAATGCTGAAAAACAGGTCTGCTATTTTATACAGTTCCAAGCAATGCTGCTGGTTAACCAAAAGGTAAAACACAACCAGTATAGTTTAGGTAAACTATACATATTGCATGTTTATAGGGTTTCAAAAACACTTCATAGAGGAGAAGTCCCAAGGAGTTCCTTCATAGCGGTATTAGATACAAGGATATGGTTTCTTTTGTGTCAAGTATAGAAAGAAAGACCAACGTTATTAGCAAAACTGAGGGAGAATTGAACATTTCGCAGAATGAGTGCCTTTCAGTGCCCTGTTCTTAGATAAATGCCTTGTCTACTCTTTCTTAAATAAGAATTGAAATAAAGTTGTATGAGAATTGACTCATGTTAACACAGAAGTCTCTGCATTAATAACTTAAGTCTGATCCCATACATATTTATGTAGCATGTGCTAATATATTGGACTAGATGAAATGGAGCTTGTCTGTCTGCTACAAGACTGGACACAACCCTGGGAAGAAAAACGGGAAGAAAAAACATGAACATTTCTTTTTTTTTCTATTTTATTTATTTATTTTTTGAGATGAAGTCTCGCTCTTGTCCCCCAGGCTGGAGTGCGATGGTGCGATCTCAGCTCACTGCAACCTCCGCCTCCCGGATTCAAGTGATTCTCCTGCCTCAGCCTCCCGAGTAGCTGGGATTACAGGCGCCTGCCAGCATGCCCGGCTAATTTTTGTATTTTTAGTAAAGTTGGGGTTTCACCATGTTGGCCAGGCTGGTCTCGAACTCCTGACCTCAGATGATCCACCCACCCCGGCTCCCAAAGTGCTGGGATTACAGGCATGAGCCACTGTGCCCGGCCAAAAAAAAAAAAAAGACACATACATTTCTGACTGAAAAATGTTAATTTCAAATAGCTAATAGTTTATTCATTTCACATCCTGCCTCATTGAAGAGAAGAGTTAAGGTTGTAACAAGTCAAGGTTAACAGTGAGTATGAAGGACATGGAAACCATGCACTTGAGTCCCAGATAAGCATGTCTCAGCCTAGGAGGGCCTTGCTGGAGTGCTGCTGTGGCAGTTTGTGGTGCTTGTTTTATATATATCCTGCATCTTTTAAGATCTCCATACTCTTGCTTTTGACTTTTCATTAGGAAGAATAACTACAGATGGGAAATGTGAATGGAAGAAATAGCTTTAACAAGTGAAGGTTATAATCCCAGCTCCCATTATGAGAATGTGATTGAAGATTTCAAATCTAGGCCGGGCATGGTGGCTCACACCTGTAATCCCAGCACTTTGGGAGGCCAAGGTGGGCTGATCACTTGAGGTCAGGAGATCGAGACCATCCTGGCTAACATGGTGAAACCCTGTCTCTGCTAAAAATACAAAAAATTAGCCAGGCGTGGTGGCGGGCGCCTGTAGCCCCAGCTACTCAGGAGGCTGAGGCAGGAGAATGGTGTGAAACTGGGAGGCAGAGCTTGCAGTGAGCCGAGATCGCGCCACTGCACTCCAGCCTGGGTGACAGAGCGAGACTCTGTCTCACAAAAAAGAAAAGATTTCAAATCTATCTGACACAGAGGTTCATAACACTTAATTTTGCAGTAGTTGTTTCCTTTCCATTTCTTTGTGGGAGAAATATAAATGTTAAACAGGAAAAAAATATTCAATGAGAGGGTGGCAGGAATCTTTCTAGGAACCCTTGGTCAGACCACTGATGTTACTTTGAGTTAAGGTAGCTATAGTAAAGAAGGGTATGTGTCCAAGGCAGACATAGCATGTGCCCCAGGGAGTCCCTTCATAGCTCTGTGAGATACAAAGATACGGCTTCTTTTGTGTCAAGTATAGAAAGACCAGCTTCACTGGCAAAGCTGAAAGAGAATGAACTTTTTGCAGAATGAGTGCCTTTCAGTGCCCTGTTCCTAGATAAATACCTTGTCTACTCTTTCTTCAAATACGTTCCTAATGCACGATCGCATAGAGCTTGGGTAGTGGAGAGCTTCAGAGAAGGGATGGTGACAGCCATCGTGTCACCCAAGGGTGGGGAGGAATTTCCTTTAATCTTGATTTTGCCCTTTTTATATTCTCTCCTTTATTTTTCAAATAAAGATTTTTCTTCTGCTTTGGCCTCATTATTTATTGACAAGTATTAAACATCTGAGATCATGCAGAGATTTTGGCAATTAATAATAGATCATGTCATTATGGGATATAGACTTCTGTTATGAATTTTCCTTTTTGAGGCTATTGTGTGAACTGATTATAATATGCTTTAGGGGTGTGTTTTATTTATGGTTAATAGACTTTACAGTTTTTAGGTTTACAGAAAAATTGAGCAGAAAGTACAAAGAGCTTCCATTTAGTCCTTTCTCTACCTCAGTTTCCCCTATTGTTAACATATTGCGTTAGTGTAATATTTGTTAAAATTAATGAACCAGTTTTAATACATTATTATTAACTGTGTGGTCCATAGCTTAGGGTTCACTTTTTGTGATGCACACTCCCATGAGTTTTGCCAAATGTACAATGACATGTATCTGCCATTACAGTATTATACAGAGTAGTTTCACTGCCCTGAAAGTACCATGCCCCACTGATTTATTCCTCCCCCATCTCCCCAATCCATGATCTTTTTACTGCCTCTGTAGTTTTGCCATTTTCTTTATTGATAGTTGGAGTCATATAGTATGTAGCATGTTCAGACTGGCTTCTTTCACTTAGCATCTGTATTTAAGGTTCTTCTTTTTGTGGCTTGATAGCTCATTTCTCTTTATCTCTGAATAATATTCCATTGTATGGATGTGCCACAGTTTGTTCATTCCTTCAGCTGTTGAAGGACATCTTGGTACCATTCAATTTTTGGCACTTAGGAATAAAGCTGCTGTAAACATTCACGTGCAGACTTTTGTGTGGATATAAGTTTTCAGCTCATTTGGGTAAATAACTGTGAGTGTGATTGCTGGATTCTGTGGTAAGATCATATGGTAAGAGTTTTGGAAAAAGCTGCCAAACAGTCTCCCAAAGTGGCTGTATATATTTTGCTTTTAATTGCATACTTCTTTTTTTTCTGTTTTCTTGTCTTCCACCTTTCTGCTTCTCACTGCCTATCTGAACCTCTTGCGTGAAATATTGCATGAGACCAGTTATTTGAACTTTAAGTGGTTCAAGGTATGAAGAAATTGCTTTTACGTTTATACTTCTGAAGCATTGCAGCCTTCATCTACTGTCCTCTCCTCTCCCATTTATTGTTATTATTTTTATCATTTCCTGTTTGTTTTTTTTGTTTGTTTGTTTGTTTTTTTGAGTTGGAGTCTTGCTCTGTCGCCCAGGCTGAAATGTAATGGCATGATCTCAGCTCACTGCAACCTCTGCCTCCTGGGTTCAAGCCATTCTCCTGCCTCAGCCTCCCAAGTAGCTGGGACTACAGGCATGTGCCACCACGCCCAGCTAACTTTTGTATTTTTAGTAGAGACAGTGTTTCACCATGTTGGCTAGGCTGGTCTTAAACTCCTGACCTCAAGTGATCTGCCCACCTCGGCCTCCAAAAGTGCTGGGATTACAGGTGTGAGCCACCACGCTCGGCCCGTCTTTTAGCTCCACTATTAATTTTACTCATGTATGTTAATTATATGTGCTGAGATAATCTACAAATGTTCTTTCGAAATGCCTTAAATGAGGCTTTTTTGTTTAGGAACATTATTCTTATTACCTTTCTCAGATTCAAAAGTTACCTGTTTCTCACTTCAATTTAGCTTCTGGGAAAGAATGACTTTTTCTGATAAAGGTAGGATATCTACATCTCTTAATTCCTCCAAGAACAAAGTAAAATTCTTTGGGAGCCATAGCCCTTATTAATATAAGATGTAGAACCTTCCAAAGTTTGAGCAAGGAAGAACTCCCTTAAGAAAACATGTCTTGATGCCTTTTCTTTATTCTCACAGGATCCCGGTACAGTTTACTTATTCCTAATACATGCTGCCCCACACTGAGCTAGAAATTTAGAGAAGTTGTGTAATGACCTAATGAAGGAAGGTGCCCCCTAACCTGTGTGAGCAAATTGAGAGACGGAAGTGAATGATCCCCACAGGGGAGAACCCAACAGCTCCTTTACTTTTGGTTTGTCCCTTTCCACATGGGGATTCTACTTCTGGAAGCTTTATCTGTTTAACTTTTGGTGGGTTTTGTGTTTTATTGAATGTGAGTGTCACTTTTCTTAAACAAGGTCTCCTAAACAAGTCTCAGAATTGCCAGGGGCTAAGAAGCAGTATGCTTAGTTCAGCTATGATGTTATGAACTTTAAATTTTTGAATTTTCTTTTAACATTTTAAAAGAGTGATTTAAATATCTTCACTGGGCCGGGATACAGTGGCTCATGCCTGTGATCCCAGCACTTTGGGAGGCAGAGGTTGGAGGATTGCTTGAAGCCAGGAGTTCGAGACCAACCTGTACAACAATGCAAGGCCTCGTCTCTACAAAAATAACAATTAATCAGCCGGGCATGATGGGGTATGCCCATATTCCCAGGTACTTGAGGGACTGAGGTGAGAGGATCACCTGAGCCTAGGAGTTTGAGGCTGCAGTGAGCCATGATTGTACCACTGCATCCCAGTCTGGGCAACAGAGTAAGACCCCGTCTTTAAAAATAATAATAATAACAACATGTTTGCACATATGAATTTGATTTTTCTTTTGAAAGCCCCATTTTTAACAGTGATATTCAGTGATAAGCAGTGATATTTTTTCAGATTGCCATTTTGACATTATTTGGCTTATAAAGTATAAATTATTGATGTTCAAGGTTATAGGATTATATCTGTGGTTTGCTAGGTAATTATACATTAATGAGCATTTTTAAGGATTACATATTTTTTTGTTGTTGTTAATGTGTAAAGTTCTTAATTGGCTGAAAATCTCCCCTGTCATTTATGCAGCAGTTATCACCAGAATACCCAAGTTCATTTTCAGAATGAACAGTTGCCACTACAGAAGCAAAACTGGTAGAGGGTATGTCTGTAGAAGATGATGTGCACTAACAGAACTATAATTGTATTCCTTAGTCTTTCTTATTGCCTTTTTTACTTTTAGCAATTTCCAGAGTGTACAATTTATTCTTTACTTTTATAAACATAATTATTTACTGGTCTGAATATTAAGTTATATTTCCCTCATTGTTTATTAAATGGCAGTGATGCTCTGAAAATAAAATTATACTTTCATTTGTGCCTTTTTTCCTGCCAACATTTAAAAAATATCTTGTGCTTTTCCAAATGCCACATTAAGCACTGAAAATGAAAAGGTAATAGATACAGCCTCTGTCTTCAAGAAGCTTGTAGTTTATTGGGAAAAACTGAAGAATGAACTTACAATTATGGTTCTGTTTGATAACTACCATGATAGAGGTCTTAATACAGAGCTTTAAGAATAGAAGAAGAGGGGTAAGCCTGAAATCCAGATTTGGGAGGTCTACAGAAGACTTCCTGGAGGAGATGTCTATGTGTGCATTAAAAAATTAGCCGGGCGTGGTGGCAGGTGCCTGTAGTCCCAGCTACTCGGGAGGCTGAAGCATGAGAATGGCGTGAACCTGGGAGGCAGAGTTTGCAGTGAGCTGAGATCGTGCCACTGCACTCCAGCCTGGGCAACAGAGCGAGACTCCGTATAAAAAAAAAAACAAGAAAGAAAGAATTAGGCAAAGAAGTGAAAGATGTTCAACGTCTTCCTTGTAGAGGGAACAGAGGTGAAAGCTGGAAGCGTCTAGGAAACCAAGTTGTGGTTAGTAGCTACAGTTGAGTGTAAATAGAAATGGCAAGAACTATGTAAAAAAGAGAAAAAGATGAGACAGTAAGAGAGATCCTTTGTACAGGTGTGCACAGTCAGATCATGCTGAATGAAGCATGTTCAAGCTTATGTTCAAGGAAGTAGAGAACCTTTGAAGCAAAGAACAATATTTATTATTGGTTTACTTGCTCATTCATTCATTCAACAGATCTTTATAACTTATTCAGTGGGTGCTATGGTAGTCCTGGATAATACTTACTGATAAAGTAGGTGTAGTTTCTTGCCTGAGACCTTACAGTTCAGATAGGGACACAGACACTAACCCAACAGATAACATTTAATTACTAGTTATGACAAAGGAACAGGTTTTCAGAAATACACAATAATTTCTTGGAAGTTGGAGGGTTAGCAGCTATCTTAGATGAAGTGCTCGGAGAGGGTCCTCTGTGAAAGTAGCTTTGTCCTGAGACTTGAAGGCTAAGAAGATGCTTACCATGTGACAAGTGGGACAGAAGCAGCAATTAGAATGGTAATAAGGTGGAGAAGAGCTGAACATGTCTAAGGAAGACTAATAGGACTGGCGGGCAAGAACAGTGCAAGCTATGCAGGGCCTTTTATATAAGCCATGGCAGAAGTTTGTGCTTCATAAGAGGGATGGAAGTCATTGAAGAGTTTTAAAAAGGGCGTGATCATCTGATTGATGTTTTTAAAAGATTGTTCTGGGCGTCGGAGGGTGAATTAGAGGGGGTAAGATTGGAAGGGGGAGGATCAGATGGGCTATTAAAGTAGCCTAGGCTGGACGTCTTCTAACTGAGGTATGCACACACCTGAAAGTGCATGAACACTTTCCCAAAAGGCATGTGGACCAGGCTCGCAGCCTCTAAACAAATGTATCCCTGAAATGAATCTGCTCAAAAGGCACCTAAGGTGTGCAGATTCTCCTTTCTCATTTTCCCCTTCACGGTTCTGCACCCCTCACTTTACAACTCTCCCGACTCTTACTATCCTCTGTTCCTCAGAGGCGAAAAAACTCTGGAATGTTAACAAAGGGACAATTCAGCGTATTGGTGTTAAGATAATGGATGAGTCCCTCAGGTTGTTTTCAGCAGAATTGAAATAAAACCTAATTAAGTTGCCAGTTGGTAGATTATTATAAATAATTTTTGATGATGGGTTACTATCTGGTTTGGGGCATGTAATTCTGAAAGAATACAAAGAGTTATATTGCTACAACAAAACTCCTTCCATTCCTATCCATTTATATGATGAGGCTTTCTTAGTGCTTACATCTATAAAAGTGAAACATACCAATAGAATTGATGCTGAACCCTTTTTTTTTTTTTTTTTTTTTTTTGAGATGGAGTCTCACTTCTTCACCCACACTGGAGTGCAGTGGTGGGATCTTGGCTCACTGCAACCTCCACCTCCCAGGTTCAAACGATTCTCATACCTCAGCCTCTCAAGCAGTTGGGACTAAAGGTACCCACCACCACGCCTGGCTAATTTTTTTGCATTTTTATTAGAGACGAGGTTTCATCATGTTGGCCAGCCTGGTCTCAAACTCCTGACCTCAGGTGACCCGCCCACCTCTGCCTCCCAAAGTGCTGGGATTACAGACGTGAGCCACTGTGCCCGGCCTGAACTTTTATCTTTCTATTAATAGTAATATTAACAAGGATATCTAAACTAATAAAAGTATAAAAGCCCCATTAATCTCATTAAGATAAATATGTTTAATAAGATACATTTTAATTAAAATGTATTCATGTTCAATAATTTTTTTTTATAATATTGAATATATATTTGGTTTTGATTGATGCTATATAACTAGTGATTCTAATGATAACTCAGTCCACAAGAATTCTTAAGGGTTATGACCACAGGAAAATATTAAAATATCAGATTTACATGTATATAAATATTTTTATTGAGAAAAGTACAAGGAAGGATCCGTGCAAGCCGTCTAGCACAGAGTAAATTACATTAGTGTAAAATTCTAAGGAGAAGTAGAATGGAAACATAAGGTCAAAGAGAAAAAGGAAAATGTAAATAATAATTTGTCCTTACAGTTTTTGAATAGATGATGATGGATATCAAGTATGGTATTTGTATTTTATTGGATACTTCCTTTTCTTTAAAAAAATGATGCTTTTTTAAAAAACAGTCTTTAATACCCAAGAAATTAAATCTTTGCGACTTTTTAAACTTTCGATGTAAAAAATTTATATATCAAGTTAAAATTCTGTCTCAGTATGTTTGTGAGCAGAAAAAAAGAAGTATAAAAAATACATTTTAAAAATCATAGTTGTATAAACTCTTTTAGGAGGTATACAAGCAAAAACGTGTAGAGAGACTCTTGGTCTATGCAAGAGGTTGGGCAGATCAGGCAATAGCTGAAGAGATTCCACAATGACAGTGGAGATAAAGAGAAATAGATGGATTTAATATGTCTTTTGGAAATAGAGCTAAAAGGATTTGGTGAATTACGTGTATGGATAAAGGATAGAAGAGAAAACAAAGATGGCCATAGGATTTCTGGTTGGCCAACTGGGAGAATAGTGGTACAATTTTTTGAGATGAGAAAGCCTGAGGGAAAAATTTGTTTGAGGACAAGAAGCAAGACATGGTATTAAAGAAATGGTAGCTACATTATCGTCAGTTTTAGAATTGTTATCACATCAGATATTTTTATTATTTATTTAGAGATGAGTTCTCGATATGTTGTCCAGGCTGGACTATAGTAGCTATTTACAGGCATGATTATAGCACACTACGGCCTCGAACTCCTGGGCTCAAGCTACCTTTCCACATAGCTGGGACTGTGTACGTGCACAATTTATATTTTTAGCCCAGTTTTCTCTTCTGAGATCCAAACTTATGAAATAGACAACATCCCATTTCATATCTTTACACCAATATTTCCTTGATATCTCAACCAGAAACTAAGTTCAATCTTTTGATTCTTACCTTCAAATCAGTTTTTCCCCCAGGCTTGCTCATCTCATCTGAGAGGACTTCTTTGTAATCTTACAAAGCTGAAAGTAGGCTTACTGAATGTGAGGGAAGTCGAGTCTGAGAAAGGCAGAGGTGATAGTTAGGTACAGAAATTTTTATACTGTGGTTTTCCAGTTCAAAAGGTCATTCCAGAACCTTAGGGAAGCTATATTCCATAATGGCGAAGAAAGTGGACTCTGGAGTTAGAAGCCTTGGTTGGAATTAGGCTTCCACCACTTACAAATTATGATCTTGGGCAAGTTACTTGTGGGTCAGTTCCCTGAGCTGTAAAAGAAATAGTTATTACATCTGCCACATTAAAGAGATGATATCTGTATAAAGCACCTTTAACAGATTCTGACACATAGTAAACCCATAGTAAACATCTACCACTATTGGTACTTCTGTTGTCATCACCACTGCACTCTGTGATTCCAAGGGGAGGCACTGCTCTCACCGGCTGGCTGAAGGCCCCAGAGAAATGTCATATTTCTAGACCCTGTCTGGTTGATTCAGCACCAGCAGTGACAAACTTACTGTTAAATTCTAATTTACATATGTCAAGTTTTAATACTGTGACTCAAGGAAATTCTTGTCCTCTCCTCAATCTGGTCTCATGTTCTAGAAGTTGTAGATTTGCATCAACTGAGAATAACACAGTCACCTAATATGTTCATCAGATGGACATTGTTCTTATCACCGGCTTATTTATTCTCTAAGAGTCTGTCTTAGATCAATACAGGTTCTTAATCTGTACATTATTTCCCATTTTACATCCATGGTCTTCTCACAAAAAGAGTTTGGGTAGGCCGGGCACTGTGGCTTATGCCTGTAATCCCAGCACTTTGGGAGGCCGAGGCAGGTGGATGACGAGGTCAGGAGTTCAACACTAGCCTGGCCAAGATGGTGAAACCCCATCTCTACTAAAAATACAAAAATTAGCCGGGCATGGTAGTAGGTGCCCATAATCCCAGCTACTTGGGAGGCTGAGGCAGGAGAATTGCTTGAACCAGGGCAGCAGAGGTTGCAGTGAGCCGAGATCATGCCACTGTACTCCAGCCTCAGTGATAGAGTGAGACTCCATCTAAAAAAAAAAAAAAAAAAAAAAGCTTGAGTAGCTTTAGTAAACTGCTAGAAATATATGCTATAAAATCCAGTTCTAATACTGTCTTTCAGTTTTACTAAGCCAGATGTTCTATAGTTTCCAGAAGGAAGGGAGGGAGGGGGAAAATACTTTCTTAGCATTATTTAAAATGAAGTATTGGTTTTAGAACATTATCCTTAGATCTTATTCCTAGAAGCAAGAAGATACAGAAATTTTAAAACTGTAAAAATGTTTTAAGGGTTTAGTCTCTGTAATCTTAAATTGGAATTGGAAACATTTGTTTAAATTTATGACTTTTTTCTCTTAAACACACGGTCACACATGCATTTCCTATGTACTGCAAATACCTAGAAAACAAATCACCTTCTTAGTAGCAATGCTCACTTGTAGTGGTCAGATATGGTTTCTAAATACCATTCAATATTAGAAGGACTTGAAATCTAAACAAAAGTTACTTTTTTGGCATAAAGTGAATATTGTAAGTATACATTTTTCTTCACAGGTGCTTATTGGCTTCTGAAACCTCTGTAGTCTTTAGCAGCACTGTCAAATAGAACTTTCTAAAACAGTGGTAATGTTATATGTCTGTTCTACCAAGATGGTAGCCTCTAGCCACGTTTCTGTTGAACACTTAAAATGTGGCTAGAGCACCTGAAAAACTGATATTTTGCTTTTATTTAATTTGAAGTAAATTTTAATGGCCGTATCTGGCTAGTGGCTACTATATTGGACAATTCAACTCTATAGTATGTTGGACAGATGGGTGGATGGATGGATTGATGGATAGATGGATGGATGGTCGGTCAGACAGTCCGATGGATGGACAGACAGATAGATACATGGATATCTATCTATCTACATATACATAGTTAGTAGATACTAGTTAGTTTTTCCTCCTAAGCCTGACAGAGTTGTGATACTAGGATATTCAAATACAAGCATTTTCTGATACAGTTGTTGGTCATTTTTTTAAATTTTTGTTTTTGGAAAAACATTTGTGACCTAAAACCATGTTTGTCAAAAGTAATTTTTCCTTTAAGAAGTAATGGTGGAAGACTAGATCACTTTCAAGGGATATTATAATTGCATATGAGTGTTTTCTTCCATATTCATGTAGTAGCATCATGTAGATGCTTAAAGTTATGACATGAGTGATGGAATTAGTGGAGGAAAAAGGAGTAGAATAGTTACAGAAATGAGAGTCATCTACATTAGATGTCCATAGTGAGAGCATGCCACCCCAGCATTGTTAAAAGTTTATCTATCATCCATTCATTTCGCTATTCATTCGTTGTTTATCGAGATCCTCCTAGAAACTGAGATTCCTTTACTGAACCAAATGAGTATGGTCCTTTTCCTCATGGAGCTTATATGTTAGTGGGGGAGATTGATCACAGAAATAAACATATGCTTTAAAATTTGATCCATGCAAATAAAAAAAGTATAGTATTTTATAAAAGTGTATAACAGGGGACCTCATTTAGAGTGAATGGTCAGGGAAAGCATCTCTTCTATTTTATTTTATTTTATATTTATTTATTTATTTATTTATTTGTTGAGACGGAGTCTTGCTCTGTTGCCCAGGCTGGAGTGCAGTGGTGCAATCTCGGCTTGCCGTAACCTCCATCTCCCCAGTTCAAGCAATTCTCCTGCCTCAGCCTCCCAAGTGGCTGGGATTACAGGCATGCACCACCACACCCGGCTAATGTTTGTATTTTTAGTAGAGACGGGATTCCACCATGTTGTTCAGGCTGGTCTCGAACTCCTGAACTTGTGATCCGCCCACCTTGACCTCCCAAGGTGCTGGGATTACAGGTGTGAGCCACCGTGCCTAGCTGGAGGGCATCTCTTAACACATTGATATTTAAATTGAGAAATGAAAATGAAAAGTAAGTAGGAATTAGTGAAATTAAGAATGGCAGATAGTTTACTTCAGCAGGAACCACATGTGTGGAGACCCTAATGATGGAAATAGCTTGGCATAGTCCGGAAATCAAAAGAAAACCAGAGTTCATGGAGTGTACTAAGTCAAAGTGAGCCAGTAGCTCTATGGATAGTAGGCGAGTGATTGAATAAATGAGTGAATGAATGGATGGTGTGGCATGAAACTGGAGAGGTAGGCAGAAACCAGAACATACAGGATAGTCACGTTAATGATTTTAGGTTTTATCTTAACTACAGTGGTTATCTTTTAAGTAATTTTAAGCAGAAGAGTGGTAAGACTTATTTCCTGTTTTAAAAAGAGTGTTCCAGGCTGGGCACAGTGGCTCATGCCTGTAATCCCAGCACTTTGGGAGGCTGAGGCAGGTCGATCACCTGAGGTCAGGAGTTCAAGACCAGCCTGGCCAACATGGTGAAACCTCGTCTCTACTAAAAATACCAAAATTAGCTGGGCATAGTGGCACACGCTTATAGTCCCAGCTACTCAGGAGGCTGAGGCAGGAGAATCACTTGAGCCCAAGAGGCAGAGGTTGCAGTGAGTCGAGATTGCGCCATCTCAAAAATAAAGAGTATTCCAGCAGTTATATGAAGAATAAATAGGGGAGTAAGGGTAGAAAGGGCTGAGGACATGTTAGGAAGACATATAATCCAAGGACACGTAGGGTGATGGCAAAGGAGATGGAGAGGTCTATTTGGAGACAGACTCAGCAAGATTTGCTGGTCGATTGCATGTTGATGATGAGGGAGAGGAGAGGGAAGTGGCAAGGTTGATTTCTACGCTTTTTCTCATGAGGATCTTTAAGTGGATGGTTGTCTTATTCCATTTAGTGTTGCTATAAAGGAATTACCTGAAGCTGGGTAATTTATAAAGAAAAGGGGTTTATTTGGCCATGGTTCTACAGACTGCACAAGAAGCATGATGCCCGCATCTGCTTCTGGTGAGGGTCTGAGGCTTCCACTTGTGTCAGAAGGCCGAGTACCTTTTATTCTTAATACAAACTACAGTTCTTGTAGATTTACTGACACTTACTGATTACCTACTGTCTGCCAGTCACTGTGATACATAATTTCCTTGTAATATTATTCAGTTGTTAAACAACAGATTCTCAGATATACGTAATATTTTCTAGGCCAAAAACAAGTGCCAGTTCTTGTTGGGTCCTTTTTCAGAAGAGTAAAGAATGGCTTACATGTCTTAAATTACACGTTCCTTGTGAGTGAAGCAGTCCCTTCAACCTTACCTTGTTCCCTTGTCTGGAAAAATCCTACTTTTCCATAAAACCTTTTCTGACCTTCCAAGTCTGAGTTACATGTCTCTCTCATGTTTTTGTTTTTCTTTTTGTTTGAGATGGAGTCTCGCTCTGTTGCCCAGGCTGGAGTGCAGTGGCATGATCTCGGCTCACTGCAACCTCTGCCTCCCGGGTTCAAGCAATTATCCCTGCCTCAGCCTCCCAAGTAGCTGGGATTACAGGCACCTGCCACCACACCAGCTAGTTTTTTGTTATTTTTAGTAGAGACGGGGTTTCGCCATGTTGACCAGGCTGGTCTCGAACTCCTGACCTCAGGTGATCTGCCCGCCTCAGCCTCCCAAATGCTGGGATTACTGGCATGAGCCACTGTGCCCGGCCTCTCATTTTTCAACTGCACTTGTACTTAGTCCTGTTGTTTTTTTTTTTTTAATAACACTGCATTATTATTACGTGTTTACTACCTATTGCTTTAAGAGACTGTCTCCATTTTGTCTCCTAGAATGAAAGCTCCTTGAGGGCAGGAGCTGTGTCTTATTTACTGTTGTATCCTCAATGTCTACCATTGTGCCTGGTACACAATGGCATTCAATGAATATTTACTAAGTAATTAAATTATGAGCGAATAAATGAAATTTGTTCTGACTTAATGTTTGCAGCATCACTGTACTTACCAAACAACTTAGGATTTAATGATAATTTTATCATATTTTTATACTTACCTAAACAGTGTTTTGAAATGTTTTCTTTGTTGCAACTGCTTTTCCACTGGATTTGATAAAGTACTTCTTCATCTGAACAGAAGAACTTAAAGGTGTCAGAATTGTAGATTTAAAGAATTAGAATAGATATTTATGTGAAAGTTATTTACATTTTTTGTGCTTGATTTTAAAGAATGGTAGCCAGAGTGGAAAAATAAAATTTAGAAATCATTATTATCCCTGACCTGTCCTTCACTGGGAAAACAGAGAGCTTATATGTCTCAAAAAGTGAATGTGCGAAATTCTAGGCCCACTGTTGTTCACCTCTTAGCTAGTGGGAACTAGCTGAAAGTCTTATGTAGCAGTGAGCCTTCCACTCTGAAATACCAGGCCACCATGTTTATGAAAACATGTAATAATTCAAAACATTCTGCAGAGTAGATATAAACTGATTAGAATAGTTTGAAAATCTTTTTGATCCTACTTTATTTCCTTTTAGTGGGAGTGATGCTTCTGATCATCACTGGTAAATTTGACATTAGGTTTTTCAAGATTTACCTCATCTTTCCCAGACTTGGAAATAGGTTCATAATATTATTAAGACTGGTTCATTTCATATAGTGCTGTAATGGGTTACATTTAATAGTTTACAGAAATCTCTTCTTAACATATGCTAAATTCATTTTCTTTGCTTGGTCTTATAAGTCTTAAACTGATTTCTGTGAGACATTCTTGAAATGAGTAGCTAAGCAGTCCAAAAGTGTTACAGATACAAACGTTATTCAGAACTATGTAGAATCATTCTGTCTTACAAAAAATATATAGTGTTAAGTTGGTAACATAAACTGTGCTTGTAAAGCAGTTTACTGGTTTCTGCAGAAGTTCATCATGTTTGGTCAGTGCACAGACTGTAGATACTGTTGTTCAAAGATACTTCATTTTTAAAATGTAAGATGTTATTATGGAACATGATATTGGTAGGCATATAGAAAATATATTTTTAATGTTTCACGTACCTAAGAGATATGACAGTTAAGTTCACAATCATTTTCTCTTTGCCATTGTGTAATCAGTTCAGTCTTTAAATCAAATTCTGTCAAGAGGAACCTAGTAGGTTTAATTGTAGACTCTTGCTCTACTGTCAAGGAGTTTGAATCCCCTTTGTTATGGTGACTGGTTATGAAATCAGTCACTTGACAGACCCTGAAGTGAGACTGCTGGAAATACGTCATGTCTGCCTTCATGGTGACAGCTGGCTACAAAACAAACCCCACCACAGCCATTCTGCAACTGACGAGGGACTTCAAAGGCCAACGGGGCTGCCACTTCAAAGAGAATTCTGCCATCTCTGGCTTGTTGAAAGAAGTTGTTAAATGGCTGTGCCCTGCCCTACCAGAAGTCTCCATGTTTAGAATTCTCCTTCTTTTGATCTTCGAAAGATGTATGAAATGACTTAAGTTAGAGGAATGACAAAGTCTAGTGATGGCAGCCCAGCATTCTGCATTTTGATCCATTTATTAATGGAAATTACCCAAATATGTTCTAATTACAGGAGGTTTAAAAACTCTATGTCTCAGAGAATGACTGTCCAAAAAAAGAGTTGAAATTTCATAGTATTGTTGTAGCCACCTTAAAAAATCTGGAAATAGTATGGAAGAAAATGAAACTCAGTGTGTTTTTAAAACTTTCCGTTTCTTCGTGTAATTTTTAACCCTTTTAATAGAATCGGATTCTGAATATTGATAGATTAGAAAACAACACAAATCTTTAATCATAAGATTAAATTTCATGGTTAAAACGGACATTTCTCCACTTTTAGTAACTCTGTACTTAAAGTTTAAAGCTACCTTGTACTATATTTAAAGTTATATTCATCCCTTTCTGCTGAATACAATTTTAAAATAATAACCTTGTGTTTATATTAAACAACAAAAAAAAGCCTCAGAGTTTTAATAGAACCCTTAATAAAAGGTCAGAGTACTAACAATCATCTTCAAGAATTACAAGGGAAAAGGCAGCAACATGAACTCTTTCTTTTAGAATACGGATAGCCCTAAAAGATGGAGTAATGTTTAGTATACTTGAAAAAGAAAGCAGGAAACTTTATAAATAATATAACAGTAAAAAAAAGTGGAGATTTTGTGTGCGATATGAACTTGGAGTGTAAATTAGTTGCAATTTAAACTCCTTCTAAGTGAATGGCATGACCTTTTCCTAATTGTATGTTTTCTCTCTCATCCTATGTGATAGGAAGATAAAGCCAAAGATCTTTAGATTCATTTGCCCTGATCTCCTATTTTCTTATTTCTCTTAAAATTTCTCTTTACATAAAATTTTTAGAAATCAAGTTGACAGAAGCTTTAACAACTGTAACTTCCTCTATAATTTTGCCAGATGGGGTCAGTAGATAACTACTAAAGAAATTCTGAAGCAGAACTGAAGCCCCAGGAAATAACCCCATGACATGGTATGACCAAAAAATTCTCTAGAAACATGAGTAGTCGCTCTTCAAGTAATGCATTTGGATTTGTCTTTTTTTGTTGTTATCTTAGTTTCTTCCTCTAGAAAAACCTCCAGAAAACTTTTTTGACAAAGTAGTACATGATAATACTGTCCTGGAAGTTCAGGAAGTATCTATGCCTTTAAATTTAGGCTGAAGTTTTCATTTTATTCAGCAAAAAGACTATATCTGTGTTTTCAAAAGTTACAGCTATGTGAAAAAATTAACTACAGTGGAAACAAACCTTTGGCACATCCAAAATTAAACCCCAGAAATGACTGCCAGAAGTCTATGGATACTGGTTTTCAAAGCAGAATTTTTTTTTTAGACGGAGTCTTGCTCTGTTGCCCAGGCTGGAGTGCAGAGGCGCCATCTCAGCTCACTGCAACCTCCGCCTCCCAGGTTCAAGCAATTCTTCTGCCTCAGCTTCCCAAGTAGCTGGGACTACAGGCGCGCGCCACCACGCCCAGCTAATTTTTGTATTTTTAGTAGAGACGGGGTTTCACCATGTTGGCCAGGCTGGTCTCGAACTCCTGACCTCATGATCTGCCCTCGTCAGCCTCCCAAAGTACTGGGATGACAGATGTGAGCCACCGTGCCCGACCAGACATGTTTTTATACCCTATACTCTATCTAAACTGCAGAACAACTTCTGTACCAGGAAGCGCTCTTGGAGTCTATGTGGTGGATCTGTAACAAGGATATATCATTTGCTTGTAATGAGTTCTTGGGGTGTTTGGCTCCTATTTCTTTTCTCCTACTGAGAAGTTTGATAAACCAAGTTATTGATCTATAGAAGCAGTCATCCAAGATACGGCTGAAAGTAAAGCCTTGGGAGCCAGATGGCTTCCTGCTGATTTTTATATGCAGTTTATATTCTCCTTGGCTGTGTCTTCCTGGATGTTTCAATGAAAGATATTTTTTTCTGGAGAAATGTGCACGGTGGGATTTATCCTATTCAACAGATAGTTTTTGTATGTGTCATGTCCCAAGCCCTATTTTGACATTCAGTTGTCCCTTCCTCTTACCTCCACTCTTTAATAAATGAATAAAGATGCAATAAAATTAATGTAAAGTGCTTTGGATTAGAATCAAGTGACGTGGATTCTAATCCTTGTTCTGTGTACTAACAGTGATTTGGCATAAGTTTTGTAATCTCTCCAAGTATCTGTAACCTCACCTAGATGGAAGAAATTATTATCCCCACAAGTATCCACTCACTACCTCACATTGAGATAAGTATTTGCAAGGGTTTTAATAGCTTATAAAGGCAGCATACAAGTGTTGAGCCTTCTTATGGCCAAAAATCACACACACACCAGACATGCACAAACATGCATGTATCATATATGCACATACATACACATATTATACACGCACTTACGTGATGTTTATGAGTTTCCCTCTTCGTGTCCTAGGGTTACCAGACATAAAATCCCATCCTTTTACTTTTCTCCCTTGGCTAATAGTATACTTTTGATAAGGTCAAGTAAGTGTCATTTTATTTGCTAACATTGTGTTTCTAACAACTGTCCAGGGTTATGTTGAAATAAATTTTCTCCACAAAATGTGTGTCTAATTAATGAAATGTCAACTTTATTTATTTCTAGGTAGCAGTTTGGTTTTTTCACCATTGCAAATGAGAAGAATTAAAATTTCCAGTTAAAATGGCAGTGAACTTTTATTTTTGTTGAAAACTTAAGGAAAGAGTTTCAGTCTGTTTTACTCACATTATTTCATTTGATCTTAGAAGAAGGGCTGAATCCCTGCATTATCTGTTTGTTTGCTGTTTTCCGAATAAAATGCAATAAATATTTTCTCCATTTGAGATGATCAGATTATTAGATTATTTCAACTAAGAAGGAAATTTCTTTCCAAAACCTGGACAAATTAGCCATTCAACACCTGCTTTATTCTATTGTCTTAACTCCCTAGCAAAGCAGGAAAAAAAAAATGCCTTTTCAGAAAAGAACTTATCAGAGCTCAGAGTTACAGGGATGGTCTTTGTCATTCCACCTCTATTCATATTTCATTTCCTAAATTAGACATTTGTCACAAACCCTAATGAAATATTAAGAGCTCTCAGACCCAGATGCAGAAGAAAGCATAAAATGGTGGTTGTCACATCATCTTTGTTACTAGTGCTGGAGGAAGAAAATGCAGTCTATTACTGAGATTATTTCTGTCCTCCCTTCTTCCAGGAGGAAAGAAGAACCATGGAGCTTATGTGTACCCAGTAGATCATTAATTTTTAGTGTTAATTGATTCCATTACAATCGGTTGCTGAAATAAGCAAATCTTGGGAGATAAATAATATTTTGCTGTCAAAGCATGATGTAGGCTGACTTAAAAATAGGAAAAATGAAATAAATAATATTCTGCTGAAAAAATAGTTTGTTTTCAGTGCATTGATTCAGGTTTTTATTTTTTAGTTTTGATGCTGTGCTGCGAGAGTCACCTAAATAGAATTGGCAGTGATGAAACATTGGCCCGTCTTAGCCTCTTTCTAACGTCGGTGGCACAAGATACTGAGAGTCATAGCAGCAGGGTGATGTTTGCTTTGAAAATGTGCATCCACATTTTATTGTGTCTGATTTTCAAGCCCTACTTAGGAATGATGAGTGCTTAGTACGGGATTTATCTGCCTAAGCCTTCTGAGTTGATTTTTTTAAAAAGAAAAGGAAAATTGAAATGGCTTGAAAAAGAAGCATTTCTTTCACACTGATATGTTTCCACTCTCTTTTAAAAAGAGTGGGAGTGGGAATACTCCCCAGAGTGACTCATTAGATACCATTGTGGATGATTTTGGTGAACACTGATACATTATAGCAAAGCAGCACTTCAGTGTGTATAGCAGGATGGAGTCGGACTACTTAGCTTGGGATCCTAGCTTTGCCTTCTCTGACTGTATGACCTTGGACAAGGCACTTAAACCCGCTAACCCTGTTTGTTTTGCCATAAAAATGAGGTTAATAATGCTTTATACCCCCCATATAGGATCATTTTGAGGCTTTAATGAGACATTACATCTAAAGCACTTAGAACAGTGTACTTCAAAGTAGTCAAATAATGTAAGTATTATTGCAATAACTATAGCTATTCCATGCTTATAAAATACTGTACTACCGGAATGTATCTTGTCAAAGAATTACCATGAGTTGGCAAAAAGAACATACTGGAAAAAAGAGATTTCTAATGTAAATAATAGCCTAAAGCTCTCTTGGAAAATGTAAATTCAAATTTTCCTCAGCAATAATTGTGAGATCCCCTAAAGGAATTTCCTAGGAAAGGATGATAGAATTTATGTATGTAGGTATATATGTATATATGTTTTCACTAATACTTCAAAAATGCTCCTCAACCCAAGAGCTTGTTACCTTTTTTTCTTCGTAATTATAAAACAGAGAGTAGGTTTTAATCTGGAATTTTGTTCTAGTCAGGGAAACCAGTGGACTTCTCAAGTGACAATCTGGCTTGCATGATGACTGCTGAACCTCTAGATAATCTTTTTGTACCACTCCCTTTTTCTTCTAATTGTTTTCTTCCTGTGGAGACTTATGCCTTTTACTCTCCCGAGAGAGTATAACAAGATTTTCCATACGCGTCTTGGAAACTACAAAAAGTATATTTCTCCTGGTTGTGGAACAGAAGAAGGTGGGAAACTTGGAGAAGCAGGCTTTGCCAGCCTCTGAAGCCCCCTGTTGTGCTGCTTTCTTAAGGAAAATAGGTCTGTGGTAAAGTCATAATTTGTTCCCTTCTTATTCTGAGCAAAAGTTTATTAGCTTGTGATTTAAGCAAACCATCTGGTCCTGCTGGCACTGCACACTATCAACCCCCGTGCTTTCTCCTTAGTATGTTACTGGAGGCAGTTAAGTTACATATTTGAGTCCCAGCTCTGGCCTGAGCTTTTCTGTGTTTTAAAACGTCTGCTTTTGAAAATTGTGCTGTGACCTGGAGTATATTTTTAAAGTGTGGATAATTTCTTCATTGTTTAGTGTAGGGTTTATCTCTTCTTTTCTTCTGCTCATCGGTCTTTACCCTTGTTTCTCTGGCTGTACCCAGTGCTGTACAGCTGCTCATTGGTAGGCATGAAATGGAACCAGATGATTCTAGCTGGAAGTGTTCTCCTGGATTGTGGAAACGTAACAGAAAATGAAGTAATTAAATTTGACTTTGAAACTGTTTCCCTGGCCTAGAGCCAGAGAGCAAATCAGATGATTGATGGGAAATCCTGGTTTATGGTACCATTCTTGCCTTGAATACCAAAATGCTTTAGGACTTACTTGGATATGTGTATAATCTGAGGCAGAAATACTTTGAGGGTCTGACACTCAAATGGTTGGGAAAATTAAGCAATCTTTAAGAAAATGATTTTACTAACAGAAATCTGGAAGGTAGAGATTTTTAAGTTTTTTAACAACATGTAATAGTTCTACGTATTTATGGGGTACATGTGATATTTTGATATATGTATACAATGTGTAATGATCAAATCTGGGGAACTGGGGTATCCATCACCTCTAACATCTATTATTTCCTTGTGTTGCAACATTCCAAATCTTCTCTTCTAGCTATTTTGAAATTCACAATAAATGATTATTAACTGTGGTCTCCCTACTGTGCTATTGAACACTAGAACTTACTCCTTCTAACTGTATTTTGTACCCATTAACCAACCTCCCTTCATCCCCCTCTCCCTCCTACCCTTCCCAGCCTCTGGTAACCACCGTTCTATTCACTACCTCCATGAAATCGAATTTCTTCTAGCTCCCACGTGTGAGTAGAGCAAGCAACATCTGTCTTTCTGTGCCTGGCTTATTTCACGTAACATAATGTTCTCTAGTTCATTTGTGTTGCTGCAAATGACAGGATTTCATTCTCTTTATGGCTGAATAGTATCCGTGTGTGTGTGTGTGTGTGTGTGTGTGTGTACATACCACATTTTCTTCATCCACTGATGGACCCTTAGGTTGATTCCATATTTTGGCTATTGTGAACAGTGCCACAGTAAACATGGGAGTGCAAATACCTGTTTGATATACTGATTTCCTTTCTTTTGGATATATACCCAGTAGTGGGATTGCTGGATCATGAGAGAGTTCTATTTTTAGTTATTTAAGGAAACACCATACTATTTTCCATAGTTGCTGTACTACATTCTCACTAACAGTGTATGAGTGCTCTCCCTTCTCTGCATCCTTGCCAGCATTTGTTACTTTCTGCTTTTTTGATAATAGCCATTTTAACTGGGATGAGATAGTATCTTATTGTGGGGTTTTTTTAGGAGTAGTTTGAGGGAGACAGTGTCTTGTTCTGTTACCCAGGCTGGAGCGCAGTGGCGTGATCATAGCTCACTGCAGCTGCAAACTCCTGGGCCCAAGCAACCCTCCAGAATGGCCGAGACTACAGGTGTACACTATCGTGCCTGGCTAATTTTTTGTAGAGATGGAGTCTCACTCTGTGGCCTAGGCTGGCCTCAAACCCCTCCCTCCTGCCTTGGCCTCCTGGAATTACAGGCGTGAGCCACCACTCCCAGCTTCACTGTGGTTTTGGTTTGCATTTCTTTGATGATTAGTGATGTCAAACATTTTTCATATAACTTTTGGTTATTTTTATGTCTTCTTTTGAGAAATGCCTATAGAGATCTTTTGCTTATATTTTAATCGAATTTTTTTTTGTTTTGGATGTAAGAGTTTTGAATGAAGGGTAAACTGTGTCAAACGACAGACTTGATGCTGGGAAAGTAACTTTCACAGAAACAGTTGAAGATAGTCAATAAAATTGCCTTTATATGTTGGCAGAAAGGTAAGAAATTCTCAGGTCGGGATGAACAGATAGGGAATTCAAAAATAACTACTTGATAACTATTGAACATTGGGTTTTATATCTTCATAGGATAAAAGAAAAGATCAAGGCAGCCCAAGATAGTCAAGTGGGAAACCAAATCCCTCTCACCCTTTTATAAAACAAATCCACAAAGCCCAAAATTCATTCTTTGAAAACACCAAGAAAGTCAGCTGGTCTTTGGTGAGACTAAAAGAAAAAAAGAAAGATGGCACAATGAACAATATTTATTTTAGAATGATAGAGGGTTCACAACTACTAGTCTTGTAGGTGCTAGAAAGATACAAAGATATCTTTGCCAGCACATTTGAAAATTTAGACTAAATGACCAAATGCCAAGAAAAATTGAACTTAGCAAAGCCAGCTAAATATGAAAAAGAAAACCTGAGAAAAATGAGGCAGTAATAAAAATTTTTCCTACAAATTTCAAGCCCAGAGATTTATATTGGTAACTTTTGGCAAATATACAAGGAGCAAATAATTTCAATCTTAGACACAATTTGGAAATATAAAAGAGAGGGAACAATCACTCAACAACTTATTTAATAAGGTTCACATAACTTTATATCAGAACTTTACAAGTTAATACAGGAGAAGAAAAGCTTAGGCTGGTCTCAATCCTGAACGTGTAGAAAAATTCCTAAACATAATCACCCCAATCCAAAATTAGTGTACACAAGAAAAATGTGCATGAGCAAGTTTTTTGTTGTTGTTGTTGTTGTTGTTTTGTTTGTTTGTTTGTTTTTTTGAGACGGAGTCTTTCTCTGTCCCCCAGGCTGGAGTGCAGTGGCGCAATCTCGGCTCACTGCAAGCTCCACCTCCCGGGTTCACGCCATTCTCCTGCCTCAGCCTCCCAAGTAGCTGGGACTACAGGCGCCCGCCAACACGCCCAGCTAATTTTTTGTATTTTTAGTGGAGACGGGGTTTCACCGTGTTAGCCAGGATGGTCTTGATCTCCTGACCTCGTGATCCGCCCTCTTCGGCCTCCCAAAGTGCTGGGATTACAGGCTTGAGCCACCGCGCCCGGCCACAAGTTTTATTCCAAGAGTTCAAGGTTGGCTTAACAGTAGAAAACTACTATAATCCTGGCTGGACGCGGTGGCTCACGCCTGTAGTCCCAGCACTTCGGGAGGCCAAGTCGAGTGGATCACTTGAAGTCAGGAGTTCAAGACCAGCCTGGCCAATGTGGCAAAACCCCGTCTCTACTAAAAACACAAAAATTAACCAGACGTGGTGGTGCCTATATGTAATCCCAGCTACTTGGGAAGCTGAGGCAGGAGAATTGCTTGAACCGGGGAGACGGAGGTTGCAATGAGCTGAGATCACACCACGGCACTCCAGCCTGGGCAACAGGGCAAGACTCCGTCTCAAAAAAAAAAAAAAAAAAAAAAAAGGAAAACTAATTACTATAATCTACCACAGTAAAAGATGATAGAAGAAAAGTTAAGGGGTCATCTCAAGAAATGCAGAAAATTTACATTCATTTATAATTTTCAAAAATTCTTAACTACCCAGCAATACAAGGGAATTTCCTTAACTTAATAAAGGGTATCTGTTAAAAATTACACTACTTATAGATAAAACTTATAAAGGATTCTTTTTAAAGATAGGAATAAAATAGAATGCATGCTATCACCATGTCCGTACAGCATTGTAGTAGTCATTCTAGATTATGCAGCACGGCAAGTGAAAGAAATGAATATTGTAAGAATTACAAGAAAAGAAAGAAAACTATCATATTTGTCTATATAGTAAACTTCAAAATCTGTCAGTAAGTAAGAGCATTTAAGAAGACTGCTAGATACAGAATCAATATAAAAAATTCAATTTCCATAATCTGCACTAAACAGAAAATTTACATTTTTTCTATAAACGATACTACTTACTAGAAAATTAAGAAGCATATAAAGTACCTAGGAATAAATATTATTAGGCTGTTTAACATTTTAATGAGAAAAATTATTAAACTTTATGAAAGATATTAAAGTTCTAAAAGTATATCTAGTTCATTACCTATTCTAGAACAGCACCTGGCATATGATAAAATCTAAATATTTTTGCAGAAGTTCAAAAATAGCTAAGATGCTCTTGAAGAGAACAAGCTGAGACTTATTTTATTAGATATCAAGCCTTATAAAGTGATAATAATTAAGATAATGAATGTGGTATTGGTACAGGAATAGGCAAAAGAGTGGATAATAGAAAGTGCAGAAATATCCATGCTTATGAGTATACTTGATATATATCAAAGGTTAAGATAGAATAGATTTTTAAATAAATGGTACTGCACATTGGCTATCCGTATGGGGAAAAATGAAATCAGACCCCTGCCTCATACCGTATACAAAAATGAATTCCAGATAGATTAAGGACTAAACATGAAAAGCAATACTTTAAAACTCTTACAAAGTTTATCAATCAGATATCGTATAACGAACAATCACAAAATATCGGTAGCATATTGTGATGTGTTAACTGTATATGTTGACTTGACTGGCTACAGGGTGCCCGGATACTTGCTCAGACAGTATTCTGGGTGTTTCTGTGAGGGTATTTGGGGATGAGATTAACATTTAAGTCAGCAAAATTGAGTAGAGCGGATTGCCCTCCCTGATGTGGATGGGCCTTATCCAATCAGTTAAAGGCCTGAGTAGAACAAAACTCTGATCTTTCCCAAGTGAGAGAGAATTCCTTCTGCCTAACTGCCTTCAAACTGAGACATTAGCTTTTCCTTGCATTCATTCAGACTCAGACCGAAACCCTGGCTCTTCCTGGGTCTGGAGCCTGCTAGCCTTCAGTCTGGAACTATACCGTTGGCTCTCCTGGTTTTTCAAGCCTTTGGATTTGGGTTGGAACTATGCCATCGGCTTTCCTGGGTCTCCAGCTTGCCAGCTCACCCTATAGATCTTGTGATTTATGAGCCAGTTTCTTATAATGAGTCTTTATTTACACATATACACTCTGTTTCTCTGGAGAATTCTGGCTAAGGTACATATAATACCAAGCATTTATTTCTCATTCACCTACATGGAGGGTGAGCATGATTGGCTCTGAGTTAGGTTTTAACTTGGGTGGCTTTGATCCACGTGGCTCCTTCTGGGGCCCAACTGAGGGGCAGCAGCTATGCAAAATGTTGTTCCCCTGGCAGTGGTAGAAATGCAACTCAGCCACTCAGACTGTAAGCCTCAGCTTCTGTCAGATCTGCAAACATCTCTTTACCCAAAGCAAGTCACATAGCCTAGCCAAAGGTCCTCAGGGTACTTTGCCCATCATAAGCCCCTAGCAAGGATATAGATGTACATTTTTATTATAAAGGAATGAATAATTGAGACCACTAATTTAGTCTACCAATGAAACCAGTATAAAAGTAGGAAATATGACTTTGAGTACAAGAAAGGATTTGTTAAACAGAATGTAAATGTCACACATTCTAAAATAAATGTCTGATAAATTTGAATATATTAATATATGGTATAGTTGTGCATTGCTTAACAACAAAGACTTTAATTACATCCGAGAAATTCATTGTTAGGCAGTCTTCCTTGTGCAGACATCATAGAGTGAACTTACACAAATCTAGATGATATAGTCTACTACACACCTAGGCTATAGGGTATAGCCTTTCACTTCTGGGCTACAAGCTTGTAGAAAGCGTTACTGTACCGAATAATGTAGTAGCACAAAGGTAAGTGTTTTAGTATTCAAACATCTAAACATAGAAAAGTACAGTAAAAGTACAATATAAAAGATTTTTTAAAAGATAATCTGTTAAGGAAACAGCATGAGTGGAGCTTGCGGGACTGCAAGTTGCTCTGGGTGAGTGGTGGGTGACTGTGAAGGCCTAGGATATTACTATACACTGTTGTAGATGTTATAAACACTGAACACTTAGGCTACACTATGCTTATTTTTTAAATGTTTTTCTTCCTTCAATGATAAATTAACCTTAGCTTACTAAGCTTACTTTTTTTGTTTGTTTCTGAGATGGAGTCTTGCTCTGTCACCCAGGCTGGAGTGCAGTGGCACGATCTCAGCTCACTGCAAGCTCTGCCTCCTGGGTTCACGCCATTCTCCTACCTCAGCCTCCCGAGTAGCTGGGACTACAGGCGCCCGCCACCACGCCCGGCTAATTTTTTGTATGTTTTAGTAGGGACGGGGTTTCACCGTGTTAGCCAGGATGGTCTCGATCTCCTGATCTCGTAATCCGCCCGCCTCAGCCTCCCAAAGTGCTGGGATTGCAGGCATGAGCTACCATGCCCAGCCGCTTACTTTTTTATTTTATAGACTTAAAAATTTTTTTAAAGCTTTTTGACTCTTTTTTTTATAGTATTATAGTAATAACTTAGCCTAAAACACAAAATAACTTAGCCTAAAACACAAACATATTGTACTGCTGTACAAATACATAAATAAATTTTCTTTATATCTTTATATAACCTTTTTTCTATTTTAAAAAATTTTTACTTTTTTATGACCTTTTAAAACTTTTTTTCCCGAAACTAAGACATAAGCACACACGTTAGCCTATGCCAACGCAGGGTCAGGATCATCAGTATCACGATGTTCCACCTCCAGATCTTGTCCCACTGGAATGCCTTCAGGGACAGTAACACACAGGGAGCTGTCATCTTCCTAGGACATCAGTGCCTTCTGGATACTTGCTGAAGGACCTGCCTGAGGCTGGTTTACAATTAACTTAAAAAAATAAGTAGAAGGAGTACACTCTGAAGTAATAAGTATAGTACAATAAATACATAAACCAGTAACAGTTCATTATCACTGAGTATTGTACATAATTGTATGTGCCATACTTTTATATAACTGGCAGTGCAGTAGGTTTGTTTAACCAGCGTCACTACAGACACGTGAGTAATGCATTGTGACGGCAGCAACATCACTAGGCAATAGGAGTTTTTCATCTCCATTATAATCTGATGGGACCACCATCATCTATGCGGGCCATTGTTGACTAAAGCATTACATAGTATGTAACTTTATTTTTGATTATCAGAAACCAGTAGAATGGAAAGAAAAAGCCATAAACTGGAAGAATAAATTTGCTAAACATGTAGTTGATAAAGGGTTGTTATCTAGAATATATGTTCATTAATATGTTTATAACTCCTTTAAATCAACAAGACTAAGGAAAACAAGCTGTTGGTGGTGTGTGGGGATAGATGTGGCTAGGAATTTGAAGGAAGGAGAAGTATAAATGGTTCCTAAACAAATAAAACGTGAAACTTCACTGATTATTATTTAGATGATTAAATACTTTGACAAAAGATTAATTAATAAATGTATAATGAAGATTTCTATCAGGCTGGGTGTGGTGGCTCATGCCTGTAATCCCAGCACTTTGGGAGGCCGAGGCGGGCAGATCACCTGAGGTCAGGAGTTCAAGACCAACCTGGCCAACATGGCAAAACCCTGTCTCTACCAAAAATACAAAAATTAGCCTGGTGTGGTGGTGGGCACCTGTGATCCCAGCTACTTGGAGGGCTGAGACAGGAGAATTGCTTGAACCCAGGAGGCAGAGGTTGTAGTGAGCCGAGGTCACACTACTGCACTCCAGCCTGGGCAACAGAGCAAGACTCTGTCTAAAAAAAATTTAATTAATTAATTAAAATAAATATTTATATCATACTGCTGTCACCTGAACCCACTAATCAATGTTATTGTTAAAAATGGGAAAGAAAACCAGTTATGTATCTCGTGTGATATACTATGACTACACAGCCTTACTTATGAAATATTACTGTCAAAAAGACCAAAAATACTGAACAAAAATCTAACGAAGACTTAACGCCTTTAAATCTTTCAGTTTACAAGAAAAATGAGGACAAGAGGAACAGATTAAATGGCACCATTAAGAAATAGGCAACAAAGGCCGGGTGCGGTGGCTCATACCTGTAATCCTAGCACTTTGGGAGGCCAAGGCAGGCAGATCCCATGAGGTCAGGAGTTCAAGACCAGCCTGGCTAACATGGCAAAACCCTGTCTCTACTAAAAATACAAAAATTAGCTGGCGATGGGGTGGCTAAGGCACGAGAATCGCTTGAACCTAGGAGGTGAAGGTTGCAGTGAGCCGAGATTGCACCACTGCACTCCAGCCTGGGCGATAGAGTGAGACTCTGCCTCAAGAAAAAAGAAATAGTCAGTGGAATCCAGAATGTGGCACATAGTACAGGACAAGTGACCCAGTGTCATCAGGAAGTTAATGCCATTAAGAAATTAGAAGTATGAAGTACTGGGGCATCTGTCCAAGCACCATTTGTTCAAATGAATATTCTTTCCCCATTGAATTGGCTTAGTACCCCTGTCAAAATTACGACCTAGAAAGTTAGGATTGATTTCTGGACTCTCAATTCTTTTCCATTGATATCTTTGTCCGTCATTAAACCAGTACCAACCCAGAAGCTTTGTAGTATGTTTTGAAGTATGAGTACCCCTCCAGCTTTGTCTTTTTCAAGATGTTTTTGGCTATTCTGGCTCCTTTTTATTTCTATGTGAATTTGAGAATCAGCTTGTCAATTTCTGCAAAAAAACGACAGCTCAGATTTTTATAGAGATGATGTTGAACCTGTAGATCAGTGTAGATTATGTTGAACCTGGAGAGTATTGACCATCTTGACAATATTAAGTCTCATCCATAAGCATAAAGATTCCATTTATTTAAGTCTTTCATTTCTTCCAACAATGCTTTGTCATTTTCAGTATATACATCTTATATTTCATTTGTTAAATTTATGCCTAGATATTTCATTCTTTTTTATGTTATTTTAAATGGAATTGTTTTCTTAATTTCATTTTCATTGCTGTGTATGGACATACAGTTAATTTTTGTATATTGCTATTGTGCCCTGCAACATTTGAACGCTCATTTATTGTAAGTGATTTTTAGTGGATTCTTTAGGATCATTCTGTGTGCAAGAGCATGTCATTGTAAACTAAAGACAGTTTATGTCTTCCTTTCTAATGTGGATCCTTTTAATTTTTTATGTGGCCTAATATCGCTGGCTATTATGTCTAGTACAGTGTTAAATTGAAATGATAACAGTAGATATTCTGGTCTTGTTCTTGGTCCTAGTCTTAGAGGGAAAACGTTCAGCCTTTCATCATTAAGGATGATGTTACCTGTGGGTTTTTCATAGATGCCCTTTGTCAGTTGAGGAAGTCCTCTTCCACTCCTAGTTTGTTGAGTGTTTTTAGCATGAAAGGATGTTAGAACTTGTCAAACTCTTTTTCTCCATCGATTGAGTTGATCATAGAGTTTTTTTTCCTGGATTCTATTAATACAGTATATTATTAATGTGATATCCAGTAGCCTTGAGTCCATTTAGTGCTGCTTTAAAGGAATGCCTTAGGTGAGGTAATTTATGAAGAAAAAGGTTTCTTTTGCTCATGATTCAGGATGGCTTGAAAGTTCAAGAACGGGTATCTGTACCAGGTTTGGGCCTCAGGGTGTTTCCACTCATGGTGGAAGGTGAAGCGGAGCCAGCTTTTGCAGAGATCTTATGGTGAGAGAGGAGGCAAGACAGACGGGGTGGTGCCATGCTCTTTTTTAACAACCAGGTCTTTCTCAGTGAACTAATAGAATGACAACTCATTCATCCCCGAGGAAGGGCATTAATTTATCCATGAGGGATCCGCCCCATGACCCACGTAACTCCCACTAGGCACCCCACCTCCAACACTGGGAATCAAATTTCAACATGAGGTTTGGAGGGGACAGATATTCAAAGCAGGCCAATTACATTGATTCATTTTTATGTGTTAAACCACCTTTGTATTCCTGGGATAAATCTCAATGTTTACATGTTTGTTGGGTTTGGTTTTCTAATATTTTGTTGAGGATTTTTGCATCTGTATAGGAGATATTCCTCTGTAGTCAGTTAGTTCCCTTCCTTCCTGGCTGGTTTTGGTATCAGGGTTTCTGTGTCCTTTTGCCATGATCCCTATTTCTCTTGCTTTCCAGCACAATATGTACAAAGTTCATCTTATAAATTTCCTGCTCCAAATCTGGACTCAGTCATTTTTCTAAGGAGCCTGTTCAGTTTAATGGCAAACCATAACCTGGGTGTAGTGTGGTCAATTGTTTTTGGCTTCTGGGAGGTGAATACACAGGTGTGTGTTTGCTCTTGGTTCTGGGATATTCACATACGGTGAGCCTTTAAAAAAAAAAATGCATCGGCCATGCGCAGTGGCTCACGCCTGTAATCCCAGCACTTTGGGAGGCCAAGGCGGGCGGATAACGAGGTCTGGAGATCAAGACCATCCAGGCTAACACAGTGAAACCTCATCTCTACTAAAAATACAAAAAAATTAGCCAAGCGTGGTGGCATGCAGCGTAGTCCCAGCTACTCGGGAGGCTGAGGCAGGAGAATTGCTTGAACCCAGGAGGCGGAGGTTGCAGTGAGTGCTCTGTCTCAAAAAAAAAAAAAAAAAAAGGCACATCAAAAAAGCATAATGTTGGATGAAATAAGAAAGAAAATGCTGTTTATATGAATTCATAAACTGATAAAAATAATCTGATTTATTTTGGCATATATACATTAGAGGTAAAAATAAAGACATGTAAGGGAATAAGTAACACTAAGAATGCTGATTACTTTTCATGGGAGATTCAGCAGGATACAGTTGCAACTGCATTTGCAAATAGTAAGTATATAGATGGGTGCTTTGCCCTTGATTCTAAAATACATGCATATGGTAGGCCCCTTTTTTTGCATGCAGTATTTTACATTGCTTATTCATAAAATTTGAGGTAGTTATATGCAATATAAAATATTGTTAAATCTTTTTTTGTGGGAGGCAAGCCACCCAGGTGCCGAGGCAGGAGACCAAAGGCACAAGCTGTTCCAGTATAAAAAAGAAAATAATTAGAATAATAAAAGTTATACTAGAAATAGGATATAGATATGATTATGTATGAATATTATAAATCATGAGCTTGTAGTGTTACTCTTTATTATTATAATAACCTCAGTTCTATAATTATAACCTAAGAAAATACCAGGCCATACAGAATTAGGAGCTGAAGGGACACTGTGAGCAGTGACCAGAAGACAAGAGTGTGAGCCCTCTGTCACGCCCGGATAAGGGCCGCTTGTGGGCTCCTTGGTCTAGCGGTAGCGCCAGTGCCTGGGAAGGCACCCATTACTTAGCAGACCGGGAAGGGGAGTCTCCCTTTCCCTGGAGGAGTTAGGGAACACTCTGCTCCACCACCTCTTGTGGGAGGCCTGACGTTAGCCAGACCTGCCCACAGTCATCCGGAGGCTTAAACGTGTCTCTGTGGTGCTGTGCTGTCAGTCGTCACGCTCCTTGTCCACTTTCATGTTCCGCCTGTACACCTGGTTCCTCCTCTTAGCAGTAGCAGAATTAGTAAAAGTATTAAAGTCTTTTGATCTTTCTGTTAAGTGCATACAAGAAATGCTGACGTATGCTGTCCTTCCTCCCCACCTCGGCTAGTTTAAAGGGAAACGCCTGCTGTCCAGTGGACACGTGACTCGCTTGACCCTGTCAATCATTTGAGATGACCCACACTTTTTACCCTGCCCCCTTGCCTAGAATACAGTAAAGAGCAGCGAGTGCAAGCATTCGGGGCCACTACCGGTCTCCGTGTCTTGGTGGTAGTGGTCTCCTGGGCCCAGCTGTCTTTTCTCTTATCTCTTGTCTTGTGTCTTTATTTCTACGATCTCTCGTCTCCGCACACAGAGAAAACCCACAGGCCTGGTAGGGCTGGGCCCTACATTTTTTCCTACAATTTATAAGTATTCTTTAAAGCTATAATATTTTGCAAAGTAGGTAGAAAGTTTCTTCTAACCATGACTTTTGAAATTCTTCTATCTTCATACTGATAAAAATGAATTTTAACCATTACAATGTATGCAAAAATCGGTTGCATATATATTATAAATGAAAACATGAAACAATAAAGAATTTGTAAGAAGAGAAGATTATTCTCATGACCTTGAAGTAGAGAAAATCTTATTCAGTATACGAAAAGCTCTGAGCATATAAGAAATATAAAGGAGAAAATTGATTAAACTCCATTAAAATTAGGAACTGCTCATTATTACAAGTGCTTTAAATAAATGTTGGTATTTTCACAGTGGCATACCATACAGTTATGATAATTGCATCACACAACCTGGATGAATCTCACAGATAGTACACTGAGTTTAAAAATCTTTAAAATTATATACTACGTAATTTCATTTGTATAAATTAAAAATAAGCAGTCAAAATTAATCTAGAGTGTTAAAAGGCAGAATAATCTTTTACTCCAGTTACTCTTTATCTGGAAGGGGGATATGCAGGTAGTTTCTGGGGTACTGGTAACGTTTAGTTTATTGTTTTATGTGCTGATTACATAGGTGTGTTCACTCAGAAAATTCTTAAAGCTGTATATTTATTATTTGTGTATTTTCCTATGTTTATTTTGTATTTTAATAAAAAGTTTCCCAAAATGTTTAAATGCATAGGAGTATGTATAGAATGGGCTTCCATTTGTGTAGAAAAAGGAGGAATAGGTTATTTGTACATGCTTGCTTGTGTATACGTAAAATATCTGTCCAAGTTATGTAAGAAAGTGACAGTGTTGGTTGCCTGGAGTGGCAAAAGACAGGATGGGAGGAAGATTTTTTTTAGATCTGTTTAAGTTCATAAAAGATGGACACATCCTATGCTTTATGTGTTGGAGCTCCTATAAATGATTCTTATCCATTACTGACTTTATGTTATAAAAACATAGCTTGGCGTATTATTTGTACCCAATTTGAGATAAAATTTTACATGAATTAAACTGGTAAAATGGAATCAATGGTATATGTTCATGTAAAGCTTGCAGATGTGTGAATACATATCCCAATATATTACATAGCAATATATTCTCTTTGTTTGTTTGTTTAGTAGAGACAGTGTTTTGCCATGTTGGCCAGGCTAGTCTCGAACTCCTGACCTCAGGTGATCCACCCACCTCGGCCTCTCAAAGTGCTGAGATTACAGGCATGAGCCACAGTGCCCGGCCGTAACAATGTATTCTTATGGCAGCTGGGACTGCGAGGGTGCTGTTAGCTGAAGACATTTAACTTGCTCACTCCTGGAAGGATAAAAAAATTCAGGTGCCAAAAAAACTAAATGCATCTGCTTACTGTCATTGTTTAACAGCTGTTACCAATCAACATGGAAACTTTGTTTAGGTATGAAGCACTAATTGCCAAGGGTCAGTGAAACAACTTTGATTTGTCATGCTGATTTTTGACTCCAGGTTTCTCTGTTTTAGCTTCACACAAATGGGGTTTATGTAGGAGTCAATGCATGTCAAATGCCCCACCTCAACCTGCCCTACCTTTTACTTCTGAAAAGACTGGCTATTACTAAGATTATCTCTTGGCAATTAACAACCTAACATAGACTCTTGTAATTGATGCAGTTGGCTGTTTGATTACATTTGCTTCTGAGTTAAAATGAACAGGTTTATTTAAATAATTCTGATTTGGTAGCCACCTGGAATAAGTGGAAATTACTGATAAAGTACTTACCTTGCTCTGTTAGTTTCTTTTCCTTATGTTTTAGCATTTTGTCTTTCTTCTCTGGTGGTTTTTTGTTTGTTGTTTTTCAGGTCTGTTTCTGTCAGGGATTTTTTTTTTCCATGTCATTTTTAAAGCATTCTGTCTCCTTTCTATCTGGTATATATATATGTGTGTGTGTGTGTGTGTGTATACACACACACACACACACACACATAACTATACAGGTATATAGGGATATATTTCCCTCCTGCCTTCCTTAGAAAAGAAACCCTACCTACCTGGATTTAGAGCAAGAAATTGTCTGAATTCTAGCAGTTTCTTTAAAAAGAAATTCTTCTTAATGATGTAAATAGGAAAATTTTAGTTTAGAGGACTAAAAATTATTCATCTATGTATAAAGGAAATCTGTTATTTGTCAAGTTTATGTCTTTTATTTCCTAAAATCATTCTGTATTTTTTTATATTTATATTTTTATTGTATTATTTCCATGGAAATTTCTGGGTCATTTCCAAAGAACTTCCTTAAAAGATATTGTCTGTGGCAGCGTGCAACTTCTTAAACTGATGACTCGTATGCCCTTGCATATATTAAGTTCTTTCTGACCTAAACTGAAAAGAATTATACTGTAGGGATGTTATTATCTGCTGTATTGATTCTTGATATATACATACACATATCTGATCCAGAAAGAGTACAGAATTTTTAATGTGTTCCTGTGTCTCTTCAATTTTCTGGACCCAGGAGTTGCCTGTTACCCAGGTCCTCTGACTTTAATTGATCAAGATATTCTATTTTTCTCTTTCCCATATTTATGGCAGGTGGAGGAATTACTGATGGCCATGGAGAAAGTAAAGCAGGAACTAGAATCCATGAAAGCAAAGCTGTCCTCCACCCAGCAGTCTCTGGCAGAAAAGGAAACTCACTTGACTAATCTTCGGGCGGAGAGAAGGAAACACTTAGAGGAAGTTCTGGAGATGAAGTAAGTGTTTGTAGTCTTATTCTTCAAGCATATGCTTAGTGGAAATACCTTTTCTCCCTGCATTCATCTTCTGGCTCTGTTTATTACCCCAATACACTTACTTAATTTTAATGCTAACTTGTATTTCTCACTCTCTAGAATAAATTTGGTCAAAGGTGGAACAAATCCTGATCAAATAGAAATATTTTTGGTTCCTCTTTAATGAATTTTAAATCCTCTGGCTTATACATATCTGTGTGTAATTACCTCTCTGAAATTCCTAAAATCTTCTGGAAAGTTCAGGCAAAATGGCAAGCTTACTGGGGAAGAGGGCTGTTGGTTCTGAAGTGGTATGAAGACTAGGCAATTTTTAAACACATTTTTTATTGTAAACATTTCCAAAGGTACACACAAGTAGAGAGAATGAACCCCCATATACCTGTCTCCAAGATTCAATACTTAGCATTTTGACACGCTGGAAGCCAAGTTTTAGAAAATTGTCATTTTTAGCAGAACTTTGCTATAAACATTTTCCTGCTTCCCCCACATTTTGTAGGTTGCTGAGACTATAAGCTGTTGTGAAGCATGTATACGTCTGCCAATACATAGTAGATGTTGCTTTTTCTTCTCAGTGACCTTCTGTCTAAAACAAATGTCTCTTTTGAAAATCCAGTTGTACCCTCTCATTTACCATTCCTAACCCTTCCCCTTACCTGAAGGCCCTACTGCTATTTTACTGAAACCAAGTCTATCCCGGGATCCCTCAGTTACCTTCGTTATGTCAGCAGTTATCTTTATTTTTGTTATCTTCTTTTCTGTCTCAGAGGATAGGTTTTTTTCTCCTTCATAAGGACAGAGTCTTATTTCTGTCACAGATTTTAAGTCCCTGCCTCAGCAGGCTTTCGCTGTCAGTTCTCTCACATAATCCTTGCTCACTTCTTCTCTGCATAAATGCACAGTCTGTCTTTGGCCTAAAATAAAATTTTTTCACTCCAACTAGTGCTTTAAACTGACATCAGTTTACTTTTCTGCTACTTTGAACTATCAATAAACTTTGAGTACCTTAATAATAGAGCTGTACAGAATCTTGCCATGATACCTTAGCATGAATTCTCATGGGACATGATGATTGCGATATTGTGACTGCAACCCAAGAATACTGAGATGTCCTCTGTGCTTTCACATTCTTGGGCTATAGTGCAAGGCTACGAGATTCTATCCTTTTAGAAAAGCATTACAAGTGATATGTCTTGGAACTAATGCGTAAGTGAAGCCGGAAGTGGATTGGCATAGGGGGAGAATTAAGAGAGGTCAGAGTTCCGAGTAGCATCATGAGAAAAAAGCTTGCAAATTTAAGTGGAGAAATTTAAGTCCTCCCTGTGGCTGTCGGCAATGACACTAGATTCTTCACTCTGTAGTCATTGGAGGACCCACCATATTTTAAAGGTTTAAATTATTCAATTATTGATCATCGAACAAGTAAAAAGACTTTACCTAGAGAACTTGAGAGGCAGAAATATGAGGGGCATGAAATGTGCAGGGAGACTGAAACATGCATATGTGTGACTCGGGAGCTAGAATAAGACAGAGTCTTCCCGGAGGAAAAGGTAGTTGGCCCATTTGTATAGAAAATTCTTCAGCAAAGCACTAGAATAGCTTTGTTTTCTGGAATAATCCTGACCTCATCAAGCCAAGAGAAATGAATTAATAGCTATTTTCCATTCCTAGTGTATATTAATGTAATTTTTGAGCGTCTGTTACAGATAAATGGTGACCGTAAGTTTGGGGAGACGTAAAACGGTTCGCTTGGTAGCCTGCCAGTGGTGCATTAGAAACATTTGCGTTGGTTAGCCAGCCCTGAAGAGAAGGAACGTTTTTATTGGCAGATCTGACAATGGTTCTTCTCTTCCTTATGCTGTGGTTTTGTTAACCATTACTTTTTTATTCTGCTTTTATGTTAGCCTTTTTCCCTTAAGAAAGAAGGGATAAAAGGGAGCAGGGGAAAAATAATAAAATAACAACTGTAATAACTGTAATAAATTTTAAGTATCAGTTGAGGTCATAAGGTTCACTGTTAAGAATTGTAGATGAGCTAGTTCATTCGTCACTGCCCTGCATTCAAACTCCTCCTGCAGTCCCACCCTACATTAGGATTCAGAATAAATTTTACAAGATCCATTTTTTATTTTTAATAAAATTTTTATTAAGCTGTGAATTTGACTGCCCTGACAACTGGTTTGTTCAGGGAAGGGGTGGCAGAGCTCTTTGGTTTCATTGAGAGTTTAGAGCTATTCAATATGTAGCCTCCTATATGCAGGCAGTTAGTTGTAAGTCATTTAAAGAATGAAACCAACGAGGAGACGTTAAATCACTATGCTCATTGGGAGCTTAAAAAATAAATAAATATGATTTAAAAGATGATGTCAACACCGGTGAAAAATGAAAAATATTAGAATCTCCTGAACTGACTAGACTAGACAGACATGTTTAGAAGACTGGTCTTCTCTGGAAACAAGTAAAGCTGGCGGCGAAATCCAAATATCTCTGTGTAAAATTATATACTCATGAGATGCTTTCCGGCCAAAAAAAGGTCTCCCAGAAACAGAATAAATTGTCATATGTACCTAAGAAGAGTCCAGTACTAAATTCTGACATTTCAAAAATTATTGACTGTTAAGAGAGAAAAGTAGAGTACAATTGTGATTAAGAGAGCTGTTAACAAGCCGGGCACGGTAGTTCACACCTGTAATCCCAACACTTTGGGAGGCCGAGGCAGGTGGATCACCTGAGGTCAGGAATTCTAGACCAGCCTGGCCAACATGGTGAAACCCCGTCTCTACTGAAAATACAAAAAATTGGCTGGACGTGGAGGCTCACGCCTGTAATCCCAGCACTTTGGGAGGCTGAGGCCGGTGGATCACAAGGTCAGGAGTTCGAGACCATCCTGGCCAACATGGTGAACCCTGTCTCTACTAAAAGTACAAAAATTAGCTGGGTGTGGTGGTGCACACTGTAATCCCAGATACTCTGGAGGCTGAGGCAGGAGAATCACTTGAATCTGGGAGGCGGAGGTTGCAGTGAGCCGAGATTGTGCCATTGCACTCTAGCCTGGGTGACAGAGCAAGACTCCATCTCAAAATAAAAAAAAAAATTAGCCAGGCATGGCTGGGCATGGTGGCTCATGCCTATAATCCCAGCACTTTGGGAGGCCGAGGCGGGCAGATCACGAGGTCAGAAGATCAAGACCATCCTGGCTAACACAGTGAACCCCGTCTCTACTAAAAATACAAAACATTAGCAGGGCGTGGTGGCGGGCGCCTGTAGTCCCAACTACTCGGGAGGCTGAGGCAGGAGAATGGCATGAACCCAGGAGGCGGAGCTTGCAGTGAGCCGAGATCGTGCCACTGCACTCCAGCGTGGGCAACAGAGCAAGACTCTATCTCAAAAAAAAAACAGAAAACAACAACAACAAAAATTAGCCAGGCGTGGTGGTCTATGCCTGTGAACCCAGCTACTCAGGAGGCTGAGGCAGGAGAATCACTTGAACCCAGGAGGTGGAGGTTGCACTGAGCCGAGATCATGCCATTGCACTCCAGCCTGGGCAAAAAGAGTGAAACTCTGTCTCAAAAAAAAAAAAAAATTGTGGGGTTGTTCACATTCAAAAAAAATCTCATTAGGGATTTATGACATAGTGTTCCAAATTAACCACAAAATTGTAAATAGTTATCCAAATTATATCCTAGTAACAATTTAGGGGGGAAAATAAAAATGAAAATGCATTCTTAGTTACATAAGAGCATGTTTACTCTTCACAGAGCCATATTTATTTATCCTTCCACCAAAAGCCATTTTTTTTTAAAGTCTGTAGACATATGATAAAGGACTTTTAGTGGACTTGGAAGCATTTTTCACAATGGGCTAGAATACTGAGGTTGAATGTTATGTAGGAAACCCACATAAATTAATATAAAATTATTTTACACTTGAAAAAGAAAACAATATGTTGTATAGTATAGCTATAAACAAATAGCATTGGTGGGTCTGGGACTAGTTAAAATTATAAAGCAAAGTTTCTATCTACAATCAACTATCCCTTGGGACTCCTCCTCAGTTTTGCTTAACTTTCTCATTCTGCCCCCCTTTTCTCTGCCCTAATATTCAGTGCTTTTATACGGCCCACTCTATAGAAATTTCTTTACTTTTTTGTGACCTGAATTGGAATAAGTTACAAATAACCCTAAATGTTCTTTGCCTTTCTCCTTCTTTAAATTTTAAACTTATTCCACATTTTAGCTTTTTAAGATCAGACATAACTTCCAAATAGAAGAAACCATGTTTAAAAAAAAAAATCCATGCTTTCTAATCATTTTTTTATGTAAAAAGCCTCAAGTGGCTGGAATAAGGTCTAAATAACAAATAAAGAACTAAACTTTTCAGGTAAAGGCCCCGAAAGTCCCTCTTGTTTTCAGCTTTCAAAATTCTTTCTCTGTCTCTATCAATATATGGTTCACATGTAAAAATGTGCTTACCTGTGTAGGGATGAAATTGAGACTGTCTGTCATCTACTCCTCACAAGAGGAAAGAAGTGAGATTATTGTCCTACTTTTTCCTTGTCTTTTCTTTTTTTCTCTGTTGGAGGTATAGGATCAACCCTGATCCCTTTTGTTAAATATAAATGAATCATTTAAAAGGTTAATTATTGCAGGTAGGTAACCTGATGCCTTAACCTAATTGCAATACCCATTTGAAGAAAATCTGATATATAATTTACCAATATGTCAGGTTTTTTTGGTTTTGTTTGGATTTTTGATGTTTTTGTTTTTTGTTTTTTGTTTTTTAATTTTCCTTTCAGGACCATCTTTTTCATTGTCCTCCAGAGTGTACCCTATAGGTAGCTACTCACTCTCCAAATAGGTAAAACTCCCCTCAAGCTGTGGATGTCAAAGATAGTAATCTATCCATTTAATCATAAGCTTTTCTTACAGAAGTTACTGAACAAAAGAGGATTAAAAGATGCTCTGTGTAGCAAATGATTTGCTTACATTTTGAGCCAGTTTGCTTACCTGTGAAGCAGGCATAATAATACCTAGACCCACCTCATGAAGTTGTTGTAAGGATCAAATGAGATTAAAAAAAACATGTTGAAGTTGGTAAAGCTGAATGTTTGCAAAGCATGATATTTACAGGTGAAAATCCAATTTGTACTTTTGTGTTTGTACCTGAAGAAATCACTTAACTTTTCAGGTTTGCAGTTTTCTCACTCAGATTCGAAAGGGTTCCCTAAATCTCTAAGGTCCCCCATCGATTTTAAAATTGTGTACTTCTTTGGTCAGATGACCTCCTGAGGTCCCCTGATTCTGTAGTTGTAAATGTCCTGTGTAAATCAGGAAGTAATTCATATACAAACAGTATACTGAGAAGAAGTTGGAGGCCAGATAGCATGATTCCTGGCTGAGGACTAGGCTACGTGTTCACTGAATGAGACTGCCCAAGGCTTACCAGAGATTAGATGCTGCAGAATGAGAGTGGAATTGTAGTATTAGAGATAGAGCAGTGGGGAATCTGGAGTTCCAACCCAGTCAGCATGGAGAAATCCTTGCTAACTTCAGTTATCTAGCTGAGATAACAAAAAAGATAGGTTTTAGGAACAAGGACCATGCTCTAATGTAAGGCCTACTCTAGACCCAGGCTAAGACTAGTGAAACAAGGCCTCAGTTAAGTGTTACAGGGTAGACCAAATTTGGACGATGAGTCTCACTGAGATAGAGAAGCCTGGGAAATATCCTGAGCTGTCAGCAGATCAGCATATGAAAGGTTAAATCCAGACCTGGCACAGAATCGGGAACATACGATCTATGGAGCAGAAAAGGAGCGTGCTGTAGAAATCACCTCTGACTAGTCCTTTGGTTTAACAGAAGAAACTAAATTCACCCTAAAAATATACATCAGAGGATTAAAGAAAATGTCATGTTGGTGATGGCATAGATAGGAAATCTCAACAGAGAAAGGAAGACTGTTTTAAAATGGAAATTTGACCTAGTGAGAACTTGTCTCTCCAAAAATTTGTTTAAATATCAGCCAGGTGTGGTGGTGCACACCTGTAGTCCCAACTACTTGGGAGGTTGAGGTGAGAGGATCGTGTGAGCCTGGGAGATTGAGGCTGCAGTGAGCTTTGAATGTGCCACCATACTCCAGCCTGGGCAACAAAACGAGACCCTATCTCAAAAAAGTAATAATCATAAAATGAAAATGGAAATGTGATAATTGAAATAGAAATGAAAAGTTTATTGGATAGTCTTTTTTTTTTTTTTTTTTGAGATGGAGTTTCGCGCTTGTTGCCCAGACTGGAGTGCAGTGGCACCATCTCGGCTCACTGCAACCTCTGCCTCCCGGGTTCAAGCAGTTCCCCTGCCTCAGCCTCCCAAGTAGCTGGGACTACAGGCATGCACCACCACAGCCAGCTAATTTTGTATTTTTAGTAGAGGCGAGGTTTTTCCATGTTGGTCCGGCTGGTCTCAAACTCCCGACCTCAGGTTGGCCTCCCAGAGTGCTGGGATTACAGGCGTGAGCCACCACGCCTGGCCTATTGGATAGTCTTAATGGCAAATTAGAGCTGTCAAAAGAAAGAGTCAGTGAACTTTAAAATAGATCAATTGAAATTATTCAATCTATATAACAGGGAGTGACAGGATTTTTACTGAATGAACAGAGCCTCAATGACACGTAGGACAATTTCAAATGGGTTAACATACATGTGGACCACTAGAAGGATAAAAGAGTGAGAATGAAGCAGATGAAAGATAGTTTTTAAAAATGGCCAACATATTTCTCTAATTTAATTTGAAACCATAAATCTCTGATTCACAAATCCCAGAAACTAAGTGAAACCAAGCAGGATAAATACACAAAATAAAAAATCACAACTAGAAATATCATAATCCAGTTGCTGGAAACAAAATATGCAGAGAAAAATAAAAGCAGCCTAAGAAAAAAGGCACAGTGCATAAAGGGAAACCATGATAGCTGAGTCCTTATCAGAAGCAGTGAGGACCTGAAGACAATGGAACTTCATTCAGGGTAGTAAACAAACAAAAAAAAAATTAGCCTAAAATTCTGTAACCAAAGAAAAAGATCCTTTAAAAACTAGGATTAAATAAAGACAATTTCATATAAACAAATATGAAAAGAATTCATCTCTAGAAAGCACTCTACAAGAAATGCTAATGGGTGTTCTTCAAGCTGAAGGGAGATGAATCCAGATGGGAGCATGAATCTACAGGAAGGAATGAAGAACACCAGACATGGGCCGGGCACTGTGGCTCATGCCTGTAATCTCAACACTTTGAGAGACCAAGGTGGGAGGATCACTTGAGTCCAGGAGTTTGAGACCAGCCTAGACAACATGACGAAACCCTGTTTCTACAAAAAAAAAACAAACAAAAAAATTAGCTGAGGATGGTGGCTCATACCTCTTGTTCCAATTACTTGGGAGGCTGAGACTGAGGATTCCTGAGCCCAGGACACAGAGGCTGTAGTGAGCCAAGATCACGCCACTGCACTCCAGCCTGGGTGATAGAGTGAGACTCTGTCCCCCCACCAAAAAAAAAACACAGACATGGTAAATCAGTTGATACATATAGAAAATGTATTTTTTCTTCTCAGAATTCCCTTAAAAGACAACTAACCATTTAAAGCAAAAATAACATGATGAGTTGGCATTTATAATATGTGTAAAAGTGAAAGATAGGACAACAGTATCCCAAAATATTAGGAGGTAGAATTGTAAGGTTGTTACGTTCGTGAAGTAGAAAATATGAAGTGTTGACTGGGCATGGTGACTCATGCCTGTGATCCCAGTGCTTTGGGAAGCTGAGACTGGAGGATCACTTGAGCACAGGATTTTGAGTTTACACTGAGTTCTGTTTGTGCCACTGCACACTAGCATGGTTGACAGAGTAAAACCCTGTCTCTAACAAAAAAAAAGAAAGAAAGATAGATAGATTATGAAGTGTTAGATGTGAAGTAGTACAATTTCTAATCTAAATAGACTTTGATAAGGTGCATGTTGTTAGCTGTAGAGCAACTACCAAAATAATAACAACAAAAATTTTAAAAACCCTGAAGAGCGGCCAGGCACCATGGCTCATGCCTGTAATCCCAGCACTTTGGGAGCCCAAGGCAGGCAGATCACTTGAGGTCAGGAGTTTGAGACCAGCTTGGCCAACATGGTGAAACCCCCGTCTCTACTAAAAATACAAAAACTAGGCGGGTGTGGTGGCGGGTGCCTGTTATCCCAGCTACTCGGGATTCTGAGGCAGGAGAATTGCTTGAACCTGGGAGACAGAGGTTGCAGTGAGCCAAGATGGCACCACTGCACTCCAGCCTGGACGACAGAACGAGACTCTGTCACAAAAAAAAAAAAAAAGCAAAGAAAAATCACCTGAAGAGCTAATAGAGGAAATAAAGTGCAATGCTAAAAGTTGTTTCATATGTCCAACCAATAAAGGCAGAAAAGGAACAACGAATAAACAAAGAACAGAAACAACGAATGACATAAATTCAACCATATCAATATTTATGGCAAAATGAAATATAGTAAACACACGAAGTAAAGGACAGGGATATTAGAATGGATGTATTAGAAAAAAAAAAAAGCAAGGCTCAACTGTATGCTGTACATAAGACCTGTACTATCATAAACACTGGCTGGAATTAACGGAAAAAGGTAGTTCTTGGAAATAGTAATCCTAAGAAACCTGGCATAGCTATATTAATATCAGACAAAGGAGACTTCCAGACAAAGAGTATTCCCAGAGATAAAAAAGAGCATATCATAAAGATAAGGGGGACAACACATCCAAATGACATAATAATCCTAATAAATATATATCTAATAGAGCTTCAAAATTCATGAAGGACAGACTGACAGAACTGAAGGTAAAACAAATCTGTGGTCACCAGTCATTACTGGGGATTTTGACCTCTATTCCTTAGAAACTGATAGAATTAGTAAACAAACAAGAGCAATCAGAAATATAGAAGATCTAAAGACTATTAACTTATTTAACATTGATAGAATACTACATCTAACAACTGAAGAAAATATATGTTTTTTAAGTGCATATGGAAGTTTCACAGATACAGACCATATGCTGGGCCTTAAAAGTAAGTCTCAGTAAATTTCAGAAGACTGAGATATGTTGAAGTTGTTCTCTAACCATAGTAGAATTCAGTTAGAAGTTAATAAGATACTTAGAAAATGTTTGGAAGTTAGATAACATAATTCTAAATACCATGGCTTAGAGAAGAGGAATATTAGGAATCATTTTGAACTGAATGAAAATTCAAATGTGAAATTTTGTGTTTCACAGTTGAAAAAGTGGTTAGAATGAAATTTTTACCCTTATATACCTATATTAGAAAAGAAGAAAAGTTGAAATTCATTGATCTTAGTTTCTACACTAAGGTACCAGAAAAAGAAGCAGAGTAAACCATAGTAAGTAGGATAACAGAAATAGTAAAGATAACAGAAATCAAACACATAGAAGACAGAGAATCAACAGAGAAAATTCACAAAATTCATAACTGTGGTTCTTTAAAGAATTAAAAAAAATTGATAGGTCCCTACCAAATGGATCAAGGGAAAAAGGAAAGCACATGAATTGCCAATACCTGGAATGAGAGAGGGGTAATCACTTCAGTTTCTAAAGACATGTAAAAAGATAAGAGAATATTTTGAGCAACCTTATACCAATAAATTTATTAAATAGACAAATTCTTTGAAAGATACAATTTATTAAAACTGGCTCAAGAAGGAATAGAAAATTGCACAGGCCTTTATCTGTTAAAGAAATTGAATTTGTCATATGGAACCAAAAAAGAGCCCAAATAGCCAAGGCAATCCTAAGCAAAAAGAACAAAGCTGGAGGCATTATGCTACCCAACTTCAAACTATACTACAGGACTACAGTAACCAAAACAGCATGGTAGTGGTCGTAAAGCAGACACACAGAGCAAAGGAACAGAATAGAGAACCCAGAAATAAGGCTGCACACCTACAACTATCTGCTCTTCCACCAACCTGACAAAAACAAGCAGTGGGGGAAAGGATTCCTTATTCAATAAATGGTCCTGGGATAACTGCCTAGCCATATGCAGAAGATTAAAACTGGACTCTTTCCTTACACCATAAACAAAAATCAACTCAAAATGGATTAAAGACTTAAATGTAAAACCCAAAACTATAAAAACCCTGGAAAACAACCTAGGCAGTACCATGGGCACAGGCAAGGATTTCATGACAAAGATGCCAAAAGCTGTTGCAACAAAAGCAAACATTGACAAATGGGATCTAATTAAAGAGATTCTGGACAGCAAAAGAAACTATCAACAGAGGAAACAGACACCCTACAGAACAGGAGATAATTTTTCCAAATTATGTGACAAAGGTTTAATATCCAGCATCTATAGGGAATTTAAACGAATTTACAAGAAAAAAAAAACCCATTAATAAATGGGCAAAGGACGTGAACAGACACTTCTCAAAAGAAGACATACATGTGGCTAATGAGCATATGAATAAAAGCTCAAAGTCACTGATAATTAGATAAAATGCAAATCAAAACCGCAATGAGGTACCATCTCATGCTAGTCGGAATGGCTGTTACTACAAAGTCAAATAACAGATGCCGGTGAGGTTGCAGAGAAAAAGGAACTCTTATACATTATCGGTGGGAGGATAAATTAGTTCAACCATTGTGGAAGACAATGTGGCGATTCCTCAAAGACCTAAAAACAAATACAGTTTGATCCAGCAATCCCATCACTAGGTATATACCCAAAGGAATATCAGTCATTCTGTCATATGTACATCATGAAATACTACTCAGCCGTTAAAAGTAATGAAATAATGTTTTTTGCAGCAGCTTGGATGGAGCTGGAGGCCACTATTCTAAGTGAAGTAACACAGGAGTTAAAAACCAAAAGCCTTATGTTCTCACTTAAAAGTGGGAGCTAAGCTATGAGTATTTAAAGGCATACAGAGTGACATAATCAACTTTAGAGACTCCGAGGGGTGGGGGAGGGAAGATATGGATTAAAAAACTATATATTAAGTACCATGTATATCTAGTACTCAGTTGATGGGTGCACTAAAATCTTAGAATTCACCGCTATATAACTCATTCTTGTAACAAAAAAACACTTACACTCCAAAAGCCATTTGAAATAAAAGAAGACACATGTACACATATGTTCATTGCAGCACTGTTCTCAGTAACAAAGACATGGAATCAACCTAAATGCTCATCAGTGGTAGACTGGATAAAGAAAATGTAGTGCCCGTACACCATGGAATATTGTGCAGCTATAAAAACAAACAAGATCATGTCTTTTATAGGAACATGGTTGGAGCTAGAAGTCATTATCCTTAGCAAACTAACGCAGGAACAGAAAACCAAATACCACATGTTCTCACAAGGGGAGCTAAATGATGGCAACACATGGACACATAGAGGGGAACAACAGACTCTGGGGTCTATTGGAGGATGGAGGGTGGGAGAAGGGAGAGGATCAGGAAAAATGACTAATGAGTACTAGACTTAATACCTGAGCGATGAAATAATCTGTACAACAAGCCTTCATGACACAAGTTTACCTGTATAACAAACCTTCGCATGTGCCCCTGAACTTAAAAATTAAGAAAAAAAAAGAAAAATTCAATTTATAATCAAAAACATTCCTACAAAGAAAACTCCAGGCCCAGATGGCTTTACTGTTGAATTCTACCAAATGTCTAAGCAAGATGTAATACCAGTCTTAGAGAAACTCATTCACAAAATAAAGAAGGCATTATACGAATAGTTACCAAGTCAGCTTAGCATTGTGACCCTCCTGCCTAAACTTGACAAAGACATTACAAAAGAATAAATTACACGTCAGTATCACTCATGAACATTGACATAAAAGTCCCTAACAAAACCTTAGCAACTTGGATTCAAGATAAATAAGAAAGCTAATATATCACAACCAGGTTGGCCTTATTTCTAGAATGCAAGGTTTGTTCAGTATTCAAAAATGAATTAAACTCACTACCTGAACAAAATACAGAAAAAAGTCCTTTAGTCACCTGAGAACATTCAGAAAAGGCTTTTAATAAAAGGCAACACCTATTTATGATAAATAGCTGACTAGAGATAGAAGGTAATTCAGCTCAAGAGCATCATGAAAAATTTACAGCTGACGTCATACCTAATGATGTAAGCTGAACCCTGAGATTGCGAAAGAGATAAAGATGTCTATATCCCCCTATTCCATACTATATTGGAGATCCTAGTAATGCAAGAAAAGAAGGAGGGAGAAAGAATAAAATTCAAAAGAAAATCCTAAAACGTATGTATTCATAAACATGGTTATTTAGGGCATTTTAGGCATAGTTTGGGGATACTGCAAGTTTTGTTCCAGGCTACTGAAATAAAGTGCATATTGTAGTAAGGTGAGTCACGCAAATTTATTAGTTTCCCAGTGCTTATAAGAGTTATATGTAAGCAGGGTGGAATGGGTCACGCCTGTAATCCCAGCACTATGGGGCCATGGAAGGTGTATTGCTTGAGCCCAGGAGTTCAGGACCAGCCGGGGCAACATAGACAGACCCTGTCTCTACAAAAGAAGAAAATAAAAAGTGGGGCATGGTGGCACACACCAGTGGTCCCAGCTACTCGGGAGGCTGAGGCGGGAGGATTGCTTGAGCCCAGAAAGTCAAGGCTGCAGTGAGCTGTAATCACGTCACTGCACTCCAGCCTGGGTGATAAAGTGAGATCTTGTCTCGAAAAGAAAAAGTTATATGTACACTATGCTATAGTCCGTTAAGTGTGCAATCGCATTGTGTCTTAAAAAATGTGCATACTTTAAAAATGCTTTATTTAAAAAAAAATTCTCCTGATCATCTTGAGCCTTCAGGGAGTCATGATCTTTTTGCTGGTGGAGGGTCCTGCCTCTATCTTCTTGATGGCTGCTGACTGATCAGAGTGGTGGTTGCTGAAGGTTCGGGTAGCTGTAGCAGTTTCTTAAAATAAGACAGTGATAAAGTTGCCACATCAATGGACTCTTCCTTTCACAAAAGATTTTTCTGAAGCGTGGAACACTGTTTGATAAGCATTTTACCCACAGTAGAACTTCTTTCAAAATCGGAGTCAATCTCTCAATCTTGATGCTGCTTTACCAGCCGGGCGCGGTGGCTCACGCCTGTAATCCCAGCACTTTGGGAGGCCGAGGCGGGCAGATCACGAGGTCAGGAGATGGAGACCATCCTGGCTAACACAGTGAAACCCTGTCTCTACTAAAAATACAAAAAAAAAATTAGCCAGCCTGGCAGCGTGCGCCTGTAGTCCCAGCTGCTGGGGAGGCCGAGGCAGGAGAATGGCATGAACCCAGGAGACGGAGCTTGCAGTGAGCTGAGATCCCGCCACTGCACTCCAGCCTGGGTGACAGAGCAAGACTCCATCTCAAAAAAAAAAAAAAAAAAAAATTCTATTGGCCAGGCGTGGTGGCTCACATCTGTAATTCCAGCACTTTGGGAGGCCAAGGCGGGGGATCACCTGAGGTCGGGAGTTTGAGACCAGCCTGACCAACATGGAGAAACCTTGTCTCTACTAAAAATACAAAATTAGCTGGGTGTGGTGGCGCATGCCTGTAATCCCAGCTACTCAAGAGGCTGAGGCAAGAGAATCGCTTGAACCCAGGGGGCAGATGTTAGGGTGAGCCAAGATCACGCCATTGCACTCCAGCCTGGGCAACAAGAGCAAAACTCCATCTCAGAAAAAAAAAAAAAAAAAAAAAAAAAGAATTCCATTAGCTATATCCAAGGTTTTATATATTATCTAGATTTTTTTTTTCTCATGTATGATGAAGTCTCTGGATTTCTGAGTGCTTCTTTTTAATCTATCTAGGGTGTGGTGGTTTCATTTCATAAAATTGGGAGTTGGGAGAGAGGTGTTTGTTGTGGAGTTCACAGTATTATTGTATTATGGTGAAAAAACATAGTCTATAAAAGGAAAGCACAGGAGAGTCAAGATTTTAAAAACTATCCACTGACCAGATGTACTGGCATTGAACTATCTGTTGATTTTTGTCCTCAGGCTGGTGTCAAGTGATGCCATCCTTTTGAGTGTTCCTAGGTCTCTTCCTTAGATATTTGAAAATGTTTCTCAGAAGTCCTGATATCCAGCCTCCCCCAACAGTAGACTTTTACTCAACATCTGTTAGGCTGGACAGAGTCCCATGCCAAGCCATTGAGGAGGGAAAGTGGGATTATTGTTCTTGGCTTAATCTAATCAGCACTTACCTCTGAGGTTTAGAGATAGTCTTTAAGGCACACTCTGCGAAGGCGAGATGCATGAAAAACAGTTGGAAGCACAACTGGTTAAGCAGCCAAAAGAGTCTTCAGTTGTCTCTGAGTTGCTATCTTTCAATATGCCTGAGTATCAGCCAATTTATTGGGAGGGAGAAAGAATATTGGTTGATCTGGAGAGTCTGATAATTGGCATTCTGTTAGGAGAACCTCTGTTATACTTATTTAAAGGCCCTTTAACACAGTTCTATTATTTCTAGTTGTTACAATGTGAAGTCTTCTGTTTGTTGTAACTCTTTTTTTTTTTTTTTTTTTTTGAGATGGAGTCTTGCTTTGTTGCCCAGGCTGGAGTGCAGTGGTGTGATCTTGGCACACTGCAAGTTCCACTTCCCGGGTTCACGCCGTTCTCCTGCCTCAGCCTCCCCAGCAGCTGGGACTACAGGCGCCCGCCACCGTGCCTGGCTCATTTTTTGTATTTTTAGTAGAGACGGGGTTTCACTGTGTTGGCCAGGATGGTCTCGATCTCCTGACCTCATGATCCACCCACCTTGGCCTCCCAAAATGCTGGGATTACAGGCGTGAGCCACCGCACCCGGCCTGTTTGTTGTAACTCTTAAACGAGGACTTGTTTTCTAATCTTTGGTATCTGTGCTTCTGTGGAGCTACTTTCCTTGGGAGTCCTGTTCCTTCAGAGCAGCTTCCAGATTCTCTCTCTGGGGACTTAGTACACTCACTCTTTCTGGACTAGTTTTTATGTTAATTTCTGTGCTTGGGATTCTGTGTGTCTCTCATGCATCCATGATTTCTAATGAGTAATTATTTTCCTACCCGTAGCCTAAGAGTCTTTGTTGCTTCATTGGGCTAGTAAGTAACGTTTTTCTAAAGGTCTCTATTTTTACAGGGGTAGTCAACCTTTGTGACTTCCTTTAACTTTATGCAGAAAGGTTAGTTCCATCTCCTCCTGAGCCCCGATCCTGGGATCTCCTCCCTAAGGCTTATAACCCAGTTTTCTACCTACCGCTCCCTCGCCCCACCCCCATAAGTTATTTCCACTTAAACTCGTCAGCTATAACTGAATTCTTTGTTATTAGCACTTCTCCTGGTTTGGCTAAAGCTCAATACCTAATTATTATTTTCTTTTTATGCACTATTTTTATGAGTTTGGAGCAAGAGGGGAGGGTCATGTTGGGTTCCTTCACAATATTTATCACAAGTACAAGTTCCAATTTAAACTAATTTATTTTCAGTCTGTTAGGTTTTTTTTCCCCTTCTCTCCTAATTTTTTTCAGCTGTTATTTTTATAATCATTCTTTTTCTTCCTGAAGTCTTCAAAATCCATCAGATGGATTTGATTGTTGCTTTTTAGATATATATCTGTTGCAAAGTTTTTGCCATTGCATATGGGATGGGATGAATTACAACTCTCTTAAACAACAGTTTTCTGTGGAAAGACAGCAGAAGGCAATGATGAAAGATGTACTTCCTGCTCTTCATCTCTATTTCTGAAATCTTATTTTGTTCGCTGAGTTTCTGTAAGAGTTACTTCTGCTTAAAACTTCTGCCTTTACCCAAACTTTATGATGTCTTCTGGAATAGTTCATTTTTCCAGTATACTTTAAAGAAAAAAAAACCTTCTGTTCTCAGCCTGCTCATGACATCCAGCTCCTGTTGCTTTGGCTCAGAGTTCCATTCTACCTCATGATAAACACCTTCGTATCTCATTATATCTTAAATTCTCTAAGCTCTAGGAGCAGACTTACAGAGGGAGCATACTGTACTATTTAAATGAGCCATGACAGGCCTGGGAGTGGAACTTACTGCTGGGAAGTAGACCAGGTGGTATTAAAGGGGCTTGTTCCATGTGGCAATTGCTCAGCCCGTTAATACTGAAGTAGAAATTGGAGGAGTAAACCTCGTGCAGTTGCTAATTTCCTGCGGAGATAAGACAGTCACACTGTGCTTGTGTATTTCCATCTCTCCATGTAAAACTGTATTGGAAAACATTTCTTTTTTATTTCTAGGTCTGATTTTTTTGTTGTTGTTTTATTTTATTGGCAGACTTCATGTAGCTAAACCCCTCGGTGCTTCAATTTAAGACATCAGGAGATGAATGAAATTGTTATGTTATTAAGTAGATGCTGCAGCTCTGCTTGCTAGGGATGAGATCCTGTTGTATGAAATAATATACTGTGAAGCTGTCAGTAATTTCCAATTGTAGAAGAGGCCTAATCAGAAAGTTGTTTTTTTTTTTTTTTGAGACAGCTCCTGGCCCAGAAAGTTTTTTGACCAGACACATATACATGTTTCAGTGGGTTAATTACTCACTTTATTGTAATTTCATCTGTTAGAAAGTACCCAAATAATTGCAAAGTTTATGTATATAAACTTTTCTGGATACATCACAGGCAAACAATAGGTGAACTTTGGCATGGTTGTAGTTGGGAGGTTTTATATGGAGATACTGTGGCACATGCCCTCTTCTTCCCAGCTGGCATCCTGGGAAGTGCTGACGGGCTCCAGAGCAAGTGAGGCCCTGGAGACTGTTTATGACACGCCAGTGTTCATTTGTGTCTCATCTCTTTGATCGCCAGGAAGATAGCTATTTTATAAAGCTCAGCTGTTTTCAGTTTCTTTGGGTTGATTGTCTTAAAAGGAAAGATGAATCAACTTTGTTTTTTTTCCTGAAGATAGCTAATCAGGTCATTTAATTCTGGACCAATAAGTAAAAGAATAATTGAGTTTAATAAGTATTGCGTAAAATAAGTTCTTTGTGATTTGACCCTGGGTTGAGTTGGCATGAATTTTCTTTCTTTTCAACTCCCTGCCGCCCACTTTGTGGTGGTGTATGAATAATGAGTCCACAGGCCCTGTAAACATGTTAGATGAGGTGTTCGTTGTTTATTAGTAGTTGGGATTAAATAGAAGTTGCACATTGAATTTGAGTGAAGTGACTTTTCTGCACAGTTAACTTGGATGTCATTGGTTTGAAGGAGTTTCTTTGTTGCAGCTGCTTCTCTCCTCCTACTACTTTTAGTTGTGGGTGCATCCTTTCTGCATCCTGCTAAAAATTATATTCCTGTTTTCACTTTTAAAACCTAAGACGGTTCCAGAGCTGTGTTTGGTTTTTGCTTTAAACTAATGCCCAAGCGCCCCTTTAGTTAGTCATCAATCACTGTTTAGGTAAGCTGATGATTCCTTTATGCTACCCAAGATTTTTTTATTTAAAATTGAGCATTTTTAACTTGCTTTTTAGGTCGGAGGATCAATGTCCTCTGTGGTATTCCTCCTCCATCTAAGCTTCTTAAAGCAATATTATAAATAGAGGATTTCAATCTAAAAAGTACTGTGTATTTCATTGACTAGAACTGAACTGAACTGAACTGTAGGCTAATAAAAAGTACCAAATGAAAATATTATGGTATCTCATTGCACTTTATTGTAGATGTAATGTAGTGTGAACAGTAGTAGCTTTGATTCATTGTAAATCCCATCTGAATACTGACAACATAGTTCAAAACATCAGGAGATAAACCTCAAAGGTTACTTTGTGTGAATGGTCGTTGTGCATATAAGACATTATTTTATTATTTTAAAAATAGCAGTGTTGCTCTTAAGATAGGGCAGTGTCCTAACCTCTGACAGGGCTAGAGGTAAGATGAGAATCAGTGGCTGCCAAATAGTAATGTTTTTGTAGTTGAGGTTCTGTTTCTTCTTTAGCTGTTATTATTGTTATTATTTGCATGAATGGTAGCAATTACTTCACAGGCAAATTTCCCTTGAATCCCAGAGTATTGCAACAGATTAGCAGCAAATAAAGACCTGAGATCAAGAAAAAAAAAATGCTTTTATTCAGTTATATTAAATAGAGGACATTTCAATAAAAAACTAAAGCAGCTTATGTTGTTCTGCATACATAGATTGAAAGAATACTTGAAAATTCTTCAAACCTGAATGGTAGACACTATCTTACAGCTTTCTTAAAGGAAGTCAGTTTCTTTGCAGTAGGACAGAGGTTCCCAACATTACTTGGTTCTAGCACAATCACTAAATTTTTCGTGACTTTTAGGCCAAAATAAATACTTAACAGTTCCTAACAGTTTGTTATGTTCCAACAGTTTATAATCATGTCAAAAAATAATAGACATATTAGTAATAATAAATTGAAAGAAAATATTTTAATTTCTTATTACTTACTAATCAAATGTGTGCTTGTTGGGCATGGCACAGTTTTTTAAACCTTGGAATCAGATTGGCCACTGCCAACTTCATTTCTTGTTCCATACTAATTTCTGTGCAGAACTGTGTTGTGCTTTTAGTCACAGTGCTGTGGTCTGAATGGTTATGTCCCCCCAAAATTCATATGTTGAAATTCTAACCCCCAAGGTGATGATATTAGGAGATGCGGAGCCTTTGGGAGTGATGAGGTCTTGAAGGTGGAGTTCTTAGGAATGGGGTTAGTGTCCCTGTAAGAGAGACCCCAGAGGACTCATTTGCCCCTTCCACTATGTGAGAAAAGCTGTGAGTAGATGCCATCTGTGAACCAGAAAGTGAACTGTCACCAGATACTGAATCTTACAGCACTTTGATTTTAGACTTTCCAGCCTCTGGAACTGTGAGAAGTAATTTTTTGTTGTTTATAAACTACCTAGTTTATGATATTTTGTTACAGCGGCTTGAATAGACTAAGATACACAGCAACCATCAAAAACTCCATTTCGAAGAGATGGAATATCATGAACAATAATTTTGCATAATGTCGTATTGAGCTGTGAAATACCACAAGCTAGTAATTTGCACACTGTCTGACAGCACGGTGTTTCTCAAAATTTAACTGTGAGTTCCCTGGGGTGCTGCAGTGCACAGTTTGGGAACTGTGGTAGTATTGTAGATAGTAAGATTATCTAATAATAAGTATTGATGGCATCTTAGTTTAGGAATAATTATTAGTATGTCAGACTATAGGGGAAGTGAGTAAATCATATACTAGGTTGTTATCAGAATGATTATGAATTTCTTCACCCACCTGTGGAGAGACAGCATGGCCTATGTTTTTACTCTGACCCCAATAAGAAAAGTATTCTGTACCTTCCCCCTTCTCTCTGCCTTTTTGTCTCTTCTTTATCTCTCACTCTTACTCTAACAGACACACACATAATGAAATAAGTATTTAACAAAACAATATTCTTACTATGTGCACTCTTTTTTTTTTTTTTAACGTCTCCTTAAGACCTACTGAACTGACGAAAACTAGTTAAGGTCACAGCCTCGAGGTACTGACTTGACTTTCAAATGGCCTTCACCATTTCCTATCTATGTGACTGTAAGCCAGATATTTAACCTCTCAGTCACTCAGTTTCCTCGTCTATAGAATGGTAATTTGTAATAGTACCTAGTGCTGAGGGGATTTGTTTTGTTTTGTTTTTTTGAGACGGAGTCTCGCGCTGTCGCCCAGGCTGGAGTGCAGTGGTGCGATCTCGGCTCACTGCAAGCTCTGCCTCCCGGGTTCACGCCATTCTCCTGCCTCAGTCTCCTGAGTAGCTGGGACTACAGGCGCCCGCCACCATGCCTGGCTAATTTTTTGTATTTTTAATAGAGACGGGGTTTCACCGTGTTAGTGCTGAGGGAATTTTAAGGAAGTTAATACATGTAAAACACTTTAAACAGTTCTTTTTATTTATTTATTTATTATTTTATTTTTATTTTTATTTTTTTTGAGGAAGAGTTTTGCTCTAATCTCCCAGGCTGGAGTGCAATGGGATGATCTTGGCTCACTGCAACCTCTGCCTCTTCCTCAGCCTCCCAAATAGCTGGGAATACAGGTGTGCACCACCAGACCCAGCTAATTTTTTTGTGTTTTTAGTAGAGGTGGTGTTTTACCATGTTGGCCGGGCTAGTCTCAAACTCCTGACCTCAGGTGATCTGCCTGCCTTGACCTCCCAAAGTGCTGGGATTACAGGCAGGAGCCACCGCGCCTGGCCATTTAAACAGTTCTTGATCAGTGATTACTGCTTTATTACTAGAATCTCAATGAATAATCAGAGGCTAAAACATTTGGGAAATTAGAGAGATGCAGTAGTTCTATGCTCTAAAGGGTACTACATACAGTCAAAAGGCTTTTCTGAATTTCTACTCTCGAGCAGATAGATTGTGTCTTCCTTGCCAAAGATTTTCTGTATTTATCCTCTTGAATCTGGATCCAGTTGAGTAGTAAACGGGAGTCAAAATAAGGGAGATGAAAATACTATCATCCTTACTGACAAAGCTGATTAGAGAACATGACTTTATATTTGCACCCAAGTAGCTTCACTAGTAGATCACTCCTAAAGTAGACAGATCTGCCCACCAGCACAGCTGAGTAACTGCAGGCTTCTTACTGCATGGCAGAGAGTAGAACAGGATGGACCTTCTGCGTAGGCAGCCAGGTCTGAAGAGAGGAGAGCAGAAGGGGCTGAACTGAGTGTGTTCACCTCTTTCTTCAAAATCTGCCAATGATATAACTCACAGGGGAGGGAGACTGGAAACATAGGCACAGAAATGTGAAGAATGAGAATATCACCTTAACAAAGGGAACATTTTATAAGGATACAGAAGGCCCATAATCAAGTTCGTGTTTTGTAACTTTTAGTAGTTAGGTATCATTTCTGGCAGAAACTTTAAAAACAGATACACCAGGGTTTGAATTCTGCCTGTGTCACTTAATTGCACTGGCTCAGGCATCCTAGAATTTCTAAGAGCCGTAAAACAAACAAAACTACTTTGCAAGAAAAATTGACCACTGACTTCTCTCCCCTGTTCTGTTGATACAACATTAAATTAATTAATGTTTGTTTTTGTCAAACTTCAGTAGTGTTAGAGGTATGAGATCAGCCTTAGTTGATTAGAGGTATGAGATCAGCCTTAGTTGATTAGTAAGAAGGATTTTATATGCCTAAGATAGCAAGAGAGATATGCCTTTGATCTTTGTTATTTATAGGAAAATAATTTATTAACCTAATTTTTTTTTATTATTATACTTTAGGTTTTAGGGTACATGTGCACAATGTGCAGGTTTGTTACATATGTATCCATGTGCCATGTTGATTTCCTGCACCCATTAACTCGTCATTATTGTCACTTCTAACCTAAATACATAGTTGTCCTATTAATGGGGACCTTTTTTTCCTGTGAGCATCTGAAACAGTCTTTTTTTTCTATGTGTGTGAAGTGGTAATAGTTTTTCTCATGTATCAGGCAACTAACAACTTATTTGAGACCCGAAATTCTTGGAAATGGTACCGATCCAGTTGGCATAAAATTTGCAAGCCCTATTCTATTGTTTCCTCAAAAGATGCGATTGCTTTACTCATAGAGTTATCAGTTATTTTTCTGGCTATTTCACTTGAAGTAGCCGTGCTTTGTCTTTTTTTCTATGGAGATACATGGCCAAAACTAAGTCTTTTCACCAGCTGGATGATAGGAACTTTGATAAAATTTGACTAATATGAAAACTTTCCCATTGGCTTTATATGATTGAATTTCCACTATGTAAAATTAAACTAATTGTTTCTTATGTTACCCAATATATAGTTTATTATTTGAAAACTATATCCCCACTTTTCCTGAAGAACATAATGTTGTCTTTTGCATCTCAATGCAGGGGTTGGATAGCGTAATTTCTTCTCTTAGAAACACATTTTCTGCTGCTTGTAGCTACTATTTCTATTTTTTCATCAACAGCTACAGGAAGAAGTGGAGTTCCTGACATCTCTGTGTAATCAGTGGTATGATCACATACCCCATACTGACTTTCTGTTTTGAAGTTAGTGCTGCTGACTGCCTCTTCAATACCTTGAGCTTGACCTCTAGCTTTAAGCAGCAAAGGTCTCAAAGAAAATCGGTTGCCAGAGTCAGTCTGTTTGCTTGTGTCCTCCTAACCCACTGATGGCACCTCTGACTCCTTGACATTGTATTATTTGTCTCTCAGAGAAGTAAAGCAATTTTTTTTTCCTCTGTCGCCCAGGCTGGAATGCAGTGGCGGGATCTCGGCTCACTGCAACCACCTCCTGGGTTTGAGCGATTCTCATGCCTCAGCCCCCCAAGTAGTTGGGATTATAGGTGTCTGCCACCATGCCTGGCTAATTTGTGTATTTTTAGTAGAGACGAGGTTTCACTGTGTCGGTCAGGCTGGTCTCAAACTCCTGACCTCAAGTGATCTGCCCACCTTGCCCTCCCAAAGTGCTGGGATTACAGGCGTGAGCCACCACACCTGGCCAAAGCAGTTTTTTTTAAATATAGGCATTTAATATATTGACTTTGGTTGATTCTTACCTCAGTTCCAAGATAATTGCTTCTGTTAAATTACATTTATTTTTAGGCTTGAATCATCCACTATATTTATGAGTTGGTCAGTTCTTTCATGAGTTGAGCTTGTTTTTAAAAGTTTTACTTTTAAAGTCCCCTTCTGTTTCTGCTGCAGCCACTCTCACTGTAACGTTTATCATGTTATTCCTGGCGGCCAGTCTTCTTAACTCTCAGCCATTACTTTTGACAGGTTATAGCAGCATCACTTAGGCTTGTCTTAGTTCATTTTTAATGAAAATCCAAAAGATGCTCCTATTGCAATAAAAGCATAAGAAAATATTAATAGAATAAGGGTTTATTCCATTAATAGGCAATTTGGGGCTGCTGCAGTGGCTCCGTGATACCAAATGGTTCTGGGCTCTATCTTTTCCACTATCCTTAGTATATGGCCTTCTTCCTCCTGCTTGCAAAATGGTGGTATACAGAAGCCTTTCATACATATTCCAGAATATGAAGAAAGACAAGGGGAAAAAGGGGCGGGCCAACTGGTTAAACAACAACCATATCAAAGACCCACCCACTAGATTTCTTCTTACTGGCCAGAACTTTGTAGTGTGCCCACCCTCTGTACACACGTTTTAGTTGGGCAGTGACTATCCAGTGCAAAATCCAGATCCCATTAGTAAAGGATGATGATGGAGTGGGTGGATATTAAACAGAGATTCAGCTTTCCTGTTCAGAAACATGGTATAACTCCATATGTTGCTTTAATTCTATCTATCCTAGATAGACTTACAAGACTAGAATCAGACCTTTAGAGGCACTAACCAACCACTGAAAAGAGACTAATCACCTCCCATATGTAAATCAAATTGTACAAAAAATTGAAAAAAATACATGTAAAGATCGAAAACATTTTGATTTATCCCATGACGTTTCAGTATTTTTCTGGAAGTATTAAATATTCTAAAATTGTTTTTTTGCCCGGGTACGGTGGCTTATGCCTGTAATCCCAGCACTTTGGAGGCCAAGCTGGGCGGATCCCCTGAGGTCAGGAGTTTGAGTTTGAGACCAGCCTGGCCAACATGGTGAAATCCTGTCTCTACTATAATACAAAAATCAGCTGGGCATGGTGGTAGGCGCCCATAATCCCAGCTGCTTGAGAGGCTGAGGCAGGAGAATTGCTTGAACCTGGAAAGCGGAGTTTGCCATGAGCCCAGATCACACCACTGCACTCCAGCCTGGGCAACGGAGTGAGACTGTGTCTAAAAACATAATAATAATAAGTTAAATAAAATTGTTTTTTCTTTTTTGTGTGTGGTAGTGGTAATGGGCTGGAGGGTATGGTGAGTTTATGTTGCTGACATGCTAACCCACATCCTGTCTACTTCATCAGTATTTCCTATTGTATTAGAAAGATGAGAAGGTTCCTTAAATTTTAACTCCATAGAGGTGATTCATTTGCTGTAGAGCCTTAAGAAAAATACTTACCCTATCTGGGCCTCTGTTTCTCCATCTGTGAAATGAGAACATTGATCATAATAGAAAAGTAGGCAAAGAATATAATCAAGCAATTCACAAAATGATACACGCAGATGACCAGTAAAACTATAAGAAAATATTAAGCCTCACTTATGACAAAAGAAGATTAAATTTAAATAAAAAGTCCCTTTCTAAAAATGTAACATAGTAGCAGAGATGTAATACCCAGTGGCAATAAGAATATAAAGAAACAAGTACTTTAGTGTAAAGATAGTCTGAAGTAGTAAACCAGGGCAACTAGGTGTATTTATCAAAGGTTTTAAAAAATGCGCAAAAACTTTTGACCCTGCAGTTCTACTTTGGGGAACTTTCCTACCTAAATTTTTGACAAGCACACAATGATTGACCCTGGTAAATTGACATAAGGTATTTTTAACTCCAGCCAGTTTTTTTCTTTACTGTAGTAATTTGTGTGAAGCTTTCTAAGAAGTACATATGTAATTTACTGTCAAAGCTTTTTTCTTTTAGAAAATCTAAGCCATGAACATTTAATGTGTTTTCCTTTTACATTGTATTAGGAAGATTATGGCAATCTTTTAAAAATGAAAATTATTTCTTTGTTCATATCTTTATTTTTGTTTCAATCTGTCCATTTTGGTCTTGTCTATTTTACCTCTGGGCTCTATCTTTATCAGTCTTCCTAACTCTTCTCCCAACTTTCAGAAGTAGTTTTCTAACTATGTCAATGAAGTATTTCCAAATGAAACTTGCCTAGTGGTCTAATGCCATAAAGACTTCTGCTTCTGTCTTCATTGGATTTTAGTCAGTAAATTTTCTTTCTTTTTTATTTATTTATTGAGACGGAGTCTCACTCTCTCTGCTCACTGCAACCTCTGCCTCCTGGGTTCAAGTGATTCTCCTTCCTCAACCTGCCAAGTAGCTGGGACTACACGTGTGCACCACCACATTTGGCTAATTGTATTTTTCGTACAGGTGGGGTTTCACCATGTTGTCCAGGCTGATCTTGAACTCCTGACCTCACGTGATCCACCCACCTTGGCCTTCCAAAGTGCTGGGATTATAGAAGTGAGCCACTGCACCTAGCCCGTATTCAGAAGTTTTCTACAGTTTTTTTGTTTTGTTTTGTTTTGTTGTGTTTTTTTTGAGATGAAGCCTTGCTCTGTCACCCAGGCTGGAGTGCAATGGTGTGATCTTGGCTCACTGCAACCTCCACCTCCCAGGTTCAAGCTATTCTCCGGCCTCAGCCTCCCAAGTAGCTGGAATTACAGGTGCCCGCCACCACGCCCAGCTAATTTTTGTATTTTTAGTAGAGACAGGGTTTCACCATGTTGGCCAGGCTGATCTCGAACTCCAGACCTCTGGTGATCCACACTTTTGGAGGCTGAGGTGGGCGGATCTACAGTATTTTAAAACATGAAATTGTGCCTCTTCCCAAATTTATTCTCAGATTTATTTTTTTACTAGCTTTATTTCTGAATGGCACATTAGAGAGAGAGAAAGCCAAAGAGAGGGAGAAAGGGGAAAGAACAGACAAGATGGGACTGATGGTATAATTGAGTTCATAGAAAGACAGTGAAGTGAATCATGGGTGTTTCATCACTTTACAAAACTCATAATAGTATCATTTCTAGAAACGTGAATGTACAGTTTGAAATGGTAAACATTTTTTTTGAGACAGAGCCTCGCTCTGTCGCCCAGGCTGGAGTGCAGTGGCGCAACCTCGGCTCACTGCAAGCTCTGCCTCCCGGGTTCACGCCATTCCCCTGCCTCAAGTCCCAGCAGCTGGGACTACAGGCGCACACTGCCACACCCAGCTAATTTTTTGTATTTTTAGTAGAAACGGGGTTTCACCGTGTTAGCCAGGATGGTCTTGATCTCCTGACTTGTGATCCACCCACCTCGGCCTCCCAGAGTGCTGGGATTACAGGCTTGAGCTACCGCGCGCGGCCGGTAAACATCTTTTTATAGCTAATGGGCACTTTTAGGCTAACTGAGCAGTGAACACTATTAAATATATGAGAAGCTTTTTAAACCACCTTCCACTTAACTCATAACTACTTGCCAGGTTGAGACTTTCTTTTCTCTGTTAACCATGCCAATTTTTGCCCAGGGCATGCTGGAAAAGCTACTAGATTACTGTCACATATAGCAGGCATGGCTCTGTTAAGCTGTTGAGTTGTATTATTGCTGAAAAGTTATTTATTCCAGCTATTCTTGACATTTTAGTTATTTACTTTTATTATTATAAGAAACCAATGACATACTCATATGAAAAAATATCTCTGTGAAATAAAGCAAAATGTTTTGGAAAAAGGATGCAGGTAAGTCATTTAAAAATTGCTGTTGTTGATGCGGGAGAGGATTTGGAGAAATAGGAACGCTTTTATACTGTTGATGGGAGTGTAAATTAGTTCAACCATTGTGGAAGACAGTGTGGCAATTCCTCAAGGATCTAGAACCAGAAATACCATTTGACCCAGCAATCCCATTACTGGGTATATACCCAAAGGATTATAAATCATTCTACTATAAAGACATATGCACACATATGATTATTATTTCAGCACCGTTCACAATAGCAAGGACTTGGAACCAAACCAAATGCCCATCGATGATAGACTGGATAAAGAAAATGTGGCACATGGCCAGGCGTGGCGGCTCAAGCCTGTAATCCCAGCACTTTGGGAGGCCGAGGCAGGTGGATCACCCGAGATCAGAAGTTCAAGACCAGCCTGGCCAACATGGTGAAACCCCGTCTCTACCGAAAATTAGCCGGGTGTAGTGGCGGGCACCTGTAATCCCAGCTACTCAGGAGGCTGAGACAGGAGAATCACTTGAATCCAGGAGGCAGAGGTTGCAGTGAGCCGAGGTCGTGCCATTGCACTCTGGCCTCGGCAACAAGAGAGAAACTCTGTCTCAAAAACGAGAAAAAAAAAAAGAAAATGTGTAACATATACACCATGGAATACTATGCAGCCATAAAAAAGAATGAGTGGTTTCTCAGCAAACTAACACAGGAACAGAAAACCAAACCCTGCATGTTCTCACTCATAAGTGGGAGCCGAACAGTGAGAACACATGGACACAGGGAGGGGAACATCACACACTGGGCCTGTCGGAGGATCAGGGGCTAGGGGAGGAATAGCATTAGGAGAAATACCTAATGTAGATGATGGGTTGATGGGTGCAGCAGATCACCATGGCACGTGTATACCTATGTAACAAACCTGCACGTTCTGCACGTGTATCCCAGAACTTAAAGTATAATTTAAAAAAAAATTAAATCCAAAAAAAAACTTGCTGCTGTTGAATTAGATAACAGTTACTGAATATTGGGAGACTTTTTGAAACCTTAAAGTTTGAAACTGGCATTGGATTTCAGATGGCTACATACTGACTAGCCCTACTTTCACAAAACCAGAACTGAAGAGGATGTGAAAAAGACAATACTGAACCTAAGTCATCAGATTATGTGGTGATCTTTGGATCTTGTCTACATGAAAAACCAGCAAAGCAGCTTCAAGCAGCAAAACACTTCTCCATATACTTTTTTTATTCTTTAAGAAATGTTTTAGTTAATCAGCCAGCAGACTTGAGTGTCACATAAAAGGGCTTCTTCTGTAGTTTCTCATAACTAATTTGCTGATTCTGGGAACTCTAAAAGGTAAATATTTTATATAGCATGTGTATATTGTAAATTATTTATTAAAATGTTTTAAAAGACCTAATTCTGAAATAGTAAATAACTAAAAAATTACAAAACTATTCTCAAATACTAAATAAGTATGTATGAGCTTTCAAGTTAGAACTAAAATTTCCATAATGTGATATCTTTTTTAAGATTTATTTATCAAGGAGTATTGTAATTGGGGAGGATTTTTTAAAAGCAGATTTTATTTTTTCTGCCCTTCCCAAAATCTAATTCTGAGCCTTGGGAAATCAGGGCAGCTGTATCATGATATGACTTGCCTGGGATTTGGTATTTTGCTGAGATACCTGCCAGTTGGAATTAGAACCCTATGGGTATAACTAGGGTAGACTTAATTATTGGCTTACTGTATTTAAATCAAAATGAAAAGCTCATACAAAATTTTGTACCCGTACTCTGAAAAAATGTGGAACTGTTTTTGGACTAAAATTTTATAGCTTTTGTGGCTAATGAGGCATGAAATAAATTGGCAAGCTCAGACTGTTCAGAGTACAGTGGTACAGTGTGCATTTTCTAGTTCCCAGCCCTTGGGATTCCAGCAAAGGTCACAAATTAAACAAAGTCAAGATTAATCAAGACTATAATCAAATAAAACTCAATCATTAATCCTCTTCTGAGTTACAATAGAGTGATTGTGTAATTGTGTGAGAAGCACTGGAGAGGGCTCTTTTGTAGTGCGTAGGAAAATCAACATTAAGGTGTCAAACAGAAAAGTGAAACCCTGCAGGTGAAGCTGTCTCTGGAGCCAAGAGAAACCGGCAATTTATGCAGAGTTGCAAGTGAACCTTTGGAGTATTGAAAGGGGTGTTGGCACTGAGCTGCAGAACATGTGGGTCTCTCAGTGGGGCCCTCCACAGAGATTAGTTTATGGGCTGCAGCAGGCCCTGTTTGCTGAGAAGCTGTGTTTGGGTGCAGCAGCTCCAAGCAACAGTCTCTCCAAGTTAACTGCCAAAAATTTACTGTGTAATTCGCAGCTCTTTGTAATTTTGAAGAAGAGGTTATGGAAAAGCATTTCCTCTGTGGGAGTAATTATGTGTCAGAAAATGCCATTCCCCTATAAAGGGGGAAGGTTCACAAAGCACAGAACTTTGGCCTATTTATTCCATGTTCCTGACTTCTGAACTGATTCTTGCTTTATGATAGCTGTCTTATTATTTCTGCTATTTTATGTTCTATAGTGATATTTTCTTCATTTTTCATCCCTTCGTCTCAAGTCAGTGTCAGTTTTATTGCCAATTTTTAAAAGTCAACAGTGATACTATCCAGTTCTGCTTAAGAGTGAAACTTTAAGAATAAATTTTGATTTTAATTCATCCTATTTATATATGAGTATATTTTTTATATTCGCTTTAAGGATAGTATTTACCTCTGTTTGATAGCTTTCTGCTTTCCTTCATATACCAAATAGAAAAATTCTCATTCACCCCCAAAGCATGTGCCTGTTATCACATGATTCAGTTTGAGCTTCTATATTACACGATTTCTGTTTCTTACATTGCTTTTTTGTATTTATGTACTAAGCTCTCTGTATATGCAGGATACTGTTAGGTATGATATGAGATATTTTTTTTCAAGTAAATAAACAACCAATATCCATGCATAGCTGGTCAGTCCCATAAATTTTATTACTAAAATATCACTTGGATTATCTTATTAGCAAGACTTTATTGTAATGACGTATTTCAGATTTGTCTTTCCGTTTAGGTTCATATATGTTACATTTTGGTATCATTATTGGAACAAATTCATGAATTGAGTTCATCATTAGAAAATGAAAGCCTCAGAATTTTGGTAATTGTTTTGGACCATCACAAAAATGTGCTTGGCATATTTAAATTCTGTATTTTTTTCCCTTACCTGTAATAACTTTTCGAAGTATCTAAAGCTATGATAGAAATGGAATAGCGTATAGAATACTTGTGTGTGTGTTTGTATGCGGTGGGGGGGGGTTCTTATTTTTACCTTTTGTTTTTCTGATTTTATATAGACAATGTTAGATATATTGTTCTGCAACTTACATTTCAGTGGAAGAATATTCATGGTTATTTTTTAATGTCAGCATAAAGATCTGCTGTATTCTGTTTAACAACTGCTTTGTGTTCCAGTGTATAGATATTGCATTATTTATTTAATCCTTTCTTGGTTGAAGGTTATTTAGGTTATTTCCAGTTGTGTAATATTGCAGACAATATTGTAAAGAAAATCATTGTACTTGCGTCTTTTCACATATGTAAGCATATTTTTCTAGGGTAGATAATGGAATTGCTCGGTCAAAACACAATAGCGTATTTTATTTTGAAAATGTTGCTCAAGCACTCTTATAAAAGGCTCTACGCCACATGTGCTCTCCCCCAAATGTGTGAGAGTGTGCATCTCCTTACACTGTTAGGTGTAGTGGATACTATCCATCTTTTACATTTTTGCTGACTTACTTTTATATTTGAGATATCTTTCTACACCATCGCTCACTCTTTTCTCTCCAGCAGAGTAGTATTGCATAGTATTATATTTAATTAGTCCTCCATTAATGAACATTTAAGTTACTTCTAACAGTTTGCCATTACATTTGATGCTACAAAATCTTAACAAATTTGTAATGCAAAATTTTCATAAGTATAAAAATAACCTTATTACAAAAGTCATTTCACATGTATGCAAGTATGTCTGCAGGATAAATTCCAAAATGTAACAGAGGGAGTATGTATTTGTAATTCTAGTTGATAGTGTTTTTTGGTTTTTGTTGGGTTTTTTTTGAGTTTTTTTGTTTTTTTGAGACGGAGCCTCCCTCTATCACCCAGGCTGGAGTGCAGTGGCGCGATCTCGGCTCACTGCAAGCTCTGCCTCCCGGGTTCACGTCATTCTCCTGCCTCAGCCTCCCGAGTAGCTGGGACTACAGGCGCCCACCACCACGCCCAGCTAATTTTTTGTATTTTTAGTAGAGACGGGGTTTCACCGTGTTAGCCAGGATGATCTCGATCTCCTGATCTCATGATTCGCCCGCTTCGGACTCCCAAAGTGCTGGGATTACAGGCAAGCCACCACGCCCAGCCTCTAGTTGGTAGTGTTAAATGGAAAAGGAAGATGGAAAACAGTATGCTACCATTTGTTTACAAGGCGAATGGTATAAGAATATCCATGTGCAGGCATGCATGTTAAGTTAACATGGTGAGTGCGGAGGAAAATGAGCTTTCAAGTTAGAACTAAAATTAAGGGTACAGTGTGACTTAGGTCACAACAGAACATAAACATTTAATTTACTCTGAGCTTCAGTTTCCACATGTATGTAAATGAAGCCAGTAAATGCCTGTTTGATAGTATTATGAGAATTAAATGCAAAATTGTATGTGAAATTATGTGACACCGTGACCAGCATATGATACATGTAGTAAATAGTAAGTTCTTTTAGATTTCTTTCATTCTGCCAAAGCTATTTCTGTAATATGAAATCCCTGAGAGGTTATATTTAGAGAGAGAAAACTTAGCCACAGAATGTCTGTTATCTAGTCTTCTCTTTTTAAATATGGATAAGGAGGCCATTAACCCTGACTTGATTTTGACAGTGTCTTTAAAAAAAAAAAAAAAACTAAAGCAGCAAGACAGTGACTTTAAAAGAAGTCATAAAAATGTTACCAGACAGTGGAAAAATGAACACGAGTAGGAAACTGATAGGTCTAAAAATGAGTATAGAGGCCGGGCACGGTGGCTCACACCAATAATCCCAGCACTTTGGGAGGCTGAGGCGGGCGGATCATAAGGTCAAGAGTTTGAGACCAGCCTGGCCAATATGGTGAAACCCCATCTCTACTAAAAATACAAAAATTTAGCCAGACGTGGCTGCAGGCACTTGTAGTCCCAGCCACTTGGGAGGCTGAGACAAGAGAATCACGTGAACCCAGGGAGTGGAGGTTGCAGTAAGCCAAGATTGCGCCACTGCACTCCAGCCTGGGTGACAGAGTGAGACTCCATATCAAAAAAAAAAATGAGTATAGAATAGAGCTGGTATAGTACTTCAGTGAGGAAAACACCTACTCAGAAGCCATGGCTTCTGCAAGCAATCCTTAAGCCAGGCTCATAGGTTACCAGGCATGTGTATATACTCTTGAATTTGTGTGTGTGTGTGTGTGTGTGTGTGTGTGTGTGTACAGGAGAACTGGATCTGCTTATAAGCCAGTGCAGTTTAGCCAGTTTAGTTTCTGGGTAATTCCTACAGAAATAAACTTTGAATTACACACACACACAGTGCAGTAATATCAACTCTCTTAAATAACAAGTGCATGTTATCACTAACAGTGTTTTTAAATGTCTGGTGTTCCTTCCACATTTACTCCTTTACCTTTCCCTTCCAAATCATTTGAATCACAAAGACTTCGTAAAACTTATCTTGTCAAAGATGTCAAATCAGAAAAGACTGCTAAAAAGTTTATTCCTAGCAATGTCTGTTGACATCCAAGCTGCCCTTGAGCATAGTTACCAACCCAAAAGAATTGAAGAAACCCTGAGTGCAGTTTTTTTCTAGTGCAATTCTTTTCTTTCTTTTTTCCTTTCTGCTCTTGCTAAAATTTTGTATATTTTATACTAATTTTTATCTTTTTTCCTCTGTATCAGTTTGCTTGGATATGCTTCAGATTACCCAGTCCACTCTTACCTGATAACTTTTTGCCACTTCAGATAGTCAGAATTTGTAATAATGAGTTATTTACTGACACAAATATATGTGTAGTTCTGAAAGCGCCACCCCCCCCTTTTTTTTTTTTTTTGTTACACAGAGTCTCACTCTGTCACCAGGCTGGAGTGCAGTAGCAGGATCGCAGCTCACTGCAACCTCGGCCTCCTGGGTTCAAGCAGTTCTTCTGCCTCAGCCTCCTGAGTAGCTGGGGTTACAGGTGCACGCCACCACGCCCAGCTAATCTTTTTGTATTTTTAGTAGAGACGAGGTTTCACCATGTTGGCCAGGATGGTCTCAATCTCCTGACCTGGTGATCCACCCACCTCAGCCTTCCAAAGTGCTGGTATTACAGGCGTGAGCCACCGTGCCTGGTCTGAAAGCCCCTCTTTTTATATTTACTGCTGAAAGAACAGGGTGAAGGTGATTGTAGGTGCCATAATTAGATTGACTTGCTAAGCCATTAATCTGATTGTTCTGTAGACCTTCCTCTGAAATGTTACAACAATTCATATTCAGAAACATATGCAAACACTGTAACTTATTCTAAATATAGTATCTACTTTTCTTATAAATTTTTGGATGACCTTTATTCAAATTCAGTAAAATATCTGAATGTAGAATGTATACACACACACTACATTTCTATATTTCTGAAAAAAGGTTTTAAGAAATACTTTTCCAGTCTACATGCAGAACATTCAGGTATTGTTTCATGTGTTTTAATATAGTTAGAACTGCACTGAATTAATGGATACTACCATGTTCTTTACTTTGTTTATCACAATTTCTGCTGACCAGTATTTCTATTGTTAATAATTCTTTGAAGATGTAGCTTCAGTGGTTTTCAAATATTATCCATATAAGGTCAGCCTGCATATAGGTCGGTTTTCTATAAATATTATAGTTTTTGCATGTGGACTACAACACACACAATTGTGGAGCAGGTATGCAGTTTTCCTATTTCTGTCCCATTCTACCTGTGTGGTATAGAAGAACTATTCAATTTATATAACATTCAAAAATACTTTTACAGAACAGATTCCAGTATTAAACAAGTCCTTGATGTCACCACTGAATTTGTGTCTTCATGATCATTCTAGCTTTTATTTCCTTAATGGCCTCCTAATGGGTCTTCTTGTCCCATTGTGATAAATTCTTCACATTGCCTGCCAACATTACTGGCATAAAATTCAGATGTGCTGAATCTTCCACCTAAACTTTTTCTGTATCCCTATCACCCCCGTCATCATTCTCACCTGAAAAGTAAATAAATAATAAATAAATAAATATGTTTTCTTGATATGCATATACACCTCTTCAGGATACGTCCCTGCTTTCTGCTACCCGTATGTGTAATAGTAGTTCACTTATTCTCATTGGTATGTAGTATTCCACTCTATGACTATACTACACTTTATCCATTCAACCATAAATGGAAATTTGAGTTGTTGCAGTTTGGACATAATACAAATAGACCACATTATGTTTTATTTGCCTCTTACAGTGTTTTCCAACAGATTCTGAGCTTATTGAAGGCATGTTATTTTTATCTTTGTAACTTTGATTTCTAGTGCATTAAATGGCAAAGAGTGTTTTTTGAAAGAATAGAGGGAAAGCGGAGGGAGGTTACTCTAGTGTTGTAAGAAATTAGACAATACCCACTGCCATTCTTAGAGTGGTAATTTTTTAAAAAAATTCTGCACTGTTTCTCAGACTCTTTACTGTAGTTTGTGTTCACTTATAGGCTTTGTAATGGAAAAGTTAACTCTCTAGTAAACAGTAGGGATTTGTTTAAACAGCAACTTTTCCATATTTTAACCAAATTCTCCTATTACTTACGACCATTTAACACATTTTTATTTCTAACTTAGAAGCAAAGTTGGCTACATGAAATCCATGGTAGAGTATTCACATATAAAATTAACCTCTTACAGTTGCTGGAAGAACACTGATAACAGCTGTGATCAGACCTTTACCTTTCTGAACCTTTCTATCTCAAGAATCCGCTAGGAGTGAAATTTATCTTAGAATTGGCAGAAGAGAATCCTTATCATGTGAAGTGTAACCTAAGGGAGTAAAGAATTGTGAATTCTAATTTCTTGTTTGGATCCATTTATAAATTTGGTCTTTATTTACCCACAATTTTTTTACATGTCCTTATTCATGACTTCGTGATGTTCTGGTAGATCCCTCAGATATTTTGTCCTAGACTTAGGACAAGTTTCTTGATATGCAGCTTCATTGCTTCTTTTCTAAACTAGAAGCAGAAAGAGGAAGTGGGCCCTGTCAGATGATAGTCACTCTGATAGGAAGCAGTATTGATTAATGGGGTGGAAAATCAATTAAAGCTTGTTTTTATGGGATACATTTTAGAAACAAGTACAGTCAATCCTCATTATTTGTGGATTTCTTATTTGTGAATTCACCTTGTTGCTGAAATGTATTTGTAATGCCCAAATCAATACTCATCGTGTTTTCACAGCCATTCACGTACATGGGCAGAGCAGCAAAAAATTTTGGGTCCCTCAACGTTCATGTTCCCAGCTGCAGTCAAACAATGTGATGAGCCAGACGGGCGGTGGCCCAAGCCTGTAATCCCAGCACTTTGGGAGGCCGAGGCAGGCGGATCCCTTGAGGTCAGGAGTTCGAGACCAGACTGGCCAACATGGTGAAACTCTGTCTCGACTAAAAATACAAAAATTAGCCGGGTATGATGGTGCACGCCTGTAGTCTCAGCTACTCAGGAGGCTGAGGCAGAAGAATTGCTTAAACCCGTATGGTGGAGGTTGCAGGGATCAGAGATCGCACCACTGCACTCCAGCCTGGGCAACACAGCGATACTTCGTCTCAAACAAACAAACCCAAGGTGATGCTCTGCCTTTTTGTTTCAGCTCTCCTTCAGTAATCCAGTGTCCTTTTCATGGTCTGTTTAGCACCACATTTTCACATACTTCTTATTTGCATGTTTTGTTGGTGATTTCCCTGTTTAAAAAATGGCCCCCAAGCATAGCGCTGAAGGGCCGATCTACTCTTCGTAAGCACAGGAAGGCTCTGATATGTGCCTTACAGGGAAAACACTGGTATTAAATACGCGTCTTTCACACATGAGTTATAGTGCTGTTGGCTGTGATTTCAAATGTATCAAATATATATATTTTATATACACATACGTGCACACATATATTAAATAAGATGCTTTTAAACAGAAGCACACATAAAACAAGGTTATGCATTGATGGAATGACAGAAAAGTTGTGGCGAGTGGCTTCCAGGAACCTAATCCTGTGTTTCCCGTAGGACCAGTGGTTCAGTGTTTGCTAATTCAGTGTTCATGGCTATGTTATATAACATAGCTATCGTGGATAAGGAGCATCAATGGTATTTGATTGCCTCTTACTTCTGGTATTATAAGCCAGATACATTCTCATTTTCTCAGTGTCAGATTTTCTCCAGCTTAATTTTTTTCTCTCTCTATATATATGTATATTTTTGCTCTATATTGTGCCATATGTGGCACAGATATTTCTTGTAAAGGTAGCAGTTGCCTGTTGTATTCATACAATGCGGAGCCTACCTGTCTATGATGCTTTTATTTAATCAATTATACATAGAGTTGTCAGCATGGAAAATGCAGCTTCTGTTTTGAATTATGTTTTACTTCTGAGTATAATTTAAAGGCAAAATGGCTTCGCTCCTAGAAACTTGAGACCTCTAAAGCTTGTTCTCTTCCTGATGAATGTTCTCTTTGGGCTCTTCAAATGGAGTATCTTACTCATGGCTTCAGGTGATATACTGGGAAAGCACGCAGTTGCTTTAGAAGGCTTTATAAATAATACTTGAGTGTTCAATATAAAAAGAATGTTTGGCTTTCGTAACCATTTCCTACAACTCTTCTGTAAGTTTATTGAATTCACTGTACACAACTACGCTGTGAGAAGCATTTATCTCCTTTTGTGCTAATAAAATTAAGCAAAAGACGAAGTTACTCCCAAGTTCATAGCATATTCCTTGAAAGGAATGATTCTAAGAACAAACGGGGATCAATGCATTACCTCTTTAGAATACAGGAAGGAGTTTTTACTACCTTCATTTTAAAAATAAGAAAATAGAGATGAGAAGCTTTCCATCTTTCCATACCACGTTCAGCAGTGGTAATATGTTTTATACCCACTAATCAAGGCATCCTCTGTGTTTTGATGCTTTGAGAAGCAGTCATCTGCTTTTAAGTTTGTGATAGTAGATTGAATAAGTGTCCTTGTGCTCACGCAGGATTATATATATACTTAAGTGATAATATACCTCACTGATGCAAGTGAGGAAACCAGTACAACTTAGATCCCATACTGTTAAAGTCTTTGATGCTTGAATTAATTATTACGTAGGGTTTAGAATAATGGGAATTTCTTTTTTTTTTTTTTTTTTTTTTTTGAGACGGAGTCTCGCTCTGTCGCCCAGGCTGGAGTGCAGTGGCGTGATCTCGGCTCACTGCAAGCCCCACCTCCTGGGTTCACGCCATTCTCCTGCCACAGCCTCCTGAGTAGCTGGGACTATAGGCGCCTGCCACCACGCCCGGCTAATTTTTTTGTATTTTTAGTAGAGACGGGGTTTCACCGTGTTAGCCAGGATGGTCTCGATCTCCTGACTTCGTGATCCGCCCGCCTCTGCCTCCCAAAGTGCTGAGATTACAGGGGTGAGCCACTGCGCCCAGCCAGGAATTTCTAATCTATACCTGAGAGAAAATACTTAACCAGAGATGCCGCTTTTTTCAGAACGTGTTTCCTTTCAAAAGTTAGGAAGCAGCCCAATATCATTTATGTGGTTCTCATTCTATGTGGCTACTCGGTATCATTTGCCACCCCACTAAATACTCTTTTTAAAATGTTTTCTTGAAATTGTTTCCTCCCTTGGATTCTGTGTTACCTCACTCTCATACTTTTCTTCAACTATTCCTTTTAATCCTTCGATAATGGCCCTTTTTTTACTGAATCATCATTATATATTTTAGTTCATTGTTTAGAAGTCTGTTTCTCCTATTTAACTGTGCATTTTGTTTGTTTGTTTGTTTTTGAGATTGAGTTTCGCTCTTGTTGCCCAGGCTGGAGTGCAGTGGTGCCATCTCGGCTCACCAGAACCTCCGCCTCCCGGGTTCAAGCAATTCTCCTGCCTCAGGCTCCCAAGTAGCTGGGATTACAGACATGCGCCACCACGCCCAGCTAATTTTGTATTTTTAGTAGAGAAAGGGTTTCTCCATGTTGGTCAGGCTGGTCTTGAACTCCCGACCTCAGGTGATCCGCCTGCCTTGGCCTCCCAAAGTGCTGGGATTACAGGCCTGAGCCACTGTGCCCAGCCCGTTGTTTCTTATCTTTTTACCTCCCAGTATCTAGAACATATTGATTGTTATGTAGTAGATGCTTTGTAAATGTTTATGGAAGTGAGCTATAGCCACTCCTTAAATGCTGGTGTTCCCCTTCCAGCCTGAGTTGCTCATCTCCCATGTACAGATTCACCTGGGACATTTTTTTCTCTCTTATACTAACTACTCAGAAGGTACGTTAGAGAGGGGATCTCTGAAACTAGACTGCCGGGGTTCAGATACCAGCCCTACCAGTTTCCAACCATGTAAGCTTGGCAAGATAATACTAGAAATATTTTCATCTCTATTTCCTTATTTTTAAAATGAAGATAATAAAAACTCCTTCCTGTAGTCTAAAGATGTAATGCATTGATCCCCGTTTGTTCTTAGAATCATGCCTGGCATTTAGAAAGCCCTTAATCAATGTCAGATAATAGTGCTTGTTTTTTTCTTCTTCACCCTCAGCTGCCATGTATGTATCTATAACTTCCAAACCTTTTATCCTGAAGCTCTCTGGACTTAAATTTTCATATGGCCATTGGGCATTTTCAGATAAGTGCCCTACAGAAATTTTAAACTAAAGCTTAACTCATTATTTCTGCCTGTGCATGTATCCTGCCTTCTATATTTCCTATCTTGGATAGTGGTATTGGCTGCGCACAGTGGCTCTCACGCCTGTAATCCCAGTGCTTTGGAGGCCCAGGCAGGAGGATCACTTGAGGCCAGGAGTTCAAGACCAGCCTGAGCAACATAGCAAGTCCCCGTCTCTACAAAAAAATTAAAAATTAGGCCCAGCATCGTGCCTCATGCCTGTAATCCCAGCACTTTGGGAGACCAAGGCGGGAGAATGTCTTGAGCTCAGGAGTTCCAGACCAGCCTGAGCAACATACTGAGACCCTGTCTCTACAAAAAAATAAAAATAAGTCAAACATGGTAGTGCTTGCCTGTGGTCCCAGCTACTCAGGAGGCTGAGGTGGGAGGATCTCTTGAAACCTGGGAGGTCTGCAGTGAGCAATGATCATGCCATCACACTGCAGCCTGGGGTGACAGAGCAGGACCCTGTCTCAAAAATTAAAATCAAAAATTAGCCAGGCACGGTAGCACACACGTGTAATTTCAACTATTCAGGAGGCTGAAGCAGGAGGATTGTTTAAGTCCAGGAGTTCAAGGCTGAAGTGAGCTCTGGTTGTGCCACTGCACTCCAGCCTGGGTGACAGCGTGAGACCATGTCTTCGGAAAAAAAATAATAATAATAATATAATAATGTCTCCTGTGTACTCTCAGAAATGTCATTAACTAGTTTATTCTTTGTCCTAGGCTTTCTGCCTTTGTTTCTCCTTCTCCCACTTCCCAAAAAGAAATTTAAAATCCTCACTTCTGCTTTTCGTGATTTTCCAGAACACTCACTCCGTTTACTCCTAATCCTTCTGTCCTGGATTCTCACGAGCCGTCTCGAAACTGTCCTCTGCTATTATCAGGCTCCATCTCAAAAAAGAAAAGGCACTAACCTCCACCCAGTTCCCTAAAGTTTAAAACTTTGATTCCTACTCCTGACCACCCCTCCTTGCCCCTGCAGTGTGTCCCTTCTCTAACCTCACTAGGCCCTGCACAATTTGTTCCTAGCCCGTCTTTCTAGCTCCTCCTCCTTTTTCCTTTTCTTTCCTCCTCTCCTTCCCCTTACTCTTGCACCATATACACATACATCCTAAACAAGATGATTTTTGACCTCTTGTGGTTTGATGTCTTGCTGGAAATGGGGCCACTGCAGTATCAATGAGGAAGTAATATTTACTGATAAGGAAAGCATTATCCTTTCCAAATTTGTTAATTCATTTAAAAAACTTAAATTTAATATTTATTGTTTATTAGACACTGCTGGGTGACAAGAGAAGGACAATAATGCAAAGATAAGTAAAAGCCTGAGAACAATAGAGAAGACAGGCTCAAAAACTAATGTAAGATAGTATCTTATAAAGGTATGCATGACATGCTATATGGAAGGTCAGAGGAAGAATCAGCTCAGTGGGAGTTTGGAGGGGAAAGTCACAGAGGAGGTGACAATTGAGTAGCATTTTGAAGATTGAGATTTTGCCGTAGAGAAGAGGAAGAAATACAGTCTGGATTGGTCAGCATGGTGATTGCATGGAGGAAGTTACAGTCCTTGGTAAAAACAGACTACACTTAAAAGTCAAGGACGTTTTTTCTGTCTGGTTGCATGAGGAACGGCATGCCAGGCACATCTTCAGCCTTCCTAAAGGCATAGATGTTTTCTGGCAATAGCACATAGGTCATTTTGACTGGAGTGATGATGGATGTATTTGGGTTCTCGAGAGACAGAACTAATAGCATATATGTATATATGAAAAGCTTATGGAGGAGAATTGACTCACAGTGACGATCACAAGGTGAAGTCCCACAGTAGGCCATCTGCAAGCTGAGGAGCAAGGAAGCCAGTAGTGGCTCTGTCCAAGGCCAAAAGCCTCAGAAGTAGGGAAGCCATCAGTGCAGCCTTTAGTCTGTGGCTGAATGCCCTAGGACCCCCGGCAAACCACTGCCGTAAGTCCAGGAGTCCAAAGGCAGAAGAACCTGGAGTCTGATGCCCAAGGGCAGGAAGCATCGAGCACGGGAGTAAGATGAAAGCCGGAAGACTCACTGAGCCAGCGTATCCCACCTTCTTCTGCCTCCTTTATTCTGGCCATGCTGGCAGCCAATTGGATGGTGCCCATCCACACTGAGGGTGGGCCTTCCTCTCCCAGTCCACTGACTGAAATGTCAGTCTCCTCTGGCAACACCCTCATAGACACACCCAGAAACAATACTTTACCAGCTATCTGGGCATCCTTCAGTCCGGTCAAATTGACACCTAATATTAACCATCACAGTGAAATTAGGAGGGAGAGTTGAAAACGGACTATGGAGACATTCATATGTGTTTCCAAAGATTTTGGCATTTGTTTCTATCTTTGGAGCCTTTGTTCAAGGATGTGAAAATAAAACATTCATATTTCATAGGAGTATCACTGTGGTAACTGTAAGAACTAAATGAGGGAGGTTAGTGACTGGGAGCAGGAGACCCTCTCAGAGCTGGCACAGAGTATGCCAGTAGAAAACTCTTGATGGCAGTAGGGATGGCAAATCTCTAACCAGCAAAACCACAGAGAATTAAGGCTACTGGTACCTTTGGGGGCTGTTAAGAGGCAATTAATATTTTATTATGGAATTCAGAGAAAAATAGAGATAAGACGCAAAGTCTGCTCAGCTGCCTGTCATAAAAGTGTGAGCTTGGTGGCCAGTCCAGCCTGGCTCCATTCTCTGTCCTCAGTCACCCCATCCCCATTCCCCTGGTGGCCTGACTCCCACTCCTTGGTGGCCCCATCCCCCAGTTCCTCACAATATGGTTTTTACTTCTCTGGATTTAATACAAACTTCACCAGTTTAAAAAAAACAAGTGTGGGATCTTGGGCAAATCTGTCTTTTTGAACCTAGTTTTATCACTTAAAAGGAGCATAATAATAACTAATTCATAAGAATACTGTAAACATAAAATGAGTATTATTAACTGAGAATGTACAGTAGATAGTAGGCTCTCACTACATGCTGGCTTTCCTTCTTTCTTTCCATTCTCTTAGGAAAACTGATATTCAGAATGGCTAAGTGATCTGTGCATAGTCAAAAGGCCAGTTTAGTGATAGAGCTGAGACTGGATCCATCACTGTGATTACAGCTAGATTCTTTCCATTATGCCAAGCAGCATCCATAGTAATTTATTTTCATTTGTACAATTTTCTATGAGAAAAAATGAGCAGCAGCTATCAGTTCATCTTTCTTCAATCCTGATAAAATCTAGCACTTACAGAAATTGCTAAGAAGTAAGCATTTATTACATAAACCTATGCCAGAGAGGTGGATGTTGAGTTCTAGTATAAACATCTTTAATAATGATAATTCCATAATTCTCAGCTGTTTCTTTTAGATTGACCTTTTCTCGCCTGATAAAATATTCCAATTCTAAGCTGTTTATCCTGATTGAAATCTGATGTAACTTGTCTCGGTCATCATTCTTCCATTCCGAGCATGCTTATATTTTCTAAACTTAACTTTTAACTTGGTTCTCCAGCTTGGCAACCTTGATTTGTCCATTTTAGAACAGCCAAAATATCCTTGATTTTGCTGGATTAATTCAGTTATCTGAAATTAACTCTGACTTCTTTTCACACCTGATTTTCCTTAGTTTTGTTGATTAAAGATTAATAAGAGTTTGTATGCCCTAACGTGGATGATACAAAGAAAACTGACCTAGGAATTGGGAAACCTGCTTTCTGTTCCATCTCTCTTCTTATCGCCAAGCTGTTTCCTCACTATGATAGGAAAAATTATGTTGTAATCTTATGTCTTATAAAAGAGGGCTCAAATTGGTATAGACTATATATTTTGTGAGGAATTAATTATGTGACTATTCAATGTTTGACAAATAATCTTGGACGTAAGTGTGCAATGTCTAAAACCCAAATAATTCTAATTTTAAAGTCAACGCACTTGATGAGTTGAAGTATGGTGCTTGCTGGTAATAGAAAAAAAAAAGCCTACAACCAAAGGTATTGTGTTACATAAAATTACATGCGATTTGTTGTGCCTTCACTTTAAATGTTAGCTTTCCTGTCAGCCAATGTAAGATATTAGTTAACATGGAAAATAACTTCTTACATTTACATATTGCAGTTTTTCAAGGCACTTTTGTACACATGTGGTATCTATATAAATTATATTTCAGAATAAAGAAATGGTCACTGTCTATAATTCTTATACTGCCACACCATTTGAAAAAGGCCACAGAGATTTATTACTCCATGAGTTTTGTGAATACTGAGACTCACATGCTGTTTGTACAAGGAAATCACAAATCATACCCAGAATACATTCACTTACATATTATACCTAGAGTTCATTTTCTCATTGTTCTTTTAAGTTTTTTTCTCTGAGTATGGGCAGGTAAAGTATAGCAAATTTGTTGCAGAAAATTAACTATGACCACATTTTACTCGGGGAAAAATTAAAGACTTGAAGCCACATTCCAAAATACAAAAGGCATTAGGAAAATATTTTGCTTAGAAGGAATGATTATTCTTTGTTTTTGTCTTTTCAATTTTTTCTTTTAAATGTGCAACATGAAACCACTCCTTACCTTGAAAGCTGTATGGCCGATTGTTGCTGCTTCCCAACGTCTTCACCCCTTTTACCCGAATTTCACCTCTGCTGTTTTACCTTCTAAGCTGTGAACCCTTGTCACCCTATTTGAACCACCCCCTGCCCTCCCGCCTCCCTGTTATTAGCAGTACATCAAAGATTGGTCAGTGGTCTTGTCTCCCTGCTAATTCATATCTTGATGTTCTTGAACTGTATTTGAACAGTGCCCCTTTAGAGGAATATCTAATGTCAGTCATTTCCTATTCTGAGTTAAGCTAATTGATCTGATAAATTACAATGAGCAAGTGAATATAGTGGGTTTAAAACGTATCCATCTATTCTGGATTTGCTTTTGCTATGGAGAAGGCAAAAAGGCCAGGAATTAGTGAGTGGCTTAGTCTTCTCTTGTCACTGGCAGCTGACAGACCTACTGATGAGGTGATAATGAACTCAAAAGTCTACCCTAGGAGGAACTGGTGGGAAAAGAACCCAGATAGAAGGCGTGTCTCACTTTGGAGCCTGCCAAGATTTTTGATTTTTCGTAGAATTCATTTCAAGGAGGTTAACAGGTAGACTTTGCTGGATGCATGTCAGAAGTGTAACTTATCATTCATGGATACGAAAGACAAATATATATTTTATTTCTCTCAACATAACAAGCCAGAGGCCTCAGTCTCAGACGGTCACTGGGGTAATCCAGTCAGAGAGGAAGCATCCGAAACAGGGCTTGAATGCAAAGTTCATTTTTTAAAATAACTCTTTCCTTCTTTCCATTAAAATTATTATCCAATACATACGGTATGACAGATTAGACCTTCCAGAATTATTTGCTACTCCTGTTTATTTGATTCCTAGAATGTTGCTTAGCAGTCTCAAACTTAATTGGAGACAATGAGTATACCTCAGGTAAATCTTCCAATTTTGATTCCAGTTATGAATGTCGGCGAATCTTTCATTTTCCAAATTCAGTTTAGGCTTCCACTGCCTATTTTTCTTCAGGTATCATAGAAGTGAATGAAGTATTTTCAAGTCCATTCATCCCCACTTCACATTGGTAGTCACCCCTCATACACATATATTTTGTAGCCCACATAGGAGGCAACTTAATGTGAATGTATAAAATGTTTTCAGTTAATTACTGGAAGTGTGTTAAACATAGAATATTGGTGAGTTTTTAAAGTCTGTAAACTTTAAAAATAATCGTTTGTAGAAAAAAATGAATTATTGTTGTGATGCAGCATTCCTTATGTAAAGACTTGGCTTTGGGGTAGTCTTCAAGAAGCTCTTCGGCTTCCCTTTTTCGGTTTTCGGCAGGACATGGACTTTGAGAAGTTTAAAAATTCTATTATTCCCACCCATGTTTCCCTCTGTCTTTAAGCTGTAATTAAATGTATCAATGGTCTGGGAGTCTGTATTGCTGAATTGTCAGGGCCTTTCTTGTTTAGTTTCCCTTGATGATAAATTTCAAGGAACACACAGTGTACTATTTTTAACCAGTTTCGAGGTTGAAAAAATGCGAAGAGTTTGTATCCAGAGGTTTGGATAACATTGTTAATTGTGCCAAGTATCCATTGAGTTTGGCTTTATTCTTTATCCTGTTTAACTGGCATTTTCTCTGCTGTCAGAAAACAGTCCTTAGGAACCACGACAACTGATTTTATTGGTAAGCATATGAATGAGGCACGTTTCCTGAAACTCTATAAATTTAATATTAGAAGGACAGAAGTTTGAGAAGACAGTTCAATAAAGAAAATTTTATATATATTTTAACTTCCTTTGATTCCATTCACTTTTCAAATTAGGTATTTCAGATTGTAATTCTTAGAATTGACCATACCATTTATCCTCTTTCTTGAAAAACAAATAGAATAAACAAAAATTTGTAGACATCTAAAGAGTAATCTAAGGATGATAGTTTTGACTCGTTTCTTTCATGAGTACAGTTTCTCTTTTATGATACAAGGTCTGCACCAGTTTGTCTGTTCATTCCTTTTTGCTTCTCCAAACCTGTTTGCATCTTTGGTTGTGACTCGTTTCTTTATTTGATCAATTGTTACCGTTGTATACAGTCTCTTTAGTTGGATATTTGCTGAAGTCAGATAAACCTTACTGGTTTCAGGGATGTGCTTGTGGTATGAAACTACCAATCTTCTACTTTGATGTTCATGATTCAAAAACTTCTTGTTCCTTTGGAGAAAATGAGCCTAAGTTAGTAGTCATCCTGGAAATAAGTTTTGATTTCTTTTCATGAAAGAATGCCAGAAACTTTCACCAGTTTATCTTTGAATCCTTATTTTCCAAAAGTAAGGTAGAAAAATCCTCACCATTTTACTGATTTGCAGACTCTGGTGAAGTGAACAAGGTATTAGAATCAAGACATTTTACTCAAAGACCACTAATTTAAAAAGGTAAGTCAGAGTCTGGCCCAAGTCCTTGACCTCTCAAATTAGATTTAATTATGAACTGCGTTAAGTCCCATTATTTCTCCAATTTTGCTTATCAAGTGATAACTTCTAGTCAGACTGGGATAATCATGAATCTACGGTGCCGAAGGCATTCATGACAAAGCTCACCCTGTGAAGCAGAAAAGCAATTCATCTGCGTCAAAAAAGGATGCAAACTAAGTTTTGATCCTGCCTGATAGTACCATTTATACCTTGTCCAGCATTCTTTATCAAAGCCAGAAAGACTATATGCAAGAAGAATTGAGAACAGGCTAGGTACTATAATTCTTGGTGTTTGAAAGGTGATATTTTAGACGTAGAGACAAAAAGTCTCCCTTGAGTTTTTGAAAGAAATTGCTTATGAGGGCAAATGTTTTAGGTTGAAAAGTTGATGTTTTTTAGTTTCCCTGTTTATGAATAGTTCACAGGGTAATGTTGTCAGTCATTTTAAACTCATTATTTCTCCCTCTTGGAAAGGTTATAGATTGCCAACAGAAAGTAGAACTCCCTGTCTCTGCATGTTTTTCTCTGAAACAGTGTGTGACATAGTCACATTACTCCAGGCTCAATTATAGACACTTTGTGGATTTTTTTTTTTAATAATGCCAAAAATTTGTGGATAATGTATAATAAGCTGATGTACATCCTACTAGAACTAAGGTATTTCAGTTTGTGACAAATGTATGTCTTAACATGTTACCTCATTAATAGTCATTGGTTCATAAATGCTGGGGTTTTTTAATTTAACTTTTTTTATACCTAATATTAAAAATTAACACAATTTAACATTATTTCATCTACCACATTACTGGCCTTGTTTTGATTCTAAATCTTGTGTCCTAAGTTACAAATTACCATATTAATTCAAATGTATAACCTCTTTATGATTTGAGGCGCACTCTGGAAAAGAAAAATACTAGACATTTCTATTAAAGTCATGAGTGATTTTTATGTGTCTTGTGGATCCATCCCCCAGAGTCATGTCTTATATCTTTATGTTCTAACAATGAAGTTTTTTTAACCTAATATATTTACACAAGTGTTTTAGAGTTACCTACAGCATTTGGAGGTCTTTTATTCCCATGATTATATAACATTAAGCGATATGTAGCTCCCAAATAAATTTTTCCGTAGGAACTTCTTCACGTTGCCTGCACGTGACAGTTGATCTTTGGTTCTTTCAGTACTTACCTTGGTTTTCCTCCTGCGTCTTTAGCCATTCCCTAAAAGTCTCCTTTTTCTCTCCCTTACAACTGATGGTCACCTTGAGTCCACTTTTAGCTCCCTTCTCTTCTCCTTCTATACTTTCTTCCCCGATATTTTTTCCAAAGTAGTGTTATCTGTTCAGTGGCATCAGCCGCTATTGATACATGCTCATGACGTCCAAGTACAAATAAATACACAGGTGGTTTACTCTAGCCCATATCTCTCTTCCCAACTTTGGGCCCCTATCAACTGCCAACTGCACCTGACAGCTTGAACATTCCATAAACAATCTCAACATACCTAAAATCATCTCATCTTTTTTTTTTTTTTTTTACAAATATGCTCCTCAGTATTTTCATCATCAATAAATGTAGTTTACTCAGTTGTTCAAGCCAGAAACTAATTAAATTGTTCCTAACAACTTTTTTTCCCTTGCTTCTCATAGCTTTTTCAACCTTTGAGACATATCTCCACATCATTTTGTTTCTCTCTTCACAGGAATTATTCTATTTTATCACTTTGTTTTTGCAACAGCATCTTAGCTAATTTCTAACTAATTTTACCCTTTGCCAGTCCTTTTCTTCTGCTTCTTCCAGGTTAATACTTGGTTGTTTGTTTGTTTATTTGTATGTTTGTTTTTCCTTTGGAGACGGTGTCTCATTCTGTCACCCAGTCTGGAGTACATTGGCATAATCACTGGTCACTGTAACCTCAACCTGCCAGGCTCAAGCCATCCTTCTGCCTCAGCCTCCCAAGTAGCTGGGACCACAGATTCATGCCATGATGCCCAGCTTAATTTTTTTTGTTAGAAATGAAGCCTCACTTCATTGCCCAGGCTGGTCTCAAACCCCTGAGCTCAAGTAGTTCTCCTACCATGGCCTCCCAGAATGCTGGGATTACAGACATGAGCCATTGCACCTGCCCTTAATACTTTGGAAAACACGTATATGGTCATGTTATTTCCCCTTAAAATTTTCCAAAGGCTTCTTACCCTTTCAGGATAAAATTCAGACTCCTAAGCCTGACGTTGAAGGTTCCCTATAATCTGGCTCCTCCTATTGTGCACCACATCCGTATTACCTCACTTTTCTCCTTTCTCTCTCTTTCACTTTTTCCCCCTCTTGCCCTTTTTCCTTTCTCCCCCCTCTCCCGTTTTCTCCCTCAATTAAGATGCTACTTCTTCCATGACAAATGATGCTACAGCAGGAAGTCATTTCTTTCTCTGAGTTTGCTTTGAACCTCTCCTATTGCTTCTTCTTTTTTTCTTACCATGGATTAAAATATCTGTGTACATGTTTTCTGTTGAATTAGGAGCATCTAATTCCATGTTAGACACGGTTCTATGTGTTAGCAGTATCACCTGGAATAAGACAGCCTCTGTTCTTGGGGAGGGAGGGTCCTTGTCTTTTTCATTCTTGGAACTTTTTAGAGGTGATTTGACAAATAAATAAATGTCTATTTAAAAGTTACTAAAAAAAAAAAAAAAAAAAAAGCCTTAGAGGCCAGGCACGGTGGCTCATGCCTGTAATCCCAGCACTTTGGGAGGCCGAGGCAGGCAGATCACTTGAGGTCAGGATTTTGAGACCAACCTGGCCAACATAGCGAAACCCCATCTCTACTAAAAAATACAAAATTAGCCAGGCATGGTGGCGCACACCTATAATCCCAGCTACTTGGGAGGCTGAGGCAGGAGAATCACTTGAACCCCAGAGGCGGAGGTTGGAGTGAGCCAAGATCACGCCACTGCACTCCAGCTTGGGCGACAGAGCAAGACTCTGTATCAAAAAAAAAAAAAGAAAGAAAAAAGAAAAGCCTTAGAAAAGGTTATATTTTTTTTCTAAATTTTTCAATACAGATTCATCTAATCTCAAAATAATTTTATAATAGCCTAAAAAAAATCAACTACACACATATTAATGATGGCCTTCTATCCCTATTTGGGATGCAAAATGAGGCAATAAATAGAACAATAATAAATATTGTTTTACATTTTCCATGTATATATTATGAAGCCTCACAAGCAGCCTGTGAGAAAGCTGCTTTCATTATACTCGTTTTATAGTTGAGGAAACTGAGACTGTAACAAAGTGAGTAATTTTCCCAATTATACTAATAAATGGAAAGGAACAGATCCATAACTTTGGTCTCCTTTTGCTATCTAATGTTGCTCTTCTAGATCTTACCTAGCTGGGGAAGGGGAAAATGTGAATAAGATACCAAAATAAGTGGATGTTAAAGTAATTCAGGGAAGAAATTATGAATTAGGGTTATGTCAGAGGTGGAGGATAAAGAAATATTGAGGAGGTAGAATGAACAGAAGATTTTAATGACAAAGGGATATGTGGAATTTGAAGGAAAGGGAGGAGTTAAAGATGATTTAAGCTAAAAGCTCCCAGGACTTTTGACCCCACTTTTCTAGTGTGCTTGGTTTCTCCTTTAAAAAGATTCTGGAGAATAGTTTAACAGTTCCCAATGGAAGTAAATTACAAAAGCTGAGATGGGAATATTTAAACCCTAGAGCCAGCAGCAGTGGATTCAACCCTGAAGTTTCAAGCAGTATCCTTTGTTTTATGACTAAGAACCAGTATCGTTATTTAACTAGGAAGAGCAAGTTCACCTTTTACAGGACTAACATTTTATTTTCTTCTGTGAAATGCATAAACAACATAATACACGATAATGGTGAAAAGTCAGATAGTACAGAAAGGCCTATAAGGAAAAGCAACAACACTTCTACCTTTCTGTACCCCTTTCCACATCCTAGAGTGAATGATCCTTTGAGCTTTCTTCACTCAAAACTTTGCACTTGCTCTTAGCTAAGGCTGAGAAGCAATCATCACTCAAAACTTTAGACTCATAATGTTATTTTTTATTGACTCCTTGCTGCAGTCAATATTTAGCTTACTTAGATCGCTGCCTGTTTTCCCTCACTTCTTCTCCCAGTTTTTGTATTATTATTATTATTATTATTATCATTATTTTATTACTCCTGTTCGTTACCTTTGTAACTTTAAATCATACACTTAAAACTCTAATTTCTCTTTATCATCTTCCCACAGGCTCTCTGCCTAGTGCCATGTAAAATAAGGTTATCAGTACCTCTACTCTTCCTTCCACTTTTCTTCCCCTCCCTTCTTCTCTCTTCCCCTTCCCTAACTTCTGACAGTTGAATTTTTATTTTTATTCATTTACACAGAACATGCAGCAATATCTTAAAGTTGAAGACTCATCTTGTCCTTCTATTTTGGAAAATTATGAACAATTCTCCCGAATATTGTTTTCTCTAATGTTTTGTTCTGCAACTCCTAGTAGACTTAGAGTCTCTGTCTTTTTTACATGTCTCTTAATTTATCTTCTCTTTTTTATCTCTTTATGTCTCTGTTCCATGTTCTGAGTAAATTCCTAGTACTATCTTTCAACTCACTGATTCTGTCTCCAGCTACATTCAGTGTACTGTCGCCTGTTTATTCAGTTTTTGTCTGTAATTTTACTAACATATTTGTGAAATTTTTTATTGAAGTGTATACTATACCTCTGAAAGAATATGTGTACTGTCAGTTTAGTTCACTGTATTTTTACAATCTGAAAAATTTATGTAACCTGACACCCAAATCAAGAAACAGAATATTCCCGATACTCCAGAAGCCCTCTTTTTGCTTCCCTCCAGTGAGTAACACCTCCCTTGAGTAATCACTATTCTGACTTCTGAATGCATATTTTAATTTTGCCTGTTTTGTGTTACATATAAAGGGAGTTATCAAGTAAGTACTCTTTTGTGTCTGGGTTCTTTCACTCTGCATTGTGAGTTTTATTCATGTTTTTACATGTAGCCAATAGTTCTTTCAGTCTCATCTCGTATGGTATTACATTGGGTGACTATACAATATTTATTTGTCTAGCAGTTATCCATCTACTTATTTATTCACTGTTGATGGAGACAGAGCTCATTTAGTTTGGGGCTCTTACACATAGTGGTACCATGAACATTTCCAGTACAGTAGTGGTTCTTGACCCAGGGAGATAGTGAGGCTGTCACAGAGATCCAGTCACAGAGCCGGTAGATATCTTGGTTCTGTTTCTGTTCTTGAATCCATCTGCTTGATTCGTTATGCCCTGGTCCTAACAAATAATTAGTAATTGGGACCGGAGGTGAGTACACAGTTGTAGTTCCTGGTGTATCTTCTGTACAGTGTTGTTAGTCCCATCATCTGGTAGGAGTGAGATTTCTAGCTCCCGAGGCTGCTAGATCCATATTCCTGGCAGGCTAACTCTGTTCCATTTATGCACCACACATACGTTTAAGTTGTATTTGAGCCCAGCTATAGCTTTCTAGATCTCTCCTTATAATCATGGCTGTGTATTTTATATCTCAGAGCATGACTTTACTAAACCATCTTAACCAGAAGTATTTCTTTGAATCTGAAGACTCCTGGATTTAGGGATGTATTTATGGCTTCTTTTTTTCTTCCTTTGTTTAAGCTCAGAAAACTTCTTGTATTACTTCTTTGGTCGTTTCCTTCATTTTCACTATTCTCACCTTCTAAAACTTCTAGTTGTTAGATTTAGATTTCTCTTAAATTTTATGCTCCGTATTTTTTATCTCCTTTTCTTCATTTAGTTCTTGGTTGGGGGGATGAAATATTCTTGACTTTATCTTACAGTACTTTTGAATTTTTTTATTTTGCTAAAGAGCATTTTAACTTTCTTACAATTGGAATATTCTTTTTCATAGCCTGCTGTGTCTGTTTTGTAGCTTTAGTCTCTTCTCAGATTTCTCTTAAGAAATTGATTAGACCTTTTAAAAAAATGTTCTTCTATTTCCTGAATTATTTGTGTTTCCTACAGCCTTAGTTGTTAGATTCATGTGTCTTCTCTTTTATTTCAGAGGTTTTTCACGTATTAGTCAATTCTTCATTGTCCCTTCATGTTTAAGGAGAACTGGATTGATTGTGGTACGTGGCCAAATTGAAATTCCTTTGGTGGTGTTTGCAGGTTTGCTTCCCTGCCAGGCCTCTGCTCTGGGCGATACTGCTGACTAGCAGCTTTGTATAACTGGCAGAACCTGTCCATTGGTAGACGTCTCTTTAGGATGGATGGTGTGGATCCACTGTTAGGTTGGAGGCACCCCCGAAATTTGAGAATGAAAAGGATTTATTCTGGGGCACCAACTGTGATATAAGCAGTCCTAGATCATTTCAGTAGGTTTATTTAGCATCATAGAAAAGATCGTTTCATGTTTCTTTGCTTACTTGTTATAGGTGGGGAAAATAATAAACTGCATGTCCTATATAAGAGCGTAGGGAGGTGAGGAGGGGAAACTATTGCAGCTATTCAAAATAGACTTGTTTTAAATCTTTTAAGTACAGGGGTACATGTGCAGGTTTATTATGTAGGTAAACTTAAGTCATGGAGGTTTGTTGTACAGATTATTTCCTCGCCCAGGTATTAAGCCTAGTACCCTTTAGTTATTTTATAACTTGTCCTGATCCTCTTCTTCCTCCCACCCTCCCTCCTCCATTAGGCCCCAGTGGCTATTGTTCCCTTCCATGTGTCCACGTATTCTCATCATTTAGCTACCACTTATAAGTAAGAACATGTGGTATTTGGTTTTCTGTTCCTGTGTTGTTTGTTAAGGATAGTGGTCTCCAGCTCCATCCATGTGCCTGCAAAGGACACGAGCTCATTCTTTTTTTATGGCTGCATAGTATTCCGTGGTGTATATGTACTGCATTTTCCCTTTTTTTTTTTTTTTTTTTTTTTTGAGATGGAGTCTCGCTCTGTCACCAGGCTGGAGTGCAGTGGCGCAATCTCAGCTCACTGCAATCTCTGCCTCCCAGGTTTAAGCAATTCTCCTGCCTCAGCCTCCCGAGTAGCTCAGATTATAGGCATGTGCCACCAAGCCTGACTATTTTTTGTATTTTTAGTAGAGACGGGGTTTCACCATGTTGGCCAGGATGGTCTCGATCTCCTGACCTCATGATCCACCCGTCTCAGCCTCCCAAAGTGCTGGGATTACAGGTGTGAGCCACCGCACCTGGCCCCACATTTTCTTTAGTCTATCATCGATGAGCATTTAGGTTGATTCTGTATCTTTGCTGTTGTTAATAGTACTGCAGTGAACATACACATGCATGTGTCTTTATAATAGAACAATTTATATTCCTTTTATTATGTACACAATAATGGGATTGCTGGGTCAAATGGTATTTCTGTCTTTAGTTCTTTGAGGAATCGTCATGCTGTCTTCCACAATGGTTGAACTAATTTACTGTCCCACCAACAACGTATAAGTGTTCAGGTTCCTTTTCCCACAACCTCGCCGGCACCTGTTATTTTTTGCCTTTTTAATAATAGCCATTCTGACTGGTGTGAGATAATATTGTGGTTTCAATTTTTTCTCTAATGATCCCTGATGTTAAGCTTTTTTCATGTGCTTCTTGGCCACATGTATGTCTTCTTTTGAAAAGCGTCTGTTTATGTATTTTGCCCACTTTTTAATGGGGTTTTTTTTTTCTTGTTTAAGCTCCTTATGGATCCTGGATATGAGACCTTTGTCACATGCATACCTTGCAAAAATTTCCTCCCATTCTGTAGGTTGTATACTGTTGAAAGTTTCTTTTGCTGTACAGAAACTCTCTAGTTTACGTAGATCCTGTTCATCAATTTTTGCTTTTGTTGCAGTTGCTTTTGGCATCCTCATTATAAAATCTTTGCCATTCCTGTGTCCTGAATGGTATTGACAAGGTTGTCTTCCAGGTTTTTTGTAGTTTTGTGTTTTACATTTAAGTCTTTAATCCATCTTGAATTAATTTTTGTATAGGGTGTAAGGAAGGGGTCCAGTTTCAATCTTCTGCATATGGCTGGCCAGTTACCACAACATCATTTAGTGAATAGGGAGTCCTTTCCTTCATTGCTTCTTTAGTCAGGTTTGTGGAAGATCAGATAGTTCTAGATGTGCAACCTTATTTTGGGGCTTTCTCTTCTGTTCCATTGGTCTATGTGTCTTTGTGCCAGTTACCATGCTGTTTTGGTTACTGTAGCCCTGTAGTATAGTTTGAAGTCAGGTAGCGTGATGCCTCCAGCTTTGTTCTTTTTGGGTAGGATTACCTTGGCTATTGGGGATCTTTTTTGGTTTTCATATGAATTTTAAAATAGTTTTCTAGTTCTGTGAAGAATGTCATTGGTAGTTTGATAGGAATAGCATTAAATCTATAAATTGCTTTGTTCCATGTGGCCATTAAATGACACTGATTCTTCCTATCCATGAGCACGGAATGTTTTTCCATTTGTTTATGTCATTTCTGATTTCTTTGAGCAGTGTTTTGTAGTTCTCCTTGTAGAGATCTTTCCCCTCCTTGGTTAGCTGTATTCATAGGTATTTTATACTTTTTCAGGCACGTGTAAATGGAATTACATTCCTGATTTGGCTCTTGGCTTGACTGTTGGTGTATAGGAATGCTAGTGATATCTGTATATTGATTTTTTTTTTTTTTTTTTTTTTTTTTTTTTTTTTTTTTTTGATACAGAGTCTCGCTCTGTCGCCCAGGCTGGAGTGCAGTGGCGTGATCTCGGCTCACTGCAAGCTCCGCCTCCCGGGTTCACGCTATTCTCCTGCCTCAGCCTCTCCGAGTAGCTGGGACTACAGGTGCCCGCCACTACGCCCGGCTAATTTTTTTGTATTTTTAGTAGAGACGGGGTTTCACCGTGGTCTCGATCTCCTGACCTCGTGATCCACCCGCCTCGGCCTCCCAAAGTGCTGGGATTACAAGCGTGAGCCACTGCGCCCGGCCTGTATATTGATTTTGTATCCTGAGAGTTTGCTGAAGTTTTTTATCACCTTAAGAAGAGTTTGGACCAAGACGATGGGGTTTTCTAGATACAGGATTGTGTCATCTGCAAACAGGGATAGTTTGATTTCTTCTCTTCCCATTTAGATGGCCTTTATTTCTTTCTTTTGCCTGATTGCCCTGTGCAGGACCTTCAATACTATGTTAAATAGGAGTGGTGAGAGAGGGCATCCTTGTCTTATACCAGTTTTTCAAGGGGAATGCTTCCAGCTTTTGTTTATTCAGTATGATATTGGCTGTGGATTTGTCATAGATGGCTCTTATTATTTTGAGGTACGTTCCTTCAATACGTAGTTTATTGAGAGTTTTTAACATGAAGCGATGTTGAATTTTATCGAAAGCCCTTTCTGCATCTGTTGTGATAATCATGTAGTTTTTGTCTTTAGTTCTGTTTGTATGTGATGAATCACGTTGATTTTTGCATGTTGAACCAACCTTGCATCGTAGAGACAAAGCCTACTTGATCTTGGTGGATAAGCATTTTGATGTGCTTCTGGATTCAGTTTGTCAGGATTTTATTGAGGATTTTGCATTGCCGTTCCTCAAGGATATTGGTGAAGTTTTCTTTTTTTGGTTTTATCTCTGCCAGGTTTTGATATCAGGATGATGCCAACCTCATCGAATGAGTTGGGGAGGAGTCCCTCCTCCTCAGTTTTTTTGAAATAGTTTCAGTGGTAATGGTGCCAGCTCTTCTTTGTACATCTGGTAGAATTTAGCTGTGACTCTATCTGGTACTGGGCTTATTTATTTATTTATTTATTTATTGGTTTGTAGGCTATTTGTTGCTTCCTCAATTTCAGAGCTCATTATGGGTCTGTTCAGGGATTCAGTTTCTTCCTGGTTCAGTCTTGGGAGGGTGTATGTGTCCAGGAATTTACCCCTTTCTTCTAGATTTCCTCGTTTACATGCATAAAGGTGTTCATATATTCTCTAGTGGTTGTTTGTATTTCTGTGGGTCCAGTAATAATATCCTTTTTGTTATTTCTAATCGTGTTTATTTGGATTTTCTCTCTTACTAGACTATTTAGCAGTTTATTTTATTAATTTTTTTTTTAAATAAACTCCTGGACTCATTGATCCTTTATATGGGTTTTCATGTCTCAGTCTCCCTCAGTTCAGCTCTAATTTTTGTTATTTCTTGTCTTCTACTGACTTTGAGGTTGGTTTGCTCTCGGTTCTCTAGTTCTTTTAGTTGTGATGTAAAGTTGTTATTTTGAGATCTTTCTAACTCTTTGATGTGGATATTTAATGATATAAACGTCCCGGTTAACATTGTCTTAGCTGTGTCCCAGAGATTCTGGTATGTTGTATCTTTGTTCTTATTAGTTTCAAAGAACTTCTTGATTTCTGCCTTAATTTCATTATTTATGCAAAAGTCATTCAGGAGTAGGTTGTTCAATTTCCATATAATGGTATGGTTTCGAGCAAAATTCTTAGTCTTGATTTCTAATTTGATCGTGCTGTGGTCTGAGAGAGTGTTTATTATTTCAGTTCTTTTGCATTTACTGAGGAGTATTTTCTGTCCAATTATGTGGTCAGTTTTAGAGTATGTGCCATGTGAAGGTGAGAATGTATATTCTGTTGCTTTTGGGTGGAGAATTCTGTAGATTCCTGTCAAGTCCCTTTGATCCTATGCTGAGTTCAGGTCCTGAATATCTTTATTAATTTTTTTTTTTTTTGAGAGTCTCGCTCCATTGCCCAGGCTGGAGTGCAGTGGTACAATCTTGGCTCACTGCAACCTCCGCCTCCCGGGTTCAAGCAATTCTCCTGCCTCAGCCTCCTCAGTAGCTGGGACTACAGGCATGCACCAGCATGCGTGCTTTTTTTTTTTTTTTTGTATTTTTAGTAGAGACAGGGTTTTGCCATGTTGGCCAGGCTGATCTCAAACTCCTAACCTCAAGTGATCTGCCCACCTCAGCCTTCCAAAGTGCTGGGATTACAGGCATGAGCCACTCCTCCTGGCCTTAATCTTTGATCTAATACTGTTAGTGGGGTATTGAAGTCTCCCACTATTATTGTGTGGGAGTCTAAGTCTCTCTGAAGGTCTCTAAGAACTTGCCTTATGAATCCGGGTGCTCCTGTGTTAGGTGCATGTATATTTAGGATAGTTAGGTTGTCTTGTTGCATTGAACCCCTTACTATTGAGTAATGCTCTTTTTCTTTTTTTTAATCTTTGTTGGTTTAAAGTCTGTTTTTTCTGAAATTAGGATGTAATCCTGCTTTTTTCTGTTTGCTTTGTAGATTTTTCTCCATTTATTTTGAGTCTGTGGGTGTCATTGCATATGAAATGGATCTCTTGAAGATAGCACACTGATGGGTCTTGGTTCTTTATCTAGCTTGCTGCTTGGTGCCTTTTAATAGGGGTATTTAGCCCGTTGACATTCAAGATTTGTACTGATATGTGTGGATCTGAACCTGTCGTCATGATGTTAGCTGGTTATTATGCAGACTTGTTTGTGTGGTTGCTTTATAGTGTCACTCGTGTGTTTACTTAAACGCGTTTTTGAAGTGGCTGGTAATGGTCTTTCCTTACCATATTTAGTGCTTCCTTAAGGAGCTCTTGTAAGGCAGGTTTGACAGTAATGAATTTCCTCAGCATTTGCTGGTGTGAAAAGGATCTGATTTTTCCCTCACTTATGGAGGTTAGTTTGTCCAGATATGAAATTCCGGCTTGGAATTTCTTTAAGAATGTTGGTTATTGGTGCCCAATCTCTTCTGGCTTGTAGGGTTTCTGCTGAGAGGTCCACTGTTAGTCTGATGGACTTCCCTTTGTAGGTGACCTTACCTTACCTGCTAGCTGCCTTTAACATTTTTTTCTTTCATATGAACCTGCAAGAATCTTATTATTATGTCTTGAGGATGTTCTTCTCATGAAGGATCTCACTGGGGTTCTCTGCATTTCTTGAATTTGCATATTAGTCTCTCTAGCTAGAGTTGGGAAGCTCTCATGGATGATATCCTGAAATAATGTTTTCCGTTGCTTACACTCTCCCCATCTCTTTCAGGGATACCAGTGATTCACAGATTTGGTCTCTTTATATAATACCACATTTCTTGGAGGTTTTGTTTATTCCTTTATACTCTCTTTTCTCTATTATTGTCTGACTTCCTTATTTCAAAACATCAGTCTTCAAGCCCTGAGATTCTATCCTCACCTTGGTCTATTCTGCCGTTAATACTTGTGATTGCATTATGAAATTCTTATAGTGTGTTTTTCAGCTCTGTCAGGTTGATTACATTTTTTTCTTTGCTGGCTATTTTGTCTGTCAGCTCCTATATTGTTGTATTGTGATTCTTAGCTTCCTTGATTTTGTTTTGGCATACTCCTGCATCTCAACGATCTGCATTGCTATCCATATTCTGCGTTCTGTTTCTGTCATTTCTGCCATCTCAACCCTGTTCAGAACCCTTGCTGGAGTGGCGGTGCAGTCATTTTGAGGAAAGAAGGCACTCTGGCTTTTTGAGTTGTCAAGAGTTCTTGGATTGGTTCTTTCTTATCTTTCTGGGCTAATGTTTGTTCAATCTTTGAACTTGCTGACCTTTGGATAGTTTTTTTTTTTCTTCTTCTTCTTTTATACTAATTGATGACCTTCAGTGTTTGATTGTGGTATAAGGTGGATTCAGCCAACTGACTGTTTCTGGAAGATTTTAGGGGCCAACACTCAGCTCCGATCTTTTAGACTGTGTGCTGTAACTTTGGGGGATTATATTGGGCAATGACTTTGTTCTCTGGCTCCTCTGAGGTTAGGAGTCCACTGTGCTGGTGGGGCCGAGGTGCTCCACGATCACTGGTCACTACACTCTAATGGGTGGTGTCTGCCAAAGTGCTTCATAGTGTGGTGGCGGCAGGATCCGTCCTCATTTGCACATGCCAGCAACAGCAGCAGCGCAGCAGAGTGCACGCTGGACGACTGTGACAGGGTGCTAGCAGGTGCCAGGGTGCCTGCCCCCATGTAGGCATTCACCACAGTGGTAGAGGCAGCTCAGCTTGGGGGGCTAGGGAGCCCTTGCTGGTGACCGTGCATGTGATGTCACTGGTGTGTTAACATGGATGAGGGTTACTGGTGGGAACAGGTCTCTGTGTGCCCCGGGCAGGGGTGGTTGCTCAGGGTTGGGGAGGGTCTGCTGTCCTCTGTGCCTGGTTTCACTCCCATGGCAGTGTTGGCACAAGGGCAGGCCTGGCTGGCTCTGTGCCCACCAAGGCTCCAACTACAGTGACGGTCCAGCAGAGGGGGAACAGGGGGTAGAGTGCGCACACATACGCGCACTGGCAGGGCAAGGAAAGCAAAATCTGCCCACGTAAACATGTGCTGGCAAAGAGATGTGGAGGCTTGCTGTAGGCCTGGGGGAAGCTGCAGTGTGTGGAGAAAGCGGGCAGGCCTGGTGCGTGGCCAGTGTGTGACCGTGGGGGCCCCAGCCTGCTGGAGTTCTCTGCCAGTCAGGCATAGTTCACCAGCACAGGAGCTATAATGACAGCCTCCAGGGTACCCAAGGCTGTCCTGCAAGCGGGCATAGCTAGGCTGTGGTCCCTAGAGAGTCCAGCAGAACAAGGGGTGCTTAGGTTGGACCAGCCCCATCTGATGGGCAAGACCTCCAGTGTTCAGGTCCTGCAGAGGTTGGGTCCAGTTGTTCGCCTGGGGCTAAAGTCTCCTATGGGCACAAGTCAAGCCTAGCGAGATGGGCTTCCCAAGCCATGCTCCGCTACAGACTCTACCACACCAAACCCTCTGGGCTGCACCTCAGCTGACGCGCTGCCCCTACTTCTCTAAGCAGCTCTCCCTGCCAGGTCAGGGTCTGTGGGAGTTGAGGGGTCATCTTCTGCTGGAACTCCAGAGGCCCATAGCAAGAGCAGATTACTGTTTGTGAGTACAACTCACTCGTTCCATCGGGGTCACTGGGGGCTAGGAACGAGTCCCTGTGTGCAGTAGCCCAGTCCAGGGTTCCCAGCATCCTCCCCTTTGAGCCTAGCTCCTGTGTGTTCCATCCATCCACTCTCACTGCCTTCCCTCTGAAGGTCTTTTGTGCCAGTCAGCTCGGTTTCTCGCTGGCAGCTGTTCCACCTGGCTGCTTTTAGTAGGCTTTATTGTCCTTCCCCTCTTTTTTAATATAGAGACAGAGTCTCTGCATATTGCCAAGGCTCGTCTCCAATTCCTGGGCTCAAGCAGTCGTCCTGCCTTGGCCTCCCAAAGTGCTGGGATTACAGGCATAAGGATGTGTTTTCCAGTTCTTGTTATTTTCATTCTAAGGGGTACATTGCCAGTATATTCTGCCTTCTTCCAGAGGAATAAATACAGATTGGTTTAAAACACAGAATATTCACATTTCTATTTTTCCTTGAATGTCCATTTATTCTTTTTTTTTTTTTTTTTTTTTTTTTTGTGAGACAGAGTCTCACTTTGTCTCCCAGGCTGTGCAGTGGCGCGATCTCGGCTCACTGCAGCCTCCGACTCCTGGGTTCAAGCAATTCTCCTGCCTCAGCCTCCTGAGTAGCTGGGACTACAGGTGCACACCACCATGCCCGGCTAATTTGTTTTGTATTTTTAGTAGAGACAGGGTTTCACCATGTTGGCCAAGATGGTCCCAATCTCCTGAGGATTATAAATCATGCTACTATAAAGACACATGCACACGTATGTTTATTGCGGCACTGTTCACAATAACAAAGACTTGGAACGAACCCAAATGTCCATCAACGATAGACTGGATTAAGAAAATGTAGCACATACACACCATGGAATACTATGCAGCCATAAAAAGGATGGGTTCATGTCCTTTGCAGGGACATGGATGAAGCTGGAACCATCATTCTCAGCAAATTATTACAAGGACAGAAAACCAAACACCACATGTTCTCACTCATAGGTGGGAATTGAACAATGAGAACACTTGGACACAGGGAAGGGAACATCACACACCGGGGCCTGTTGTGGCATGGTGGGGGGCTGGGGGAGGGATAGCATTAGGAGAAATAACTAATGTAAATGAATTGTTGATGGGTGCAGCAAACGAACATGGCACATGTATACCTGTGTATGAAACCTGCATGTTGTGTACATGTACCCTGGAACTTAAAGTATAATTTTTTTAAAAAGAAATTTGAAGCTTTGAGATCAGCCTGGAATACTTTGCATAAATTCTGTTGACAGTTTCTTGCTGAATCACTTTGAGTGGATATTCAAAACTTCGTTTGAACTTAAGAAAAATAAGAATTTCTTTTTATATTTCACTGAATGGTAAACAGTTTCTGCTCTCTTCTGGGAATTCATAGATGAAAGGGCATGGTTTTTACCTTTCCAAATCTATGGAGAAATACACAAAACAGGAGATTATATTAATAATATACTGTAATAATATAAAGGAGGTATGAACAGGTTTCATTGGGAGCTTGTAGAGAGAGTTTTTCCTGAAAAAACCAAGTAAAGATAAAATTCAGTAAGCAAAAAGTTAAAGCAGGCTGGGTGCGGTAGCTCACGCCTGTAATCCCAGCACTTTGGGAGGCCGAGGCCGGTGGATTACCTGAGGTCAGGAGTTTGAGACCAGCCTGGCCAATATGGTGAAACCCTGTCTCTACTAAAAAAAATAGAAAAATTAGCTGGGCATGGTGGCACACGCCTGTAATCCCAGCTACTCGGGAGGCTGAGGCAGGAGAATCGCTTGAACCTGGGAGGCAGAGGTTGCAGTGAGCCAAGATCGCGCCATTGCACTCCTGGCCAGGTGACAAAGAGCAAAACTCTGTCTCAAAAAAAAAAAAAAGAGATAAAGCAAAAAATTGAGGGATAGAGAAACCATGGCAAAAGATGATAAGTGCTGAATTTCAATGTAGAACCTAGACTAGATCTGAAAGGACATCATCCCACGTCTACCTGGTATTGTACAGACCCTCCTAGTCTCAGCTGGCTCTTAAAGGATAAATCAGAGAAGAGAGCATTGCGAGTATTCTTAGTTGATAAAATAGCAGATGAAAAGTCACAGAGGTATGAAATATTAATATTAATGTGTATTTGAGGAACTATAAGAAATTTAGTATTGCTGGAGCAAAGAATGTTTGAGGAAAATTTTGAGGGAAAAGGCTAGAAGGGCTTTGTGTGCCATGCCACTAATTTAAATTGCTGTTCTGTAGCAAGGAAGTGATGTGATCCAATCCATACTTCAGGAAGATCATGCTGACCCTATAATCCATTACATGAATGCAGACAGTAACGCTCTCAAAATTTATTTAACACACTTAATGAAATAAATACCAGTATCTATGTTATCTGCCTTTTTTGCCTGTCACTCATGCGGTCCTCACAACTCCTTCCAGCCCCTAAACTAATCAGACCGGGTATTAGACAGCTTTGAAATGTTTATTAAGAAAACAGTCCTGTTTTGACAGACAGGAGTTGGAGCACCTGGACTTCAAGCAGGCTTTACAGCTCTTCTGGGGTCCTCTCATGTAGGCAACATGAGGCCAGCAGAGCCCTATGCAAACAAGCATCATAAGCAAATGACCATTTCTTTTCCATTATAGACTTCGTCCTTCAAAAGAGAGTGCCATTCGTCCCAACTAGTACTTTCCCCCCTTCTATCCATATCACTAATGCTACATTAGTTCATGGGTCATTCAAATTATAGCAGCTTTGGTGTTAGTCTTTATATTTCAGCTCCAGTGCTCCGCTGATTATTTTGGCATGAAAATATCCCATACAGTCATCATGCTGCTTTTAATTCAAAAGGTTGCTCTGAGCTGCACCAGGAATATCGTATCTAATACAAAAACCGTATGTCTGTTCTTCCCTGAAGCAGATTCTCTTGTAACTTAAGAGTTTATCTTAGTATTGATATTGAGTTATTTTTAGAGAGTTCTGTGGCGGTTAGTGGCTCAGTGTTTTCATCACTCATTCACTTAACTACCCTTTCTGAACATCTGTGCCACTTATGCTGTCTCACTTCTCACCCAAGTCTTAGATGCTTTTTCATTCTTTATATTACTAGGAAAGATTAAACACATCATGTAATGCCAGTGACTGCAGGACTTTCCTTTAAGGCTTCTAAACTACATGCCAGTATGCTGAAATAAAGTATGTTCTGAAGCTTATCATTTAAATTGTAGATTTCATATGTAAAAACATTTTCTTTTTTTCTTTTTTTTTTTTTTTTTTTAAGACAGAGTCTCGCTCTGTCGCCCAGGCTGGAGGGCAGTGGCGCCATCTCAGGTCACTGCAAGCTCCGCCTTTCAGGTTCACACCATTCTCCTGCCTCAACCTCCCGAGTAGCTGGGACCACAGGCGCCTGCCACCACGCCTGGCTAATTTTTTGTATTTTTAATAGAGACAGGGTTTCACTGTGTTAGCCAGGACGATATCAATCTCCTGACCTTGTGATTCCCCCCCGCCTCGGCCTCCCAAAGTGCTGGGATTACAGGCGTGAGCCACCGCACTCGGCCTGTAAAAACATTTTCATCTTTGTTTATAAATAAGACATCTGATTATACAACAATACTTTTATGGTACTCAGAGGGGAGTCAGGGTTGGGGTGGGGTCTGTCATTTATTTACTTATTTTTGAAAGATATCTGGCCTAGTTCTGTGGTGGTGGCTTTTCTTCGCTAATCATGAGCTTTACTTTGAGTATGCAGTAGATTCAGTCAGCATCTCAGTCGGGGAAAGAGGGGTTTTAATACAATATTCTCTTTGCATTGAGTGAAGAAGCTGTTGATCTGTCAAGGAGGAAAGGAGAGACTGGAACCACATGAAGGTTTGTGCTGTGAAACCTTGAAACCCTGACGGTACATTTTGATCATTGTGTTTTAACAAAGCTGACAATCCTCAGCCACACAAATCTTGGGAACTAAAACAAGTATTCATTTAACTCTTGACTAAAGGTTAAAAGATACAATTAAAAAGAAATCTAAAACCCAGAGTGGTAATTCCACTTTTTCTTTCTCTTTCTGTTGTTGGAACCTGAGCTCTCTAGGAAAACTAACATTTGTTAAGGGCCTGCCATGTGCCAGATTCCTATCTGTAAGAGAGGTATAATTATTATTGTATACTATCTCAATCTTAATAACAACTCTGGCAAGTTGACACATTTATATTTCCATTTGACAGATAAAAACAAGGAAGTTCAGGAAGCTGCTTGTCTAGGGTCATACAGCTAGTCAGTGGCACTATCCAGCTTCAGAGCACATGCTTTTTCTTGTGTGTTTTGTGCTCCTTCAGTCACTTACACGATTTACTTATTTGTTATTCTTTTATAAACTTAATCAGTAGTACAAAGTAGAAAGAATAAAGAAAAAAAACAGCCCCAAAGTCAATTGCCTAGAAAATCATCATTATTTGTAGTAGGTAAGCAGGATTCCTGTCATTCCTATGCACATATAGAAAAAAATTAACATACAGCATGCCATTTTAAATAAAAATTGAATTTAATTTTACTTGACATTAGCAGAATAAACAGAGAATTTCAGCAGAATATTTCTTTTTCATTGTTTGTTTTTGTTTTTGAGACGGAGTCTCACTCTGTCGCCCAGGCTGGAGTGCAGTGGTGTGATCTGGGCTCACTGCAAGCTCCACCTCCCGGGTTCATGCCATTCTCCTACCTCAGCCTCCCTAGTAGCTGGGACTACAGGCGCCTGCCACCACGCCTGGCTAATTTTTTTTCTATTTTTTTAGTAGAAATGGGGTTTCACTGTGTTAGCCAGGATGGTCTCGATCTCCTGATCTCTTGATCCGCCTGCCTCGGCCTCCCAAAGTGCTGGGATTACAGGCATGAGCCACCACGTCTGGCCAGAATATTTCTTTACTATAAAGGAGAATTCCTAAGCCATCCTTCCAAGTTTAAGAAAAGAGATAGAGATTGGGGTTATGTTTTACAACAGCATCTTTTATTTTTATTTTAATCAGTATTAATTCATGCCATGCTCTAAAAGATGAAGAAATTATCACTTCTTCTCACCAGTTCTTAATGATATAGTTTTATATCAGCTTTACCAAAGTTTATAACATTTACATCTTATTTTATAACTCCCAGGCTGCTTAAATTCAGCACTTAACACCTTTTGCCACATTTTCCCTATCCCTGAATTTTTTGCTTTATCGTTTTGCTTATTTAATTTTATCTTCACTTGACTATTTCAGGAAAGACTGATGCTGAATTCTGGTTTTCTTGTTTTATGTTTGCATGCTTGATAGTGTTTATTTGCCATTCTACTTGAAGTATTACTTAGCTGGTTATGAAATTCTTAGGTGTGTTCTTCTAATGCAGAGTGGATGAATGTTCCCTGATGCTCTCTTCCTACCATCACTGTATCTGATGTCACCCCTCTGAGTTAGAACAGAAGGGCCAGGAATTGCCTTCAGTCTGCTTTTCTGTAGCCTGGGAAATGTGAGGAGCTAGGACTATGCTCGGCGAGGGATCTCCACAGTCTGTGGAAGGCCTGGACTCAGGTTGTTGTTTTGTTTTGTTTTTTCCTGAAATTTTGATAAATACCCTGTATTCATCCTGGTAAGCGTGAGTAGGTTCAGGTCATCTGTGAAGGTCTTTAGAGATTGCTGGAAAACAGCGTATCCTAGTAATTGTTCTTGCCCTTTTGAGGTTGCCATAGTGAAATGTTCTGTCCTGACTCATCTCTTAAACCACCAATCCACCCTTTTCCATCTGTTTTTCTCCACATTTGGGGATATTACTGGGAATTCTCACAGTTTTATCACCGCACTTCTGAATTGTTTCTGGGCTTAGAATAGGGTAAAGAGCAACACTATTTTTCACCAAAATTTTTGTTGATTTTCTTACCTGCAGCCCAACTCAAAAACACTGACAAACCTTCTTTCATTTCTAGGAGAACAACTGATTGACCCTAATAGAATAAATAGATTCTATCAGTCAGTTATTATAGTGTATAGGAAACAGAGCGTGTTTTGTTTATTTAAGAGATGACGATTTTCAGGTTTTTTGGGTTTTGTTTGTTTTGATCCTTTGAGGATGGTATGTTGTACAGAGAAGGTATTTAGAATTATGACAAGGTAATAAAATTGAGACAAACACAATTATTTATCTTTGTCGAGAGTCACTCCTGACAATTTTCAAATGTACCTTCGTTGAAATGCATCATTGAAATACTAGCGTACATTTTAGGTATTTTACTGTTTCACAGTACGCTTATTAGTCAGTGTAAAATGCATCCTAATCAAAGTTAACTATTTGAAAAGGGAAGTTGATCGCTTCTTGGCCATTTGGCTAAGATCAACTGAAAAGGAAAGTAGAGATAATATGGTACAGCAATTTATTTTTAAAACAATTAGTTTTTTTAAGTTGACAAATAAAAATCGTGTATGTCCATCATGTACAACATGATGTTTTGAAATATGTGCATTTTGTGGAATTGTTAAATCAAGCTAATTAACATATTCATTACTTCACATGCTTATCATTTTTCATGGTGATAACTCTTAAAATCTATACTCAGCAATTTTCAAGATGTAGTAATTTCTATATAGAGTAAATCTGTAGAACTCAGGCTTGTCTATTTTGAAGGTTCTTAAGATGTATTTCCAAGAAAATACAGTATTAATTTTGTGATTGATACCAGTTTTCACACTAGCCACATAAATTGTCCTTTTTGCTCCCAGGTTAAGAATTCAAGGCTTACAAAAATGAACACAGGGCTGGGCACGGTGGCTCATGCCTGTAATCCCAGCACTTGGGAGGCCAAGGCGGGCAGATCACCTGAGGTCAGGAGTTCAAGACCAGCCTGGCCAACATGGTGCAACCCTGTCTCTACTAAAAATACAAAAATTAGCCAGGCGTGGTGGCACATGCCTGTAGTCCCAGCTACTCAGGAGGCTGAGGCATGAGAATTGCTTGAACCCGGGAGGCAGAGGTTGCAGTGAGCAGAGATGGTGCCCCTGCACTCCAATCTGGTCAACAGAGTTAGACTCGGACTCAAGAAAAAAAAAAAAATTGAAATTAAAAATGAACACAGGTTTCTTGTATGTCTCCACTTAGTTGATTCTCTAGAGTGTGATACATTTTACAGTGTGTTGTCTGCAGTGTTTATTTACATTGTCTGGCATGCTACAAAGGTTGGCAGCATTTGCTAATAAGGAACCGCTATGTGACCAGTGTAAATGATCTACCACTGCCTCTTCCTGGTTTGGATTTCTTTCCTAGCAAAATACGGATATAAGAAGTCAGCCAGACATTTTTAAGAAGGAATATGTCTGCCACTCTTGTTTCCAAAAGTGTTTATTCATTAAAGAACTTTGGTTACTGAATTCTTTTTAGGAAACTTAGTGAACCATACATTGCCTGTATGGCCAGTGATGAAGAATCAGCTTAAGGGGAAAAAATGTCTTAATGTCCAGCCAGGCACGGTGGCTCACGCCTGTAATCTCAGCACTTCGGGAGGCCAAGGCGGGCAGATCACTTGAGGTCAGGAGTGCAAGACCAGCCTGGCCAACATGGTGAAACCCCGTCTCTACCAAAAATACAAAAATTAGCTGGGCATGGTGGCAGGCACACATAGTCCCAGTGACTCAGGAGGCTGAGGCAGGAGATTGCATGAACCTTGGAGGCAGAGGTTGCAGTGAGCCGAGATTGTGCCACTGCACTCCAGCCTGGGCAACAGAGCGAAGACTCCATCTCACCAAAAAAAAAAAAAAAAATGTATAATATCTCACAATATAAAAAAAAATGTATAATGTCTCACAATATAATGCAACAAGATTCCTACTCAGGATTTACAAAGACCTGTGTCTCTTAAAATACACGGGTCACCAGAATGTAGGTTTTTTGGTAACTGCTGAGCATTCCTATATTCATTTCCTTCCTCTATTTTATGATTCACTGGAAAGCTTCAAGCCTTGAAATATTTCTGATTTGATTTTTGCATATACTTTTTCTTCCCATTGCCATGCTCATATTTCTGCACACCTCATGCGCTTATACAGTCCAGTCATTTTGATGGGCAGGTGTGAAGAGGCTGAGCTAGACTTCATATTTTCTCCTGTCCTGTGTTCTTATTGTAAAGGAATGTAGTAATGCACTGTGTCTTTTTTGTGTCTATTGTTGGCTGAATGTCCTCAAAACATATTCAACAAGTAGACGTCTATTGAAAAGAAATTTTCTCAGTCGTACCCAAGAAAACGACGACATTGGAGTCAGTTCCATGTTTATAACAGAGTCCCAACACTTCTTTTTCTCCAGGGTTTCTACAAGAAGAAGCATAAAACAGTGTTAGTATGTGACTGACCTTTGGCTTCTAGGCTTCAGTAAATCCGTAAAGTGAGATTGATTAGGATTAATAGCTTTTTGTCCTAGCTAAAAAGTGTTCGAGATCTTGGCTTAAAAAGAGTTCTTTTTGGCCGGGCACAGTGGCTCACGCCTGTAATCCCAGCACTTTGGGAGGCCGAGGCAGGTAGATCACGAGATCAGGAGTCCAAGACCAGCCTGTCCAATATGGTGAAACCCTGTCTCTACTAAAAAATACAAAAATTAGCCGAGCGTAGTGCATGTGCCTGTAGTCCCAGCTAATCAGGAGGCTGAGACAGGAGAATTGCTGGAACCCGGGAGGCAGAGGTTGCAGTGAGCCGAGATCGTGCCACTGCACTCCAGCCTGGGCGACGGAGTGAGACCGTCTCAAAAAAAAAAAAAAAAAAGTTATTTTTGACACCTTGGAATGTGTTGGCCATTTTAGCTGCTTCCAGCATTTTATTCAAAGAGTTGAGAATGTAAAAGATAGCTTGATTATACTTAGACCTTAAAAACCTTTTAGGAGTTCATCAAACACATAACCTTTACAACTGGTTAGACTTCCAGCTTTCCTAAACAAGAGTATGGCGCTCTTGCCAGTGTTGGTTTAAAGTATATGTAATTTACATAAAATAGCACTGATTGCAGCATAGGTCTCCGAGGAGAGAACGCTCTGACAGCTTTGTCCCCAGGTCCGCTCTACTGCTCCTTACTGAGGAGGGAAACTAGGTTCAGTGTTGTGCTTTCTTCTTTTGGCACCAAAAGGGGCTCCTCCTGGTTTATGAGTTTTAAAGGATGAGGGAAAAGTTCGTCATGGGGAATGTTACTTTCCTTAGTGCGTAAGTAAAGTCAGGGAAAAACAGAAAACAATGGAGATAAGAGGATGGGATGCATTAAATTTATTCTGTAGCTCTTTCACCACAGTAATTCACTCAGAAGGGACTCATTCTGAATTTAGTAGTTAGCGTTAAAAGAACAGGCCTGGGGCAGGCATAGGCCAGCACTGAGAAACAGTGGTGGGTTGAGACCTGTTGTATTTTTTAAGTGGTTCCAAGGCTGTCCAGGTGTCCTGATTTAAAGGCAGCTGCTTAAGTCAGGAAATTGTATCTTGTTCTGAGGTTTAGTGTAATAAAGTACACAGTCCTAGGGGATGGTACTTCTGGCTCCATGAATCACTTTACAGGCTGGCTGTACTGACCCAAGCCTCGTGATTTATTTATGCTGTACCACAGTAGGAATGGCAAATATGGAAGCCACACATGTTCTATGGGGTGGGCCTTTAACTGGGAAACTGCCATAAATCCATGAAGTCAGATAGGACAGAGCCAGCAGGAGCTCATGTCGTGTACAAGATTTCTGCCTGTTTTATAGGGACTTAACAGTTCTAGAGCTAATTAAGTTCATCCTTCTTAGAGTGTATCTGTCTTAGTCTGTTGTGTCTTGTTATAAAAGAATACCTGTGCCTGGGTAGTTTATAATATAACAAGGTTTATTTAGCTCATGGTTCTGCGGGCTAAGAAGTTCAAGGGCGTGGCCCCAGCTTCTGGCAAGGGCTTTCGTGCTGCGTCACAAAATAGCAGAGAAGGTCAAAGGGGAAGGGGACACATGCAAACAGGAGAACCTGAGGGTCTGTCCTGGCTTTATCACAACCCACTCTCCTGGGAACTAATCTGTTCCCTGCAATACCTAATGCAGTCTCGTCAGAGTGGGAACTCACTCACTACCACAAGAACAGCACCAAGTCATTCCTGAAGGATTCACGCCCTCCCATGAACTGAACACCTCCCATTAGGCCCCACCTCCCAACACCGTCATACTGGGAATCAAATTTCAACATGAGTTTTGGTGGGGACAGAGAAACCATATCCACACCATAGCAATATCCTTGGACTTTTTGTGTGCTGTGTTTATCCAGTCTTTGATTTACTGCTTACAAATCTAAAGAATAGCTCTGAAATGTAGTCTAGTCCTGTTGTCACTGATATTTTCTCTTGGATTTATTTCTATAAAGTGTTGCCCATGTTTTTCAAATAATTTCTATGTTTTGAGTAAATACTGAGGCGTGCGATGGCCAGATCTTAAGAGTATGTTTAGTTGTGTACAGAACTGCCAAACTGTCTTCCAAAGTGCTGTACCACTTTGCATTCCCACAGCGGTGAGTGAGAATTCCTGTTGCTCAGCATTCGTGCCATCATATGGTAGTGTGAGTGCTCTGGATTTTGTCCGTTGTAGTAAGTGTGTGGTGGTATCTCATTGTTCTCATACGCATTTCCTGATAACATATGAAGTGGAGCATCTTTTTGCATGCTTATGTGCCGTCTGTGTATATTCTTTGGTGAGGTGTCCGTTAAGGTCTCTAGTGCATTTTCTTCCTTTTATCTTGTTTTATTTTTTTATAATATTTTCAATTTATAATTGATACAACATAATTGTACATATTTATGTGGTACATAGTGATGTTTTAATACATGCAGTGTATGTTAAGGCCCACTTTTTAATCAGATCATTTATTTTCTTAGTGTTGAATTTTAAGTGTCTTTTGTATATTTTGGATAACAGTCCTTTATCAAATGTATCTTTTGCAAGTATTTTCTCCCATTCTGTGGCTTATCTTCTCATTCTCTTAATATTTGAATATTTAAACACATATTATTTATAAATTAGTGGTACATTATTTATAATAATGGTTAAACAGTTGGTAAGTAAATCACTGCTGAGTATATACTGCTTCGAAGGGCCCAAGGATCCATTAGGCCTCCAGCTTTAACCCAGCACAGCATTCTGAAATACCCAATTCTCCCCAGAGTTTCAAGAGTCCCCAGGCCTTAACCATCTCATTGCCTCAAGGACTCTTAGAGCTCACCAGGCTCCTTCTACCACAAGCCTTCATCATATCACCCTGTTCCTGTTGCTTAGGAGCTTTCTCAGGATAGCGTTTCAAGATTGAGCGCCCATCCTAGTTTTCTCAGTGTTCCTGGTGTCCTTTGTCACACAGAAGGCATTTAATAAATGTGTGCTGAACTGAGCTGAACCAGCAAGGGCAAAAGGGATTTAAAAGACTGCCATTTTAATTGAAAAGGATTAAAAAGACACTGGGAAAGGCAGTATGTATTGGGGGAATATGAGAAATTTCCAAATCACTGGACCATCAGGCTGGAAAATTTAAGTTGGAGCCAAACTGCAAATGATTTGAATGTCATCATGTATACTTTATGTATTTATATATACTTGCCTTTCTCATAGAAGGGTGAATTTTTATATTGTAATAGCTAGAATGTTCTTAGAATTTATCTTCTTAATTCAGAAAACATCACATTGAATCTGTCAGTAAACCCCCCACCCCGAAGAATTTCTTGTCCTTATTGACCTTCAGTCTGAGCTCTTAATGCAGTTTTCTCTAGTACACTTGCACATGCACGTAGCGGTCGCAGACATTTGAGAGAATGGAAATAATATGTTTAATGAGAAATTGTTATTGGAGACTGTAGCACTTGTTTTTACTTTATTCTTTCTATTGCTTTTTCTCTTTTTGTTTCTTTCAAAGTACATACGAATACATATTTATTATATCCTATGTAAGGGGATGTGTATTTACTCTAGAATAGGACTACTTTAAGTTTGAAATGGCTTTTTTCTTTTAAAAATATAGACGAGTGTGATTTAAGCATATATATTCAGTCAGATCTTTTAGCCCTCACCTTGATAAAATTTACTGGGCATGAGAAGCAATCAAGTCTTTCTTCTTTTCTTTTCTTTTGTTTTTTCTTTTTCTGAGACGGAGTCTCGCTCTGTCGCCCAGGCTGGAGTGCAGTGGCACAATCTTGGCTCACTGCAAGCTTTGCCTCCCGGGTTCACGCCATTCTCCTGCCTCAGCCTCTCCAAGTAGCTGGGACTACAGGCGCCCGCCACCACGCCTGGCTAATTTTTTGTATTTTTAGTAGAGACGGGGTTTCACCGTGTTAGTCAGGATGTTCTCGATCTCCTGACCACATGATCCGCCCGCCTCGGCCTCCCAAAGTGCTGGGATTACAGGCATGAGCCACCACGCCCAGCCTACAAATAATTCCTTGAACATTTTCAAATATTTTAAGGACAGTTATTTGAAAGAATGATTGAACTTCTTTCATGGAGCTTAAAGGAATAGAACTAAGGTTACAAAGAGACAGCTCTTTCAGTCTTAATAATTATGCAAGATAATAAAAAATATAAATAAAACTTAAAAACAGAGAGCTTTTGGGATCAGTTCTATAAGTAATTTCTAAGAGGTTGTCAAAGCTGGTATAGGCCCGGTTCATTCAATGTGTTTAAACATGAGCTGGAGGGTCACTTGGCAGCCATGTGGTGTGGAACAAAAGCTATGATTTTCTTGAATGGATCTGATCTGTAAGGTCTCTTGTTATGCTAAGAGTTTGTGATTCTGGTTTTGTTTTGTGTGATCTTGAAAGACTGATTTATGGTCTCTTTCCACTTCACTGCTGTTTTTCTGCTCAGCACATTGCAATATAGCTTCTGCCTCCAGCCCTGAAACTACTCTCCAAAGTAGTAACTTTCGAAAAACTAAATCCAGTGGAAATTTTGTATTCTTTATCTTGACCTGCCTGTGAATTTTTAACATGTTTAATCTCTTCTTACTTCTGGAAACTTTCTTCATCTTTGGCTTCCAAGGGACCACCTTCTTTTTGTTTTCTTTTTCCTCTAAGACTGTTCCCCCTCAGTTCTTCATAGACTTCTTCCGCCAGTGCTGTGTGCCCCACCTCTTATCTTGGTGGTCTCGTGCACTCCTGTGATTTCAATTACTTTCAGTGCTGATCATTCCCACGTAGTCTTTAATCGGGTCCTGATTGCAGGAATGTCAGTACAACTGCCTACTAGGTATCTCTCCAAATTCATAAGGTTGATGTAAAGATTAAATTACTTAGTTAAGGCCAGGTGTGGTGGCTAACGCCTGCAATCCCAGCACTTTGGGAGGCCGAGGTGGGCCAATCACTTAAGGTCAGGAGTTTGAGACCAGCCTGGCCGACATGGTGAAACCCGTGTCTACTAAAATTAGAAAAACTAGCTGGGCATGGTGGCAGGTATCTGTAACCCCAGCTACTCAGGAGGCCGAGGCAAGAGAATCATTTGGACCTGGGAGGCAGGGGTTTCAGTGAGCCAAGATTGCGCCATTGCATTCCAGCCTGGGCGACAAGAGTGAAACTCCATCTTAAAAAAAAAAAAAATTACTTAGTTGAAGGTGCCTAGTAGAATATCTGGCTCTATAGTAATCATGCTGGCAATGCTGATTATAGTGAGTTTTTACCCAGTTCATTCATACTCTTGAAGAATCATTTATTTATCCTTTTCTTGGGTCAGGGCGCCACGGAGCCTTGTTCTGTCATCCAGGCTGGAGTGTCGAAGCACAGTATCAGTTCACTACAGCCTCCGTGTTCTAGGTTCAGTTGATTTTCCTGCCTCAGCCTCCCGAGTAGCTGAGACTACAGGAGTGCGCCCGGCTAGTTTTTGTGTTTTGGTAGAGACGGGGTGTCACCAAGTTGGCCATGCTGGTCTGGAACTACTGACCTCAAGTCATCCACCCACCTCAGCCTCCCAAAATCCTGGGATTACAGCCGTCTGCCCACTGATTTATCTTTAAATCACCACTTTCCAAACTGTTTTCTTGTGTACTAGTATCCCTCAAGGTGTTAAGTGATGTTCCACCCAGAAAAAAGAGAAGGTGGGGTTCCATGATCAATTAGGTTTGGAAAATACTTTATAGGTAGGGTTGGAACTTTTTCACAGGCCAGATTGTAAACTTACTGGGCTTTGTGGGCCATTTGGTCTCTGTCACACTACTCAAATCTCTGGTAGCACGCAAGCAGCCATAGAAAATATGTAAGCAAATGAGCAAGGTTTTGTTCCACTAAAATTTTATTTGTGGACACTAAAATTTGAATTTCATATAATTTTCACAAAATGTAATTATTATATGTTGTATTATTTGGGGTTACAAAAGGATTATTATTTTCTTTTTTTCAACCATTTAAAAATGGAAAAGCCATTCTTTGCTCATGGGCCATGGGCCAGCTTTGACAATCAGTGGCAGTAGCTTGCTGATTCCTGCTTTAAAATATTGCCCCCTATTAAAGATATGCAACCTACACCATAAAAAGCTTTTATAAGTTCTGCAGCAGTGCTATTATGACCAGTGTTCCTCAAACATATTTGACCATGGAAATCTTTTGTCATGCTTATTTGTTACTATCTCTTGCTGTACTTCTGTGGAATGTGCTTTTGAGAAATACTGACCTAGAGAATAGCTATGTATGCCAGAGGTAAAGTTTGGCCTGTGGAGCAGACTGTAAATAATAAGAGAAAGCATCTTGTCTTTATTCCTCTTGCTCTGATCATCAGCTCCAACTGGTCACAGACAGAATGGTATTTTGGGAAACTGAATTCACTCTATGAGGTGGGCACCAGTGAACCACTAAAGCTGAGTCGAAGATTGGCTGAATTGAGGGTGGACATGATGAAGTTAATTCCATCAACCAGCTTCAGAAATGGGAAAAATGGCTTTAATGTAAGGTAAAATAGAAGTGCTCTGAGTGAGATAAAATATTCAGTCCCTGCTGGGTGCGGTGGCTTACGCCTGTAATCCTAGCACTTTGGGAGGCCGAGGTGGGTGGATTGTTTGAGCTCAGAAATTCAAGACCAGCCTGGGCAACATGATGAAACTCTGTCTCTACAAAATATACACAAAAAATTAGCCAGGCCTGGTGGCACATGCCTGTGGTTCCAGCTACTTGCAGGGCTGAGGTGGGAGGATCACTTGAACCCAGGAGGTCAAGGCTGCAGTGAGCTGAGATCACACCACTGCACTCCTGCCTGGGTGACAAAGTGAGACTCTGTCTTAAAGAAAAAAAAAAAAAGTGTGTGTGTGTGTGTGTGTATATATTTATATATTTATATTCCGTTGAGAGGAAGAAGAGATCCAGAGGTCATATGCAAAATATACACAGTAATAGGTATTCATTTCTATAGTTTTGAAATCTTTACTGCTATTGTTTTAAAATATGCAAAAGTTTAAAACTTAATTGAGTTTATGTATAATAAAATTCACAAACTTGCTTTGAAATAATATTTTCAGTTGCTGGGTTTTTTTTTTTTTTGTATCTTTGAGAAGTAAGATGTGTGACTCAGTAGGCAGTAAAGGTTATTGCTTTACTATTTTGAGCATATTTTTCCCTAATAAAAATAATGCCATTTATTAGCTAAGGAGAGAACTTTCAAATTAAAAACAAAAACACTTTCATTTTAAAAGTCTGCACTTCCCATCTTTTTATGCCTACTTTAACCGTATGCCCCTTATTAAAAGGAAAAATTGGTGTAGTAAACATTGTTTTTAAATTTTGTCTGGCATTTGGCAAGCAGCTAGAACCTATAGGAGGCTGCAGAAAAGATGGGACCATCCCAGCTGATGATAACTTATCTACCTGATGCAAGCATAGTCATTTGCCCATTCCCACAGAATTTACATACCAGGTGTCTCATTCCAAACCTGTGTAAGAGAAAAGGGACTCTTACAGTTTTTGCCAACAAATTGATAGCTGATGAATAATAAAATTGTTGAATCATTAATGCAAGAAGGTAATAAATTACCGAGTTTTTTTTCATCCATTTGGTCAACAAATGTTTTTGGTGACCTCCAAGATCTCAGTAGCCCCAATGTCTTCCGTTCTCTCTCAGCATCCCAGCATGCACTCGTATATATCCCTGACAGCTTTCATAAGCTTCCTATACAGCTATAGGAGTATATCTTGGATACTTACTCATTGGAGCAGTTCCTACTTTTTTTTTAAGTGTACCACAAATCCCAAAATTGGATGTTCTATATAATGTTGGCTATTTTATGGATTAAGACGCAGTTCGATCTTGATTTTGCTGGAGGTGGAGAACTGAGTGCCCTGACACTGCTGGCATTCTTCTAGCAAATGTCATAGCAAACAGACGTGGAACGCATCACAGGCTAAAGAAAGGCAAGCAAGCCCCCTTAGTAGCACAGTGTGGACAGCTGGTATGGACATGTCCTCCATCTAAAACTGGGAAAGGTTAAATAAACAGTGGGACAGTGACAAAATGCAGAGATTAATTGCTGAAAGCATGCAATAATTCTTAAAACAGACATCTAAATAAGTAGAAGCATTCTGGAGTTTGAGTTCTGAGAGACAATGTAAGAAGACTTTATTTTCTTTTAGAGACAGAGACTTCCTAAGGAAAGAAGACAAGATAAATGGTGTAGTCCAAAAGTAGACGTATATAACAACAGGTGTACCTTAGTTTGAAGGGACTGTGTCTTCATATGGGAAGATTGTATTCTGAAATTTTCTGTTCATGTTACATACACTATCAAACATGAAGAGTAAAGGACGTACTGCTGTAAAATAATAAAGACAAAATGAGAGAAAAGGCCAATATAAATCTTTTTATCAGACCATCTCCAGATGTTACTGTGAACCTACTACTTAGCTTCATCCCTTGAGGCTCAAGCTCAGCTTCCCCTCCTCCAACTTCATCCCCAGATCTCCAGCACAGATCAGTGGGTTTAAGACATAATTCAGTAGAGATTTTGATAGGATTTGAGTAAATCCCTAACAGAAACTCCCTTGGCTTGCCAGCTATTTTTAAAGGCAGATATGTAGAAAGCAGAAGATCCTAAATTCACCTATCTGTCTTGTGATAGCCCTTGCCAGGAAAATAGGAGGAGATTTGCCCAAGAATGTGTTATAGGATGTTCTTGTGGTACATGCCTGTAGTCCCAGCTTCTTGGGAGGATGGCTTGAGCCCAGCAGTTTGAGGCTACAGTGAGCTGTGATCATGCCTGTGAAAAAACATTGCACCCCAACCTGGACAACATAGCAAGGCCTTGTCTGTTAAAAAAAAAAACTAAACTTTTTTCTTTTTTTCTTTTTTTTTTTCAAATAATATGTTAGATAGAACCAACCCACAGAAGTCATCTCTGCATATTTCTAAGTCCAATAATGATCAACGTTATGAGTGCCTGCAATATCATCAGAATTTAAGAACTGAAAGTTACTTTGATCATTTTCACTATGGAATTGAAAGATTCTTTTTATATACTTATTGAATTAGGAAAGTACATACAAATGCTAAAAATCCAGTCTTGGCAAGGATGTAGGGAATCAGAGGTAATCTAATACCTTAATGTTGGTCTTTTAAATCAGCTCATCTTCCTCGAAAACAGTGGATCTCAAGTATAGATGTCCATTCCGGAAACTCAGTAGGTCTGGAGTAGAGCACAGACTTCCATTTTGAATAATTTCTTTCATGTTTGAGAACCACCATTGTAAAGCAAATCTGATACCATGTAATCAGCTATACAACACTCCACAGCCATCGACCTATTTCTGAGCCTTTCTTGGATTCTGCAGGAGAAAGCTGCTTCCCACTCATAGACTGAATTATGTCTTAAATCCACTGATCTGTGCTGGAGATCTGGGGATGAAGTTGGAGGAGGGGAAGCTGAGCTTGAGCCTCAAGAGATGAAGCTAAGTAGTAGGTTCGCACTCTGGATTGATTTTCATACGCTAAATCATTTAGAATTTCCATGTCCCTTTTCACTTTAACCGTTATAGTTTGGCATGACATAAATCTTACATCGACAAAGATAGGGTTTGCTTCATTTTTTCATTCTGGTGTTTGGGAGTAATTTTCTGGAGGAAAATGTCACTGATAGGTCTTTGCTCTGCTGCCTTGAAGTCAGGAATCCAAAATTGTCATTAGTACTATATTGGAGTCCTCAAAACTTTGACCAAGGTGGGGAAAGAGAAAGCATAACAGCTTTAGGGAAAAGTAGGCTCATCGAGGCTTTCTCCCTGAGCATCAGTAATTGTAGCATGGTAAGGGGTTGAATAATCAATCATTTTAGGTCAAATTAAACATATTTGCTGTACGAGTTCTGTCAAAATTGGTAGACATTAGGTAGAATCCAGGAATCACTTCTACACTCAACAGAAACAGACAACTCACTAGAACTATGACTGTAGGGACAGTCTAAGATGGTCTTAGTTCATTTTATTGCTGCAGTAATAGAGTACCACAGACTGAGTAATTTCTGATGAACAGAAATTTTGGCTTCTGGTTCTGGAAGCTGGAAAGTCCAAAAGCAAGGAACCGACACCTGGCAAGGGTCTTTTTGCTGTGTCATCCCATGGTGGAAGGGCAAAGAGAGGGTAAGAGAAAGGCAGAAGGCAGGTAAAAGGAGGCCAAACTCCTCCTTTTACAGAGACCCCGCTTCCTCGTTAACAGACCTACCCTTACAATAATGGCATTAATCCATTCATGAAGACACAGCGGTCATGGCCTCACATACCTTAAGGGTTCTACCTACCAATACTGTTACAAAGGCAGTAAAATTTCAACATGAGTTTGGGAGGGAATAGTCAAACCTTGGCCCAGTCACTGAATTGATGTTGTTTTCCTTTCTATTATAATGTTTCACCATAAATTGTAGTTCCCTACATATTATATTGAAAGGACTATTGGTCTGTATATATTTGTCTATCACAAAAGAGTTACATCATCTTTAGAGTCTTCTAACATGCGGAATATATAGATACATTTTATATACAATTTGATAGTTGACTAATTCTATGGATTAGGCTTTTTTTTAAAGAAAGACACTATGTGCCATTATTTTGCAAATTAATGTAAATCTTAAAAATTTTTAGTGGATCTTATTGTAAACAGTAAATACCAAATGAGCAGGCATTGTCGTAACAAGGTACTCCTTTCTCCTCTGGCATCTTCTTTCTTTGTTTGTTTAAGAAGGCATTCTGAGGCTTATCGTAATTTCTTAATTTCTCTTCTGATTTTTTTATTTCAGTTATATTGTCTATTTTACTATTGTCAGACATTATTAAGTATAATTCAAAAGTAAAGAAGCTTAGAATATAAACAAGGATCTGGATGTCATATTCAGCAGAAGGGACTCTAGTCATGAAGAAAGTAAGCTTGGCTATGAAGTAGAAGAATCTTTCTATCAAAAAATAAGAATGTTGGAACTTAAGATCCAATAGAGTCTCACAATAGTCATATAGGTGATTTTACACTTAATTCATTGGGGCTGTCATGGCTCAAATATATTTGTGATCTTTTTCTTGGAAATTGCTTTCAGAGCCAGTTTGCAGGATGCCCCTAAAAATAAATGTGTACTTACACTTCACTGTAATCCAAAACATATCACTCTGATTCATTGTGCACAAGACTTGGTGTCAAAATTAAAATTCAGTTAATAAAAAGGATATTTGTCGTAATTCCAAATATTTAAATAATGCAATAAAACTGTGAAGCCAGCTTAAAGAGAAATTTGGCACCATCACTAGAATAAATTTTTGTGTAACTTCCCAAAATTAATTCCCTGAAGAACATATCTTTCATTTCAAATATAAGTACAAGTATATTTTATAAAGGAAGCAGCTAGATACCTTTTGCTAAAGTAACATTTAAGGAAATACAGGGCTGGGTACAGTGGCTTACACCTGTAATTCCAGCACTTTGGAAGGCCAAAGTAAGAGGATCAGTTGAGCCCCGGAGAACAGCCTGGGCCACATGGTGAAACCCCCTCTCTAATAAAAATAAATAAATAGAATAGAATAGAACAAGCTGGGTATGGTGATGCCGGCTACTTGGTATGTAGTCCCAGCTACTTGGGATGCTGAGGTGGGAGAATCACCAGAGTCTGGGAAATCTAGGCTGCAGCTGGCTGTGATCTCACCACTGCACTCCAGCCTGGGTGATGGGAGTGAGACTCTGTCTCAAAAACAAAAAAAAAGGTGGGCATAGAAGATGAATGGAAGATACTCAAAGATAGACCCACAAAATTGAGGATATGCTATATCAGTCTCTGGCCTAAAAAAAAAAAATTGCCTGTTTTCATGGACACAGGAAGGGGAACATCACACACCGGAGACTGTTGTGGGGTGGGGGGAGGGGGGAGGGATAGCATTAGGAGATATACCTAATGCTAAATGACGAGTTAATGGGTGCAACACACCAACATGGCACATGTATACATATGTAACAAACCTGCACGTTGTACACATGTACCCTAAAACTGAAAGTATAATAATAATAAAAAAAGAAACATAAAAAAATAAAATAAAATAATTGCCTGTTTTTATTAAACTAGTAAACAATTTGTAGAAATGCATGATTTGATTAAATGAGTTTTCGGTGCCACCTTCATAAGGGAAGCTAGAACTGTGCTTACATACCAGGAGCCCTGCTACCTCCTTAATCTTGAGCACTAAAACTAAGACCTATATCTAAAAACTTAGCCTAAATTCGCATTCCATCGTCATGAATATGGAATGAAAATCTCTCATGAAGTTGGTTTTCGTGAAAGTGCCTCCAGGAGAGCAAAACTCTGGAACGTTGGGCCACAGAGCACCACATTTATAAGACCATGATTATTCATTTAAAAACAGGATGTCATTTTTGGAAGGCCTTTACTTACTATCAACTCATCAACAGTATGGGATGAAACTAGCAGCTTGACTTTCCGTATGAAGTATGGGGGAAAGAGTGGAAAGAATGTCCAGAGCTCACTGGGACCTTCTTTAGAGCCATGGGGCTGAATTTTATTTAAAGTATTCACGGAAAAGCACCTGGATTCCAGTGCTTCTTAAAGTCATTCTGTTTTTCCATGCAGTTCGTTATTTGCTTTTAGACCTTTTATCTCCAAGTTGTTTTATTTAGTTGCTAGTATTTCTTCAGATGTCATTATCTTACATCCCTGTAGAAGATAAGACACACTATTTGTGCATGTGAATTTTAATCAAATATTAGAATTCCTATAAATATCTCGTTTCTTGCACAAATTTTCAGTATCACCATAAATGCTATTTAACACTAAGTGGCCAAAAACAAGTCATTCACAGAGATTCTGCATCATATTCAGTCTGACAGCACTGAAGCTCTGGTTGTATATTTTTAACTAGACTTAATGAAAAAGGACATCAGGACCCCAGCAAAGTTGCCAGCATTCACCAGGTCTTAGGAGTTCTTCTGCCCTAGACCTTTTGTCATCTGCTCTGTCCATCTGATTTCGGCACTTGCCAGCTCTGCCTTCTTAGTCCAGCAGTGGCTAGATAAGAACCGTTGATCTTCAGATCTCTGTCTGTCTGTCTCTCTCTCTCTCTCTCAGAATTGGAAAAGAAGACTGGAGGAAAAAATATTCATAGGGTAATTTGTATCTTCCACATTATATAAATTTGGAAGCATAAAAATACATTGTGCTCAAATCATGCTAGGTGAAATAAGCCAGATACAAAAGGCCAAATGCTGTGTGATCCTACTTATATGAGGTACCTCAAGTAGTCAGATTCAAACACACAGAAAGTAGAATGGTGGCTGCCAAGGGCTGGAAGGGGCAGAGGAGGGATGTTAGCATTTCGTAGGTATAGAGTTTCTTTTTGGGAAAATGAAAAATCTTTGGATATGGATGGTGGTGACAGTTGCACAACAATATCAGTGTACTTAATGCCACAGAAATATACACTTTAAAGTGGTTTAAAATGGTCAATTTTATGTTATCTATATTTGACCATAGGTTAAAAAAAAGTGCTTATACTTAATCACGTTTGCTCTATGAGAACATTCCTCATTCAGAAGATTTTGTGGTTTTTAAAGTAACTTGATTGAGGAATAATATAAGTACAATAAAGTGCAAACATTTTAGACGTACATTTTGGTGAGTTTGTCAAGCTACAGTCATTTCCAGGAGCTTTCTAGTCACTGCCCTTTCTAGTCACTCTCCATTTCCCACTGCAGTCCCTGGCAACGACTGATCTGCCTGTGATCCCTGTGGAACAGAATACAGTTCATTTTTATATTTTTTAAACAAATTTGGAATGTATAAACTTTTGTTTTTTAACAAGTGGAGATACAGATGTGGAGTTTCTGCCCATCTGAGGAGCAGGTAGAGGCTTTACAGCAAAAGTCTCAATAGCACAGTAAAACTAAGTCTTCTAAACTTGCCATAATCTTATGAACATGCTCATTTTTCAGAAAAGGTGAAGGAAAAAACTGAACGCAAGTTTTCCACCCACAGTTTTGTTCAATCAGCGTCATTTACTAAGCTATAATCACCAGCAGTTTCTGCCTTTATAATGTTAATTTTGATCTTTTTTCAAGAACTCGTGAAAAATGGAAGTCAGTCCATACTGGGATGACTTCTCTACCCATTCCCTTGTGAGTGTATTTCTTTCCTTTTTTTTTTTTTTTTTTTCCTAGAGACAGGGTCTTGCTCTGTCACCTAGACTGGAATGCAGTGTGATGCAATCACGGCTCACTGCAGCCTCGACCTCCTGGGCTCAAAAGATGCTCCCACCCCAGTGCCCAGGTAGCTGGGACTACAGGCATGCACCACCAGGCCCAGCTAGTTTTTTTTATTTTTTGCAGAGATGAGGTTCCACTATGTTGCGCAGGCTGGTCTCAAACTCCTCGGCTCAAGCGATCCACCCGCCTCAGCCTCCCAAATTGTTGCCATTACAGGTGTGAGCCACCGAGCCCAACCATGAGTGTATTTCTCACTGTAGGTCAGTTCCTTTCCCTTGTTTCAGGAGATAGAAAAACATGAGATGAGCAGCAAATGAGAAAACTTGGACACTGTGCTTTGCACAGGACTGGCCATTGTGCGCAGGAAGGCTGTGCTAGGCAGGACCCCAGCATGCACTGTTGGAACAGTGTCCTAAAATAGTCTATATTTGGTGACCTTTGAAAGTTTCTTTGTGGCATTTAAGCATAAATGTGATAGTTATTTTGTGTTGCATATTCATTGACTAGCATAGCAGTCTTTCATTTAGAGTCCTACCTGCAATTCTTGAATCCAAGAGTCAGACAGCAGCGTTTTATTCTTCGTTCTTTAGAAACTGTTTTTGTAATGTAAGATTTTTGCTTCTAACATATCTCCAGTAGTAGCATCCTGGCCTTTCCCCTTGCAGAATGTTCTAATCTCTCCTCATTACCTTCAACTCAGTCTTTCTAAGACCTTGCTTCACTTCTCTAAAACTTTTGGTATTTCTATATTACGCACAAAATCAAATCACTTCTCATTCGGCATTTTTGTGTACCCTCTGCCTGCCGGGCTCTGGTTAGAACCCTGGAGGATTTCACATTCTGTGTTTATTCCTTAAGCCACCATTCCAGACCATCTCTACTCTGATTTAGAGCTGCCTCTTCAGCTTCTCTGCCATTTCCTGTCCCTGTAGACACTCTCTAATCCAGTTCTATGATGTGCCCTCGTGTGACTGGTGCTTTCACACTTGCCACTCTGTCTTTCTTATTTCTCTGTCAAAATAGGGCCCATCTCAGTTCCCACGTCCTTAGCCTAAGGTGATTTCTCTCTGCTGTACTACTTCAGCATTTACTGCCCATACAGTATATTTGGCACTTATCATTTATTGTTTCATCTCATTAGTTATATTAACATCATAGAGTTGAAAAGGGCAGTCTCACCACTGAAAACAAAATTACTTACACAGTATCTCTGATAATCTCTTTAAACACCTAGTCATGGGAAGATCTATAATTTTTTAGCTTTCCAACTCTACTTACAAATATTAATACACTAGATGTTCCTTTTATAAACCAAAATCTCTCTCTTTTGTGACTTCCCCCGCTTTGGTAACAATTGTGCCCTCTGGACAAACACAGATTCAATGTTCTGCTTTTGCAAAACCTACCTTAAAAATTTTGGTAGCAATGATTGTGCTGTGTTAGTAGATCTTTTTAGATTAACACACCCTTATATAATCCCACTATGTCATCTTCCTTTGATACCTTCTACTTGTGTACCCCCTCTTAAATTATGGCATATAGAATTGAACCTAGTGAACTAGATGTCAGGTGTTCACTTAGAGAAAAACACAACTCTTTTTTTCTTTAAATGAAATGTAAATTGCCCAAAGCTCATGGTTTCTTTCTAGTTGTGGTTTATGTTTATCTTCCTTACGCACTCTGCTCACTTGCCTAGATGGTACTGGCCTGGAAAAAAAAATGCCTTAAAAGTACAGTGAAATACAGCTTCAGAATAGGTGAAAACACTGAACAGCTGGGAACCACCACAACAGATAGAAATGAAGTCAGAATCAGAGGTGCTGTTGGTTCACGATATATTGATTATGAGCCTGCTCCGTGCTGGGAACTATTCTTAGCGTTTGGGATACATTACGGAATAAAACAGACAAGATCTTGTCTTTGTGGAGTGTGTATTCCACCTGTTCCTAAGCACACGCTTTGGGCAAACAATGAAGACTAGCAAATAATATCAGAGTGTATTGAGTATAGAGTATATAGAGTAACCACAGCCCTAAATAAAATGAAACAAGAAAACTTAAGCCGTTTAAGCTAATGCAATGCAGAACATTAACAATATTTGAAAGCTTTTAGTTTTCCAATTTATGAACCAAGACTCTAGAAGGAAGACATTTTTTAAAATGTAAAAATAGCAGCATAATACCTAAAAGATAGACACAACCCAAGTGTCCACTATGGATAAATGGATAGACAAAATGTGGTATGTGCATGTGGTGGAATATTATTCAGCCTTGAAAAAGGAGATTCTGCCACATGCTCCATGGATGAACCTTGAAAACATCATGTTGAGTGAAATAAGCCAGTCACAAAAAGACAAATACTGTTTGATTTCACTTATGCGAGGTACCTACAGAAGTCACATTCATAGAGATAGAAAGTAAATGATGACTGCCAGAGGCTGGGGGAGGGGAAAAGAGGAGTTACTGTTCTTGGTATAGTTTCACCTTTGTAAGATGGAAAGAGTTCTGGAGGTCGGTCGCACAATAATCTAAATGTACTTTACTGAACTGTTTATTTATAAATGGTTATGCTAAATTTTATGTGTGTTTTACCACAACTAAAAAAAAACCTGAAAGATAAAAATTAATGAGCTAATAAATAGAAAGACCAATAAACCAGAAACAATCAATTTTGAAGAGGTAAATCATAAACATACTATAATCAGAGAAACAGACCCTACCCATGTAAAAGAATCAAAAAACATTTACAGAGCAAATGCCTGTTAATATCATCCAAACCGTGTAAGTGCTGAAAGGAGATGCTGAATGGAGAGAAATTAGCAGTTTAAGTGAGCAGCCAGATTTTGAAGGAGAGAAAGCTACAGGCATTTCAGGCAGAGGACATAACATAAACCTAAGTGAAAACACACAGCAGCTCTATGACAGAGAGTCCTTGGAAGACAATAAGGAAGAAATGGGTTAAAAAATTGTAGGTGATCCTGAATATTAGGCAAAAATATTTTCTATGGCAAGAGACCTAATGACAATGACCTTGGAAAAGTAGGACAGTATAGAATGATGGAGAAATCAGAGAAGAGGCTTTAAGAGTAATGCAGGCCCAAGATAAAAGGGTGGGAGTGACGTGCACAGACAAAACAGTGGGTATGTTAAAAACTAAATGTTGTCAGCCTGTGCATCCAGGAATATGATGGCTCTATTAACATTAAAAGGGCAATTTGTGTTATGGTGGAAGGAAAAGTTAATTTAGTGTTGACATTTTACATTAAAGAGATATTTCTGGGTACCTAATAAACATGACCTACAGAGGACATAAGATGTACAGGGGCCAAAGCTTGCGAGGGCAGGTATTTCAGTGAGGTCCACCCACAGAGGCTCTCCCATGGTCTATGGTTTTCACAGAGTTTATTTAAGTAGTGTATCTACCATAATCTCTGAAACCTCTGCAAGGGAAGTTGAAGAATCTAGTCATTAGAGGATTTCTTCAGGAAAAGAGAAGAGTAGAAGAGATATATTGGTAGTTTACTACTCACTCTGGATAGTTAATTGGTTAAGTAACAAGGAAGGTAGCAGAATCAAAGGTTTATTTAGTCCATCGGTAAGATGATCTAGATTTCAGATTTATCTTAAAATTAAATTAAACTATTCCTACATGTCCGTGACATTAAAATGTCCAAAGCTATTTATCTTGTTCTAGTTTTAATCTGGTATTTTTCCACGTGTTTTCAGTATTATAGAATGTATAGAACATGAGTACGCAATCATTCAATTTGACGTACTCGGTTGGAGGAGGAGCGAATAATAAACCTTGGTAACATCCCTTCATTCGTACTCCTCTTTTTGTCTTGCATTTCTGTTAAACACACACACATACTTAGGACTCATTCAGATTTTTAACCACCATATTCCAACGCTAATTATGATCTCTTACTTACTAGCAATAGAAGGCTAATGTGGTGGTGTTCTCAAGGATTCAGGAATGTTGTTCAAAAGCATTTTGAGCTCCATTCGCCTTTGATGTTTGCCTCCAGTTTCTGAAATTTGCCCAGATGGGGGAAGGGGATAGAGGGGGTGGTCTTACTATTTCCTGAAGCCCAGATGCCGCCGCAGAGTCCTTTCAGAGACATCTTGATTCTATTAGAATTTGCAGGTCAAAGGGCAGGTTCAACTGGCCTGGTAGTTTAAAGCAGCAGGGATAGAGTGAATAGACGACTGTAAAGACTTAAAGTTGGATTTCTGCCGCTACCTACTCATTATGCTAGTAATGTGCATGTTGGTCATGCGGGCGGCGGGATTACTAATCACTTTGAAAGGTTTCGTGTCCACATTTTCCTTTTTTTTTTTTTAAACTGTGAAAAAGAAGGGAACAGAACAAAGAGAGTAATTTGACAGGAAAAGCACTGCCGTTCTTATTTTGCCCTGGGCTTGTGGCATACATATATTACCGTTCACATTTTATGTGCTTGTATTACTCCCTGGGGACTCGTGGGAATGAAGTCAGAATGTGCTACACTAACAAGCCTCCCCTTTCTGCGGAGAGTCTTCAGTTAGTAAAGCTCTTAAAGTCAGTGGTTAATTCCTTTGAGGTTCAATTTCTTTAAAATATTTATATCAGTATTAGAATAGGTGATCTCAAACCATGGACTCAGATTAAAAGAAGTTATAAAAAATTATTTCTGGTAATTTTTATTTTCTTTGTAGTTTTCTGTATCTTTCAGTTTTTCTTCAATGACTGTACTACTTTTATCAGAAAATACTTTTTTTCAAAGAAGCAATTATACTAAGTAGACAGCTATTAAAATAAAATTCTTTTTCAATTTGCTTTTTTTTTTCCACTGTGAATTCCCTTCCCTCTGAGAAGCAGAGTATTTTAATAACATTTTTGAGTTTAGACACTCTCAAGTGTGCCATGTAAAACTTCATCAGGTAAGTTCAACTATGTCATATGGTCTTTTCTGAGAGATATATTAGAGGAACAACAACTTTTCGTATTCCCTAAAATCTTTGCTGTTACTGTTTACTAGCTCTCACATTCTTCACTATCCTCCAATTTTTTTTCAAGAGGTTGTTCTCCCTCATACTATCCACTTCAAATTTACCAGAATTGTAACCAAGAGAACAATACTGTCTTTGTCCCTTTTGGAAAATAAAAGAAAAACCTAAAAGTTAGTATACCTATCAAAGATAGACATTACTCAGAATTCATATGATTGTATATACAATATATAATCAAAACATTTTATTCTCTTGACTATGAATTGCCTTCTTAGGCGCCTATACATGTAGAAATCAATATCAGGAGTATACGTTTTAAATGGAAAGGACAAAGACATGATGATCTGTGAGGGAATTTTTAGAGGATGAGAGCCATGGTCATAGGAGAGAAAGTTTGATTCTGTATAGTCCATAGCATATTATCATTGCTTAGTAAAAAAAATAGCATCAATGAAATAAAATCTCTATTTGAATTGCATAAAAAATACTTCAAATTATATATCTTATTAAAAAGACATTATTCCAATGGCTCAGACTCCAATGCCACATTCCTCAAAACTTTGAAATTAGAAATCTAAATTGTCATCTGTTATTTCATATTGTGATTTGCAAATTTGACATTTTACCCCAGAGATTAACTGCACCACACTAGCCGTCCAAGCATACCATTTATGAAAGAGTTTGGAATTCAGTCAAGAAGCTTCAACAATATGGAATCATTTTTACTATGTCATATTACAGTATTTTCCTTAAGCACAAAATAGGCCTCAAGTGCGATCACCTTTGTATTTTTGCATGCGGCAAAGGTGCTGGTATTTCAATCTAATTAGATAGAGTAATTTTTCTGTCATTCATCTGCTGCTGCTATTTCAATCTAATTAAATAGAGTAATTTGTCTGTCATTCACCTGCTGCTGCTTGCCTGCTACTAAATGTGTGATTCTGACTATTGGTGCACAGAAATGTAGCACCCTTATTGGGAAAGCATGCTGCCTGTTCCAGCTTGGTCAGCTTTGAGCTTCCCGAAAGGGAACAGATGACCACAGTCAACAGGAAACTGCATAGTTAGACCTTCTTGAACCCTTTCACCTTTAAGCTCATTTCACCACTTAACATATTTTTTTCAAGTGGTCAGTGGATATATTTAGACTGTCTTCCCTTTAGTGTTGACTGGATCCTCGTGGTATAAGTTGCCTGCCATTTCTTAGAATTACGTAGTGTGGGGACAGTGCGATGAGAATCTTCTCTCCTCTTCCAGCAGCAAAACTAGTGAAACAAATCTTTATTTCCATGATGTAAACCAAGTATACATCTTCTATTTGTTAGTATTGCTTTCAGAGTTGAGTAGACCTACACATCCAGAATAAAGAATGTCCGTTAGAATATTCAGTAGACAGTCTTCCAGTCTGTGGCTAAACTAAAACTCTTCCATATGACTGCTATTGAAGCTCAATTATCTTAACAAAAGACAGAAGCAAGGTTAAACTTGGGCAATGCATTCTCAGATTCAGCATTTCCTCAGGTCAAAAGCTCAGGCTACTTATATAGTTCCTATAAATCAAATATGTCTTCTTTCATAAAAGATGAGCTACTGAGAAATGCATTTTGGATTATGAAACTAATTGTTCACCAACTTCATTGTGATTATTTTGTAAATTTCTTACGTCAGCCTCCCCACTAAATCCACCTTTTTTTCCTTTGGACACAAACCATAAAGTAATTATTAGCTAAACCACAAGGAATCTCTAAAGTTTAAATTACTGTTTCAAAGTGTGCAGATCATTGCCGATAAAGCCACAACTGCAAACTTATTTGCACTGATGAGATAAAAAGAATGATTGAGGTTCATAATGTACCAGGAATAGATGGCTGTGTTTCTATATCCACTTTATTAAAGTTTGCAGTTTGTTGTACACTGTATGCATGAAAATGTCTTCAGTGTCAGTAATGCCTCAAATGGTCTGGAAGCTACAGAATAATTATCAAAGGAATAAATTAAATGGATAAAGTATGTAAGTGACAGGATTATTCTTACAGAAAGTAACTTCGTTTACTTTTCAAGTTCAACTACAACTATAGGAACTCTTAAAATATAAAATGAAATACTGAGTTCTTACTAATATAGCTTTTTTTTTAAAGGTTAACAACTTTTATTGATTTTTTTTTTTTTTTGAGATAGGGTCTCACTTTGTCACCCATGCTGGAGTGCAATGGCGCCATCTCAGCTCACTGCAACCCCACCTCCCAGGCTCCAGAGATCCTCCTACCTTAGTCTCCCGAGTAGTGAGTAGCTGGGACCATAGGCGTGTGCCACCGCGCCCAGCTAATTTTTGTGGGGTTTTGCCATGTTGCCCAGGCTAGTCTCAAATTCCTGGCCTCAAGTGATCCACCCACCTCGGCCTCCCAAAGTGCTGGGATTACAGGCGCGAGCCACCAGGCTTGGCCTAAATATTTTTTAAACTTTATTTTATTGTAGTAAGAAGGCTTAACATGGGATCTACCCTCTTAATCACTGAACTGTACAATATAGTATTGTTAATTATAGAGAGAATGTCATACCGCAGATCTCTAGAACTTACTCATCTTATGTAACTTAGGCTTTATGCCTACTGATAGGAACTCCTCATTTCCCCCTCTCTCCTCTCCCTTGCAGCCACCATTCTACACTCTGTTTGCGTGAGTTTGACTGTTTCAGATACCTCATGTAAATGGAATCATGCAGTGTTTGTCCTTCTGTGACTGGCTTATTTCACTTAGTCTAATATAGGGGAACTTATTAAGATAGCAATATAACAACATGATAAAGACAATTTAGAGTCACGTTAGCCTGAATGGGATTCCTGGCTGTACCATTTACTCCAAGTGTGAACTTGGGCAAGCTGTGTAAACTCTGAAAGTCTTGGTTTTATTACCCTTAAAATGGGGGTAATGATAATAGTAACTTAAAGAATTGTTAGAAGGGGTAAATCACACTGTTGGCATTTTCTTTCTTTTACAGACAAGAAGCTCTTCTGGCTGCCATTAGTGAAAAAGATGCCAATATAGCTCTCTTGGAGCTTTCATCCTCTAAGAAAAAGACCCAAGAGGAAGTGGCTGCACTGAAGCGGGAGAAGGATCGTCTGGTACAGCAGCTTAAGCAGCAGGTATTATTAAATGCCAGGAGGAGGGTCAGTGGGGCCAGCTTTCACACCGTTCTCTACACAGGTCTTTGCCAGCTTGTACTTGAAGGTCTCGTGTTTCATATTAGACATCTGATCATTGGAGCTAGTTTCCATCATAAGAGACATTTTATCCCCACAAATCTGTGTCTAGGAGATGCAGAGCATTCTTGGTAAGGGGGCTGTTTTGGACAATGTCACAGGTCTTCCATGAGAATGTTTTTTAACTTTGTACAATGGATTGTAGAAATTAGTGAAATTAGCCCATTTGACATGAAAAGGCTTTTTTTTTTTTAAAACATCCAGCAAGATTTCTATGACGGCAGCCACTAAGGATATTCTCATGGAAAGATTTTCAGTTATTCAGGATTGGGTAAGCTCTGAAGATAAGAACAAAGGTTGGCCCTTTTCTTTTCCAGCCTAAATGCTCTCAAAATTTAATGCTTAATACTCATGTAACACCTTTTGTTTATGAAAATAAAAGCTAAAAGTTTCCCCTTTGATGATGGTTGCACAACAGTATGAATGCACCTAATACACAAAACCATCAACTTAAAAATCGTTAAAATGAGAATGTTTTATGTTAGACATATTTTACCACAATAAAGAAATGGGGAAAAACATTTCCCTTGGAAGGTAAGGAGAGTGCTGGATGTTTACATCTTGAACGGCCGTGCTCCTGGTTGAGTGCTCCTGCCTGTGTGCAGCATCCACATCCCAGCCTCTGCGGCCGTCTCCTGCACTCCCAGTCACGTTGTCTGTACATTTTGGCTGCCCAGGTGTGCTCTTCGCCCTCAAGTAATGAGACCGAGAAAGAGCTTTTCAAGTAAAGAAATTTATTTTCTTCTATTTTTGGAGGTCAGTCATCAATTGATGGTATTTTGGCATACTGTTTATATTAACAAGAATCAATATTTAATCAATGAAGTTATTTTCTCTGTGGATCAAATTAAAACTGCTTAGAAATAGACTTTTTTTTGGGTTTTTTTTTTTTTTTTTTTTTTTTTTGAGGCGGAGTCTTGCTCTGTCGCCCAGGCTGGAGTGCAGTGGCGCAATCTCGGCTCACTGCAAGCTCCGCCTCCCTGGTTCACGCCATTCTCCTGCCTCAGCCTCTCCAAGTAGCTGGGACTACAGGCGCCCGCCAACACGCCCGGCTAATTTTTTTTTTTTTTTTTTTTTTTTTTTTTTTTTTTTTAGTAGAGACGGGGTTTCACTGTGGTCTCAATCTCCTGACCTCGTGATCCGCCTGCCTCGGCCTCCCAAAGTGCTGGGATTACAAGCGTGAGCCACCGCGCCTGGCCAGAAATAGACTTTATATGTATTTATGTTGCACACTTTGCTGAGAAAATACCAAAAGATGTCTTTTTTCTGCAGGATGGATAGTTGACCAGCTGAAAGTAACCCATTGCTTATTCACAAGTGAAATAAAACTTTTCCAGGGTCCTAAAATACTTTTTAGCAAGAAGAGGACGTCGTCTAATATTTTGACTATCTGTTATATAAAATAGGAAGAATATGCTTATTATTAAAGACATCCATCCAGTAGCTGAAAACTGAAATTTGGCTTATCAAAGCTGATAATAGCAAATTGGAGGATATTTTTGGAGAAAGGAGTTCACTGCTGTGCGAGTTTATATATTTAGCGATATCAGTTATCTTAAGTAGTTAGGCTTGAATACATAGGCCTATGATTTCAGCAGTTCATGATCACTTCACTTAAGACACCAAATAGAATTGAATATCTAGCAGACCAGAATACCATACCTCATTCACAGTGGTTTTTGATTACTGGCCTCAGAAGAACACGTGTTTTCATTATGTGAAAATTAAGGAAATTGGCCGGGCGTGGTGGCTCACGCCTGTAATCCCAGCACTTTGGGAGGCCGAGGCGGGTAGATCATGAGGTCAGGAAATCGAGACCATCTGGCCAGCATGGTGAAACCCCGTCTCCACTAAAAATACAAAAATTAGCTGGATGTGGTGGTGTACGTCTATAGTCCCAGATACTTGGGAGGCTGAGGCAGGAGGATCACTTGAGTCAAGGAGGTGGAGGTTGCAGTGAGCCGAGATCACGCCACAGTACTCTAGCCTGGCAACAGAACAAGACTGCGTCTCAAAAAAAAAAAAAGAAAGAAAAGAAAATTAAGGAAATTAATTAATCTCTGAGCTTATAACCTTAGAAAGAAGTAGCTAAAAAATTCTCAGTGTCTTTATGTCAAACCATATGCCTTGAATTTTCTGTAGTGATGTGTCCTGTATAAAGAGAAAAATAATAACAGTTCTCAGGAGTCCTTCCTACAGTCATCTCCTGCCTCCCTTTTACGTTCCTGCCCTTTCAAAATGTGTCTGGATGCTGTGAGCAAGAAGGAAGGAGTCTTGCCAAAGGCATTTGATTCTTTAATTCCTCCAAGAGTGTGTCCTAACTTTTGGACAAGACAGAGGCCTTTTGGAAAGAGGATATGGCATCAATGTTGTTTTAATTTAAAGCTTCTAGTCCATGAATTGCTGGAATGTGCCTCAATCTAAAGGCTATTTCCTAACAGGGAAGCAGTCAGCACTGACCAGGCTTTCCAGCAAATGGAGCTGCCACTGCCTGATAGGCGCTTGACGTTCACATGTGATTCCTATTGTCAGAAAGAGGTGAAGCAATGAGGGATATATAGATTTGGGGGTCACCTTCTAATATGGTCCCAATTTACTTATCCCCTCTAACCACCCCCCCGCCCAACCCCCTACAGGGTAAGGGTAACTTGTCTCCTTGACTCATTCATGGCAAAGCAGCACTTGGAGAGGCTGCATCAGAGGAAGGGGCCAGGGCCAATGAAAAAAATAAAAACTAAAGGCTCTCTAACAAACTCCAGATGTTCTGTGGTGGGTGCCAACCAGTGTGTTCAGACCTTAAGTCATGAAGAAGCCCCACTGTGATTGTCAGGCCCCCGCACGAGATTTAATGTAAACTCAGATAGAACCCTGGAAAGCATTAATACAATCTGTTTAGTCACAGCAGCCGTCACAAGATGGCCTTTCTCTCAGCATTATTTTCTTCTTTTCACCTCCAGAATTTTACAACCTCCATATTGTGCTGGTTGGTGGTGTGAAGTCTGGCTCTGCCCCGTGTGCTCTACACAGATGTGTCGTAAGCGGGCTGGGCTTTTCAGGACAGGCTGGGATTTTTTTTTTTTTTTTTTTTTTTTTTTTTTCTGTTTTTTAAGAGTCAACTATAACAGTATAAAAGTAAAGGCTACAAACTTACACTGATTTGGTTTGAATCTAGATAATCTTGTTTACAACTACAATTTCGTAACCCTTTACGTTAGAATTAATTGTCACACAATATATTCTTTGATTCCAGTGTTTTGTAGGTATGAGGGATACAAAGGCACAGTACTCGTCTTAAAGGAACTCACAGGCTAATGCATCAAACACTGGTTGTTCTAGACATCTGGCAGACATTCTGTATTAGTCTGCATTCACACTGCTATAAAGTACTACCTGAGACTCGGTAATTTAAAGACAAGAGGTTTAATTGACTCACAGATCCACATGGCTGGGGAGGCCTCAGGAAACTTACAATCATGGCAGAGGGAACCAAGGCACATCTTACATGGTGGCAGGAGAGAGAGAGAGCGATCAAGCGAGGAACTGCCACACACTTTTAAACCATCAGATCTCGTGAGAACTCACTATCTTAACAGCAAAGGGGAAATCTGCCCCCGTGATCCAATCACCTCCCACCAGGCCACTCCCCTGACACATGGGGATTACAATTCAAGGTGAGATTTGGGTGGGGACGCAGAGCCAAATCCTATCACGTTCTGTAGAAGGTAGTCCTGGCCTTGCCAACTTTTTCTGCTGACAGCTTTAGCAGGTCATCCAAACATTATGTAACTTATTTACCCATTCACTTCAGATTTACCTCACAGAGTTGGTGTGAAATTAAATAAGATAGCACACCTAAAGTGCTTAGAATCCCCACTTCCATTCCCTGTCACTGATAGCTGTGCTCATGGGCAGAACGGCACCACAGGTCACACACGGTACATTGAGGGAGGGGTAGTCTCAGTAAGCATGGATCTCGTTCTTTTTTTTTTTTTTTTGAGATGGAGTTTTGCTCTGTTGCCCAGGCTGGAGTCAGTGGTGCGATCTTGGCTCACTGCAACCTCCACCTCCTAGGTTGAAGCAGTTCTCTGCCTCAGCCTCCCGAGTACCTGGGATTATGGGTGCCCACCACCGCACCTGGCTAATTTTTTGTATTTTTGGTAGAGATGGGGTTTCACCAGCTTGGCCAGGCTGATCTTGAACTCCTGACCTCGTGATCCACCTGTGTTTGCCTCCCAAAGTGCTGGGATTACAGGCGTGAGCCACCGCGCCCGGCCTGGCTCTACTTCTTGGTTATCTCTGGCCACTTTATTTAAATGTGCAGACTCACACAGTGTTCAGAATTACACAACTAGCACATGGTGTTCCACTCCTCTCAGGAAGAACGTATTTCTCAGGGCAGTTAGGAAAAACAGGTAGAGGTACTTTTTATCCTTCCTTTTTCCACCTGTTCTTTTTAATGATATGACTCTAATATAGAATTTTTAAAAAATAATTCTAAATTCTAATATGTCTTTCTTAATTCTTACATTTTCATCACTGAAGAACATTTAAATGCCCATCTGGCTGAAGTCCTTAACATTAGGAAAATGATAACTCCCAACCATACATCCCATCTCATTCGCCTTCTAGTTCTGTGATTTTCCGCGTGTTACCTGCCCGTTCTGGATATCCCCGAGTAGTATAACTTTTCAGAATTCTGTGAAAATAGAGCAGTGACAGTAATGGCCACCACGTACCACCAGACTAGTGCGCGGGGCACGGGGGCTTTATATCACCGGGTCTTCCCCTCAGCTCTGGAGAGTGTCTTCATTATTTGGGGAAGTGCTTCAGACCCAAAAAGGTTAAAATTGTGGCTAAATGTCCATGAAGAAGACGAAGTGGTGGAGCCAGAATTAGAACTGATTCTCTTCTCACTCTTAGCGTCTTACATGAAGATTCCAGATGGTTGGTAATCAGATTGTATTAGAATTAGAATAATACAAACAATGCTATTTTATGTTTTTATGATACTCATTTGTTCCCGAGAGACAGAAAAGGGGATCTATTTATACTCCAGCCCTTCCCCTCTCTGTCTATAAAGAACCAGAAACAAAAAAGAAGTGGTGTGATTTGTTTCCCTTGGGTTTTCCTTCTCACTGTTCCAGGCTGAGCGTCACCTTTCGGTACCCGCGGTCGTTGTCCCGTCGTCCCAGCACTGCTTCCTTGAGGTGACATCAGGTGATCCAGTTGGTCTTGAGAATAATCCCATGTTCTTCAGTCAGGCATTTTCATACAGTAGTTTTCTACTGTGTTATATGTATTTTACTTGCTTAATCCTCCCAAGTCCGCTTTATTTCCCTAATCACTAAGTTCTTGATGGAAAGAGTATTTCACCATTGCCCCAAGTACTTTCAGTAGGTATGGTATGAAAAAATACCTGAATCAAGTGAATAATATTTTGAGTAACTGTCTTTTATTAGCTTCTGTCCACTCTCTAGTTAACAATTTTCAGTCTCTCTCGCGGCGCTGCGTATGATACCTTGTACGATACCTTGACTCTTACTTCTTGTTCCTCAGTGAAGCTGAGTACTTTGACGTTCGCTGATTAGGTCGGGAAAGCCAGCCAATGCTTTGAATTGGCCGTTTCTGCAATCTAGCAGACATTCTAGCAGACATTCTAGCACACATTCACTCATCTGTGAACCCGCATTTGTACATGCTTTTACACCTCCCCACCCCTATTAGAATGCCGGTTACCATAAGAACAGGATTCAATGCTCTGTCCACATATCCCACTCAGAAACAATTTGTCCTGTAATACGGATTCGCCATCTTTTGATTCATTTATTTAGGGTTATTTTACTCCTTCGTTGTTAGTGAAAAGAAAATGTATATAGGTTAATGCCTTTCTTACTTTGACTTTAACCTTTTTTCTCACATGACATAGGGCTGGCCATTGACCCACCTTTAAATGGCTGTATATCATCTATCTGTTCCTCCTCGTGGCATTAAAGGCTACTAGAAAGCATGGTGTACTAATTATGAAGTTGCGGTTGAAAAGACACTTTTATCATCATCACTCTAGCCACTTGGAACTTTCCAAATAAATCATTATTTGGACTAAAATTTCCCAGGCTTGTTTATGGTACAAAGGTGAATACCTTTTTGAAGGTTCAGTAAACTCTCTTTGTAAGGAACTGTGGGTTATGACAACAATAAAGTATCTGTTTCAGCTTTCAGTTTTGGTGGACATGTTCTTTGATCACAGCTTTTATGAGAGAAAATGCAGTTTTATTATTAATTCTTCTCTAGCCAAACTCAAATCATTTTACTGGTTTGAAATGTGATTTGTTCTTATTTACTAAAATTTGGGAAGAACTGGCTTAACATTGATCTGAAGAATGTAGGGGTCAGATACTTTTTTTAAAAAATGCTCAAATTTGATTTTCAAAGTCTTAGCCCAGGGCGCTGACCGCTCCCCGTTGGAGCAATATTTAGGACCACCAAGTTGGAAGACAATAAATAATTGGATTCTTAATGTCAAACTGATTGTTGGCTTTCTGTAGTATACATGAATTGTTTTTGAACGAAGCTAAAATCTTGTGAAGACATACTAATAATCTAATATGAGCCCAGTTAGATGAAAATCACCTTTTTGGACTTATTCTGTTCTATGAAAAAAAATTATATGAAAAATTCTCCTCACTAGCCAAGAAAATAAACCTGTCTGTAGTCTACTTAGTGATTTAAAGCCTTTTCCTTAGAAATGAAATCCTTGATGGAAGCTTGTTGCCAATAAGAATAATAGAGAATCAACCTTTAAAGCCACATACATGATGTAGAATTTCAAGTTGCCATTATTCTGTATTGTAATGGTCAGCCAGAGAGACATGTGTCTAGTCAGTTTTATTAACTACTTTCTACAGCAGTCCTCCCTTCCTTTTCTCTGTCCTATTTTCTGAACCAACAGAGGACTAAATTTTCTTACAGAGGCAGGAAGTTAAGACTTAAAATTTAAGGAATATGAGGGTAGAGTGTACCTTGTTGACTGTTATATTATTGCATCTGAACCTTCAGATGACATCCTGAAATAAATTGCATAGTTAGGATATTTTATACCTATGATTCCCATAGGTAGAAGATACCTATGATTCCCGTAGGTAGAAGATACCTATGATTCCCGTAGGTAGAAGATACCTATGATTCCCGTAGGTAGAAGATACCTATGATTCCCGTAGGTAGAAGATACCTATGATTCCCGTAGGTAGAAGATACCTATGATTCCCGTAGGTAGAAGATACCTATGATTCCCGTAGGTAGAAGATACCTATGGGACTTCATGGTTTTGACAAATACACTATCAAAGGGAAGTACATCACAAAGAACACTACTTGCAGTCAAATATTGACTAATTTAGGGAATATATTGTGTGATATTTTGGTCTAATTTTTCACTTTCAGTTTGTTGCTGTAATGCACATAGGGAATTTTTAAAATATATGTATTTTAGATTTACGCTGTGTTTGTAAATTCCCATAAATACATAAAAGGACCATGCTAAGCTGTCTTTGGGGTGGCCACACTAGTGTATTTTCCTCTCATGTTTTACCATAAGCAGCAAGAAGAAACCAGGCCCACACCTTCAGCACTTTAACTGGAAATCTACTTAGCTAGATCTCTCAGTTCATTCAGTACATTCTCCACTTTCCACACAACTGTAGGTGACATTGTTGCTAAAGTTCTGGTACTGCATATCAAGGATCCCAGTAACAAGTTCCTCGCTTCCCTTGAAGATCCAGTGGCAGTCTCCTAAAAGCCCCTATTTCAGCGAACAGCCGATTCAGGGCACTTGAGGTTTGCACTAGTTCTCTCCTTAGAATCTTTCCACGTCTTCCAGTTTCCACCCACTGCCCAGCTCCAAAGCCACACCGGCGTTTGAAGTTTTTGTTACAGTGTTACCCCATTCCCAGTTATACCAAAATCTGTTAGTTATCTATTACTGCATAAAAATTACCCTTAACTTAGTGGCTTAAAGTAGTAATTATTGTCTCACACAGTGACTGAGGGTCAGGAATCTGCAAGCAGCTTAGTAGGTGGTTCTGACTCGGGGTCCTCTGTAGGGTTACTTTGGACATGAGAGCCAGCTTCTCCAGAAGTGACCTGAGAGAGAAAGAGAGCGACCAAAATGGAATTTGCAGCGTCTTCCATAACCTCAGGAGTGACGTACCATCACTTCTACCTTATTCTGTTGGTCACACAGACCAACGCTTACATAGCATGGGAGGGGACAGCACAGTCACGCGAATGCGGGGACAGAGACCCTTGCGAGCCGTCCTGAAGGCTGACTACCGCAGCAAGTGCATGAACGAACAAATCTGGTATGTCCATGCAATGAAATGCTGCTCAGCAGTAGATAGAAATGAACTACAAATACACACAACAGGTTGGACGAATCGCAAAGACACACCGAGCAAAAATGGAGACACAGAAAAGTACATGCTGTATGATTCCACCATACTACACAGTGTAAGAAAGCAGATCAGACAACAAAGCAGAACTTAGTTCATCTTTTCTTCCCCTCGTCAGCTCACTTGATAGGCCTGCAGGGGAAAGGGACAAGCTCCATTCTCTCTCCTCTGCCTTCTCCATCTTCTCATTCTCTCTCCTCTGCCTTCTTCATCTTCTCATTCTCTCTCCTCTGCCTTCTTCATCTTCTCATTCTCTCTCCTCTGCCTTCTTCATCTTCTCTTCTCCTCTGCCTTCTTCATCTTCTCATTCTCCTCTGCCTTCTTCATCTTCTTATTCTCTCTCCTCTGCCTTCTTCATCTTCTCGTTCTCTCTCCTCTGCCTTCTTCATCTTCTATTCTCTCTCCTCTGCCTTCTTCATCTTCTCGTTCTCTCTCCTCTGCCTTCTTCATCTTCTCATTCTCTCTCCTCTGCCTTCTTCATCTCCTCATTCTCTCTCCTCTGCCTTCTTCATCTTCTCATTCTCTCTCCTCTGCCTTCTTCATCTTCTGATGCTGCTTCCCTGGCCAACATTGTTTCCTTTGGGGCGGAGCAGCAGCCAGAAGACGCAAACCTGACAGCTTTCTGTAACATCACTTGACCCACAGAAAGCGCATGCATCCTTGCCATGCCAAATGGTGAGAAATAGGCCGCCTCAATTCTTCTGTTTCCGTCTGCCATCTGTCTCCTTCTCAGATAAGCACAAGGCAAATCAACAAGTCTGATGGAATGAGATGCCAGTCTCCTTGACTTGTACACACACTCAGTCTTTAGGAGGGGTTCTCTTTGAGCCCTGTCTCTCTTAGCTAAGGCAAAGGGGACTCTCTTGTGAATGATCACTCTCCATGTGACAAGTCCTTCTTCCAGCAGTAGCCCTACGCTCACACCAGTCTTAGATGGATGAAGGGGCACCTGCTGAGGCAATGGACTGCTGACAGTGGTGCCTTTTCAGCCACTGGCCTCTAAGCTGCCTTTATACATGTTGGTTGCTTAGCTCTTTTTTGTCACCTGCTTGGGGCCTTGATCACCAATTCTGTAACAACTGGAAAAGCCCATTCATCATACTATTAAAACTGTTTTACATTCTAAAAGAAGATAACAGTGGTAGAATAAAACTACATAGAGCTCCTGAGTTGTTAGTGAATAAAGGGAAAATTAAGTAGCAAGTGTTACAGCAGCTTTAGTGCTGCAGAATCTGTTTGTGGAAAGTAAAATGTTGTAAACATCTGTTCATCTCACTTAGTTTAAATTCTTGATAATGAGGCCAGCCTCTGAGAGCATGTATGTACTCGTTAGTTTTATATATGAATCTGTCATTTATAATGCCAGGTGCGTGTTTTATGACTGAGAAGACATTCCTCAAAACCCTTTGCCTTGCCCTTGATGGTGCCTACTGTATCTGCTGTGTACATGAGCATCAACCTCCCAGCTGTCCTGCATGATATTATCTCCTTGGTGGTGACTGTTGTTTTATCCTAGAAAATGAAAACTTTGGTTAGAATATTCAGAATTTGACAGAAGAATACAATTCCGAAAAAAAAAACGGAAGATTACAGTTCAGTCTGTATTTAATAATTCAACGGCCCTTATTTTTTTATTTACTTGCTTATTTTTAATAAAGACAGAGACTCACTCTGTTGCCCAGGCTGGAGTGCAGTGTGCAGTCATAGCTCCTGGCCTCAAGCCATCCCCCCACCTTGACTTCCCAAAGTGCTGAGATTACATACATGAGCCACCACAACCAGCCTCAGTGGCCCCTATTGACTAGTTAAGATAAAAATGTTAATCTTTTAAAAATTATTTTACCTCCTTTCAACCCTAAATTTGTGTATATTAAGTACTCAAATATATATACTTATTCCTCTGAACCATTACAAACACTAAGATCAACTAGATTGTTCCTACTGATGATATCCAGAGATGGTATCCAGAGATGGTATCCAGATTGTTTTGAAAGGAACTAGATGCAAACCACGTTTCATTCACTGTCCTCACTTCTGGAATTGCCTTGCACTTCCCCAGCTCAAGCTCCACTTTAAACTTCTCTTCAAGACTCATCATCATAGGTTGGAATTTCCTAGCCTGAAGTCACTATTTTTCCTTATCATTAGCAAAGCCATTCTGTGCGTTTTTTCATTCACATATTCATTTTCCCTTGGGCTTAAGTTGAACAAATGAGAAGAAAGGAGGAAGGGAGGGAGCAGAGAGAAAGAGAAAAACTTTTCACTTGGACTAGAGTTAATTGTATTTAGTCTTCATGTTAAGCCAGGTTATTCTTGTTGGTGTGATTATTTGTTCAGATGTTAGAATTCCCGTTCTGTAACCATTCCTGTCTTGCTTTCCTGTTTGTGGATATAGCGTGGCACAATAGAAATGGTACTAAACTGTCAGGAGACCTGAGCTCTAGATCCAGCTCCATCGATAACTAAGTATATAATCTTGAACGTAATAACACCATCAACGAATATCAAACACTTCACACTTTACAAAGTACTATTCAGATACTTAATAGCGCCTAACCCTAGGGCTGTATGGGCCAGGCAGATGTCATAAATAAAAGGAGTGAGTGAGGTGGTTTAAAGCCACAGGAGAAAGAGAATTGTGATAAACTAGGGGCCACGTGGTGTTGTCTAAAGAGGCAGGCACTTCTAATGCCAGCTCTTGTGACCATGTAAGATGTGAGCCTTGTGTTATTCAGGCATCCCTTTTTCCCTGAAGAATTCAGATTTTTATACAAATCTCCTTACGTCTAAGTGTTGGCAGCTAATGTATTTTTTATTTTTATATTAATCAGGCCACAAGGCTGATTTAATTGTATTTGTTTTAACACAAATAAGGCCACAAGCTGCCTAACTTTCCTCTTCGGGCTTTATCTTCCTCATCTATATTATTGGGTGGATAGATCAAATGATTTTAAAGTCTAAAATTCGTTATTTTCTGTATTTTGATAAATCAACATATTTACCTGTAGCTGTATCATCTGCTAAATGCTGACATTAAGAGTTTAAAAGAAAGTATTATTTTATTAAAAAGTATCACATTTTGAAGATGAAAAAATCCTGGTTTTTTTGAATACTTCAAAGAAGTAGATCATATTTTGATGAATTCTGCTTGATTGGAGTTATTAATAAGTAAAAAATCCAAAGGCTGGGAAGGTGGGGAAACTTGGATTCATCCCAGTCTCCTTTCATCCATCTGTTGCATTTTTTTGTCATCAATTCCAGATGTAGGAAAATCCCTCACAACAATTTGATAAGACTCTTCCCTTCATTTCTAGCATCAAATCTAACTTGCCTTTCCTATCGTCAAACTGCTGCCTTTTATGATGCCACAGGGAATTAATTTATAAATCTTCTGAGTTTCCTGATCCCTCTTGAATTGTCTCAATGCAGATAAATCAACCTAGGTTTCCTGCCTGTATGCTGGTGCCCTCCTCTCCCTGTTTCTTCTGTGTCCGTCAGGTGGTATGATTTATAGCTGCCTTTCCTATGCTCATTGACCTTGGTCTGAGGATCTCATTAAGCATATGTAAAACTAGAAAGATTAGTTTGAGGGTCGTTCCCTCCTCCATTAAACTTCTCTTGGTGGGAACCAGTCAGACCAATATATTCCAAAAATCTGTTCCTGCTGCCCCTTTTGGTCTCTTTTGAACTAAAGTAGATACTCATTAAAAGCAAATGTGAATTAGACAGGTGTGGTGGCACACGCCTGTAATCCCAGCTACTCGGGAGGCTGAGGCAGGAGAATCACTTGAACCCGGGAGGCAGAGGCTGCAGTGAGGCAAGATCACACCACTGCACTCCAGCCTGGGTGACAAAACAAGACTCTGTCACACACAAAAAAAGCAAATGTGGAATTAAATGATATTTGCATTCCAGGATAATAGGAGGGGGTTAAACTAGAATATTAGCTGTCACTGAGTGCTGTTTTCAGAAGCTGTAATTTACATGACCAAATGTATTATCACATGACTTTCTAGAAAACAGTATTCATGCCATTAGTCATCTCAAGAAGATACTATTTAATGTCTAGGCAGCTGAGCCCTATTTTGAGTTCTTTATGTGAATTAATTCATTTAGTCATCACTACATCCCTCAGAAGTGGAGTTATCCTCATTTTACAGAGAGGGAAAGAGGTTAAGTAACTTGCCCTAAGTCACGTAGCTCATGAGTGACTGAGCCAGGATTCAGAGCAAATCATATCACTCCAGAGCTGACACTCCTAATCACTATAGCAAAATGTGTTACCATCATTACAGTATGTGCTTTTGGTAAGAGATTTCAATAGCCTTCAGCCATATTATTAATAACGCCATCATACTCTGTTGTAATAAATAGTACTTTAATCTGCCCTTATTATAAATTACAGTGAAAATATATATACATCAGTGTAAAGGACTGCCCCCAGTTTTAAAAAATTAATTCAGAATCCTGACAGGTCAAACTGTTTTCTAAATCTTGCATTAAAAAGATGTCTTCTAATTTTAACAATTACCTTATAAATAGTTGACTGGATTAATGAACAGCTATACAGCAGAGGAGAGGGTAAAATGATAAGCTGATTTTTAAGCAGCTAAGTTCGAAAATCCATGTGCTAATAACCCTAAATTACCATTGGAAATAATTTTGTTATTAAAATACTATTACTGTCATATATACATAGACAAGATGTATGCAAATCTGGCTCCAAAGTATTTTACAGCATTTATTAAGATAGCTTTTAGCCACCAGCATTTTTTTTAATTTTAAGAATCAATTAATTTGCATACTTTTAAGAGCTCATAGAGATGAGTGATTGGAAAGCTGTTGAAAAGTTCATAGAAAATAGTGACTGTTGAAGAAGGAACATCTATCATATCTGAAGTTCAATATTTTTCCCCCTGTATTTCAAAAGTTATATGAAATATAAGAATTTATAGAAATAAATTGCTGAGCTTTAATACTAAAACAGTATTTGTGGTAGTTGGTTTTCAGGGTAGAGAATGCTTGAAGTTTATGGTATTGCCAGCCTTGTTCCTGAATGGAGCATTTAGAATTGGATATGATGTTTTTCCTGGTCTTGCATAAAATTGCAACCTACTAATGGTTAAATCTAAAATTATGGGTTCTCACAAAATAATTTGGAACATGTACAGTCCGGGCCTACCTAACTTTTAACAAGCTGATTCATTAGAAATATACAAAGAGATTGAATGGATATTACTGTGTTTAAATCTACATATGCACTTTACGAGCACACCCAAATTGCACACCTGAAACAAATATCAAACTGTCTCCTGAGACTCAGATTATAAAACACACTTAGAGAAGCCTGGTTGGTTCTCAGTCATTGGCCTGAAGCCAGTGAAAGGACACAGTTGCATCATATTCCCCTAGTCTACAGTGTTTTAACATTTCTTAATTTCAATTTCTGCTAAATGGAAGATTCTTATAAATCAAGTTTTCTTTTCCTAACAAGTTTCCTCACAATTACCTTCCTATCTTTTTTTTTTTTTTTCTAAGACAGAGTCTCGCTCTGTCGCCCAGGCTGGAGTGCAGTGGCGCGATTTTGGCTCACTGCAAGCTCCGCCTCCCGGGTTCACACCATTCTCCTGCCTCGGCCTCCCGAGTAGCTGGGACTACAGGCGCACACCCGGCTAATTTTTTTGTATTTTTAGTAGAGACGGGGGTTTCACCGTGTTAGCCAGGATGGTCTCGATCTCCTGACCTCGTGATCTGCCTGCCTCAGCCTCCCAAAGTGCTGGGATTACAGGCATGAGCCACCGCGCCCGACCCAATTTTTGTATTTTTAGTAGAGACGGAGTTTCACCATGTTGGCCAGGCTGGTCTCGAACTCTTGACCTTGCGATCCGCCCACCTCGGCCTCCCAAAGTGCTGGGATTACAGGTGTGAACCACTGCGCCTAGCTCCTATCTATCTTATTATTGAGAAACAATAGCCAGGAAGAGCTGAAGGAAACCTGTTTTTAAGGCTGGTTCTAGTTCAGCTAATTGCTGTCTAGAGCTCTCTTTGTATTTAGACATCAAGACGTCACTCACAGCAATGTTCCCTAAGCCCAGATTGTCCTCCTGAATGGTAGATGAAATTACCAGCAACTGACTTGCAGCTCTTCTTATGGCTGTGCACCGAAATAACTCTTTCTCTTAATACATATTTTAACAATCTGAGATGAGACTAAGTGGGTCTCTCACTTTTATATCGTCTAGTAAGATGAGCCATAACTTAAATATCCTTCTTTTTATTACCATAATGATATAACTATAGGAAAAGAAAAAACATGAGCCATGATTGACAGAAATTACTCTCCTTGTCAGAGATCATTTCCTCTGTTGCTTAAAGCTTCTTGCAATGCAGCCTTTTTTTTTTTTTTTTTTGAAATGGATTCTTGCTCTTTCACCCAAGCTGGAGTGCAGTGGCACGAGCTTAGCTCACTGCAACCTCCGCCTCCTGGGTTCAAGCAATTCTCCTGCCTCAGCCTCACGAGTAGCTGGGACTACAGGTGCCCACCACCATGCCCAGCTAATTTTTGTATTTTTAGTAGAGACAGGGTTTCATCATATTGGCCAGGCTGGTCTCGAACTCCTGACCTTGCGATCCGCCTACCTCGGCCTCCCAAAGTGCTGGGATTACAGGTGTGAACCACTGCGCCCGGTCACAAAAAAAAATTTTAATTGAAATGCATGCAGCCAGGCACCGTGGCTTATACCTGTAATCCCAGCACTTTGGGAGGCCAAGGCAGGCGGATCACTTGAGGTCAAGAGTTCGAGACCAGCCTGGCCAACATGGTGAAACCCCGTCTCTACTAAAAATACAAAAAATTAGCCAGCTGTGGTGTTGCACACCTGTAATCCCAGCTACTACGGAGGCTGAGGTGGGAGGATCGCTTGGACCCAGGAGGCAGAGGTTGCAGTGAGCCAAGGTTGCACCACTGCACTCCATCCAGCCTGGGCAACAGAGCAAGACTTCGGCTCAAAAAAAAAAAAAATACGTATATTAAAAAGTACACGTCTAAGTATACATGTCAGTGAAATTTTACACACTTATGTAACCAGCATCTACATCCAGGAAGCAGATTATTGCTGACACCCCAGCAACCAGTTCTTACACACTCCCTTTTTAGGTACCATCCCCTGCCTATTCCTGCAGGAGTAACTACTCTACTGAATTTTGACAGTATTAATTAGTTGTATCTTAAAAAATCAAAACTTAAAGATTTTATGTCAACAGAGCAACCAGAGGCAGAAGCCAAGGGACCCAGAGGCAGAAGCCAAGGGAGCCACCACAGGCAGAGGGCACAGCCTTGAGCCAGCGGATTGTTCTCAGACCTTGAAACCTAATGGAATTTTCTCTGCTGGATTTCAGACTTGCTTGGGACTGATGACACCTTTTTTTCTTCCAGTTTTTCCCTTTTGGAATGAGAATGTCTATCATATACTGGTCCCACCATTGTATCTTGGAACCTGATAACTTGTTTTCTGTTTCGCATATTGACAGATGGAGAAGATGGATCATACTTAGTCTCCCTCATACCCAATTCAGATTAATTAGATGAGGAGATTTGGGACTTTTGAGTGATGCTGTTTAGATGGAATTTTGGATTTAGAGTTGTGCCGTAGTGGGTTAAGATTTTTGGGGATACTGGAATAGGGTGAACATATTTTGTGTATGGGACAGATAAGAATTTGGTGGGACTAGAAGGCAGGCTGTAGTAGATTGAATGCCCCCCAAAACATATGCCCTCCCCAAACATATAGCCCCCAAAAAACATATGTCCACATCCAGTTCCTATAACCTGTAAATGTAAATGTATTTGGATAAAGGGTCTTTGCAGATGGGATTAAATTAAGGATTTCAAGAAGAAATCATTCTTGATTATCCAGGTGGGGCCCTAACCCTAATGACAAGTCCTTGTGAGAGACAGAGAGAAGACAGATACAGAAGATAAGGTGATATAAGGGCAAAGGCAGAGATTAGACTGGGTGGCTGTGAACCAAGAAATGTCCACAGTCACTAAAGCCAAAAGAGGCAAGGAAGGATTCTCCCTTAGCATCTCCACAGGGAATATGGCCCTGCCAACACCGTACTTTTGGACTTGGGGCCGCTAGAACTGTGAGAGAGTAAATTTATGTTGTGTTTATGTTGTTTGTGATCATTTCTTATGGCAGCTCCAGGAAACTGACACATGGAGTAGGTAACATAGCTTCTCAAGTCCTTCATGTGTGACAAGCTTGTTGCCCCTGAATGTACTAGGGTTCCCCTTCATTTGAAGGAGAAAGGTGAATACATTATCTCTGCTTAATCACTAGCATTTTTTGATATATGCAAAGAAGACATTCTTAAGACAGCCTGGGGGCAGAAGAGGTTAAATAATATTTTTGGGGAAAGGAGAATACTAAAAGACTAATAAGAGTTAGCCTCAGCCGGGCGTGATGGCTTACGCTTGTAATCCCAGCACTTTGGGAGCCCAAGGCGGGCGGATCACGAGGTCAGGAGATCAAGACCACGATGAAACCCTGTCTCTATTAAAAATAGAAAAATAAAAAATTAGCCGGGCGTGGTGGCAGGCGCCTGTAGTCCCAGCTACTCGGAGAGGCTGAGGCAGGAGAATGGCATGAACCCGGGAGGTGGAGCTTGCAGTGAGCCGAGATCGCGCCACTGCACTCCAGCCTGGGCGACAGAGATTCTGTCTCAAAAAAAAAAAAAAAAAAAGAGTTAGCCTCATGAATGAGCTAGAAAAGGAGCCTCGTAGGCAGAGGGATCACAGTGGCCAGGGGTGCTGAAGCATGAAGCATCCTGAGGTCAGGGAGCCATAGAAGGCTTGTTATTACCAAGTCTGCGCCACTACTGAGCAGTGACGTGAGACTCCAGAGCTAGGAGGGGACAGGTCATGGAGAGCCCTGTGTTGACAATGCTGAGAGTAGCTTGGACTACTTGTGATCTAAAGTTCTTTTTTTTTTTCCTTTTAGAGAGAACACGTGTGTGTGTGTGTGTGTGTGGTGTGTGTGTGTGTGTGTGTGTAAAGTGCCTGGATTCTTGAAGGTCACTTTCTCTGCTTGCTTAGCTGTTCTTCAAGCAGGAGAAAATATGCTGTATTTTTGTGATTATAAAAAGCATTGCCAGGCATGGTGGCTCACACCTGTAATCCCAGCACTCTGGGAGGCCGAGGCGGGCGGATCGTGAGGTCAGGAGATCGAGACCACGGTGAAACCTTGTCTCTACTAAAACTACAAAAAAATTAGCTGGGCGTGGTGGCAGGCACCTGTAGTCCGAGCTACTCCTGAGGCTGAGGCAGGAGAATGGTGTGAACCCAGGAGGCAGAGCTTGCAGTGAGCTGAGATTTCGCCACTGCACTCCAGCCTGGGCGACAGAGCGAGACTAAGTCTCAAAAAAAAAAGCAGTAAGCAATTTAATTTCTGTATATTTAGTAAGGAAATGATCACACTTTAAAAAAAACTTTTTAGGCTGGGTGTGGTGGTTCTTGCCTGTAATCCCAGCACTTTGGGAGGCTGAGGCGGGCAGATCATGAGGTCAGGAGATCGAGACCATCCTGGCTAACATGGTGAAACCCCGTCTCCACTGCAAATACAAAAAATTAGCCAGGCTTGGTGGCGGGTGCCTGTAGTCCCAGCTACTCAGGAGGCAGAGGCAGGAGAATGGCGTGAACCCGGGAGGCGGAGCTTGCAGTGAGCCGAGATCACACCACTGCACTCCAGCCTGGGCAACAGAGCAAGACTCCATCTCAAAAAACAAAAAAAAAAGAAATTTAGTATTACTTCTTGTTTTCATGGCCTCTGTATCTGTAAAATACAACTGTATACTCAGTGATGTGGTTTGGCTTTATGTCCCATGTTGATTGTTATTCACAGTGCTGAGAAGGGGCCTAGTGAGAGGTGATTGGATGGGGGCAGCATTCCTCCATGTTGTGCTCATGAGAGTGAGTGCGTTCTCTTGAGACCTGATGGTTTAAAAGTGTGCGGCACTTCTCCCCTCACCTGTGCTCTCACTCACCTGCCACCTGTAGAAAAGGTGCTTGCTTCCCCTTCGCCGTCTGCCGTGATTGTAAGTTTCCTGAGGCCTACCAGTACGTTTCCTGTGAAGCCTGAGGGACTGAGTCAGTTGAACCTATTTTCTTCATCAATTACCCAGTCTCAGGTGGTTCTTTACAGCAGTGTGAGAGCGGACTAATACACTCAGCCACTCAGATAACCTAAATTACAGACAAACTGTGGTAAATGTTCTTGGATCCTGGCCATTGTTCACTGATTTTTAGAATAACGGAAAACACTTGCCTACATTTTCTTCTTTTCTTTAGAGATGGTGTTGAGTCTCACTGGATCCAGCTAATAATTCCCTTTAAACATTCTGTTCTTTGAGAACAGATACAGCTGGGAGAAATGATGCTATGACATTAAAACTAGAATTGGATTGCATTCGGTTTATTGCAAGGATGTGAGATCTGTACTCCAAAGTGTGGCAGTGATCAGGAGCAAAGGCTCAATCACTCTGTTTTTCAACAGTTTCATTTTACATACTGCACTGGGCCATTATAGGCAGATTGGCCCGAAAGATACTTCACTCCTGGAACTTAAGTTCATGACCAGCTTTTAGGAATGGCTTTTTAGATCTGACTGTTACTTTTTCACCAGAATGTACCATAATTATATACCATGGCCTTGCCAGAAAACAGGAAATCTTTCAAAAATTAGGAGTGGAATAGAAATTTTGTAATTTTTTTTTTCAGTTTTAAAATGTTGAATGTGTTTTTACCTTGTGTTAATATATGTTTGAAGAGAGAAAATATAAGCTGCTCTTCTCCAGAGTTCGAAGTTAAAGTCTGCACAGCATATGGGAAAGTGCTAAATATACATGGTAGTTGGAATTAACCATTAAGATGAACATACTGATTCTGGCAGCTAAGAAGGAATATCTTCAGCTCAGAGAAAACTATAAGCTATGTTTGTAAGTCCGCCCAGCTAGGTTATGTGTCTGTGTTACAGAAGCCAGGAATCCCGTACAAGCGTTTCTGAGGGTTACGAAAATGGTCATGATGAGATGGAAGAGAATAGTTTCTTAAGAATGAGCAGATAGACCAAAAAAAAAAAGTTTTTTTTATTTGCTTTCTACCAAGAGAGGGGGAAAAAAGTAGTTTTCATGGGAAATACAGAATATGTTGAAAGAACAGATGTTTTGTGAGCTTAATTCCATAAATGGTGATGTGCCCAAGAATACCCTGAGATAAGAAGAAAAACTACATGGAGTCTTTAAAAAAAAAAAAAAATCACTGAGTCCTAAAGTAAATAAGTGAATATCCATAATCAAAACTTTTCCTTTTCATATTAAATCTATTCGTGTGGAAGGAAATGAAGGAGAAAACTTTATAAATACGTGTAAACTGGAGTCCTTGGATTCTAGAGTTCTTTTTTGAAACTAGTGTAAGGAACAGAAATTGTCTTTTTATCTGAGAAAAAACTGTGCTAGGTAAAATGTCTGTTTTCTTTTCTTTTGACTGAGATAACTCATTGTGGTGACACTGGGTTTTAAATTCCGATTGGTAACTATCTATTTTTGATTAATACAAAGAGGAAAATGAATTATTTAATAAAGAAAGTTTTATAGAAAAAGCATTCAAAATGTTAAACTCATTGCCAAAAAATATATGCAGTTCTTAATGGTAGGAAAGGTGGGAGCTACAAACCTATCATTGTTTTGCACCCATCATGGAAAATTGATTCTTGAATTCAACAAACATACATATTAAGGATTTTATCTAAGCTGGCAATTTTACTAGGTACTGAGTTGATAGAAAGATGAATAAGACTCTGTCGCAGCCCTCATAAACTCAAATCTATTGAAAGAAAAGATATGTAAACAGATGATTAGAATCTGTTTCAGATAACGCCGAAAGCCTTTTGTTCCAAACCTCAAGAAGCTGCAAAAACTTTTACCACCTCTAAAAATGTGTGATGTGTGGTTGAGGTCATGTGAGAGAATGGTGTCAGAATCAAAGAGGGGGCTGAAAGATAAAGATGAGGTGTGTGAGCCTATGCAGCAGCTGCCCAGGGGCTAGCAGACCTAGTTATGACTAGAAGGACTTGGGTTTACAAAATGCCTATACAGAGAATGGAGGTGAGGCACTGAGCTCACAAGAGGTGGGGAGTTGGAACCGAACCTCTGCTGAAGATGGGTCCATTAGAGGCTTGCTGTGCAGAAAAGCAAGACTCATTCAGTCAAACTTCTACCAGTGATAGATGACAAAGAAGCTTTTCTCTGCCCTGACTCTGGGAAGGAGCCCAAAGTCGGCTCTAAGAAACCAAAGTTATAAAGCCTGTACCTTCCCCAGGTTTAGACTAAAAATTTATGTCACTGCTTGTCTGGGAAGTTCCTACCTGAAGATCACAAAGAAAGAAATGTACATGGTCCTTAAACACATGAAAAGATGCTCAGCTCATTTATAATAAGATAATGGCAAACTGAGGTGCTTTTTGGCCAAAATCGAGAATTTAACAACACACTCAATTAAGCAGGCTGTGCGGATTGGGAACTCTGATACTCTACTGGTGGGAATGCACAATGTAGACCTCTTACAGAGGCAGTTTTACAATATGTAGTAACATTGCTTATCTGTGCGTTGACTTTTTGACCCAGGAGATTTACTTCTAGGAATTGGTCCCACAGACACATCTTCAAAAATACAAAATAACATATACACAAGGTAATTCATTGCTATAATATTTGTAATAGCAACAGATTCAAAATAACCCAGTTGTGCCACAGTGGGATATTTGTTGTCAATTACAGTGTATCCAACAGAGTGGAATACTGTGCAGCTGTAGAAGGGATGAGAAAGATCTCTAGTGATATGGAGCGACTTCCAGAACGTACTGTCCAATGAAAGAGCAAGATGCAGAATAGCGTATTTAACATATTACTTTTTATGTAAGAAAAGGAGTAACGTGCAATTATATGAGTATATGACTGCTAATAATTGCAAGAAGAAACAATTGAAGGACAAATCAAAAATTTACCCAAAAAAGTTACCTATAAAAAGGAGGGAACAGGATAGAGGAGACAGGGGTGGAAGCAAGGCTTCTGTGATTATACCTAGTTATACAGTTTTGACTCTAGAATCAAATGAATGTATTACATAATCAAAAATAAAATTAGATCAGAAAAAAGGAAAAAAGCAGTCCTTGAAATTTAAAAACAAACAGAAACAAATGAATCTAATTATATATTAAATTGTTGCCATTCACATTGAGCAAATAATTATTTCAGCTAACTTTATAATACAGATTTTTCTCTGTACATCTTAGTAGGATAAACTCCAAGTGAAAGAACAAAAATGCAAAGATTTTTTTTTCAATAGTCTCACTCTGTCTCCCAGGCTGGAGTGCAGTGGCACAATCACCACTCACTGCAGCCTCAACCTCCCAGGCTCAATCGATCCTCCCACCTCACCCTCCCAAGTAGCTGGGACTGCAGGCACAAGCCACCGTGTCTGGCTAGTTTTTGTATTTTTTGTAGAGATGGGGTTTCACCATGTTGTCCAGGCTGGTCTCAAACTCCTGGGCTCAAGTGATCCTCCCTCCTCAGCCTCCCAAAGTGCTGGAATTGTAGACATGAGCCACCGTGCTTAGCCCAAATAGATTTTAGAGTTCATCCTGAAGGCATATTGATAGTAATTGTATTGGTTTTGGAATTTTAAAAGCATTATGTTGTTAGAGAAAACAAATAACAAGTAATTATGTTATTGTTAGGAACCAAAATTTTTCAGCATAAGAGAAAAAAATATAAAGTATAAAATCAAAGTAGTTTAGTAAACCCAATCTTCAAGATTGAGATCTGTAATCTTAAATCTGAATTTAAAACATTACTGTTAACCAGTAATTTTCTCCCTTTTAAAAAAATATTTATTTCCTATCTCTGACTGAACCAGACTAGAAGAAATGATAAATAATAAACACCCCAGCAGCCAGATCGTGGTTTCCCACTTAATCTGTGTGGTATGCTGCTATAACAAAATCAGTAGGTAATTTATACAGAACAGAAATTTATTTTTTCACAGTTCTGGAACTGGGAAGTCTAAGATCAAGGTACCAGCAGGTTTGGTTGTCTGGTAAGGGCTGCTTTTGGCTTTTAAGATGATACCTTGTTGCTGTATCCTCCAGAGGGCAGGAACGCCGTGTCCTTGCACACATCTATTCATTTACTCATTTGTTTATTTAATGAGTTCCCTAGTAAACTTCAGTGCTGACAAATGAGTTTATTTTCTTTTCTCCTACTTTTTTTTTTTTTTTTTTTTTTTTGAGACAGGGTCTCACTCTATCAACCAAGCTGGAGAGCAATGGTGCGATCAGGACCCAAGGCAGCCTTGACCTTCTGGGCTCAAGCAGTCCTCCCACCTCAGCCTCCAAAGTAGCCGGGACTACACACAGGCATGTGACATCATGCCCAGCAATTTTTTTTTTATTTTTTTGTAGAGACAGGGTCTGGTTATGTTGGCCAGGCTGGTCTCAAACTTGTAGGCTCAAGCAGTCCTCCCACCTCAGCATTCCAAAGTGCTGGGATTACAGGTGTGAGCCATCACGCCTGGCCTCTCTTACTGTTTTTAAGAGCAAAAGCATTATTTACTCACATGGCTGCACATTGTCTTATTTTATATATCTTTATTGAGATACGATTCACATCCCATGCAATTTACCCATTTAAAATATGCCATTCCATATTGTTTAGTAAATTACAGAAATGTGTAACCATCACTACAATACCTTATTTTTTAAAGTATCTTTTTCTAGTATTATTTCAGTGTCATCGCTTTTTATATATTAAATACATTTTGACAAATTGAAAGTATTATTGATTTTGTGCTCAAATTGTTCAATTTAGCCATTGTCCCTTTCCCCCAGGTCTGGCAACCACTGATCTACTTTCTCTCTATATAGATTTGCCTATTCTGGAGATTTCATCTAAGTGAAATAATATACTATGTTGCCTTTTGCAGGACTTCTTTAACTTGGCATAATGTTTTCAAGGTTCATTCATATTTGTAGCATGTATCAGTACTTCATTCCTTTTTATGGCTAATAGCTCATTATATGGATACACCAGATTTTATGTATCCATTCATAAGTTGTTGGATATTTGGGTTGTTCCTCTTTTTTGACTATAATAAATAATGATGCTGTGAACATTTGTGGGTACTTTTTTGCATGGAAACATGTTTTCAGTTATCTTGAGTATATATGTAGGATTGGAATTGCTAAGTAATATGGTAATTGTATGTTTGCTGTTTTAAGGAACTACCAAAATGTTTTGCAAAGAGACTGTACCACTCTACAATCCCACCAGCAATATATGACCATCCCTACACATTCTCACCAACACTTGTTATTTTAATAGCCACCCTGGTGGATGTGATGTGGTATCTCACTGTGGGGTTTTGTTGTTTTGTTTTGTTTTATATTGTATTGCTGCTCCGTTGTTCCTGTAGATCACTGTGGCTTTGATACGCATTTCCCTATTGATGTTGCACATCTTTTCTTGTGCTTACTGCCTATTGGTGAATCTTCTTTGTTGATTGAAAAGATTCAAATCCTTTGCTCATTTTTAATTGGGGTATTTGTATTTTTATTATTGAGTTGTAAGAGTTCTAGACACAAGTCCTTTATCATATATATGATTTATAAATATGTTCTCCCATCCTGTCGTTCTGTTTTCACTTTCTTGTTGATACTGTTTACAGCATAAAATTTTATAAATTTTGATGTGTTCCAATTTATTTTTTTTTCTTTCGCCACTTTTGCTCTTTGGGTGTCTTATCTAAGAAATCACTGCCTAACCCAGGCCTCAAAGATTTACTCTTATGTTTTGTTCTAAGAGTTTTATAGTTTTAGCTCTTACATTTAGGTCTTTGGCCCATTTTGAGTTTATTCTTTTTTATGTTCTGAGACTGAGACTTAATGAGTTTGACGTCATTTTCTTTGCATGTCTATTTCTATTTGTCCCACACCATGGGATGAAAAGAGTATTCTTTCTCCATTAGATTGTCTTGGTACCCTTACTGGAAATCAGTCGACCATAAGAAAATGATGATTTGTTTCTGGACTCTCAATTTTGTTTCATTGATTTCTTTGTCCATCTTTATGCTGATAACACACTGTAGGTAAACCTGCTATTTACCGTGGGCTCTGAAATCAGGAAGTGTGAGTCTTCCTAACTTTATTCTTCTCATTCAATATTGTTTTGGCTATTATTGTATTTTTTAAAACCCCATGTGAATTTACAGTTCTCTCAAAAATTGAAGAAGCAGTAACAGAAGTAGCACTAATAGCAGTCATAATAGTAGAAGAAGAAATGCTGTAGCAAATAAAGGGAAGGGAGGATAAAGGAAACAAGTAGAGCAATAGAACAGTTTCTGAAGGAGGATGTGGATATATGGGGTTTTGTCTGTTCTTTCCTCTGGTGTATGTTTGGAAATCCTCAATATAAAATATAATTATTTTAGTTTTAAAAGGAGAACAGGCTCTGAAGCTAGACTGTATTAGAGCTCTAGCCCTGTGACGTATTCATCATATGAATGTCACTAAGTTATTTAGGCTCTCTGTACTTCAATAAAATTGACATGAAAATTGTACCAACTTCATATTGTTGCTATGAGGATTAAATTACCTAAAGCTCTTAGAATAATTCTTGGCACTTAGTAAGTATTCAATAAATGTTGGCTTGGAAGTTGACTGTTTTTGAAGGGAGGGCCGTGGGAAAAAAAAAGTATTTTTAAAAGTACATGTAGATTTACCAAATAATCAATAAATCTGGTTATTCAATTAAAAACTTAGTGGCAAGTTAACATATATGAAAGGAGAATTAATGAACTTGAAGATAACACTGCGAAAATTATCCAAAATGCAGTGCAGAAGGATAAAACAAAATTGAAAATATCAAAGAGAGATTAGGAGGCATGGAAAACAGACTGAGAAGGTACATTCATCTGATAGGAGTTTTGAGAAAGACCATAGGAGAAATTCAGAAGGACCAATATTGCAAAATAGGAAAGTATACATTTAAAAAATTGGAAATTACAAATTTTGCAAATTAGAAAATAAGGAAATTGCAAATATTGTAAAAAAGAGAAATTGCAAAATATTTAGAACAGGGGAAACACTATATATCAAAATTTGTGACATGCTGCTAAAGCAGTTTTAGAGGGAAATTTATACTCTTAACACATACATAAAATTGAAAATGAAGAGGCCGGGCACGGTGGCTCACGCCGTAATCCCAGCACTTTGGGAGGCCAAGGCGGGTGGATCACTTGAGGTCAGGAGTTCAAAACCAGCCTGGCCAACATGATGAAACCCCATCTCTACTAAAAATATAGAAGTTAGCTGGGCATGGTGGCGGGCATCTGTAATCTCAGCTACTCAGGAGGCTGAGGCAAGAGAATCGCTTGAACCCGGAGGTTGTAGTGAGGCGAGATCACACCACCGCACTCCAGCCTGGGTGACAGAGAGAGAGACTATCTCAATGAAAAGAAAGAGAAAGAAAAAAAGAAAGAAAATTAATGAGCTAAGCATACAAATCAAGAAATAGAAAAAGAATATCTGTGTAACCACCCCCCACACACACACAAACACACAAAAGAACAAAGAAAATAAAAACAGAAATTAAATGAAATGGAAAACAAGCTATAAGAGAAGATCAGTGAAACTAAAAGCTGGTTCTTGGAGATAGGATTTAATGACTTAATCAGATGTGAAATATATAGTGGGACAGATTGTTCATGAAGAAAAGACCAGATACTATAATAATTTTAACAGTGACTTAATCTGATGTCCCTTCAGACTTCTATTACTAAAGAATTAGTCTGCTTTTATTCTGGTTAATAGAACCTGCAGCTGAGCTCTCAGATTTTTTTTTATCAATACTAAAACATAAATCTGATTAGAATTTAAACTTTTTCTTTTAATAGCTGGATTTGGATAGCCTATCCTGTTTCTTAGCTTATGTATTCTTCTATGAAATATAGTTTCTGTAACAAGTTATTTTAACATTTTGAACGTTGACATTTTTGTCGTAGAAGAAAAGATTAACAGAATAGAAAACTAACTCCTTTTAACTCTGGGAGGGTATGTATACCTGGAGATATACATTGATAGCTAAAGAAGTCTATTTCAGCAAGTTTCTTCCTTCCCTTCTTCCTTTTTTTTTTTCTTTTTCCTTCCTTCCTTCAGACAAGCTTATTCTTTATGTCGTTGGGACCAAGGGTTTCATCTCCCTGCACATGCACCTGGCACAGTTCAAGAGGAAAAACATTTGGATATAAAATATCTTTCGTGTCAGTAAAACATGAAGGAATTACTCCTTTTGCTTTTTGGTCTTATCTTGAGAAGAGCATACTATGAGAGCCCCTTAAGAGCACAGAGTTATTTATATGATCTGTGTAACATCTAATGCTCTGTGAGCTGCCAGATATTTAGTGCTCAGCATCATAACTATGCAGGGAACAGACTTCACACCAAGTTTCTTCATACTAGACCTAGGAACACTAAACTTTGATCATCTTCGTGTCTTTTGGAAATGGAGAAGTAAGTTCTTAAGCTATTTTTTTCATTCTCTGACGTGGATCAAATAAGTAATCTTTGGTCTTATCTGTCCACTTGGATCAGTTTTTTCAGGCAGGCATACGTACTTATTCCTAAGAAGTACTTTAAATGCATTCTGCCTTGAAAATGGATTTGTGTGTACTTTATTAGGATTTGTTTTTAAGTTTTTAAACTTATGCTAGATATCAGATATGAAAGATTGTCTCATGTTCTAAGAAAATAACTAGCCAAGTCTACTTTCACCCACATTCCTATTAAAGTCAACATGGAAAGGTTTCTTAACCAATTGAATGACATGATACAGATGTTTTGCTCACTTTCTGTATATGCCTCTTTCCTTTCTTCTATTTTCCTTTTTTCCGAGAGCTGCTTTGCGAAGACGTCATGAAATACCACATGCCATAAGAAAAATTAGCCTACATCTTTTCAAGATTGTCTTAGTCCATTCAGACTGCTATAACAAAATAACTCAGACTGAGTAATTTATAAACAGTAGAAATTTATTGCTCACCATTTTGGAGACCAGAAGTGCAAGATCGAGGCAGCAGCAGATTTGGTGTCTGATGAGGGCTTGCTCTCGGCTTCATAGATAGTGCTGCTTCGCTGTATCTTCACACTGCAGAAGGGCAAACAGGTTCTCTCAGGCCTTTTTCCAAGTATAATGGATACGTTTATTTATTTACTCATCCATCTATTTATTCATTCATTTGCAATTATCCTTTGAACAACTACTCTTTGCAAAAAAAAAAGTATGTTATTTGCCACCAGTTTGATAATGGAGATAACAGTTCTATATGAAAAAATCTATAGTTGGTCTCACAAGCAAAGTGTGCTCGGAGAGCAAAAACAGAAGAAAAACACTGTTTTCATATTTTCTCTTTTGAGTGAGACACTGTCCTCTTTAGGAGTTCAGTTTCCTACCAGTGATACAACTAGATATTTACATCTCCCAAATCAAAGTACAAACTTTGGCCGTAGAACCTTGTTCCTCATTATTTTCTTTTTATTTTCAACTTTTATTTTAGATTCAGGGGATACATATACAGGTTTGTTACCTGGGTATGTTGCATGGTACCCCCAGGCTTTTTCTGTAAGGGTACTAATCTCATTGATGAGGATTCCACCCTCTGACCCGATCATCTCCAAAAGGCCCCATTTCATAATACCACCAAGTCAAAGGTTAAGTTTCAACATCTAAATTTGGGGGGAGCCGTGCGCAGTGGCTCATGCCCGTAGTCCCAGCAATTTGGGAGGCTGAGGCGGGCTGATCACTTGAGGTCAGGAGTTTGAGACCAGCCAGGCCAGCATAGCAAAACCCCGTCTCTACTAAAAATACAAAAAAATTAGCCAGCATGGTGGTGTGTGCCTCAAATCCTGCTACTTGGGAGGCTGAGGCAAGAGAATTGCTTGAGCCCAGGAGGCAAAATTTGCAGTGAGCTGAGATCGCACCACTGCATTCCAGCCTGGGCAAGAGAACGAGACTCCGGCTCAAAAAAATAAATAAATAAATAAAAATAAAATAAAATTGGGGGGAACACAAACATTCAGACCATAGCAAAGGAGTCCTCCCAGAAAAGAGAAATTTGATTCACAGATAATTTATTAATAGGTTTTTTTTTCTATCGTTATTTACTAGAGGGAGGAATTGACTTTAAAATGTGCTTACATTATTAGGTGAAAATGTAAAGAACCTAAATCTTCAACAATATGGGACTCACTAAATATCCATTCAGGAGACTGGGTGCAGTTGCTCATGCCTGTAATCCCAGCACTTTGGGAGGCCAAAGCAGGCAGATTATATGAGGTCAGGAGTTCGAGACCAGCCAGGCCAACATAGTGAACCCCATCTCTATTAAAAATACAAAAATTAGCCAGGCGTGGTGGCAGGTGCCTGTAATCCCAGCCATACTCGGGAGGCTGAGGCAGGAGAATCACTTGAACCCAGGAGGCCGAGGTTGCAGTGAGCCGAGATCACGCCATTGCAGTCCATTCTGGGTGACAGAGCAAGACTCCATCTCAAAAAAAAATTAAATAAACGGATATCCATTCAGCCGAATGCTGTGCAGCCAGCTAAGAGTAGATTTTAGGCTGGTCACAGTGGCTCATGCCTGTAATCCCAACTCTTTGAGAGGCCAAGACAGGAGGATCACTTAAGGCCAGGGGTTTAAGACCAGCGTGGGCAACACAGTAAGACCCCATTTCTAAAGTTTCTAAAAAAAATACACAAACTTTCTAAAACCAAAAAATTAATATATATACATATATATACACACACATAATATACACATATACATATATATGTAATTTTTTAAAACTGTATTTTGGAATACTGTTTAATGACATGCAAAAATGGTCATGATAATGATGATAGCTAAAATGTATTGGGTGTCAGTTTTATGCTAGGCACCTTTTTAAGTGTTCTCCTTGTGTTAATTCAACAGGTTAATCCTCACAGCAGTCTTATGTAGGATAAACTATTGTTATCCCCCTTTTAAAGGTGAGGAAACTGAGGCTCATAGCATTTACATAGCTTGCCTAAAGTCAGCTGGTGAGAGACAGGGCTAGAATTTAAACTCAGGCAATTTGGCTCTTTTAAATCCCTTGCTCAGACATCATTACATATCTCTGCTAATTTTTTTATGAAACTAGACAAACTATTTTGAATTCATCTAGAAAAGAAAATGTGTTAAAAATAACCAATCAAATTTTGACAAAGTAGAATTGGTGGACATATTCTGCCAGTTATGAAAATATGCTATAAGATAATAGTAATTTTTAAAATATCGCAGTGTAGCTGAAATAGAGAAGAAATAGAATAAATCAGAAGAGCATGCCACTTTTTATGTTCACAGGGAGGAGACTAAATGGATACACCTAAATATTAAGAGTGATAATCACTGATGGAATTATAGATGATTTTTCTCTTTTTTGTTTGTACTTTATTTTTTAAATTATCTATAATGCCAGGAGTTCAAGACCAGCCTAGGCAACATAGTGAGACCCTGTCTCTACAAAACAAAAATGTTTAATTAGCTGGATGTGGTGGTGCCTACCTGTAGTCCCAGCTACTCAGGAGGCTGAGTTGGGAGGATCACTTGAGCCCAGGAGTCTGAGGTTGTAGTGAGCAGTGATTATGCCACTGTACTGTACAGCCTGGGTGACAGAATGAGACTCTCTCTAAAATATAACAAAACCCAAATTATCTATAATGAGCATTTTTAAATCATACAGTATTAGCAAGTTTATTTTTAATGCTTTAAAACTTCAAGTTTTAACAATATGTTACTAGTGTAACATATTGCTATTTGATTTTATGCATCACGTGCCCTGGCATTTTCTAAGCTGCTTACTCTGCAGAGTTAATTTTCTAAAATGTTCAATATATTATTCATTTATTCAAGGCCTAAATTAACCACCCACACAGAATCACTAATCCAGTCTTCCTTTTTGATAAAGACGGAGAAGAGACAATGGGATTATAGTCCTTTTCTGGCTTAGGGTTGAGGAGAAGGATTTCAGAACTTTTTACTTATTTTTAAGACCTGAATTGTTTATTGATGGTATAAAGAAAAGCTATTGATATACACACACACACACACACACACGAGAGAGAGAGAGCGCTTCTGTCTGAACACCTCGCTGAACTCTGTAGTAAATTGTAATAGTTGTTCAATTGATGTTTTTAGTGAGACCCTCTCTCTACAAAAGAAAATTTTAAAATTAAGCATGGTGGCGTGTACCTGTAGTCCCAGCTGCTCGGGAAGCTGAGGCCAGAGGATGGCTTGAGGCCAGGAGCTTGAGACAAACCTGGGCAACATAGTGAGACCCTGTCTCTTTATTTTTTTTTATTTTTTATTTTTTTTAAAAGACAATTCATGAAGTGCTTGATTTGGGGATATTGCCTCTTCCCTAAAAATTTCTGTATCAATTTAATTGCCAGTCTCAGCCCAAGCTGCCATAATAAAATGCCATAAACTGGGTAGCTTAATCAAACAGAAATTTGTTTTCTCACAGTTTGGAGACTGGGAAGTTCAAGGTCAAGGCAGTGTTTGATTCAGTTCCTAGTGAAGGTTCTTCCTGGCTTGCAGAGGCTGCCTAATTACTGGATCCTCGTATGGCAGAGAAATAAAGAGAAATCCCTCTATTTTTCTCTTCTTCTTCTTACAAAGCCCAGTCCTATCAGATTAAGGCCCCACCCTTATGACTTCATTTAACCTTAATTACCTCCCGAAGACCCTGTCTCTGGTTATGGTAACATTGGGGTATAGGGATTCTACATATGAATTTGGGGGGGCACAATTCAGCCCATAGTGTTGGCTAAACTCTTTCCAATATCCTCAGAAATCCCATATGTAGTTTATTTTATTGCAGACAGGATTAGTTTTATCCTTTCTTATGAAACTCTTAAAATACTCGTTACTTTACGGTGTGTCATAGAAACTTTACTTAAATTTAACCTTATGAATAATTTCTTCCTAGACGCAAAATCGAATGAAGCTGATGGCCGACAACTACGAGGGTGACCACTTCAAACCCTCCCATTCCAATCAAACAAATCACAAGCCCTCCCCAGACCAGGTAAGATGGCTCTGGAATGTTTCATTTAAAAACCCACACACTTAAATTTTGAAATGTTTTGTACTAGCATGTTGCAAATTCTGAGATGTAAGTTAGAAAAAGAAAAATGAATAGCTAATTCAGTTCTGAAAACTGTTCTTTTCAAAAAAAATCACAGATTCAGTTTCTTTATAGAAAGTTGGTGATTGTGGATATTTTAAGAGTAGATACTTGAAAGATTTGAGCAATAAAGAATCCTTGAATTGGGTTGAGAAAAAAAAATTAACCTTCTCAGAGATACATACTAATAATATGTAATTTTTAACTGTCTTTACTAATTTTTAACTGTCTTGGTTTTCTTTTTAAAGAAATAGTGCCTTATTAGAAAAACAAGACTTTCCTTGCAAGCCTAGTGAGGCACAGTTTGGAGGTTATTTCTGTTTAATTGCAAATTAGGAACTCTGTGCTCATTACCTATTAAAAGTGAAGATTGAAACTTAGTTCTTCACTCCCTATCCTTGTGGATCCCTCCAGCATGTCATGCTTAAGGAAAATTGTTGCCTTCAACTTCTCATCAATGCAAAAGAGACATTGATGAATCTGAAGGGAACCATATTCAATTCTAGTTTCTTGGAAGAAGGGAATTCTCCCCAAATCTTGAAAATGATGGATGGGAGAGAGTGGTGAACAGATTACCTCATATCCCATTGCCAGAAATCAAATTTTAACATCTCTATCACACCAAGTCTTAAAATATATAGCTAAGGGAAAAAAAAACAGTCAGGTAATTACATCCATATGACTAAAGCATCAAGGAAAACTTTCCTGCTAAACATCTCCACTAAATAACAGCTATGGCATTGTCTTAGCAGAAGCAGCAGAAATAGTGCAGATGAAAGCAGCAATGGTATTCAAATTGCTGTTGCGTCTAAGATTCAGAAGGTATAGTCCTATTATGATGACATTTACTAAGCCATTTGAGGCAAGCCTTGTATTTTAGAAGGAAAACAATATAAATATTTAATGTGGGCAAAATGGAGAGCTATCTGCCTGGTGTCAGCAGTCTTTCCCTGCCAAGAGATCATTTTACCTTTTCTGCCTGCTTCCTGATACCTGGAACTGAATTTATGCCAGGGTATATAAGATGCATGTTTGATTCCTCATGAAAACAGGTTTTTGATAATAGAGAGAACTGGATGCCTGGAGTAGGAAGAGGCAAACGGAGAAAGGTTTAAGGTAAAGCAAAACATAAAGAAAAACCTCCAACTTGATAATTTTGCCCAGATCCAGCCCTGAGATAGAGATGGCATCTTGGAAAGTAGGAAGAAAAGAAGTGTAATAACAGTTGTTCCTCAGTATCCTCAGGGCATTGGTTTCAGGATAGACCCACCCACAAATACCAAAATCCATGGTTGCTCAAGTCCCTTATATAAAATGGCATAGTATTTGCATAAAAGCTACACACATCTTCCCATATACTTTGTTTTGTTTTGTTTTGTTTTGTTTTTGGGACGGAGTCTTGCTGCGTTGCCTAGGCTGGAGTGCAGTGGCGTGATCTCAGCTCACTGCAACCTCCGCCTCCTGGGTTTAAGTGATTCTCCTGCCTCACTCTTCTGAGTAGCTGGGATTACAGGCACCTGCCACCACGCCTGGCTAATTTTTGTATTTTAGTTAGAGACAGGGTTTCACCGTATTGGCCAGGCTGGTCTCAAACTCCTGACCTCAGGTGATCTGCCCGCCTTGGCCTCCCGAAGTGCTAGGATTACAGGTATGAGCCACCACGCCTGGCCCCTCCCATATACTTTAAATCATCTCTAGATTACTTGTAACCTAATACAATGTAAATACTATGTAAATAGTTGTTATACTGTATTTGTAAAATTTTGTTTATTATCAATGCATTGTTATTTTTTATTGATTTATATATGTGTGTGTGTATATATATATGTATGTATATGTATATATTTCATCCACGGTTGGTTGAATCCACAGATGTGGAACCCGCAGATACAGAGGACCAACATTAGCTACTAATTTTGATAGTTTAGGGAATTAGAATCTGTATAAAAGAGTCAAGAAATTCTCTTCTGCTGCATTATGCTTATGTCTTTGTTTTAAATACTAACCACCTCTTTTTCATTCCATGCTGCCCTGGGGCATTGCCCCCTTGTCATCTCTCTCCCTGTAGGATGAGGAGGAGGGTATATGGGCATAGCCAATCAGAGGCTTAGTTCAGCCATTTTGTTCAGAACGGTGAGAAACAGCTTTCCTTAACTATAGAAATGGTTTTTGTTTGTTTTCATTTTTCTTTTTACACAGTAACTCTCACATCTCATTTCTCTGTAATTCATGAAATCCCTGGTGTGCTTTCTGTTTTTTCATTTTCACATGATTCTTGTGTGTATTGCTGTGCTTCTGACATAGTGGGGTTTGGATTTTGTGGCTTTTTTTTTTTCTCATTGTGTGTTAATAGTCACTTCTATAATTTCTTTTTATACATTTTTGGGAGAACTTCTAGGACATGTAACTAAATTTCTCCAGTTGTGATTTTATTAATTACCCTTTCTAGGGTGATTTTACAGTGTCCTGGCAAGGTTTATAGTAACTTCATATGAAATTGGCAATAGAAAATTGATCAAGTACTTTGCTCATTGGCCTAAATTTGAGGTATACTTTTTATGATGATTAATTATAAATACATGGTGTTTAAAAAAAAACTGTACTGTGAACTAAAACCTCCTTTTGTTTCTATCTATAGAAGAATGAGCTCTCACAGTCAGCACCTAGGACACATCCCCGGGGGCTTTGACATTACCCTCAAACTATCCCTAAAAATAGGGAGGAGCAAAGTGAAGGAAGACTTTTTTTAGAAGTCATTCTAAAAATTCTTTTCCCTCCCTTTTCATGGATTGCTGCTGTGTTCAACAGTTGCCAGGACACTGTCTAGATTCTCCTTTTCAGGACAATTGGCTGGAAAGTACAGTCCAGCTGTGGCAGTATCTCCCTTTGATCTGATGCCCTTGAGGTTTGACCAAGGAAATCCTTTTCTTAGAAAAGGTAATAATTATGATTAATAAGTTCACACATATTTGGTGGCCTTGCACTCCCTGGATTCACTGCCCATGCTTATCAGTGATCTCACTCCCCTGGAGTCAGTTCTCCCTGAAATGTCTTTGTCTTGGTGTTAAACTGCTTAAAATGATGAGGACACGTGTAGATCTCTTAACTGTTGGGCACAACCAAGAAGGATGGAGAGGTAAGTCGTGGAAAGGGGCCGTGCGCTGTGAGGTGGGAAGCTGTCCAGATGGCTTTATCCTGAGGGCATGAATGAAGTTGAAATGCGCTGGATCAACCAGAAAGCTCTTCAGGTTAGAATGCTGCATGTCAGAGAAAGCTAAAGCTGAGAGCAATCAATGTGCTAATTTATCCGCACTCTGCAAGGGTAGGTATTTGTCATCATCAAGCAGGTGAGGCCGTGCAGTAGCTGGATGTAGTTTACTGGTCTCTTAGAAATGAGGGTGCCCCTACCTTGTCTATTTTGGCAGGACATAGGAGCTTCTTAGCTTCCCTCAGCTGGAAGCACCACATATGTGGACATGATTGTATTTTTGTTGCAAATCCTTTTTCTGGCCAATCAGAGGAAGCCTGTTGGTATTCTAGGAAAGAGGCCCATAGGTAACTTCACCAGGAGACTAGAAAGTAAACAAATCAGTACATAAACTTCTTCCTGAAATCTTCATTTTCCTTTCTTTACCAAAATAGAATAACTCTTTGCTTTTTCCAATTATCGCACTATTGAGCATATTGCACTAATGTATTAACTTTCATTGGTTTAACACCATGCAATTGCAATTAGCCAGCCGTAACTGGAGTTTCTATGATATGGTGTTTCCAATTTTATAAAATGTGCTGTAAACCTCATTATATCGTAAGGATTTTACCTAAAGAAATGCATGAGTGACCCCTAAAACACTGCAGAAGTTTTGACTGGCTATCCACTTGCCTTCTTCTGTTTCCTTACTAATTTTAAAGAAAATAGATTTTCTTTAAAAATTCAAACTTTTGAAATTGATGATTTCCCCTTATCAAACTTAAGAACATATGTTTTGCATCTAAAACATTTTCTAGGACACTAATATATACTGATCAAGTATGAGCCTTACTTGATATAATCCATTGATGGGAAGAGAATCATAGATGTGCTGAGCTGAAAAGGGTTCTGGAGTTAGGCCATTTCAGGAGAGGTGGTAAAGCATAATGCTTAAGAGTGTAGGCTCTGGAGTAGGATGCCTACGTTCAGATTCTAACACCACCATGTACTAGCTTCTGATTTGGACAGGTATGTAATCGCGCTGTACTTCAGTTTCTTCATCTTTAGGATGGAGGTGGTTGTGGGGAGTAGATAAGTGGTGAGACACGTGGACTCCAGAGCCAGACTGCACAGCTTTGAGTCTAGACCTCTCCACCTGCCCTGTGACCTTGGGAAAGTAACTTAAACTCCCTGAACGCCAGTTACTTTATCTAAAAAATGGGTTTATTAATAATGCCTACTTCATAGGATTATTGCATAGATTAATAAGTTGATATCTGTAGAATGCTTTGAACAGTACCGTACGTGCCTTTGTTATGTTGTTGCTGTTGTCATCATTAACTTAGATCCATCTCCAGGAAATAGTAAGCTTTCAATACATGTTAGTTACTGTTGTTATTAACATCATCATCTAATCCAGTGCCCTCATTTTATAGGTCAGGTTGCAAAACAAAGATTTAAAAGTTGTGACTTAAGGTCCCCAGGCATTTCTGTGGTCTGGAAGGAAGAACTAGGATCTGACAGTAAAAGAGATAGTGAAGACATATTGATGGTGATAGCTCTCTTCCATCACCACAAGTTTCATCTCCTATATGTTGAGGAATTTTTTCCTTTGGGAAAACACCTTGAATTTTATAAAGAAATTCCCTATTATATGACATTTAGTCAGTGGAATCTTTGAAAGAATTAGCTGTCAAGCAGCCCTCCTAAGACACACAGACTGAAGCAAGGACTGCCTCCACTCATAAAAAAAATAACGGTTCCTTCACTCTCCTCTTGGCCTATAGAAAATCCATGTGAGGGTCAGACTCGCTGACTCAAGCCTGTAATCCTAGCACTTTGGGAGGCCGAGGCAGGCAGATCAGTTGAAGCTGAGAGTTTGAGACCAGGCTGGCCAGCATGACAAAACCCCATCTCTACTAAAAATACAAAAATTAGCTGGGTGTCATGGCAGGCACCTGTAGTCCCAGCTACTCAGGAGGCTGAGGCACAAGAATCACTTGAACCTGGGAGGCAGAGGTTGCAGTGAGCCAAGATGCGCCACTGCACTGCAGCCTGGGTGAAAGAGCAAGACTGTCTCAAAAAAACTAATACAATACAATAAAATAAAATAAATTGGTTCTCTCTCTCACATGTCCTTCTGCTCAGACGTTCATGTTAGGTGTTTTAAGTTCAATAACTAAGTGGAATTTGAGCATGATTTGATAAGTTATATAACTATTCAGTAAATCACTTGAGTACATGTCTATATTGTAATGTGTTTGAATTGCACTGGGTCCAATAGCCATGAAGTCTTACATGACTATCTCAGTCAGCTCAGGCTGCTATTGAAAATGTCATAGACTGGATGGCTTAAACCAGCAGTCCCCAACCTTTTTGGCACCAGGAACCGGTTTCACGGAAGACAATTTTTCCACAACGGGGGCTTGGGGAAGATGGCTTCACAATGAAACTGTTCTTCCTCACATCATCAGGCACCAGTTAGATTCTCATCAGGAACACGCGACCTAGATCCCTCCCATGCACAGTTCACAATAGGGTCCGCGCTCCTATGAGAATCTAATGCCGCGGCTGATCTGACAGGAGGCGGGGCTTAGGCCCTAATGCTCGCTTGCCCGCCACTCCTCTCCTACTGTGTGGCACAGTTCCTAACAGGCCGCTGACGGGTACTGGTTCATGGCCCCGGGGTTGGAGACCCCTGGCTTAAACAACAAACATTTATTTTTTACCGTTCTAGAGGCTGAAAGTCTGAGGTCGGGACCCCAGCATGGTCAGATGTTTGGTGAGGGCCCTCTTCCTGCTTTGCAGATGGCTGGCTTCTCACTGTGTCTTCACAGGGCTAAGAGAGAGGAAGCAAACTGTCTCATGTTTCTTTTTATAAAGGCACTAATTCTATCATGAGGGCTCCACCCTCATGACCTAATAATCTCCCCAAAGCCATCCAGATACCATGATTTTGGAGATTAGGGTTTCAACATATGAATTTTGAGGGAACACAAACATTCAATTCATAGCAATGACGTTGCTGACTCATAGAACTCAGTGGTGCAAATGTGACTTAGTCTCAGCCCAAGAGGGAGTTCCAGAGCAAAGATTTCCTATATAAGTTAGTTTATCCATGCTACTCTCTATCCATTTACTGTAAGTTTCTTTCTTTTTTCTTTCTCCTTTCTTCCCCTCCTCCCCACCTCCCTTTACCCTCCCTCCTCCTCCTTCCTCCTTACGGTAGAATGTAGGCCCCATGAGGACAGGGACTTTAATATATTTACTTATGTATTCCCATAATTTAAATAAATGCCCAGGATATAGTAGGTCCTCAGTAAATATATATGTGTGTGTGTGTGTGTGTGTGTATTTATTTAGTTAACTGCTGAATTCACAAAAATCCACAAAAGTAAAAGTAAAATTTACTTTGAAACCAGGAGCATAGAAATTGGTTGTTAGCTTTATTATCAGCACTGCTATCACTAGAAAGGGAAGATAAGAAAGATGAATAGAAACAAAAGAATTTTAGAGAAATGTTGAGAATTTAAAGGAAAATCACAATGAAGTCCTAGAGTCTGCCTCCTAAAATTTTACACTGAATCTAATGGAGGTGAATGTCATTCTGAAATCTTTTTCATTTACCAGCTGAAAATCCTTCGGGTAGAAACTTTCCTTCCAGTGACCTATGGTTCTCAGCCATCAAGAAGAGCAGCGTATGCTCTTTCTGGACTTCACGCTGTGGAGTGGTTTGTGTGAACTGGTGCTAGCTCCCTGCAGTAAAGGATGGACCTACCAGGGGGCTTAGAAGTTGGTCTTAGTGTAAGAACATGCCGCTTACTAAAATCTGGAAATGGCCTGCCTGTTAGATCACACTGTAGCGTCTCAAACAGGATTTGGACCAGTATGCTAGACTTTTCTTTTTCATTAGCGGTGATGTAAATATTAACACAAACTTTTAAGACAAGTGTTGTGAAACAAGCATCTCCTTCTCTTGTGGCATTTCCTTTTTGTCCATCTTAGTGGAGTTGTCCATGTACTTATCAGTTTGAAACATCCTAAAATTATTCTCATTGCAATAGTGCAACAAGGGAAGCCTTAAATCTCTGGAGAATGCGTCCACAGGAGGGAGGTGTTAAATTATCTTGCAGAATTAAATGGTGCAGTGAATTGCACTGTTTTCTTGGTATGGAGAAAATGGTCCAAAACCAATTTGGGCCAATATCAGGACTGCCTTTTGATTGACAGACAAGGAAGAATTTGATCCTGTATTTTCAGAAGTGGATCAGAGATTTTAGCAAGAAACTTCTTTCCTGGAAAGCTTAGAACAAAGCCAGTGGAATTCAAGAAGCACAAGGATCTAGCTGCTGAGAAATAGGAGGGAGAAAATGAACATTTATTAAGCATTTACTATAGGCCAAGCACTTTCATATATCTTATCTCATACAGGGCTCAGAGACGTTAAATAATTTTCCAAGATTATACAGCTAACAAGTGGTGGATATTTAAACCCAAGACAGACTCCAGACCCCCTGCTGTTTCCATTACACCATACCAAAGGAGGAGTCTTCCATTTTCCAGTCTAGTTCCTTGGACATAGTAGACACTCCGTAGAAGTGTGTTGAATTGAACTGCAGTCCTCACTGGGGAAATAACAAAATGGTCTTTGCTGGTAAGGAATATCTGTAGGTTACCCAGGACAGCCCCTCACTGAAAAGAAACTAAGTGGTTTCTGAGTTCACTGATAAATATGACTAACCAGGAATCTAGTGAGGAATTTGGAACCATAGAAGGGAGAAAAAGTAGGTCTTGGAGGTTGAGTAAAGTTTGGGAAGATGAAACAGGAAAAGAAAAATTTTCAGATAGGAACTAACTTCAAGGAGGTTCCAACCTAAGAATGAGAATATGATGTGTAGGGGCTGGTGAGGAAACAGCCCAACTGAAACAGACGGTGTGTGTGTCCTTTCATTTGTTCCATGGTTATCCCCCACCCACACTTCTGTTTTAATATTGGGCACCCATAATTCAAAGAGACAAACTACAAATGTGAGGATTTCACAAGAACAGTTACATATTGAGCTTTACAGAGGATTAAAGTAGTAATCAGCTTCCTTTGGACATTGTCTGAATCGCTGTCTTCTAAGTTGATTGTCCCTTTATCTAGTTCTGTTGCTTTCAGGTCCTAGTCAGAGGTGGGCTTTGGAGCCAGATTACTTGGTTTCAAACTTCTGTGTACCTCACTTTCTTCATTTGTGAAATCAGGATAATAATATACCTGCCTCAGAGGGCTATTTGATGATTAAATGAAGTAACATGAAGCCCTTAAAACAGAACAGTGCTTTTACATATTAGTAGTTGCTCAGTTAATGTTAGCTAGTAGCTGACTTTAACCTGAAGGCACAAGCTGACCACTTACAGCATGAATACCCTCCCGCTTTTCTCTTTCCCCTCCCTTCTTCGCCTTCTCTGTCTTCCTCTTGGCTCTCATTTAATGGGAGGATTGAAGAAGAGTTCTTACTCTTCAGCTCTGGATTCAAACTATTCTTGCATCACCTGAACTCCAGTTTGATAGTGCTTCCTCTACGTGCTCAGAAATGTCTTTAGTTTATTGTTTGACCTCGGAACACTCCCTGTTTTCTGCTTTTCAGGTTTCTCCTTCCCTGCTCTCCACAAAGAAATTTAAAATCCTCATTTATGCTTTTCACTATTTTGCAGAGGGTTCACTCCCTTTACACCTCATCCTTCTGTCCTGGATTCTCACTAGCTGTCTCAGAACTCTGCCGTCTGCTATTAAAGGCCAAGCTTTCTGCCAGCCCTTTTTGCATACCATACTCAGCAGGTCCCTCCTGTGGGCTTCTGTCTTCTATAAGCCACCATCTCATCTCATGAGCATATGCTGAAACACATAAACAGTTTTGCTACTGCTGCTGTTTTTTTTTCCTGGTCCCAAGCAGCTTGAACTATGTCAACTCAAAAAAGATTTTGGAGGCCGGGCGCGGTGGCTCGTACCTGTAATCCCAGCACTTTGGGAGGCCGAGACGGGCAGATCACCCTAAGGTCAGGAGTTCGAGAGCAGCCTGGCCAACATGGCAAAATCCTGTCTCTACTAAAAATATAAAAATTAGCTGGGTGTGGTGGCATGTGCCTGTAATCCCAGCTACTTGAAAGGCTGAGGCAGGAGAATCGCTTTAACCCAGGAGGCGGAGGTTGCAGTGAGCCAAGACTGTGCCATTGTACTTCAGCCTGGGCAACAGAGCGAGACTCCATCTCAAAAAAAAAAAAAAGATTCTGGAAAAGAGAGTTACTTTTGACAAAGGCATTGGGAAATAAAGACTAAATGATGGGTGGTGCTAGTAGTTACCATTTAAAGAATACCTACTAAGTGCTAAACACTAAGTTGTAAGTTTATAAGCACATTGTAAGCGTGTTTTCATTGAAACCAATGTCACAATCCTAAGAGATAGATACCATTTTCATTATTTTACTGCTGAGGAAACTGAACCATGGAGAAGTCAGCTAATTTATCCAAGTTCACATACCCGGTACACAGTAGAAGCCAGATTTGAAGCCAGATATGTCTAATTATGTCAAAACTTGACCTACCTCTGATAAGGATACATAGCTAGAAGCATTTTTTAAAGAGCTTATTATGCCTTTGTGTTCATACTGATTACAAGAGAGAGGAGAGTAAATGATGGAATTCAGGACACGCTACCCCAAAATATGGCACCTTGGCATTGGATACAACAGCAGAAGCAGGAAGGTCTCTCTCTGACCGTCTCCTCACCCTTCTTGCCTGAAGCAAGCTATAAAGGAATTTTCTGACCTGCCTCTAAAGTAAGTCATAAAACCTTCATTGCAGAGCTACCCACCCTATAGGTGAAGGAAAAGAATGTCCTTATCTCTGAAGACAGAGGAACACAAAGAACAACAAACAGGCCCTGCTAAATTCCCCCAGTTTATTACTATTATTAGATTATACGCTTTTGTCCTCAAATCCATTTCTCCATGACTGTCTCCTGTTCATCTCAGTATAAAAATACACACATTTCCTTCTTTTTTGAAGTCTTCATTTCTTTTTCTTTCTTTCTTTCTTTATTTCTTTCTTTCTTTCTTTTTTTAGAGACAGGGTCTCTCTCTGTCGCTCAGACTGGAGTGTAGTGGCATGATCATAGCTTACCGTAGCTTCGGACTGACTCGTGGGCTCAAGGGATCCTCTTGCCTCAGATACCTGAGTAGCAGGGACTACAGGCATGTACCACCACGCCCTGCTAAATTTTGTATTTTTTGGTAGAAGCGGGGTCTCACTATGTTGCCCAGGCTGGTCTCAAACTCCTGGGTTCAAGCAGTCCTCCCACCTCCGCCTCCCAAGTTCTGTGATGACCAGCCTGAGCCACGGAGCTCAGCCGAGCTCTTCATTTCTGAAGGCTCCCATGTTACAAAAAACTTACAGTAAATAAATGTGTGTGTTTTTCTCTTGCTAGTCTCTGTTATAGGGTTCCCCCCATTAACGTAGCAGCGGATGAAAAAAGAAAATCTCTTCTCCCCTAAGAATATTCCCATAAGAATATCCAATTATAAATAATGAAGACTAACAATAAACTCCTTTTAAAATCTGAGTAGAAAAGGACCCCATGGTAGCAATGTATGTATGTTGGACTAATTTGTAACTATTCTCATAAGTGTTGACCTTGACCTTTATCTTTCTGATAATGCATTTTGGGATTAGTATACTACAGATGTACTTTTTCTCTAAGAACTAGATCCTATGATAGTTCTATTTGAGTTTTTTGAAAACCCTCCATACTGCTTTCTATAATGGCTGTTCTAATTTACATTGCCACCAACACTCTGTAAGAGTTCCCCTTTCTCCACATCCTCTCCAGCATTTGTTATTTTTTGTTTTTTGGGGTTTTTAAATAATAGCCATTTTGATTGGTGTGTGATGGTATCTGATCATGGTTTGCATTTGCATGATGAGTAGTTATGCTCAGCATTTTTTCCATAATCCTATTTCAAACTCAGTGTAATTTTGGTTGGGAGGCCATTAGGCTAAGGCGGCTCCAATGCCCTGAGTTCCTACATAAACAAACCGAAACCCAACTCTTTGTAAACAGTCATATTCTAGGCCAATCAGTAACCACCAACTAACCCCCTACCTAGGGACTTTCAAATAGTTTTGTGGACTACAGTAGTTCATCTGATGTGGTATAGTGATGCATACTATTTCAGATTTGAAAGCTCTGTCAACATTATCATATCAGTGGAATGCTGCTTTTATTTCCTAATTCTACCTCAGTTTTTCTTACCATGTTCTGTCTTCATACCTCTAAATTCAATGTGTCATTCTTTTTTTCTTCATAATTTAGAGTGGTTGTGACTGGGCCACATTCCGTCTTCCACTTTTTTCGTAAAAACCATTTTTTCTCCATATAAGTATCAAAACCATTGGGATTCCTTCAAAACAGCTGTGTCTGCCCTCCTTCTAGTGGCCCACTAGAACATATATGTCCGGAGAGCTGCAGTGCCTGGGACACTACAGGCAGGTTTATATACTTTATTCTTAACTAGAATTTCTCTGATAACTGGACACCAGCTTAGAAGTGTCTCAGACCTGCTTTCACCTACTCTTTGTGTTCTTAAATCCCAGACAGACCCTTCCAGAACTAGATGACCATCAAGACAAAAGCAAACTCAAGCAGACAAGAAAGGAGTAGGTCTCACCATATCTCCTAGATTTATAACGTGTGTTCTCTACCTGGCAGACACCACACATACTGTGTAAACCACTATTGGGGGCCTCCTTTGTGTGAAACCTGGGTGCCTCGATGCATATCAGAACTTTTACATAAGGAAGTTGGATTGGAAGAGAGATTTATAGTCAACAGTAACCACTTAACTTGGAAAATAGGAAAGGAAAAGAATTGCCCATAATCCCATCACCCCGATGCAATCTCAGTGAATACTTTGGTGTATCACAGATCAGCATTACTGTTTCTCTTATGTGGTGGTGTCATAATTGTGATACGTGACAATAGTGCAACTATAAATTTCCTGTCTTCTTTTTTTTTTAATATATTGCATCCCACCTATAAAACTGGCAAAATATATTTTCTTTTGCTTCCCCTACAGGGCAGTTGTATTATTTGAGGGCCTTTTAACTTGGTGATAAAGAGTATGCTTTGTCCTAAGACCTAATTTGAATCCAGCGTGATGGCTGTGTAACTGCCCACAAGTCACGTCACTTCTTCTCTAAGCATCAGGTTCCTCGTTTGTTAAACAGCAATCATAAAACCTATACCAAAGGTTATGGTGAGAATTAAATGTAATAATGTAGTCAGTGCACTCAGCCCTTTGCCTGACATATAGGACGTGCTCAATAAATGACAGTGAGGGTGACATTGAGGCAGAGACCTCTTAGGCTACATGAGTGCATTGTAGGTAATTTGGGGTAGAACCCTTTACTTAATATATTTTAAGACATTTATAGTGTTTCACAGGTAAATCCTGCATTTCTGTGGTTTCTGTTGAGTGATTTAAGGTGGCATTGTCCTGGGACTCACTTGATTTATTTCTTAGACTGAAAATTATACAGCATTTGAAGCATCTCTGGAACATATGCACTCAAATCCGTGGGTTCATATCTTAATGATTATGGGCATTTTACTAATGAGGAAGAGCTGTCTTCCCCTATTTGTGGTATTATTTGTGATTTAGACATTCTTCCTGGACAACAAAATATCTTTGTACTTTGTACAAAATAAAACTCTTCATGTTATTACTTGTTTCCCACACAGTCATCTGAAAATGTGGGCACCTGACAGGGCTCAGTAAATATTTATTAAAAGAAAACATTGATGAGTTTTACCCTAAAGAAAAGTTGCATGTATGTTATTTACAGTTTTCTGCAGTGTAGTAGCTATTTTTAAACTTTCGGTTTCTCCCTGCACCCTAATAGGTAATCCTATAATTGGATTCCATTCATGTGTATTAGTGTCCCAGGCTGATCTTAGCTCCAGTAAATACCTAGTGTGCTTTCTAGAATATTAGATCATGAAGTTCATTACTCACCCCCCTCAGTTAGCCTACGATTTGACCTTTTTTTAATACCAGTTTTGGAAGACAGGCCTAACACTTGCGTATTCTATCACATTTTGATTTTATAGAGTTACGTTGTGGAGGATATGATTCAACTCATGTTTTATCTGAAATATTAAACAGCAGGCCCTTTACAATAGGACCCTACAGTACTGCTTTCATTAACTTGTCCTCAGCTCCTCGCTAATTTGTTGTTTTCTATACACACTCTCTGTCTTCAGGATTACTATCTGTTTTGGGTTAAAGGAATATTTTCTTAGACACAGAACTGCATTACCAACCAAAATAACAGAGCTCTTCTCCCTGGTGTGTCTTCCTCTTTCTTCCTGATCCTAGGACGATGAGGCTAAAGTTTCCAGCTGGATCTGGCTCGGCATTTCTGGGAGAAATTAAATGAGCACACTTGATTGAGGGGTAGCTGGACTGTATCACTGGCTTCCTATTATGCTAGGAGATCAAAGCAAAGTACAAATAGAGGCTTGGTCTGTAAAATATTCAAAACAGATGGCTTCTTCTTTTTGGTGAAAATTCAGGTTTTAAGGCAAAACACTTGTTAGCAAAACTTCATTTCTTTTCATTGATAGATAGTCACTACTGAACACACAGCACCATTTCTTCCTGAATTTCAAGACTAGGATCACAAACTTTGCAGGAGGAGGGATTTGGCAAGCCGAGAAGAGTATTAGATTGTCTGCATTTTCATGTGAATATGAAATAAGTTATTAAAATTTTGCTTTTGGTATTCCAGAATCAAATGAAAACATCTTACATTTGGTCACATAATCATTTTGTTGTTGGGTCACTATTTAAAAATCTAGTATTCATATTGTTTTGTCTTCTAAGAATTGAACCAGGATGTTTATCTCTGATTTCGTGTTTTAACTGAAAAGTACATTCTCCACACTCCTTTATCATTTACATCTGAATCCTCAAGTTCATGTAGAATAATTCCATGTGATACGAAACTTTTATTATTTTGGTTTAAAACTGAAATGAGAAATAAGATTAATTCAAAAATATTTTTGGGACGTCTACCATGTGCCTAACACTGCATTAGGTACATGGTAAAAAATACATGTTTCAAGACATTGAAACAAATGCTAAATGATGGATTTCCTCCAACAGAGAAAAATTATACAAGATGCAATAGAAAAACCCAGGTCTCCAAAGAGATTCAGGGGTTCACAGAGAAGGTGACACTTGAGCTAACTCTTGAAGGAGCAGTAGACATTTGCCAGGCAGATATAATTTTAGATAAAGAGATTTGCAAAGATATAGAAGCATAAGCAGCATAACAAATTTAGTATATTCTTGGTAGCTCATTATACATAGTAGTTAGGGTGTATATCAATTATCTGTTGCAACATTACACATTACCCCAAAGTTTGGCAGCATAAAACAACAATAAATGATTTTTATCTCAATGGTTTCTATGTGTCAGGAATTCAGCAGCGTCTTAGCTGGGCAGTTCTTACTTGGGGTCTCTCATGGGACCGCAATTATCTAAAACCTTCCCTGGGGATAGAACAGCCAATTCCAGGATTGCTCACCCACAATTTGTGCTACCTATTGGAAGGAACCTTCCGTTCCTTGCCATATGGAACCTCTCCGTTGAGCTCCTGGATGTGGTGACGTGGAGTCCAGCTTCACCCAAAATGAGTGATCCAAGAGATGAGAGCCAGAAGGAAGCCACAATGCCTTTTGTGACCTAGAATCATAAGTTATGCAACATCACTTTGGCCACATTCTGTTCCTTAGAAGTGAGTCACTAAGACCATCCCACACTGAGTGGGGTATTAGGGCTCAGGCACCACTTTTTGAAAAGAGGAACGCTAAATAATTTTCAGGCTTTTTTTTTTTTTTGCAACAGAGTCTCGCTCTGTTGCCCATCCTGGAGTGCAGTGGCTTGATCTCGGCTCTCTGCAACCTCCGCCTCCCGGGTTCAAGCGATTCTCCTGCCTCAGCCTCCCGAGTATCTGGGATTACAGGCACGCACCACCACGCCTGGCTAATTTTTTTGTATTTTTAGTAGAGACAGGGTTTCACCATGTTGGCCAGGCTAGTCTCAAATTCCTGACCTCAAGAGATTCACCTGCCTTGGCCTCCGAAAATGCTGGGATTACAGGCATGAGCCACCGCGCCCAGCCTCAGGTTTATTTTTTCAATTACTACGGGATGTCAGAGAGGGAAAAACAAGCCATTAGGTGGTTGCAGTCAGCAGCGGGTGGATCGTGAAGACCTCAGCATGCCATTGCAGTCTGTAGAGGATGGACAGGTGGAGAGCGAGGTACACGGGGCAAAGTACTGGAAACAGGACAGCCAGTTCAGAGCTTGCTACTTTGTCCTGGAAAGTGTTGCTGAGGGGCTGAAGGGGTGCAGTGATAGAAGAGTTTATAAGTGAGAATATATTTATTATCAAGAAGCTCTGGTTCTTATAGGAAATGTCCCAAATGGTTTTCAGTCTCTCTTGGTTGAGAAAATAGAGAACACCATCTGAATGCCCAGTTATAATTCAGAAAGTTAACTTGCCCGCAGGAACTACTCAGGGAAAAGCAATGAAATAAAGCCTGAATGAAAGTTCTGTAACCGCTCCAGGGGAGAACATAAGCTGTGATGCACGATGCCGACTGAGAACTCAGCTCCTCGTCATCTTTACAGATCAAGTCACTTCTCAGGATTTTGAATTTTTCATTTAGAAAGTTAGGCAGGGGAAGGGGGCGGATATCTCTAAAATTCCTTCCATCTTTTGTATTCTGTACTCAAAATGAGTACAGGATGCTGTTTTGATCCAATTAGTGTTTTAGACTTGTCTAACCTTGAGAACATTTGACCCAATAGAAACATTTAACCTGTTCACAGATATTTAATTCAGGTTGTATCAGTATCAAGGAATTTTTAACTGAGTGTTTTCTGGAGCTGAAACTAAATTAACTTAGTATCTTGATCAATTTATACATGTAGTTGAAAATGTTCAGATTTTTAGATTTTCTTATCCTATGGAATCATTTTAATTAGTGTCAGTTCTTTTTCATATTTAAATTGCATAATGATTTTATTTATCAGTTTTTACATAAATTTTACTAATTAGAACTTCCTGTAACTGTCAGTTTTCATTTTATGCCTATTGCCAAATCCAATTTTCCATTTAGCCAATGTTTTATTTTGTGTTAACGTTATTCTTGATACAAGTAGTTTTTATTGTGAATGGATTTTTTAAGATAGTAATTATTATTCCTTTTTAAAATAATCTGTTGGAAAATTATAAGAATTTCCTCTTTAATATTATGTTTACCCTGTTATCTGAGATTGGTCTATTATGGAAATTGGCAAACATTTTTTAATGGTCCAGATAGTAAATAGTATATAGTTACACTTTCGGTTTTGTTTGTTTTTGAGACAGGGAGCGCAGTGGTGCAGTCGCAATTCACTGCAGCCTCAACCTCCTGCCCAGTCTCAAGCAGTCCACTTACCTCAGCCACCTGAGTAACTAGGACTATTGGCATGCACCACCTTACCCTGCTAATTTTTTACACTTTTTGTAGAGATGAGTCCCCGTGTTTTGCCTAGGCTGGTCGCGAACTCCTGAGCTCAAGCAGTCCTCCCACCTCGACCTCCCAGATTGCTGGGATAGCATATACTTAGGCTTTGCAAACTGTGTACTTGCTGCCAAAGCAATTCACCTCTGCTGTTGTAGTGGGAAAGCAGCCACGGGCAATATGTGAATGAATGACTGTGGCTATGAACTAATAAACTTTAGACACTGAAATCTCACGTTCATATAAAAACCATTCTTAGCTGATGGGCTGTACAAAAAAGGCGGTGCTGAATTTGGTTCATGGACTGTAGTGTTGTGCTGCTTATCTGGTTCTTGTTGTGCTTCTTATCATTTTACATGCCTTCCCTAGCCATCCACAATCCTTGGTGAGGCCAAGCACATGTGGTGGCATTAAAATGTCCTCAGGGTGAGAATGTCAGGTAGTTACCAAGAATAACTTGTCTTTACATGTACCGTAATCTTCACAAGGATGGGCATAATTATTCCCATTTTACAGATGACAAAACAGGTTATTGGAAATAATAGTAGTTAATAATTATTAAAGAACTTAACTGTGTGGCAGGCACGTAGATTATCACAACCCCATTAATATACTGTTACCAAAGCAACTTGTTCCAGGTCTCCTACCTCGAATGTAACAGACCCTGGAATGAAGCCATGCAGTGTGTCTCCAGAGCCCATGCTCTTCACCACTGTATCACTCTGTAGAATTCTGCTCTGTTGCACAGAATTATCAATACAGTGCAAAGATGTCATAGCACATAAGTGATACATATCTGTCTAGTGAGGGTAGCCTCTGGGTTAAAAAACAAAAGCCAGAAAAAACTTTTTTCACCACAGTCTCTGAAACTGAATACCCAGTCATTAACATGATGTCACCAGCCAACCGCCTGCATCCTCCTGGCTGTACAGTGTTTGAATGGCCATAGCCACAGGAGCCACATTGTGCCTTCCCTGGTACTAAAGGATGGACTACTGTGTCTGCATCCAGTGTAGTACTGTAAGGTGCTGTGATGCCACAGCATCTGTTGCCAAAGACATGTTTAGGTAGATGCAATTCTTAGTTAAGATTATAAGATGCAGAGGATCGCCTAAATTAATTTAATTCCAGGCTAATTTAAAAATTTCATGAGGGAAGTAACTGACATGAGAGCAGATAAGGGCAAGCATCCAGGCAAACAGCTGTGCTTTCCTGGAAGGTACAAGTTGTAATTGCTCCAAGAGATGGCAGAGGTAGGAGTCCTAGTTCAGAGGAGCCTGGCCCTTAGAAGTGTATCTGACCAGTGGCATGAGATCTTGTTGCTTAAATGAACAAGATGGCAGAGACTTTACTCCCTTTGAATGGTCCAACAAAGGCTTTCTATTTCCTGTCAGCAGTAGCATCTCATGCAAGAAGATTACAGTTGCTGAAGCCCACAAGGCAACTGAGTATGGAGAATTCCTCAAAATTGTATGTTGTGTATATTTGGGCAGACTGGTTAAAGCATGAAGAGAGCTATTGCTACTGTCAAAGTATGTGTCTGTGCTATCAAAAGTATACTCCCCGAGGCTGAGGCTGCAGTGAGCTGTGATCACACCACTGCACTCCAGCCTAGGCGACAGAGTGAGACCCTGTCTCAAAAAAAAAAAAAAAAAAAAAAAAAAAAAAAAAAAAAAAAAAAAAAAAGGGGTACTCCCTGGTCGGAGAACCAGGGAAAAGCAGCTACAAACAAGAGCAGATTAACATGGTGCAGAAAAGGCACGTTCTGCTTCCTCTTGTCCCTTTTCTTTGCTTGATTTCTAGAGTTAGATTTTATCATTTCACTCTTTATTCTGTTTTCCTATTTTCTAAACACCCGTAATATATTAGATTCTCTGATTATATCAAAAACATGGTCTCCATCCTCTGGATTTCCTCACTAAAATTGGACGTGGCTTCCGTTGTGCAGTAGCTTTTTTATGAGTACTAAAAGGTGGCACTGGTATGAGAGCCTGGGAGATTAAAAAATAGATATATGGAGATTCTATATAAGCTTAACTTTTTCCTCTTTCTTTTTTACTATCAAGTCACTTTACAGCTAAACTAGGAGCCTACCTACTCTTTATTGACTCATGTAGTTACCTGTGCCTCAGTCTAAATGTGTACACCATGTACCCCTTGGAACTTCCTTCTGTGGCCGCTTGCTGGCACTCTGCTGTTCCCCCATGAGTATCAAGTCCATCTGTCAAATGCTAGGGTTTGTTCTTTCTGCCCATTCCATTTCCCACTTCCCAGTGGGGCTGCCCCACTTTGCCACTATCCTTCAGAATTGATCTCCAGTCCCTGCTTAATAATCCTGTGTTTGGAGCAGAGGGAAACAGAGCACGTGGGTCCTTCTTCCAGAGATGGGTGTTATATACACCCAAAGGGTCGTCTGACTGGAGATCCTTAGGCTGATCATGGTCCAGGTTGTTTAATCTTGAAACATCAGCCACCATTTGTAGTATTTCTGGTATTGACCATGCTGAGCCTCTTTTGTCATAGTCAATTGTATATCTTCAAATAATAAAGCTTTGCTTAAGCATCCACAACTATTAATATTGAAGTGGTGATGACCATCAGAGTTTGTGTTGTGCTACGCAGTTTAACGTTTTGAGAGAGAATAATTTAGTGACTGCATGGGAGGTTTTATTCTCAGATAAAGGAAGTTGGTAGAGAAAGCCGTCTTTCTCATGTTTGTTTTTCCCAAATCTTTTTTTCCACCCAAAGCCTGGATTACTCCCAAGGTGAAAGGGGTGATGTCTGGAAATCGTTAATCCATGGGATCTGTTCATGGTATATAAAATTTTCAGAAAGAATTTGCCTTTTAAATATGATTTCCTGATTGACTATAGCAAACATAAATCCAGGAAGTACAACTCTGTCAGAGCAGCCAAGATCCTTATTAGCTTCTCAGATGTATGAGATTTTTTAGTGCGTTTGTGGAGTGGAAGTAAAGATTCTTCCCGTGGGCAGGTCAGAAGGAGAGAGGGGAGGTAGGAGAAGAAAGGAAGAGAATAATAGTACATAGAAACAAACCAAAGCTGCTAGGGTCGGGGGAGGCAGGTATATACCCATGGCTTTCCTGGAATTAGCTGCTGTACCCCTGAAAAACCAGCTTTATTTTAGTTTATAGTACTGAGAGGAAGAAGCTAGGGAGGCACCCTTTTAGTGCCTTGTGTCCTGGTACTGTTTTCATTCTTGAAGTGCTCTTTTATAATATACAGAAACATTTCCTCATCCTCTTGGTGATACAAACTTCTTGTGCCACTATTTTCAGAGAAAACTAGCTATACTAAGCTGAAAATATTGGCTGAGGGCCATTTTGCTCAGATCTCTCCTCCCATCTGGACTTCGTGCCCCCATGCATTCTTAAACACCAAATCACAACCATTTCTCACCTGCTACAGTAAGAAACAGTTTTCTGGCTGTTTCCGATGTTAGCATTAACAGATCAGATTTCTGCATGTGACTTGCCTTTCTTCAACGGAAAGTTACCCATTTCTGATACTTACACACAGCTACAGATATATTTATAGTTTCTCTTGGATTTCGGGTGATAGCTAACACTTCTTGCCTGCCACCTGTGCCCTCTTAGGCCACGTTCTTATTAAGCACTCTGATGAGAAGCCACGTCTATCACAGGCTCCAGACACGCAATGAGAACCTCAGTGGCTATGGCCTATCTGTGAGCACTCGGCGGTAGACTCATATCTGCATAGTCTGTTGTGTTTGGTTTGACACTAGAGTTCAAATAATAAGGTGACTAACTGCAAACTGCCTCTGCCTACTCCTCCAGCCCTTCCATGTACAGACAGATGGACACACACGTACACACACACACACACACACACACACACGCCCTCTTATCCTGACCTTGAAATAGCTACCACTCACAGAAGAGTCTCCTCCAGAGACTGGCCTGTCTTTGGGAGCCTTTGTACAGATAAGCTATCAAATCTCATAGTGACTAGACAATCATACTTGGCTCTCTTTTGTAGTCCTCCTACGGACTGAGAAGGAGCCAGTAAATGTGTTCCTCGTCATGTTAGTTCACATCTTTGTTATGTTGTTTCTTGTTTATTGAGATGCTATCAAGGTCAGGAGGTCCCTTTTGTTTACCCTGGGTAACTTCACTTGCCATTCCCCTCCATTCCCAATGCCATAGGAGAGAAAGGAGAAAATAAAATGTGATTATGAGGTTAACACACTGTTTTGCCCTGTAGGCAATAAGCCTATTGTTGTTTTTCGGATCCATCTATCTAGCAGACATGTGATGATGCCAAAAGGTGCTGTTGTGCTTGACTGCAGCAGTTACAGCACGTGAAGCACCAGGCCTCAGAGGGTCAGAATAGAGTGTGAGTTATCAATTTCAAAGTTTACATGTTCACACAGGCATGCAGGGAGTTAAAAGCCACCATTTTTCCCTGTGACCAACTGCCTGCCTAGCTTTTCCTTTGAAATCCAGCATCAGTCCTTGTTGGGCTGGCCTGCTCCAAAAGTATGACTGTCTCTTCTCCCTCTTTTGCCTCCTGTTTCTTCCACATGCCTAGATTTTTGCCCCTAATGTCTCATTCATAAATCTGTAGTCCTGGAACTGTACTGTACAGTAGGGAAGCCATTCCGATATATATATATATATGCACTTATATTTAACTCTTCCATTTTTCACTAAAACACAATGAGTGATTTGTGTGGGGAGCCAAGCCTCAAGCCAAGAACTGAAGTGAAAGTGTTTTCTCACCTTTGTTAACTCTTAGCAGCAAGAAAGAATTTTGGAACACATTTCTGCTCCTGGAATTTCTGAGTGCAGCAGTAAGTGGCTTTCTGAGTGGCTTTCTTGACTTCTTGATTCTGGTTGTCTCATCGACTTTTCAGCAGCCATGCTTTCAGGGTGTATACTGTATGTACCCTTGATTGCTTGGCTTGTAATAATAGCTTCTGTGCCTCCTAGCAGCATTCTCTTCAGTTTTCACCCCAGTTCTATGTGCTGTCCTCATCTGTATATACATGTTAGCCCACCTGGTGGTGAATAACCTGGTTTTAATGTATCTTACAAGTTTCCAAGTACTAAAGCAAGTGTAGAGATGCCTACAGTCTTGACATCCTTTGTAGCACATGAAGAGATAACATAGATATGCTCAGCCAGAGATGTCCTTCCCTCACGGGTAGGCAAGCCCCTGACAGTCTGTTCCCTATGCATATCCCTTAGATTTTTTTCTGTTCCCTATGCACGTCCCTTAGATTTCTTTTGAGTAGCATTTGTTATAATGCATAAGGTAAAAGCGATTTTAACTGAACGAAGATTGAATAGGCAGAATGCAGTTAGCGGCTCTATAGTTGAGATTTCAAGATTTATTTTATTCTGAATGCTGTTCCGTATCTCCTTACAGCTTTGAGGACATAATGTTTTCTCTTCATACCTGAGTCCAGAAATAAAGGATGTTTTGTTTTGTTTTGTTTGCTAGAGTGGTAATGCATCCTTAAAGAAAAACTGGCAACAGATTTGTGAGCTGTAAAACTAAGAAGAAATGATCATTTGTTATTTTCAAAAGTGATTCTCATGTTTCTTTGCATTTCAAAACCTATAGTCTTTTGTGGTTTTCATAGGCACATTTACACTTTGACAGACCATAAAACCCTTTCAATCTGAAATCTTTGGAGAGAGTTTCTACTTTTAGAACCAGATATTTCTATTAGTAGTGAGATTTCTGATTAACATTTATTCATCTCAGTGACCTAGTGGTGCCTGGACCTGAACTCCTAGTGGCAACTGAATTATATGATTTTGTGAACTCTATTCTTTCACAAAATAGCTGTGTTTAAATAAGAACATAACACATTGCTCCAAACCTTTGTGGCGAGGCTTGAAACACTATCCTTCATTTTCCTGACCCTGAAGTACGTTATTGACTAAGAAAATATCTTAGTTATTGAGGGTAAAGACTTTGAGGCAGAATTAATGAATTTTGTTTTCTTGCATCTTTTACTTTTCAGAGTTTAGCTCTCAGCTGGGGCCTCTGGACGAGAATGCCATTCTAAGATGATAATGTTTATGGAAAGTTAATCTGTTATTCTGGGATTTTCTTAATGTAATCTATGTTGAGGACAGCAGTACAATGACAGTCCAATAAGAAATCAAAACTACCACTAACATTTATGCAGTTAATATATGGACAGTTGAGCCTGCCTCTGAAGACTTCAGCAGGTAAAAAGAACAAAAAGATTTTGTAGCCACTTCAGGGCTCTGAGCTAGCCACAGAAGAATCATAGCAGATATAAAAATAATTTGCCAGGAAGACAATAAGTGATCAATAAATGTTAGCTTTAAAAAAATGGCATCTTTCGGGCTGGGTGCAGTGGCTCACACCTGTAATCCTAGCACTTTGGGAAGCTGAGGCAGGAGGATCACATGAGCCCAGGAGTTAAAGACCAGCCTAGGCAATATTGTGAGACCCTTTCTCTACAATAAATTTTAAAAATTAGCCAGGTATGGTGGTGCATGCCTATAGTCCCAGCTACTTTGGGGGCTAAGATAGGAGAATCGCTGAGGCTTCAGTGAGCTGTGATTGCACCACTGCACTCCAGTCTGGGTGACAAAGCGAGACCTTGTCTCAATTAAAAAAAAAATTATTATAAAAAATGACATCTTTTAAAGGACAAAATATTAGTACCCCTTGAGAAAATACCTTAAGCCCCAAATAATATTCAGTACCTGTTCATCTAGTCTTTATGAGGAGGCTGTGTTGTACCTCTCAAAATGGTTCTTAGAGTAACTATCTGGCACAGAAACAGTAGAGTGGGAAGAGAAAAGCCTATTGGACAGACGTTTCACTCTGCACTTTTCATCCAGGTATTGAAGTCACATGGCCCAAGAAAGTGTGTTTAGATCTCATAGATGAATGAGTTGCAGAAATGGAATGCTGTAGAATCTTCTGTTACTATTAGTATTGAATGATACAGGAACACCTTACCTGTCTTCCTAAAGCCCATTAGTTATCTAACCTCACTTAAGTGGAAACTAGGTTAAAATAAACACCTTTGGAAGATTACTGGTCTTGTCACTATGCCATGAAATGCTGGCCTCTGAAACCTGTTTGAGAATCGAATACATAAACAAATACATTCTTATAAGAAGAAACAAAGCTCTTAGTACTTAACCAAAAATGTCTCATCCCTTTTTATAATTTAAATTTCCTCACCAATTTTGTAAATGTAGCATTGGGGCCATAATGACGTTTTGGCATCATATTTGGTACAAGCAAATATCATGACGAGTTCATTTTTTAACTTCTTTTTTCCTAGTGCAGAAAAGTATATTTAACTATAGTTTATTATAGCTGTACAACCAATTTGGCCTGACCACATATCTGATGATTTTTAGTAGGACCCCTTGCCAATGTATTGAGGTTGTATGTGGAAAAAAGTTATAACTTACGGGTCCTGTAAGGCATTCTCTTTCTACTTGGCAAATGTCCCTCTTCCCTCTTGAGATTAGGCAGTGGCAGTTCTACCTTGTGGGAAACAGTTTCTTTTCTAAGTGGACTGCTCAAATTAGATAGGGAGAAAAGGGAAGAGATAAGGGCATTTCCCACATGATTGACATGGTTCATGTGTTCCTTGAGGCTTAAGTAGTTTTTTTTACGGATAGATCTGGGGACTATACTAGTTGGGCAGTTTCATATGGTTTCACAAAGTAAGCTCCATAGTTTTGTTTTTAAGACATTTCCCTTTGACGGGGGAAGAAAGAATAGACACTGTAGTCATTGCATGGAATGAGGTTTTTTTTTTGTTTTGGAGTAGGGGTTTGTATTTTTATTGATATATTTGTACATATTTTGTATATGTGGTATTTTGATGCCTCTATACAATGTAAATGATCAAATCAGAGTAATCCATCACTTCAAACATTTATCTTTTCTTTATAAAATGAGTTTTTATCCTGGATAAACAATTTAGAATTTCATAAAGTTTTCTTTCTTCTTTCTTTCTCTTTTTTTTTTTTTTTTTTTTTTTTTTTTGAGATAGAGTCTTGCTCTGTCATCCAGGCTGGAGTGCAGTGGTGCTATCGCGGCTCACTGCAAGCTCTGCCTCCTGGGTTCACGCCATTCTCCTGCCTTAGCCTCCCAAGTAGCTGGGACTACAGGCGCCTGCCACCACGCCTGGCTAATTTTTTTTTTGTATTTTTAGTAGAGATGGGATTTCACCATGTTAGCCAGGATGGTCTTGATCTCCTGACCTTGTGATCTGCCCTCCTCGGCCTCCCAAAGTGCTGTGATTACAGGTGTGAGCCACCGTGCCTGGCCTTTTTTTTTTTTTTTTTTAATAGAGACAGAGTCTTGCTATGTTGCTCAGGCTGGTCTCAAACTCCTGGCCTTAAGCAATCCCCCTGCCTCAGCCTTATTTTTTTTCTTTTTTTGTGATGGAGTCTCACTCTATCACCCAGGCTGGAGTGCAGTGGTGTGATCTCGGCTCACTGCAACCTCCGCCTCCCAGGTTCAAGCAATTCTTATGCCTCAGCCTACTGAGTAGCTGAGACTACAGGTGCGTGCCACCACACCCAGCTACTTTTCATATTTTTAGTAGAGACAAGGTTTCACCATGTTGGCCAGACTGCTCTTGAGCTCCTGACCCCAAGTGATCCACCCACCTTGGCCTCCCAGAGTGCTGGAATTACAGGCATGAGCCACCACACCTGACCTCAGCCTTATTTTTTAAGTTTCCAATTGGACTCTGAAATTTTTCAGAGTACCAAATGCCATCATGTTTATTTAATCAATTAGCCATCAGCATAAAATGCATTTAAATCGGTTTGAAATTTTTTTTTTTTTTTTGAGACAGATCTCGCTGCAGTGCCCAGCCTGGAGTGCAATGGTGCGATCTCGGCTCACTGCAACCTCCCTTTTTCAGGTTTAAGCAATTCTCCTGCCCCAGCCTCCCAAGTAGCTGGGATTACAGGCATACGCCACCATGCCTGGCTGATTTTTGTGTTTTTTTAGTAGAGTTGGGGTTTCACCATATTGGCCAGGCTGGTCTCAAACTCCTGACCTCAAGTGATCTACCTGCCTCAGCCTCCCAAAGTGCTGGGATTACGGGCATGAGCCACCGTACCCGGCTGAAATTTATTTTTTATTAACTATAAGGACCTAAAAAGTCAGCATCTGCAGTCATAGTAGTAGTAGGAGTGAGCTAATAATACATACTTTTTTAAATTCCGTTTTACTGTAAGGAATTTGACCTTCTCAATATGATCATTTATCACATTGTCCCCCTTCTTCGTGGTCATACTTTTTTCTGCCAGTTTGTCAGTCAAAAGTAATTACCTAAGACAATCAGCTCTTTCAGCCTTTGCAGCCCAGATGTGGCATTTGTGATGGCAGCTCTATACCCACAAACATGCGCACGTGCACTAAGAGAATGGGAATAAATCGCACAAATCCAGTGAAAATCCCTAAAGTGATTTTTTAAAATCAATGTATTCGCGAAAGAAGATAGAGAAAACCAAGCTTTTAAAAAATGAGGAATGAAATAGGGATATGTTACTTGGCATCATGGGAGTGTAGTAATAGAACCATGATTAGACAGTTTCGTCATTGGCGCACAAAGTGTATTTGCATTTAAAGTAATTTTACCTTTAAAGACGGCACTTGGAATCCTTTTTAAATTTTCCACAATGAGTGCACTTTTTGTTGTTGTTGTTGTTGTTGTTTTGAGACAGAGTCTCACTCTGTCGCCCAGGCTGGAGTGCAGTGGTGCGATCTCTGCTCGCTGCAGCCTCCGCTTCCCGGGTTCAAGCGATTCTCCGGCCTCAGCCTCCCAAGTAGCTGGGATTACAGGCGCCTGCCACCACGCCCAGCTAGTTTTTGTATTTTTAGTAGAGACAAGGTTTCACCGTGTTGGCCAAGCTGCTCTCGAAATCCTGACCTCAAGTCATCTGCCCACCTTGGCCTCCCAAAGTGCTGGGTTTACAGGCGTGATCCACCATGCCCGACCACAAGTATACAAGCATGCCCAGAAATAAAATGCAATATTTTTGAAAAGCTGATATTGTTTGCAAAAGACTGTCCAGCTCCCCCACTCTAAATTCTCTACTTGTTTGAAACACTGTCTTCCTTCTGTGACTGGCTGTGTTGACATGCCTGTCATAGGTAGGAAATTCCAGCACAGAACTGGTACCGTAAACCTGCTGATTAGGAGTCTCTTACAGAGCCCAGGAGCCTTCCACAGCAGCACTTTGGTGTTTATCGTTTATCCTTAGAGACAGAGAATTTTAAAAACAAAAGTAATGCTAAATTGATTAATCTTCTCTGGTTTGTCTAGCCAGGCTCCAGCTTCTGTGTTATATACTGTATAGGCCTAAACTGAACTCTGATCTTTTTAGTAAGCTAAAGATTGTTTTAGCCACTAAGCTCTTGCTCTTTATTCTCGTTTAATTATTTCCTGGAAATAGTATTAGAAACAAAGGAAATGTGCTGTATTTATTATGCAGCCATGAAAAACATAGTTTCAGTCATATATAATGTAGTGAACAGTACTCATCATATAATGTTACATAGATAAACAGCGTAGCAAGCAAAATGTGAGGTATGATACTGTTAGAAGCTGATTTATATAAATTTATTAAAAGACTTGGCAGGAAAATTACCAAAATGTTACAAATGCTTACTATTTTTTTTTTTTTTTTTTTCTGAGAAGGAGTCTCGCTCTGTCGCCCAGGCTGGAGTGCAGTGGCGCGATCTCGGCTCACTGCAAGCTCCGCCTCCCGGGTTCACGCCGTTCTCCTGCCTCTGCCTCCCGAATAGCTGGGACTACAGGCGCCCACCACCACGCCCGGCTAATTTTTTGTATTTTTAGTGGAGACGGGGTTTCACCATGTTAGCCAGGATGGTCTCAATCTCCTGATGTCATGATCTGCCCTCCTCGGCCTCCCAAAGTGCTGGGATTACAGGCGTGAGCCACCGCGCCCGGCCAAATGATTACTTCTCGATGGAAGTGTATGCAAAAGTCTTACTTCCTTTACATTTTTCTTTTTCCCCCAAATTTTTTGGAGTAAAATATATATTGTTTTCATAATAAAAACATAAAACTTTATTTGCTTAAAAAACTCTTGTTTAAAAAGAAATAAAGGAAGGTGGCAGGAGCAGTCCGCTGAGGGTTCCGAGGAGGAATCAGTGTTCCTGTGGTACAGGCCTTGCTTCTGTCGACTTGAAAATTATTGAGCCCCCAGTTCATCAGTTAGGCCAGAGGTGTCCTGTTCATGAAAATTGCCAGGCTGGTGACATGCAACAGGTGCAGACCTCTGCTGTGTGAGCCCTGGGAACACACTGAGAACTGCCAGCGTTTTGGCAGTGCTTCGCAGTGCTCACAGCTTCTGTGTGTCAAGCAGGTGCTGCTCTAATGCTTCAGTGTTCTGTGATGTGAGGTCTGGCCCCACTGTCTTCCTCAACACTCCAGGCTTTGACTGACTACCAAATACCTGGCCAGACTATTGTCACGAGAGCTGTCAAATAAAATCCTGGGGCAGGAGTCATCGGTCATTTAATGTGCTTCCAGAAGGAATCAAAGGAGTAGCTGTTCAAGCAGGGGAAAGGAGTGAGAAAAGAAAAAACGTAGAGCAAGTCTGTTACTTAAGAAAAACACAGAACCCATGTTACAGCTAAGAATTTCAGAGTCCTTGGCTGTGAGTCAGGTGTTTGGTGTTATATAGGGATTTATCAGTCACTGTTTCAGAAGAACATCGGATAACCTCTGTGAAATAAATGAGGGGAGCATAAGCCAGGATGAGACAGAATTCGTAATGAGTTCCCTCATCACATCTCTTGGCCAAGAAAAACATTCACTTTCTCCAGAGACAGAATTTTTCTTCCATTCCAGGAGGCGGAAGAACACTTGAAGTATATGTAGTCCAGGCTTTCAGATGAGCAGTTTCACTAGCAGTTTTTTGTAATCTACTCATAAATAAGTGAAAAGAGAAATTGTGAGGTAACTGGAGTCTTTCTGTATCAGGAATAGCATCTCTGTAAAAACAAGCTAGTCCTGTGCTTAATCCCTGCCTCGATACAGAGCTATCCGTCTGGTGTGGATATATTAAGCCAGCATTCTCTTCCTGTCTCCCAGAAGGGCAGCTGGGTGTGACAGTGTAAATGTGTGACAGTATGTGAAAATGTTTCTGTAATCCTGAAGATTTCAGTAGTGATTAGAAGAGCTTTAGTCTGGTCAGTTTTCTTTACTTGGAAAGCATAAAGAATATTTGAACCTCTCATTTCAGACTGACCTTGACTTTCCTCATTTTATTTTTTATTTTTTTGCCTTAGATCATCCAGCCCCTCTTAGAACTTGACCAAAATAGAAGTAAATTAAAGTTGTACATTGGACACCTGACAGCCCTCTGCCATGACCGAGACCCCCTGATCCTCCGTGGACTCACTCCACCAGCTTCCTATAACTTGGACGATGACCAGGCGGCTTGGGAGAATGAGCTGCAGAAGATGACCCGGGTGCAGGTGAGTCTCTCACTCACACTTTGAAAAGAGCCTGTGAAAATCCAGTTGCTATGTAGGTTGATGCAGTGGGAGCTACCTTGGGGAATTCCATGTTTAGATTCAAGATTTAGGGGTGGGGAGGGGTTTCCAGATACCATTTTTAAACTGATTTTTAATTGATTTTTTACTGTTTTATTTTATTTTATTTTATTTTTGAGATGGAGTCTTGCTCTGTCACCAGGCTGGAGTGCAGTGGCACGATCTCGGTTCACTGCAACCTCCGCTTCCCAGGTTCAAGCAATTCTCCTGCCTCAGCCTCCCGAGTAGCTGGGACTACAGGCGCCTGCCACCACGCCTGGCTAATTTTTCTATTTTTAGTAGAGACGGGGTTTCACCATGTTGGTCAGGCTGGTCTCGATCTTGTGACCTCGTGATCCACCCACCTCAACCTTCCCAAAGTGTTGGGATTACAGGCATGAGCTACCGTGCCCGGCCTACTGTTTTATTTTTTAAATTCACCAATTAAAAATGTATGTTTCTCACGTACAACATGTAATTTTGAAATGTGTATACGTCGTGGAATGGCTAAATAGAGCTAATTAACACATACGTTCCTTCACATACTTTCCATTTTTGTGCGTGTGGTGAAAACACTTTAAAATCTACTCTCAGCAATACATTGTTATTCAGTATAGTCAGCATGTTGTACGCTAGATCCTTTTTTTTTTTTTTTTTTTTTTTTTTTTTTTTTTTTTTTTTGAGATGGAGTGTTGCTCTGTTGCTCAGGCTGGAGTGCAATGGTACGATCTCAGCTCACTGCAACTTCTGCCTCCTGGGTTCAAGCCATTCTCCTGCCTCAGTCTTCTGGGTAGCTGGGACTACAGGCATGTGCCAACACGCCTGCCTAGTTTTTTGTATTTTTAGTAGAGATGGGGTTTCACCATGCTGGCGAGGCTGGTCTCAAACTCCTGACCTCAAGTGATCCGCCCACTTCGGCCTCCCAAGGTGCTGGGATTACAGGCGTGATTCACCGCGCCTGGCCAATTGTACACTAGATCTCTTGAACTTAATCCTCCTGTCTAATTGATATTTTATAACCTTCAGCAACATCTTTCCAGCCCCTGGTAACCACCATTTTCCTCTTAGATTCAAGACTTGGCAATGAATAGTCTTGAACAGATATTTGGAATTACCTTTTGAAGGTAGTATGATTCTTGCCTCAGTGTAACTTACTCAAGTATCCAAAAGGGCTGATTTATAAGGGAGAAGGCTAAGGACGATCTGTTAACATTGCCATAGGTTATTCCATGAAGTGGTAGCCGCTGAAGGAAAGTCTGATGTCTTAAATCCCATGTCTTAGACCATTCAGGTTGCTAAAACAAAGTAACACAGACAGGGTGGCTTATAAACAGCAGACATTTATTGCTCTCAGTTCTGGAGGCTGGAAGTCCCAGATCAGGGCCCCAGCATGGCGGGTATCTGGTTCTTCTTGTCCTGTTGTATACTGCTGACCTCATGACCTAACACCTCCCAAAGGCCCACCTGCTAATACCATCACGTTGGGGGTTGGGATTTCACCATATGAATTGAGGGGAGGAGGGTAAACATTCCATCTGTAGTACTCCCTATACTACATTTTCTGTTTACTGTCACCTGTAGAAATCCAGTGATTCTCTTTTCTACATGTTGTGATTTTTAATGCAGTAAAAGACAGGGTAAGGCTAGCCTGGAGACAAAAAATCAGGAATAAAAGAAACAGAAGACAGGATGAGAATAGGGATAGAGTACAGACGTGGAAAGTGAAGAAAAGAAAAAGTAAATAAACATTGAGACATAAAAAAAGAGAAAAGTAGGTCAGTTTTTGAAATATTAACTTAAAGCTCCTTTTGCTCCTAGTTTACTCGTGGAAGTCAGTGATTTCTTACCCCACATAGACTCAATCCTACAAACAGAAGGCTAAAGAAATGCACAGGTGTTGTAAACTTACTAAAACTCTTCATCAGAACTTTGAAGCTATGCACTATTTCTAGCTAAATACTTTCTGTTTGTTAAATATTGTTTGTTTACTCGTGTGTGAAGGTAAATTGTATTTAATACAGAACTTCCTGTGGTGTGATATTAAAGATGACAGTGAAAACCCACAAGTCAAGAAATGCAAACTGGTGAGGCTTAGAGCTGTACTTCCTTTCCCATGATGTGGATATTGCCTAGTAGTACACAGACATATTTCACAGCCTAACTAGTTATCCATCATTTATTTGATGTGTAAGGATAAGGCCTACTTCTCAAATTTAGCATGTTGCCATAGGAATTTTAATTTCTTTCTTTCTTGAAAGAGGAAAAAAATTTAATGAACAGTATTAAATTCAGCAAGGTGCTGTGGCTCACACCTGTAGTCCCAGCTACTCAGGAGGCTGAGGCAGGAGGATTGCTTGAGCCCAGGAGTTCAAGGTTACAGTGAGCTATGATTGTGCCACCGTGCTCCAGCCTGGGTGGTGACAAAGTGAGACCCTATCTCTAAAGTGAAAAAAAAAAAGGAAAGAAAGAAAAGGGCAGTATTAAATTCAATTCCTAATAGCTCTTTTTGATATTGATAACCATATAGTAAAACTGTAATGGAAATAAATACATACATAATTACAGTGCAACCAAAAGCCCATTGGAAACAAGGCACATGGCTATTCATTTTAGAGACTTTTGCTTCAGAATTTTGCAGAAAAACAATGCTTCTTAAAAGCGGTGCTACTGGGCACAGCGGCTCACACCTGTAATCCCAGCATTTTGGGAGGCTGAGGTGGGAGAATCTCTTGAGCCCAGGAGTTCAAAACCAGCCTGGGCAACATAGCGAGACCTCATCTTTACAAATAATTAAAATTATCCAGACATGGTGTCACACGCCTGTAGTCCCAGCTGCTCAGGTAGTTAAGGTGGGAGGATGGCTTGAGCCCGGGCAGTCGTGGCTGCAATGAGCTGAGATCATGCCACTGTGCTCCAGCCTGGGTGGCAGAGCGAGACCCCATCTCAAAAACAAACAAACAACAACAACAACAAAAAACCCAATGCTTATTAATGTATTAAAGTTTAACTGGCACTAAATTATTCCTTTGTAAAACAGTTTGTCTTTGTTTTGTTGTTGTTTTTGTTTTGGAGACACAGTCTCGCTCTGTCACCCACGCTGGAGTGCAGTGGCGCGATCTCAGCTCACTGCAACCTCCACCTCTCAGGTTCAAGCAATTCTTGTGCCTCAGCCTCCCGAATAGCTGGAACTACAGGCATGCGCCACCGTGCCCAGCTAATTTTTTGTATTTTAGTAGAGATGGGGTTTCACCATGTTGCCCAGTCTGGTCTTGAACTCCTGAGCTCAGGCAAACCGCCTGCCTTGGCCTCCCAAAGTGCTAGGATTACAGGAATGAGTGGCCATGCCTGCCTAGCTTGTCTTTGAAATGGAAAAGATACTTTTGCTCAGTCCTGTATTTTCAATATGCCTAGATGGACTTGACTTAATCTTACCAAGGGGAAAAAAAAATCTTCAGGGTGATACCAAGATAGAAAATTTCAAACGAAGGATTTTTCAGCAAGTTTTGAGTGAATGAAACCTGATTAGTAGACTCCCCATTGCAGATTGTTACAGTCAAGCTACGGCGCTCATCAAAGCAACTGTACTCGCACACATGAATTCTGTTAATACGGTCATGTTTCCATTTAACTGAGAATGTACTTCAGTTACTGAAGTTACTGTTTGAGGTGTGTGAAATTGTATTCTCCCCAGTAGTCCCTGCGAAACGAGAGACCTGGGTCATCTACAGAGGAATACAATAACTAACAACCCCTGCTATAAGCTTCTTCATAGCTTCTAAAGATTGGTGGAGAAACCAACCCATTTCCTGCTTCCTTACCCCAAGTAAGAATTTAAGGAAGTAATGCAGGCTAACAATACAAAATGACTTGCCTGTGAAAGTATTGTGATCAGAGTTTGACTTCAGCTTTGAAGGCCAAGAAACAGAAGATGTGAGTCACTGCCAAATATGCATATTGGTTTATTTTGTGTGTGTGTTTTGTTTACAGTTTTGTAGTTTTGTTTTTGTGATGCAGAGCCTTCTGCTCCTGACATTGGCATTTTTCACCTCATATCTCCAATGCGTTTCACTGCCACCATGCTCCCACCAACACCACCCCCATGGCGACAGGACAAGAACTTTGTCTGTCTTTTTCAGTGCTAGGGCAGTGCAGAAGGGAAATGTAGGGTCAGAGCCTCTACACAGTCCCCACTGGGGCACTGCCTAGTGGAGCTCTGAGAAGAGGGCCACCGTCCTCCAGACCCCAGAGCAGTAGATCCACCGCTGGTTTGCACCGTGCACGGGGAAAAGCTGTAGGCACTCAGTGTCAGCCCATGCAAGCAGCTGAGAGGGGGCTGTGCCCTGCAGAGCCGCAGGGGCAGAGCTGCCCGTGGCCCTGAGAGCCCACCTCTTGCATTAGCGTAACCTGGATGTGAGACATGGAGTTAAAGATCATTTTGGAACTTTAGGTTTAATGACTACCCTATTGGATTTCAGACTTGCCTGGGGCCTGTAGCCTCTTCGTTTTGGCCAGTTTCTCCCATTTGGAATAGGTGTATTTACCCAATGCCTGTACCCTCATTGTATCTAGGAAGTAACTAACTTGCTTTTGATTTTACAGGCTCATAGGCGGAAGGGACTTGCCTCGCCTCATATCAGACTTTGGACTTGGACTTTTGGGTTAATGCTGGAATGAGCTAAGACTTTGGGAGACTGTTGGGAAGGCATGATTGTGTTTTGAAATGTGAGGACATGAGATTTGGGAGGGGCCAGGGGCAAAATGATATGGTTTGGCTGTGTCCCCACCCAAATCTCATCTTAAATTGTAGTCCCATAACCCCCACGTGTCATGGGAAGCACCCAGTGGGAGGTAATTGAATCATGGCGGTTGTTACCCACCATGCTGTTCTCATGATAGTGAGTGGCTTCTCTTGAGATTTGATGGATTTATAAGGGTCTTTTCTGCCTTTGCCTGGCACTTCTGTCTCCTGCCACCATGATTGCAAGTTTCCTGAGGCCTCCCCAGCCATGCAGAAGTGTGAGTCAATTAAACCTCTTTAATAATTACCCAGTCTCAGGTATTTCTTCATAGCAGCGTGAGAACGGGCTGACGCACTGTGTCTTTCTATTTAAGGTGGATTTCTTGTAGAGAACATATATCAAGTCAGTAACTGTCTTCTGATTGCAGTGTTTAGAATATTTGCACCTGATGTAATTATTGACGTAGTAAAGTTAAACCTATCATCTTTATATTTATTTATTTCATCTACTTTTTTCCTCTGTTTTTGTTTTCTTTTAAAGTAATTTTTTTTGTTATTTTATTTCCACTAGTGGCTTAAAGCTCAACTCCCCACCCCTTTTAAGTGATTACTCTGGTTTACAGTGTACAGTTTTTAGCTTATCATAGTCAAATTTTGAAAATATACCACTTCAGGTATAGTATCGGAATCTGCCAATAGTATACTTCTATTTCCTTTTCTCAAACTTTATGCTGTCATTGGCATACATTTTATTCCTCCATATATTATAAATCCCATAGTACATTGTTACTGTTTTTGCTTTAAATCAGTTCTTTTTTTTTCTATCGTTTTATTGTGGTAAAACATACACAGCATAAATTTTACCATCTTAAAAATTTTTACACATACAGTTCAATGTTATATTCATAATGTAAACTATCAACACCATCCATCTCTGTAGCTCTTTTCATCTTGCAAAACTGAAATTCCATACCTGTTAAACAATAACTCCCCTTTCTCCCTTGCCCCACTGTTCCATCTGCCTTCTGATTTTACTACTATAAGGATTTCACATAAATGGAATCATGCAGGATTTGTCGTTTTGTGACGGACTTACTTCATTTAGCAAGGTTCATCTGTGTTGTACCTTGTTTAAGGAAATTCTTGTGTCAGAATTTCCTTCCTTTTTAAGGCTACTGTTTTATATACCACATTTTCCTTATTCATTCCTCCCTTGATGAACACTTGGGTTGCTTCCACATTTTAGCTATCATGAATAATGCTGCCATGAACATGGGTGTGTAAATATCTCTTCGAGACCGTGCTTTCCGTTCTTCTGGTATAAATTCAAAAGAGAAATTGCCGGACTATGTGTTAATCCTGTTTTCAATTTTTTGAGGAACCACCATACTGTTTTCCACAGCAGCTGCACCAATTTACATTCCCACCAGCAGTACACAAGGGTTCCAGTTTCTCCATATCCTGGCCAACACTTGCCAGCAGTACACAAGGGTTCCAGTTTCTCCATATCCTGGCCAACACTTGTTATTTTGTACTCTTTGGTGTGTTTTTTAAATAGTAGCCACCCTAGTGGGTGTAAGGTGGCATGACATAGTTTTGATTTGCATTTCCGTAATGATTCATGATGTTGAGCATCTCTTCATGTGCTTATTGGCCATTTGTATTTTTTCTTTGGAGAAATATCTATTCAAGTTCTCAGCCTATTTTTAAACCAGGTTTTCTGTTGTTGTTGTTACTGAGTTTTAGAAGTTCTCTACATATTTAGATAGTTATCCCTAATCAGATATATGATTTGCAAATATTTTCTCCCATTCTGTGGTTACCTTCTTACTGTTACTGTGTTAATAGTGTCTTTTGATGCACAATTTTTTTTATTTTCGTGAAGTCCCATTTGCCTATTTTAATCATTTATATTTTAGAGATTAAGATTATAAAATAATATCTTTCTCATGTGTTTACCATTTTCAAAAATCTTTGTTTTTTATCTGTGTGTGTCTGAGTTTCCATCTGTCATCATATTCCTTCTCTCTAAAGAACTTACTGAGGCTGAGTGCAGTGGCTCATGCCTGTAATCCCAGCACTTTGGGAGGCCAAAGCAGGAGGATTGCTTGAGGCCAAGAGTTCAAGACTAGCCTGGACAACAGTGAAACCCTTCTCTCTACAAAAATTTAAATTTAAAAAATTAGCTGGATACCGTGGTGTGTCCCTGCAGGCCCACCTACTCAGGAGGCCCAGGTGGGAGGATCACTTTAGCTCAGGAGTTCAAAGTTGCAGTGAGCTATGATCACGCCACTGCACTCCAGCCAGGGCCACAGAATGAGACCCTGTCTCAGAAAATTAAAAATAAATTTAAAATAAATTTTAAAAAAGAACTTCCTTTTAAATGTCTTGTAGTACACGTCTGCTGGTAATGAATTCTGTGTTTTATTTGTCTGAAGGAATGTATTTTTATCACCATCTGTTACGGCTGGAATTGTGTCCCGCCTCCTGAAATTCCTTTGTTGAAGTCTTACCCCTCAGGACCTCAAAGTGTGACTATATTTAGAGATAAGACCTTTAAAGAGATAATTAAGTTAAAATGAGGCCATTAGGGTGAACCCTAATCCATTGTAACTGATGTCGTTTTAAGAGACACACCAGGGTACACACACACAGGAAAATACCACGTAAGGGTAAAGCAAGAAGGTGGCCATCTGTAAGCCAAGGAGAGAGAGGCCTCAGAAGAAATGAAACCTGCTAATACTTTGATGTTGGACTTCTGGCTTCCAGAAGTGTGAGAAAATTAACATCTGTTGTTTAAGCCACCCAGACTGGTATTTTGTTATGGCAGCCCTAGAAAACTGTACACCTTGTTTTTGAGATGTTCTCTGGGCACAGATTTCTTGGTTGACAGAGATTTCTTTTTTACTTTTAAGATGTGGTTGCATTTTCTTCTGGCTTGTGTAGTTACTGTTGAGGTCTGCTGTATTCACGTAGCTTTGTTTTGGGGTGAGTGGGGTGGGTTGGTTGATTAATATACCATGTTCTTTTTTTTCCAGAGGCTTTCAAAATATTCTCTTTATCTTTAGTTTTCAACCATTTGATGATAATGTACCTAGTTGTGTTTTTCTGTATATTTATCTTGTTTGGAATTCTCTGAGCTCCTTCTCTGGATCTGTGTTTTGTTGTCTTTCATTAATTTTGGAAAATTCTTGGCCATTATCTCTTCAGATATATCTTCTGCCCACTTCTCTCTTCTCCTTTTGTAACTACCATTACGTGTTTGTTAGATCATTTGATACTGTCCCATATCTCTTGGATTTCTGTTTTGTTTTGTTTTCTATATTTTCTTATTATACTTGAAGTTTTCTGTTATGAGTTTGGATAATTTATATTGATCTATACTTAAGTTCCCTTTGTGTGTGTGTGTGTGTCACAATTTTTTATTAAATGTTAAGTAGTCTAAGTAAAAAGAACAGTGGAAACCAAGGTAAATAAAACTTATGTCTGGAAATACACTTTCCTCTTCTGTCAGGCCATTAGCATTGGGGACTGAATCAAATACCTCACTAAGTGAGCTGGGTTTGGGCTTCTTTCCACTCTAGTTACCTTCATTGTGCCACAGGCCTTGAGGTTTTCAGTGGTGGATTGCTGCTTTCATACGCTTAATGTGAGCTCTGGGGTGCCGATGTTTCTGTTTCATGCGTCTCTCTCAGCTTTCAGCATGTCCTTCGTGCCTGCACCATGGAGGGCCTCTCTCCGTGCTCTTGTCCTTCTCTAAGCATTAGACTGTTCTTGTTACTCAGTGAAGACTCAGGGTCGGGCAGGAGTGGCTTCTTCATTTTCCTGCTCCAGTCTTGGTCTTGGTGCTTCTGTCCCACCCGCAGTGACAGACAGCATCTCCCCCTACTCAGCACAGGTCTAGACTGTCGGCTGATTTCCTATCCCTTCCCCAGTAGCAGCAGACTTCTAGTTTGAATCCGTTCATAATGTGGGGGCCTGCTGGACTCCCTGTCTCCTTCCTGGCAGCAGTTCGCTTTTGCCTAATGTCAGCACAAGAGGTAGGGTAGATTTTGTCCCTTCTCTAGCCTAGGAACAGAGGCCATGAAGGTTGCTGCCCTATCCCAGCAGCACACAGCTTTTCCTGTCACAGCAGGGCCAGGCTCCAGGCACTGAAGTCTCTCTTGCCCTTCTCTGGGTCTCGTGTTCTTAAAGAATGATAGCCTGAGAATCAGAAGGGAAACGAGATGTTCTTTCTGCTAACCCGATCTGGAAAGTCTCTTCCCTGGCACATTTTTTTTTTTCTTCATATCAAAGGAAAGCCCAGGATGCAGGTGGAACTCATGGACCTGTCCTCACTGGAGCCAGTCACGCCTGTGCCCATGCAGGCCAGAGCATGGCTACATTGCTGTCGTGCTCCTACTCTGCCCTCAGTGTTGGCAGGCCCACACCTCTGCACCAGAGAGGGAGTGCTGTCAGTTTCCTGCCCTGCACCCAGTCTTTCCAGCAAAGCCAGCGGGAGCCAGTGGAAGAGCTGGATAGTGGGTGTCTGGGGCTCTGAGGGATTTGAATCTGTCAAGCTGTTTTCTTCCTACCCACTTTATGGCTGCCACCTCTTCCTCCTGTGCTCTACCAGAGTGTGTCCCATCTCTCCTCAGATGGGCTCGTTACCTGTGAATTAGTTCACCTAGTCACCTTGGGACTGCCACTCTGATGAGCTAAAAACAATTGTTTTGATTTTGTGGATTGTCCAGCATATTCTTGTTGGTGTGAGAACAGTGTTCTTTTAGGGATTTCTACATTCTGTGCAGAAATGGAACTCCCTATGAACTTGGATTATTGTCAGTTTGCAAGGTAAAAGAAGAAAATACACAAAGGGCATTATTTTAAGGCTTTCAGCATCTCCTGGTCCTTTGTACATGTTTACACAAAGTTCTCTTTATTCAGCACCCTCAAGCTCTGCCTACTTGAACAGCTGTAGTCTATTAAGTTTATGTGCCAATTTTTTAATACATTTCTGTATAGAATACATATAAAAGAGAGATGATGAAAACAGTCCGTTGCATATGCATTCTTAAGCTTTTCGAGTGCTAACAGATAACTGGTACTTTTAACTTGTGCTTACTTGGATGGGAGAAGTGGACTATTTGAAGAGCCAGAGAGAGAACATGGTAACATCTCATGTCCTTAAAGAATGATAGTATGAGGCCAGGCACGGTGGCTCACGCCTATAATCCTAGCACGTTTTGAGGCCAAGGCGGGCGGATCACTTGAGGCCAGGAGTTCGAGGCCAGCCTGGCCAACATGGCAAAACCCCTCTTTGCAAAAATACAAAAATTAGCCAGGCATGGTGGCACACGCCTGTAATCCCAGCTACTTGGGATGCTGAGGCAGGAGAATCGCTTGAACTCAGGAGGCAGAAGTTGCAGTGAGCTGAGATCACGCCACTGCACTCAGCCCTGGGGGAAAGAGTGAGACTCTGCCCCCCACCACCCCCCCACCAGCACTGGTTGAGGTGTTCCTTCTGCTCAACCGGTTTGAAAAATCTTTTTTGACCAAGTAAAAATAAAACCCCAGGAACATACTCAAGTGAATGGTCCCCACATCTTACACATATTCATTCTCTCTCTCTCTCTCCCTCACACACACGCACGCACACATGTGCGCACAGAGTGGCACAGTAGAAAAATAATGACTCTGGGTTCAAAGTCCAGCTCTGTCACTTTCTGGCTTTGGGATATGGAACATTCTTAATCCTTCTGAGCCCTAGGCTTTTCAACTCTAAAATAGGGATAATACTTGGCCCCCAGGATTGCTTTAGGCCTAATGAGATATTATTACCTAAATAGTTACAAAGAAACACCCTATGGTAGTGTATTAAAGCAAGTGAATGTCAGGCCATATGTTCAATCATGAATCACTTTATCAGAGGTTCTCCCTATAGACTAGTTAAGCTTTCTCAATTCCTTAAGCTTTATTTTTTTTAAGACAGTTGTACACTTGGCACTTGTTCTTGTACAACCCATTATTGTATCATAAAGAATAAAAATAATTCAGATAGATTGGAAAGATGAATAAATCTTATCTTTAAAAAAGAAAAAAACCTAGGCCGACCCCAGTGGCTCACGCCTATAATCCCAGCGCTTTCGGAAGCGGGAGGATTGCTTGAGGCCAAGAGTTCAAGGCCAGCCCAGGCAACATAGTGAGACCCTGTCTCTACAAAAAATAAAAATGAAATAAATTATCCAGGCGTGGTGGCACACACCTGTAGTCCCAGCAACTCAGGAGGCTGAGATGGGAGGATCACTTGAGCCCATGAGTTCAAGACTGTAGTGAGCTGTGATTGCATCACTGCACTCTCGCCTAGGCAACAGAGTGAGACACTGTCTCTTAAAATCAGAGATGAGAATATACATTTTTTTGTCGGAGTTATAAGCTGAAAAACTAAAACTCACTGCTATGAATAGATTCAAGGCAGAGCCTGAGAAGGAATTAGGAAGCAGAGACTTATCACTGTGTTGGAATTCCATAATGGTGCATTTAGGAAATATGACAATTGCTGTCATTTCATTCCTGGTGCTATACAGTCGACTGAACTGGCATCGGTTTACTCCAAGTGAAACGTTGCATTTTTGAAAGTTAGATTATTTAACCCTTAGAACTATTAAGTTTTTTTATCAGACTTCCTGTGGTAAGTCAATGACAGTTACAGGATTGCCAGCTGGCAGAGGACAGTGAACTTCTTTCTAGGTTCTCCCTTGAATCTGTTCATAGCAGTGACTTTTCGTTTTTGCATTTTGTAAGTTGGCCCCCAAATTTTTACTCTTTGGAGTTTTCTTTGGGCATGATGTATTCATTTGGATTGAATTGAATTAGTAGATGGGTACGTGGATGATAGGCAGACAGACGTACACGAGTGCCACTTGTTGTGGTGTCCACTTCAGTGCATGACGGAAGGTAAGGGCGCACGTTTTAGAGTCAGACAGACTTGAATTTGCTTTATTTGCCCTCGACTTCTTATTTGATCTGAATTTTTTCACATCTCTATATCTGTTCCTTCATCTTGCAGTGGACATAATGCTGTTGTGAGAATTATAATGCTTAGAGGTGGTAGTGGTTATTGCTCTTATCATCATCATCATCATTTTCAGCTAGTATTTTCCCAAGAAGCAGCCTGATAGCCCCACATCAACCTTGGAGTTTTCCCTTGTTCTAGAATGTTGAGCATGGAAAATTTGACCTTACATCTTCTCACTTCTGGGCTTTCTTAATGTCAAGCTCCCTGTCATTCTGTGTCCATGTTGTGATCGAAGAAAGCAGTCTTAAACATGCATATTTTAGGAGTCACAAAAAATTATTTGCAGAGGATTCCAGAAGGTTTCCTCTGTGAAAACCTTCTCTTACCATTTTTTACATTTTATATATATATATATATATATATTATATATATATATATATATATATATATTACATTATATATATATATATATAATTTCTATTTTTGTCCCCAGGCTCTTTTCTTTATTGCATGTGATTGTATCAAGTTAACTTTAATGAAATATTTCAAACATTTGGAAGAATATAGAGATTAATATAACATTACCTTTATACCCAGAATTAACAAATATTACTTTGTCCTATCTGCTTCAGATCCTTTTTAATGCTAAATGTAGTATGATATTGTGATATAATAAGAAATATATATTTGGTCTCGGCCCCTAGTTCCTTATACACAGCTCCTAAAACTCTTGGAACCTCCTGAGTGCTGCGTGTTTGTTTTTTTAATGCTAATAGGTGACTGGTGGCTGGGAGCTCTGGATGGAGACTGGTTGCCAAGGGAACCAGCCCTGTGATAGATGGTTGGGACTCTCCAGCCCACACCCCAGCCTCTAGAGAGAGGAGGGGAGCTGCAGGTTGAGTTGATTGCCCATGGCCAATGATGTAATTAATCATGTCTACTTAATGAATCTTCCATAAACACTCTAAAGGATAGCGTCCAAATAGGTTCCAGATAGCCAGCCACACACACGGAGGTGCTGGAGGGTGGTGCCCAGAGAGATCATGGAAGCTCCACACCCCTCTCTGCATGCCTTGCCCTATGCCTCTCTTCATCTGCCTGTTCATTTGTATTATCCTTTGAAATATCCTTTGTAGTAAATGGGTAAACATAAGTAAAGTGTTTCCCCAAGTCTCGTAAGCCATTCGATCAAGTTAACCTAATCCGAGGAAGGGATCTTGGGAACTCCGGTTTATAGCTGGTCAGTCAGAAGCACAGGTCACAACCTGTGATTGGCATCTGAAGCTGGAGGGTGGATATTGTGGGACTGAGCCCTTAGTCTGTGGAGTCTGACACTGTCTCCAGGTAACTAGTATCAGAATTAAATTCTAGGACACCCAGTTGGTGTCTGCCGGAGAATCTGGGTCAGAAGAGTTGTGCCGATTCTGTGAGATTAGGAAAAACACTTTGTTTTTTCCTGCCTCTAGTAATAATTAAAGTCTTCCTTATATCTCTTCTCAGCTGTATTTTTCTTTTTTCAACTACAGTGGCAGCCACTGTCCTAAATCAGTGTGCATTTTTACAGTCCGTATTTTTATCTTTTTAATACATATACGTTTCCATAAACAAGGTACAATATTGTTGAGTGTGATATAAATTTGAAATATGTGCTCTCATACCACTTAGGCTGTCAGTTCATTATTACTTACTGAACTCAGGCCCTCTAGTCATTTGATGATAGAAGAAAACATATTCTTGAAATTTTTCAGAGAGGGTGATTCTTAGACCATTTTTTTAATGGTCTAAGCCCTAAAGAAGCCTTCTTTAAAGAAAATAGATTGAGGTAATGTCAAGGTGTAACACTATTACGGTACGAAGTGTCTTGACTTAGCACTAAGATAAAGGTTTTATTAAATTCAGGAGTTTTTTAAATTGATACACAATAGAAATACGTATTTTTGGAGTATGGATAATTTGATACATTCATATGCTGTGTAAAGATAAATCAGAATAATTGGGATATCTATCACCTTAAATACTTTCCTTTCTTAAAGCTAGGAACCTTGAAATTCTCTTCTAATCATAAAATGTACAACAGATTAACATTAACTGTAATCACCCTATTGATCCATGGAACACTAGGTCTTACTTCTGTCTAAGTATATTTTTACCCATTAATCAGCCTCTCTTCAGCATGCCCCAACCCCCTTCCTGGCCTCTCAAGTTCAGTTTTAGATTTAAGCATCTTCTCTGTTTACTTTAGGATGCTCCCGTATTTGACCACTGTTAGTTAGCTTTCAGAATCACCGATCACTGAAATTCCAGGTCCAGGGGTTCTGCACTGCGCTTAGAACTTCTCCTCATGTATAAGATGTGCTGGTTGCACCGCCAAGCCCTATTGCCATCTTTTGGACAGGAAGCCTTGTTAGTGCCTCCATGAATCCAGCACTGACGTCAGCTAACATAGAACTGACATCTACTCAGGGAGTTGCATTAGTGGCTCTTAAGAAACTCCATGAAAATTGTGAGAAAACTTCAATGAGAACATTTTTGACAAATCGCCTTTCCCTTATATATAAATGTGAACCGTTTTTCATTTTCAAAATTTCAAGCTTTTTCATAGAACTCAAGGATTTGAGTCCTGCTTCCTTTGAGAGGGGTCACAGTGAGTTTTACATAAACATTGTGTATGATTTTAAAAGGCAGTACTGAACAGGTGCTACACATTAATTCCTTAGTTTCGAAAGATGCGACGGAATGGGAAAGTTCAATATCCACAGGTGCAGCTATTGGAAAGACCACACTCGTGTGTGATCTTTCTCATAGCTGCAAGTGACTGTGTTCAGCTTTCCAATGAGGTGAGGAAACATTTATGGGCCTCCTATGGCTGTCTTATTCATTCACCACTGTGCTGTGTAACACAATTTCCCTGCAACAATAAACTTCAACTTTTCCATTTGTCACCAGTGCAACGGCTCATGTAGTTATCAAGTGAACGTGGTGACCAATTTGCAGTCAGAGTATCCTAATTTGAAGAAATTTTATGTATCGTGATTTTACACCAACTGGCCAAAGTCAGATAGTCTGATTAAATAGATTTGGTTTTGGCTACCTATATGTAGTTAATTCTACACACTTTAAATATTTTGGTTTGCAGGTATTTTTTGAAGGCTTCAGTATTTGGTTTCTATTTCTTTGGATTTCCTGTCTGTAGATTCTACCAAGCATATGTTGTTGAAATAATGAATTCAGGGCCACTTTACCCCTAGCTGCAATCTTGTCAAGTCCCAGCAGCTAAGTAAACTTGGGTCAGGTCAGATTTGAGACACCTTATGACCAAGAAGATATTATTTCTAAATATCTTGTATACATGAAAGAACAGCCATTATTTTATCTCTTCAAGGTAATTTTCTTATCTAGTTCATGTTATGTTTTTTACTTCTTTTGAAGGATATAAAATTGGAAGTTACATTTATAGTATTGTTGTAATGTAAGGCCAAGGGAGAGCACACATCAGAAGACGGAATAAGCAAGCAGAAGCTCGGGTCCGAGTCTCACGGTTCTCCAGATGCAGTGAGCGGTTCTGGAGCTGTGCTTCTCGAAGAGGGTGGCAGCTCTCAGAGAGGGTGGGGCCATCAGAATCACCAGAAGAGCTTTGTTCCCTTGCATTCCCATCCCCGTGATTCTAATAATCTAGAGAAAATGAAGAGAGAAAAAATAAGGTGAAGCCGGGAGTGAGCTCACAGGCACCGTCAGAGATTTAATTATCGTCATGTGCTACATAACAGTATTTCAGTTGATGACGGCCCCCATGTTCCACAGTGCTCCCATAAGATGATAGGACCATATTTTACTGTACCTTGTCTATGTTTAGATATGTTTGGATCCAGAAATACCACTGTGTTCCAGTTGCCTACAGTATGCAGTACAGTCACATGCTGTACAGGTTTGTAGCCTAGGAGCAATAGTCTGTACCATACACCCTTGGTGTGTAGCAGCTATACCACCTAGATCTGTGTAAGTCAGTCTATGATGTTCCCACAACAAGATCTCCTGACGATGCATTTCTCAGAATGTATCCCCACCATTAAGTGACATGTCTGTAGTATGCAATTTATAGTACCCCACAATATTAAAACAAAAACAGAAAAAGAAATTTCTCCCTCATGGGTCCTCATAAAGAATCTGATCATAAGCAACATCTTCAGCATCCTTCCATATGTACAGCCATGAGGTTCAGAAGACTTCTTTTCTTAAGAAACATCTCAGCAATGTAATAAGGCCAAAGTTCATCTCATAAAAACCGTTTTCTAGGAGACCCTAAATATTGCTACCCAAGTACTCAGATATCTAATATGTTATTTAATATGGGGAATAAATTTTCAAGTCTTTGGAAAGATTTAGGCAATGCTCTCGAAATACTAGTTGTCTCAACCAAATTTTTTTATACATTAAGCAGCAATATGTTTAGGATCTAGTCTTTGACAGATACCAGAATGTAGCTATTCAGTGTTCAAGTATAGAGTCATACACTTTAAAAGTTAATTGAAAAAGGAAAAAAAAAATTAGCCAAGTATGGTGGTGCATGCCTGTGGTCCCAGCTACTTGGGGGGCTGAAGTGGGAGGGTCACTTGAGCCCAGCAGGTTGAAGCTGCAGTGAGCCAAGATAGCACCACTGCCCTCCAGCCTGAGCCACAGAGTGAGACCCTGTCTCAAAAAAAAAGAAAGAAAGAAGAAGAAAAAAATGTTAGTCAATCTGCCCCTTCCCCTTAATTGTGGCTGAGGAATCAGCTGGCATGGTCAGTGAGGCTGGTGCCAAGTGTTCAAGTGATACAGCCAAAATGACTGGCAGGACAAAAGCACTGGGTTTGACCAGCATGGTTGGCATATTTGGTAGTGGAGCTGGTCCTCAGGATCATGCCCTGGGCATTTGGCAGGACCATGGATTCTGCTAGCATAGCTGGTGTGTTCGTCATGCTGGGACCAAGAAGCCAACTCACATAGCCAATATTTTTGGGAGGCAAGGGCTGCGGATTCAGCTAGCATGAGTGGAAATAGCAGGCCAGGGCCAAGAAGGTGGCCTACATGGTTGAGAGACCAGTTACATACCAGGAGATCAAGCAAATGAATAAATATATTGGGGCTAATATATTGAGGATAGTGTTTGTCATTATAGGAGATAAAAGTACCAGATAAAGAAACAGTAAAGACAAACTCCATCGTATTGGATTGTTTTTAGAGGTATTGATAGGAATTCATGGTTTTTAATGGATAGATTTAGATTTCTCTGTATGTGTGTGTTTATATATGTGTATATGTGTATACATACATACGCATGTATGTATTTTCTTTCTTCTTTTTTTTTTTTTTTTTTTTTTTGAGATGGAGTTTCACTCTTGTTGCCCAGGCTGAATTGCAGTGGCACGATCTTGGCTCACCACAGCCTCCATCTCCCAGGTTCAAGTGATTCTCCTGCCTCAGCCTCCCGAGTAACTGAATCGGATTACAGGCATGTGCCACCACGCCCAGCGAATTTTGTATTTTTAGTAGAGACAGGGTTCCTCCATGTTGGTCAGGCTGGTCTTCAGCCCCTGACCTCAGGTGATCCACCCATCTTGGCCTCCCAAAGCATGTATGTATTTGCTAACCTTATCTGCTGAAGGGACCTAGAAGCAGTGATACCCAGTAACAGAGAGCTCAGTTAGTACTCAAATGTTGGTTTCTAGATGGCTTTTCCCACCAGAAGGAACCAGAGCTCTTTGGGGAAATGAGTGAGTCTAAGGCTGTGTGTGGGAAAGCACATGATAATCCTAGAACAGTTTTATACCAGAAAGTAAGGAAGCATTTGAAGAGTGGTGGGGATATGTCAAAACAACATGGGGAAGATCTTGAGGAATTTGAGCATCAAAATAAGTAGTGATAGTAACAGATTATAACAACTAATATAGAGAGAGTATTGCCTAAATCTTCCCAAAGACTTGAAAATGTATTTCCTATATTAAATAATGCATTAGATTTCTGAGCACTTGGGCAGCAATATTTAGTTTAAGGTCTCCTAGAAAATGGTTTCTATGAAATGAACTTTGACATTATGATACTGCTGAGATTTTTTTAAAAAAGAAATCCCTGAACCTCATGGCTATATATATGAAAGGATGCTGAAGATGTTGCTTACAATTAGATTTTTCATGAGGACCCAGGGGGAGAAATTTCTTTCAGATCTCTGGACTAGAAATAATCAATATTCTATTGAATAAAATAGAAATCTTTGAGTCTGTGATGGTATAAAGAAATGAATGAATGAATGAATGAATGAACAAGTAAATGGGGGAGAAAGGAAAACTCTACCCTGTAGCTGAATGCCAGCATAATGTAGACAGAATTATGGAATTAGAGAATCTGCATTTGGCACCATTATAGTAGTAACTGATTTGGGCAAGTATCATCAATGAATGTGAAAACACCGGGTGAAGGTTTATTAAGAACAGACTATTTGCATAGACTGAAAGTATCTCTACAAACACACAAAAATGTATTTCAGTTAATTAGCACAAAATATTTATAGTTAACTTATATTGGAAAAATCTGACACATACCATCTAAACCAAGTGATTAAGGTTAGCGTCTCCAATAGTGGGACACATCAGTATGTGCGTCTTCATCATATGCACAGAGAAGAACACAGGTGGGACTCTTGCCAAACAGTCATCACCTGAATTTACACCAGGAAACATACATAGAGTGATATAGATAGAGACACAGATAAGGATACAGATAGAGACAGATGTGTATACACATGTGTATTTATCAAGATAGAGAATTAATTAATGAACGATATGACAAATGTAAAATGTTAGCAGTTAAGGAATCCAGGTGAAATCTATACCAGAATAGACTTAAAGATTTCTGTTTTATTCAGTGAGTTACGTTATAATCATTTACTTCAATGCTCAAATTCTCCAAGATGTTTCCCACATCCTTCTAATATATGCCCACTAGTCTTGGAAAACTTCCTTACTTTCTGGTATAAGACGTTCTTTTGAAACTATTTTAAAATAAAAAGTTTTTAAAAACTTAGTAAACTAGGGTTAAGATTTTAATCCTCTTGTGAAAATTGAGAGGCACAGGAGTATTGAAAATACAAGTATTAGCCTAAATAGACAACCCCAAGGTAATACCCACAGGCAGCGGCAAAATGGTGCCGTGACAGGTGGAGCTTTGTGTGGACTGAGTCGGTGTTACCCCATGACCAGTGCTGCCAGTTACACCAAACTCCACCCATCACTGCACCATTACAAGAGGTAAATATGTTTGAACGCAACATCCATTTCTTTACCATTGCAGTGTTTAATTGTAAACATTAGAAGAAGGCAGGTTTTAGTTTAACAGAAAGTGAAACTTCCTAGATCTCTCCACAAAAAAATGGGCAGCCATATTTGAAATAAGTTCTTCTGACTGGAGAGAAACTACTCAGTGGGGTTATAAAAAGGATTCAGAATTGCAAGATGATTTGAGTCAGCTTGTTTCTAAGGTGGTGGTGTTTTTTTTTTTTTCTAACCCTGATTATCTATTATCTAGTATAACAGGGATGTATAATAGCCCCCTCCTCCCAATTTTAGGACAGTATTTGAATGTGACATCCTAACTCGAACTCCATAAAAAATAAATTAGGTAAAATACTTGAAAAGGGGAAGATAGGAGGAATGAAAAATGAACAATTGTTTTGAAAAGGCAGTTTTCATGGATAAAGACTTGCCTAAACGATGAGGAGGCCCTTTTTGTTTTCATTTTTCAAGTTCCACTTAGGATAGACCAAGATAATATACTAAATTACAAAAGGAAATATTTTAGTTAAACATAGGGAACAGCTGTCTGACTATAAAACTAAGCAACATGGAAAAAATTCAAAAGAATGTTGTAGAATTTCCTTTTGGAGAGTTTTAAAACTAAGGTTGAATCTCCATCACTTAGTGCCCCCTACCCAACCTCACCATGCTTGTCAATATTGTACCCATTTGATACAGATCATCTCATACAATTAGCCATATGGAATATATATGAGTATGAGACATGTATGACCTGTATGTTGAATGATTGAATATTTTTGAAAGTGCAGCTTTCGTTTTTAAAACCTTTGTCGCCCAGGAATTTTAGATAAAGCCAATGTTTTTGGTTCTAAAATTGAGCCTTTGAGCCGGGTACAGTGGCTCACACCTGTAATCCCAGCACTTTGGGAGGCTGAGGCAGGCAGATCACCTGAGGTCAGGATTTCGAGACCAGCCTGGCCAACGTGGGAAAATCTTGTCTCTACTAAAAATACAAAAATTAACCTGGTGTGATGGTGGGCACCTGTAATCTCAGCTACTTGGGAGGCTGAGGCAGGAGAATTGCTTGAACCCGGGAGGCAGAGGTTGCATGAGCTGAGATTGCGCCATTGCACTCCAGCCTGGAAGACAAGAGCAAAACTCCGTCTCAAAAAATAATAATAACAATAAAATAACATTGAGCCTTTGTAGCAATGGGTGGTTGTTTTAAGCCTTAATAAAGAAATGTGTTTTAACTCCAGATATTAACCAAAAGGCACCTAACATATATTGCTAAAACTGCCCCCAATTCAGCAGGCATAGAGACATAAAACACTAAACTTAAGACAACAGAATGGTAAATTGGACTTTATCAAACTTTAAACTTCTATTCATCAACACTGGGAAAAAATACTCACTAAATACATACATACACACACAAAAACACATATACACACGACAAAGTACTTGTATTGAGAAGATATTTTAAAAGTCAGTAACAAAAGATATTTAACAGATATTTAATATCTATTAGATACTTAAAACAACATAAGTTTTTAAATGGGCAGAAGACTTGAACAGACTCTCCAAATATACAACGTAAGCACATGAATAATATTTATGCAAATGGAAGCCACAAAGAGCTACAATATCACTAAAATAGCTAAAATTAACAAAACTGACAGTACCAAATGTTGGTGAAGATGTGGAGCAACTGGAACTCTGATACATTGTGATGAGAGGGTAAAATGGCATAATATTTTAGAAAACTGATAAGCAGTTTCTTATAGATGTACATCTATCCTGAAACCCAGGAATCCTATTCTTACTCAAAAGAAAGCATATGTCCACAAAAAGACTTGTACAGGAGTGTTCATAGCAGCTTTATTGGAAAAAGTCCAAAAGTGGAAACAACCCAAATGTCCATTAACAGGAGAACAGGTATTTTTAAATGATCATATATCATGTAATGGAATACTGCTCAGCCATAGAAAAGAATGAACTACTAATACAAACAACTGAATCTTCAGAAACACTGTGTTAAGCAAAAGAAGCCAGACACACACAAAAAATTATGTACTAAATGTATTATTCCATTTATATGACATTCAGGAACAGAATAAATTATGGTGGTAAAAATTAGAACAGTGATTACTTATAGGAATTGACTGAAAGAGGATAAAACAGAACCTTCTGGGGTAATGAAAATGTCCTATATTTTGACTGGGGAGATGGCCATGTGGGTAGATAAATTCATCAAAATCCATTAAATTGTACACCTAAAGATCTGTACATTTTGTTATATGGCAATGTTTTAAAAAAGTACTCCACCTCCAATCTCCTTTTGAACTGTTTGAAGTAGTACAACTGATAGGCAGATTCTGCTAAAAAGCTAAAAATAGAATTTTTCCCTAGAGTACAAATTTCTTTTTTTTTTCCACCGTAAATGCCAGCCTCCCATCAGAGGCTGAACCACAGTGGAATGAACTTTCATCAGCCAGCCCACTCTGTGGGTCATTGAGCTTTGGATTCCGGGTCCCCTTCCCAGCACTTAATCCCATTTTTAATTTGCAGGAAGTGTTGTTCCAAAACTTGGCTCAGACCTATCCTGTCCTTGGATTCCTTTCTCCATTTGTTTTCTTGGTTTTGCGCACTCACTCTTTAACTTGCACCCCTCTTTTTCCAAGGTGGTGGATTAGGGGGTGTTAATGCTGGGGCAGTGTTAGGCACAGAACCTAGAAGTCATCTCCCTCACTCAGGGACCGCATCAGTCATCAGTCTCAGACATGACAGTTCATTCTTCCCTCCTGAACGCGCCTGCACAGATGCGTGTATCACTCAAGTAGCCAAGTGGATGTAGCTGTTGGGGGGCAGGGCCTGAGGGGCAGCAGGGAGAGAAAAGAAGAAAGAAAGAAAAAAGAATGGTTCTTTGTGGGGCAGCAAACTTTCTTCTGGTTCCCAGCCTGAATGTTTCTGATCTGGTTTTCTTCTTTTTGTGATGTTTGAACTTGTTTCCTCAGCTCAGATGCTGAACTCTTATCCAAAAAACCTAAGGGCAGCATAGTGTGAGAGACTGTGGGAGGCAAGTCCAGCAAGCCAGCAAAAAGAATTGCAGAACTGTGAAGATAAATGTGTGTCCGTATCAGGACTGGGCTGGAGAACGGGAAGAGAGGGGTTAGGGGGCTGAGACTGTGTGTGTGTGTGTCTGTGTCTTGACAAACTGATGAGAAACACTAACTGATGAGAAACACTGTGTGTGTGTGTCTGTGTGTGTCTGTGTGTCTGTGTCTTGACAAACTGATGAGAAACACTGTGTGTGTGTGTGTGTGTGTGTGTTGTGTTAGGGGGCTGAGACTGTGGGGGGGGGGTTGGGCTGAGACTGTGTGTGTGTTGTGTGTGTGTGTGTGTGTGTGTGTGTGTGTCTTGACAATCTGATGAGAAACACTAACTGATGAGAAACACTGTAGAGTAGTTTTCTCCTCTCCGCTCTCACATAGTCTGGCACTTTCTTCTTCCTGTGACAGCTGCCATTAACTTTTTAATGCGAAGACAAGGGTATCTTGCCAATTGGATGTTGAAATCTCTGGCCAGGAAAAGCTTGCTTTTAAAAAAAAAAAAAGGAGGCGGGGAATATGGGGAAGGTTGGGCAGACATACCAAAGGTCCAGGGGAAGACAGGGTACTAAGTTGGACCTTACGATGCAAAATGGCTGCCTTGCTTCTGATAAAATCCCCTCAAATGAAGTTGGGAAAAGAAAGAGGAAATGGGGATGTGAGTATAAGGGAGATAAGGAACTCTTTTACATAGTTGAAATTACACAGATATTAAGTATTATTTGCAATTCACTCCCGATGGATATGAGAACTGTTCATGGAGTTTTGGTGTGTATGTGGGACCTTGTGCTAAATGTAGAATAATCTTGTTTGTGCAGAAAGAGAAAGAAAGAGAAAATATTAGGAGACCTCTGTAGACCAAAACATTATGATACAAAAGATTGTTCCAGTCATTTCCTTCCATAGCTTATATCAGAGAAGGGGAGTTCTGCATGGCTCGCCTATCGGGTCTTCCCCTCCACCTCTCAACTAGGGCAGCTCTTGATCCTCATTACTGGTACCTACCCCAGACTCACCAGGTCTAAATAAAACTGAACATAAAAACATCCTATTGTGAATTCAGTTCTCACGTACCTTCAGCTTTGCAGCAAAGAATGCTAAAGCCTTTTTTTTTTTTTTTTCTGAGATGGAGTCATGCTCTGTTGCCCAGGCTGGAGTTCAGTAGAGCAATCTCAGCTCACTGCAAACTCCACCTCCCGAGTTCAAGCGATTCTTCTGCCTCAGCCTCCCGAGTAGCTGGGACTACAGGTGTGCACCACGACGCCCAGCTAATTTTTGTATTTTTAGGAAGAGACAGGGTTTCACCGTGTTAGCCAGGTTGTTCCCGATCTCTTGACCTCGTGATCTGCCCACCTCAGCCTCCCAAAGTGCTGGGATTACAGGCGTGAGCCACCGTGCATGGCCACAAAAGCCTTTTTTAATCTAGTTTTTGTTAGCTTGGCCTCACACTGGACTCTTTGGAGTCCTAAAATATGAATATGGAATATTTTATAAAACACACAGTATGGAGATCTTAGTGTTTTTTAGCTGCCCTAATTGCTTGTTTCCTTTGTGTTGAACGTATGCCCTGGGAGAAGAAAGTTCTCCCCCCCACACACTGAGTGGCTGAGCTCCTGCAGCAACAATTAGTTACCATCCTGGAACTTTAATGAGTCTCGACAATGACTGTGATCCAGGACATTGAATGCAGGTGGGTCGTCGCCTGTGTCATCTTCCAGAGGTGATGCTCCCCCAGCTAAGCAGAGAAGAAAATGAGTCCTTGTGAATGCCAAAGAGACACGGATGTGACCTGCACAGACGCTGCAAACCTAAAGCCAGTGGGACTAGAAACTTTGGAAATGACAGTTGTCTGGTCCAGTCAGAGCATCTGAAATAAATTGCCCACAGTTTTCTTTCTTCCAAACTTTTAAATTGTTTACAAAAGGTTTGGTGGTACCAATCTTACTGAGACGGCCTAGAAATACAAGTAACTGAAATTTCTTACAGTGTCTACACTGGTGCATGCCAGAGGCACTCAGCACACCTGAAGGATGTGAGGCTTCTGTAGGAACAGTAGCTATGTACAACAGTAATCTCTAGACAACCAACGTCAATTTAAACAAAAAGGTGTGAGGCCACACACCCTTCTTCCAGTGGGGCATAACTGCCCAGGTGTAAAATCAGACAGGAACCCTGAAATACGAACCATCTCCAGTTTACAGACAGACATTGCTGCCATTCTCCACTTGACTCCCCTGTGCCCATGCCTGAAAGCCCCGCTTCCCCTAGAGACTTGGCGGCAGTGTGGCCACAGCCTGTCTCCCCGCAGTACCACCTGGTCCCAAAAGTCCCAGCCCTCCACGGCAGCACTAGTGAGGCCTCCTTGCTGTTGTTGCTGTTACTCCCTCAGCCTTCTGGAGAATCTCCTGCATGCCCTGTGAGAATGTCCTGATGCTGGGGCCACTGCCACAGTCGTGGGTTTTCTCCCAGACCCCCTTCTGGTGCCAAGTAGGAAAGATGGGACCAGGCTAATTCTCTTGCCACTGAGACAAGTGAAGACATATCCTGATGTCTGGAGTTGGAACTCAGAAGGCGCCTTCCAGCGTATAAACTGTTACGAAATAGTGGTTAGGTCCTATGGCACTGCACACCAACAACGCTGAATTAGCTTGCTTGGGCCACCATAACAAAATACCACAGACCGCGTGGCGTAAGCAATGTAAATTTATTTTCTTACAGCTCTGGAGGCTGGAAGTCTGAGATCAAGGGGTTGGCAGGGTTGGTTTCTCCTGAGGCCTCCTCTCCTTGGTGTACACGTGGCTGCCCACTCGCTGTGTCCTCACATGGTCTGTCCTCTCTTCCTGTGCACCCCAGTGTCTTTCTGTATGTCCAGATTTCCTCCTGTTACAAAGATACCGGTCATATTGGGTTAGGAACCACCCTACCTGCCTCATTTTAACTTAATCGCCTCTTTAAAGGCCCTGTCTCCAAATGCAATCACATCATTCTGAGGTTCTGGTGATTTAGGCTTCCCCCTATGAATTTGGTGGGGACACAGCACAGCCCATCACAAACATTATGAGTAAAATAGGCAACAACTTCCAAACCTAACTACTACTTGGGTAATTGTTAAGGGTTTCAGAATAACTGACTGTCAAACAAGCTCTGGAAACTGCATTCCAAATAAACTGTGGGGCTCTGCCTGTTAAAAGGTAGGGAGTCCTGGCGAATCTGTTATGTCCACTAATTACTGAATACTCCCTAGGGGCCATTCAGAGTCTGCTGGTTACTTCAATAAAGAATGCTGTAAGAAAAGCACTGAGTCTCTGGCCCTTTCTAAAAGAGTTGTGTAAGAGACATAAAGCCATAAAATATGAAGGAGATGCTTGTTTAGCAAGTGAATGAAATCAGGAATTTTCCGGAGATAAGATTGTGGTATTCTTCTACACTGTATAAATGCTATCTTCCTGCTTTGTTTACCTCTTTTTATACAAAAGACCACCTAGGCACAAAAGGAAGTGCCCCTACCTAGCATAGGCTGAACGAGTGAAAGAGAACCTTTAATTTTAACACTAAAGATAACAGATCTTGCTGTAAAGTGCAATGATGCTTAATAGCCCTAAAGATCAGGTTGTGATTGATGGGATTTCTCGTGGTGTTCTTGTTAAAGATAAATAGTAGTTTTTAATGTTATCAGACTGGAAACATCTTACTCTTTTCTAATGTAAACTCTAAACCAAACTTCAGACCCTAACATCTTAATGCCAACTTAACAGAAAAGTGTGATGGGATACGGGATAAGGCTCCGACCTGCGTGCCTGAAATTTCAGTGGTTCGATTTGTTCCTTTGAATGAGGCATCTCTCTGAGGCACTGCCTTTGTAAGTGCAAGTTTTCTAGGAAGGGCAGTGTGTTGTCAGTTTCTGCTTAGCATGCCCAGTGTACCCAGGATGATACAAACAGGAAGAGACTGGGAAAAGGGGGGTTCAAAAAAGCGAGGGACCCAATGGCCAGATTAAAAACCAGCTTAACCTCTTCATTGTATCCCAGGCCTGATGATTAAGCATCTTTATTCTTAGGATTCTCCAGCTTTAGGCGGCTACCTGATACATCTAGAGCAGCAGTCCCCAATGTTTTCGGCACCGGGGACTGGTGTCACGGAAGGCAGTTTTTCCACAGACGGGAGTGGCAGGGAAGGGATGGTTTCAGGATGATTGAAGCGCATTACATTTATTGTGCACTTTATTTCTGTTATTATTCCATTGTAATATATAATGAAATAATTACACAATTCACCATAATGTAGAATCCGTGGGAGCCCTGAGCTTGTTTTCCAGCAACTAGACTGTCCCATATGGGAGTGATGGGAGACAGTGATAGGTCATCAGGCATTAGATTTTCATAAGGAGCGTGCAACCTAGATCCCTCCCATGCATGGTTCGCAATAGGGTTTGCGCTCATGTGAGAATCTAATGCCTCAGCTGACCTGACAAGAGGCAGAACTCAGGCAGTAATGCATGCACTGGAGAGCGGCTGTAAATACAGATGAAGCTTTGCTTCCTGCTAGCCCTTCACCTCCTGCTGTGTGGCCCATTTCCTAACAGGGCCTGGACCAGTACACGGACCCAGTACTGGGAGTTGGGGACTCCTGATCTAGAGTATATGAGAAATCACATCAACCTTTTACAAGGTTTGAGCCTAAATTTGAATCAAAAAATACTTCTAAAAGTAAGTAAGCCACAGATAGATGTCAGAATACAACTAGCAAGAAGGTAAAGACTCATGGAAAAGATGGAGTAATGAGTTTTCTTAGCACTGTATGATATGACAGAGAAAAGCTGCAGGGGGAAGCCTTCACGAAAGCAAAAAACTCCAACTAGAAATAGCCTGCAGGGGCCAGGTGCAGCGACTCACACCTGTAATCCCAGCACTTTGGGAGGCCAAGACGGGTGGATCACTTGAGGTTGGGAGTTCAAGGTCAGCTTGGCCAGCGTGGTGAAACTCGTCTCTACTAAAAATACAAAAATTAGCTGGGCATCGTGGTGCACACCTGTAGTCCCAGCTACTCGGAAGGCTGAGGCAGGAGAATCGCTAGAACCCAGGAGGTGGAGGTTGGAGTGAGCTAAGATCATGCCACTGCACTCCAGCCTGGGCAACAGAGCAAGACCCCGTCAAAAAAGAAAAAGAAAGAGAGAGGAAGGGAAAGGAGGAAGAAAGAAAGGAGAAAAGAGAGGAAAGGAAAGAAAGAGCCTGCAGGCTCTCAGGGATCACTGTTCTACTGTTATTTTATAAGGCAAACCAGGGATGAGCTGTATTTAGCCACAGATTATTAAATCTGGAAAGAATTTAGAAATCATCTAATCTCCCCTTTGTACACATCATGAAGCTGAGGACAGAGAGGCTCAAGATGGTGAAGCTAAATGGCAGAGTTAGAACTGGACATTTCTTCCATTTCAGACCTTGTCCCACTTCTTCCCTGTGCAGCCTTGGGAAGAAAGTCCTCAGCCCGTCAGAGGCATCTCTGGCTGTAACTTCTCCGTCACGAATACGAACTCCTCTGCAGGAAGCCGCAGGGACATTGGCCTTCTCAAGCGGAGTGTTTCAGGAATGCGCAACAGCAGATGGATACGTGTCTGTGCTGGGTGTTGTGCACTAACCAAGCACTGTGGATTTCTTGCAGGGAGAAAACTGCAAGAAATTTGCAGATAACTAAGAATATCTTATGAAGAGTCTCCTGCAGGGCTGTGACTCCACGCAGCTCTCTTGTCCCTGTCCTGCTGGTGGGAGCCTTGAGCCCAGCTCTTGAGCACTGTCTGGTGTAGCACCCTGCAGCCTGCCAGCAGCTGTCACATGGGCATTGGGATCGTTGGAAAGTGCTGCAGCATGGGAGTGGCTGGGGCAGCTGTCGATTGGGAACAGCCCCCACGGGCTGTGTGCAGTGGCTGATTCCATGCCCCTGGCCTGTGTGGCTCTCTCTCTCTTGGCTCCTTTGGAGGGGTGGGCCCACCGCCCTCTCCAGCTGTTTTCTTGGGAAGAGAGGCAAAGAAAGACCTGGCGATGCTTCCAGAGTGCTTGCTGTGGTGCAGGCTTCGCCTGCCCTCCGTGTGGGAATAAACTGTGTGAAGCCATGTGGGGCCTGGAGCACCGTGGCTTCACCCACACTTTCTGGGGGAACCGCGCTCACGTGTGTGGTGAGCCTTAAGCATTCATTGAGCCAGACTGGACTGGAAATATCCTGGAGTCCCTCATTCTCACCCCTTCTTCACCTAAGTAAACACACAGCAAAATTCTCTGAGCTTTAGGGGGCTGTGGGAATATTTTTCTTTCAACCCCAACCTTCCCCAAGAGCTTTCAAATCACATCACGTACTGTTTTCCCTTTAGCAATCCAAAATCAGTAACATGCAACTCCAGGCCCTACCCCACCCCACCCCCATCCTCCTCAGTGTCAGCCAAGTCAGACACAACTTGCCATGTCATTGTGGTGTGCCATGAACTGGGCAGGTATGCCCCGGGGTCACTCAGAGCAGCCCACGGGACCCTAGAGCTCTGGCAGCCGTGGAACCCCTTCCATGGCCCTTGTGAGTTACTGGGCCAGGAGTTTATATCACATTAAAGGGTCATTTCATCATCTCACCAGGGAGTCAGGAGATACCACCCAGAGAATGTATCAGATTTATACTAAAAAAAGAAAATCCAGCAAGATCCATAGCTCTCTGTGGGAGCCATTCCAGTCTCTCCCTGTCACAGTGGCCCTAGAATCAGATGCCGTGCACTGGAAATAGCAGAGTGCAGCCCTGGACATAGAGGGGTGCATTGAGCACATGCCACTGTGGCTGTGGGGAAAACTTCCTTCTCTCTTGCTGGCTGGCCTGAGAGATTGGCTGGACATGGATCAGGCTTTGTGCTGGTTTAGCACTTAAATCTCAACTGTAACAAAGTCTTTTTCTTACCGCCCTGACAGTTTCAGCATTAGGTTTCTTATTAGTTGTTTGGGTTTGGGGGTTTTTTTGGTTTTTTTTTTCTTCATCTTCTCCCTTTTGACACTTTTCATTTCTGAGAGCCAAACCAAATACACTAGACGGACTAGCTAACCTGGCTGTGTCTGCGATTGCCAGAGCCCTGCTGCTGCTCTGATGGGTCCCTTTGGTAAGGAGGGAAATTTTTCTCCATTTTTATAATGACGAGCCCTTAATTTGAATGTCTCTGTTCACTTCAGTTAATAGATTTGTAAGAAATAATGTGAGATATTTACCAAATCAACTTAGACAACCAGATTAAAAATCTGCCTCACTGGGAAATCTGCTTCTTTGTTTAGAATACTCCACACTTTCTCAAGCCTGCATCAGCAAATCTTTGGCCTGATAAAGCTTTCTAGAGTCCATCTGTCCATCTCTTGCTTCAGGACTGTACTTCATCCCAGCATTCCACACAGAAGGGTAACTGGCTTGTTCTTTGAGTGGGACACCACGCCAACCACGTCACAGTCCCTTTGGTGTTCCAGGGACATTACTACACAAGAGATGGGCCCCTGTTTTCTTAGTGTATAGAGGCTCATCAGACCAATGTAAATCTCCTGTTGAGTTTTATTTTTTTAATTCCCATTTTTGTCTTTTATAGTCATGTTTTCTGTTTTCTTGCCAAACTCCCATTCTATTCAGCTCCCTTCCCAGCTTGTTCAGAGAAGGCATAACACCCACATCAAGATAAAACCTGCTGAGCATGGTGACACGCACCCGTAGTCCCAGCTGCTCAGGAGGCTGAGGCAGGAGGATCGCTTAAGGCCAAGAGTTGAAGACCCACCTGAACAACACAGCGAGACCCTTTCTCTAAAAAATTAGAAAGGTATAACTTTTCAGGAAAGAGAATAATCTGGAAAGTTGCTGTAGGCACAGACTATCACATCGAAAAAACTGAAATTATCTCAGCTAGGGAAGAATGCTTCAGGCAGGAAGACAGCCAGAATTTTAGAAGTGTCTAGACATAAGTAAGTTAGAAATTAAGATATGAGTATGTTGGTGACATCTGCAAATACAAAATATAATCATCAGAAAGCAAACATTTGTGCTGGTTTTTGTCCAGATAACGGTTTAAAACTGAATTGTTGTATCTATTGTACTGCATTGTTCCGGCTCCTGCTATGCACGAGGAGGTTAATTTGGAGTGACAGGTGTTAGCAACACGTGTTTCTTGGTCCTATAGATTGCCACTGACCCCAATTCATTTGTCCACCTTTGCTGGGGTTACTTGGTCTCTCAGTTGTTGACTTTCACAAAATAATGTTTGACTCTAACCTTCCAAAGAATAATAAGCAACTGTGAGTGATGTGACAGCTCGAAGAGGTCTGACAGCTAGCAAGACCAGATTCCTTGTAAAGCTTTCCTCTCAGGCAAGGGAGACTTCTTTTTCTCCATGGAGAGCTTGTGCGCCTGGATGCGGTAGAGCCTGGTCCTCTAACCACTGGCCAGGCTAGATAGATACATACTAAGTTTTCCCACAACAGATAGATCTATCAGTCTAACCTGTGTACCTGGCCCTGTACCTCTTGAGACCTCAGCTGTCTTACTTGTAAGGTTAGAGAATGGAACTGGTAGTTCTTGTAGCTCCCTTCCGGGCTGATGAGTCTAAGTTTCAGAATTGGCCTGTTTTGGGTGTAGCATTTGTAGGTCTCGTTGCTCCATTGTTGGGTATTTGCCTGAGCTGCAGGTTGGGGACCGGACAGGGTAGAAAACTAAACAATAATTTATGTTTTTATATAGATTCACTAGAAATCTTGACTGTTTTATTTCTTTTAGGGCTGGGGGCTGCCAGTGTCCGTTGCAGAGTTGTCAGTGCCATAGCTGGGAAGCAGAGAAGCTCTTGATTTGTTTTTGTTTTGTTTTTAACCTTTGAAAATGAATGGTAGAAATATGTGATGACCAAGCACAGTGGCTCCCCACTATAATCCCAGCACTTTGGGAAGCCAAGGTGGGAGGATTGCTTGAGGCCAGGAGTTCAAGACCAGTCTGGGCAACATAGTGAGAGACCTCCTCTCTAAAAAAAAAATTTTTAAATTAGCGGGGTGTGGTGGCATGTCCTTGTAGTCCCAGCTACTTGGGAAGCTGAGGTGGGAGAATCACTTGAGCCTAGGAGGTAGAGATTGCAGTGAACCATGATCACACCACTCCACTCCAGCCTGGGCAACAGAGTGCAACCCTGTCTCAAAAGAAAAAAAAAAGAGAGAGAAAAGGAAGGGAGAAAGGAAAGGAAAAAAGGAAGGAAGGGAAGGAGGGAGGAAGGAAGGAAGATAAATCTAGCTACCCTAAGGCATATGGCTAGCATTCACTCAATAAATATTTAATGAACACTTATTACATGCCAGGCATAAAGTGTTGTTGATAGTACGAGAAAGTAATTACATGCTTGAGTTTCCCTCCCATCCAGGGAATCTCATCTTCTATCATGAGGGAAAGAAAGGAGGAAGTCCCTTTATATCACCACTTGAATCTGGAGGAGATGACTGCAAACTATCAAATTGTTAAGCGGTGGAATTTTGACTTCGGATAGACAGACCCGAATGGAGCCAAACTCTTGTTGATTTTTGTTTGTTTGTTTGTTTTTCTGAGAAGGAGTCTCACTCTGTTGCCCAGGCTGGAGTGCAGTGGTGCGATCTCAGCTCACTGCAACCTCCGCCTCCCGGGTTCAAGCAGTTCTCCTGCCTCAGCTTCCCGAGTAGCTAGGATTACAGGCACACACCACCACACCCAGCTAATTTTTGCATTTTTTTTTTAGTAGAGACGGGGTTTCACCATGTTGATCAGGCTTGTCTTGAACTCCTGACCTCGTGATCCACCCACCTCGGCCTCCCAAAGTGCTGGGATTACAGGTGTGAGCCACTGCGCCCGGCCCAAACTCTCGTTTTTATTATGCCATTTTGTTCAAGGTTAGTTATGGAAGAGCAGGAACGTCTTATTTACTTTTGGTCTAAGCAACAGCCTTTCCTTCCTATAGAAACAAATTCATACATTGCCTGGCAAAGGAGTTCATCACAAAGTAGGAAGGGGAGCTGGGTGTGGTGGTGCACACCCATAGTCCCGGCTACTCAGGGGTCTAAGACAGGAAGATCGCTTGAGCCCAGGAGTTCCAGGCTGCAGTGAGCTGTGATCTCGCCACCGCACTCCAGCCTGGGAGACAGAATGAGACCCTATCTCAAAAAAAACAAAAAGGACAGGGAGGGAGAAGGAGAAGGCCCCACAGCAGCCTCACAGTCATTACCACTTGCACAGAGTCTGCTGCGAGGGCTTGAAAGGAGCAGAGGACTTCGGAGTTAACTTTAATCAGTGGGAAATAACCACAGGATAAATTCTTCAAGAGCAATTTTAGTTTTCCCTGGTACTAAGTGCTAAAGGGACTCTGTAGAGTCAAAACGTGACCAGACGCCTGTAGAAAAATAGATGCCTGGGCAAAAGATTGAGGTTTAGAGGGATTGCAGAGGGTTAGAGGGATTCCAGATCCCCCTGTGTAAGTTTTATGTCTTACTCAATAGATGCTCTTAGGGCAAAATACATTTCCATTTATTCCAGTTGTGTGAAATTCCAAACTAGGAAGTTATGTTATATCTTCATGTCTCCTAAGAAGCCTGCAGATTCAAGCTAGGGGCTTCTGGGCCAGACCTGGCCAGGACGAGCACCATTTCCACTTGATCTGTCAGCTCCAAAAGGCTCCAACCATCATGCCAGATTACAGCTCAGACCTCATGGCCTGTGACACATCCTGGGACTTAGCTGTTAGGACCTCAAGTTTAGATTCTTGTCTGCTTAAACCAAACTAGGCATTTCTGAATAATTTCCTGCCCTCCACCAAACCATCTGCAGAAAGGAGTTAATCTGAGTCACTGCCAACCACAGAGGAATTCATTCACTGACCCCTCTTGTAACCGTCCCTTCTTTATACCCATCAATACATCCTCCCTTTCACCTCATGCTTTGTGACTATGAATAGAGTTGTTTACCTTGAAATCAGGCCAAGTCCACAGAACTTTTAACTGTTTTTTCTCTTTTACAAATTTACTTCACGGAGTTCTGGTAGCTCTCTCTAACATCTTTCCTAGAGAGAAAATGTTGTTTCTGTTGTAAAATCATGACTTGTGCTGAGCAGTAAACGTTTGGGGCAGTCTCCCTGAATCAAGCAGCCCACCCCTCAACTCTGCTTCTCTTTCTCCATTCAGCCCCCTCGCACTCCTTATTCTTTAGACTGTCAGCTTGTTCTCTGGCAGTTATCCTAACACTGAAAGAGGGAAGGGGGCCTGAGTGGTTTCCCCTGCAGCCAGTCGTAACCAAGCTTTTGTCTGCCATGTGCTTGGAGAGCCTCATCTCTGAAATGTTCCCGTTCTGCGCTTCCTCTGTCCGTTTCTTCCCTGCACAGTGGTAGGGGCTGAGGCATTCTCCCCTTCCCTCTGCTGCATATGCTTCCAGCCTATGTTGCTTTGAGCATTCAGATTGAGTTGCTGTTGCATTTGTGATTCTTGGCTCAGGTCCCTCTAGAAATCATATTACTACTCTGAGTTCAAGGAGGGCTGGAACAGCTACTAAGAACAGAATGCATTTTAATAACATTCAACACACAAAAGCCAGAGAATTTCTGCCGGAGGCCACCTTTGTATCCTGTACTTGTCCCGTATTCCATCCCTTAAGAACTTTAAACAGAGGGGGTGCTACACTGTGTAGTTTATGTGCCCTGCTGTCTACCAAAGGCCCGTATCATCAGACTTTTTTGGTATGGACACGCTTCAAATTTGAACTTAAATAGCTTTTTAGAACATTATCAAGGCCTTTCCCCAGAATTAGTATCTATTCCTTTATTTCATTCACCATTTTCAGATTGTCTGCTACATGCAGGCCTTTTGTTACAAGGCAACATTGGTATACAAAAAAGAATTCACCAAAGAGCTTGAAGAACAGTTGGGGAATTAAACATATAACCAACTATTGAAAGGGGACAAAATGAATACTGTAGCAGTTTACACTTCTAACTGGGGATGGCGTTACAGAGAAAAGAGGCTCAACCGTGAAGGATAAGAAAGAGAAGAAAGATGTGTAGGAAGTAAGGTTGTCCACATTCTAGAATGAGAGAAAAGGAAAAGCAAAGACAGGGAATGGCAGGTGTGTACCAGGAGATGAAACTGGAGCACTAGCTCCCATGCCAAAAAGCTTAGTCTTTTATTTTGTAGGAAGGAAATCATTTAAGATGTTGGAAGAGGAGGAGGGAACTGTTGCGGCCTATTTTAGAAAGATTACTCTTACACCAGGGCTGAAGTGGTTATGAAGCTATTGCAAGATGGTAGGACATGAGAGCTTGAATTGGGATTGTTAACAAGGATATCAGAAATGAAAAAACTAGGCTAGATGTGGTGGCTCACACCTGTAATTTCAACGTGGGAGGCTGAAGCGGGAGGATTGCTTAAGGCCAGGAGTTGAAGAGCAGCCTGGGCAACATAGTGAGACTCATCTCTTCAAAAAAAAAAAGCCAGGCACGGTGGCTCACACCTGTAATCCCAGCACTTTGGGAGGCCGAGGTGGGCAGATCACAGGGTCAGGAGATCAAGACCATCCTGGCTAACACAGTGGAACCCCATCTCTACTAAAAATACAAAAAAAATTATCCTGACGTGCTGGCGGGCACCTGTGGTCCCAGCTACTCAGGAGGCTGAGGCAGGAGAATGGCGTGAACCCGGGAGGCAGAGATTGCAGTGAGCTGAGATCGCACCACTGCACTCCAGCCTGGGCGACAGAGCGAGACTCCGTCTCAAAAAAAAAAAAAAAACTTAGCCAGGCATGGTGGCGCTCTCCTGTAGTCCTAGCTACTCGGGAAGCTGATGCAGGAGGATCACTTGAGGCCAGGAGTTAGAGGTTACAGTGAGCTATGATCACTCCACTGAACTCCAGCCTGGGCAACAGAGCAAAAGAAAAGAAAGAAAAAACTAAATTAGAAGAAACATGATCTGGAAAGAGCATTAATAGGAAACTCACAGAAGAAGTGGCCAATAAATATATTTTTTAATGTTTTACCCCAATTTTTGGCTTCACTGCAGATGGGAAGAACTACGAATGAAAACAGTGCTGTCATACTGGGAAGGCTGGGATTGGTTGGTTTGTTGGAGTCCCCAGTATGTTCAGAGAGTGCGAAAATGGCACCCTTGTTTCTTGCTTATGGGCTGCATATTAGTACAGCTATTCTAGAATGGCCTGGTTACTTGTCAAAAGCTTTACACAGGTCTATACCCTTTGACTCAGGAATTTTAAGTAAAAAATCATAGACATGCAAAGATTTATGTATGGGAAAATATAATACATTAATATTTATAGTAATGAAAACTTGAGAACAAACTGTCTATTGGAGTTAAATACATTACAATATATTAATAAAATGGATTACAATGCAGCCTATTATAAATTATTTTAGAAGAATATTTTATCACATGAAAAACTGTTTAATTATTGGGTGAAAAGAACAATTCATTAAATACATGAACAGTATGATTTGATGTGTGAAGGGAACATTCACCAAGAGATGTCTGTCAGACACTGGAAAGATGTGAGTCTGCAACTCAGTAGAGAAAGAAGCTAGAGTCAGAATTGTGTGAATCCACCTTCATAATGGTTACGTTTAGATGATGGACGTAGAAGAGTTATTATGCTAGTTATTATACATGTGATATTTTCTGTGAGAAAAAAAATTTTTTGAGAAAAAACACCTACCTCAAAAGAAATAAATTTGAAAGAAAGTGGATTAAATGTGTTAATGCACTAAAGCACTTAGAATAATACTTGGCCCATAATAAATGCCCAGTAAGTTAGTTGCTGTTATTGTCACCCCCCCTTTTAAAGCTAAAGGTAAACACGTTTCACGAAGCAGAGGATCTAAGAAAGAAAAGTGGACAGTCTCCTTAGACCTCAGGAAACCCCTGCATGTGTGAGACTGAGCAGAAAGAAGAACACCAGGACAGGCAAGAAATGTTGGGGCAGGCAGAGGAGAACCAGAAACGTGGGTGTCGGGGGCCTCGAGGGCAGACAGCCTAGCAGGTGTTTTCAGGGTCAGATTGGATCGTACAGTTAGATAATCCTTGGGGGTCCTTGGCTTTTTTCTTAAGTTTTGAAATACAACGTGCATACAGAAAAGTACACAAATCCTATGTATATAGCTGAATTACACACTCATATAGCAAATTCTTGGAACAAGCAGCAGAATGTTACCAGTGCCTAGAAGCCCCTTGTCATCCTCCTTCCAGTCCCCCCTCATCCTCCAAGGATAACCTGACCTCAAACACCACAGATGAGCTCTGCCTGTTTTTAAACTTTCTATGCCTGGAATCACACCATACCAATTGTGTGTGGATTCACACAATTCTAACTCTAGCTTCTTTCTCTACTGAGTTTCAGACTCTATTGTGTCTGGATTCTGTCATTCAACATCATGTTTATGAATTGTATCTGTTTTGTTACACATACAGTTCATTCATTCTCATTGCTGTATGATATTCCATTGTATGAATGTGTCACAAATTGTTTATCGTCTATTTATTATTCAATATGGACATTTGGGTTGTTCCCAGGTTTTAATACTCTTATCAGTGTCTTCAGGTGAATTTATATATACCTACAAGTCCACTTGTTCAGCCTTGGCATTCAACTTTAGTAGATACTGCCAGATGTTTTTCTAAAGTGGTGGTGCCCATTTACACTCCCACCGGGAGTGTAGGAGAGGCCAAGTGGTTCCACATCCTTGTCAGCACTTGATACTGTCTGTCTTTTTAAATTTTAGCCATTCTGGTGGTCATTTAGTGGTATCTCCTTGTGATTTTAACTTGTATTTTCCTGATGACTAATGAGTTATCCACCTTTTTATATGTCTGTTAACCATTTCAGTATACTCTTGTGGTCATTCAAGTGTCTTGCCTATTTTTCATTATTAACTGTTGTTACTACTTTATAGGAGTTCTTTATATATTATGGATATGCATATATCAGATATGTATCTTCTCCTGTGGAGTGCCCTTTCACTCTCTTAATGGTGTCTTTTAAGAGACAGAAATCCGGCCGGGCACGGTGGCTCACGCCTGTAATCCCAGCACTTTGAGAGGCTGACGCAGGCGGATCACGAGGTCAGGAGATCAAGGCCATCCTGGCTAACACATTGAAACCCCATCTCTACTAAAAATACAAAAAAATTAGCCGGGCGTGGTGGCGGGCACCTGTAGTCCTAGCTACTCGGGAGGCTGAGGCAGGAGGATGGTGTGAACCCGGGATGTGGAGCTTGCAGTGAGCCAAGATCGCGCCACTGCACTCCAGCCTGGGCAACAGAGTGAGACTCCATCTCAATAAAAAAAAAAAAAAAAAAGAGAGACAGAAATCCTTAATTTTAATGTAGATCCAGTTTATCAATTTTTTCTTTCTGTTATTATTGCTTTTGTGTTCTGTTTAAGAAATCTTTACATTCCCTAAAGATGGTCTCTTACATTTTCTTGTAAATGCTTTATTATTTTACCCTTCACATTTATATATGTATTCATCATGAATTGATTTTTGTTAATGGTATGAGGTAGAAATCCAAATTTGTTTCACATATAGCCCCACCATTTATCAGAAAGACCATCCTTTCCCAATGCACAATCAAGTGGCCATGTATGTGTAGGGTTTTTTCTGTGTTCTCTTTTTGTCCTATTGGTCTGTCTGCCCTCGTGCCAGTGTTACGTGTGTTCATCGCTGCCGCCTTGCAGTGACAGTCTTCTTCCAGAGAGGAACGTTTGTACAGCTTCGTTCTTGGCAGCCATCTTGGCTGTTCTTGGCTCTCTGCATTTCCACTTACTCTTTGGAATCAGCTCATCTGTTCACATACACACCTGCCAGTTTTGATAGGGCTTGCATCGACCATATAGATTGGTTGAGGCAGAATTCACACCTTTACAGAATTGAGGCTTCCAATCCTTAATCATGTTTATTCCTCCATTGAAGACATTTTTAACTTCTCCAGATATTTTATAGTTTCAATATAGAGGCTTTTGTAATCTTTCGAGAGGGCAATTTCAGTGAAATAGCAAAAACTAAATTCTTAGTTATTAAGGAGAGAACTCAGAAATGCAGGTAACACATGTAGACTATTCTTTTGAGAAATTTGGTTACAGGAAGAGAAAAGTTGCTACTAGCTTGTGAGATGCAGATTCCAAAAGTCTTTTCAGGACGGGCAGGATTCAGTGCCCTCAGAAGACCTAGTGAAAGACCCAGGGAGGGGAGGGGTTGGAAACAGAGTTCATTGAAGGGACAGAGACATGGAGAGTTAGCTCTGGAGTGTGGGTACGCCTGAGGAGTGTGGAACTCTGCTAGCCTGGAGAAGCCAGGTGGGGTCATTTTGAGGCAGGATGGGTCCAGCACAGCATTACCTCAGACTCCGCGGGTGGTCACATAGTCAACAGCACGGAGCTGTCATGAGCCGTGCCCTTTGCACTGAGAGCAGCAGCAAGCCCTGCTGCCCTCGCGGCTGTCCTCATCCACACCTCCAAGGCCCTGGAATATAGCACATGTTATTTTAACAGCATATTCCATTTTCTCTGCTGAAGGTGCATACTTGTACATGTGTCATTCCAACAGTCCTTTCCTCCAGAGTATCTTAGTTAAAGTAAGGTTTGGTGGAAAGGGGCTTTTTTTTTTTTTTTTTTTTTAAATAAAATCTTGCAGTGCCCAGGAGGCTTGAGAAATATTTTGTAGTGGAAATGTTATATATGGAGGAAACTAAGGTGCTGAGATATGAGGCTTCGTGCTGAAGTTATAGAAAGGGCTGGCAGAATTCATGGGAACAAACTTGTTTTGTAGTTAGTGAAAATTGGTTTACTCTGGAAGTGTTTTTAGATGTTTTGTTATTGTTTGTTTTTAGATAGAAAGCTTTCAGCACATGCACAGAAAATGGCACAGGTATCTATGATATCTAGGGAACTGACTGGGTAAACTTAAGTGCTGCGCATAATTATGGTGTTTTTAAGAAAGTAACCAAGAAGCCAGTATTTTTCACCATAATAGTTGCAGTGGTGGGATTACTTGCTAGTGTTAGAAAATGGAGAATGGGAAATGGAAAATCTCATTGGATTACTCCTTCTCACATTACTACGTTTGGAGTTGTAGTCTTAACAAGGCAATAAAAGGAAGGGGAAAGAAGGAATCAATTCACTGTAACTAGAATGTAATGAGCACTTTCATTAAATCACAATTTAATTTGTACTCTTTGGGAAATTCTTTTCTGGTTTTAAGCCTAAAGGGGCCTGCCTTGAAGACGAGGTGAGGAAGATAAGCAGGTGTGGGAGGGGGTGTGGGTAGCAGGCAGGGGGTCGAAGAAAGCAGGAATATCTCAAGTAGTATCTGTTAGGGGAAGTTTCAGACACTAAAATACATCTTTCCCAACTTATCCACGGAATCCATTGCATCCCAAAGCCATGCAAAAACTGCCTTTTTTCATGTGATGCGCATGGTAAAGACATGGAGACGCCCCCAGATGTCCCCCTTACTCTGGGCGGTCTGTTGCAAGCTCCCCAGTGGATGCTGAAACTGTAGATGGTACTGAAGCCTATGGATGCTGTTTTCTCCTATACATACATACCTGAGATAAAGTTTAGTTTATAAATTAGGTACAGTAAGAGATTAATAATAAAATAGGACAGTTATAGCAATACTCAGAACAGCATGCACTGTAAAACTTATGAATTGTTTATTTCTGGAATTTTCCATTTAATATTTCCAGATTGCAGTTGACTGAGGGTAATTGAAACCGTGGAAAGGGAAACCACGGACAAGGGGGCGCTGCCGTATTTTAGTATAAGGAGGTACTAATCCATTTCAGGTTTTGTTTTCACACCTGTGCTGTGTAACACATTCATCTAAGTTTCTCGTTTGGTTTCTTCACATTGCCTCTCTTTCCTCAGCAATCTAAAAGCTGTAACAACACATGCCTGTCCTCCTTTGACTTCAGAATGACTAAAGCTTTACAATCAAAGTCAACAAAATAAAAATCACATTTTAAAAGTAATCACAGTTACACAAGAGAAGTTGATCTTGAGATTCTTTCAAGCCAAGAAAAAATAGAATGGATCAAGTGCCAATGAAATCTCTCCCTGCTCAGCTGTGCCCACATTTAGTGCTGCTTTCAGATAAAATTTGAATGATGCCTAATCCCTGGAGAACAGAGAAAGGCCTTCTAGAAGGAAAGCAACTCCAGCTAGTGAAGGAACACCTCCTTCTCCAAACTTTTCGATTCTGTGATTCCCTTATTTTTGAACACCTTTTCCCAGGCATAGCGTACATTAGACCCTGGAAAAAGCGTAGCCTTATAGTCTGCCTCTGGTTTTTTTTTCCTTAATCTTACTCCACCGCTTCTTGTTATACTTCTTCCTCCAGTGCTAAATCACTCGTCCCCCTTCTTGTTTACACCCTCCTGGCATTTGTAGGTAATAATCACATTTCCCTGCCCTTTGTTTTTACTTAGTTCGGGTCTCCATGTTTAGTTTTTCTAATCCTGCCCATAAAATGATTCTTTCAGCTTCTTAGTCATGCTGCCATTTTTCTTTGAACTCACTTCAGTTTGTCTCCATTTTTCTGGTAATGAGGTGTCTGAAACGGAACACAGTGCCCTTAGGTGTGGCCTCGCTGAAACAGTGTAGTGGAATGGGGGTCTGCTGAGGAGTGATGCCCGTGTCTGGCCAGCCCAGGGGCCTTTTGTCTTGAAGAGCTGGAATTGCTTCCGTCAAGATCCAGCGATTCCTGTGCTCCAGAATTGCAGGGAGCAGCCCAGTGCCTTTCCTCCTTTGTGCCTCACCTCATACTGTGTTTCCATTTGAAATGACCCTTTTCTGTCCCTTGCTGTCAAGAAAATACCCGCCCCCCGCAACCCTGCCTTCCTTTCTGTCCAAGCTGAAGGCAGTAGCATTTTATCTCTCCCTATTTGTGGCAGTTACTCCACAGTGTTTTGCATAGAGCACTCAGTCAGTTTTTTAAAGAGTTTTTTGTTGTTTTTTGTTTGTTTGTTTGTTTGTTTGAGATGGAGTTTCGCTCTTGTCTCCCAGGCTGGAGTGCAGTGGCGCGATCTCGGCTCACTGCAACACCCGCCTCCTGGGTCCAAGCGATTCTCCTGCCTCAGCCTCCCGAGTAGCTGGGATTACAGGCACCTGCCACCACGCCCGGCTAATTTTTTTGTATTTTTGGTAGAAGGGGTTTCACCATGTTGGGTACGCTGGTCTCGAACTCCTGATCTCAAGTGATCCACCCGCCTCGACCTCCCAAAGTGCTGGGATTACAGGTGTGAGCCACCGCGCCCGGCCAATTTTTTTATAGTTTTACTGAGATATGATTTACATACATACAACTCACCCATTGCAAGTACATAATTCAGTAGATTTAGTGTGTTCTCAGAGTCGTGCAGCCATTACCATAGTCAATTTTTGAACATTTTTGTCACCGCAAAAGGAAGCCCCCACCCATTAGCAGTCACTGCCAGTCACCCCATCCTACCCCAGCCCCAAGCAGCTGCTACTCTTACTTCCCAACTCTGGATTTGGCTACTCTGGAATTTCATCAAGAATGGAATCAGGCTGGGCATGGTGGCTCACGCCTGTAATCCCAAATCTGGCCCCTCAGTGTTCTGGTCTTTTAGTCACCATTTAGCAGAAAGAAGATTGCTAGGTCTATTCTTAACTCTTTGATATATTTAAGAAGCACTGTGCTAATTCTTGACTCAGAGCATCTAGATTCTTTTTTTTCTTTTCTTTTCTTTCCCTGTCTTATGGTGTCAAGCATCTAGATTTTTTTTTTTTTTTTTTTTTTTTTTTTTGCCTGTTTTAAAATGGAATCTCAGCTGGGTGTGGTGGCTCACACCTGTAATCTCAACATTTTAGGAGGCCGAGGCAGAAGGATCACTTGAGGCCAGGGGTTCAAGACCTGCCAGTGCAACATAGTTAGACCCCACCTCTAAAAAAAAAAAAAAGAAAAGAGAAATACACAAATTAGCCAGGCATGGTGGCACACATCTGTAATCCCAGCTACTTAAGAGGCTGCAGCAGGAAGGTCACATGACTCAGGAGGTCGAGGCCACCGTGAGCCTGATCAAACCATTGCACTCACCCCCGGACAACAGAGGGAGACCCTGTCTCAAATTAATAGAAAGAGAGGGAAGGAGGGTGGGAGGGAAGGAGGGAAGGAGGGAGGGAGGAAGGAAAGAAGGAAAGAAAAGAAACAAGAAGAGAGAGAGAAAGAAGAAAGAAAGAAAAGAAAGGAAAGAGAGAGAGAAAGAGGCCAGGTGCAGTGACTCACGCCTGTAATCCCAACACTTTGGGAGGCTGAGGCGGGCGGATCACAAGGTCAGGAGATCGAGACCATCCTGGCTAACACAGTGAAGCCCCGTCTCTACTAAAAATATAAAAAGTTAGCTGGGCATGGTAGCAGGCGCCTGTAGTCCCAAGTACTCGGGAGGCTGAGGCAGGAGAATGGCAGGAACCTGGGAGGCGGAGGTTGCAGTGAGCTGAGATCGCGCCACCGCACTCCAGCCTGGGTGACAGAGCGAGACTCACGTCTCAAAAAATCAAAAAAATAAATAAATAGAAAGATAGATGGGGTCTCACTATCTTGCCCAGGCTGGACTCAAACTCCTGGGCTCAAGCTCTCCCCCTACCCTCAGCCTCCCAAATAGCTGGGATTACAGGCATGCACCACTGTACGCAGCTCCCTTTTTGCTTTTTAATCTATATGCTCTTGCTGGGTGATCTTACCCATTTAATAACAGTTAGAACACCTAATACTTGTCAAGCATTTTCTATTAGGCATTGCACTGCACTTTATATGACTATCTCATTAAATCCTTAAAACAGCCCTACAAGGTAGGTCACAGGAGCTCACAACTATGAGTACTTTGGGAGGCCGAGGCAGAGGCAGGAGGATTACTTGAGCCCAGGCGTTCAAGACAAGCGTAGGCAACATAGACTCCCATCTCTCCAAAAAATTAAAATTTAAAACATTGGCCTGACATGGTTATTACTGCCTCATTTTACAGATGAGGAAACTGAGACTCAGAGAAGTCAAGGTCAGATGGACTAACTGGCAGAACTGACCTTGAAACCCAGGCAGCCTAACTCTGGAGCGTACGTTCTTAACTGCTTTATATTCCATTTTTAATTTTCCTCCTTTCTTTCCTAAAACCTGCTGTGTCCTTCGTTTTTGGTCTTATTTGTCCAATACCCCCAGCTAGAATTGTCACAAATGATTCTCCAGTTCTCCCTCACTTAACACCTCCCCCTTTTAGTCCTGCCTTTTGAAGAGGCTGAGACCTGCGTGTTCTTTCCACGTCCCCCACCCTCCCTTGCGTCAGCCCCGCCTGGCCCCCACCTGGGCTGGGAGCAGGAGCTGCCCTTGGTGGACTCTTCCTTCTGCTCAGTCTAAGAAAGTGACGGTGCTCATGTCACTGTACCATTTAAAAATGCGTGGACTTCCTTTTTTGTGGTTTTGGTTTTGGTTTGGTTTTTAAGCAGATCACACTGGAACGCCCTCACTTCACATGCGCGGTCTGGCCCTCACGTGTGTTTGCAGCTCCATTTCCTGTCATTCTCCACCCACTCCCTGTGCCTTACATTCCTGCCATCCTGAGGCTTCCCTTTTCACAAGATCTGGGCCAGGCCTGTCCTAGCTCCACGCATCAGCCTTTGGTCTTTTGCGCTAAGCCTCCTTTGTCTTTGATCTCCCAGACAGACTCTAGTCAGCTCTCAAGATCCAGACCCCATGTGTCTTTAGTGGCATTTCCTCAGATTCCTCCAGGGTGAGACAGACACTCTTAGGGCTGCCACAGCACATGCTCAAGCCTCAGCTGTGGCCTCACTCTGCTGGGTGGTCGTTTATGTGTTTACGTGCTTGTCTCCATTAACCTAAATGGGTCTTCAGGACAAGGACCAAATCCCTTCAGCTTTCAGCACCCAGCACAGAGTAGCGCTCAATAAATGTTGGTTAAAATGCTTGAAGGAATGTGAAAGAGGTTGTTAAAAACAACAGGAAGTTAGAAATATACTTACTTCTAAGCAAAGGGATTATCTTGTGTTTCTCAAAGTAATCTCTTCAGCTAAATTAGCAGGCCTCAGGTGGGTAGGCTAATGTCCCGAATGAAAGTGATACTCGGCAAATGGAGAAGTCCTTTAAACTGTAAGTTCCCTTAGGGCGAGGGCCACTCCACGAGGTTAAGATCCTATCTGAGATCTCGTGCCCCTGTCTCCTGCTCTCATGCACGTTAGTGAGCCCCTGTGACTTGGTGGAGAGAACATTCTGTTTAGAGTGAGAGGCCAGGGCTGAAGTCACAGCTCTGCAAAAAATGATCAGCTTTGGGCCTAGAACCAGTGACTAACTTTTTGGGCCTCACTTTCGTGAAGACACATTTGATATTTGCTTTTACACTTTTCTTATGGTTAATTTTGATGCAGAGAGACTTCACATAGAAAGTGCCTTTGTCATTTATTGATGAAAAATAATTCTTAGCTCAGTGCAGATGGGATTGTTGTATCTGAAATCCATCTCTCCTTTCCCTTGCAGCTTCAGGATGAGTTAGAGAAAGGTGAACGGGACAATGCAGAACTGCAGGAGTTTGCCAACGCCATTCTTCAGCAGATAGCAGACCATTGTCCCGACATCCTAGAGCAAGTGGTCAACGCCCTGGAAGAGTCCTCTTGACCCTGCTTTGTGGGGAAGCCTGAGGTAGTCAACCCAGGAGCCAAGAAAGGAGAACTATGAGGAACAGGCGCCCGGAACCTTCTTGGCACCAGACACTACAAACTTCATCCCAACTTGCTCACTTGAAGAAGTGTGATTCCAGCACCGTTTCTACATCTGCCATCTTACTCTGCCTTTCTGCTTTGGATGTGGTCTCTACACTAACCTTCTTGATGTCCAGGGTAGATAAAAGGTCGAATGTCTCTGAGAAACTGCCACCTGGTCATCAGCAGTGGAGAACTGTGGGAGCTGGTGGCTCTGCCCTGACAGAGGGCCATGGAGCAGAGGAGCCTCTCACCTCCTGTCCTCTGACATGAGAATGAAACCAGGAATGGACTTGGAGTTCAACAGGCTGAGAGGAGGCCTCCAGTGGACCAGAGAGCTGAGTGTTCTAATATCACAATAGGTGCTTTCTCCTAAAAGGGTAAAAACAATCTCAAAAAGATTAGAAAAAGAGAAGGGGGGAAGGGAAGAGAAAATTGACTCTTCTTTTTACTGTCTCTTCTGCTTACTTTCCACATGAGATGCTTTGTACCGGGGAGCTGTGAGCAGGCCTCACGATGGCTTGGGAGCACTCGTCCCCCAAGGTCTGAGTCTTCACCCAGCCCTGCCTGTCTGTCCCAGCCTTCCTCACTCTGTTCCTCGGCCAGTTAACAAGAAGGTGGTGTGAGGTGTTCTCCACCAGTTTCTCCTGTTTGAGACTGTTGACCTTATCATACTGAGGTATTAGATCAGATATCTCTAATTGAAGAGCATACGAGGTTGAAAGAGCACCAGCCAGGGCAACATAGCACGACCCTGTCTCTACAAAAAACTTAAAGGAGAACACACAAAGGTGACATATGAGACCCTGTTGTCCCCACCTGCAGCTTTGCCCCAGTAGCAGATGCCTGTTCCTCTTGGGCAGGTTTCCCCTGAACACCTCCAAGAGGTGCCTGCCTTCCCAGCACCCGTGTCCCGAGCGCCTGCAGCCCAGTGATCCCTCGCTCACCCTGCTAGCTTTGCCCTCGACCCGTCTTCTCAGAACCTCAGCCTCGCGCATTGCCTGGAACCTTCTTCTGGCATAAATGAGGGTTTTTCGTCCTACACACATTCCTTCCTCGATTATTTCATTCAGAGAATATTTATGAAATGCCTACTGTGTGCAAGTCATCCAGCCTTGGAAAGGCCACTTCTCAGTGAGGGAGAGGTGTGGTGGATTCTGTGAGACATACCTGCTGGAGTCGAAGCAGTAAATAGCATGTCCTTCCCCTCCCCGATCTTAAGAAAAGGTGTGTTTGCTAGAAAAGTTCCCTAATGGAATTCATGAGTTTGGGGGGGCTCAGTCACCCACTTGCCTATAAGATTCCATTTGATGATTCTGGATTTTTGCTCTTTGTTGTTGCCCTTAGAGAGGCTCTGAGTATCTACTTGTGGGTGGCCACTTCCTGACATCTGCATGTACCTCGTGGAATTCAGCCAGCTTCATGTTGCAAATCAGAAAGCTGACCCCAAGACTGCAGATCAATGAAGGTATTGGCATTGTTAAGGATGTAGCGTAGACAACAGCCGTCGTAAATAATTAGGCATGAAGAAGTAAACCACTTAACCCAAATCTAGTTCTGTGACCACCTCTACCACCAGAACCCAGCAGACACTCACATCTCCTGGTAAGAGTTGCTGGACTCAGTGTTTTTGGTTTGCATTTTCTCCTCTCCTTCCCCACTTATCCAGAGAATTCAAAGTCTGTAGAGTCGGTACAGCCCCATCAGCCCAGGAACTTCCCCCCAGCAGCCCTTGACTGTCCCATTAACCTACATGGTCAGATCTCCAGCTCCCCCTACTCCCTGCTGTAAAACAGTCCCCCTCCCTGTGAGAGGAAACTGTGGAGCGTTTCTTATCGAAGGTTAAATGGACTCTGCTCATAAACCTCTTACTGAGATGCTTCCTGATAGCCAGGCTGGCCAGAGAGGGGTGCAGGGGTTAGACGGTAAGTGGTGGTCGTTGTGGTCAATTACCTCAATTCTGTTCATTGCAGTGCCCATAAACCATGTAGAAAGCTCCCAGTACTGAAAGGCAGGAGTATTAGAATCTCACTTTATCCCCCGTAATATAAAGAACTGGGGTATGATAACAGCCTTCACAGGGCCACAGTGGAACCAAGAAAGCAGGCGAGGCCGTGCCTAAACAAGTGGCCTGGCACGGGCACTGGCCAGCTGCTCTCTCACTGGTCTATCCAGGAAGGCATCAAGCAGGTGCCCCAGATCCCACCCACGTGGCCTTTCTCATCAGGTGCAGCACCTACCACTCTCAGCCACTGGGTGTGTGACTCTCCTCTTCATCTCAACATTCTCCATCACTTCCCCTCCAGAAAAACTGATGGAAGGAAGCCCTCTGTGAGTGCTTCTGAGAAGAAAAGTTTCTGGGACAGATATCATCTGTCTGGTCTCTATGAACAGCAAGGAATCTTCTTGACCCTTCTCGGGCACTGGAGACTGGCTAAGAGTCCAATAATAAACATGGCCTGCCTTTGTGCTGTAGGGCAGAGTGGATGCAGTTTGTAGCTTTCAGAGTATCTCATTGAGTCTAGATCATTGAACCAACACTTAACCAAATGTCCCACTCCCTTCACACTAGGACTTGTCGTTCCATCCCCCTCTCCTAGTAGTCATGGTTTCATATGGTCATACGACTGCTACTGCAGTTATGTAGCCTTGAAAACTCAATGCAGGTTGCCCTTAATTTTCCCCAAACCCCTCCATCGGCAAGTCTAGTTGCCCTTTAGCACCTAAAGATCTGCGCCCCAAATCAATGTCACCATCAAGAGGGCAAGAAGAAGAGTGGGTGTGTTCCCAGCGGGGTTTTGTAACTGAAGAAGTACAGCATGAGCTTCTCATCTTTTCGTGTACCTCTAACCCCCGGTACTCATTGACTCATTGATGAGGTATCTCAATTGAGATTTGCAAGGATTTTGATGCCATTTGAAATGGAAAAATTTTGAACGAGCTTTAACGTGTTTAAGAAATATGGATGGGGCCGGCCACGGTGCCTCATGCCTGTAATCCCAGCACTTTGGGTGGCTGAGGCAGGCGGATCACCTGAGATCAGGAGTTTGAGACCAGCCTGGCCAAGATGGCAAAAACCCCGACTCTACTAAAAATACAAAATTAGCCGGGCGTGGTGGCGTACGCCTGGAATCCCAGCTACTCGGGAGGCAGGAGAATCACTTGAGCCTGGGAGGCAGAGGCCGCAGTGAGCCGAGGTCGTGTCACTGCACTCCAGCCTGGCTGACAGAGCCTCCGTTTAAATATATACATATATATATGGATGGGAATCACCAAATTCATCTCAGCTCTAACCTTTTAACCTTTGTCCTTGCACTTTACAATCTAAAGATCTACCTGTGGCTCTCAGACTCCCTCACACTTGGGTTTTAGAAATAACTTGTAAAGCAGACTGGACCCAAGGCCGCCCTCAGTGTCGAGAGGGGCATTGTGACTTGGCCCTCGAGTTCTGTCAATTGAAGTCTGGTTTTCCGTGAGGAACTTGCAGGCTCACCCACCCCCAGAGTGAGAGAAGAGGAAGGCGAAGTCATCACAGACACGGTCTTAGCCACCTGCTGAACTAATCCCTCCCCTATTGAGGGTCAGGGTTGTGAGGGAACCATCATGTGTCACCCCAAAATATAAATGTTTCTGAGCTGCCCATCCACTGGCATTTGGATTTGCTGCCAAAGTTCTGTTCCTCCCAGAACCATCCCGCCCTCCTGTTGACCATGTTACTTGAGTGTAGGCCCGGCGGCTACCCTCAGAGTCTTTGAGGAAAGAGCCAAGCAAAGAAGACCTCGCTGCGTGGAGTGTGACACCACACGGCATTTCTCAAGCCCAGCGGACCCCATGTCAGCAAATACCAGTAATTTAACATCTGCTTCTGGCCTCATCTTCACCTGCCTGGGTTTGGAACTGAGGAGGAAGGATGAGAAGAGACTGCAGTGCAGCAGGCGCCCTCCGCAGAGCAAGGCCGCCCATCCATCACTGCCAGCCCTGGGCTGCCAGGAGGGGACGTGAACCACTCAAAGGGATGTCTTAGAGAGAATCTGGAGTTTCCCCCATGCACATTAGGGAAGAATTAGGCAAGAAAAGACGTACATTACAGGGAAATCCTTCTGAACAAAATGGCTGTCTTTACCTACTCTTTTTAAGCAAAAACTGTCTCCAGACTTTTTAGTGTCAAAACTGTAACCAACTGTCTCCTGATTGTTTCCAATGTGTTTGGCAAGTGCTGTGACCCTGTTGTAGGTGCTTCTCCTGACTCTTGGGGGAGAAGTGGTTTTAGGGATTGACTTGGGGGAGCGGGTTTTTGTCCCATCCCACCTCCTCTCTTCTTTCTCTGCTTGTCGATATCGTCTGTGTGATTCAGAGAAATGGGGCAGTTACATTGTGTCTGTTGTTGAGATTATTAAAAGATTAAAACGTAGTTGTAGAAATGAAAAATTAAAGAGCTGTGTTTTAAAAATGCAAACCAATATCTTGTTAATAAAGGAATTCAAGCTATGGGGCAGCCACACTCCCCTCCTCCTCCCAGGCTGGCATAGGTGGCCCCCGGCTGGCAGCTTAGGAAGCATGGAGCACACTTACGGTAGTGCCTGCCTGGTCGAGAGACACCTGCCGAGCAAAAGGAATGAGAATCTGGGGCTCAGAGCCTTGCAGTTGTGCCAGGAATTTCCTGTACTTGCTCAGGACCTCTGGGTAGAGGTTTCACAGTTTGTGACCCCATAACCACCCTCACCCCACGTGGGTTCTAGCTCAGTGTGCCTAACACTGCCTGGTAACCTGGGCTTGACCCTGAAGCCCCTGCCCAGCAGGCCACAGGACCTCTCCTGCCCACTTGGTGCTATCTCATCCAGTGACCACCCAGCACGGGTGAGCACTGGCCAGCCTGGAGCCTGCAATCCAGGTGGAACAGACTGTCCTCCATGTCAGTTCCTTCTGGCTTCGGGCCCTCAATTCTTTCCCTTTGAGCTTTGTTAGACCCCAGATCTCCTAGGCCCAGGCTCTCTCTTGACCCCAGAGAAGCCACTGTCGAGAAAGGAAGTGAACCCTGCTGAAGCCAGAGAATCCACCCCGGCCAAAGCAGGCCCTCTGGGTCCAGCCCCTCATTCCACACCACGCCAGTATTGCATCCATCTACTGCAGCTACACATCCTGAGGGCAGCACCACCCACTCTGGCCTGCTGGCGCATCGCAGGACTAGCCCGGGCACCTGCCGGGCACTGCAGGATGTCCAGTGGGGCCTGTGACTTGCTCCCTTATGCATCAGAAGAGAAGTGTTGCACTTTAGTGGAGGAGCTGAGGAGCACCTGCCCCCTTGTAGCTTGAGTTCCTTTTGGTAACAGTAGCAGCCTCCATGGTGGTGTCTGTGATGCAAATGCACCCGCTGCCTTCAACTGTATGTGTGTGTTCCTGCTGGAGTTGTGTTACTGACAAGATAATGACATTACAAAGAAATTGTGTTATATTCAACTTTGCCTTGATAATTATTGTAAACACTTTGTTCATTTTTTCTTTTTTATTCACAAACTAAATCCACCAGGAAATTATAAAGTTATTTAAAAACTGTGTGCTCTGTCCTTTGAGTCTCACCCAGCTGATCGTCTAGGCAAGATGTGTCCTCCAGATGCTAGAAAAGATGGACAAGGTCTGCAGTGCCCAAGAGGCCAACTCCAATGGCAGGCAGCCCGAGGGCCAGGGGTCCCAGGACTTACGGTGGGTGTGGGAGTCACCACACAGCCCTGTGCATAGTGCCACATCCCCCAGCCTGCTGTGACGTCGGAGGAGTGAGCCTCCTTTCCCTTCCCGCCTGATCTCCGGGTTTGCAGCTTTTAAAGTCAGTTCCCGGTTCCCTTTTTCCTTCTTTATACCCTCAGCCCCGGGCCAGGTTATCCATGTCAGATCTCACTGTTCCAGAGCTTAGAGTAGGTGCCCAGCGCTGAGGGATGGTGTTGCTCTTGTGCCAAGATAGAAGAGCCATAAGGGTGGGCCATCAAGGGAGGGCTTTGCCCAGGACTGGGACTCAAGCTTCAGCGGGCGTGTTCTGAGGCACTGACTCTGGCAGGCTGGGTTAACAAAGTGCGAGTGCCAAGAATAAAAGGAGCCGAGAAACCCTGGGCTTGGACACGGCTGTCATTTCCAGCTTTGGATGTGTCTTGGGCCTTAGGCTCAATAAGAAATTACTCTGGGGGATTCCTTTTATGAGAATTACTTTTCTGCTTAGCCACACTTCTGTGTCTACCCGAGAAAGGAATCAAGCCAGCTTGCTGCATTCCTTCTCTCTCCTGTGTAAATTCTGTCACACACACTGGGTGTTGGCTCTTGGGAATTGTAGCAAGAGAGTCCAAACTCGTTCTTCCTGGTCGGCCCTCCCAGTGCCCAGGTCCCACCCTGGCCTCCCTCTCTGCAGCCAGAGCAGCTGTTGGGAAGCTCTGCCAGGGGAGGCGTGCCTGGGAGACGGGGCGCTGTGGACAGGGCCGCAGGGCTGAGGTTGCTTGTACTTTCATCATATGAAGCAGGAACAATTTTACTAGCAAAGCATGTATTATTCTGCGCAATATAAAATCACAACCACAAGCAGATGTGTGCACAGAAAGCTGTCAGATTACACTGGTCAGCTGTTTCCAAGGTTTCCCATTCATCTTTTTTACTATTTATTCACCCTGCATTCTACCAGCACCCAGTTGCAGGCAAGTGGACACAGACGATAGATTTAAGGAAAATATGTGAAAACTTCAAGAATTCCATCCATTGATTTTTTTTGTCGGAATTGAGAAAAGATCACTAGTACTTTATTTTTGAGGTAGAATATCTCAGGCTGGCTCAAAAATCATTAGGAACTAGTTAGGGACTGGGTGCTGTGGCTGAAACCCTTAATCCCAACACTTTGGGAGGCCAAGGTGGGAAGATCACTTGAGGTGAGGAGTTCGAGACCAGCCTGGACAACATAGTGAGACCTCTCTCGTTACAAAAAATTAAAAATTTAGCAGGGCATGGTGGCATGTGCCTATAGTCCCAGCTGCTCTGGAGGCAAGAGGATGACTTGAGCCCAGAAGATTGAGGCTGCAGTGAGCTGCAGTGATCACGCCACTGCACTCCAGCCTAGAGGTGCAGAGAGAAACCCTGTCTCAAAAAAAATAAATAGGCTCTGGGGCTGGGGGGATGCTGGTGTGAGGTTTGTGAGCCTTCCCTGGTGTCCTGGAAAGGGCCCAGACTCACAGACTGCAGCCCTGGGCCGCCCCTTAACCTCCCAGCCTCTCCTTCCCCTCTGGAAGAATGCCTTCTTTATCCCTGTCCGCAGCCTAAGTCATAATGAAGGTGCCGTAGGGTGATCTTTTTCCATTTTGAAATTTCCTTTAAGACTACAGAGCATAAATTGCTTTCTTCACATCTGTGATTTGCTTAAAAATAATCCAGTGTGTCTGTCAGGGAGGAGTGAGGGTGAGGAGCAGAATGTGGAGACAAAAAGATGGGCCAGAGGTCGGTAATTATGAAGCTGGGGAACTGGGTGCATGGGGTTTGTAAGTCCATTCTCCTTATTCTTGTGTTTGAATTTTTCCTGAATCAGTTAAATATTCACATCCTTCAATTGTACTTGCCCATACAGGCCTCTTCCTCCGAAGATGCAAGCAATCTGCATTCACAAAGGGCCACCGTAGCGCTCCGTTCAGAATTTGTGCTTCCCTGTGTTCTAGACTCCAGGCTACAAATAATAAAAGCTAGTGACATGTGGACCACCTGCCAGCTTCAGTTCTGAGCACTGCACGGGTTTGGTGTCGGTTCACCTTCATAGCAGTCCTACAAGGTGGGTACTGTTACCCCCCTTTACAGGAGAGGCACAAAGTGGACGCACGACCTTCCCAGAGTCACACAGCATGTTAGTGGTGAGACTGGAATTCACACCCGACTCTGTCTCCAGAGTGTGTGCTCTTCAGCCCACTGCTGTGGGCGCTTCCCAGGGAGGACAGTCTGCTGCGGACAGCTAAGCCCAGTGAAGTGCAGTGGGGCATGAGGGCAGGCAGTGCTCGTCACACAACTTCAACAGGTGGATTTTGCCAGAAAAGGGGGTGAAGGGAGGCCAAAAAGACAGATGAGCAAGACCAGGGAGGTAGGAAAGTATGAGGAGGGCACTTGGGACAGCAAGTGGCCAGTGTGGACAGAGGACGTGCATACTGCCTGGCTTCAGAGCGACGAGGTGCGGCCATGGCCACAGGTACAGCATGAAAGGGGGTCCCCAGTGCCGTAGGAAGGAGGCCAGCTTGGGAGACACGATCTCAGCCCCAGTGGTCCTGACCCCTCCCCAGCTACCGATGAAGAAAACCTCCCCAGGGGCTGATATAAAAAAGCAAAGGAAACACACCTGGGCACATCCGTTCTGGAGCTGCCAGCCTGTGACCTGAGGGAGGCTCCCCAGGCCATGTGCAGAGAAGCTACGTGAGGGGACTCTGCTTCCCTAAGGGAAGGAGGATGTTCTTATTGATACATTGAGAGACACATCTGCCTCTGTCACCCAGGCTGGAGTGTAGCGGTGCAATCATAGCTCACCGCAGCCTCGACCTCCTGGGCTCAAGTGATCCTCCTGCCTCAGCCTCCTGAGGAGCTGGGATGACAGGTGTGTGCCACCACGCCAGCTAATTTTCTAAACTCTTGTAGAGATCAGTCTCACTATGTTGCCCAGACTGGTCTTGAATCCTGAGCTCAGGCAATCTTCCCGCCTCAGCCTCCCTAAGTGCTGGGATATAGGTGTTAGCCAAAGCACCAGCTGACATGTGACATTGTTTTTACTGCATCCAGGCAGGTGGGCCCTTTTGAAAGGGCATCACTTAATCTTCAGTTACTCAACACGAGGTATGTATTTTGTCTCCCTTCACCTGCTTTTCTGGCAGAGAAACTAGAAAGAGTAAGTTGCCCTGAGTTATACAGCAACTTAACTGGACCTGGGTTCAGAATGGGTCCATCGCTTCCGAACCTTTCTCTGGCCCCAGAGGGATGCCCAACCTCAGAGGGGTTGAGGAGGCATCAGGGCCACACTGTGGCTGGGGGCTTCAGAGGAAAGAGGAAAATAATATGCGTGGCTTGGTCACCGTTACGGTGGATGCGAGTCACATCAGGATTTCAGGCTCTGTTTGGCTCTGGGCAGTTTATTTCCTGGGAATGAGGCGATGAAGCCCTATGAATGTTCTCTCCTCCAGGCCCTTGATGGGACAGGAATGAGGTTTGCAGGCTTGGTAATGCCACTCCAGCCCTCCCTGTCCACAGGGACCATTCCTTTGCCATGTCGTCTGGGGAAGAATCCATCCCCTGCCATAGGCAATGGCTTACAGGGTGACCTGGGACATCCGCAGCCTTCGGCTGGGTTCAGCTGTGAAGCACTCTTCTTCCCAACTCTTCCTGCTGCTTCCAGCGTGCCGACATTCATCTTTCCCTTCCCGAGTTAACGCTCAGTTCTGTCTTGGCCACCTTGGCACCTTCCCGGCCCCTCGGTCTCAGTCTCCACAGCACTTGGTCGGCTCAGCCTTGCTCGTCGTGCAAATGAAGAACTTGAGCCATGCTCCTTCGAAGAGGGAGAGTCAGATGTGGGCAAAAAAAGATGCATCAAATGTCTGAGAAACTTCCATAACAAACAGCCATCTCTGGCATCTGAAAGAATTCACACTCGAAAGATGGTTCCTGCCTGGTTTGTCTTGGGCTTACACTTTTTTATTACTATGATTTCATTCTTCAGGGTTGTGGGAATCTGCATCTTGACTTGGACCTGGCCTGTGTGCAGGATGTAATGGGCTGATGTGCCTGGACTGCTCCCTCTGCATTTGTGCAGCACCCCCGTGCCGGGAACACAACCCAGGAACGAGGACTTCCGTGCAACGGCACCTGGCCGCCACCGTGCCTCCCACAGCAGCCAGGGCCAGGCCTTGAGGTCGGCAGTAAACCCCAGAACACAGGCAGCGACCGCAGACAAGCAGGGCAGGTCCAGGTGACGGGAGGCGTGCCACGTTTCTCCATCCCGAAGTTATTGGTTTTTATCCTAAGTACCGATGTCGGGATGACCTGGCAGCTTTGAGGAGCCATCTGGCCCTGTAGGCAGGAAGCCAGTTGGCTTCCTCATCCCACTGTCACGCCTGGGAACTCCCATGGGGCTGGCTGCAGGGGATGGGGGGAGGCTGGCTCCAGGGGGACTGACCTGTCTCAGGGGAGGCTGCCTCCCGCTTCACCGCTCCTCCCCCAGCACAGCCTTTGTGGGGCCTCCGGGATAGTGGGGGACAGGATGCTTGTCCTGCGGGATGGCAAAGAATCAGCTCTCCATGTCAGGGCAAAGTGGGGCCTGGATTGTGGGAACCTTGGCCTTGAACATGAAGGCAGTGGGCAAGGGACTAGGGGACCACGTGAGGCCCGACGTGCACACAGCGGGGCCGGGCACCCATGGTTGCGTTCAGTCGGCCTTGGCCGGCGGGCTCCTGCTTGGAAACTTGCTGGGCGGTGTCTGCTGTAACTCGGTGGCATCATCCCCAGGGGCTGTGAGGAAATCCTCGTATCGTTTGTCCTAAAGCCTAGAATCTTGAGAATAGGACCATCACCCTTACAGAGGTCATCCCCCTCTGACCAGACCCTATTCCAAGGGCCATTCCCTGCGTCTAAAATCCTCCATGGTGTAGAGACGGGAGCACTGAGGCCTGCTATGGGAGCTTTCCTGGAGACGTGAGGGTGTTGCCGGCCTCTTCACACTACCCCTGCTCCAAGACCCACTCCAGCCCTCACAGAGGCCTCTGGGCCTGCCCTCCTGAGAGGCCACTGCGGGCAGGGCTGTGGTGCCCACCCCACCACACCCCCAAGAAGTCAGATACCAACAATCAGAATGTTTCTGCTTGAGGAGGGAAAAAAAGCCCAGATGCCAACCCACCAGCCTCGCCATCTGGAGCTGCATCATCCTGCTGCAGGGATGGTCTCTTTTTTATTTTTATTTTTATTTTTTTATTTTATTTTTTTATTTTTTCTTTATTTTTTTTTTTTTTTTTTTTTTTTTTTGAGATGGAGGCTCGTTCTGTCACCCAGGCTAGAGTGCAGTGGCACAATCTCAGCTCACTGCAACCTCTGCCTTCCAGCTTCAAGCGATTCTCCTGCCCCAGCCTCCCGAGTAGCTGGGATTACAGGTACCTGCCACCACACCCAGCTAATTTTTTGTATTTCTAGTGGAGATGGGGTTTCACCATGTTGGTCAGGCTGATGTCAAGCTCCTGACTTCAGGTGATCCATTTGCTTCGGCCTCCCGAAGTGCTGGGATTCCAGGCATGAGCAACAGCACCCGGCTGGGATGGTCTCTTGAATGACAGCCTTGTCTGCCCTGTCTGTCAGTCATTGTGACAAAGGGGACCCAGGAAGACTGGAGCCCAACATTGGATTCTTTGTCAGGATGTCACGTCATGGGGTTCAGGTTGCAGCATACGAGCCATCCCTGGCTCCGGTATCTCTGAACTCTCCTACACGGACTAAACGTCGCGAAAGGCCCTTGAAGAGTCCCCAGGCAGCCTCCGAGGGGAGAGAGCACTTTGATCTCCACTGCCTCCCACCCAAAACAGGAGCCTGCTTTCCTTCTCCTGTCCCCTCATTGACTGCAAGCCCCTTAAGGGCAGGGCATGTGTCTGTTCTTGCTTTTGGGTCCCCTGCAGACTCCGTCGAGCATGCCTGTACACACGCTGACCTTGCCAAGTGATCAGCACTGATCTGACGACTTGCAGGCTTCCCAGGGCTTCGTATTCCAGGACCTTCTTTTCCGCAGCTGGCACAGTTCTAGGCCATGTCATTGGAGATGTGTCGGGCCTTGAAATATTAGCCTGGACATCCGTTATGACCCCAGCTTCCCCTGTGGGCGGGACAGGTCAGAGCGAGCCTACGCTGTGGCTACCTGATGTCAAGGGGAATCCCATTTGCTGCCTCTGCAGAATTCCTTGTTTCGAGGCCAGGGTCCAGGACAGCAGGGTCTGCTGCAGCCTTAGCTGCCTTGATGCCGGGCCTGACTGCATCTCCAGCGCAAGCAGCCGGGAGGGAAGCAGCTGTGTGGGGATCCCACCACGGCCTCCTCTCCTCTCCTCTCTCTCCTACACTGAAATCTCCACACAGGTCCTCTGGTGCGCTTCGAACTTGTATTTCCTCCCAGGGGCACACAAGAGGCCTGATAAGTCTCCTTCTTTACTTCCAGGGAAACAGTGCTGACTCTGGTGAGGAGGCAAACGCTCAGAATCTGCTGCAGGTGTTAGTTCTGCAGGGGAGTCTTCCTGCCTAAGGGCTCATTTGATGTTCTGGGAATTTGCCAGGTACAGAAATACAGCCAGTCTTCCCAAAGATTCCTCCTCTCCTCTGAGTGCACGTGTGTGTGTGTGTGTGTCTGTGTGTGTGTGTGTACAGCCACACAACCTGACTCTGTGTTAACGCACACACGGGCCCTGGCCAGGCATGAGGGTCTCCATGTGACGAAGGAAATGAGTAAACAACTTCAATATTGTTGTTTCCCTCTGAGGCTTGCAAAGAAGGCGTTAAGAGCGCAAGATTTAAATCATAAACTTTATTAAAAGCCAAACAGCCCAATGTGCGATTCTTGCCAATTTGGACGGAGTATTTGGGGTAATGCTACACTGAGCTAATCCAGAAGGAATCGAGTGGAGGAAGACGGCAGGGTGGGGGTGAGCCCACACGTCCAGCCAGGACAGGCAGAGCGAGGCACAGCCCCGACACAGCCACCCACCCCGTGGCCAGAGAAGGGTGGCGCAGGAGCTGGCAAGACCTCTAAGCTGTTCCTGCTTCTGCTCTCCTCATACTGTTTCCTTAGCAAATGGAGCCTCCTTCACGCCTAAAGGGCCCAGAGCAAGGCAGGGGAGGGAGGGCCAAGCCCTGCAAAACTGAGAACTGGCCAGAATTGCCCACTTGCTAGACTAGCAAGAGAGCGAAGTCCCAGTGGGTCCCCCCCGACGAAGGACACCCATTCCTTACCCCCCACCCAGAGGCACCCTTCCTCCTCCAAACACAAGGTGCTGCTCCAGCAGCGGCAGGGACCATGCCAGCCTCCCACAAGACACACACGGGAAAGCCCTGCTCGTGAGGGTGCCACACCCAGGGCAGGAACCAGAATGAAGACACGACTCCGCAGTGAGCATGGGGCTCGGGACAGGATCCAGCGTGACAGACCAGCCAGAGAAGCTTTCACACTGCAAACAGCCGGCTCCACCTCCACCCAGACTGGGCTCCACGACTCTCCACAAGTGCCCTGCCACCTCAGGCACCTGCCCCCACACCCACTCAGTGTCACCCCCTCGGCAGCTCAACTCCAGAAGGCTTAGAATTGATGACAACGTTTCTGCACCACGAGGGGCTTTTGCGATTCTGCATCACTGAACTTGCATCTCATCCCCACGATCCGACATAAGCTTGCCAAGGACAGGACCTCGTGGCACCCGGGACAGGGACCACCCCATCCTACATGTGACAAAGCGGTCCCTCCGTGGAGCTGGCATCTCTGATTTCCTTGGCCTGAGGGAGGCAGTGAAGACGAAGGAAGGAGGGAGGGCGTCTTGGTGGTGGGCACAGCTCTGTGCTGGTCTTTCTCTGGCCACACAGACTTCAGTGGCCAAATGGCTTCAGGAGACCCACTGGTCTGTCCTGTTTTATTTTATTTATTTATTATTTTTTTTTATTTTTTGAGACAGAGTTTCGCTCTTGGTGCCCAGGCTGGAGTGCAATGGTGCCATCTCAGCTCACCGCAACCTCTGCCTCCCAGGTTCAAGCAATTCTTCTGCCTCAGCCTCCCAAGTAGCTGAGATTACAGCCTTGCACCACCACGCCCAGCTAATTTTTTGTTTTTTTTTTTTTTTAAGTAGAGATGGGGTTTCTCCATGTTGAGACTGGTCTAGAACTCCTGACCTCAGGTGATCCGCCCGCCTCGGCCTGCCACAGTGCTGGGATGAGCCACCGCGCCTGGCCAGTCTTTCCTGTATTAACAAAAGTATTGGTAGTAGCATTAGGTGTTAAAAATTATCAGCACAGCTTGGGACTGGCCACAGAATTCTTCAGATCTCCCCAGGATAATCTCATGAGAGCATGCATGCTTTGCCCAGAATCTCTGCAACTGAGGAAGGTCTGTGGCGTGGGGTGGGCCCTGAGAGACTTCACCTAAAAACTGTGGGTTCATTCCCCACCCGTGTGTGTATGTGGGTGTCTCTGTAGACAGTGATTAAATACTCCTGACTGGATATCAGCATCTGCAAAACAGGGCTTCTATTCAGCGAACTCCCTCTTCCTGAGCTCCTCTTAATTCTTCTTCCTTAATAGCAAGAGACTCGAGACAGCTCACACAGGCTGCAGTGGCTGCTCGTACTTGCATTTGACCCTGGCAGAATACGCCCCTTACTGAGGCGGCAGCAAGGAAAGAAATGCTCCGCCTGCCCTCCCTCTGCACCCTGGCCCCCCTCACCCGCCCCCCTCACCCGCACCCCCGTCACCCGCACCCGCCTCACCCGCACCCCTGTCACCCGCAGCCGCCTCACCTGCACCCTCATCACCCGCACCCCCTCACCCGCACGCCCCTCACCCGCACCCCCATCACCCGCAGTCCCGTCACCCAAACCCGCCTCACCCGCACCCCTGTCACCCGCACCCCCTCACCCGCCCCCCTCACCCGCCCCCCTCACCCGCACCCCCATCACCCGCCCCCCTCACCCGCACCCCCATCACCCGCACCCCCTCACCGCACCCCTGTCACCCAAACCCACCTCACCCGCCCCCCTCACCCGCACCCCCATCACCCGCACCCCCATCACCCGCCCCCCTCACCCGCACCCCCTCACCGCACCCCTGTCACCCAAACCCACCTCACCCGCACCCCTGTCACCCGCACCCCCTCACCCGCACCCCCTCACCCGCACCCCTGTCACCCGCACCCCCTCACCCGCACCCCGCTCACCTGCACCCGCCTCACCCGCACCCCCGTCACCCGCACCCCCCTCACCCGCACCCCTGTCACCCGCAGCCCCGTCACCCAAACCCGCCTCACCCGCACCCCCATCACCCGCACCCCCATCACCCGCACCCCCTCACCGCACCCCTGTCACCCAAACCCTCCTCACTCGCACCCCCCTCACCTGCACCCGCCTCACCCGCACCCCCATCACCCTCACCTGCCCCCGGCTCACCTGCCCTTCCCTCACCTGCATGACCTCGCCCGTGCCTGCCTCACCTGCATCCACCCTTGCCCAATAATTGCCAGTTGGGCTCTGGGGGGATGCATCTCCAGCCCCAAACCTGTCAGGGACTTGCCCAGAGCTGCCCTTGTTTTCTTTCTCTTCTATTTTTTCCTATGCTTAAAAAGATCCCACCACAAAAATGTTTTCTTCTCTTCCTCCACTTGTAGCGACTGGGATCAGGAAACCGCAGGGTGGAAATTGTGGGGGCCTGTGGCCCAGAGTTCTCCTTATTCGGGTGCTGATCAGGACGAGTTTCAAGATTGGAAGGAATTTCTCCTGGGTCTCCAGGACACAAAAATCGCAGCTGTCTGCAGCTGGGCTGGGTTGGTGGCAGAGTTTCCTGACCCAAGCCCCATCCCCATGATTTACGTTCTGTGTCCCTCACTAGCTTCTGCTGAGACGCCCTTTGAGGTTTGCTGGTGTGTGTTTGTCCCAGGTTTGCATCAGCCACTGCACTGTCAGGGACTCTAGTGACCAAACAAGCCCGGGCCAGCCGGCCCCCACCTTGCCACCTCCCGCCACTCGCACCCATGTGGACGCAGGCGGCCCGCACCGGCAGGCTGTGCGTGAGGTGCTATGGTCTTCACCCAGCGCCTTCACACAGACGACTCCTTGCTCCACACCAAGCACCCCATAGATTTGTTTGTGTTTTTTCACAGCGGCCCTCTCTGAGTTTTAAAAATGGGAATTAGAGGGAGTTACTGATGTGAAAACCACAACCAGGAGGTTATTCATATGAGAACATACAGTATCCTTGATCAACCAACACGCCCTCCCAGCTACCGAGTTCACGAACTGCTAACGGTGGGTCAGGGCTGAGCTTGCCCTTTGCATCCGTTACCACCTTCTATGCAAAGCTGAATGAGAACATGGCCCACATCTGCTTTATCATCAGTACATCCCTGTGCTTAGGAGAGTGTCTGTTCAATAAAAATGCTTTCCATAAACGAGCACGAGGGAAGCTGAGACCCGGAGCAGCAATGCCACTTACACAGTCAAGCAGCCCAGCAGCGGCCAGGCTGACTGAAGCCCAGGCCTCCTGCACCCGCGCCACAGCTCCTCCTCACCACCTTGCATGCATCTGCGGTAGCTTCTCTGGGTGTAGCTTGTGGTGCTCTTTCAAAGACCACCCCCAAGTGATACGGTGGTTCCTTAAAAAAAACCAAACAGCCTGGGCACGGTGGCTCACGCCTGTGATCCCAGCACTTTGGGAGGCCGAGGTGGGCGGATCACCTGAGGTCAGGAGTTTGAGACCAGCTTGACCAACATGGAGAAACCCCGTCTGCACTAAAAATACTAAATTAGCTGGGCGTGGTGGTGCATGCCTGTAGTCCCCGCTATACGGGGGGCTGAGGCAGGAGAACTGCTTGAACCCGGGAAGCGAAGGTTGCGGTGAGCCGAGATTGCGCCATTGCACTCCAGCCTGGGCACCAAGAGCGAAACTCCATCTCAAAAAAAATAATAATAATAATAAATCAAACATAGAATTACCCTGTGGTCCAGCAATCCCACTTCTGGGCACATAATGCAAAATTACTGAAAGCACGATCTCAGAGAGATACTTACACTCCTGTCCATAGCAGCCTCGTTCACAACAGCCAGAAGGTGGAACAACACGTGTCCAGCTACAGATGAATGGACCTGTGAATTATGGTGTAGACACACATGCTATTCCGTCTCCAAAGAGGGTTGAAGTTCCGACACATGCCACACAAAAACGAACCTCGAAGACATGCTGAGTGAAACAGGTCAGACAAAAAAGGACAAATATTGTATGATCCCACTTAGATGAGCTACCTAGAATAGGCAAATTCACAGAGATACAAAGGAGTCTTTCTGCCCACATACACCTGCTTGCCAGGGTCTGGGGGAGGCCAGGACAGGCAGTTAGGGTTGAAAGTACACAGAGTTTCAATCTGGGAAGATGAAGAAGTTCTGAGATGAAGGTGGTGATGGTTGCAAACAATGTAAATGTACTTGATGCCACTGACCTGTACACTTAAAAATGGCTACAGTGATAACTTCTGTGTTGTGTAAATTTTCACAATAAAAACTTAATGAAAGGTAGCTAGAGAGAGCAAGTGAGGGGAAGGGAGGAAGGGCAAGTTATTGGTTGATGGGTAGAGTTTTTGTTAGGGATGACGGGCAAAGTTTTGGATACAGCTTGTGGTCATGTTTCCACAACATCATGAATGAATGTAGTGCCACAGCATTAAATGTATTCATGGTGTACTTATGAATGGCTAAGATGATACATATTATGTACATTTTACCACAATAAAAAATTAAGGAATTCTGGCCAGGCACGTTGGCTCACCCCTATAATCCCAGCACTTTGGGAGGCTGAGGCAGGCAGATCACTTGAGGTCAGGAGTTCAAGACCAGCCTGGCCAACATGGCAAAACCGCGTCTCTACTAAAAATACAGCCAGGTGTGGTGGCGCATGCCTGTAATCTCAGCTATTTGAGAGGCTGAGGCAGGAGAATCACATGAACCCGGGAGGCGGGGGTTGCAGTGAGCCAAGATTGCACCACTGCACTCCAGCCTGGGTTACAGCATCTCAAAAATAAAAAAGATTAATGAATTTTAAAAGCCAATTTGCTAGCCTGGCACCAAGGCCTCTCCCCTGATAGACCTCTGGCCTAGCACCCCCGGGCCTGCCAGCACTGGTACCCACCCTGGGCTGGGTTGAGGGTGGTGTCCCCGGGCTGTTGAGAGGCTGCTGGCCCCCAAGCCCGGCCCAGCCCTTCCCACAGTCCGGAGGCAGCACCTCCCCAGCCCTGCGGACCCAGGCTGTCTAGCCACTGTGTTGGCTCCCTCTCGCCTAGTCAACAAGCATATCTGAACATGTCTTCTGTTTTCTGAATGGGGAATAGGGCACAAGGAGGTTGAGTAAACGACTTTTTATTCGATTTGTTTAATTTAGAGCACAGACCTCCTGAGAAACTCATTTTATATAAGAAGAAAGAAAAGGCTGCTTTCTATTAAGGGCACTGCAGGAGGGCAGTGGGGGTCACCCCAACTTCCCTCTGATTGAAAGAATCCCCTCCACGCATACATCCTCTCCACCTCATGAAGGCAGCCGGTCTTTTTCTTTTTTTTCTTTTGAGACAGAGTCTTATTCTGTCACCCAGACTGGAGTGCAGTGACGCGATCATACCTTGACCTCCTGGACTCAAGCAATCCTCTTGCCTCAGCCTCCCTAGTAGCTGAGATGACAAGCACATGCCACCACACATGGATAATTTGTTTTGTGTTTTTTGTAGAGGCGGGGTTTCACCATGTTGCCCAGGCTGGTCTCAAACTCCTGGCCTCAAGCGACCCTCCTACCTTGACCTCCCAAAGTACTGGGATTACAGGCATGAGCCACCATGCCCAGCCCAGTTCTATTTTTGAACAGATTTTTACGTAAAAATCTTCCTTAAACACTCATGGATGACTGGAGCAGTGAAGGATCTTAGAAATAATCCTATCCAGTCTCTTCATTCTAAACACAAGGAGGCCTCAAAATATGTGGCCATGTGTTCAAGGTCACGTGACCATGCGTGGCAGCACCCGGACCCTGCTCCTCGGCCCCAAGCTCCCGCCAGTAGCACGCAAAAGATCTCGGAGCTGGGGCACCCTGGCCCCGGGTGACCTGGACACCGGCTGGCGTGCTCCCCTGCAGCCAGCTCTTCCTCCTGCCTTAGCCCTGACGATGTGCTCCCCTGCCCTGGGAAACTGCTTGTCCACAGGAAGTGAAGAGCACGTCTTCCTAAGATTGACTCCAGAGCGGGGCAACTAAACACTGTCATAGGTGGAGCCTGAATCCCATCCCACATCCCGTTTCTACCTCGACAAGCATGAATCTGTTCTATCAGAAATAACAGCAAAGGTCAATACCATTTGCTCCAACTAGAACTGAATTCCCCATTGTGACCTCCTACAGAAACTGCATCTCACATTTTATTTAATAAGCTGATGTCATCTGGTGGAGACAGCAAAAGACTGTGTGATGCTTCCAACTGATAACATCACTCAGATTCTAAAATTCAGCAACTACAAAGTATAGACATGAGCCTTTGGGGATGAAGATCAGGATTCACTCATTCCCCATTTTAGAGCCATAAACTGTATCTGCTGCCTTGTAAGTACCAAATCCAATGAATGCATCTAACAAAAATGCTCATATGCATTCAACTTCATTCACAACCTCTGAAAATGGCTTGAGAAAAAGCCCAAGAGTTGGAAATAACTTTCTTTTTTTTTTTTTTTAGGCGGTGTTTCACTGTTGTCGCCCAGGCTGGAGTGCAGTGGTGCGATCTCAGCTCACTGCAACCTCCCCCTCCCAGGTTCAAGAGATTCTCCTGCCTCAGCCTCCCCAGTAGCTGGGATTACAAGCATGCACCACCATGCCCAGCTAATTTTTGTAGAGTAGAGACAAGGTTTCACCATGTTGGCCAGGCTGGTCTCAAACTCCTGACTTCGAGTGATCTGCCCACCTCGGCCTCCCAGAGTGCTGGGAATATAGGCATGAGCCACCACGCCTGGCCTGAAGTACTTTTGAATGAGCTATTAGGTGACTGAAAAATAAGAAGAAATATTTACACATTGAATTTAACTTCATGCATGAAGAAACTGTCACTACACAGTTTTCCCGATAGTTTTGGTATCAATGTGGATGGCTGCCTGAGTGGAAGGGCTGCTACATGGGTATATGGCATTCCCCTGCTCAGCCTTACACACCCTCCCATCCCAATAGGTCATTTTGTCAGAAAAGAATATGACTCTAATTCGGAATTATTTATTTTTACTCAACCCGTATTGGGTCCTAGTATTTAATAACTCCTTTCAAAGTATCTAGAAATACCTTAATAATTTCCCCTGGATTTTTTTGCTGGAGATTAACATTAATAGTATGAAAGAAAAGAGAAAACATGCCCGGGCATGGTGGCTCACGCCTGTAATCCCAGCACTTTGGGAGGCCGAGGTGGGCAGATCACGAGGTCAGGAGATTGAGACCATCCTGGCTAACACGGTGAAACCCCGTCTCTACTAAAAATACATAAAAATTAGCCGGGCGCGGTGGCGGGCACCTGTAGTCCCAGCTACCCGGGAGGCTGAGGCAGGAGAATGGCGTGAACCTGGGAGGCGGAGCTTGCAGTGAGCCGAGATGGCGCCACTGCAGTCCAGCCTGGGTGACAGAGCAAGACTCCGTCTCAAAAAAAAGAGAAAACATTTGTTGGTATTTTAGCCCCTACAGCAAAGGCTGGCAATTTTTTTTCTGTAAAGGGCCAGAGAGAGAGTAAATATTTTAGTCAGGGCTGGATTCATAGGCAGTCACCCAGGACTCTGGGTTTAGGGGTCACACTTGGTTTAACCCTCAACTATGGCCATCATGGAATTCTTAATATTTTCTTAAACAAGGGGCTCTACACTTGCATATTGTATCTCAAATTATCTGGCCAGTCTTGATTTTAGCATATGAAACCCATACGGTCTCCGATGCCATTTTCAGAGTGCTAAAGCAACGTATAAAAGATTGCACATGTTGCAATAAAACTATCTGTGCACACTGAAATTTCAATTTCATATAATTTTCACTTCATGAAATATTCTTAAAAAAATTTTTTTCCAACCACTTCAAAATATAAGTCATTTTAGCTTGCAGCCTGTACAAAAATAGATACTGAGCTGGATTTGGATGGGGAGGCATAGCTTGCCAACCCCTGCCCTAAAGAAACATTTGGTGATACCATAATTTTCCTCTTGTTGCAATTCTGCATGGTGGCCCAGACTCCTGGGGACCTAGGAAGCCTGCTCTGCACAGTTTATGCTAACGTGCTGCCCCACTGGGGCACAGGAATGAGGTGTTAGCAAGAACCAAGAGTTGCGTGTATCTACACTGTTGTGAGAGGAGGGAAATGTACCTGCGGCAGCACCTATTCCTTTGACACCCTGGACCTGACCCACATGATCACAGTAGAGACGGACGTCCAGCCATTTACTCCCTTCCCATTCCTCTCTCACTACAGAGTCACTCTGGTCTCCAGGGTTATGATCCTGGTTCTTCTCCTCTGCCTGAACAGCGACTCAGCAGCAAGACGCACGTGGCCAAGTCCTTCACCAGAGCCTCTTTGCATAGACCCCACGGTGCTTTCCTGGGGAATGAGGTTGGATGCTAGAAACCCAGCCTGACTCCTGTGCTCCAAGGCTCAAGACCACTCAGGACACCCCTTTGAAAAGCCCCCTTGAGCAGATGCCCTCAAGGTCTAACCGGCCTAGGAGGGTCACCAGGGCTCCGTGATGCTGGCTCCGAGAACCTGGGTAACGGAAAGGAGAGGCAGCTTTTCCCACTCACCGTCTCTGACACAAGCTAATTCTCCACAGTCATGTGAGTTTCCCAAACACCTTCCTCCCTCTGTCTCTCTCAAGCCTCAGTCCAGTGAATGTGATTTATGAAAGGCCGTGAGGTCAGGCCCACTCATGGCAACAGCCCCAGCCGCTTCCCCAGCCTCTAACCCATTCTTCTTCAGTTACGCTTTCCATGGCTCCTTCCTGATGTGCTCATCCGCAGAGATGGATGACCAGGGCTGTGAGCTCTGGTGTCTGAGTTCATTCCAGATGCAGGCTTGAAACTGAAGGAGCCAAGTCAGCCCCCTAAGGAAGGTTATAATTGCTGAAGGAAATACTGAGGAGGGAGGTGGATGGATGCGCGATGGCTAAGAGATTGTGTGTCTTGGGCCCTTGGCAACTCAAACTTCTCCACAAAAGCAGAGAAGGAACAAGGAGAAAGTCAGTGAGCTGGACCCCGAGGCCACCAGCACCCCAGCAGTGACTGTGTCTGAAGCAAGGTCATCCACACAGATGAATGCAGTGAGAGTGGATACTCAGTTTCAGAGTGAGAATGAGCCCTCATTATTAGTGGATGTTTTAAAATCATTTAACAATCTGGGCTAAGTGCTGTTGAGAATATAAAACAGTGTGAGCCAAGGAACTTAGCATCTGGTTAGAAAGGTAAAACTAATTCATAAATACACATTTAATGCGAATAAAAGGCCATATGTGATAGGTTCATAATGAGCTTATTCGACAAGCCTGTATTGAGTGCCTACTGTGTGCTAGAGACTTAAGTTCCTTTTTAAAATTGTTTTTACTTATTTTTAATTGACAAATAATAATTGTACATATTTATGGGGTGCAATGAGATATTTTGATCTATCTGTACATTATAGAAAGATTCAATCAATCTGAATAACACTCCCTTACCTCACTAACATCATTTTTTTGTGTGGTTAGAACATTAAATATCTATTTTTAGCAATTTGAAATATGCAATACATTATTATTAACTGAGGTCACTGTGCAGAACGGTCACCAATACTTATTCCTCCAGTCTAACTGGAACTTTGTATCCTTTAATCAACCTCTTCCCTTTCCCCATCCCTCCCCGCCGTATTCCCAGCCCTGCCACTCCCTTTCTATGAGATCAGCTTCTTTAGATTCCATAGGTAAGTGAGATTATACAGTATTGTCCTTCTATCCCTGGCTTATTTCAGTTAGCATAATGCCCTCTGGTTCCATCCATGTTGTCACAAATGACAGAATTTCTTTCTTTTTAAAGGCTGAATAGTATTCTGTTGTGTATAGATATCACATTTTCTTTATCCAGTCATCCATTGATGGACACTTAGATTACTTCTATATTTTGGCAATTGTGAATAATGCTGAAATGAATGTGGGAGTGCAGATATCTCTGCAACATATCAATTTCAATTCCTCTGGATACATACCCAGAAATGGGGTGGCCAGATAGATCATATGGTAATTCTATTTTTATTTTTTTGAGGAACCTTCATACTGTTTTCCAAAATGGCTGTACTAACCTGCATTCCCATCGAGAGTGTACAACGGCCCCCTTTTCTCCACAGCCTCACTAATAATTATCATTTGTCTTTTTGATAATAGCCATTCTAACAGGTGTGAGGTGATGTCTCATTGTTTTTTCAATTTCCATTTCCCCGATGATTACAGATGTTGAGCATTTAAAAATATGGCCAAGCGCGGTGGCTCATGCCTGTAATCCTAGCACTTTGGGAGGCTGAGGCAGGCAGATCACTTGAGGTCAGGAGTTCAAAACTAACCTGGCCAATATGGTGAAACCCTGTTGCTACTAAAAATATTAAAAAGTTAGAAGGGCATGGTGGTGCACACCTGTAATTCCAGATGCTCAGGAGGTTGAGGCAGGAGAATGGCTTGAACCCGGGAGGTGAAGGTTTCAGTGAGCCAAGATCGCACCACTGCACTCCAGCCTGGGCAACATAGTGAGACCCTGTCTCAAAAAAAAAAAAATAAGAAAGAAGAAAGAAAAATAATGCCACCAGAGGATACTATATCTAGCAAAATTATCCTTCATAATTGAAAGATAATAAAGTCTTTTTCAGACAAACAATAGCTGAGGGAATTCATCACCGCTAGGTCAACCTTACAAGAAATGCTCAAAAGAGTACTGTACTTGGAAGCAAAGGACAACAGTTACCATCATGAAAACACATAAAAGTGTAAAACTCACTGGTAAACAAACACACAAATGAGAAAGAGAAAAGACTCAAGTGGTGGGTGTCACTACAGAAAACCACAACCATAGGGACAAACAATAAAAGAAAAAGGAGCAAAGAACATACAAAACAACCAGAAAACAACTAACAATATGACAGGAACAAAACCTCACATATCAATAATAACCTTGAAGGTCAATACATTAAATTCTCTGCTTAAAGGTATAGATTGGCTGAATGGATTTTTTAAATGATCCAACTATATGCTACCTACAAAAAACACACTTTACCTGTAAAGACACATAAAGACTGCAAGTAAAGGGATGGAAAAAGATATTCTATGCAAATGGAAACCAAAAGCAAGCTGAAGTAGCTATACTTATATCAGATAAGACAGACGTTAAGTCAAAAACAGTAAAAAAAAAAATTAAAAGGCAAAGAAAGTCATTATATAATGATAAAGGGATCAATCCAGCAAGAGGATATAACAATTCTAAATATATATGCATCTAACACTAGAGCACCCAGAGTCATAAAGCAAATATTACTAGATCTAATGAGAGAGATAGACTCCAATGCAATAATAGTGGGGGACTTTGATACCCCACTCTCAGCATTCGACAGATCATCTAGAGAGAAAATTCAAAAAGAAACATCAGATTTAAGCTGGACTTTTGGCTAAATAGACCTAAAGATATTTACAGAACATTTATGCAATAACTGCAGAATACACATTCTTCTCATCAGTACGTGGAATATTTTCCAGAATAGACCATATGGTACACCACGGCTGTAATCCCAGCTACTTAGGAGGCTGAGGCAGGAAAATCGCTTGAACCCGGGAGGCGGAGGTTGCAGTGAGCCGAGATCGTGCCACTGCACTCCAGCCTGGGCGACAAGAGCGAGACTCCTTCTCAAAAAAAAAAAAAAGAAATAAAAATAAGTTCTCATGTTTGATAGCAGAATAGGGTGACTAGCAACAATATTATATATATTTCGAAGTAGAAGAAAGGACTTGAAATGACACCAACACATAGAAATGATAAATACTCAAGGGGATAAATACCCCAAATACCCTGACTTGATCGTTACGTATTCTGTGCATGTAACAAACACTCAGATGTGCTCCATAAACATATAAAATACTATGTATCAATAAAAGAAGAAATAGTCACCTAGATTTCTGGGCTAGAGAGGGACATAACAAAAGTGGCATTTAAGGAACGACATAAACTCCCAGAAGGCAGGGCTTTGTTGTGATTAGCTTATGTGGATGATATCAAACAGAATAAACTGGAGATGAACCAGTCAATCAATGATGACCGATTGAAATAAAGTGCACAGGCTCGCTTCTGAGATGGTGGTAACTTTGGCAGACAACACAAAACTTACTTTTCTTTGATGTGACTACTTAGCTTCAAAAGTTCATACACACTTTGGCTCCCTAAAAGAGAGGAGGCTTTAGGGTCAGACAGACTTGGTTTGAAACACAATTATACCACTCGAGGCCTTGATCTCCTTGTCTGTAATATGGGATGCTGATAACTTCACAGGGCTCTGAAGGGATCAAATGAGATGACCCATGCAGACTGCCTGGCCCGTGTCCTGGACGTCCTGGCACAGGGCAAATGCTTCGTAAGCTTACTTCCCTTCTCTTCCTTGTCTTGCAGAGTTGCAGTGGGTGTTATCCCAGTCTTTGTTTTTTCTGAAATGCTTATAGATCCACAGGAAGTTACAAAAATCATAGAGTATCTTTCAGCCGGTAACCTTTGGAGAGTGGCTTTTCTCAGCATAATGCTCTTGAGATCCATCCAAATTGTTGTGTGTATCAATAGTCTTCCTTCCTTCCTTTCTTTCTTTCTTTCTTTCTTTCTTTCTTTCTTTCTTTCTTTCTTTCTTTCTTTCTTTCTTTCTTCTTTTTCTTTCTTTCTTTTCTTTCTTTCTTTCTCTTTCTTTCTTTCTTTTCTTCTTTCTTTTCTCTCTCTCTCTCTCTTTCTTTCTTTCTTTCCTTTCTTTTTGTGCTCAGTAGTATTCCATGATATGGATGTACCAGAGTTTGTTTAACCATTCACCCACTGAAGGACATCTGGGCTTTTTCCAATTTTCACTTAATACAAATAGAACTTCTATGAACTTTTAAGTATAGATTTCTGTGTAAGCATAAGTTGTCATTTCTCTGGGGTAAATGCCCAGGTGTGCAATTAATGGATCATATAGTAAGTCTACGTTTAGAAACTGTTTTTTAAGAAACTGCCAAATTGTTTTCCACAGTGGCTGAACCATTTTACATTTCCACTAGCAATATGTGAAAGATATAGTTTCCTTACATCCTCACCAGCATTTGGTGTTGTCACTGTTTTTATTTGAGTTGCTCTAATAGATGTGTAATGATATTGCGCTGTGATTTCAAATTTCCATTTCCCCAACGGTTAACAATGAATGTCCTTTTGTGTGCCTATTTGCAATCCATATATCTTCTTTAGTGAAATACCTGTTCGTGTTTTTTGCCCATTTTCTAATGGGTTTTTTTTTTACTGTTGTGTCTTGAGAGTTCTTATTTTCTAGATAAACTTTTGTCAGATATAGTTTGAAAACATTTTCTCCTAGTCTGTAACCTGTCTTTTCATCCTCTTAACAGGGCTTTTTTCTTTATTGATTTTTTTCCTTTTATGGATCATACATTTGGTATGAAGTCTAAGAACCCTTTATTTAGCCCTGGGTCCTAAAGGTTTTCCCCTGGCTTTCTAAAAGTTTATAGTTTCATATTTTACATTTAAATCTATGATGCATTTTAAATTAATTTTTGTATAAAATGTGAGGTTTAGGTTAAGATTCATATTTTTCATCTATGGATTAAATTGCTTCAGCATCATTTGTTGAAAAGACAATTTTTCCTCCATTGATTTTCTTTTTTTTTTTTTTTTTGAGACGGAGTCTTGCTCTGTCACCAGGCTAGAGTGCAGTGGCGCCATCTCAGCTCACTGCAAGCTCCGCCTCCCGGGTTCACGCCATTCTCCTGCCTCAGCCTCCCGAGTAGCTGGGACTACAGGCGCCCGCCACCACACCCAGCTAATTTTTTGTATTTTTAGTAGAGACGGGGTTTCACTGTGTTAGCCAGGATGGTCTCGATCTCCTGACCTCATGATTTGCCCGCCTCAGCCTCCCAAAGTGCTGGGATTACAGGCGTGAGCCACCGCACCCGGCCTCTCCGTTGATTTTCTTTTGCACCTTTGACAAAAATCAGTTGGGCATTATTTGTGTAGGCCTGTTTCTGGGTTCTCTATTCTGTTCCATTGACCTGTCTATCCTTCCCTAAGACTTTTTTTTTTTTTTTTGAGACAGAGTCTTGCTCTCTTGCCCAGGCTAGAGTGCAGTGGTGTGACCTTGGCTCACTGCAGCCTCTGACTCCCAGTTTTAAGCAATTCTCCTGCCTCACCCTCCCAAGTAGCTGGGACTACAGGTGCGTGCCACCATACCCGGCTAATTTTTTTTGTTGTTGTTGTATTTTTAGTAGAGACAGGGTTTCACCATGTTGGCCAGGCTGGTCTTGAACTCCTGGTCTCAAACTCCTGAGCTCAGGAGATCCACCCACCTTTGCCTCCCAAATTTCCCAAATTGCTGGCCACCACACCCAGCCTAAGACCACATTTTATTCTCCTAAATGAAATAAATTTCAGTACAATATTTACCCTAGATTTCATTCCAGGCTGAGACTAAGTATAGAGAATTTCAACCTAAATTGAGTGATTTGGCAAAATTTCTAGAAACCTGGAAAAAGATGTACTTTTTCCACAAAAATTGGTGGAACTATTTTCTCTCTTTTCTATTTTTATTTTTTGTGTTTGATAAAAGATACATAACATAAAATTAGCATGTTCGCAATTTTTAAGTGTCTAATTCAGTGGCATTAAGTATACACACATTGTTGCACAACCACCAGCTCCCAAATTGTTAATCATCCGCAGCTGGAATTCTGTATCTATTTAACCGTAACTCTGCATTCCCTTCTCCCCCAAGTCTTTGGCCGCCACCATCCTACTTTCTGTATCTCTGAGTCTGACTACTCTGAGTACCTCATATAAGTAGAATTATGCAGTTTTTGTCCGTTGGTGTCTGACTGCTTCACTTAGCATAACGTCTTTCAGGATCATCCATGTTGTGGCCTGTGGCAGAATTTCATTCCTTTTTAAGACTGAATAATATTTCATTGTGTGGTTATACCTCATTTTTGTTTATGCAACTCATCCACTGATGGACCCTTGGATTGTTTGGCCACTGTGAATAACGTTACTATGGACGGCTGTACAAATATCTCTTTGAGTCCCTGCCCTATTCGTTGGGTATATGCCCAGGAGCGGACCATTCTGTCTCATACAAGACTCTAGACTTGTTCAAACATCTGCTCCTTTCCCTTCTTTCGTCAAGACCCCAGGGGGGTCTACAAGGCGGCCCACTGGACCACTAGGGGGAGCTCCCCACCCTGGGATTTGTTGGGGTCTCTGGCTTGGTTTGTGATCTCCAGCTTGGTGGAAGTAAAAGAAAACAGAGAAAAATGAAGGAAATGGCAGCCCCCACCCCCCAAGCCATTTCTCGTGGGTTTTTGTTCCGTGGAGTTCCAAGCACCACCTGGAAATTGCTTTATTAAAAGCAACACCTCTCTGGCCACAGGGGTGAGAAAGGGAGGTAAGAATCAAAGGACAGCCCTTTCCTCCGTTCTCAGTTTGGGGAAAATTGGTTTCCTGCCTCACTGTGAACTTGAACAGATTATATAAAACGCACTTCATCGTATACATTTCTCTCAAGCTTTCCAGCCAACGCATCCTCTTCCACTATCTATAGAATTAGGGCCAGCGTGGTATATTTCCTGTCCTGAGTGATTGTAGGAAGGTAGGCTCTGAAAAGTAGGAATAAAGAACCAATTCCCAGTCTGTGGTAGTTGGAGGCAGAATTTGGCCTAAACAGCAGCAAGCGTCTCCAGACAGGCTTTTCTACAAATGGGTGTGAAGCCTGACCTGGACTCCCGCTAGTTGTGTGATTGTGGGAGGTAATTTGGCCTCTCTAAGCCTCAGTTTTCTCATCTGTGAAGTGGGATAATACAGCCAACCTCATCGTGTTGCTGTACTAACTTCCTTAGTACACCATAGACTCGCAATTAGAATGGGTCATTACTGTTGTTTTCCCGATGCCATCATAATTCTCCTGCAGAAGTTAGTCCTGGGTGGGAGCAGCTGTCCCTGCAGCTAACTTCCTCACACCCCATGCGCCAGTACAGTACAGAAAAGCTGCAGTGCAACTGACCAAGTGCCTACATGCAGTTAACAGTAGAAATATCCCAACCTGAAGCTTTTCCCGGGAGCTGGACTCCAGAGTCCGTGCTGCAGAGGCAGTGGTTTTAAAGCTGCATTGTGCTGGAGATGTTCCCTCCCATGACCCCGTCACCTCCACCTCCGCTACAGCCACCATGCCTAGGATCACAGCGCAGGTGTCTGCTGAAGGACAGCAGAAAGGGGGTGGCCAGGGCCTGGCTCAGGAGGAGCGAACACCTCCTTTCTCTTACCCAAGCTGGGAGCAAGGACCGAAGAGAGTCTACTTTCTTCCTTCCTTCTCTCTCAGCTGCCCTCTGGGGCAGAGAAGTGGTCAAATGGGGAGTCACAGAAGCAGCCCCAGGTTAAGCAGTTCTTGTTGGTGGACCAGCCAAGTGATGAGGAGTTAGACAGCAGGGATGCACATTGGGCTGCCCCCACCTTGTCCTGGGGCCACCCCCTCCCTGGTGCTGGGGCTGCCTCCTGCATGTCCACGGGCCGCCCCCTACCTGGTGTCGGGACTTCTGTTCCCAGCCCCAGGATCCAAGTTGATACCTGTGGATTCCGTGGCTCAAAACATCCTTTGTTGCTACCAGGCAGTCAGCCACTCCTTGACCCCAGTGAGATGGAAGATAAAGTCTCGGTGGGGTTCTGTGGGAAAAACCAGGTCTAGGCTGGGGGCGGGGTGTGAATAGGGGTGATGGTGCTGCGACTGGCGTGGGAGAAGACACACCCTCTGCAGCACGGTGCACACCTGGCCACCTTCTTGGCAGATGGCTTCTGGAGCCCAGGACTGGGTAGGGTGGAACTGCAGGCCCCTGGCAGTTCCGTGGGGCTCCGTGGTGAACCCTCCCTCCCCAGGTGTACTCTTCCCTGCCTCCCATCCTCCGCCCTCTGGGAGCAGGGCTGAGATTCTACTACTCTTTGTTCCAAACAGTGGTGAGACTCCACTGGGGCCCCTCCAGCTCTTGGCATTGGCTGGCAGGCAGCAGCCTGAGGCTCCTCCCAGGCAGAGGTTGGGTCCTTCCAGGGCTGCCCACCGGTCGCCCTCTCTCGCATCCTCTCAGGGCTCTCCATGTTCAAGTTCCCCCAGCTGCAGTCCTCCCTCTCCTGTTTCTGGCAGCTCTTAGACAGCTGCTCCCCAGAGAAGAGACTCCCCTTCCTCTCGCCGTCTTGTTCCAGCTGCCAACCTGCATGATTCATTCCTCTCTCCCCACCGCATAAAAGGCACTCAGGCCATTGCTTGTACCTAAGTAAATATTTATGTGCTCAGCATTTGTAGCGAGTCAGTGTCCTCTGTCTGTCTGGGTCGCTGTTGTCAGTCACCGTGGCAAGCAGGGCCATGCCGAGGGTTCTCTAAGGGCAAAGCAAGAAGGTTTTAAAGTACTGATTGTGGTCAGATTTATTCTGATCCTTTAATTGTTACAATGAAGGCATCCTTAAAACACACAGTTGAAAACCCAACCCATGGAGGAAGAATCCTGAGGACTGTGGATTGCTCGACATGGGCTTGGTTACCTGGGCAGGGCCTTCCCTGGTCGACTCCTGGAGACCCTTGTCCCTGTAACTTACTGCAAACCCGGATGTACATTTAAATTAACGAAGGCGAGTAGCTCCTGGCTGCCTGCCACCGGCTAGATGATGGGGGAGCCCTAAGTGGAGTTGCCTAAGGGAGTGGACTCTGGGCATGTTGCTGCCTGGGTGGTAGGGTCTGAAGGTGCTGGAAGGTTCTCAGCAGCTTCCCCACCCACTCTGGGGCCCTGGAATGTCTCCTCCATGCAGATACCCTGGTGCCTGAAATTCCACCTCTGCATTTTGTAGCTTTTGCTGTGGATCTTGTAGCTTTCTGTTTCCAGAAATTCCAGCTTAAAATGCACCACAAATGTCAGCCCAAGAATAAAACAGGCAGGTGGGGATACAGGTCATGTTATCAAGCTACAAGAAAGGCAAAAGGAAAATTAAAAGTGGGGAAGAGCCACTGGGCACAGTGGCTCACACCTGTAATCCCAACACTTTGGGAGGTTGAGGGCAGGCAGATCAGTTGAGGTCAAGAGTTTGAGACCAGCCTGGCCAACATGGTGAAACATGGTGAAACCCAGTCTCTACTAAAAACACAAAAAATTAGCCAGGTGTGGTGGTGCATATTTGTAATCCCAGCGGCTTGGGAGGCTGAGGCACGAGAATCGCTTGAACCCAGGAGGCAGAGGTTGCAGTGAGCCGAGATCATGCCACTGCACTCCAGCCTGGGCAACAGAGTGAGACCCTGTCTCAAAAAAAAAAAAAAAAAAAGCTGAGGGGGGAGGACATAGGCATATGGGTGTACAAGAGATGGTCAGTACTTTGCAGGAGGACAAAGTGACTAGATGGTGCTTCTCTCTCCCAGGCTAGTTCCTTCTTGCCCTGTTCTCTCCTTATCTGTTTCTCTCCTATCGACTCAGGTTTGGGGCACGAAAATCAGCACCGCCAATACCTTTCTAAGCCTATACAAACTTTTGGTACTTATCTGTTCATTCTTCTGTCAGAACACAAAGGCGTTCAAGGCTCATAATTTGAAACATGAAATGGAAAAAATCACTGGATATAATTGCCATCTCTTCGGTAATCACCTTTGTCTATATCATCCTCTTTATTTGTTTATTAATTCTTTTTAGAGATAGAGTCTCGCTCTGTCACCTGGCTGCAGTGCAGTGGCACAATCTTGGTTCACTGCAGCCTTCATCTCCCGGGCTCAAGTGATCCTCCTGCCTCAGCCTCTGGAGTAGCTGGGACGATAAGTGTGAGCCACCATGCCTGGCCCTCACCTTCTTTATTATGGCCAATGCATGAAGTCTCGGAGAGGACTTCTAGGAATGGAGGAATGTTAGGGTCTAATTAGCATTAAAGCTGACTGCTTTTTTATTATTATTATTTTATTGTTAAATGGAGTCTCGCTCTGTCGCCAGGCTGGAGTGCAGTGGCACGATCTCAGCTCACTGCAACCTCTGCCTCCCAGGTTGAAGCGATTCTCCTGCCTCAGCCTCCGGAGTAGCTGGGATTACAGGCGTGCACCACCACGCCTGGCTAATTTTTTTTTTTTTTTGTATTTTTAGTAGAGACGGGGTTTCACCATGTTGGCCAGGCTGGTCTTGATCTCTTGAACTCATGATCCACCCACCTCGGCCTCCCAAAGTGCTGGAATTACAGGCGTGAGCCACCAAGCCTGGCAGTGACTGCTATTTTCTATGAACCATTTCATTGACCAACATACTTAGGAACCTCAACAGTTAACAAAGGATGCTAATGTTAGTTACATATTAGGACCCAGATGCTTGTACAGTTGTCTCTAGGTACCCCCGGGGGGATTGGTTCCAGGACCCTGATGATATCAAAATCTATGAAAATCTATGAATGCTCAAGTCCCTGATATAAAATGGGATAGTATTTGCATATAACCTACACACATCCTCCCAAATACTTTAAATCATCTCTAGATTACTTATAATACCAATGCAATGTAAATGTGATATAAGTAGTTGTTATACTGTATTGCTTTTTGTTTATATTATTTTTTATTGTTGTATTATATTTTTTATTTTTTAAAAACATTTTCAGGCTGGGTGCAGTGGCTCACGCCTATAATCCCAGCACTTTGGGAGGCCGAGGCAGGTGGATCACTTGAGCTCAGGAGTTCACGACCAGCCTGGTCAACATGGTGAAATCCCGTCTCTACTAAAAAAATACAAAAATTAGGCTGGGCGTGGTGGCTCACGCCTGTAATCCCAGCACTTTGGGAGGCCGAGGCGGGTGGCTTGCCTCAGCTCAGGAGTTAGAGACCAGCATGGGCAACACAGTGAAACCCCGTCTCTGCTAAAAATACAAAAAATTAGCAGGGCGTTGTGGTGCGCGCTTGTAGTCCCAGCTACTTGGGAGGCTGAGGCAGGAGAATTGCTTGAACCCGGGAGGCGGAGGTTGCGCCGAGATTGCAGTCCAGCCTGTGCGACAGAGGGAGACTCTGTCTCAAAAAAAAAATACAAAAAAAAAAAAAAAATTAGCTGGTTGTGGTGGCGCACACCTGTAATCCTAGCTACTCAGGAGGCTGAGGCAAGAGAATCACTTGAACCCAGGAGGCGGAGGCTGCAGTGGGCAAAGATCGTGCCACTGCACTCCAGCCTGGGCAACAGAGCGAGACTCTGTCTCAAAAAAATAAATTAAAAAAATAAAAATATTGTCAATCTGAGGTTGGTTGACTCTGTTAATGTGGGACCCATGAATAGGGAGGGCCAATTGTTTAAATACACAGAGTGAAAAATATCAGAGAGAAAGGAAGAGTGCCAGGCTAAATGCTTTAAGCTTAACATTTGAATATTTAAAAACTTCAATTGTTAAGCAATTGTCCATTACAATGATGCATTTTCACTTATTACTGTTTGTCTCTGGTGATACAATCATTTTTTTCTGAAGCCAAACAAGTGTTTCAGATAAGACATTCTAGCAAAGATCACAGCTCATAGGGTGGAATTCAATAGTTTATAAATGCTTTTTTTTTTTTTTTTTTTTTTCGAGACAGTTTCACTCTTGTTGCCCAGGCTGGAGTGCAATGCTGTGATCTCAGCTCACCACAACCTCTGCCTCCCAGTTCAAGTGATTCTCCTGCCTCAGCCTCTCGAGTATCTGGAATTACAGGCATGTGCCACCACACCTGGCTAATTTTGTATTTTTAGTAGAGACAGAGTTTCTCCACGTTGGTCAGGTGGTCTCGAACTCCTGACCTCAGGTGATCCACCCGCCTCGGCCTCCCAAAATGCTGGGATTACAGGTGTGAGCCACAGCGCCTGGCCTATAAATGCTTTTGATAATAATCCTGGGTCAGGAGACAAACCATTACTTCCTTGAGACGTCTGGATTACCCATGGGTTTCCTTCATCATCCTTGTTAGTACCATTTAGCAAAAGCTAACATGATGGCGGAACCCAGGACCCAGTCTCAGCTCAGGTTGAGCACACCTGGTCCCTGGCAAGGCCAAGTAGGAAGAAGCCAGGATGGTGGAAGACCTCGCAGACTCCAGTTCTCACCCGCCCCTCTGCCGCCCTCCACTGTAATGTGGCCCCAGGGAACTTAAGTGATGTTTCCTGGGCCTGGGGCAGGGGGTGCCACGGCTCTTCCAGGCTAGCCTGTATCTGTTAGCAAGCCTTTCCCCTCCTGCAAGCCTCACTGGATGCTGGGCCTTCGGGATCCCTGGCTGAGTTCAGGATCAGAATAACCTGTGGAGCCTTAAAAGTCACAGACCAGAGGCACAGCCTTGGAAACTGGACTTTAAACATTCTTTCCCAGGAGATTCTGATAAACCAGGGACTCAACCCTCAGTGCACTAGGAAGCCCCTCAAGGAGCTGTTTGTGAGTGAACAACTTTGAGACACCCTCTGGTCACCTGGCACAGGTGTGCCTCCCACCCTGGGCAGCCACATCGGAGTGGTCAGCCTCCCCTGACAGCTGGAGAGGCCACTTTAGTGTCCTTGTGGGAGCAATGTGGCCATCCTTTCTCCCTTTCCTTGCTGGCCTCTCCTTCGGTATCTGCATTTTCTGCCATCCTAACAGTCTCTGGAGAGGAAGGAAGAAGGGGCTGCTCTAGCTCTGGAATGCCAGCCCCCTGCTGAGTTCCTGCCTCCCTCTCTTCCTTGCTCCCAGCCCCTCTATCAACAGGAACAGCCGATGCTCCTGGCTCTGCCTCTCTCTGCCTTTGTGCGTGTCTTATTGTGGCTCCCTTATTGTGGAGCACACATCACTCGACCTGAGGGCCCCCTCCTGCACCCTCCAGTCTGCCCTCTCCTCTTCCTAAACTTGTGGGTCCTGTCTACACAGGTTGCTCACTCTGCCATCTCTCTCGCCTTGCCCTCTGGCCTTCGTATTTATCAGTTCACTTTTGAAACTGCACCTCCAGCCACCCTGACCTACAATGCTCCTTACATTCCCTGTTTCTTGCCATCAACACTTGAATGCCCCCTTGACCTTAAAAGTAAGTGTCTTAGCGTCAGATTCACTGTCTTCCTCTCAAAACTCCATCTTTCTCCATTTCCCCTTTGACTCCATCACAGATTTGTTTACCCTTGGGGAGTATTTAGACCCATGCTCTTTACAGGTGAGGATCCAAGAAGGGGAGTGACCTTCCCCGGGGGATACCAGCTCCTTAGTAAGAGAGAGGGAAGGAGAAGCTCGGCCACCACCCTTAGTCCTGATGGCCTTGAGCCGCCAGGGGCTCTGGCACCAGAGGCATGTGGCCTGGGCATCTGATGTTCATTTCGCTTCCATTTGCTTGTGTCCTGGCCCCACCGTAAGAACAAAGCTCCTTGAGGACAGGCACTCTGTCTCCGTTTCCTCTGAAATGTCCCTCAGTATAGAAAGCATTAAAGGGCTTCAGTCAAAGCTGAGATGAGGGAAAAAGAGGAGGCATGTGTGGATGTTAGAGTCTCCAAAGGGAAAATGGTACTTCTTGTCAATCATAATTCCAAAGAGTGCCTTGTTTTTTAGTCAAGCATTTGAGTAGTTCATTAACAGGATCGCATTCATTAGTTTTTCCCATTTGCTCGCCATTCTTTTATTTGTTTGCTTGTTTTTAAGAGATTGGGGCAGTGGGGGGGGGGTCTCACTTTGTTGCCCAGGCTGGTCTCGAACTCCTGGCCTCAAGCAATCCTCCCACCTCAGTTTCTCAAAGTGCTGGGATTACAGGCGTGAGCCACCGCACCTGGCCCCCATTTTCTCTTTATGGGACCTTGACGAGTGGTACTGATGAAATAATGAAACTCTTCCCGCTGCAGTTGGCTAGAGTCCCCAGATTTTGCCAGTTTTTAGTGACACCTTCAACTGCTTCATTCTAGGTATTAGTACAGCAGTACTTCATTAAAGGGACAATTTAGGACTCTGTCTTCTCTTGGGAGAAAAAAATAGGGATTAAAATCCAGGAGTTCAAGGATAGAGCATTCCATTAGAGTGGACAACAGAAAATGAGGTCGTGTCTATTTAATCATAATAATACAATTATTAATACTGATTGAATATATGCTATATGTAAGAAATAGTACTGGATTCCTTTTTTCTGTTTGTTTTAGACAGGGTCTCACTCTGTCACCCAGGCTGCTGGAGTGCAGTGGTGTATAAACACAGCTCACTGCAGCCTCGACCTCCCGAGCTCAAGTGATCCCCTCGCCTCAGCCTCCTGAGCAGCTGGGACTGCAGGTGCACGCCAAAACACCCAGCTAATTTTTGTGTTTTTTGTAGAGTCAAGATTTTGCCATGTTGCCCAGGCGATTCTGGAACTCCTGAGGTCAAGTGATCTGCCCCCCTAAGCCTCCCAAAGTGCTGGGATTACAGGCGTGAACCACCGTGCCCTGCCAGTACTTGGATTCTTTATGTGTATTCTTCGACTTCTCACATTGCCATAGGTAGGTCATCTTACCACCGCTACCTTTTAGATGAGAAAACTGAGGCTTAGAGAGATCAGTGTCTTGCTGAAGATCACACAGGTGGTGAGTCTGAATTTCACCTGTGAGGACTGACCTGGCGCCCTGCTCAGCGACCATGCTGTCTTCTCCCTGGAGGGGCACTAACTTCTCTTTTGGGGAGAGGTGGTTCGAGGAGAGCCCTCCAAGTGAGATGAGTAAGGCTGTCATCATTCTGATGAATCTCCATTAAGATGAAGCTAGAGAGCCACTGTATTAGTCCGTTTTCACACTGCTGATAAAGACATACCTGAGATTGGGCAATTTACAAAAGAAAGAGGTTTAATTGGACTTATGCTTCCACATGGCTAGGGAGGCCTCACAGTCATGGCAGAAGGCACACAGCAGCAAAGTCACATATTTCATGGTTGGCAGCAGGCAAAAAGAGAGCTTGTGCAGGAAAACTTCCCCTTATAATAACCATCAGATCTCATGGGACTTACTATCAGGAGAACAGCATGGGGAAAACCTGCCCCCATGATTTAATTACCTCCCACTGGGCCTTATAATAATCATCAGATCTCGTGGGATTTGCTATCCCAGGAAAACCTGCCCCCATGATTTAATTACCTCCCACCGGGTCCCTCCCACAACACGTGGGAATTCAAGATGAGATTTGGTTGGGACACAGCCAAACCATATCAGCCACTCACCTGTAATCCCAGCACTTTGGGAGGTCGAGGTGAGAGAATCGCTTGAGCTCAGGGGTTTGAGACCAGCCTGGGAAACATGGCAAAACCCTGTCTCTACAAAAAATATGAACATTAGCCAGGTATGGTGGCATGTGCCTGTAGTCCCAGCTACTCAGGAGGCTGAGGTGGGAGGATCGCTTGAGCCTGGGAGGTTGAGGCTGCGGTGAGCCATGATCATGCCACTGCACTCCAGCCTGGGCAACAGAGTAACTCTGTCTCAAAAAAAAAAAAAGAAAAAAAAGAAAAGCAGTTTATAAACTGGTAAGCTCTATGCACATATGAGGTGTTAAGAACTGTCTTCTGCTTTTATAAAAATTCCTTTATGCTGCTGACATCCTGGTATGAACTTTTTCCTCTAGAGGTCCACTGCAGAGCCAGATTAGAACTCATGACAGCAGCTTCCTTCTTACCAACCCTGCTGCCTTCAGCACTTAGAATTCCCCCGACCCAGCTGTCTCAAATTGTCTTGGCTATTGTGAGTCTGTGGCGGTAATCTATGGATAGCATCTGGATATCTGGGTCAGATTCTACCAGTTTTTAAAAAGCCCTCTTTCTTAGCAAAACCGTGACTTCTATGTTACATCCAGACAACAAGCAGAAACTGAACACTGAATAACACAGCGCCACCGGCAATGGGGTCAAGTGCCTGTGAAATAGCTGTTGGGATAAAAGGTTATTATTAGCTCTGCCTCTCGGTCTTGTTCTGGGCTTTGAAGGCTCATCAGTTCCCCCAAGAAATTTTCTGTGCATCTTTTTTTTTTTTTTTGAGATGGAGTCTGGCTCTGTCGCCCAGGCTGGAGTGCAGTGGCCCAGTCTCGGCTCACTGCAACCTCTGCCTCCCGGGTTCACGCCATTCTCCTGCCTCAGCCTCTCCGAGTAGCTGGGACTACAGGTGCCCACCACCATGCCCAGCTAATTTTTTATTTTTTTTATTTATTTTTTATTTTTTTGAGACGGAGTCTCGCTCTGTCACCCAGGCTGGAGTGCAGTGGCGCAATCTCGGCTCACTGCAAGCTCCGCCTCCCGGGTTCACGCCATTCTCCTGCCTCAGCCTCTCCGAGTAGCTGGGACTACAGGCGCCCGCCACCACGCCTGGCTAATTTTTTGTATTTTTTTAGTAGAGACGAGGTTTCACCGTGGTCTTGATCTCCTGACCTCGTGATCCGCCCGCCTCGGCCTCCCAAAGTGCTGGGATTACAAGCGTGAGCCACCGCGCCTGGCCAATTTTTTATATTTTTTAGTAGAGACGGGGTTTTACCGTGGTAGCCAGGATGGTCTCGATCTCCTGACCTCGTGATCTGCCCACCTCGGCCTCCCAAAGTGCTGGGATTATAGATGTGAGCCACCGCGCTCAGCCTTCTGTGCATCTTAAAGAACACCTTTGAAAGGTGCCAGAGAAGCAGACTGGGATGGAGTAGAGGGTTGCCCTGCAACAGGGGTACTTTCCTCCTGCACCCAGAAGCGGCTGGACAGCAGTGTTCCTGAGGCTTCTCCCCCGGCACTGGGGGTGGTGAAACGGAGCCGTCCACCAAAGAGCATGCCTGAGGACCCAGCACTCAGCCCTAGATGTGCCCGGCAGGAAAGCCACTGAGATCTAAGCCACGCAGGAGTCTCAGCCTCCTCTCTGACTAGTTCTGATAGGGTTTTCGTTAGACTTTCTGGCTGGGAAGGGATCTCTGACTGTGGATGGGGGCCTACGAGGGCATGACCAGGAGCGGGGGGCAGTGTCCTCAGTAAAAAGAGCATTGATCATTACACATTTGCATAGGGCCAAATATTCTTCCTTTTCTTTTTTTTTCTTCTATTTCCTCCCTTACTTTCTTGTGCCCTTTCTTTTTCATCACAAATGCCAAATTGGGATATGCCTTATTTGGGAGAGAAGGCAAGAGACCCCACCCAACAGTCACAGACAAAACATGGGTGAGATTTGTCTGCATTCCCATCAGTGCCTGCCTTCAGAGCTGGAGGTAGGTGCCCCAGCAGTCCAGTGACTCAAGCTATGGGGTGCTCACCACTTCCCTTGGGGAATCTGGCCCACGTCTCTGCTGTCTCCTCATTCAAATGTTTTCCCAGCTACTCAGCCACAAGCTCCTTTCCTGGGGGCACTGCAGCTTCCCTCCCTGTGCCACAAGTTTTGACTCATCTTGGACAGAGATGGTGGGAGGTAGGAGACTTACAGAGCATTCAGCTGGGGTTGCTGTCGTCTGTCACTTGCTCTCATCCTAGACTGTCAGCTCGGGGCCAAGCAAAGTCATCCCTTGTCGCTTCTTCTAAGCTTCAAATTAGAGGTCGGCCTCCCCACACCTCATTCTTCAGACTGTAAACTTCCTGAGGGTGCGAACTGGTCTCATTCATCTCTGGGTGTTTAGGGCTCAACAAATGAAGGGAATCTTCAGTTTCTCCCATGTTGCATTCTGGAGTAATCAGGGTCCGGGAACAAGACTTTCCCTTGACCTCCCACAAAGACCCTAACACCATGGCCGGGCACAGTCGCTCACGCCTGTAATCCCAGCACTTTGGGAGGCCGAGGCAGGTGAATAGCTTGAGATCAGGAGTTCGAGATCAGCCTGGCCAACATGGTGAAACCCCATCTCTACTAAAAATACAAAATTAGCTGGGTATGGTGGCGCACACCTGCAATCCCAGCTGCTCGGGAGGTTGAGGCAGGAGAATCACTTGAACCCGGGAGAAGGAGGTTGCAGTGAGCCAAGATTGTGCCACCGCACTCCAGCCTGGTCAACAGAGCAAAACTCTGTCTCAAAAAAAAAAAAAAAGAAAAAAAAAGACCCTAACACTAGAACTGATGTTTTATTCTGAGGAAGAGAGAAACTGAGCCTGTTTGAAATTTGGCAAAGTGGATTCAAAGCTTTTTTGCTTGCTTTAGGCCACCTCTCCTTATACCATCTGTCCCCAAGCTGAAGCCTTGAACTAGCTTCCCTCCAGCGCAGGCAGGCTCCCCACAACAATTATAGGCCATTCAGTTATGGTTGCTGGACCTGGTCTCATAAACCCCATTCATTCACTCCGAGGTGAGAAAAGTCACAGCAGTGCACCTCCGGCCCAAGCCAGCACAGTTCCAAGGAAGCCTTGCCCTCTAATTAGTGGGGTATTTGCTACAACAGCTCTTACCCTCCTATTGTAAAATCCAGAGGACAATAGCTCCTTATTGCCTGGCCAATGTGGTGGGTTCCTGGTCCCATCCATTCCCTGACCCTCCCTGCTGCCCCTTCCCCCACTGAAAGGGGGAGGCTGTCACCTTGTTTGGTTACTAATTTTAAAAAGGCAAAGCCTTTGATTATTGCTATTGTATTTTCCCCCCCCCTCACTGTACTGCATTCGAAGGCAATTTCTTTAGCAAGGCGACCTCTTACTCAGGGAAGAGACTGGGTTTTTCAGAATGTAAAAGCAAAGGGGCTGGAGGGCAGGCATGGGATCCTGCTGGCTGCTCTTGGTCGGTCCCTGTTACCTGGGCCTGGAGCAGGGACCAGCAGCTCCTGCCTCCACTGGGACCTTAGCTCACCCACTTCACCTCCTTGGACACCCTCTTGGGCAGCTCACCCAGGGGTGCTATGAGGTTACCTACAAAAGGATATGGGACTTCCAGAAAAGTATTTAAACTTGGATCTGAACTAAGGCCGAGCCCTGGACTCTAGTGACCTTCTCAAGCTATTAGCCCCTTCAGTGACTATGGGTTGGTCGTCAGACTTTTCTGTGCCTCAGTTTCTCCATAAAACATCAGGAGAATTATTTAGCCCTATATCCATGACAAAAGCATTGAGAGAACACATTTGCTCCTTGAAACCTTTCTGCCTCATTTTTCCCAAACCCAGGGATCTTTCTGAGCTGGGCTCTGTAGGGAAGGGCCCAGGACTGCGAGGGGGATGACCTGGGTTTGCAAAGCGGCAAAGTAGTTCCCGGGTCACTCTACTTCTTTGGGGGATTCAAAGAAGAAGGCGTAGCAAGAAAGCGGACATAACTCTCTTCCCCTCTCAGAGCCTCCGGCCCCGCAGACCCCGAGATGGGCGCTCGTGCCAGGATCGCGGGGCGCGGGTACGGGCTCCTTGGGCGCCCCGAGGGGGCTGCTGGCCGGGATGAGACCCGCGGTTTCTTCGGAGGACCGGCTCAAGTTCCAGGAGAAGGAGGCAGCAGGCGTGCGGGGCCGGGGGAAGGGGGCCGGGCGGCGGAGACTCCCTGTCCGCACCCCCCGGCGAGGCCCCCGGGCCGCTCTGCTTAGGGGCCGAGGGAACCGGGCGGGAGGCAGGTGCGGAGGTCACGGTCCCAGCGCCTGGGAGGAGCCCTCGGGAGGGTGTCGCGGCCCGGCTGGTGGGCAGGAGCGAGCCGGGGCCGGCGCGGCCGCGGGGGGCGGGGAGGAGGCGCGGGAGGCGGGGCGGAGGCGGCGGCGCCCCCAGGATCCACTCGCCCAGCGCCGGCCCCTGCACTCCGAGCCGCGGCCGCCACCCGCCCCGCAGCCAACTTGGGCCGAAACTTCCCCGGGTCCCGCGCTCCGGAGCAGGGCGCGCAGCCCCAGGGAGACCGACGGTGGCCGCCCGAGCCGGCGCCTCGGGCCCAGGGCCTCCCCCCGGATCGGCCGCAAGCTCCGCACCCCCGACTGTCCCCGCCGGCCGAGTTCGGGGGTCCCCGGCGCGGAGCCTTCCAGGCGGCAGGAGGGCGCGCAGACTCCGAGCGCCGGGGCTGCCTGGCCGGGCTCCGGTGGACACCTCGGAGGCTGCCCCGGCATCTGGGGGGCCCGAGACGCCTCGGCGGGACCCCGGGAGCTGAGCACTCCCGCCCGCGCCGCCAGCCCCGCGCCCCGGCCGCGGATGAAGAGTCGGATGCGGCGGCCCGAGCGGCCCGCGCGCTGAGAGGAGCGGGCAGGGTCCCCTCCGGGCCCCGCCAGCCGCCCCCTGCGCCCCCGCGGGCCGCGTCTCGTCCCCCGACCCAGCGCAGCCGGACGCAGGAAGAGCCGGGCCGGGCCGAGCGGAGCCCGGAGCCCGCGGGCCTGACAAGCGGCGGGACATGCAGGTAAGCGCGGCCCTCGCCCCCGGCTGCTGAACCTCGCGCGGCTCCTCCGCCTTCCCGGCCCCGCTGGGTCTCCGCCGGGTGGGTCTGCGCGCCGCGGGCGTCGGGGTCGGGGAGCGCCGGGGTGGGCCGCGGCGGCGACGGCGGGGTCAGGTGGGCGGAAGGGAGTCGCCCCGGGCCGGGGCAGCGAACAAAGCTGGGGACCGCCGGGCCCTCGGCGCGGGCAGGTGGGCTCCGGGGGCGGCAGCGCAGGCGGGGGGCGGCACTGCCCGCGGCTGTCCGAGGAGGGGCGGCCTCTGAGCTTCGCGTTCGCTCTCCCGGGTTTGGTCGGGCCCAGCCTGGACCTTCCGCCGAGGTCTGCGCCGGCATCGAGCAGCCCCGCTCGAGGACCGCATCTGGATTACTTTACCCGCCAGAAGCGAGTCGGTGCCTGCATTTCCGCCTGGGCCGGGCAGGTAGAGCCCGAGCGCCGCTCAGCTTTGTGTTTCTCCGGTTGCTGCAGCGCTCCACGCGGGGCCGTGGGAGAGGCGGGACGTGACCTCCTTCTTCACTTTCCTGGAGCCTCGGTGGACATGTGGCCCGCGCTCCAGTCAGAGCCAAACTCCCGGGTATTTGCACGCTGCAGATCGTTGGGAGAGGCGGTTCAATTTGCGGGGAGCCTGACTGGCTCTGTTTTACAGGGAGGGAAACTGAGGTGGCTCCGGCCCTGGGTTGGTTACTCAGCTGAAGGGGTGTGTGTGCTGGGTGTTGCTCTCCACTTTACCCGGGCCCTTCTTCACTGCTTTTGCCACCTGGCCACGTTGGCAACAGCTTCCAGTTGCTACTCCCCTGGGCAGAGGTTCAGCCTGGTACCTGGAGAAGAAAAGCTAGGGATCATGGAATCAACCCCCCAAACGGCTCCAGGGGCCCCGGAGTGTACCCACTCACCGGAGCTGCGATGGGACGTCTGTGCCCATGCCGTCAGTGTGGAGCCGAAAACCCTGGCTCAGCAGGGCAGGGTCAGCTGCTAGCCAGCCACCAGCACTCATCCAGGCACACGGGGGGAAGCCTAGGGAGCCCCCTCCTGTGGCTGGCCCCTAAGGCAACAGAGAGCCCAGGCAGCAGCGGGCACGCCCTCAGAAAGCCTGAGGACCCTTTCCTGCACCCAGCCTCTCCTGCCATCCGATTAACCAGCAGAATTCACTTATGCAAAGGCAAGACTCCCCGTCTCAGGCACAGACGAGTGGATGGATGCCAGACCTGGAGCTCGCACCCGCACTCCTGCCTAGGCTCACACACACAGGTCCTGGCAAACACGCCGACCTATTAGAGGTGGAAGACTGAGGGGTGGTTTTCCTGCATCTCAAAATAGTGTCTGTTCTCGCTTTGACACACAAGATTTGTGATTATAAATAGCAAGAAGGAGGAGGTGTGTCTCCTTGGAAGGATGGCAGTGCTGAAAGAGACCTCTTAGGCACCCTTGTGAGAGGAGTGATGGAGCTGGAGTCTTCATGGTGATGACAAGTCCAGCAGTCCAAGGGAAGGGTCACAATTAAAACCAGGGCTTTTTACTAACAGATGCAGGTGGCGCGGACAACAGGGCAGGAGGTGAAGGGAGTAAAGGAACCTAAAGCGACAATGGATGGGTCAATACCCAAAGGCAGCCAGGAGAGACATCTCCCCTTCCCTTTCTTTCTCTTCTTAAAGACAGTCAGGCCAAGAGCGTGCGACGCTCTGTGGGATCTGCCTGCCAGGGGAGCAGGAGCCAGGCTCGGAGGAGCTGGCTGGTCTTTTTCCACCCATGGATTTCGTACTTTCCCAGGCTCTGATATCATATGTATTTGAATATGAATAGGTGATTGAGGGTGTGTGTCTGTGTGTTTCTCCAAGGTGTCTGAAAGCGGTCCCCTCTTTAGTTCATTTGGTGATTGTAATATCACCAGGGCTTTCTTATTGACTTGAAACTACCCTTTTCTGAATTTTTTTCTGTCCGAAAAGCATAAGTTAAAGGGATATTGCCAAAATTGCTGGGAGCCGTATGCTGCGAAAAGAAAAAATCTGGGATTCTTCTTCCCTTGTGTATTTCACCCTCTGACTCTAGTGGCAGCTGAAAGATCTTTTGTTTGCTCTTCTTCAAGATCAAGAAAGGCAGAGGACTAGGCTGGTCTGTTCTAATTTTTAATTCTAGGATGGTTCTGCTGGTGTCTGGATTGCCACAGCCTGGCTTCTCTAGCATGGAGGAAAGTTTTTATATGAAGCGACAGTCCTTGTCTTCTCTGAAATAGAAACCAGTCAGTCCACAAAAGCTCTCGTGTCCGTGAGAGCTTTTTCTCTCTGGCTCCTTTTCAAACCACCTGCCATTTATCTCCTTAATCTTCTAACCGGGTCTTCAGAGCCCACCTTTGCCCCATCGCCACTCCTGAGGGCAGTCCTCAGAGTGGTCGTGGTGGTGGTTAGTGGTTGTTTGGTAACTCCATCAGGTCTCTGAAGACACACAATAGCAGTAGATGTAAAATCCCCCTGGGCAATGAGAGCACGTGGGAGCTCGGCTTAAGGGCAGCCTTGGCTGGTTTCTGTTGAGCGTCTTCACCGTATCTACGAGTCCAGAAACATCCAGCAGAGGGATTGTGCATTGATATTGCCATCAAGATGAAGAGACATGCTCATTTTAAATCTAAGCCACCCTTTAAAGTAAAACTAACCTTCTGTCCATCTCTGGGGTGCAGCCTGTGCGCTCCCCCAAGCAGCATGCTGGAGGAACCCTGAAAACAGATCTGCTGTTTGGTACAGTTCTGGCTGAACTGTTCCCTTCAGCGAGAAATGCCCCAACTCTGGAGAGCAGGTGACTGCACAGCCCCTACCAGGCCGTCTCCACCCCGGCCCGGCTCTGTTTACCTGGCTAAATTTAAACCTCCGCCCCCTCCATCCCAGTTTGACCCACTGGCTTGCGGTCTTGCCACTGGGCTGGCTGCTGCGGCAGCATTTCCTGACTTCTTCGCCCCTGTGGTTGCAGTGTGGTCTCTTTGTGCTGCATGAATCCTCTTCTAGACTTTCTAAAGTTGGTCTCTCTCCCCGCTACTTCTCCACCCATGTGGCTTTCCTCCCAACTGTTTCCTCCTGGGTGATTTGGAACCTGGTTCGGTACTGGGGGAAGATGCTCTCCCCTAACCCTTCCAGACACTGTGCACGGAGATCTCAGGATGCCTAGACTCAAGCTGTCACTTAAGGTCCTCAGGGGGCTGTGCTGACTGTAATCATTACCCAGCCTGGCTGCCAGGCTCTCGGATCCTCTTTGAGCAAGCACGTAGGGTGCTGGCAGCAGTGCAGCCCTTAAAGGGACAGGGACATTCTCTAAGAAGGTCTTTGGCACCCCAAACCTCCAACTCCCCTAAGAAGCCAACCCACCTGGATGTCCTGTTCTTTGCATCATTGTCTTTTCTTGAGGTTTTGCTGGGGAGGGTGTTTGAGTGGGTGGGGGCACGTGGTAGCTTCTCTCTGGGTCTCAGTAATCTTTTCTCTTTTCTTTCTTTCTTTTTTTTTCTTTTACAGCATCTTTCTCTGCTGCTCAGGCTGGAGTGCAGTGGAATGATAGTGGCTCACTGCAGCCTCGACCTCCTGGGCCCAAGCGATCCTCTCACCTCAGTCTCACCAGTGGCTGGGACTGTAGGAGCCATGTACCACCATGCCTGGCTAATTTTTTTTTTAATTTTTGCCTGGCTAATTTTTTTTTAAATTTTTTGTATAAATCGGGTTTCGCTATGTTGCCCAGGCTGGTCTTGAATTCCTGGGCTTAAGTGATTCTCCTGCCTCAGCCTCCCAAAGTGCTGAGATTATAGACATGAGCCACCTTGCCCGTCCTTGCTTGTCTTTTTTATAAAGTGAGAGCACTGGGTTAGTTGGTCCCAGAGGCCTCTTCCAGCTCTAACATCCTGTCACTCTGAACAGCTCGAGCTCTGTCAGGTTTGGGAGTCCTCTGCTGTGGACAGGCCTGGGGTGTCCCCACCAGAAGGGTGGGGGGTGCTCTGGGCCTGCTGCTTTCACAGAGTTACTGTTTCACCAGCTGTGGTCTGAGAGGCAAGGCTTGTGGTCAAGCTGGAGGCTCAGGTTGTGCTCCTGGCTTTGGGCTTGGGCCTGCCAGGGGCCTCTGTGGTTCGCTGGCATCTGGGAGATTATGACAAGCCTCTGTCTCCAGCTTTGGGTGACTTTGGGGCTGGTGCCTGAGTTCTGGGTGGGAGGCACGCCAACCTTTCTTAAAGGGATATACAGCCTCCTCTCCTCTGTAGCCTCCTAGAGCCCCAGAAATGCTAACTCCTGAAAGGTTACTCCTGTCTAATTTATACAGTGGATTTGCTGAGGCCTGGGAAACGATAGCTGGCCTTGGCTTAGAAAAGGCAGTGGACTCAAAAGTTCTTGGTTTACACACTTTAGCCCCCAAAGGTCACTTTAGAGTTATCTGCAAATGATTAATTGTTGGATTTGCTCTGAGTCCTGTTGGGGAAGCAAAAACTGTAACATAAAAATAAAATGTTATGAAAAATGTAACAAAGCTTTTGTGAGGCCAGCTCCTGGCCGTCCTGTTTGCTGCTCTCAGTCTGGCTCCTCTTAGAGAGGTCAGGCCCAGAACCGAAGGTGCGCAGCCGCAGAGCAGCCCGGAGCTCCTGGGCTCTTGCTGGCGTCGTGCCTGCACTGGTGCCACTTCCTGAACTTAACCAGTGGCTGGACATGGGCAAGAGGCCAGTGGCCCCACACGCATTTCTCTCACTGGTGAATATCCCCCAGATGACAGGAGGCTTGTCTTGCTCTGGGAGGTTGGGGCAAAGTTGAGCGCCTGTCATAGACTCGTCCCTAAGGTTATAGATTTCACCTGTATTTGTTGAGAAGTTTCTCCTGAGAAATTTTGAGTAAAGAATTACTGAATTTTCTTAGAAATCTTGTTTGGGGGTATGAGACCTGCAATCAAAGCAATTAAACTTTTAAAGAGATTGTTTATATAAATTGAGAACTAGAATATCACCCTTGGGGGCGGGGGCCGGTGAGCGAGGGAAGAGGGGGCATTCTCAGTTGCACTGGCAGGGTATATGCTGGGACAAGGAGGGCTTTTGAGGCAGACTTCTGGGTGCAAACCCCAGCACAGCTGCGTCACCTGAGGTAGGGCAGGTTACTTAACTTCTCTGTGTCTCAGTTTTCTTACTTGTGTACTGGAAACAGTAACTTTATACCTATCTCATACGGTTGCTATGTGGTATGTGGTGGTTAGGACTAGTGTACATAAAGCATCTGGACCATGCCTGGAGCCTTGTGGAGCTCTAGACGCAAGAGCTTTTATGGTGATATTGATGGGGGCTGGCTGGCAGGGCTGCTAGAACCCCTTGGCACCTGCCCTGGACTTGCTCTGCCTTGAAAGATGGAGGCTGCTTTATGTGGGACACTAGCATCACCGACTGCTTATGTCAGCATGCCTCGCCCTTCTCCAGGGAAATGCATCTCACGGACATTGACTGTGTCCCATCAGGCATAGGAGTCATTTTGATCATTACATGATGGGAAGACAGGTTTGTGGAAGGACTGGGAGAGCGCAGATGCTCAGGGTGGGCTGCCATGAAGGGAAGGAAGAGGGAGGCAGGTTGATGGAGAGGAGAGCTCAATGCTGGCGTCATCCTGCGCAGTTGAGAATCCGGCAAGTCCCTGGCTGAAAAGGAAGGGGTCCTGCTGCCGCCATCTCAGAGGCGTCTGTCGTTTTAACTAAGCAAATGCTGATATGTTCCCTGGATTTGGAAATCACCCAAAATCTTAACTTGTTGCATTTTGTTATTCTTAAAAAGGTAACCTCTGTGAAGTCATATCTAAAATCAGCTTTAGGTGGGGCAAGGTGGCTCAAGCCTGTAATCCCAGCACTTTGGGAGGCCGAGGATCATTTGAGGTCAGGAGTTCGAGACCAGCCTGGCCAATATGGGAAAACCCCATCTCTACTAAAAATACAAAAAAATTATCTGGGTGTGGTGGCAGGTGCCTGTAATCCCAGCTACTCGGGAGGCTGAGGCAGGAGAATCGTTTGAACTCAGAGGCGGAGGTTGCAGTGAGCCAAGATTTCGCCACCACACTACAGCCTGGACAACAGAGCAAGACTCCATCTCAAAGAAAAAATTAAATACTAGGTGGGGGAGACCCTACTTGAGACTTTTCCTTTTCCCCTAAGCCAGGACCGCCTACCCCGTGAGACAGAGCAGTTTGCCTGTGAAGGGAAAGGTTTGAGGACCTCCCACCCAGGGGCCCCAGGAGCCAGGTGGGTGGCTGAACTGAGTGAGGGAAGAGGAGAGGGCTTAGAATACAAGAGGGAATGGAGGGCCACTCCCTGTGGCCAACTTGCGAATGCGTTTCCACCTAAAGGCATCTGGTTCATCTATGGGCACTCACTGAGTCAGCCCTACCAAACACCCAAACACCCGGCAACACGCTGGGTGCTGTCAGGGACCCTTCATTAGTGATCATGCACCTTGCCAGGCAGCGGGCCTCCGGCTGACTAGTGGGACCCACCTGCTTTCCTGATAAAGGCCCTTTCCCAGCATGGAGGTGAGTGCCTGATCTAGGGGGTTGGATCAGGTCATTTAACTTGTGAGGGCCCGGGAACAACTGTTCCCAGCCCTGCTCTAACCTAACCAATCTCCCAGCTTCTCTAAGCAAATGGCATCTCTTATGGAGGTATCAAGTACTGAGCAAGCACACAGTTAGTCCTCGTTCCTGCCAGTTTTGTGTATCATTCCTGATATCAATAGGGAGATTTCACACTTCCCTAGAATGCCCTCCTTACCATCACTGCAGCTTAAAACACAACCCAGACTTGGCACCGTAGTCCACCAAGCCCTCCACAGCCTGCCTCCCCTGCCTCTGCAACCTCATCTTGCACGGTGCCCCCTCCCACCCAGTTCCTGATAGGGGGCCTCCTTGAAGTTGTATGAACACCCCATGCTCTTTCAGGGCCCTCGCATCTGTGCTCCCTCTGCTCAGACTGCCCTTGCTCCCCTCTGTGCTGGCATGGCTCTTCCCCGCCCTTCAGCTTTCGGTGTCTCAAAACGGCCCTGTGTTGGGAGTAGCCACGGGCCTCAGCTGCTCTCTGTTCCTGTCTGTTTCTTCTAGTGGGAGGATCACTTGAGCCTTGGAGTTTGAGGCTGCAGTGAGCTATGATAGTGCCGCTGTACTCCAGTCCGGGCAACAGTGTGAGACCCTTGTCTCTAAAAATAAAAAAAAAAAAGAAAAAAAGAAAAAATATATAGCTCCTGAACTTTAGGAGCTATTGTTCTCATAACTTCTACTATGTATAAGTAGCAAGTGTGCAGTATTCCAAAAGCTTCCAAGTCTCCCATTCTCCCATACCCTGTGCCTAAGATCAACTTGGGATGCTACACATGGAAGGTGGTTTTCAGTATAGAGTAGAAATGCAGAGGGAACAGGAAGCCAGAGGAAGCTGCCCAGGCCAAGCAGTAGAACCTGGAGGAAGCACAGAGCTGACCCCTTGCTCAGGTTAGGTCCTCAGGTGCTGCCATTACTCGTAGAATCTATTTCACCCATCTGTGCCATCAGATTGAGAAGTGGTGAAAGGAACTGGATTGCGGTTCCGTGGCTCCATACCCAATGCCCCACATCACAGGCTTTCAGTCATTGCTGAAGGAAACAATTCGAGGCCCTCATTCCAGACTGTCGTCACCATCTCTAACTCATCTGTTTGGTTCCAGGTTGCCCAGCAGCAGTATTCACTAAACTCTTATTAAATATGATTAGAAAATAACTAATAGGAAGAAGGTCTCCAGTTTCATGGGCAGGTGCATCATTGCTCACCCTTTTTCTTAGCAGTATCTCTCTGTCGCCCAGGCTGGAGTGCAGTGGCTCAATCACAGCTCACTGCAGCCTCCAGCTCCTAAGCTCAGGTGATCCTCCTGCCTCAGCCTCCTGAGTAGCTGGGACTACAGGCACACACGACCATGTCCGACTAATTTTTAATGTTTTTGTAGAGATAGGGTCTCGTTATGTTGTCCAGGCTGGTCTTGAACTCCACTTCAAGTGATCCTCCCACCTTGGCCTCTCAAAGCTCTGGGATTGCAGGTGTGAGCCTCCACTCCTGGCCCATTGCCTCCCCTTTGCTGCACGACCTTCACTTGGTTTCCAGAGCATCCCACTCTTCCAGTTTCCCTTCTTCTCTTTGGCAGCAGCTCACCTGATTTTCTCTGTCTCTTTGGACCTCTTGTCTTCTCTGTGTACAGCTATACACTGCGTAAAGATGCTTCGGTTCATGATGGACCACATGGACCACAGTGGTCATGTAAGATATTTCACTGTGCCTTTTCTGTGTTTAGGTTTGTTTAGATACACGAATACTTACCACTGTGTTCCAGCTGCCTAGAGTATTCAGTACAGTCACATGCTGTGCAGGTTTGCAGCCCAGGAGCAATCAGCTAGAGCATCTCACTTGGGTGTATAGTAGGCTCTACCATCTAGCTTTGTGTAAGTTCACTCTGTGACATTCACACAGTGATGACATTGCCTAACGACATGTTTATCAGGATGTATCCCTGTTATTAGGCAACGTGTGACTGTACTGTGCACTCTGATGGCTGTAAGTACCGTCTCTACCCTTAGGAACCTCATGGTTTTGTGTCTTGCCTGCTCCTCTCTCTTGAACTCCAGACCGGTGTTGCTGAAGCAGCACCTCCTCTGCAGAATTACATGCCTCTGAGCTCGTCCCTGCCTTCCCACAGCCCTCTCCATCTCATCCTCCTCATTGCTCATGCTGTAAACCCTGGAGTCAGTCTTGAGTTTTCCCTTCCCTCCCGTCCGACATCGAATCCATCAGTGATTCTTGCTAAATCCAAATTCAGAACATTCTCAGCACCCTGATGACTTCTCACCTCCTCTACCCCTCCCATCCCAGCTCATCCCGGGTCATCCCGGCTCATCCCGGCTCATTAGGAGGCACCTCCTAGTTGGCCTTTCTGAGTTAGTTGGGGCAGCAATCCTGTGTGACGTGTCAGATCTTGTCACTTTTCTCTTCAAAACCTTCCAGTGGCCTTCCATCTCATGCAGGAGAAAGCCAAGTTCTCACACTGGCTTACAAGCCTTTGGTGGGCAGCCCCCACTTACCTCTGCGACCTCACCCTAGCAAGGGCTTCTGTGACTTTCCTATATAGATCATAACCCTTTCACCATTCTCTAGCCCTCTTCTCTGCTTTATTTCTCTCTGTTATACCCATGGAACATACACGTATTTTATATTTCCCTTATTGGTCCTCTGTGTGCTTTCCCCTTGCTAAAATAGAAACACCACAAGGGCAGGGGTTGTTGTCTGTTTTGTCCACTGTTGTATCTTAAGTACATGGGACAGTGCCTGACACGCAGTGGGTGTTCAGTAAACATTTGCTGAAGGACTTAAGTGGATGAAAGACAGCGGTTTCACCTGTTGTCAGGGAAGAGTGTTAACAGTGGGAACAGGCTGGGCGTGGTGGCTCATTCCTGTAATCTCAGTGCTTTGGGAGGGATGGCTTGAGGCCAGGAGTTCGAGACCAGCCTGAGCAACATAACAGGACACCATCTCTACAAAAAATTTAAAAAACTCTCTGGGTGTGGTGGCGCACACCGGTAGTCCCAGCTACTTGGGAGGCTGAGGTGGGAGCGTCACTTGACCCTGGGAGGTTGAGGCTGCAGTGAGCTATGACTGTGCTGCTGCACTCCAGCCTGGGTGACAGAGGGAGACCTTGTCTGAAAACAAGCAAACAAAATCGTAGGTCCTTCCTCTGCTCTGTTGCTCCCTCCCCATCTTGGCCTCCTTTGCCATACCACAGAGGTGGGGCAGCTGGCGAGAACATGTGGCCCTGGGATATGCCTGTTTTATCAGAACTGATGAAAGTGTAACATGTTCACTGAAAAACATTGGCTTTTTTTCATTTTTTAATTCATTCATATTTTCATTGAAAATATGAAGAAAATGATGATTTTGAGTTATCATTGGTAGGATTTTGGTGCATTCCTTTTCGGTTTTTTCTGCCTATGTGTACAAGCACACATGTATTTACAGGCTCAGCTGTGTGTTTCCACACATGCCTGTCTCCTCTGGACAGGCGGTGACACCTTGAGGGCCAGCGCCATGCCTGTTCTCCTCCTCTCCAGCTCCTCTCTCGAGCCTGGCATGGATCGGGTGCTCACAGTGGTAGATCACAGGGATGGCTGGACAAGTGCGTGGTCTGTTTCCTGGTGAGCACCTGGAGTCCATGCAGAGCCAGTCCCTGCGATTTCTTTGCCTTTTTGGTTCGTGAGCTGCTGGGTAAGGGCAATGTCTCCACCACTTTTGTTTCCCTAAGGTTGTTCCAGGGTCAGGTTTCTCAGCCCCGACACTAGGGCTATTTTGGACCCAATAATTCTTTGTTGAAGAGGGCTGCTCCGTGCATTGTAGGATGTCTGAGAACACACCTGGCCCCTACCCACACGATGCCAGCGGCACCCCACTCCGAAGGATGACAACCAAAAACGTCTCTGGACATTGCTAAATGTCCCCTGGGGAAGGCGGGAGGGAGCAGAGTCACCCTGGGAGGCGACCGTTGTTCCAAAATGCCTCTGGTTTTTTCCTGACAGTCTTCCCTTGTTTTTGTTTCTCCTAAATCCTGTGGATTTATTATCCGTTTTACATCCTATTTCCATGCTACTGCCGAGGGCAGGCCGTTGGGGAGCTGACGTGAATTATGGCAGCAGCTTTCTCACTAGCCGTTTGTCCCTGGGCCCACCCCCACAAGCCCATCTCCCCTGCTGCTCCCAGGTGGACCATGCTGCTACCCTCTTCACCCATGAACGGCCACCCTGCTGATTAAACAGGTCCTGAAGTTGAACGAGGTGTCCTGTAGCAGAAGAGGTTTTGGTATGTACTGTGTAGTTGGGGTATCAGCCTTCCTTGGTTTAGTCTGGCGGTGATTTTTAAGCTTTTGCAAGTCTTCGCAAGCCCGTGCTGTCCGTCCTGTCCAGTGGAAAGAGCATGGCCTTGAGGCTCAGGTGGACTTTGGTTTAAACTAACTCAGCTGTTCAAGCCTGACTGGCCTGCCTTGCGCATTTAGGTTTTCTGAACTCCAGTTTCTTCACTGTTTAAACAGGGATAATAATGCCCAACTCATTTTTGAGAATGAAATGTGATAATTTTGTGAATTAGGGCAATGCCTAACATACATCATGTGCTTAGTCAATGTTAGCTCCCTCTTTAACCCTTCATTGAAAAAAAGTAAAAGTGTCAAGAAATTGACCCCTAGATTCTCAAATACCTCGTCAGAATTTGGGCAGAAGAACTGAGTGTTTTATAATTTGGTTTATTTTGACAATTGAGGAGACAAAGGAGACCTGAGAATTCACTTCCATGACAGGGGCTTTCACCGAAGAGCTGTTGAGGGTCTGCAGCTCCAGGTTCCTGGACAGTCCTCCCAACCAAGAGGTGCGTTCCTGGATGGCAGGAGTGATGTCTGCTTGTCTGGGCTCCTCTCTCCTCACTGATAATCCCACCACTCAGCATTGCTGCTGCTCAGCCATATTGACAAGTTAATGAGCTAGTGACTTCTAAACAGGTTATCATCCCCGGTTCAAGAAATCCAGCCATAATTACCACGTTTCATCGATATTAAGATGCATTTCAACATATCTGAGGTCAGAATGCATCTCAGAATCAATATTGTGTGATAGTTCGATGACAAGTACTTTTCTTTCTTAGTGGTACAAAATAATGGTGCATTCTAGAACCAGTAGCATCTTAGGTTTGGTGAAATAAGGTAATTGATCACTGTTTACTAAGGGGACCTGTTGTCATTTCCTGGTGCCTACCTTGGTGTTCACTTGGAAATGCACTTTTGTATTTTGCCAAACAGAATATTTGTTTCCTGTCACCTTCAAGTTGAACGTCTATTAACCATGTTAAAATCGAGAGAGGAAATTCTAGGCAAAAACTGGATGTCCCATGGACCCTGGACCCTGATGTTTGAGCCTGCTGTTTGGGCCACCTGGGAATCAGCAGTCCAGGATTTCTGCCCTTGCATTACTGAGAATCTTGAGCAAATGTGCTTATCACTGCCAGTCTCCCTCTTCTCATTGGTAAATGGAGTCACAAGTAACCCCTTCCTATCTCATAGAATTGCTTTGGGGAAGCAACATGGTGCGTAGGGAAGTGCTTTATAACCAACATTAAGAACAATGAAGTGCTGTTCCTGCCTGCTACGCAGAAGGGAACTGTGACCCAAAGACTTGTTTAAATTCACTGACAAAACACAGCCCCAGGTGACTCAGTGTTGAGTCATACCTGGCACTTATCTTCTTATTTGTCTATTTCTAGGAGAGAGACTTTGAAATTATAGAAGCTTGTCTGGTGAGATGAAATAGTATCGCAAAGGATCAAAAAGAAGTTACATCCTATAAATAGAATGCAAGCTTTTTTTTTTCTTTTTTCATTTTATACTTTCCTGTTTCACTGCCTTGGCACTGGAAAATATGGGGTAAAATATCGTTAACATTAACACAAATATATTTATCATGAAGAGTAAGTCTAATCTCTTATGTACAGTGTTTGAAAAAAATCAAGTTCTGGCCAGGTGTGGTGTTTCACGCCTGTAATCCCAGCACTTAGAGAGGCCGAGGCGGGCGGATCAGGAGGTCAAGAGATCGAGACCATTCTGGCTAACATGGTGAAACCCCATCTCTACTAAAAATACAAAATTAGCTGGGCTTGGTAGCGCGTGCCTGTAGTCCCAGCTACTCGGGAGGCTAAGGCAGGAGAATCGCTGAAACCCGGGAGGCAGAGGTTGCAGTGAGCCAAGATCGTGCCACTGCACTCTGGCCTAGTGGCAGAGTGAGACTCCATCTAAAAAAAAAAAAAAGTTCTGCAGTGCAACAGGTGCTGGCTCAACCCTCGCCCCAAAACCTCATGGCAGTGTGACCACCACACAGAGGTGACCTTGAAGCAAGTCAGCCAAACTTTCTTGACCCCAGTTTCCTCATCTGCTAAAATCTTAAAAAGCTGTTGTGAGGATGAAATGAAATGAACAGAAAGCACTTACATTATAAATGCATGCAGAGCCTTGCACTTAGAAAGCACCAGAAAATGTTGGCTCTAATTATGCTTCTGAACAACCACAAAACACGCTATTGTGTAATTGCCAGTGACTAGTTCTGCTGACAGAATCAAAAGCTTGGTTATGTCTGGGAAGAAGGAATGAAGTGGTGTTATTTTCATACTTAATGCTGGCGTTAATAAGCTACACAAACATGTCGATTTAACAATAGTCTGACCTAAATAATATTGCATTTTCGACACATACAGCATGTTGTACAGTAACCAAATCAAGAATCCTGGTCGAAACCTTACCAAACAGCTTTAAAATATTTCCTTTCAAATGAGATTCTTGAAGTTCACTGTTACCCACTCTATGTGCCGAAGTCTTTTATGCTTAAAAGCCTAGGAGACATGGCCGGGCGCGGTGGCTCACGCTTGTAATCCTAGTACTTTGAGAGGCCAAGGTGGGTGGATCGCCTGAGGTCAGGAGTTCGAGACTAGCCTGGCCAACATAGTGAAACCCTGTCTCTACTAAAAATACAAAAATTAGCCGGGCATGGTGGCGGGTGCCTGTAATTCCAGCTACTCGGGAGGCTGGGGCAGGAGAATCACTGAACCCAGGAGGTGGAGGTTACAGTGAGCTGAGATCGCGCCATTGCACTCCAGCCTGGACGACAGAGCAAGATATGTCTCAAAAAAAAAAAAAAAAAAGCGTAGGAGACCTGTCCTCAAAAAATGTGCTGTGGGGAGATGGTGTCCTGCTGATCTCTCTCGTTCAGTATGGCATACAGACTTCTGAGAAGTTACCACGAACCTACTTTCACAGTTGAGGGCTAGGGAAAGTCTTACAGTGTGAAATTCATTAGCTCCGTGCACTGTGTGAAATTCATTAGCTTCACACACTCTGCCCTCTCTGTATTTCTTCTCCACTCCCCACCCTGTGTTGCCACAGCTGAATGGTGGAGGTACTATTGGCCTTTTCTTCTTAATCAACTTTATTGAAGTATAACTTACATGCAGTAAAATTCGCACATTGTACATGTACAGGTCAATAAATATGGACGCATATACACACCCATGCAACACCACCCCAATCAAGATATTTCTGCTTCTGCAGAAATCTCCTTGTCTTCCTTCCCTCTAGCCACACCCCCCACCACCCCAACTCAGGCACCCACTGACCTGATTTGTGTCATTCGAGATTACTTTAGTCTGTTCTAGAATTTCACACGAATAAATTTATACCAGAATTATGGAGTTTTTTTCAGCTTTTTGGTGTTTGGCTTCTTTCGCTCAGCATAATATCTGTGGGATTTATCTAGGTTGTTGCAGATATCAGTAGTTCGTTCTTTTTTTTTTTTTTTTTTTTGGAGACAGGATCTTGCTCTGTCACCCAGGCCATAGTGCATTGGTGCAATCATGGCTCACTGCAGCCTCAAAACTCCAGACCTCAAGCGATCCTCTGCTCTCAGCCTTCTGAGCAGCTGGGACTATAGGTGTATGCCACCATGCCTGGCTAATTTTTTTTTATTTATTTATTTATTATTATTATTATTATTTTGAGACGGAGTCTCGCTCTGTCACCCAGGCTGGAGTGCAGTGGCACAATCTTGGCTCACTGCAAGCTCCGCCTCCCGGGTTCACACCATTTTTCTGCCTCAGCCTCCTGAGTAGCTGGGACTACAGGCACCTGCCAACATGCCCAGCTGATTTTTTGTATTTTTAGTAGAGACGGGGTTTCACCGTGTTAACCAGGATGGTCTCGATCTCCTGACCTCGTGATCCACTCGCCTCGGCCTCCCAAAGTGCTGGGATTACAGGTGTGAGCCACCGCGCCTGGCCTCCTGGCTAATTTTTAAAAGTTTTGTAGAGAGAGCGTCTCACTATGTTGCCCAGACTGGTCTCAAACTCCTGGCCTCAGGCGATCTTCCTGCCTCGGGCCCCCGAAGTGTGAGCCACCGCTCCCAGCCTAGGGAATTATTGAGTACCTTTCACTTAGTTTTTTCTTATGCTAACATTTTACATAACCATAGCACAATGATCAACAAAAGGAAATTAACATTGTTACAGTATTGTTAATTAATTTACAGACCATCCAATTTCATCAGTTTTTCCCTAATGTCTTTTTCTGGCCCCAAATTCAATCCAGTATCGCACATTAAATTTAGTCGTCATGTCTTCTTAATCTCCTCCAGTATGTGACAATGCCTTGGTGTTACTTTTGTCTCTTATTACCTTGACTGTTTTTTTGTTTGTTTGTTTTTCAAGACAGAGTCTCCCTCTGTCGCCCAGGCAGGAGTGCAGTGGTGCGATCTCGGCTCACTGCAACCTCCACCTCCTGGATTCAAGCAATTCTCCTGCCTCAGCCTCCCGAATAGCTGGGACTACAGGTGTGTGCCACCGTACCCAGCTAATTTTTGTATTTTCAGTAGAGACAGGGTTTCACCATGTTGGCCAGGCTGGCCTTGAACTCCTGACCTCAGGTGATCTACCCTGTGCCCAGCCAACATTTTTGAAGATACATTTATAAGATGTTCCTCCCTCAATTTGGGCTTGTCTTATGTTTTCTCATGATTAGAATGTAGTTATACAGTTCTGGCAAGACTATCACATGAGTGGATGTTGTATCCTTCTCAGTGCATCCTATCAAGGAGTGTGTGATGTTGACATTACTGGTGATGTTAACTTTTGATCATTTAATGTAATTTTTGATACGGTTTTGTTTGTCTACCATGTTGCTATTTGATTTCCATTCATCCCCCTCCCCACCACACCTTTTTTATGATGGTGGTTCTAGGACTAACTACATGCATCCTTAACTTTCAGCGTTTATTTAGAATCAGCATTGTACCTTTTCCCAGGTCACATGTCACTGATTTAATAAACTTAGTATATTCCATTTACCTCCCCCCACTTAGCTGATTGTCATATTTTAAAAGATATGTCTGACAATCTGCTAAATGTTTACTTTTGCTTTAGTCTGTTGTCTCTTAGTAAATTATGAAAGGACGGGAAAGTATTTTATATTTACCGGCTTATTTGCCATTTCAGGTGCTTGTTGTTCTCTTCTGTAGATCCAAGTTTCCAGCCTGATGGGTATTGCATATGTAGCATTTCTCGTAGTGCAGATCTGCTGATAACAAATTATCTCAACTTTCATTTATCTGAGAACATCTTTATTTCATCCTTGTTTTCGAAAGATATTTTTGCTGGATATAAACTTTTTTTTCTTTCAGCACTTTAAAAGTGTTATTTCAAAACTCTAGTTTTTGGGCTGGGCACGGTGGCTCATGCCTGTAATCTCAGCACTTTGGGAAGCTGAGGTGGTTGGCTCACGTGAGCCCAGGAGTTTGAGATCAGCCTGGGTAACATGGTGAAATCTCATCTCTATTAAAAAAAAAAAAATTAGGCTGGGCACAGTGGCTCACACCTGTAATTCCAGCACTTTGGGAGGCCGAGGTGGGCGGATCACGAGGTCAAGAGATCGAGACCATCCTGGCCAACATGGTGAAACCCCGTCTCTACGAAAAATACAAAAATTAGCCGGGTATGGTGGCATGCGCCTGTAGTCCCAGCTACTCGGGAGGCTGAGGCAGGAGAATCTCTTGAACCTGGGAGGCAGAGATTGCAGTGAGCCAAGATCGCGCCACTGCACTCCAGCCTGGCGACAGAGCAAGATTCCATCTCAAAAAAAAAAAAAGAAAAAATTAGCCAGGCATGGTGGTGCACACCTGTGGCCCCAGCTACTCAGGAAACTGAGGTGGGAGGATCACTTCAGCCCAGGGAAGTCGAGGCTGCAGTGAGCCGAGATCGTACTACTGCACTCCAGCCCAGATGACAGAGTGAGACCTTGTCTCAGAAACAAAAACAAAACCCCAGAGCCTCTGGTTTTTAATAAGTCAACTGTCTTCTTTTAAATCATCATTCTCTGTTCACAATATGTCATCCCTCTCCACTTCTGCTTTCAAGATTTTATTTTATTTATTTATTTTTGAGGTGTCACCCAGGCTGGAGTGCAGTGGTGCGATCTCGGCTCACTGCAAGCTCCGCCTCCCAGGTTCACGCCATTCTCCTGCCTCAGCCTCCTGAGTAGCTGGGACTACAGGCGCCCGCCACCACACCCGGCTAATTTTTTTGTATTTTTAGTAGAGACGGGGTTTCACTGTGTTAGCTAGGATGGTCTCGATCTCCTGACCTTGTGATCCGCCCACCTCGGCCTCCCAAAGTGCTGGGATTACAGGCGTGAGCCACCATGCCTGGCCTCAAGATTTTATATTTATTTTTCAGCAGTTTGACTATGATGTGCCTGGCATGGTGTTTTTTTTTGTTGTTTTGTTTTGTTTTTGGTGTATACTTCTTGGAGTTTGGTGAGCTTCTTAGATCTATAAGTTTTCATTAAATTTGGTAAATTTTTTGCCATTATTTATTCAAAAATTTTTTCTAACTCATTCCCATTCTCCCATTCTACTTATATTAGACTGTCACTCAGGTTCCCAAAATTTTGTTAATTTTTCTTTAATACATTTTCCTTCTGTTATTCAGATTCAGTAATTTCTGTTGATATCTCCAGGTTCACTGACACTTCTATCATCTCCAATTTCCTGTTAAGATAATCCAGTGAATTTTTCATTTTAGTTGTCATGCTCTTTAGTTCTTCAATTTTCATTTGGTTCTTTTATAGTTTCCACTTCTCTGCTGAAATTCACTGTTTATTCCTATAATAAGACCATATTTTTATAAAATTCTTTGAATATATTTTCCTTTCCCTATTTAAATATATTTCTGATAGCTGCCTTAAGTCTTTGTCAGCTAAGTTCAACATCTAGGCCATGTCAAGTCATGTATCTTTTGACTATTTTTTCTCAACATTTTCCTATTTATTTATTTATTGGTCTAGGGATTTTTTTTTTTTTTTTTTTTGGACAGGGTCTTGTTCTGTCACCCAAGCCAGAGAGCACTGGTGCAATCATAGCTCACTGCAGCCTCCATCTCCCAGGCTCAAGTGATCCTCCCACCTCAACCTCCCAAGTAGCTGGGACTTCAGGCACGCACCACCATGCCTGGCTAATTTTTTTTCTTTTTTTAATGGAGACAAGGTTGCCCAGGCTGGTCTCAAACCCCTGAGCTTAAGAGATCCTGTCACCTTGGCCTCCCAAAGTGCTGGAATCATAAGTGTGAGCCACCACACCCTGCTGGTCTAGTGATTTTAGAGTTTATTCGATTGGGTCTAGATGATGTCTTGTTCTAGGCCATGGTCCTTACTCTTATGCTTACTGTGTCTCAGCTGGATTCCAGGGGTGTTAACTGCTACTTACTTTTAAAAATATGTAACAGTTTTATTGAGATATACTTCACATACCATAGAATGTGCCCATTTAAAGTGTACAAGTGGATGGTTTTTAGTGTATTACAAAGTGTGTAGCCATCAACATAATCAATTTTAGAACATTTTCATCCTCCCCGAAAGAAACTCATACCCATTAACAGTCACTCCCCATTTCTCTCCAACTCCCTAACCGCAATCTACTTTCCACCTCTATGGATTTGCCTGTTCTGGACATTTCATAAAGGTTGAACCATAGAACATGTGGTCTTTGTGACTTGCTTCTTTCACTTAGTATAATGTTTACAAGGCTCATCCATGTCGTGTCATAGCATGTATTAGTACTTCATTTCTTTTTGTGGCCAAATAATATTTATTGAATAGAGATTTTACCTTTTATTGTCTTTTTTGAGATGGAGTCTCCCTTTGCCGCCCAGGCTGGAGTGCAGTGGTGCAATCACTGCAGCCTCCGCCTCCCAGGGTCAAGGGATTCTCTTGCCTCAGCAGGAGATACTCTCCTGAGTAGCTGGGACTACAGGAGCCCTCCACCACACCTGGCTAATTCTTGTATTTTTAGTAGAGACGGGGTTTCACCATGTTGGTCAGGCTGGTCTCGAACTCCTGACCTCAGGTGATCTGCCCACCTCGGCCTCCCAAAGTGCTGGGATTACAGGCATGAGCCACCACACCCGGCCTTTATTTATCTTTTTATCAGTTGATGGACATTAAGGTTGTTTCTACTTTTTGGCTATCATGAATAACGTTGCTATCAACATTTGTGTATATGTTTTTACGTGGAAGTGGAAATATGTTTTCATTTCTTTTCGGCGAATACTTAGGAATGGAATTGTTGGGTCATATGGTAACTCTTATGTTTAATGTTTTGAGAAAATAGCCAACTGTTTTTCTAAGTGGCTGTACCATTTTACAATTCCACACAAGCAGTGTATGAGGGTTCCAGTTTCTTCACATCCTCGGCAACACTTGTTATTATCTGTTTTATTGTAGCCTCCCTAAAGGGCATTGCTGTGGACTGAATTGTGTTCCCTCTACATTCATATGCTGAAACCCTAACCCTCATGTGATAGTATCTGGAGATGGAGCCTTTGAGAGGTAATTAGGGTTAGATGAGGTCATGAAGGTGGGGCCACCATGATGGGAGTAGTGCCCTGTGAGGACACTGTGAGAAGCCAGGAAGAGGACCCTTACCGGAAGCTGATCATTCTGGCACCATGATATCAGACTGCCAATCTCTAGAACTGTAGGTAAACATTTTATTATGGCAGCCTAAGCAGATAGGAAATGTATTTCATTACGGTCTTCCTTTGCATTTCCCTGATGGCTAACAATGTTGAATATCTTTTCATGTGCTTATTGGCCATTTGAATATCTTCTTTGGAGAAATACCTATTCAGATCCTTTGCCCACTTAAAAAATTAGGTTTTATTCTTGAGTTGTAAGGGTTCTTAGTATATCGTAGCTTATCAGATACACGATTCACAAATAGTTGTTCCCATTTTGTGGGTTACTTGCTTTTGGGTACCTTGCTTGCTCCACTGAAGACGAAAGTTTGCAACATGTTAGGTAGCTAATATAGATCTGTGAGGCAGCCTGCATTAGTTATTGGTGGAGGAAGTAACCTGAATATCTTTTTTTTTTTTTTTGAGACGGAGTCTCGCTCTGTCCCCCAGGCTGGAGTGCAGTGGTGCAATCTCGGCTCACTGCAAGCTCCGCCTCCCGGGTTCACGCCATTCTCCTGCCTCAGCCTCCCGAGTAGCTGGGACTACAGGCGCCCGCCACCATGCCTGGCTAATTTTTTTTGTATTTTTAGTAGAGACGGGGTTTCACCGTGTTAGCCAGGATGGTCTCGATCTCCTGACCTCGTGATCCGCCCGCCTCGGCCTCCCAAAGTGCTGTGATTACAAGCGTGAGCCACCGCGCCCGGCCAGTAACCTGAATATCTTTAGACAATCTCGTCAAGCCGTGATAAATTGACAAAATGTAAATCTTCATATATTTGGCATATTTAATATTGTTTCCTTATATAATAAGTAGAAAATACAGGCTGGGCACGGTGGCTCACGTCTATAATCCCAGCACTTTGGGAGGCTGAGGCGGGCGGATCACGAGGTCAAGAGATCGAGACCATCCTGGCCATGGTGAAACCCCGTCTCTACTAAAAATACAATGGCGGGCGCCTGTAGTCCCAGCTACTTGAGAGGCTGAGGCAGGAGAATGGCGTGAACCCGGGAGGTGGAGCTTGCAGTGAGCTGAGATCTCGCCACCGCACTACAGCCTGGGTGACAGAGCGAAACTCCGTCTCAAAAAAAAAAAAAAGGGTAGAAAATACTATAAATCATCACTAACTGATATCACTGGGGTTTCAGGAGCTCACAAACCTGAGGACTTTCCTTTGGGACAGATGACTTGTGTATCAAAGCCCCGTCTGACAATTGGCATGTTGAATCTGAGCACTGACTAAGTGAGACACCTGCTGGTTAGACCTCAGGGATTTTAGGGATATTCAAATTCCATGGTAATTTGAATTTATGCCCATAGTATCTTTTCACAATTTTAGAAGTTTAGGCGGAAGTGAAAGTCCTCCAAAAATAAAAGCAAACGTTTTGGAATGGAAGGAAATATTTGTCATTATATGTTGTGACAGCTCTTCTGTCCCCTCTCCCAAAATACTACCTGGTGTGTGTCTTTTAAGGAAATGTGATTAGCAAGACCCCATCTCCACAAGAAAGTTAAAAAAAAAAATTAACCGGGTGCGGTGGCTCACACATGTAATTCCAGCACTTTCAGAGGCTGAGACAAGAGGATTGCTCGAAGCCAGGAGGTCGAGGCTGCAGGGAGCTATGATTGTGCCACTGCACTCCAGCCTGGGCGACAGAGCAAGACCATCTTATAAATAAATAGAGAAGAATGGAAATTAATTTAGTTTTGTATTTCATGATACCTCATAAAATAATTGGAGCTAATCAGGAATAATACAAACTTCTAATTCAACATTACTATCTTGTAAACACCCTGAAACGCATTTCCAGGAGTCACATTTCAATGGCACGCCTGTTGGTGGTGAGGGCTCCGTCTCCATGCATGGCTGCCCTTTTCTTTTTTTTTGAGACAGAATCTTGCCCTGTCACCCAGGCTGGAGTGCAGTGGTGCGATCTTGGCTCACTGCAACCTCTGCCTCCCAGATTCAAGGAATTCTCCTGCCTCAGCCTCCCAAGTAGCTGGGACTACAGGTGCATGCCACCACCCCCTGCTAATTTTTTGTATTTTTAGTAGAGACGGGGTTTCATCTTGTTAGCCAGGATGGTCTTGATCTCCTAACCTCGTGGTTCGCCCGACTCAGCCTCCCAAAGTGCTGGGATTACAGGCGTGAGCCACTGCACTTGGCCCTGCCTGCCCTTTCAATCAGCCAGCAACCTTGGAGTCTATGGGAAGAATTTTGCAAGAGCAGGTAATAAGATGATAATGCTTTGTGTGTGTGCATGACTCGAGCAAATCGCTTTCTCCTGCCATTTGCCTGCTGGCGTGGTGGTAAGAATGCTTTGAGCTTGGATTTAAGATGAGGTAGACAGGTCTTGACTTGAGGAGATGTGGATTTGAGATTCAGTGGTCTGACCCGAGGCTCACACTTGACTTTTGTGAGTAGCAGTTTCTTTGGGGGCTAATGTGTGCTCTGCCGTCTCACTGAGGTGCTGTGAGGATCAAATGAAGGGCTACGCGTGAGAGTGCCTTGAACGCCGCACCCATTCCCACAAACCGGAAGCATCATGGACATGCTGCTAGGTTTATTTTCCACCGGGTCACCCGCCCTGACTGCCCTTATGGGGACAGGCAGCTGGAGAAGCGGGAGGCCTGAGAGAAGGACAAGGGAGCGTCCCCCTTCAGGATTTTCACAAGGTCTCCAAGCTGATGGGCTGTGTGGCCCCCAGGTTGTTTCTGTCCAGTCCTGTTTACTGAGCATTCTGCCTCACATGTAACTTCCACTGGGTGGCTTCTGCGGTCTCAGGAGGTCTATGAATCCTGTGTTCTTAACTTGCTGTCATTTCAGAACTGCAGGGGTTTGTCAGTGTTTTGGCATGGTGGATCCATTTAATCCTTCCGGAGTTCCTCCTTGGCTGTGTCCCTGGGGACAGATTTTCTGTCAGCTCCCCCATATTAGACACACAGACCTCGGGTTCAGGATGTAGGAGGGTGCGTGAGGTGGAGTGAATTAAACCAATTCCTGTGGAGAGCTATTTGCCCTCCACCATACTCTGCACTTTCTTCAGAGGCGATCTCTCTTCAGAGGAGAAATAAAAGCCCTTTTTAGGACAGATAACTGGGCAGTGTGGCTCACACCCATGCAACAGCTTAGTGTGTAAGATCGAGCTTGTACTGTGTTTGGTTGTTACAGCAGAAGCCAAATCGGTCTCCTGAAATGCAGCTGGTGCCGCTCAGCAATGCATCGCCTTGTCAGGGTCCTGCGGCAACAGTGCTTACGTGTTATAGTTGTGATGGAAGCTTTTGTTTCCACAGACCAGTAAATTCTCAGTCTCCCTCACAGAGACCCTGAACACTGCTGTGGAGAGGAGACTCGGGTGTCTGACATTGGAGCTGAGCCTCCGCCCTCTGTCCTCTGGTGCACCTTGCTTTAAGCATCCATGAGGTTAACTCCTTGGCAGTCACACCGATGTGGTTTTACCTGAGGGTGTTCATCGTGGGGGGTTGAAGACTCCTTCTGTTCATGTTGGTGCTGCAGAGCTGGCTGGGGCACCACGGGTGGGGATGTGAGGAGGCCGTGCAGCCCAGGAGTGGCTCGTGAGTTTAAGGCTTCCCAGGTGTGCTTGCTGCTAGCAATGAGGGGTCACCACTTGGGTGACTGTTAGCCACCTCTATCCAGGGTACTACAGTCATTCTTCTTTCCACTTCCTTTTACCTTTTTCTCACTATCCTCTTCAATGTGGCAGGCACAAAGTTAGCTACTAAAAATGCAAAAGGTGCCAATAAGAAGAAGGTTGCTTTTCGTAGAGAGGATTTCATCCAAGAGAGATTTTCTTACTCTTTATTCTGTGGCAAGATTCTAAAACATGACTGAGGCACAGTCTTTGCCTTTCAGGAGTTTATATTCTAAAAGGAAAGTTTAAAATTACACACAGTACTATATTACAAGGCAGAACCATTTTGGAGCTCTAAGACCCTGGGAAAGTTGCTGAACTTCTCTGAGTTTCAACTTCCTCATCCTTAAACGGGCTATGAAAATTCACCTCAAAGCATTATTATGAAGTTGCTTAAGAGTGGAATAAGAATGTTTTTCTTTTAGTTGATGTGTATCGTCTTTTCAGATGGCCACTATGTTATTGGGACATAAGTACTTATTAAGTTGTTTATATTTCACTACTTAATAAATGAGACTACTAGGTATTTCTTTTGGCCTCGAGACTATGTAAAAGTTACTACAATGCTAAAGACAACATGAACCAAATTCATTGACTCTACAATGCTTTTAGTCTATACTTTACTTTTGTTTTCTATATCACAATTATAGGGAGTGCCAATTCCCTATAAAATAATGCCTTTAAGAGAGTACTTTCAAACACGTGAGTTAGCCGTGCCAGCCTCTCCTGCTCTGCACTTTCTTTCGTCTCTGCTGGGGGACTCGTCCATTTCTCTTGCCTCCAGACATATTGTTTGGCCTGTGATATGGTTTGGCTTTGCGTCCCCACCCATATCTCACACTGAATTGTAATTCCCAATGTTGGAGATAGGACCTGGTGGGAGGTGATTAGATCAATAGGGGTGGTTTCTAACGGTTTAGCACCAACCCCCTAGTGCTGTCTCGTGATAGAGTGTTCACAAGATCTGATTGTTTGAAAGTGCGTGGCACTTCTCCACCCCCTCTCCTGCTTGCCATGTGAAGATGTGCTTGCTTTCCCTTTGCCTTCTGCCATGACTGTAAGTTTCCTGAGGATGTCCCAGAAGCATAAGCCTGTACAGCCTGCAGAGCTGTGAGCCAGTTAAACCTCTTTTCTTTATAAATTACCCAGTCTCGGCCGGGCGTGGTGGCTCACGCCTGTAATCCCAGCACTCTGAGAGGCTGAGGTGGGCAGATCACAAGGTCAGGAGATTGAGACCATCCTGGCTAACATGGTGAAACCCCGTCTCTACTAAAAATACACAAAATCAGCCAGGTGTGGTGTGGGTGCCTGTAATCCTAGCTACTCGGGAGGCTGAGGCAGGAGAATGGCATGAACCCGGGAGGCAGAGCTTGCAGTGAGCCGAGATCGTGCCACTGCACTCCAGCCTGGGCAACAGAGTGAGACTTCATCTAAAAAAAAAAATAGTAAAAATTTAAAAATAAATAAATAAATTACCCAGTCTCAGGTATATCTTTATACCAGTGTGAGAACATACTAATACAGAAAATTGGCAGGAATGGGGTATTGCTATAAAGATACCTGAAAATTCGGAAGCAACTTTGGAACTGGGTAATGGGGTAACGGGTGGAGTCTGGAATAGTTTGGAGGGCTCAGAAGAAGATAGGAAGATGAGGGAAAGTTTGGAACTTCCTGGAGACTTGTTGAATGATTGTGACCAAAATGCTGATAGTGATATGGACAATGAAGTCCAGGCTGAGGTGGTCTCAGATGGAGATTAGGAATTCATTGGGCGCTGGAGTAAAGGTCACTCTTGCTATGCTTTAGCAAAGAGACTGGCAGCATTGTGCCCCTTCTCTGGGGATCTGAGGAACTTTGAACTTGAGAGAGATGATTTAGGGTATCTGGCAGAAGAAATTTCTAAGCAGCGAAGCATTCAAGATGTGACCTGGCTTCTAACAGCATATGCTCTTATTCATGAGCAAAGACATTATCTGAAACTGGAGCTTATATTTAAAAGGGAAGCAGACCAGGCGCAGTGGTTCATGCCTGTAATCCCAGCACTTTGGTAGGCTGATGTGGGTGGATCACTTGAGGTCAGGAGTTTGAGACCAGCTGGCCAATATGGTGAAACCCTGTCTCTACCAAAAATACAAAAAGTTAGCCAGGCCTGGTGGTGCATGACTATAATTCCAGCTACTTGGGAGGCTGAAGCACAATAATTGCTTAAACCCAGGAGGCAGAGGTTCCAGTGAGCCAAGATCACACCACTGCACTCCAGCCTGGGTGACAGAGTGAGACTCTGTCTCAAAAAAAAAAAAAAAAAAAAGAAAGCATAGCATAAAAGTTTGGAAAATTTGCAGCCTAACCATGTGGTAAAAAAGAAAAACGGACTTTCTGGGGAGGAATTCAAGGTGGCAGAAATTTGCATAAGTAAAGAGGAGCCAAATGTTAATAGTCAAGACAATGGGGAAAATGGCTCTAGGGCATTTCAGAGTCCTTTGTGGCAGCCCCTCCCATCACAGACCTGGAGGCCTAGGAGGAAAAAAATGGCTTCACAGAACAGACCCAGGGCCTTGCTGCTCTGTGCAGCCTGAGGACATGGCACCCTGCATTGTGGCTACTCCAGCTCCAGCTGTGGCTCAAAGGGCCCCAGATATGTCTCAGGCTGCTGTTTCAGAGGGTGCAAGCCACAAGCCTTGGCAGCTTCTATGTGGTGTTAAGCCTGCAGGTGTGGAAAGGGCAAGAGTTGAGGCTTGGGAGTCTCCGCTTAGATTTCAGAGGATGTATGGAAACACCTGGATGTCCAGGCAGAAGTCTGCTGCAGGGGTGGGGCCCTCATGGAGAACCTACTGGGGCAGTGTGGTGGGGAAATGTGGGGTTGGAGACCCCACACAGAGTCCCCACTAGGTACTGCCTAGTAGAGCTCTGAGGAGAGGGCCACCATCCTCCAGACCCCAGAATGGTAGATCCATTGACAGCTTGTACTGTGTGCCTGGAAAAGCTGCAGGTACTCAACACCAGCCAATGAAAGCAGCCATGGGGGCTGTACCCTGCAGAGTTACAGGGGCAGAGCTGCCCAAGGCCTTGGGAGCCCACTGCTTGCATCAGTATGTCCTGGATGTGAGACATGGAGTCAAAGGAGATTATTTTGGAGCTTTAAGATTTAATGACTGACCTACTGGGTTTCAGACTTCTGTGGGGCCTATAACCCCTTTGTTTTAGCCAATTTCTCTCTTTTGGAATGGAAGCATTTACCCAATGCCTGTACCCCCACTGTATCTTGGAAGTAACTAACTTGCTTTTGATTTTGCAGGCTCATAGGTGAAAGGGACTTGCCTTATCTTGGTTGAGACTCTGGACTTGCACTTTTGAGTTAATGCTGGAATGAGTTAAGACTTTGAGGGACTGTTAGGAAGGCATGATTGCGTTTTAGAATGTGAAAATGATGTGAGATTTGGGAGGGGCCAGGAACAGAATGATATGGTTTGGCTCTGTGTCCCCACCAAAATCTCACATTGAATAGTAATTCCCAATGTTGGTGGTGGTTCCTGGTGTGAGGTGATTGGATCAATGAGGGTGGTTTCTCATGGTTTAGCACCATCCCCCTAGTGCTGTCTTGTGATAGAGTTCTCTTGAGATCTGGTTATTTGAAAGTGTGTAGCACCTTCCTCTTCCCCCACTCTCCTGCTTGCCATGTGAAGATGAGCTTCCTTCCTCTTCACCCTCCCCCATGATTGTAGGTTTCCTGAGGCCTTCCCATAGCAGAAGCCCGGGCAGCCCGCAGAACCACGAGCCACAGCCTGTGATAAGCAGATCTTAGTGAGAGGTAACAAGGCTTCTCTACCTGTGGGTATCTTCCTTTCTTATGTCTCAAGAAGCTTTTTGTTGCTGATTTGAAGTGAAATAATGGAATTTTGGTCACTTCTTCAATCAAAACATTTGATTCACTAATGTAAAATGTAGACTCATGCCTTTCTGTGTACAGTTGAAACTGTGTTTCAATGCTGAATCGTGCTGTCATCTTTTTGGTGACATGGCAATTAAACTCAGCATGTATATACCACCAAAGCACATTACTCAGTTGGAGTGACAAGAACAGGACAAGTAGGACCAAGTTCTGCCATTTGGAGACAGTAACAACTGTGTCATGACTATGGTTTGACTGCCAGCATTGAGATTCCTGTTGGGATTTTGGAGTCATTAGCTGGGATGAGATGTGTGCTTGTGTCATCTTGAATGCCCACTTTAGCTGACCGGTGGTGGCCTCCCAGGACCATACACTTAGTTTGAGAGGATTATGAGTCCATCCATGGGAAAGAGCTCCATTGCCCCATCACTCATGTCCTCCAGCTGGTCTCCAGGTGAGGAAGAAGTGGGGCATGTGTGTGAGGATGAGGATTTGCCCTCCCAGCCTTAGAGAACATTCAGAAGACCACTGTAATTGGGGTCAGGGCAGTGCAGTGAGACGGCAGAGTGTCACGGATGTAAAAGATTATTGCAGAGGAAGATGTCAGACTTGTCACTGAATTAGACGTGGGAGGTGGCTGTGGCTTTGAGTCTGGCTGACTGGCAGCACACAGCTGTAGCAGTTGTGTAAATAAGTTAGGGGCTGGATGGAGGGAGGGTGGATGGAGCCACTTTTGGACCTGCTGACTTTGAGGTGGCTAGTCTATCCAAGCAGTTATAAATATGGCACTGGAACTTCTTTCAAGAAGTTTGACAAAGAATAGAAATTGGGCAGTAATTGGAGGGAGCAGCAGTGTCAAAGGAAACATGGAGGCAGGTTGGCCAGGGCGTAAGATGTGCGAGAGAGGAGGGTGATTCGTGGGGCAAGATCCCAGCAGCCACAAGAGGGGAAGGGATTGAGAGCCAGGTGACGGAGTTAGCCTGGAATTACTCATGCTATGTGGGTAGATGACAGGCAGCCAGCCCCTTGCTCTTCATGTGGGCTGAGGTGCTCATTAGCCCTTCCATTCTCCGTCCTTTTCACCCCCCAGTGATCTGGTCCCTCTCTCCTTGCATCTGAGTGTGCTTTCCTGCTAGGCTGTCCTAGCTTGCGCACCATGCTCCCCCATGGTTCCTTCTCTCCATTCCAGTGTCCCCCAAGGGAACGGGTTTCCTCTGCCGTGAGGTAGAGGCCATTCTCCTTACGGCCTCCTGATCCCTATCTCAGCCTTTCTCGGTGCCCAAATAATTTCTGTGAAGCTGTCTCACGCTTTCCAAACTTTCCTAACTTAACTAGATCCTTTTCTTCTTCCAATCAGAATCTTTCAACCAGTCTGCCTTCCTCTCAGGCCTTTTCTTTCTCCTGCTTTCTGTGTTCTTCTCCCACACGTGACCCTCCGGCCCCCTGTGGACCCTTCGTCATCATCACATCCCTTCGTAAAGTCATGCCCATTTCCAGTTTTGAGGCCTTCTCGGAATAAATGTTAGTATATCTAAAACTCAGTTATGTTTTGGTTACTCACGTTCCAGCCCAGTGACTTATACTCAAGCCATAAAGCAGTGGATTTTAATGGCTGAAAGGTCGGCTGGAAATCATCTAATCCAGCGTTTCCCAACATCTGTTCTTCCTGAAAGGTTAATAGGCACTTGAAGGAAAAAAAGGTTGTGTGATCAAGTAAGTTTGAGAAATGCTGGTTTCCACCAAATTAAACACATTTTTTTAAAACCACAGAGCTTTAATGTGTTCATATGCCGTGTGACTCCCTCAGGAGCGGGAGGGAGTGTATCCCATGCTTATTTGACCATGGAACCCTTCGTCAGAGCGCGCCATCAATCTGTCCTCTGCCACGTTCAGTGGACGAGCACACTTGCACACCCTGAGCGTCTGACGTCAGTCACTGAGGTTGCTCATCTTACATCGGCTCTGGGGACTGTTTTGTAGCTCCAGCAGGAGCCACTGCGACAGTGCCAGTTGCTGTGATGTGTGTGAATCTTTAACCATGCGTTTAGCAAAAGTTTTGGCTCTGCTGTGAACTGATGCCAAGGGAAAACTGCTCTGAAGTTTCCCAAATGAAAAATAAGAATTAGACATGCAATCCGGTGACACCCCTTTTCCTAGGGAGCGCTGGGCAGCGCACTGTGGCCCCAGGAGGAAGCCGGACTCTCACTCCTGAGCACGGAGTTCCAAGCCCTTCCGATTCAGTTCCATTTCCCACATCTCTCTTGGATGAGCATGGCTTCACGGGCGGTCAGAGCCGCCTGCCGTTTTCCTGAGCATGACGCCTGAAGAGCCACACCTGTGGTCCTCATAATGCCTTGCTGCTGTTGGCAGTGCCCTTTTGCAGCCACAAGCCTGGGGGACGACCACTCAAGATTCACACCTCCCAACCTCTCCAAGCAGGCTGCTTTCTCCTCAGAGCTCCCAAAGACACCGCTACAGAAAAATCCTGATATAAAACCTAGTGCATTCCTTTAACTATTTGGTTTTAGTTTGTCCTCCTCAGCGGACCCCCATCTTTGAGGGCAGAAACCCCCTTCCATATACTACTGTGCCCGTGGCCCTGCCCTCACGAAGGGCTCGGCCCGGAGCAGGTGTGGGCAGATTTTGTTCAATGAATGAGTCCTCCCTGGTGAGGCTGACTGGCCAGCAGATGCTGCAGGAGAGCTACCCATGTGGGAGGTTTGTGGAAGCCTTTCAGAGACAAATGGCATTTGAGAAGGACTTGGAAGAAACCCCTGGACTGGCAAGCAAGAGAGGGAAAACGCCTTCCAGGTGAAGGTAGAGTGGAAAGTTGATAGAGGTGTGGCAGGGAATAAAGAAACAAAGATGGTGGGAGAGATTCCATCCTGGGCAGAGCAGAGAAGCCAGATGGGGCAGAGGAGCGAAGGAGACCAGCGATCGGGCAGAAGAAAGGGTGGAAGGAAGGCCTTGAAGGAGAAGTACCGAGAGGGGGACAGGGCCGTGCAGCTGCAGGGGTGCAGTTCCCATACGACCCCAGCTGCCCAGTGGTTTTCTGGCAGTCCCGCACCCAGATGTTTGTAGAGTTCCCAGGCCAGGTGCTGCCTGACTCTCAAACATTTAAATAACTGAAACCATCTCAGAGGAGGTTGTATTTTTAGCCAGAGGCTGTGGTAGGCAATAGTTCCAGTCGTCCTGGCTACTAGAGTGGCAGGGAGGCTCTGGTGGCTGAGTAGGCGTTGGATTCTCATTCTGACTTGCCTCTGACAGACTGAGATGCTGGGAAAGCCCCTCGACCCTTCCAGATCATCTGCCTGAGTGGCAGGGGGGCAGGGGTTGCAGTCTGAGTTTGGTCTCTTTCTGAGGGGCAATGGTAGAAGTTTCCCTTATGCAGCAGTGGGAGGGAAGGGGCCGGTTGGGAGGGTGCTTATTTCTCTTTGATAATGGGCATTGGTTCTTAACCCACTGGAACAATTTATCAGCTTCATTGATCCCTAATGGTTCAGGGTAAAACTTGCTACACAAGGTCACAGTCAAAAAAGGACTCATGTCTTTTTTTTTTTTTGAGACGGAGTCTCTCTCTTGTCACCGAGGCTGGAATGCAGTGGCGCGATCTCAGCTCACTGCAACCTCCGCCTCCCTGGTTCAAGCGATTCTCCTGCTTCAGCCTTCCGAGTAGCTGGGATTACAGGCACCCACCATCATGCCTGCCTGATTTTTGTATTTTTGCTAGATATGGGGTTTCACCATGCTGGCCAGGCTGGTCTTGAACTCCTGACCTCAGGTGATCCACCCACCTTGGCCTCCCAAAGTGCTGGGATTACAGGCGTGAGCCACCACACCCGGCCTCATATGTCTTTTGACCCATGGGGTGCTGCTAGCTATCAAACTGAGCAGTCGAATGTGAGATGCATTCCTTTCAATGCTGCCTCGTATCTGCTCAGTCATTCACTGAGCTGAAGAAGCTTTATGCTCCAATAGGGACTCATGGAAAAAGACCTTCTGTTTTTTCAATAATCAAATAAGTTCACAAACATTATTGGTTTTTAAAAATTTATGGTAAAATGTACTTAACAAAATTTTCCATTTTAAGCATTTTTAAGTATATAGTTCTGTGACATTGGGCACATTCACACTGCTGTGTAATCATCACCACGTCCATCTACAAAACTTTTCCGTCTTCCCCAACTGAAATTCTGTTCAGAATTAACACTATTGTTTAATTAACATTAAACAATAACTTCCCATCCCTCCTGCCTTCCAGCCCCTGACAACCACTTCTTTCTGTCTACTTCTACTTTCCTGTGTATGTATGTATGTATTTATTTTTGGGACAGGGTCTTGCTCTGTTGCCCATGTTGGAATGCGGTGGTGCAACCACAGCTCACTGCAGGCTCAAACTTCTGCGCTTAAGCAATCCTTCCACCTCAGCCTCCTAAGTAGCTGGGACTACAGGTGTGTGCCACCACACTCTGCTAATTTTTTAGTTTTTATTTTTTTTAGAGGCAGAGTCTCACCATGTTGACCAGGCTGGTCTCAAACTCCTGGGCTCAAGCTATCCTTCCACCTCAGCCTCCCAAAGTGCTGGATGACAGGCACAGGCCACCACATCTGGACCTACTTTCTATCTATGAATTTGTCCATTCTAAATACCTCTTAGAAGTGGAATTATAAAATATGTCCTTTTGTGTCTGGCTTATTTTGCTTAGCATCCATGTTTCATCCATGGATGAAGCTTAGCAATATTTCATCCATGTCGTAGCATGCATCAGAATTTCCTTCCTTTTTTAAGGCTGAATAATATTCCATTGTGTGTGTATACAACATTTTGTTTATTTATTCCCCAATAGAATATTACTTTTTTATTTTTTAACTTCAATTTTTATTTGTAGTTGACAAATAACAATTGTAGATTTACAGGGTACAATGTGATGTTTTGATATATGTATACCTTGTGGAATGATTATATCAAGCTAACTAACACATCTATCACCTCACATACTTATCCTTTTTTGTAGTGAGTGCATTTAAAATCAATTCTTTTAGCAATTTTGAGATATATAATACATTATTATTAACTGTGGTTGCCATGCTGGGTAATAGATCTTGAAGAATTATTCCTCCTGTCTAACTGGAACTTTCTACCCTCTGGTCAACATCTCTGCATTCCCCACCCCTCACCCCCAGTGTCTGGTAACCACCATTCTACACTCTAATTCTCTAAGTTTGACTTTTTAAGATTCCACACATAAGTGATATTATATGGTATTTATCTCTCTTGCTTGGCCTACTTCACTCAGCACAGTATCCTCCAGGTTCATTCATGTTGTCAGAAATGACAGGATTTCCTCCTTTTTAAAGGCTGTTAGTAATCCATTGTATACATGCCACATTTCCCTTATCCATTCATCCACTGATGGACACTTAGGTTGATTCCATATCTTGGTTATTATGAATAATGCTGAAATGAACATGGGAGTGCAGATATTTATTCAACATACTGATTCCAATGATTTTGGATCTATATGCATAAGTGAGATTGCTAGATCATATGGTAATTCCATTTTTAGGCTTTAAAAAATTTATGAACAACAGAAATTCATTTCTCAGTACTGGAGGCTGGGAAGTTCAAAACACAGGCACCAGCAGGTTTGGCTTCTGGTAAGGGCTTGTTCCCCGCTTCCAAGATGGTGCCTTCTTGCTGTGTCCTCACATGGCAGAAGGGGTGGAAGAGGGAAGGAGCCAGAGCACTCCTCTCAGCCATTCTTATAAGGGGCTTAATCACTTCGCAAAAGGCCCTACCTCTTAGTACTATCACCTTGGGGGTTAAGTTCCAACATATTAATTTGGGGGGTATAGACATACATTCAGACCATAGCATTCCAGCCTTGGCCCCCTTAAACTCATGTCCTTCTTACATACAAAATACATTCATTCTTCGTTCTATCCCAGTAGCCTTAAGGGTCTTTTTTTTTTTTAGACGAAGTTTCGCTCTTGTTGCCCAGCTGGAATGCAATGGTGCAATCTGAGCTCACCTCAACCTCCACCTCCCAGGTTCAACCGATTCTCCCTTCTCAGCCTCCCGAGTAGTTGGGATTACAGGCATGCGCCACCATGCGTGGCTAATTTTGTATTTTTAGTAGAGATGGGGTTTCTCCAAGTCGGTCAGGCTGGTCTCAAACTCCCGACCTCAGATGATCTGCCCACCTCGTCCTCCCAAAGTGCTGGGATTACAGGTGTGAGCCACTGTGCCTGGCCTTTTTTTTTTTTTATTTTTTTTTTTTGAGACGGAGTTTCACTCTTGTTGCCCAGGCTGGAGTGCAATGGTGCGATCTTGGCTCACTGCAAACTCCGCCTCCAGGGTTCAAGCGATTCTCCTGGCTCAGCCTCCCAAGCTGTGATTACAGGCATGTGCCACCATGCCTGGCTAATTTTGTATATTTAGTAGAGACGGGGTTTCTCCAGGTTGGTCAGGCTGGTTTCGAACTCCCGACCTCAGGTGATCCACCCACCTCGGCCTCCCAAAGTGCTGGGATTACAGGAGTGAGCCACCACGCCCGGCTTGAGCCACTGCGCCCCTCCAAGAGTCTTAACTTCTTCCAGCACCAACTCAGAAGTCCAAAAAGCAGAATCTCATCTAAATCAGACACAGATGAGATTCAAAGGTTTGTTTCATCCTGAGGCAAACTGCTCTCCAGCTGTGAACCCATGAAATCCAACAAGTTAATGTGCTTCCAAAATACAATGATGGGACATGTATAGGACAGATGTTCCCATTCCAAAAGGGAGAAATAAGAAGAAAGGGGTTGCAAGTAAGTCCAAAACCCAACAAGAAAAACAACAAGGCTTGAGATCAATCTTTGCTTGATGCTGATCTTGTGAACACAGTGGGGCAGAGTATTTTTAGTTTTGGGGGAACCTCCATATTATTGATTTCTAAAGTTTCTTTAGGTAAGGTCTTCAACATATTTTTTAAGTACTCGATAATGTCTCGTCTTCCTCATTAAACTGTAAGCTCCTTGATGAGTTTATTCACCTTTATGCTTCTAGCTCAGTGCCAGGTGGTCAATAATGTGTTAAATGAATAAATGGCTGGTGCTCTGATTTGAATATTTGCCCAAGAATCAGAACCTAGCTCTTCACTGGAACCTGATCTTCTACCTAAAACTAAGTCACGAATTTTTACTTCTCTGACCCTTTTTTGTTTTTTGAGACGGAGTCTTGCTCTGTCACCCAGGCTGGAGTGCAGCACGCCATTCTCCTGCCTCAGCCTCCGAAGTAGCTGGGACTACAGGCACCCGCCACGACGCCTGGCTGATTTTTTGTATTTTTAGCAGAGACAGGGTTTCACCATGTTAGCCAGGATGGTCTCGATCTCCCGACCTCGTGATCCACCCGCCTCGGCCTCCCAAAGTGCTGGGATTACAGGCGTGAGCCACCGCGCCCGGCCAAGCCTTTTTATTAGGGACCTAATATTCACTCCTAGATTGTTTGCCTGATCCCACAGTTTTTGAGCTCCTCAGGCTGAGATTGCTATTGAAACACTCAGGATTAAAGTACTAACATCTTCATCTTTTCCTCCAGAATCTTTCTTGAATTTAAGAAATTCAAAAGCTGCTCTATTGGAAACCATTCAGGAATTGTCATGGGCTTAGGTTAAAAACAAAACAAAACAACACAGCCGTTGTGACATGGAAAGCAGATCACTTGAAACAGGTCTTCCTTTTCTGTTTTCTTGTAGCTGGGTCCTCCTCCCCGAAGCCTCCACCCCTGTCTTCTATGATGCCGGACTTGTGTCTTCCTCTACTTTTTCTCCGTCCTTCTCTGAGACCCTAAATTACAGTATGTGTCTGCCTGCAGTGCTCTTTTCTTTTTTCTGTATAATGTTTAACTGCATCTAATCTATTATCTCTATATGGATGATTCCGGAAACTTGATCTCTGGCTCCCGAGCTTCACCGCTGTGCTCCACCTGCCTCTGGATCTCTCTCTCTGGAGAGGTTCGGCGTGCCTGAGACTGGGACTGCATTTCCTCCACATCTCAGCGTTCTCCCTGGGAACCCATTTTTACTCCTTCTCCCCAGCCTCCCATTCGCTACCCAGCAAGTGTTTATTGAGCTCTTGCTGTGTGCTAGGCACCACTCTAGCTGCTTAATTAGCTGGCTAACCCAACAATTCAAAAGTCAGCTGCCAGGCCTACAATGTGCAGTCTCTAACAGCTCTCCTTTTGCGTCTGCTTTATGTGTGGTTTCCTAGAGCTGCAGAACAAAGTACCACCAAGCTGGGGAGCTTCAAACAACAGAAGTTTCCTTTCTCACAGTTCTGGAGGCCCAAAGTCCAAGATCAAGGTGTTGGCAGGATTGGTTCCTTCTGAGGCTGTGAGGAGAAGCCGCTCCAGGCCTCTCTCCCCATCTGGTGATTTGCTGGCCGTCTTTGGCATTCCTAGACTGCAGAACATCACTCAGTCCCCAACCTTCATGTGGCCTTCTCTCTCTGTCTTTGCACTGTCTTCAGAAAGACAGTGCATGTCTGTCTCTGTGTTCAGATACCCCCTAAGGTCATTTTCAGAGGAACTGGAAGTCAGGACATCAACATATCATTTTGGGCAGACACAGTTGAACCTGTAACACCCAGTTATCTCTCATTTGCTTTCAGATGTCTGTCTTTTCTGGGCACAGTTAGTCCTCTGGGCTGCCTTTGCCCTGCACTTGTTTTTCCCCGAGACGGAGTTTCGCTCTTGTCACCCAGGCTGGAGTACAGTGGGGTGATCTTGGCTCACTGCAACCTCTGCCTCCCGGGTTTAAGCAATTCTGCCTCAGCCTCCAGAGTAGCTGGGATTACAGGCAGGCACCACCACACACAGCAGATTTTTGTATTTTTAGTAGAGACAGGGTTTCACCATGTTGGCCAGGTTGGGCTTGAACTCCTGACCTTGTGATCTGCCTGCCTCGGCCTCCCAAAGTGCTGGGATTAAAGGTGTGAGCCACCGTGCCCAGCCTGCCCTGCACTTCTTTTAGCACCATTAGCTTCTGTCACTGCCTGGGTGTCTGTAGCCCTGCTAGGTCAGCTAGGACTATGTCTTTATCTTTCCACCCTCAGGGCCTAGAACAGTACATATTTCACACTGCCAGACATTCCTGAATGCCTGGATGGACGGTCATTTAAATGAATGAATGGATGGGCGGATGGGCAGATGGACGGACAGATGGGTGGATGGATGGAATAACTAAGGGAGTTTGTCTTGATTTACCTTGCCAACCTTAGATCCCATCATTCCCATTCAAGCAGTCTGTCCTCCACCAAATGTTTGGCTTCAGTTCTCCATCCTCTTCCCTTTCTCTCTCCCCTCAAGGTCAGGTTCCAGCCCTCATCCAAGGCCCAGCTCCAGTTCCGCTTCAGTGCTGCTGCCTCCCCCGAGATGTTTGCCTTTTCCTAACTCTCATAGCATTGTACTGGTGCCTTTCCTGTGGCACTCTTTGCTTCAGCTTTGGATTATAGTAATTTATCCCAGAACTCTTTTGTTAAAAGGGATCTGACATATGGACTAAGACCAAAATATCTGTGTTGGATCACTTGAGGACATTTTAAAAATTACTACAGATCCCTGAGCCCCACATTTAAAGATTCTGATGAGCAAGTCTGGGGGCGGGGGGGTCCCTGGAATATGTACTTTTAAAAGCTTCCCCAGGCAATTGTGATACTCAGCCAACTTTGGGAACCTTTAATCCAGTCCAACTTCCTCATTTTACTTATGGGGAAACTGAGGTCCAAAATTGTTAAATAATTTTCCCAAGATCACTTAATTAGTGGCAGAGCCATCCAATTATGTGGTTATGGTTGTCCTAGCTTTTTAATCAGATTTAAGCAGTTCAGAAGCAGTGCCTGTACTTTGCTCATCTTTGTGACCTATGTAAGTACCACCTGTGCACCTCAGTCAAGACAGGCCATTCACAGTAAGGGCCACTGCTAGTGACACAATGGGTGGCTACACTGCACACTCCAAGAAGACAGATGCCAGGTCTGTTCATACTAACTTTTATTTCCAGCACCTCACACAGTGCCTGGCACATGGTAAGGTGCTTAATTAATATTGATCAAATGAACGAAGCATCTGCTATATGCCAGGCACTATAGTGGAAGCTTTACACACATCATCTCATTTCGTTTATTCCAACTACAACCCTGTGAAGAAGATTTTCATATTCTCATTTTAAAGATGAGGAAGCAGGGTCGGGCACGGTCACACCTGTAATCCCAGCACTTTGGGAGGCTGAGGTGGGTGGATCACCTGAGGTCAGGAGTTCGAGACCAGCCTGGCCAACGTGGTGAAACCCCGTCTCTCCTAAAAATAGAAAAATTAGTCAGGTGCGGTAGCATGCACCTGTAATTCCAGCTACTCGGGAGGCTGAGGCAGGAGAATTGCTTGAACCTGGTAGGTGCAGGTTGCAGTGAGCCAAGATTGCGCCACTGCCCTCCAGCCTAGGTGACAGAGTGAGACTCCATCTCAAAAAAATAAAAATGAATAAATAAATAAAGATGAGGAAACAGGACCAGAGGCTAGGTCGTCTGCTGTGTAATGCAGAAAACAATCAGCATAACTGAGCTCTAAAGCCCATTGCTCTTTCTACAGTGCTGCAGGATGGCCATGCTCCACCCTCCATGCTCTTCAGAAAGCTGGGGTCACTCCAAAACAATATATGGGGAGAGGTATTCAAAAACCCCAAATGTTTAGAAGCCTCAGTTTTGTTCTCAGCTGTAACATAGCCTTGCTGCTCCATGAGGTAATATAAAAGGTAATTCTACTGCAACTTGTATTGTGCATGTTCTAGAACATTCAGTACTCTTACCACTTGCATACTTCCATGTATATGACTCGATACTATCAAAAGCTTTGCAAGTATTTCATCCTCTTTCCCTATTTTTTTTAAATGCTATTAAAATTCTCCTCCCTTTGTAGGGCAGCAGTGCCAGGACTAGGGCAAATAGAGTTCAAAGAGTGTCCCAACATGAACTGTTCTGATACCAGGTTTCAGATATGAGCTGCTGGCTGAGAAACAGGAGTCAGGGATGTGAGTTGGCCCCACACACCTAGTCCCCCGCGCAGACCACTTGCACAGTGAGTGGGTTCTTTTGTACCAGAGGCATCGCGTGCCAGGGACCCAGCCTCTAAAAATGACAGGGCTCTGACTCCACTGTCAGGCATGAGACAGAGACCGAAGTCGCCACATCCCAGAGACTGAATTTCAGCGTCGCCACCTGAAATGTTTCTGATTTTTTCTTTCCAATTTGATGTTTTACTTGGATGCTGGCCTTGAGTTTATACTCCATGTAGACAGTTTCCTCATTCTTTGTGGCCTCTTTTTCATTCTGTTGCTTCCTCAATCAGTCCTTACTGAAACGCCAGTCTCAGTGGTGTGGGAACGAGTATGAGAGACCTCGCTCTAGGTGCTCACAATGGAACTTCCAGCCCCACAAGCTGACGCCCCGCCGTGTCCTCCATGGCTGCCTCCTCCCTGCCCCTGCAGCTTTAAATATGTCTGTCATTTCTTTCAAATTCTCACTTATCTTCCCTTCTTTTTTTAAATTAAAAAAAATTTTTTAGAGGCAGGGTCTTGCTGTGTTGCCAGGCTGGAGTGCAGTGGCACCATTGTGGCTCACTGCAGTCTTAAACTCCTGGGCTCAAGCAATCCTCCCTCCTCAGCATCACAAGTAGCTGGGACCACGGGCATGCACCATCGTGCCTATTTCATTCGTTTAAATTGCCTTGAACAGAATTATATTAATAAGGGCTCTGATCTCATAAATAACCCAGGATTCCTTGGTGATGAAGCTGGAATCACAGAGCCACCTCCTAGAAAGGCCACATGGAAGCCTTGGGGGAGCCTCAGAACTCCAGGCTTAGGGTGGCTAATGGTTCTTTTCCTCCTCTCTGTGCCAGGGTAACAAACTGCATATCACAGCAGATTACTTGGAAGATAACTAAATGAGATCTAGGGATAAACTCCTTGGGATGCTGGGATATCAGTGTTGGATTTCGTAATATGCGACCACTTTTATGGTGAGGGATTTGGAAGCCAACTGCTGTCAGAATTATTGAAGGTGCCAACATGAGGCCAATATACGCAATATAGGCAAAACCTATTTATAGTAAAATCCCAAACACCATCCAAATTCTTTTGCAGTATAATACTAAACTGTTGCTGATTAAATCTTACCGAAGTCTGTAGACCATAAGCTGGATTTGAATTTTTTTTAAATAAATTTTCACTGTAGCAGTATGTTTAATGGAATCTGATCTATATTACTTCTGCCAAGAAGGAATTCAAAATTACCAATTGGAGTTAATGTGGTACAAAGAACTAGAAACCTCTCATTCTCAGGAAATGGACAGGGCAGGGGGAGTCCTTAATGAAAACACTGTGTCAGTAATTTTTGTGGCTTAAGCTCACCATGTGTAGTTCCATGGGTTCAGAATAGATTCTCAGAGACAGGGTGTTATAGTAGAAAGAGCAAAAGATTAAGCATCAGGAACCAGATTTACCCCTAGTCCCATAACCCTGGGTAATTTACCTGCCTTCTTTGTGTTCCCATTTCCTCACCTATAGGAATGGAGGGATTGCGCAGGGTGCAGTGGCTCGTGCCTGTAACCCCAGCACTACTGGGAGACCAAGGTGGGAAGTTCAAGGCTGCAGTGAGTTATGAGAGTGCCCCTGCACTCCAGCCTGGGTGACAGGGCAACACCTTGTTTAAAAACATGAAAATAGGCCAGGCACGGTGGCTCATGCCTGTAATCCCAGCACTTTGGGAGGCCAAGGTGGGTGAATCACCTGAGGTCAGGAGTTCAAGACCAGCTTGGCCAACAGAGAGAAACCCTGTCTCTACTAAAAATACAAAAATTAGCCGGATGGGGTGGCATGTGCCTATAATCCCAGCTACTCAGGATGCTGAGGAACGAGAATCACTTGAACCCAGAAGGTGGAGGTTTCAGTGAGCAGGGATCATGCCACTGCACTCCACCCTGGGAGACAAGAGTGAAATTCTGTCTCAAAAATAAATAAATAAATAATACAAATTAAAAAATAAAAATAATAAAAATTGAGGAATTGGGCTAGATAAGTGGTTTTTGAGACGGAACTTTGAGACAGTTCTTATTACTTAAGGGCCAGTGGAGATCTCTTTTCCTCCCCAGTTTTCAACTACATAAATGTTATTTGTTCTGCTCCAACATATGATTTTAGTGGAAAAATAGAGTTCTACTTCTTTAAAAAAATTTTTTTAAAAAAAAACCACTGGACTAGCTAATTCCTACTCCTAAACCTTTGTGATTCAGTATAAGGTCTGCCCATCAAATTGTTGAGACTCCTGGATGATACTCATGTTTTTAGGAAGGGTTCCTACACCCAAAGCCCAGGTCAGCCAGTTTCTGCGTGTAGGCAAATTCCTGCGTTACTGGTGTACTAGTGTACAATCTAGAAGTGGCACTGGGGCAGCAGGGAGAGAATTCTTATCAGTGAGTGTTTAGCCTCGTTGTACACAGCAGAACAATTAAGAGAGACAAAGTTCTCCAACACCTTGATCGTCTCTGGTAGACAGCTTTGGAAGACACACATACCGTCTACTTCTTCGGACTTCTAGGCTGTGGAATACGGACTCAGTGTCTGTGGTGTGAAATGGGGTCTGAGAATTTTATACCATCAAACTGACAGGGTAATTTTGAGATGGGGCAACAGGAATTGTAATACTGGGGCAACATTTGCTTGTTATCAGTTTGACCTCTTCTTGACCCCAGTGATTCTTCCTTGATCCCCATGTAAGGTGTCCCGTTCCCCCATCCAAACTGACTCACCACCAGGAATTGTCCTCTGTTCTGAAGAGGCTCAGCCAGTTTCGTTTGCCTTCTGTTCAGCTTCCCTCCATCTCTTATCCCCAGTCCTCTGTAAATCCTTATGCCTTCATAAAGTATTGCCTGATTCATGGAAGTGAAATGATCCGACTTAGTTTACAAAACCAGGAAATTATTCCTCTGGACCAGAGAGAGAGAGAGAACAAGAAACAACAAAAAACCCAAACGGAATCTATAAAGGGAAGACAGATATATTCTACATTGTTCCCATTAAAATGGAAACCCCGTGGGGAGAGGAAATGCATCTGTGGAATGTAGAGTGGATTTCCTTCACATATGGGCACTCAGTGAACATTATTAATGAATGATAATGATTTGTCAAGTGACTGAAATTGTTTCAGGGCAGGAACAGGGAATGAAATACGGAGACATTCCTCTATCTCATGGGGAAATTGCTAGGCAGGTCATGCAGATGTATCTTCTTTGGGGAGCTGTGAATTCCTTGTGTGTCCAGCTATCAGTATGTAGTTATATTTTACGTTCTCAGTAATACATATCATCATTATATATATCATCATTTTATATGTATATATATAATACCCCTCTACATAGATATATGTACACATGTATATATTTATATGTATAAAATTAAAGTGTGGAACTTCTAGTTTCCTGTCGAAGAAGCTTGCAAATTGCAATTCCATCCTAACAAGTAAAAAGCTGAACAAACTGAAAAAGCAAGTCTCCTTGGATCCATAAGGGAAGCGAGGTCTCAGAGCAAACCACCGTCTCCAGAACTGGAGACACCGGCAGGAGAATGCAGCTTCCCAAGGTGCGGGAGGAGAAACCCTGGGCAGCAGCCTCTGCCAGGCGGTGCTGAGGCAGGGAAACCCGAGCTGTCATGCCAGAGTGCCGCCAGAGTGCCGGAGGGCAGGGCAACCCGAGCTGTCACGCCAGAGTGCCGCCAGAGTGCCGGAGGGCAGGGCAACCTGAGCTGTCACGCCAGAGTGCCGGAGGCTCAGAGCGGGCAAGTCTGAAAGTTCAAGATCCACAGGAACCAAGTTGTCGTCCCCTCTCCCTCACCTTCTGGAGCTTCCCCGAGTTCTCACAGTGAATAATGGAGAAAAATCCCCTCGTGCCTCCTGCAGTGGGAAGAAGAAAAAGGACCATTTTGAAAGAGGCCGCAGCACTCTGCTCTTCCTAACAGGGTCGCCTCCCCTAACCCCACTGCAGCTTGATCAGCGCCTAACTGACCTGGGGGAAGGGAAACCGCCACGCCAGCCCACTCGAGCCATCTCCTGGCTCACTGCAGGTGGGGGTGGGAGGGAGGACTGAGACGCATTTGTGAATGTTCGGCTGAGGGGCGCAGGCTCACCAAAGCTCTGAGGCCTGATCGTAGACTAGAATAGACCTTCCCACTGCACACTCACGGCCTCTTTACAGCAGTTGCCTTTACCCAGTCAGAGCCGCTATCAAGAAAAAGATATAAGACATACTAAAAGGCAAATAGGGCCTGGTGCGGTGGCTCACGCCTGTAATCCCAGGACTTTGGGAGGTCAAAGCGGGCGGATCACCTGAGGTCAGGAGTTCAAGACCAGCCTGGCCAATATGGCAAAACCCCATCTCTACTAAAAATAAAAAAATAAAAAAAAGGAAAAGAAAGAAAAGAAAAATTAGCTGGGCGTGGTGGCAAGCACCTGTAATCCCAGCTACTCAGGCGGCTGAGGCAAGAGAACCGCTTGAACCAGGAGGCAGAGGTTGCGGTGAGCCAAGATCACGCCACTGCACTGCAGCCTGGGTGACAGAGTGGTACTCCGTCTCAAAAATAATAATAATACAATGAAATAAGAAGCAAATAACACATGTTGAAGGGACAGAGCAAGCTTCACAACCAGACTCAGAGACAGCAGGGATGCTGGAATTACCAGGCGGGAAATTGAAACCAGCTCTGATTAATGTGAGGGGCTGTAATGGATAAAATAGGCAGCACGCAGGAACAGGTGGGCAATGAAAGCAGGGAGATGGGAATTCTAAGAAAAAACCAAATGAAGTGGCAGAGAGCAAAGCACAGTGATGGAAATGAAGAATGCCGCTGATGGGCTTTGATGGATTTGTGGACTGGACCCAGCTGAGGAGAGGATCTCTGAGCATAAGGTTATCTCAATAGAAACCTCCACATCTGAAAAGCGAAGAGAAAACCCACCCACACACACATGCACACACACACACGTGCGCACACACACAGAACAGAATATCCAAGAACTGTGGGACATCTATAAAAGGTGTAGCATGGGTAATGGGAATACCAGGAGGAGAAGAAAGAAGAAATATTTGAAATGGTAATGACAGATTTCTCCAAATTAATGTCAGACACTAAACCACAGATCCAGGAATCCCAGAGAATCAGGACAAATGCCAGAAAAACTACACCTGGGCATATCATTTTCAAACTGCAGAAAATCAAAGATAAAGAAAAAGTCCTGGAAGGGGCCAGAGTGAAAAAAGCACATTACCTGTAGAGGAGCAAAGAGAAGAAATGCACCTGACATCCTCAGAAACCAGGTGAGCAAGGAGAGAGTGGAGTGAGAGGTAGGGTGGAGAGAGAACCCACCAGCCTAGAACTCTAAACCCTGCACAATTATCCTTTAAAAGTAAAGGAGAATAAAGACTTTTTCAGACAAACAAAACTTCAGGGAATTTGTTGCCAGTAGACCTGCCTTGCAAGAAATGTTACAAGAAATTCTTCAGAGAGAAAGAAAATGCTATAGGTCAGAAACTTAAATCTACATAAAGAAAGAGGGCAGAGAAGGAATAAGTGAAAGCAAAATAATAACTTATTTTTCTTATTCTTAATCTAACAGATAACTGTTCAAAGTAATAGCAACAATGTATTCAATTACGTACCCTTACATATATACTTATATATAAGGGAAATGAGTGACAACAATATTACAAGGGATGGGGTGGGGGGAGGAATTAGGATTATGTTGTTATTATAAGAAAGTTATACTGCCTGTGAAACCCCCTCTCTACTAAAAATACAAAAATTAGCCCGGCGTGGTGGCGAGCGCCTGTAATCCCAGCTACTCGCGAGGCTGAGGCAAGAGAATCACTTGAACCCAGGAGGTGGAGGTTGCAGTGAGCCGAGATCGCGCCATTGCCCTCCAGCCTGGGCGACAGAGTGAGACTCCATCTCAAAAAAAAAAAAAAAAAAAGACAGATTGTCATAGTGGGTCAAAAAATAAGACCCAGCTATACATTGTCTACAAGAAACCCACTTCAGATATAAATTGTGCTTCTGTGAGGTCACTTTAGGCTGACCAGCAAAAGGCACAGTCCTGAGACATGGAGAATAACCCAGAATAATTATCTTTAATAATATAAGCATAATTATAATCTCACAAGTATTTTCATAGGATTGAGATATAAAGAATACATTGAAGTTTTCACAGAACAAAAAGGAAAAGCTGGTGCACCTTTATCTCTGTACATGCGAATTGATATAATCAATGCTTGTTTTGCTTCTCTTTTTTCTCCTTTTCATTTTCCTTTCCAGGTTGAGGAAAGGTAGTGGTTGTTTGTGAAACGGTCATTTACTTTTATCCACTTAATGTCTGATGTTTTCTAACTCTCTCTCTCTCTCTCCCTCTCCCTCCCATTCCCTCTCCTTTTCACCAGGCTTCTCCTCTTCCTTCTTCCCTCTTCAACCCCATGTTCTCATATGCTAAATAAGAAACCACTTGGTTCTTTATAGCTGTTGAGCATAGCTCATCCTCGAAGTTTGTTTAATGCTCATTTTATGCTGTCTATTGACTATTGCCAAAGAGCAGAGCCACTTTTGTTGAAGGCTGTGCCACTCACCCAGAGTCCCCTGTGCAAATGAAGGGAGGCTCACACAGAGCCAAGGGAGGGCAGGGCACACCACGTGCCCGCTGCAGAGCCAGCATCCCCTGGAGAGCTGCACTCCTGCCCTCAGACCCACTGAGCTCCTTCTGCAAGGAAGCTTTTCAGACAAGAAGGATGCTTTTATGAGGTTCGGATTCTTTCCAAGAGAACCAATTTTGCTGTTGTTGCATGTAAGAAGTTGAATTCTCTTTCCCTTCTGGTCTAAACCCCGCCCAGCTTTGTCTGGTGTGGTGTCCTGTCCGGAGAAGACCTGTTGTCCTAGTTTGTGTTCCTCCAGAAGCCCACCCTGAAACAGTGACTCAAAGGCCAGTAGGTTACTTGTGACATGAGGAGCTACTGATCAGAGAGTGGGAAAGTGAGACAAGGAAGGGAAGACAGCCAATCAGGAGTGGGTTATCACACCGGTTATGGCTGTGGCCATTGGAGCCAAACCTGCTGGGGAAGTCAGTCGGGGTACAACATGTGTCCTTATACAACGGCTCCTGCCTGTCCCTGGTTGAGGGCTGTCACAGGGAGCACTCATCCCTGGCATCTCCTTCCTACCAGGGTGGGCAAGAGGGCTCCGCAAAAAAGTGCAGGAGCTGGTGGTCAGAAGGTGGGTCTTGTGCCTGAAGGGTGCAGGTAGGAAATGTGGGTGGGCATGGCTGTGTGCTCTGCCTGAAACGCCTGCCTGCTGAGCTGACGCTGATTTCACGCCGTGTGGTTCCCTGTAGGCTTTCCTGGGTCTGACGGTGAGTAGAATGTCTAGCATTTTGTCTGGTTTTGCAAGTGAAAAAAGTGAAGCAGGGGAAGGGCAGTGAAGTTAAGGACTAAGTGAGCAAAGCAGAACAGAACCCAAGTGTCTCGATCACTTTGGCCCATTTTCGAACATTCACTGAATAGTCAATGAATGAATCTTTGATGACGTGATCATCGAGACCAAGCGGCAGTAATTCTCCGCGGTCTCTCTTGATCTGTTTCCCTTTGGTGGTCCTCCCAGGTGGTGTGGTCATGATGGGAGGAGCAGTGATGGTGTGGACCAAGCTGCCTAGTGCCGCCATATAATGCAGCTCCATCTACCCTCGTCTGCTGCTCCTCCAGGTGAGCAGTTGCTGCAGGACAGTGGTAGGTTAAATAGGCCATTATTGTCCATAGGCCTTTCTCTGTGTGGCATGTTTATCACTAATAATCGGTCATTGCTATGACTGCCTGATTGCATGGTCCTTCAGCCACTATTTTAGAATCTTGTATATGTCTTATACTTTATACATATACTCATGGATCAAAAGCATGCTATTGCATGGCAGTAGGTGTAAAACACTTTCTTTTTTCTGGTGGGGTTTTTTTTTTTTTTTTTTTTGAGACAGAGTTTTCGCTCTTGTTGCCCAGGCTGGAGTGCAATGGCACGATCTCGGCTCACTACAACCTCTGCCTCCCAGGTTCAAGCAATTATCCTGCCTCAGCCTCTAGAGTAGCTGGGATTACAGGTGTGCGCCACCACACCCGGCTAATTTTGTATTTTTAGTAGAGACGGGGTTTCTCTATGTTGGTCAGGCTGGTCTCAAACTCCTGACCTCAGGTGATCCGCCTGCCTCAGCCTCCCAAAGTGCTGGGATTACAGGAGTGAGCCACTACGCCCAACCGGTGTAAAACAGTACTTTCTTAGTTATCAGAGCTTAAGCAACACAGCTCCTCAGTTTCATAAACAGAGACAGTGCTTTTCAAAAAGAGACTTGAAATATCCAAATCATACGTGTTGTTTATTTGACTTTAAAATGATTACCTTGGGACAGGGACACAGCAGTTATCAAAGAGTGACTTTTTAACAGATGCTGGGGTTTTCATGGATTTCTCACCAGCAAGGTTACTGCAAGATTGTCCCTATCCCATTTGAAGTCACTACTAATAGCTTAGTCTGTCTTCCTCAGGTAAGAATCAGCTGAGCCTAAGGTAGTGAGTGTATCAACTCCAGATCTTCCCATCTCCTTGTTCCTCAAATATTGATTGAACACCTACTATATACCCAGCACTTTCCTGGGTGCAGGGAGTACCAGAATGAAGACAGTGCTGTGCTCTAGTCCCTGGAGACCCCACCACCCCAAGCCTGTTATTTCTATGAAGTGTTAAGTTCCTTAACTACAAATTCCCACCGAGGGAATTAGGAGGCTTCACCACCAAGGATGGGGAGGGATGGCTGAAACTGTGAGGAACAAGAGAAGTGGCAGTCACGTGTATGTGGGGGAGTCAGGAAAGGCTTTAGGGGGCAGTGAAGAAAAAAGTAGGATTTACATGCAGATAGGCAAAGATAGAGCATTTTAGGTGAGAGGATGACAATTCATGCAAGCTAGTGTTGATCAAGGGAACTTTTAAAATAACTTTATGAGGTATAATTTATGTACAACAAACTGCACTCAAGTGCACAATATGGTGAGTTGTGACAGATGCATACCCCCATGAAATCAGCACCACAGTCACAACACAGAACATTGCTTGGCTCCCAAGAGTCTCCTACTGTACATTTGCAACTGGATGCAGGGTATGTTTTAGCGCAAATAATGTGCCCCTTTCAACACAAGCACATTTTGATTTGGCTTTTTTTGTTACCAAGTAAGATGCATCAGGCACCCTAATATTTAGGTCTGAGTCCATATGCTAGTAGACCGAGGTCCAGGGGGCCCGCCCCATTCCCAGAGAGGCCGTGGTCTGTCACTGGAGGCACCATGACTGCAGGGGCTCAGTCCTGACGCACATATAGGTGGGGGATGGGGAGGGCGGTGGAGAGGAAGGCAGGGCCAGGTTATCGAGGATCCCGGACAGCGTGCAGCAGAATTTAGATTTTAACCTATTGGCAAGAAGGAGCCCACTGGAGATTGTGACCAGGAAGTGATAGAATCAGATTTGTACATTAGAAAAAATCACTCTTGGGACCTGGGTCAAAATGGCCAAAATGAGAAATGATGAGGACTGACTTAGGGCGGTGGCGGTGGAGGGAGGGATGGAGAGGAGATAATGCAGTCAGAATCCGGAAGGCAGAATCAACAGAGCTGGGACAATCCTTTGGGCACAGGATGTAGAGTAAGAGTGAGAAGAGTTATTCATAACTTCAGGCTGACCGTGTGGTCAGCCAGGCAGTGCCTTTTATGGAGGCTGTAAATCTGGGCAGGTAGAGTGATTTAGGAGGAAATATGTTTAATTTTGGGCTCCTATGTCTGTGGGATACACTAGTAGAGATGTCTGATAGTTGGGTCTGTGGGTCCAGAGGTCTGGGCTGAATATTTGAGGGTCTTTAGCATTTCAGTGACACTTCACCTAAGAAAACTGACTCAGAGCCTTCCAGAGTGCAAGGCACAGTGCCAGCAATGCAAAGGTAAACGCCGGCACCGTCTGGGAGGCATTCTCTGACCCCTAGACCAGGTCAGGGCCTCCTGATTTGGGTTACATTAGTATCTGGTGTTACATTTTTTGTCTGTCTTCTCCACAATACTGGAAGCTTTGTTAGGCTGGAACCAAGGTCTGTTCTTTGCTCTATCCTCAGCACCTATCACAGGACAGGGTGCCTCGTAGAAGCTCAGCACATACGTTCAACCTTGTCAGCTGAATGCCACCCCAACTACGCACGACTAGGGGGTCCTTCTAGGGAGAGCAGTGATGTAGGGAGGATGTAACATTGCAGGGCCAGAAGTGCCAATACTGGAGCCCCAGGCCGCTGAGGGGCACAGAAGTAGCAATGGAAGGCTGCACAGTGTTCATTCAAGCCAGGACTTAAAGGGTGAGGAAGAGTTCTCCAGTCAAACAGGGAGGGAAGAACATTCTATGTCCATGGGTACAACATACATAAGTGCACAAAAGAGTGAAATGAGGCCGGGCGTGGTGGCTCACACCTGTAATCCCAACACTTTTGGAGGCCAAGGCAGGCGGATCACCTGAGATCAAGAGTTTGAGACCAGCCTGACCAACATGGAGAAACCTCGTCTCTACTACAAATACAAAATTAGCTGGGCGTGGTGCCGCATGCCTGTAGTTCCAGCTACTCGGGAAGCTGAGGCAGGAGAATCACTTGAACCTGGGAGGCGGAGGTTTTGGTAAGCTGAGATCGCACCATTACACTCCAGCCTGGGCAATGAGGGAAACTCCGTCTCAAAAAAAAGAAAAAAAAAAAAAAAAAGAGTGAAATGGTTGTGTGTAACCAGAATAAGAGGCTGCGATTCAGGAGGATGAGAACTGGCAGGAGATGTAGCTTGGGGTGTAATTGGGACCACTGTAATGGGGTTAGGACTTTGTTCTTTATGAAACAGGAAGTGAGTGGAGACTTTGAAACAAGGTAGATAGTCTTACGATCCTGACATTTTTAGTATGAAATCTCTGGGGATAGAATACAGAGATGATGAAACCTGCCCCCTGAAAAATGCAGTTTTGGCCAGTACCCCAGTGATTCTCCTGTGGGTCATCCAGAGAGCTTACCTGGAGGAACAGCCATGTGGATGAAGGCTGGGGTGAGAGTAGGCTGGTGGAGGCTGGGATGAGGGGAGGCTGGTGGCAGTGGTGTGGGTGGAGGCTAGGGTGAGAGGAGGCTGGTGGAGGCTGGGGTCAGGGGAGGCTGGTGGCAGCGATGTGGGTGGAGGCTGGGTGAGAGGAGGCTGGTGGCAGTGGTGTGGATGGAGGCTGGGGTGAGGGGAGGCTGGTGGCAGCGGTATAGATGGAGGCTGGGTGAGGGGAGGCTGGTGGCAGCAGTATAGATGGAGGCTGGGGTGAGGGGAGGCTGGTGGGGGGTGGATGGAGGCTGGGGGGGAGGCTGGTGGCAGCAGTATGATGGAGGCTGGGGTGAGGGGAGGCTGGTGGCAGCGGTGTGGATGGAGGCTGGGGTGAGGGGAGGCTGGTGGCAGCGGTGTGGATGGAGGCTGGGGTGGGAGAGGCTGGTGGCAGGGTGTGGATGGAGGCTGGGGTGGGAGAGGCTGGTGGCAGCGGTGTGGATGGAGGCTGGGGTGGGAGAGCTGGTGGCAGCGGTGTGGATGGAGGCTGGGGTGGGAGAGGCTGGTGGCAGCGGTGTGGATGGAGGCTGGGGTGGGAGAGGCTGGTGGCAGCGGTGTGGATGGAGGCTGGGTGGGGGAGGCTGGTGGCAGCGGTGTGGATGAGGCTGGGGTGGGAGAGGCTGGTGGCAGCGGTGTGGATGGAGGCTGGGGGGGGGGGGGGGGGGGGGGGGGGGGGGGGGGGGCAGCGGTGTGGAGGAGGCTGGGGTGGGGGAGGCTGGTGGCAGCGGTGTGGATGAAGGCTGTGGTGGAGGAGGCTGGTGGCAGCGGTGTGGAAGGAGGCTGGGGTGGGGGAGGCTGGTGGCAGTAGAGGCACCTCGGGAGGCAGGGACAAGGATAGCAACTGAGTGCTGGTAAAGGCCACCCTGCTAAGTAGCCAGAAAGTTTGCAGAACCTTCTTTTGAGGGATCTGAAATTCAAGTTCTCAAATGCCCCAGATCATCAGTGTTCAAAACCTCAGGAAGCTTTGCAGTCCTGCCTCGTGCCTGCTTGAACAACTGGATGTGGGCAGGAGGCTGTGGGACCGGGCCATGCCAGCAGAATCCCGCCTTACTCTGGAGACTTGCTCTTGTCACAGCCCCTGGTGTCCTGAGGGTCATTTCGGTGTCAAGTGAGTATTACTGTGGCTATTGGAAAGGATTTGGTATGACTTTATTTGAAAAGTTAGGAGCTTTTTAAAAAAAAAAATTATCTTTGATAAATTTAGTAGAATATTTTGAAAGTACTTTTTAGACAGTAATGAATGAACAAATTGCTCCTGAACTAGAAGGAGGGATCTAAACACATCATCTAAGTACAACAGTATGTCTGAAAAATATCTCCGCGTGTCTTTTATTTGCCCTTTAAAGTCTGTGCAAACAAATGTGAACAGCCTCAGGACTCTAAGAATAATATTTTTCTATGGATGCGTGTGGACAGATAAACAAAACCCCAAGGGAGAAAAAACTTCTATTTAAATAAAAATAAAGATCCCCTACAGCTCCATCCTCCTTTGCTCACTGGGTTTGCTGTATTTCATTTTGAGATAAAAGTAGTTTGGATGATTAAGAGTTGAACAAAAAGAAAGTATTTATGTCTGTCTAAATCTGTCTCTATCAATGTAATCTATCTTATTTCTCTAATCTTATCTACTGTCTTATCTATCGACCTATCTGTCCATCTGGTTTTGAATATCCCATATTCCAGCCATAAGTAGTAGATCTTTTGCATCCCTGGGGTTAATGGCCTTTGAGCAGACACTGACCCTGTGCCGCTCAGGGTCCCGTGGGGAAACACCCTCTTCCTCATCCGTCAGTGATAATCCTGTGCTCACAGCTCTACGCCCCCTCGGAATCTCCTGTCTGAAGCCCCTGTAGGACCCTGGGATCCTCCAAATCAGCCCTCTCCAGCTCCAAGCACACTGGGATCCTTGCTGCAGGAGGTTGCTGTTGGCTTCTGCCCATGCTGTGGGTGGGGATCTGCAGCTGACAGGCGTGGGAGCTTAGGAAGGCACCTGGTGGCTTCTCGGTAGGAAAATAGCGTGGAGTGTGTGCGATCGTGTTTGAGGATCGTGTTTGAGGAAGCATCATGAGAGGGTGACTGTCTCTGTGGTAGTGTCCTTAGGGAACCGTCTTTGCCTGGATCCTGGGGTCAGGTTTGGCATGAACTCTGAACTTTCTCCCTCCGCAGGATCCTCAGTAGAAAGGTCCTGTCCTGAGGAAATGCTCAGAGGCACTTCTCTTGCTGATGAAGCCTGCCTGTGTGTGTGTTTTTGTCCTCATGGAGATGCACATGACAAATTGTGTGCAATGCCTCGGCACAGCCCAACAGGTTTTTCTGTTTACACTTAACGAGCCTTGGACAGCAGGAGGAAACTTAAATATTTCCATTTCTTCTCACAAACCCTTTATCTAATAAAACAAAATTACTGCAGATGAAGAAGGGAGTGATTCAAATCGTCTTTTAAATCAAGGACCTGATTTGGTTTGGCCTCCCTGGGAGACTTTTTAGCTTGTGCTATGCTGATAATGTCTCTACAGGCTAAACCGACCAGAGCAAAAGGCAGGGTGGCAGTGCCCGTGGTGGGGTGGACAGCGTGGGGGCGGGCACTGTCAGTCACTGAGGGCTGGGTTGGCCCCTCACTCCTCCATATTTCTGTACCAGTAAAATAGGTTGAAACTGACATCGAGGGCAGCTTCAAGAAGGTGGGGAGAGACCACGAGGGCAGCAGTGCAGAGGCTGTCACCCTCTGGAGCTACTGCTCGGGGACTGAGAAGGAATTCAGTCTCGAATACATGTTAACCTCAGTTCCCGCTCCTTATCTGGACTGGCTGGCTCCCTTCTGTGCCAAGAATCTGAAGCCCAGCTCTGTAAAGCAGCAATTCCCAACTATTTTCCCCCTAAAATACACGAGACGCACTCCCATGGGGCATATCTAGATTGCAGGCTGCGGCACAGATAAATCAGGCTGTGGGTTGGGCGCAGTTCCCAGTAAAACTCCACTTCTTTCCCTCCCACTCAAGAAAGCAGACCTCCATACGAGTAAGTGGGAGATGGTGCTCTGTCGCCCCAGCCCTTGGCGTGGGACTCGGCCTGTCAAAGCTGCCAAATAAATATTTACTAAGTGAAAGATAGCCCTGAATCCACACTAATTTGTATTTTTTAAAAGTCATTCATAAACGTTAGCATTTTAACTATTAGTTAGCAATTAATCCCAATAAACCGGCGGGATTTTATGATTGTGGAACTGTTGCAATGCGTTGGTCAGCAGGAATATTTGTTAGCATTTTTATGGGCTCTTAAAGTTGTCTTAGCTGTGTCACTGATAAAGCCAGCCACAGGCTTTATCAGTCCTGCCGTTGGCTGTCAGCACTGCCTGGATGAACTCCTCATCCTTCCCAGGAAGAAACTTCTAGCAATGCTTAAGCAGGTCAGGGAAGACAGAATCTTGATACTGCCTGCTTATCATAGGCCCTCGGGAGGCCTGCCCTGTGCGGACAAATGCTTCATTTCATGATCGTATGCAAACCAAGAGCAAGAGTCTCCTAGCAGCACTGAGCGTGGGGCACTGGCCACCTCACTGCTCTGGAGTTGGGGCCAAAGGACGCAGCCCCTCCTCGGGGAAGGGCAGTGGGATTAGGTGAAGATTCAAGAGCTCCTCTTTGCCTTGTCATCTAGTTGTCCTATTCTGGGGGAATTTTAAATAAGGATTTAAAAAAAAAAAAAGAAGGACTTAGGTATTATTTTAAAGAGCAGCCTTAAATAGGCAGGCATGTTTTAGTAAAAATAATTTTTTAACCCTGCGGTGCGGAGACTGCCAGTCAAATACAGTGATGGTCATTATCACTCACCTGCCCCTGCCCCCAGCCTGGAGGAAACAGAGTGCAGAGTTAGAACGGTTCTGGAGCATTCATGGCTGCTGGGAGATGCCCAAGAGGGCTTTGAGGGCAGGGCAGGGTGAGCAGGGAGCTCACCGTAGGGGTGCAGAGACCATCCCAAGCAGCGTCTGCAGATGCTGACTTCAGGTGACCAGGCATGGAGTTGGCAGGTGAAACAGATAAATATGCCCCAAAAATTATGGGAAAAGAGTGAACTGGGATCGCTTAGAAATTGGAAGCAATACGGCTGGGCGCAGTGGCTCACGCCTGTAATCCCAGCACTTTGGGAGGCCGAGGCAGGCGGATCACTAGGTCAGGACATTGAGACCATCCTGGCTAACACGGTGAAACCCCGTCTCTACTAAAAATACAAAAAAAATTAGCCAGGCGTGGTGACGGGCGCCTGTAGTCCCAGCTACCCCGAGAGGCTGAGGCAGGAGAATGGCGTGAACCCGGGAGGCGGAGCTTGCAGTGAGCCGAGATCACGCCACTGCACTCCAGCCTGGGCGACAGAGCAAGACTCCGTCTCAAAAAAAAAAAAAAGAAAAGAAAAGAAATTGGAAGCAATACAACAAAGGCTAAACATATTTGAGTGAGGAGTTCAGTGTGGATAGCTCTTGGGTATCACAAGCATAAACAGAGGAGCTAACAAAACCTGCAGGGAAGCAAGGCTCCATTGCCCCCTGCAGTTACCCCACCTAGTGTGGCCAGGAGAAGCTGATACTTCTTTTCTCCATGGATTCAGGGGCATTTCCCACCTGTTTTAGGTATGCCAGTTTGACACGGTGAACTTTAGACTGACAACATTTCATAATTGCGATATAATTTCCTTCCATTTTGAGACCTTGAACACAATTTTCTTTAATGGGAAAGCACACATTTTATACTTAATTCTAATGATGTTCATCTTGTTTTTTGAATTATTTAGCTACCTCTAATAGAGGGTCTGAAGGATGATTACATTCCACAGTACTAACATTTTCAATGGCCCTAAAAGACCTGAGATGCATTGCTGCTACTATTTTATCAAATTATTGTTTCTAAAATGCTGTTTTACTCTTCTAGTAGGAAGAGTGACTTTTAAAAAAATAGATATTGGCTGGGCGTGGTGGCTCACACCTGTATTCCCAGCACTTTGGGAGGCCGAGGTGGGTGAATCACCTGAGGACAGGAGTTTGAGACCAGTCTGGTCAACATGGTGAAACCCCATATCTACTAAAAATACAAAAATTAGCCGGGCATGATGACAGGCACCTGTAATTCCAGCTACTTGGGAGGCTGAGGCAGGAGAATCACTTGAACCCGAACGCAGAGGTTGCAGTAAGCCGAGATTGCGCCACTGCACTCCAGCCTGGGTGACAGAGCAAGACGCCGTCTCTAAAATAAAACAATCGATAGTTTGTCCAACATGGTATGTTGAAAGGGCAGAGAAGCTGAAGAATGATGATGAAGACTAAAATAACGATGATAAGCAAAGAACTAAACAGGCATTTGTGCAGTGATTCAGGAGGGGTGTCCATGAGAGGCGGCTTCAGAGCAGCTCTCCCTGTAACGCAGACTTATCTCAAGGTTCCCTCCTCATTTAAGGAGTCAGACCACTGTGGGCTTTGCTTTAGAGATATTCCACTGTGTGTTTTGTTGCTCGTGACTATCCCTTCACCTTTTTAGAGGAGCTCATCTTCATCTAAAGTCGGGTGAAGGTTTTTCACTCCTGGAGAAAGCTGTTACAACATTTTTGGGACAAGCAGCAGGTGTGCCTCAGCCAGCCTGTCATTATCTGGGGAGGGGGCTCCAGATAACCCACTTCTACTTGCTTTCTTTAGGGAAACGACATGGTCTCCTCCTGTAACACTCCCCAAAAGAAGTATGAAGGCCGACATAAAATACAAATATGATATTTGCATTAAGTATTAAATATAATACCTTCAATGTAGTATTTGTGCTTATCTCTATCCAGTTCTCAGTTGTTTAGGGATCTTCTGAGGGCAAATCAAAAATGTCAATAAAGCAAAATATATCAATAAGGCATCATACTGATGAAAACAAAACCAGAGGTTTTAAAAAATAATCTGGGCCAGGCACGGTGGCTCACGCCTATAATCCCAGCACTTTGGGAGGCTGAGGTGGGCAGATCACCTGAGGTCAGGAGTTCGAGACCAGCCACGGTCAACATGGTGAAACCCCGTCTCTACTAAAACACAAAAATTAGCCGGGCCTGATGGCGCGCACCTGTAACCCCAGCTATTCGAGATGCTGAGGTGGGAGAATCGCTTGAAGGGAGTGGGAGGTTGCAGTGAGCCGAGATCGCACCATTGCACTCCAGCCTCAGTGACAGGGTGAGAGTCCATTTCAAAAAAAAAAAAAAAAAAAAATGTAGTTATCAATTTTTTGTTTTTGACCAAAAGTATTTCAGGAACTTTGAAGAAAGGACCTGAAAATTATGACTCAGGCTGGTATTTACTTTGCTGACTTTTAACTCTCAGAGCTGAACAGTCATCCTTGATCATTCCAGAGTGAGTTTAGGAATTTGCAGTCATTTCCTTTTTACTGGGTATTTGCATACATCACTAACCAGCTGGGATTGGAATGAGCAGTCTCTCGATGCTGAAATAGAATGATGAGAACTCAGGGCCAGCCTGAAATGTTCATCCTCATCGATTAATCCTTAATGAACACTCATGCATAGATGACATCAAAGAAGGTCCTTTGCAATGTACAGGGAAGACAAACCGGCTTCCATAGTGTACATTCTTAAAGGAAGGTTCCAATAGACCGATACACATAGTTAACATTTTAGGTTCCAACAGACCGATACACAGTTAACATTTTGTATTTTTATCCATGTTTTGCCCCAAGATTAAACATTAAGAGTAACGTGGACATTTGCTCAGTGTCCAGGGAAGGGTCAGTGTGTATCGCTGGGAAGAAGGCTGTCTGGCAGGGTTGGGAACGTGACCTCTTGCCCTCCAAAGCCTGGGATGCCCAAGTGAATACCTCCAATCTTGCAGTGTATGGACACAGAGCGAACTCTCCCCTCTGAATACAGACCAGAGGTTAGAGGTTAATGAATGGGTGCTCTCTCCACACTCAGGATCCCGTTCAATAGCGGTTTTATAAATAAGGGCTTAAATGGGGTCAGAAAAGGACCTGCATATTGCTTCCAAATGCTCTACATCTTTTTGAAGCAATAGTGTTCAAAGATGACATCCTTCCACCTGGGAAGAGAGAGATGAAGCTCTTGTGATTGGAGAACTGGACGGCTACTCCTGGCTCAGTGTGTCTAAAAACAGGACCAAATGGAAAACAAAGTAGGGGGGGAGGTCCTTGCTGCCCCCTATTCTTCTCTAGTAATCCCTTAAAAAATAATTGCGGACCCAAACCTCTGGCCTCCAGCACATTTTCCACTTGATTAGAGGCCTTTGTGAGGTGGGGAAAGGGACCTGCAGACTTGTATATTGTGCTGGGGCCTGAAATGTCCAGCTGGGAATTTTTCCCATCAAAAGGGGATTTTAGTAAAACCATTATCAGGGGCTTAGAGGAGAAAAGCTGTTGGGCTGCAAGTGAGGGGTAGATGAGCATTAGCGGGCTTGTTTTTGGCGCCAGTGGAGGAGCGGGAAGGTGTTTGCAGCCACTTGCACACAAGTCCCTGAGTTTCTCTGCAAGTTCCTGGCAGGTGCAGAGGTAGGAATGAATACAGGAGTGGGAACTAACAGGCTTGAAAATGGCACAGGGAGGCCTTATCTCTGAAGCATCCAGTGGAAGGCAGCCCAAATCAGGAAGGACTGCAAGGTGTTGTTGATACCTGCTTCAGTGTGTAGACGGCCGTGGGACCGGCCTCCTTGCTGTTATGTGTGGCCACGTCGCCTGGAATCCCCCACCTGCAGCACTCGACCCCTCTCAACAGTCTCCATAGACGGCGATAGGAAAGTCGGAAACTGGGAAGTGGCCATGCTGGAGTCCTTTAACAGGCGAATGGACACCTTTAGGGTGGGGGTGGGTGTGCTGGTAGGGGCTAAAAGAGTACAGAGGAAGGTTAGGAAAGCAGCAGCAGTGGCTGTCAGCCTGCAAATCAGTGTCCACGCTGTGTGGATTTGCAGACTGAGCCACGGGAGCCTCCTGGGGAGAGGGTTTGGGGAAGGTCCCCTAAAACAGAAACGTGCGTCTTCTTGGGATTACTGGAGCCCTCAGCTATACCTTCCTCTGCAAAACGGAGCACAGAAAATGGAGTCACGTGCGTTGGATGGAGACTGTTGAAGCCAGTAGAGTAACTGCTGCCTGAAGGGCCCATGTGAGGAATGTCGGAGCCGGCCTGCCCCGGAAATGCTTTTTCCTATTTGTCCTCTATACACTGTTGCTGTAGCTCGTCTTCCCGGCAAAAACGGGGTGTGGATGAAAACAACGTGGGTCCTGACTGCTGTGAGCACAGAACTAGAGTGACAGCCACGTGTCTCCCGTAGGACATTTTCAGGCTTACAGTGCTGTGACCGCAGAGGTCTCAGTCACACGAACATCCTCCCGCCAGCCTGGTGGCCACATTCGCAAGAGATTTGTCTAGAGTCAAATTCAAACAACCACAGGAAGAGGGCCTACCTTCTTGAAAATGAAGCCCAGGACCAGGCGTGGTGGCTCACGTGTGTGATCCTAGCACTTTGGGAGGCCGAGGTGGGCAGGAGTTCAAGACCAGCCTGGCCAACATGGCGAAACCCCGTCTCTACTAAAAATACAAAAATTAGCTGGGCATGGTGGCGGATGCCTATAGTCCCAGCTACTCGGGAGGCTGAGGCAGGAGCATTGCTTGAACCCGGGGAGCAGAAGTTGCGGTGAGTTGAGATTGTGCCACTGCACTCCAGCCTGAGCAACAGAGTGACTCTGTCTCAAAAAAAGAAAGAAAGAAAAGAGAGAAAGGAAAGAAGGAGGGACAGAGGGAAGGGATGAAAGAAAAGGAAGGAGGGAGGGAAGGAAGGAAAGGAAGGAAGGGAAGGGAGGGAGGGAAGGAAGGAAGGAAAGGAAGGAAGGGAAGAGAGGGAGGGAAGGAAGGAAGGAAAGGAAGGAAGGGAAGGGAGGGAGGGAAGGAAGGAAGGAAGGAAGGAAGAAAGGAAGGAAGGAGGGAAGGAAGGGAAGGAAGGAAGAAAGGAAGGAAGGAGGGAAGGAAGCAAGAAAGGAAGGAAGGAGGGAAGGAAGGGAAGGAAGGAAAGGAAAGGAAGGAAGGAAAGGAAGGAAGGAAATGAAGTCCCAGAAAGCCGTTCTTGGAGGCTATGAATCAAGGAGCAGCCCCCCCCAGTTCTTCCGAGGAGCAGCTTTAGGAACTGCTGGTCCTCAGCGTTCACACATTCCTCTCACTCCGTTCTCATTCTGGCTCCTCAGCCAGCCCCGTTTTCTTCTTCTTGGCTTTGTGCGGGGTGATACGTTTGCTTTTCTTTCCTTTACAACCTGTATTCTCTGTTTGGGGTGTCTTCCCTGAATCTGTATTCTTTCAGTGTAGTCACTAAGAATGGCATATTTCAGCTATTACTTTCCAAAAGTTGCCCAGGGAGATGTTCTGCTTTCATAAGACCTTCATGGATGGTGCAGGAATATAATTTGCCTCATGCATAGTCCCCAGGTCCCTGAAACTTTTCCTTTTTTATTCATTCTCTAACCAAAAATGACGTCTATATTACAGAGCTTATCAACTGTGGCTCCTCTGGCCAGTACAGCTTGGTAGAAGCATCCGCAGGGGATAACTGCCTCCACCTTTTTTCCCACTTCTACACCTGCCCTTCCCACTCACACTTTCATTCCCTGAGGCCAGGCTGTTGAGTACCAGGAGGGCAAGACCCGAAGGCCTCTCTGCCCTCAGCCTCTCTCTTCTTGTGCCATTCTATGGAATCTGGCCACATTGGCTCAGAAGTTATTTTTGTAAGTTCTGCTACCTTGTCCTAATGTCAGTTTGCTGTAGGAGGAATTTAGGTCACAACAAGCAACTTTACTTCTTCATCAGGGCTCTTATTATTTTCATCTTCATAGACTCTCTTATATTTTATGAAGATTTCTTCATCTGGGCAATAAAGATACTCCTTTTAATAAAAATTTAAAAAATAAAAAAAAGATACTCCTAAAATTTTAAAATTGCTTTTCCTCAAACTCTCTCTAGAATTTTTCATTGCAGACAATACACTTTTGAATTTTCTTTTGTAATAAAAAAACTAGCTTTTTTCTTGCTGTTTAAATTGGTACCTCCATGTATGATTAAAATTTTCCCCATTTTTTTCCTCCCAAACTCCCCAGATATGGCAATCTAAGAAGGATTTGTATGAAGTGCCTTTTAAGAAGAATTAGAAGTTTAAAGAGAAAAAAAAAAAAGCATTAGACGTTGATGTTTGATTCTCTTATCTCCAAAAGCAGAGAGCTGCAAACTAACACCTGGCTCTGGGGAGTAACCTCACTGATATTTTAAAATTCAATTTCATCTTTTCCAGGAAGTGAAATTCCTCATTTGTCAACTCTTACGCCTGGAGGAAATTCTTTGCGGGTGCGGGTGAAAGGGAAAGGACCAGAGGGGATTTGTTAGATGGGAGGAGGTTGTGGTTCCCCACAGGAAATAGCTTCCAACTCACAGACAATGCTGCCACCTACTGACAAGGCATGGGACTTGCAGACTTTGTGGGTTTCTACACTTTCTATCTTCCACAGTGGAGAATATTTAGTTTTGCATTAACCATACTTTATTGTGCTACCTTATATTGGACCCCAAAATCATTTTCATAAACTTGGGGTAAAGAAAAACACAAGGTTGGACTCCTAGCTTTAATACCTCCAGGACAGGTTTGGATGTGATGCACAGCTGCTTCACAATGGGGAAGGTAAATCGTGTGTAAGAGGGTTTTTTGTTGTTTTTTAAAGGGCTGGGGAGGCTGAAGGAACAGTCCAGGAGGAGACAGTAAGTTTCCAGCGGAGGCCGAGGCGGGCGGATCACGAGGTCAGGAGATCGAGACCATCCTGGCTAACACAGTGAAACCCCGTCTCTACTAAAAATACAAAAAATTAGCCGGGTGTGTTGGCGGGCGCCTGTAGTCCCAGCTACTCGGGAGGCTGAGGCAGGAGAATGGCGTGAACCCGGGAGGCGGAGCTTGCAGTGAGCCGAGATCGCGCCACTGCACTCCAGCCTGGGGGACAGAGCAAGACTCCGTCTCAAAAAAAAAAAAACAAAAAAAAAAAAAAAAAAAAACAGTTTTCCAGCCCTACCTTTCAATAATGTGTAGTGCTTGACTTTCACCTCTTAACCCACATATGCACATTTTTATTTCTAAAGAAAGCAGTTATAGGCACCTGTAATCTCAGCACTTTGGGAGGCCGAGATGGGAGGATCACTTGAGCCCAGGAGTTGGAGACCAGCCTAGGCAGCATAGTGAGACCCTGTCTCTACAAAAAATAATAATAATAGTAATAATGGGCATGGTGGCACATGCCTGTGGTCCCAGCTACTCGGGAGGCTGAGGTGGGAGGATTGCTTGAGCTCAGGAAGTCGAGGCTCCAGTGAGCTATGATCACAGCGCTGCACTTCAGCCTGGGTGACAGAGCGAGACCCCAACTCTAAAAATAAATAAAGCAGTGATGAAGCTGTTTGCTGCTAAATCCTGTGTCATACGTTAATGAGTTTCTGCAGTTCCTCTTGTGATTCCATTGAAAATTAGACCCTTCTGTGTAGGGAAGAGAGAGGCCAGCTGCCTTCCTGTGGGTCATGCTGTTCTGGTTGTTGACATCTGACCCTGAGCACAATGGCAGGGCATCTGTCTCAAGTGCACAGACATCAGCTAGGACTGGAAGAGCCAATCCTCTATCTACTCCAGGCTCTGGAAACTTGAAGACCTTTTCTGCTTCCTGCAACCGTCAGCTGTCAGCTGGATGAAGTTCAGGGGGCCACAGAACTTAACCATCCTGCTTTTACAGATTCCTGAAAACTGGCTAAATTCTGTGCATTTGAAATAAATTAGGAAAGGTAAAAATTGTCACTTTCATCTTGTCATTTTCATGTTGTTTGCTTAAGACACACCTAGTGGCCGTCTTTTTGTTGTTGTTCACAGCAGTGGATTTTTGGGCAATGAAGTTAAGGTTTAAATTATTGAAAGCAGAAATGGTTGTCTTCCATCTAAGAACATTAAGCATTTATTCAAGGGGCATTTGAGGGGCTTAACTGTTACAGTTTCTCCCTTACTTTAGTCATGTGTCCAATTTTAGCCTCAGTGATTTTTCTAAAGATTCTGAGAAATAGTAGGACTAATTTTTTTGGCTCCTCCCTGTTTAGTGACCACTTCTCAAAAAGCCTTGCCTTGGGCTAGAAAAAGGTAGCAGTGTGGCTGGGCGCGGTGGCTCACGCCTGTAATCCCAACACTTTGGGAGGCCGAGGCGGGCGGATCACGAGGTCAGGAGATCAAGACCACAGTGAAACCCCGTCTCTACTAAAAATACAAAAAATTAGCCAGGCGTGGTGGCGGGCGCCTGTGGTCCCCGCTTCTCGGGAGGCTGAGGCAGGAGAATGGCGTGAACCCGGGAGGCAGAGCTTGCAGTGAGCCGAGATCGCACCACCGCACTCCAGCCTGGGCAACAGAGCGAGACTCCATCTCAAAAAAAAAGAAAAAAGAAAAAGGTAGCAGATGTGGACATAAATAATGCTAGTTTGAGGTCAAGATTTCCTAAGGAGAAATATTATAAGCCTTGGTAGTAAATATTTCCTCATATCCTTTTTAGGTGAGAAAAACAATGTTTTCCAAGCCATATTAAGTAATTCTACATTAATATTTATGAAAAATTAATCTGGTCTCAAAGAACTGTTTTCCCACAGTCCAGTTCCAGTGTCTCAGATCCATGGTGTAAGGAGTAATTGTTGACACACCACTGTGTGTCTGATCCTTCTGGAGTGTGGATTACGTAAATGGGGGAGTAATAAATATAAGAAGGTGCCTAGTATTAACAAATTAGACCCTTTTACTCTTTCTGGACAAGTGGGATTTGTAACTAAAACATCTGTGAAGTCAAGCCTTTTTACCCTTGAATGAAGAGAAAATAGCTAAAGTTTTTGCAACTTGATTCTACTTTATAAAAGGATTGTGTGGCAGGTATTTATAGCATGTGAAATATGTGTGAGTTCCTAGCTTTGAAGCTCTCATAAGCATGTACTCCCAGCATTAATATTCCGCACTACTGTGTGTGACAAAGCAGTGTTTTGGAAACTGGCTCAAATCCTCTGAGAGCAACAGGCAACAGGTTTGACACAGTTAGCTACTTCAGTACCTTATAGACCATTTAACAACATGTACTAGTTTTTCAGTTTCCTGCATAACCCTATATAATGCTTGCAAACATGTCTTAAGTTTGCATAATGTAGTGCATATTAAATAGTAATAACTTTTAGCATTTTGGGTTTTTTTTTTTTTACTCCTAATGAAAATAACATGCTTTGGTGTAGCACCTTTTAAAAAACTTTTTTTAAGGCTGAGGTAGTACAAAGATCCCTTGAGCCCAGGAGTCTAAGATTGTAGTGAGCTCTGATCATGCCACTGCACTCCAGCCTGGGCAACAGAGCGAGACTCTGTCTCAAAAAAAAAAAAGACAAAAAAAAATTTTTTTTAAGAGATGGGGTTTTGCTGCGTCGCCCAGGCTGGTCTTGAACTCCTGCGTTCAAGTGATCCTCCCACCTCAGCCTAGTGAGTAGCTGGGACTACAGATGTGTGCTGTGCCTGGCTTGGTGCAGCACATTTCTGAAGAGAGACAGGGTGGTGCTTTGCAGTGCCTCTGTGAGCCGCCTCCATGCTGGTCACCTTCTGCATTGGTCATTAAGTCTACAGCAGCCCAGGTTCTGACCCTAGGTTCTCCTCTAATTACCTAGGCAAAACCTTTTCCACTTTGTTAGGCGTCTTTTCCCATTTATGAAATTAAATGTACCACATCTGCCAGATTTGGGAAAACAAAAATGTTGAGACAGAGAAACCCAACACTGTGTTATGACTGAGTTCTCCGCAGATCACACTCGCATTCCTAACCTTGTCTCTCTCGGGTTTCTCTGCTGCGCCACAGCTGCAGACCCAGTTTTCTTCTTTGTAATTGAGACTCATTCGTTTCCACTATCACAAACACAAGTATCCTTGTAAGTTTGTTATAAGGATATAAAGCATTTGTTCCTTAAACAACTAAAGTGGCCGGGTGCGGTGGCTCATGCCTGTAATCCCAGCACTTTGTGAGGCCGAGGTGGGCGGATCACTTGAGGCCGGGAGTTTGAGACCAGCCTGACCAACATGGAGAAACCCCATCTCTACCAAAAATACAAAATTAGCCGGGCGTGGTGGTGCATGCCTGTAATCCCAGCTACTCAGGAGGCTGAGGCAGGAGAATCGCTTGAACCCGGGAGGCGGAGGTTGCAGGGAGCCAAGATCGTGCCATTGCACTGCAGTGTGGGCAACAAGAGTGAAACTCCGTCTCCGTCTCAAAAAAAAAAACATTAGAGTAATGAAATAATAGAAACTTAAGTCTTCTTTTTAAAGAAAATATGTGCACTTTTCTGGGTTAACAAATAGCAGGCAGAGGAATTCCACTCCTATTGTTTTACTGGGAGTGGGGGTTTAACATATCCCAGTCTAGTGCTGCTCAGTTAAGATCTCAAGCTTACTTTCGTTTGCACCTCAACTGGAGGGCTTGGCTTTACATACGACCAAATATTCTGGGTTGGTAAAGGCAACTCCACCACGCAAAATCAGAGCAATCCCTGGAAAAGAGGAAAAAACTGAAACTGATCATTTGTGGACATTTAAATTTACCAATTGTCTAGAAATTCCATACAAGGGCTGAGAATATATGCTGTTATTCCAGCTGTGCACTTACCTTTGATACTTCATTAAGTAAATTATTAATATTTGGCACTGACCTAAATATGCATGTCCCATCTGTTTTACAACTTTTTAAAAAATTTAACTTGCTGCCTAATAGTTGACCAAGTACATTGACAGAAATGAGGTAAATATGTGGCCCAAGTCTGAGCTTCGGTTTGAATGCAGCTTTCTAATTTCTAATCCTTTGCTTTACTCATGATCCACACTATTTCATCAAAAAGCCTCACCCCTCTGACTCCTCAGGGGTTCATAATGGCACAAAATTTAGGTCTTGCCCTCTACTAAAGGGATGGAATTAACTTTTAAAAGGGGTGATGTTTGATGCAGGGAAGAGAAAGAGAACAGAGAGAGGGGACCACTAGATGACTTACTATAGTCCCTCCCTTTCTACCGCAGAACACAGCAGAGATCAGAGGCCAGGGCTTTCCCTTTCATAGAACTGGGAAGAGACAGTTGTCAGAAGCTGCATGAGGTCTTGGTTTTGTTTTACAAATCTGATCTTTTAATCAAGAGGTTCTTATTCTTTAGAAACACAGTGGTCCCTGGGGGCCACTACCCTTTCCCTTTGAAAACCTGAATTCGAATTCTCTAAGTCAAAAGTAAAAGGTTTTGTTTGTATTCTAAGACCAGCATCTATCTAGTAACCACTTCGGGAAAGCAGCAGGATTTGGGAGCTAGGCCATGCTTTAATTTACATATCATATGTCCTTATGTAAGAGAAAGTTCATACCTTTCAAAAGAAAAAGGAACGTTTGCTTTTTTAGATCTTTGTTGTTCATCTGACTCATGAAAGAACATGAACAGTTTGAGTTTATTTTTAGGCTATACTGGTACCGGCTTTTAGTTTTAGTAAATGTTAAGTTGGACAAGTTAGAGGCCTAGCTTGGGAGCCCCACAGGTGATTTATAGATAATCTTTGCAGTAAGAACATTGAAGGGCTACGCACAATGACACTTAGAAAAAGAAGGGAAATGAAGCTGTTCCTTGACCACTACCCAGTTTCTGTTAAGGTTTATTACTTCTAGATGATAAGATTTACACGAAGTTTACATTATGTTTTTTCAGTTCTCAAGTTTCAGCAAATACCTGAACCAAGTTTTTTCTGTTATTCTAAGAACTGCCCTGGAGTGCCTTTTAACTTTTGTGCCACCACACAAAGTGTACTATCAACTCATGTCCTTTAGCTCTTCTGTTCTTCAATGCATTTCTCCCATTCCTTGTAGGTATGGTGGGGATCAACTTTTCATACCACCAAGAATCACCCTTATTCCCTTTGAAGTACTGTCCTATGGCATAAGCTTGTTCATACGGTGTTCAAACAGCTACCGTTCACTTCTATGAGGGTCACCTTACTGGAAACCAAGGTATGATGAGTAACTAAATCTTCTCATCAAGCAGAAGGGAGCTGGACTTTAGAAATGGAGCCTGGGCCAGGCAGAGTGGCTCACGCCTGTAATCCCAGGACTTTGGGAGGCCGAGGTGGGCAGATCGCTTGAGCCCAGGAGTTTGAGACTGGCCTGGGCAACATGGTGAAACCCTGTTTCTACAAAAAAAATACAAAAAAAAAAAACAAAAAGTAGCCAGCCATGGTGGTGTGTGCCTGTAGTCTCAGCTACTCGGAAGGCTGAGGTGGGAGGATCACTCGAACCTGGGAGGTCAAGGCTGCAGTGGGTTGTGATTGCAGCACTGCACTCCTGCCTGGGCAACAGATCAAGACCTTGTCTCAAAAAAAAAAAGGCAGGCAGGAAGACAGGAAGGAAGGAAGGAAGATGCAGAAATGGAGCCTAGGTTTGAATCCTGGCTCCCTCACTTACTGGTTGGGTAACTTACGGCAGGAATTATGACTTATCTGGAAAACAGGGATAATACCTGTTTCAGCAGGTTGCTTTGAAGATTAAAACTTACAAGTACCTTGTAAAACACACATAGGTTCTCAACACGTTAATTGCTTTCCATCCAAAAAGGTTGAGAGATTAGCAGTTGACCTTCACCAACCACTCTAGGTGGTTTATCATCTTTTCCAGAGACGCTCCAGCTATATGAAGTATGCCTCATTCAGGATAAGGATATAGATAGAGCCATGGTCTTAACTTTCAAACATTAATTTGCCGACCTTTAGTCAAGCGTATATTTAACATTTAACATAAAAAGGAGACAAAACAGAAGAACTTGCTTCACGTTACAGCCAGTAGGAATATTTTGTGTATTAAAATGAAGAATGTGAATACAGAGCCTAAGACTTGGGTGCTCAAATTTTTATCAATTGAATCTGTACAGCCATGCAGTCTCTTGGAAGAAAAACAGACTAAGAACCCACAACCGTGTAACCTTCAGGAGTTGTGTCAAATGCTGGATTAGAAAGCTGACCCTATGATGAGTTAATGGGTGCAGCACACCAACATGGCACATGTATACATATGTAACAAACCTGCACGTTGTGCACATGTACCCTAAAACTTAAAGTATAATCATAATAAAAAAAAAAAAAAAGAAAGCTGACCCTAATTTAGAGTCCCTACTTCTTAATAGGCTTCACACATTTTTTTTTCCAGGCATTAAGTACTGTAACCTAAGTGGGAAGAAAGAGACCCACACCTTCCCCAAAGAAACAGAAGATGGATCTAGTGTCAGGCTCAATTAGACCCAACTGTGATGACTCTCCAAAAAGGAACAATGCGGCTTTTGTGATATGCTCAGGCAGAAAGCTTGGACATTTTACAAAACAATCTTATCCCAAGAGAAACCTGGGTTCCAGCCCTCTTCCTGGAAAGAGGGGTTGATCCAGGAAAGTTTTATACTACTCTTATCAGCTCTTGCTGAGATCAGTATTTTTTTTAACAATCTCAGAAACAACCAAGACCAATGTGAAACCAGGACTATGAACCACTCCCCTGTTGGCGCACTCATACCCATAGGTCTCCACAGCCAAACCACAGGGTGTCAGATTATTTTGTTACTGTCTACCAAAGGGAACTCTTTGCTGGAATTGTTGGCATTTCATTAATCTGCCCCGATTTCAGTCTAAAAACCCTTGACAGAGTGGATCCAGCGGCCAGCCTCAGCTGTTGGAAGTGCTAAAATGCAAATGTGCAAAATCCTGGCCAAGCTCCCCATCCCCCAGGAAAGTGCTTCCTTGCAGCCGGGCCTGGAGGGGAATGTTAAAAAGAGGGCTTGAGCTGCCCTCCTCCTTTCCACCCGGACCCTCGCTCACACTGGGAGATTCAGTATGCATGACTGAGCCGGCAGGCACGCAAGGACAGCGCTCTTTTAACTTTTCTGAACAATGGCTTCAGTCCTTCCACCTTCACATCCTCCCCACTCCCACTCTCAGGGTAAAGAAATCCATCTTTCTTGCCCACGTCGTGATCCACTTTTCAACATCACCCCTAGATCTCATTTTCACCCAAAGAAAAACTGGCCACTCCGGGAAACTGTGACTTACATACAAATCTGGTTTTTTAAAAAGTTTCATTTTGTTCAATTTCTTTAAATTTCCACGTTGTTGACAGTTTGAAGCCAAAAATTATATAAATCTCCAGTCTAATCACATTTCTAGAAACAAAACATTTCAGTAGTAAACCTTATACAGAATAAAATTTTACCCATGAGCTGCTCACCCCTACATAGGATGCACCACACTCCACCTTGCGTCCTCTTAGAGTATACAAACAACACCTCCTACCTTGGCATGTACCCAAGCACACAATGCCTTAAAAATAATTCGCAGATACAAGGCTGTTGTTTTTTTTTTTTTTTTTCAAAAACATACTTCATATTTCCTCTTTTATTATATAAATATCAGTTTAACCTTTTACTGTAAGAATATAAACGTTTTAAGAGGATCTTTGTTATTATTTATACAAATTCACAAACAGTACAATTAATAATTGATAAAGGTCTCTGGGTTTCTTTAACTCCATGGTCTCGCATGTTGCTGTGGAGGATTCTAAAAAAATAAACAACAAAAATCCAACAAAAATATACATCCTACTCAAAAGTGATTTCTTTAAAGCCACAAGTCCCAACCCCCACCAAAATAAAGAAAGTCATCTATTCCTCCATTTAGAAACAGAATTTTTTAAAACCCACAAACTCCCATTTTGTTAATAGAACAGAGATAAGACATGAGCTTCATCACAGCCCCAGGGGCTCTGCAGGCCAGCTCTGCTCCTGCTTCCCACAGGAAGCCGCACTGTGTGACCTTTTTGGGGGGCAACTTGGAAGAGGGTGAGGGTAGGGCAGAATTTGCATATATAATCATCATTTTCAAGACACAATCTGCATCTCAAACAGAAACAACGGTTCGACTCTCATTGCTCCCACATATTTGTGCTATAAATTAAGATTTAGAAACAGGTCCTCAAATCCCAATGAACAAGGAGAAAAAGGAAATTATAACCAGAATGTGGAAGTGGGGCACACTGGACGGATGGAGGCTGGGAAGAAGCCAACATAAAAAGACGGACAAACCCAAGGGCATCTTTCCAGTCTAGGCACAAACATGTTTCAGTCTCAAAATATCTCTCTTGTAGAATTCCAGGGCTTCAGAAAAAAAGTAAACTAAAACGAGGTAGCCAGACATATATATGTATATATATATATATAATTTATATATATATAATATATAGAATATATTCAGCAGAAAAAAAGGACCATGATTTCAAATTTTTTCAAAAAAAACATTTTTAAAGAGGAAAGAAGATTAAGAAAATGAAATGAGCATGAGTAGCAGAGTACTGTAAGAGGAGGAGTGATGAGAAGAGACTGGGATTAGTTACAAAGTGGAAGAAGGGTGAAAAGGCCTTTGTAGCTGGGTTTGCTTTTTACACATTTCAAAATAAAAACCAGATCACAGTATTCAAATGAAAGCTGAAGTGAAGGCAGACATTTTCCTCAACTCCCCAGGGTTGAAAAGACCAGTCACTCCCCACCCCCATTTCCAGTCACAGCAGTGGGGATACAGTAGCTGAATCAGTCCTCCACCCCCTGCAGGGGAGTGGGTGGGTAAGCAGCAGAGTCCATCTCTCCATCCGCGGGGAAAAGGAGCTGGGAGTAGGGTAGGGTGGGAACCCCAGCTGCAAAGAGAATGGGCTGGAAGCCAGGAGGGGGCTGGAGGAGGGAGGAGAAGACGAGCCTGGGGCTTCTGTCATAGCCCCATCTCATCCGCTGTCATGATCTGTGCATAAGTGTGCGTGTGAGTGTGTGGGGGCGGTAGTAATGGGAGGATGAACAGGGCGGGACAAGGGGAGCTGGTGCTGCCGCCCTCACCTGACCTTCTCACTGTCCGTCATCTGCCAGAGTCCCAGGTTGAGTACCTTGAGGCAGGGCAGCTGCGTGATGCGCTCCAGGCCGCGCTTGGTGATTCGGGTGCAGCCGTACAGGTCTATGCCGGTGAGCTGGCTCAGGTGCTCAGCGATCAGCTCCAGGCCCTTGTCCGTGATGCGCACACACTGTCCGATGTTGAGCGTGCGCAGCCCGTGCATCTGCCGCACCATGCGGTTGATGCCATCATCACTGATGTGGCAGGAGCAGAGGGAGAGAGACTTGAGGCCATCCAGCCCCTGGGCTATGTAAGCCAGACTCTGGTCTCCCACCTTGTCACAGAACGACACGTCCAGCCCCGAGAGGCGCAGGCTGCCCATGGCCAGATGCATGATGCCCGTGTCACTGATGTTGTCACAGGAGCGCAGGTTGAGGCTGCGCAGGCTGCCCATGTGCGACAGGTGCAGGAGGCCAGCGTCCGAGATGCCCCCACAGAAGCTGAGGTTGAGGAGCCTCAGGCCCGTCAGCCCTCGGGAGATGTGCTTTAGAGAAAGATCTGTGAGCTTCTGGCAGTCCTGCAGCGTGAGCTGCTCCAGGCCCAGGCAGCCCTCCGCCGCGCTGCGCGTCATGCCGGCCAGGTGCCCGATGCCCACATCCGAAAGGTGGCGGCAGCTGCGGAGGTTAAGGCTCTTGAGGCGCTGCAGACCCCAGGCGATGAGCAGAAGGCCAGTGTTGGTGATGTTGCTGCAACCCCCCAGCTCCAGCACCTCCAGGCCCTTGAGGTACTGGGCTATGCGGCCCAGGCTGCTGTCAGTGATCTGCTTGCAGAGGCTCAGGTTGAGAGCGCGCAGGGAGCCAATCTCCTGCACAAACGCGTGGCCCAGCCCGTTGTCGGTGAGGTTGTAGCAACCGCTGAGGTTGAGGCTCTCGATGTTGGCCATGCCCTGGATCACGTAGCTGAGACTGCGGCGGAGGCTCAGGATCTGCACCCGGCGGATGCCCCGGGCCTGCAGGCTGGGGAACAGCGACGGGTTGGCCCGGCGCAGGTGCAGCTTGGCCTCCACCCCCCGCCACACCGACTTGTGGTAGGCGGCGTCCCGCCAGGCCGTGCACACCTGCGCCGCGCGCCCCTTGTCCCGGACGTCCAGGTAGCCGAAGATCATGGCCAGCAGCTCCGGGAACAGGCATGAGATGTGGGTCTCCATCTTCCTCCTCCCCCCTCCGCGGCGCTGGGGGGAGGAGGCGCGGGCCCCGCCGCTCCGGCCTCGGGCAGGCGACGAGAGCGCTTCTCCCCAGCCGCCGCCGCCGCCGCCGCCTCGGGCCCAACGGCCGGCCCCTCCCCGCCTTCCGGCTCCGGCCGCCGCCGCCGCTCCTCCTCCTGGTCCGTCCGTCCTTCCTTCCTGCCGGCTGCGCCTCCGGCCCGGCCCTCCCCCGCCCCGGGCTCCGCACGGCGCTCACATCCCGGGCGGGGAAGGCGCCTCGCTCTCGCTCCCGGAGGCCGGCCGCCGCCTCGGCTCTACCCACGCCGCGCCCGGGCCGCGCTGCTCCGCCCGCGCCGCCGCGCCCACGCCCCCTGCCGCATCCTCCGCCTCCTGCCGCCGCCGCTGCTCCGCGGGCCGGCGGGCGGCGAGGGGGCCCCGGGGGCCGGGCGCACGGGCTCCGGGCGCGGAGGAGGCTTCCTGCTGCCTTTGTCTCTCGCCCGCTTTTCAAACCTCCCAGCCCCGGGCCGCCCGCACTCCGCCGCCCAGGCGGGGGGACCAGGAGGCCAATCCCGGCCGGCGGCGTGCGTTCCTTCTCCCCCGCCGTCCGCGGCCACTTGGGAGCTGCCGGCCCCCGCACCAAGGACGCCGCGGCCGTCCGGCCGGAGCGCGGCTCGGCGCAGACCCCGGGCGAGCAGGCGGGCCTCGCGTTTGGTAGCGCCCGGGCCGGCCCCGGCTCCGCCGCCCTGCAGCGCGTCCCCTCCGCCGCTGCCGCTCCCCCGCGCCCGCGCAATGGTACGGGCCTGCGCTGCCGGAACTGTGGAGCCGTTGCCCTGGAAACCGAGTTCGGCCTGGTCCCGTGGCCCCTGATTTTTAACCCTGTGGGCGCCATGGGGGAGCGGCAGCTGTCAGCAGAGCGCCTGCCCGCCCGGCTTCTTTTCACCCCGTAGCCCGTTAGTGAGCCGTTCGCTCTCTGGGCCACGCCCCAGCCCTGTTCCTTCTTTTTCTTTGCTCTTGAAGTCTGCGCAGCCCCTTCCCACAGTTTACTCCTACAATTCCTGGCCCTTACTTCACACCCCTCTCCCCTGATTATTCCTGCGAGAGCCTCCTCCTATAGCAGTGCTCAATAATCATCACCCCAACCCGCCTCTTCTTACTGCCCCTAATGCCCCTTAACACGTCTCATCATCACACCCCCTGCTCCCCCGGTTGGGGCTGTTTACTACGACTCCTTTCTCTCCAGTCTTGTGTCTTAAATTGGAGAGAAACTCGGCTTTACTCATCTTAAACAATGACCCCCTCCAGTCGGTGTTCTAGAAATTTCTAGAATTATCCATGACTACTTCCTTCTAGCATCTTCTGATGGTTTCCAGACACGCTGTGTGTGTTTCCCTCGGTACTTGACACATCAAAACTTCCCTCTACTTAACGCACGCTGCTGCGCCACCAATGCCCTCAGCCCGCTTTGCTTAGAGGGGAACAGCCTTCCCTAAGCCTTGTTTTAGGAGCTTTCTCCTTGTCATCAGCCTTAGACTATCAGTTGTATGGCTCAGTTGTACTGATATATTCGTATATGCTGAATCCAATTTACTTTTTGATTAAAATGGAATGACAATTGAACTTGGTTTAAGACAATCCAGTCGGGTCTTTTGGTTTATCAACTGTTTTATGGAAACAGGGCACAATTCCATTCTAGGATGTAGCCCCTGGGTCCTAAATGTCCGTACTAAGGATAGAATTTCAGAAGTTTCATTTTAACTACCCCCAAACCAAGAATTTTTGGATCAGAGAAAATGATCCTCTGTATTTTAATGTATGGATCCACACAACTAGATACAAGACAAGCGGATTTATCAGAAAGGGAAAATGGTTTCATTGATTCTTTGAGGACCTGAACAAGATTCGGAAGGGGTTCCATATTCAGTGTAGGAGAGTAACTTTTGCCCAAGCAACCAATATTAGACCAAATACATACAGATTCAGTAATAGGCATAATACACCTTTTACACCCCTACCACTCCTCTTTCCTAAATCAGGAAATGCAGAAGCAAAAATTCTCGCCAGCTTGTTACCTCACCCACATTACACGCAGTGTGAAGCCCATAGATTTTTATAACCCTCCTGAAAAAATAGACTGTACTGTTAGTCATCCAGTACATCCAGATGCACGGTGGCAGTAAGTGTCACGATTCTGGGGTATGCCTGGGCTTCACTCTTATCCTGGGGGTTATCGAGGCTTTTATTCTTCTCAGTCACTTCGGCCTAAACTTTTGCCTTAAATTCTGCGTGAAAGTCACTTTTTGGTTGTTCTGTGCACTTAGATGTGTTTGGGTTGATGTCAAGGCCTTAATCCAAAGCACCTCAGTGTAACTTAATCCTGCTTAATAAAAACCAAAGTACCCCACACATTTGGGGGGAATTTTAGACAAGGGGTCTGACCAGCCTCGGACTAAGAAGGAGCCTAATGGTTTTCCTTCTCTAGAAAGGCCTCTGTTCTCAAATCTGAAGAGTCATTCAGAGGCGTCTGGAAGCATTTTCACTAGAAGTTGGCCGTCTGGTCCTCGTTCTAGCAACAGTTTTTCTTGCTTGAATTCTAGAATCTTATTAACACAGAGCCTTTTATTTAAGGCACTCAAGTATATATTATAAGGATTTTCAGCAATATGACTGTTTTCACCTTCAATAAATAGGAAAATATAGCATCAAGAAGCATCACAGAAAAAGCATTCCTGGGGAAAAGGAACTAGGGCATAGAATGAGCACTATGCAGAATCTGAACACCTGGTGACTTTATGCTACTGAAGAAACGACTCTCGTTTCTGGGTCTCGGTTTCTTGTGTAACACCAGGGTGATTCAGGGACCTTTCCAGTGGGAACACTCTGTGAGGCCAAGAGCCTAGCATACTGTCGTCTCCTTAGCCCATGGAATTAGACATTGTTCCTAATGCAGGCTCCAGATATTAAGAATAACTTCAAATACAGTAACTTCTTGGGAGTTTTGGGTTATGCTCAGACTTAGGACACAAAAATATATGGAGAGTGTGTATAGACAGGAGACTCTGATTGTCTGGCAAAGATGTATACCAGTGTAGAAAATCCCGTGGCTTGCTCTTCATATTTTTAAAACTGGTTGAGATTTTTGTGTATGATTTAACAAGTTGCAACCAGAGGTTTTTTTCTGAATGAACTATAGCCTATTTAAAAGCAGAAATGTTAGCCTTGTGTAAGGAGTCTCTCCAAAGCCTTACCAAGAATTTCTTTTTTAATTCTAGATTTTTCAGGTGGAATGTGCTTTTCACCTGGGTAGGGTGGGAAAGTTGAGAGGCCCAATCCAAGGTCAGGCTTAACCTAAGGATTCATACTTTCTCCTTCAGAAGGGGAAGACCTGGCAGGAAAGATCAGAAGAGCTCTGTAGCTTTAAACTCCTCATTCAAGTATACATATATCTCTCCAAAAATAGTGGCCCAGAGTCTAGTTTATGGGTTGGGTCAAAGGAGTTAAAATAGGCTGGGCAAAGTGGCTCATGCCTCTAATCCCAGCATTTTGGGAGGCCGAGGCGGGATGATCACTTGAGGCCAGGAGTTCGAGACCAGCCTGGCCAACATGGTGAAACCCCGTCTCTACTAAAAAAAAAAATACAAAAATATTAGCCAGGTATGGCGGCACATGCCTGTAATCCCAGCTACTCAGGAGGCCGAGGCATGAGAATCGCATGAACCCAGGAGACAGAGGTTGCAGTGAGCTGGTACTGTGCCACCGCACTCCAGCCTGGGCGACAGAGCAAGAGACCTTGTCAAAAAAAAAAAAAAGTTAAAATATTCTGTGTCTATTTTCCTTGAACTCTAGTGTGTCTATGGCACAATGCCTGCTATGTAGTAGACATTTTGTCAATGTTGAACTGAAGTGAATGAGATGGATAATATAAATAATAATCTCTTTATGAAAGACTTCATACATATCGAAACTTCTTCGAGAGTTCTGGGCAGCCATTAGTAATCTGAGGTTTATAATAAAATGCTGCCTTTCCAACTTCAAGGTTTCTTGAGAGTGACATTCATTCTATTGCTAAGTATTTCTAAGTAGGAGAGCATCTCTCTCTTGACGCTTCTTCGTGACAGAATATTAAAGATAGGAGAGGGTGAGGATTTGATTCACTGATTGCAAATAAAAGATTTAAGCAGAAACAACAACCAAAAAAAGCCCTATTTAAAAATGGGCAAAGGATTTAAATAGACATTTCTCCAAAGAAGATACACAAATGACCCACAGCACATGAAAAGATGCTCAACATCATTAGTCATTAGGGAAATGCAAATGAAAGCCACAGTAAGATACCACCTCATATCCATAAGGGTGGCTACTATTAATAAAACAGAAAATAACAAGTATAGGTAAGGATCTGGAGATAGTAGAATCCTAGTGCACTGTGGGTGAGAATGTAAAGTTGTGGGCCAGGCACAGTGGCTCATACCTGTAATTCCAGCACTTTGGGAGGCTGAAGCAGGAGGATTGCTTGAGCCCAGGAGTTCAAGATCAGCCTGGGCAACATAGCAAGACCCCATCTCTATTATAAAAAATTGTGCAGCTGCTATGGAAAATGGTATGGCCATTTCTCAAAAAATTAAAAATAGAGCTACCATACGATTCAGCAATTCTGTTTCTAGGTATATACCTAAAAGAATTGAAATCAGGGGCTCGAAGAGCTATTTGTACATCCATGTTCATAGTAACGTTATTCATAATACCAAAAGTTAAAAGCAACCCGAATGTCCATTGACGAATGGATAAACAAATTGTGGTATATACTCACAAGGGAATATTATTCAGCCTTGAAAAGGAAGGATATTCTGACACATAGTACGACATGGATGAACCTTAAGGACATTGGGCTAAGTTAGTAAGCCAGTCACAAAAGGACAAATACTGTGCAATTCCACTTATACGAGGTATCTAGAGTAGTCGAAATTATAGAAACAGAAAAAATAATCATTGCTAGGGGCTGGGGAGAGGGTTGATGCGGAATGGGGAGTTGTTTAATGGGTATAGAGTTTCAGTTTTACAAGATGGAAAAGTTCTGAAAATTGGTTGCACAATAATGTGAATATACCTAACACTACTGAGCTGTGCACTTAAAAATGGCCGGGCGCGGTGACTCACGCCTATAATCCCAGCACTTTGGGAGACTGAGGAGGTCAGATCACCTTAGGTCAGGAGTTCGAGACCAGCTTGACCAACATGGAGAAACCTCGTCTCTACTAAAAATACAAAATCAGCCGGGCGTGGTGGCGTCTGCCTGTAATCCCAGCTACTCAGGAGGCTGAGGCAGGAGAATCACTTAAACCTGGGAGGTGGAGGTTGCAGTGAGCCGAGATCGTGCCACTGCACTCCAGCCTGGGCAATAAGAGCAAAACTTCGTCTAAAAAAAACAAAAACAAAAAAAAATGGTTAAGATGACAAATTTTATGTTATGTGTACTTTACAATTAAAAATTTTAAAAAGATTTTAGCAGGACAAATATTTTGAAATAAAGATAGAAAAAAAGAGAGAAAAATAGGTGAAAAGTATTCTCACATCAACAGATTGCCAGGAACCTCCTGAGAGATTTGAGATGTTCCCCCAAATTATTAGCTTACTGTATCTTGTAAATGTAGGCTTAGGATCATCTTTATCCACTACCGTAAAAATAAGGCTTGTGATCTGGGTAGCCAGAGCCTTCCCGTGAGGGTGAATGTGGGTTCACTGGAAAACACGTGGAGGTGAAAGGGGGTGCTGTGCTATTACTATTCACTCCGGATGGATGGTCACGCCCTTTTACTCTTGAAATGGGGTTGCCATTTGTAATTCGTTATTTGCAGCTTTTGAGTTTTAACTATAATAGGTGTTTTTGTAGTTTCAGGCACCCAACCAAAGAATTAGAAATACAGTAATAGAATAATCTCAGATATCAGGTATTGTTTGCTCAATGTTGACAAACACCTTAGGTACTTGTTACAAAACAGGTAGATAGAACAACTCTAGAAAAATAAAATGTGTTCTAAATGTAGCCATTTCCAGGTCACTGAACACTTAGAAAGATGGGTTTTCAATTTATTCAATCATTCAGGCTGGGCAGGGTGGCTGTAATCCCAGCACTCTGGGAGGCCAGGGTGGGAGGATTGCTTGATTCCAAGAGGTTTGAGACCAGCCTAGGCAACATAGCAAGGTCCCATCTCTACAAAAAATAAAAATAAAAATAATTAGCCAGGCATGATGGCATGCACCTGTAGTCCCAGCTAGTCAGGAGGCTGAGGCAAGTGGGAAGACCGCTGGGCCAGGAGGTCAAGGCTGCAGTGAACTGTGCTTGCCCCCCTGCACTCCAGCTTGGGTGACAGAGCCAGACCATCTCTCAAGAAAAAAAATTCAGGAAAATATTAATGCAAATTATATACATTGCTCTGTGCTATGAAATAAACAAAGATGTAGAAGATTATGTTTTTGCCTTTAAGAACTTGGGATCCTGCAGGTGAGCTAGAAAATACCTGTGACAGTGACAGTATTTGTTAGTGTTATAAGTGCCAGCAGAGTGATAGAAATAAGGTTCTCAGTTTGGAGGATCCATAGTGAAACCTAGAATTTGAATAGGTGTTGATGGGAAGAATGTCATTACATTATAGTGGAAATTCTTTTAGAGAATAGGCTGAAGTTTTACATTGTTTAGAAAAAAATAACATTACAATAGCAACCATGTATTGTCATACATTGTTATGGATCTTCCATATTGAGGCATCAGTTAATCCAAAAAATCTAAAAAATCACTTTCCCAAAGAATTCTTAGCTTTTATTTTTTCCAAGAATAAGACATCTGAAAAAAAAAAAAAAAAAAGAATAAGCAATCTGGCTGGGCTCGGTGGATCATTCCCATAATCCCAGCATTTGGGGAGGCTGAGGTGGGAGGATCACTTGAGCCCAAGAGTTCAAGATCAGCCTGGGCAACACAGGGAGACCCTATCCCTACAAAATTAAATTTAAAAAATTAGCCAGACACAGTGGTGCGCACCTGTAGTCCCAGCTATTCACGAGGCTGATGTAGGAGGACAGTTTGAGCCCAGGAGGTCGAGGCTGCAGTGAGCCGTGATCACACCAGTGCACTCCAGCCTGGGTAACAGAGAGAGAGGGGAGAGAGAGAAAAGAGAGAAACCTTTATTTTAACGCTTATGTATCTGGAATTGGAATTCAGTATCTGACGTCAGAAAATTTTAATTCATGGTCTGGACTTTGCAACTGTTTTTACAACCGAGATTGCCTCAAAAAAAAATTTTGTTTTAGTCAGCTCTCCCCTCATGTGCCCCATTCTTCTCTCTAACAATAGAACCAGACAAGAATGGAAAAAGAGAGGAGTTCAGGATGTCCTGCCTGCGGCGTCCATGTGTGACTCTCCCCTACGTGCCCGTGCCTTCTGTTCCCGTTTCCCGTGAGCTGTATTCACACCACACTTGGAGTCTGAAGCTGTGTGTTTGAATCCTTGCCCTCCCACTGTAGTCTGTTGCATGACCTATGGCAAAGTCACTCAATTCTTTGAGCTTCAATTTCCTCACCTATAAAACGAAAGTGATTGCTGTTCACAGAGCTGTGGTGAGATTCGTTAAGAAAACGTCCACGAGAAAGGAAAAGCCTAGTGCATACCTGGCACACAGTAGGGACCTAGTAAATGCTGTTTTTGTTTTTTTTCTTTTATAAAGATGCACTTTGAAAAAGAAAAAAAAAACCCATACAGATGTGCCTCAAAATTATACAGATGTACATTTGCCGACAGTTAAACTTCTTTTAAACTTTAGTTCCTGTTTTAAAGAAATGTACAGGTTCGAAGCTGGGCGCAGTGGCTCACGCCTGTAATCCCAGCACTTTGGGAGGCCGAGGCAGGCAAATCACAAGGTCAGGAATTCGAGACCAGCCTGGCTAACTTGGTGAAACCCCGTCTCTACTAAAAATACAAAAAATTAGGCGGGCGTAGTGGTGGGTGCCTGTAATCTCAGCTACTCGGGAGGCTGAGGCAGGAGAATAGCTTGAACCTGGGATGTAGAGGTTGCAGTGAGCGAGATCACTCCACTGCACTCCAGCCTGGGCAACAGAGTGAGACTCCGTCTCAAAAAAAAAAAAAAGAAAGAAATGTACAGGTTCAAGGACTGGAAACATAACAAAAGTGTAGGCACATAAGAGAATGATCTTTCAGGTAGAGCCAGCTGTCTGCTTGCATCTTACCTTCTCCTCTGTAAGTCAGGAAGGGTAGCATGTTCCATTCACCCGCAAAGAAATAGCCAGAACTCCTCTTCTGCCAGACATCCATCCGTCCTGTGGCCTTGGACCTATGGTTTCACTACCAACTCTTACTCTTTCTTTTTTTGAGACAGAGTCTCACCTTGTCACCCAGGCTGGAGTACAGTGGCACGATCTCAGCTCACTGCAACCTCCACCTCCCGGGTTCAAGCGATTCTTCTGCCTCAGCCTCCCGAGTAGCTGGGATTACAGGCACCTGCCACCACGCCTGGCTGACTTTTGTATTATTAGTAGAGATGGGGTTTCACCGTGTTGGCCAGGCTGGTCTTGAACTCCTGACCCCAGGTGACCCACCCGTCTCAGCCTGCCAAAGTGCTGGGATTGTAGGCGTGAGTCATTACACCTGACCCAACTGTTACTCTTTCTTTTGCTTAGAGCGGTGGTTCTGAAGCTTGACTAGGCATCAGAATAAACTTGAGGGCTTCCTGATGCAGGATATCTGGGGAGAGGCCTGAGAATTTGCATTTCTCACATTGCTGTCAGCATCACCTGGGAACTGGGGATCACAGAACTGAGAATCACTGGTAGAACCTCCTAGTACCCATCTTTTTTTTTCCTTCTTTAAAACTTCTGTTAAATTATACTTCGTAAAAGCTCTCTCTTTTTCGGCAAAATAAAAATAATATAGGAAAAAACTATAGTCCCCCACCCCCCTCCGTCTTCTGTCTTTTAGATCATCAGCTCCTCTGCTACAAAGGTTGAAATTTTCTCCAGTGGTATGGTGAAAAGAACTGAGGTTTTACCGTCAGATGAATTCTAGGATAAAATCCTGACTCTGTCACTTACTAGCTCTATGGCTTTGGACAAGTTATTTAACCACTAAGAGCCTCAATTGTGTCATCTGTGAGATGGAACTAGTGATTTCCAAATCTTGGGAGTTTTGTGAGGGTTGACTGGGGTAATGTGTGTAACCTCCTAGTACAGTGACAGACCATAATGAAAACAGCCTAATGTTTACAGAGCATTTATTGAGTAGTAGGCCTTCTTTTAAGGTCTGTACATATATGAACTTCCCTAATTGTCACAACAGCTCATTTTACAACCTATGAAGAGGGTCCATTACTATCTCCGTTTTACAGATGAGGAAAGTACAGCCCAGAGAAGTGACTTGCTCAAGACCAAACAGCTGACCGAACTGGAATTTGAATTCTGTGATCTGGATCTAGAGCCCGTATCCCGGCCACCATGCTTTGCTGTGTTAACAACATAAGTTTAGCAGTCCGCCTTGCTAGGATGCAGTTACTCTATGATGCCACATAAAGAGAGGTCCATGACACAGACAGATAAATGCCACATGTTCTCACTCATGTGTGGGAGCTAAAAACAACTAAGCTCATAGAAATAGAAGTAGGGGTGAGGCACTGTGGCTCATGTCTGTAATCCTAGCACTTTGGGAGGCCGAGGCGGGTGGATCACTCAAGGTCAGGAGTTCGAGACCAGCCTGGGCAACATGTGGAGACCCCCATCTCTACAAAACTACAAAAATTAGCCTGGCATTGTGGTGCGCACCAGGGATCCCAGCTACTCTGGAGGCTAAGATGGGAAGATTGCTTGAGCCCAGGAGGTTGAGGCTGCAGTGAGCTATGATCACACCACTGCACTCCAGCCTGGGTGACAGAGGGAGACCCTGTCTGAAAGAAAGAAAGAGGCTGGGAAGTGCAGCAGGGAGGGGAGGACAGGAATAGGATGACTAATGGATGTAAAATTACAGCTAGACAGGAGGAATAAGTTCTAGTGTTCTAAAGCACTGTAGGGCGAATATAGTTAACAATTTATTTTATTTGTTCAAAAAGCTAGAAGAGAGGATTTTCAGTGTTCCCAACACAAAGAAATGGTTTTTGAAGTGATGGATATGCTGATTACCCCGATTGGATCCATTACACATAGCATACATGGATAGAAATAGCACTCTGTGCTCTATAAATGTGTACAATTTTTACATGCCAACTGAAAATAAAAGGAAAAAAAAGTTGTGCAAATATGTTTTGAGATCTTTAAGTGCCATGTAAATGTGTGGTATGTTTTGCTTGTTAGGAGTACTGCTGTCCCATTATGTATTTGAACAACTCCTCATAAAGTACCTTTGGCTTGGGAAAAAAATAGAGTTAACAGGAGTTAACAGTGAGTGTGATATTGACCATACTGTGAGCAGGACCTGGTCACGGTGAGGTGTGGTGATCACGCACCACTCAAAGGCTCTGGTTGGTTTGCTAGCCAAAGTAGGTCAGAGTGTGTGTGTGGTGGGGGGATGAGTGTGTGTGTGAGAGAGAGAGTGTGTGGGTGTGTGGGCGTGAGAGAGAGAATGTGTGTGTGTGACAGAGTGTGTGTGTGTGTGTTTGTGCCTGTGTGAGTGTGTGTACTGCAGGGTAGATAGGCTGATATCTGTTTTATGCCTTGAGGCCCACAGCTGGCTGTGGCCTTGCATGACCAGGAATGTGTTGGTGTGTAATTATGTCACCCTCTAGCGGTGACTTCCCTACAAGCCCTTTATCCTTGAAAAGCCCACTCTGGTGTGGGTGACCTCTCTTCCCAGTGAGAGCCCGGGAGCAGAACTTCAGGGAGATTTTGGCATGGAGGGACAGTGCTGGGAAAAGCGGGGTGTGGCTGGGCGTGAAGAGAGTGACAGGGCCTGGGAAGAGTGTAAAGTACAACCAGGACTAATGATGAGTGAAACCCTGCAGAGCAGAAGGGGAAGCAGGCGAGGCATAGCATCTGGAGAGGAGAGAAGAGAAGGCGCTCTCAAGGGAGGCTCTTGCATGTCAATTTTCGTCAAGTGCCATTTTATGTTTGTGGGGTGGGATGATTACTGCAGCTAGAGCTCTTTCCAGAATGTCAGTACTGAGGGCCGAAGTGGGCGTGGAGAAGCAGTGTTTTAAAGCAGTTTCAATTCTGTTTTCCAAGGGAAGTAGGCACAGGTTTAGAGACTGCCTAGAGCTGACTACATTCCAAGCGTTCACCACCGTGGAGTGGACTGCTGACTTGGCTGCTTCTGCCTAGCCTGGGGCTATGTTCTCTGTGCCAGTAAAGGTCATTTTTATCAGGATCCTCATAGGCTTTTGCATGTTGATAAATATTTCAAAAGACAAGGGGGAATCAAGATCAGTCTTACTCAGAGCGGATTTGGAACTCCGCGTTAGGCGGGACGCTGCCGCCCAAGGCCTGACTGAGCCAGAGTGCGAAGGGTACTCCCTTTTTGAAACGGTGCTGGCGCCAGGCCAGGCTTTGCTGGAAAGTCGTATCTGGATGAGCCAGAGCATTTACATTTCTTACATAATGTCAGACCCAGAGGAGCTTTAGGGATCAGCCCAGCTACAGAGTTCACAGCCAGGTCCCCTTTTCTGCCAAGAGGATAGGGTTAAAGGTTTAAAAAAAAACAGCCAGAATCTCAGGGGGCAGAAAAGCAAAGGCTCAGCCTTGCTAGCATTAACTCTTCACACCCCAGAAAAGATGGTTCTGAGATAAAACCACACCTTTATGTCACATGATGCCACTGCCTTCCTGAATCCAGCCATTCCTAAAGAGATCAGTAACACCAAGCACTGTCCTTCTGCCTTGTGTGCAGGAAATTAAAGAGGCATGAAAGCCCTGTCCACATTTTCTCTAAAGTTGGAACAGCTTGCCTGGGGCTTCAGACTGAGCTTCAATCTCAAGCTTCAGTGAGATTCTTTGTTATTTATTTTTTATTTTTAAACTATTTGGCCAGGCACGGTGGCTCATGCCTGTAATCCCAGCACTTTGGGAGGCCGAGGTAGGCAGATCACTTGAGGTCAGGAGTTCAAGATCAGCCTGGCCAACATGGTGAAACCCCATCTCTACTAAAAATACGAAAACTAGCCAGCGTGATGGTGTACGCCTGTAATCCCACCTGCTCAGGAGGCTGAAGCAGGAGAATCGCATGAACCTGGGAGGTGGAAGTTGCAGTCAGCTGAGATCGAGCAACTGCACTCCAGCCTGGGCGACAGAGCAAGACTCCATCTCAAAATAAACAAACAAACTAACTAACTAACTAACTTACTATTGAAGGCCAAAGAGTTCAAGTAACTAACATAAGAAATCAAGTGGCTACTGTTGTAGCCATCAAGAATCCTTTAATGGGCCAGGTGCAGTGGCTCATGCCTGTAATCCCAACACTTTGGGAGGCTGAGGCGGGTGGATTACGAGGTCAGGAGTTCGGGACCATCCTGGCCAACATAGTGAAACCCTGTCTCTACTAAAAATACAAAAAATTGTTGGGTGTGGTGGAGCACACCTGTAATCCTAGCTACTCAGGAGGCTGAGGCAGAATTGCTTGAACTGGGGAGGCGGAGGTTGCAGTGAGCTGAGATCACGCAACTGCACTCCAGCCTGGGTGACAGAGCGAGACTCTGTCTCAGAAAAAGAAAGAAAGAAAAAAAAATTCCTTAATTTAACTGGTTCAGGGAACCTAAATGAGAGTTGTCACATAATAGCAAATCTTAGTAACCAGATGACACTCAAAGCAGGTGTAGATATTTAACAAAAGCACTGTGTAGACATTTAATGACAGTGGTTGCTTTTTGTTTGCTTGCTTTTTGTTTGTTTGTTTACAAATGAAAATAAGGCACAGAATGAGAAGTCACTTTCTCAGGGTCATGGGAACAATTCAGGTTGAGCGCATCTCTCCTCCGACCTGCCGAGCGTCTTTGAGTCCCCTCACCTAGGCGCACACTCAGGCTTGCAGTCATCTGCTATTGTTGCCTTTATTTATTTTGAGATGGAGTCTCGCTCTTGTCACCCAGGCTGGAGTGCAGTGACGCGATCTCGGCTCACTGCAACCTCCGCCTCCTGGGTTCAAGGGATTCTCCTGCCTCAGCCTTCCGAATAGCCGGGACTATAGACATGTGCCACCACGCTCAGCTAATTTTTTTTGTGTGTGTGTATTTTTAGTAGAGACGGGGTTTCACCATGTTGGCCAGACTGGTCTTGAACTCCTGACTTCAGGTGATCCACCCGTCTCGGCCTCCCAAAGTGCTGGGATTACAGGTACGAGCCACTGCACCTGGCCTATTGTTGCCTTTTTATTTGATATTTCAATAAATTTGTGAGCAATTGGAATGGTTTCGCTGCAGTACATAAAAGTTTGATCAGTTAGACTGCTATGTGATTAGGATTGCTCAGTGATCTTCCTGCAATAAGGGAGGAAAAGGAGGAATTTCAAATGGAGTGATTATGGATGTCCCCAGGCATGTCAATGGCTGCTAAAGTGCTATGGAAAAATGGAAAACACAATCTTTGGGATCCCTCTTTCAGCCATTTTCCTGCTTTTATATCTATAAACTTTAAAAAGTAGGCCATACTTTAAACAATAGTATACTAAGAAATTGTCACCACTGGCAGAGGTGAAGTTGAGTCAGCTTGCCTTGTGATTTAATCAGAAACGTGTCTTAGTCTGTAAAGCTTCACTACAGGAAATGCCCAGGAGCTGCTAATCAAGTTTAATACACATTTGCTTCCTTAACGCTGTATTAACATCCTGACCAGCACAACTTTCATTGTAAACATATTGCTTATTAAAAACACCCTGTAAGATGTCACAAACTGACAGAAAGTTGGGGCTACTACATGAATTAATATGCTAACTAGTATTTTTCAGTGTTATGTAGTATAAGATAGTAAGTGCTTAAAATATGAGCATTTTGAATTCCTGGGCCAGCATTATCCCATGGTTAACACTGAATTATCCATGGCTCTGGGAGAGAGCAGGTGGTTCACTTCCAACTATGGGTTATGTTCCAAACTAAGCGTTTTTGTTTGTTTTTTTCTTTTAAAGAAAATCAAGTTTATTTTTGAAACTGTTCATTTTAATTCTAAGACAAAGCTAGAAAAAGAAGAATGGAAGATCTGGAAACAAAGCACTGTCAAACTGTCGCTGTCCTACCGTGGGAGAGAAATGTCTTATAAATGGAAAAAATAGTTGGAGAGAACGAGAAGTTTGTGGTGTTACGTAAGAGGAAGTGCCCAGATTACATATAAAAGTCAACTGCTTCATGCCCTGTTCCTAAATATTAGGGATGCAAAGTACGTGGTGGCAGTAAGTCAGAGCCTGGTTTCCTAAATATTTCTTAAATGTCAGGGATCCTGAGAGATGCCTAAACAAGTAGAAAATTCTTTTTTTTTTCTTTTTGAGACAGGGTCTCACTCTGTTGCCTAGGCTGAAGTGCAATGGCACAATCATGGCTCACTGCAGCCTCAACCTCCTGGGCTCCTGGGACGATCCTCCCACCTCAGCCTCCCGAGTAGTTCCGCTACAGCCAGCCACCACACCTGGCTAATTTTGTATTTTTAGTAGAGACGGGGTTTCTCCATGTTGGTCAGGTTGGTCTCGAACTCCTGACCTTAGGTGATCCGCCCACCTCGGCCTCCCAAAGTGCTGGGATTAGAGGTGTGAGACACTGTGCCCAGCCAACAGGTAGAAAATACTATCCTGAATGAGTGTGTGTGTGCCTGCTAGGAGAATATTTCCTAGTGTTTCCTAGATCCTTGTTAGTTGACTTCCCACCCACAAACCCCCAGAAGGAGTAAACTGTCTCTAAATATCAGAATAAACAACAACAATGAAACAACTTTTATATTTTCATTTTTCTTTTCTTTTCCTTTTTTTTTTTTTTTTTTTTTGAGATGGAGTCTCACTCTGTTGCCCAGGCTGGCGTGCAGTGGCACGATCTTGGCTCACTGCAAGCTCTGCCTCCTGGGTTCACGCTATTCTCCTGCCTCAGTCTCCCGAGTAGCTGGGACTACAGGCGCCTGCCACCATGCCTGGCTCATTTTTTGTATTTTTTTTTTAGTAGAGACGTGTTGGCCAGAATGGTCTCCATCTCCTGATCTCGTGATCCGCCCACCTCAGCCTCCCAAAGTGCTGGGATTACAGGCGTGAGCCACCGCACCCGGCCTTTTTTTTTTTTTTTTTTTTTTTTTTTTTTTGAGACAGGGTCTCACTCTGTTGCTCAGGCTGGAGTGCAGTGCTGCAATCATGGCTCACTGCAGCCTTGAACTCCTGGTCTCAAGCAATTCTCCTGCCCCAGCCTACCAAGCAGCTGGGACTACAGGCTTGCCCCACCACACCCAGCTAATTTTAAAATTTTTTGTAGAGACAGGGTCTCCCTATATTGCCCAGGCTGGTCTCTAACTCCTGGTTTCAAGTGATCCTCCTGCCTCAACCTCCCAAAATGCTGGGATTTCCAGCGTGGGCCACAGTGCCCAGCTAAAACAACTTTTAAAAGGTATATTAGAGATCCAACTAGATTCTACTCTTGCATTTATCTGCAGCATATCAATTTGGTTTGCCCATGGTTAGGTGGTTCTTGGTCTGGGTCTTAGTTTCATGGGTCTATGCATATGTGGAAACTCATCAAGCTGTATATTTAAGACTTATGCGTTTTACTCTGTGTGTTTGGTTTCAATTTTAAAAAGTTTTTATTTATTTATTTTTTAAGTCAGAAGGGGTTTAATGGGTCAAGAAGAGTTTACTTCTGTGCATACGAACTGTCTCAAGGTCTGTTTGTTCAAACGGGGTAACCAAACAGGGACAGATTCTACAGTGGCTGCTGCCCAGAGTTTTACACAGATGGGAGCATGGCCGTACCCCTGAACCCTCCATCCTTCTCTTGCCTGTGATTACCACTCCTTCCCTGGCCTTTTCTGGCCTGGCTGCTTTCACCGCTGACGTAGGGCAAGGATTTTGTTTCTCTTCATTACCCTTCACCTTGCCAGGCCTCTGTTCATCCCATCCCTCAGCCCCCCATACAAAGTATGCAGTTAGCACTCCATAAATATTGACTCTAATTTTGATTATTTTTCTCTGGTTAATATGTGTTGGGGGTCGGGTGCGGTGGCTTATGCCTGTAATCTCACAACTTTGGGAGGCCAAGGTGAGAAGATCACTTGAGCCCGGGAGTTCAAAACCAGCTTGGGCAATACGGTAGGACCTAGTCTCTTATTTTTTTTTCCAAAATAATTAAAAATAAATATGTGTTGGGGTGGGCAGTGAGTGTGGGAAAGAAGGGGGAAAGGGAGATTGTTTCTAATGTACAGATGGGGAGAAGTCTGGGGCTGCGTAGGAGCTGGGGTGAAGAGCACAAGGCATTCTGGTTTTGCCTCTGTATTTGATGATGTTTTCTTAATGTTGGAAAAATGCAATAGTTTTATCATTTGCCACATACCTTCCCATGCTGTTCCCTACTGAACCAAGTCGGGTCATATCACACTGGCTATGTTATACTGCGCTGTTTTCCATTGACTTTTTGGTTATTGATAATTGATATTGGCTTTTAGTGTTGGGTGTGTGGTTTCTTTTCACACAAACCTGAATACGTTGTATCACTGAGGTTTTCCTAGGGGTTCAGTCATTTTGAGTTGGAGATGGTCATTGGGATGCATTTTTACATTCCTGTTCTCACTTTTTTTTTTTTTTTTTTTTTTTTTTGAGACAGAGTCTTGCTCTGTCGCCCAGGCTGGAGTGTAGTGGTGTGATCTCGGCTCACTGCAAGCTCCGCCTTCCGGGTTCACGCCATTGTCCTGCCTCAGCCTCCCGAGTAGCTGGGACTACAGGCGCCCAACACACGCCCAGCTAATTTTTTGTATTTTTGTAGAGATGGGGTTTCACCGTGTTAGCCAGGATGATCTCGATCTCCTGACCTTGTGATCTGCCTGCCTCGGCCTCCCAGAGTGCTGGGATTACAGGCGTGAGCCACCGCGCCCGGCTCCTGTTCTCACTTTCATCTGTGGGTGCCACCCAGAGTATAGGCTTTCTATGGAACAGTGAATGTGCTTACATACGAGTAGGAGAAGCAAGGTTTTTCTTATGAAGCCCGGGAGACAAGGAAACCGCGGTGACGCCGTGTGCCAGCAGCACGCATTTATTTGTGGTATATCAGAGCCTCAGATCCAGCCATCCCAGACAGTAACATCCACAAGGATGAGGCCCTTTTGCAGGAGACAGAGAGCACACCTCCCTTATTCCTGCTCCGGTAGCTGAGATCTGCTGGAGACCCTTACTCGTGTTTCCTGGACTTGAAATTTAGGACACCAGCCACTGGGCATTTTTTGCAGAGGGTACGCATTAGAATTTCTCTGTCAGTTTTTTAGCCTATTTTTTAAGCTAAATTTCTAAATGCTTTTAAAACCAACAGTGTTGTTTTATTTTGCTGATAGAACCCAGATACGAGGAGAGATTTTTTTTTTCTTCCATCATTTGAATCATTGCACAAGCACCATATCACCTAGAAACAGAGGGTGATTTCAGGACAGTGCTGTGGCCACAAAGCGTGGTTAGGTTCGGAAAAGCAGCAGGGAAAAAAAATGCCTTCTGATTCAACACTTCCGTTCTATGTGATTCAAGCACGTATCTAGTTACAAGGTTTCTTTGGCAAAAACAATTTTTTGCACTGGAGTTAGCCAGGCAAAGCCAGCGTCCCCCTGGCCAGTTGCGTTTGAGGACCCATCTGCCTCACACATCATTAGCAGCATTGTTTGTTTAGGGCCCTTCTGTAGAATCTTTCTTCATGGAGAAGTACAAGAAAACTCAAACAGCTCAGCTGGATTTCCAGGTCCTGGGTGGAATTTGTAACCCCTTTGACTTCTCAACTGAGAAAATTGGATGCGGCTGTCACAGAAAAAGAATAAATATGGAACCCCACAATGCTATGCTTGCGGCCACTTTTATTCCATTGAATTTCGCACATAATGAAAGGCAGGCATACCCTGAGAGGCACAGAGCTGAGCCAATGCTGGGAGTCCTGCAGTTCCAAGTAGGTTGAGCTGGTGACAATTCTGGGCAAAATACTTTAGTCCTCTTTAGTTGGCCGCTGGCTAAAACATGCAGGCAGTAATACCTCCTCCTGTCACCCTACTGTGAGTGTTCTGCTTTTAAAACTAAAAAAACGATGAAAGAGGAAATACCAGTGATTAGTTAACACCTAAAAAATGTATGCCCTCACGAATAATCAAAGAAAGGCAGTCTAAAATTTGATAGCATTTTAAAATGATAATATCCAAACATCTTAATTAGCTTTTGTCATTTAAAACTAACACCCAGTTTAGTGTTTTATTAGACTTTACTTTCATGAAAGGTTGGGAATTCTAAAAATAACATATTTTGAAAGAGTAATGAATGGCCCAACAAACTTAGTGGTCCGATTTAAGCTATTGGTTGGGTGGTCAATAGATGCTAGAGAAGTTAGGACTGGAAGAGACGTTAGGGCTTATGTGGCTCTGCCCTGTCATTTTCTTTTCTTTTTTTTTTTTGTTTTTGAGACGGCGTCTCGCTCTGTCTCCCAGGCTGGAGTGCAGTGGCGCAATCTCGACTCACTGCAAGCTCCGCCTCCCAGGTTCACGCCATTCTCCTGCCTCAGCCTCCCCAGTAGCTGGGACTACAGGCGCCCGCAACCACACCCGGCTAATTTTTTTTTATATTGTTAGTACAGGTGGGGTTTCACCGTGTTCACCAGGATGGCCGCCCCGTCATTTTCTAACTGAGAAAGCTGGGACCTAGAAATGGTGTGTGACTTGTCTAGGGTCACACAGTTGTATGGAGGCTGGAATTGCATTAGTAAAACATTGTGAGTTCTTATTTAGATCTTGCTCTCAGCAAATAGCTTCATATAGGATTAAACTTTTTGTTTTCAATACCTCAAGGATGTTGTGCTTCCCTGTCTTTCCAGACAGACAAGATGTCTGAGACCTCACATCAGGCACTGTTCCCTCATTTATTCTTTGTCCTTAGATGAACAAGTGGCTGGATACCTCTACATCTTTAGAAAAAAAAATTTTGACATACAGTCTTATTCTGCCACCCAGGCTGGAGTGCAGCTGCATGATCGTGGCTCACTGCAACCTCCAACTCCTGGGCCACCTCAGCCTCCTGAGTAGCTGGGACTGCAGGTGTGCACCACTACGCCCAGCTAATGTTTTTATTTCTGTAGAGATAGGGGTCTCACTATGTTTCCCAGGCTGGTCTGGAATTCCTGGGCTCAAGTGATCCTCCCACCTCAGCCTCCCAAACTGCTGGGATTGCAGGCATGAGCCACCACATCCAGCCTAGATCTGTTTAATGGGGATAATAATCCTTGCACAATTGATGTCCCTTTGATAATCTTAGAAACCCCTTGGGCAACTACAAATAAAAATAAGGTATGTACAGTCTAAAAGGGGGATAAAAAGTATATAGGTAAGTCTAATACAAAACAGAATAAGTGTTGTAAGAGGTTGTATTAGTTAAGGTCTTGCAGTTCCTGTAACAAACAAATCTCCCAAATGTAAATTGGCTCTAAAATCACAGAAATTTATTTCTAGCCCATGTAAAAGCCAAAATAGATGTTCATTATTATCAGGCAGGTCTCCCCCTGGTAATTTTGGGGCTTGGGCTTCTTCTGATTTATCACTCTACCTTTGGCCTGGTTTTGAAGGCCACCATGCTTGTCTGTATCAAGCTGAAAGAAGAAAAGCAAGCTTGGAGGTCTCCTAGTTGGAGATTTTTAGAGGCCAGGCCTGGGAGTTGCAGACATCACTTCTTCTAGCATACCTTTTGATAGCACCCAGTCATATGACCACCTCTTGGTGCAGTGGATGCTGGGTAATGTAGTCCAGCGGCATGCAATTTTAGTGACCATCAAGTGATCTCTGCTACAATGGGCTTTGCGGGCCCAAAGGAGGGGAACGTCATATGAGAATGAAGTAACTTATTGGACAAATACATACATGCCTAGGAGGGCGGAAATAATTAATAATTATTTCTACTATTAACAGTCATTTTGTCTTAATTTTAATAAGAGGGTTATGTATCTCTTACATATTACAGATAATCTTCAGAAATTTTAGGAATTCTTAAAAATAAGGTGGGATATGTATCTCAATTTGTTTGTGTTTTCAGGAGTGGTGACTCTTTCTGATCCATGGCCTGTGCTTACAAGATAGCCGGATCCCATGGAGATCACACCTGCTCCAGCCGTCTCATGAAGCTTGGGAGGTGACCACAGAAACAGTGGGCCCTCCCCAAAGCCACATGCGGATAGACTATAGTCAGGACTCTTCATCTCCATTCAGCAGTGACCAGAGGCCAGCGGCCCGAGGCCTGCGCTGGTGATTTGTTCCAGCTGCTGACATTTGTCATCCCTTGGCTGCGTAAGGCACAGACCACACCTCCTCGTCTCCTTTCCACTCAGGCTGACAATGCTCTCCTTCTGCCCCTTGTAGTGTTTCTACTGAATCAGACCTCCCAGCTGGGCTCCCGCCCTCCAGATGCTTACCCTCCACACTCTGTCCATCATTATTGGAGCAAACGATTACCAGAGCTTTTCTAAATCCACATCTGATGATGCCTCTCCCCTGTTCAGATGCCTCGGATGTCTCCTGCAGATGACAGGAGACACCGAGACTCCTTATAAGGGGGCCCCAATAGGAAGGTTCTGCTTCACGAAGAATTAATGACTTTTGTCTTTAGATTTTGACTTTGGTTCTCTCTCTCTGTGTGTCTCTCTTTCTCTCCACCTTCCCTTTTCTGTCTTCTGAAGTTGAATTTTGGACTTGAAACTACGTGTCATGCGTTTTTCAGGCCTCTGTGCCTTTGCTCTGTGGGCGGGTCTCATTCTCCTATCTCCAGCTGTGAGAATCCTGCCTGTCCTCTTAGGGACGGGTTCAAATACCATCAGCCCCAGAAAGCATCCCCACTGTTTGAACGACATAGTCTTTCTCAGGTGTTTGGATAGTAATTGATATCTCCATTATAACGTATTGCCCTGCTAAATATTATAATCACATACATTTGCCTCACCTCTACAGGATTCCTGTTACTCAGCTTTGAGTAAGACCTGCAATGATGGGGGTCAAACCTTGCTGTCTATGCTGCCCCAACACGGGGCTCTACAGAAAATGAAGGTAACACAAGGACAGCCTCTGGGAAGCACCTAGCATTCAGCAGGCACTCAATAAATGTTAACTGTTCATCATTTAACAAATGCTTATTGTAGGTTTACTCAATACACAGTACTGTATAGGATACTCCAATAAATTAATAAAATGCTACTCTCATAGGAACTCGATTATTGACCTAATAGATGCTCAATAATATTAGTTGATTTAAATTAAGAGTCACAGAAAGAATTCCATTTAAATTACTTTTTGGCATTTTTACTGGGTCTGAACTTTTTCGTTTAGCAAACAATTTGGTTCTGATCCTGGGAAATTGCTCTCAAGGTCATTGCAGAATGGCTGCTTTTCCTAAAGATTACCTGTAATGATGGGAAATATAGGTTGTCATTGGAATAGAAAATGGTTGTCTCCATGGCTGGTAGGTGGGGTCTTGCTCCTGGGCGGTAGGTTAGAGTTTGCTACCCTTACCTTGAGTGTCATGGTACTTTGCAAGTAACTCTGTTAAAGCTCCTACTGCACTACGTTTAAACAATAGATTTCAAATGGAACTTTTGGTTTTGTACAAGTGATGATTTGTTTTCTTGCCTGGCTTCCACTCCAGACCAGCACTGTGAGAGAGTCCATGAACTCTCCGTGATCATGGAAACGTTCTATAATCGGTGCTGTCCAAAACAATAGCCACTAGCCACTTGTGGCTACTGAGCCCTTGAAACATGGCTTCTGCAATGGAGGAACTGAACATGTAATTTAAATTCATTTTTAATTTAAATAGCCACATGTGGCCAGTGGCTACCATCTTGGGCAGTGATATCGAGTTCCTATGAGAGTAGCATTTTATTAATTTATTGGAGTATCCTATACAGTACTGTGTATTGAGTAAACCTACAATAAGCATTTGTTAAATGATGAACAGTTAACATTTATTGAGTGCCTGCTGAATGCTAGGTGCTTCCCAGAGGCTGTCCTTGTGTTACCTTCATTTTCTGTAGAGCCCCGTGTTGGGGCAGCATAGACAGCAAGGCTTGACCCCCATCATTGCAGCCTTCACCAAGAAAACAGGCAGCCGAGGGAGCAATTTAGCAAGAGGGCCAGGCGTTCCGTGAAAAGAAGCCTGGCAGAGCCATAAAAGAAACTAAAGAATTTTGGTGGTGAACCAAAAGCCTCTGTAACCTGCCCAGGCCTGAATTTGGTGATCATGCTTTTGCCTGAGGCAGCCACAGAAGTTATTTAATTCTCAAAACTAGGGCCTGTGAGACCCACAAACCTGGCCTGAGGTTTGCTAGCAGGGACTCTAGTTTTGGCAAAGGGAATGTGAGCTGCTTAGCATTGGAGGGGGAGACAGGAGACGTGACCACCTTGGCTTTGAATGTTCTCATCGGTGAGCAAGGAACTGGTGCTGTGCCTGAGTGGGCGTGAAATTGTTTTGCCTGTGGTTTTCTTTAGAAAGCTGCTTGGTTCCTCTTCTCTCAGAGAATTTGGAAGGTCTTCCCCGCACAATCGAAGGAGCAGTTTGAGACACAGGGGCGACAGCTAGGGACAGCATTAGAGGGACCCACATTACTTAGAGCTACTGGTTTCCCCCCAGATAAAAACCCACGTGTCGTTTCTGCATGAGCAGTGAGTGACGAGGAGAATTGGCTTGCAGCCTCTCAGCTATGCTCTGCCTTTAGGGTCCCTCTAGCCGCGGCCCCTGTGTTGCCGCTTGCCCCTGGGTACCTGACTGATGAAGACAGACCCTGGGGCTTGTCATTGAAGGTGCTGTGGACCCAGGGGTGCTGTACTTCTGCTGTTCCATTCACTGCAACATTCATCTCCTGCCTGTTTACAAAAATGAAACAATTACCCTATTCTTCCAAATGGAAACTGCTAATTTTTGAAGCAGAAGGTTGACTGCTTCTGTAAGATTTCAAGAGAGTGAGAAGACTGGAATCAGGTGAGCCCATAACTTCTTATCTAAACTGAGTTTCTGGGGTTGAATTACAGAATTGTTTAGAAAAACAGTCAATATAACTACTTTCAGAAAACACCACCTGTGAAAATCCAGATTTATAAATGGTGATTATGCATTTAGTACAGTGATTATCATATATGTAATATATAAAATATATATATAATATGTATATTGAGGCCCCTTTAAAGAACAGCATGATGGGCTGGCTCATGCCTATAATCCTAGCAGTTTGGGAGGCTGAGGCAGGTGGATTGCTTGAGCCCAGGATTTCAAGACCAGTCTGGGCAACATGGTGAAACTCTACAAAAAAATACAAAAATTAGCTGTGCATTGTGGCATGTGCCTGTAGTCTCAGCTACTCAGGATGCTGAGGTGGGAGGATCACCTGACCCCAGAGAGGTCAGAGCTGCAGTGAGCCATGATCGCACCACTGCAGTCCAGCCTGAGCAACAGAGTGAGACCCTGTCTCAAAAAAAAAAAAAAAAGAAAGAAAAGAAAAGAAAAGAAAAGAAAAAGAAAAAACAACCGCATGGCAAATTTGAAAGTCTTTTGGAACATGACTTGTGAATGCTCCAAACATTCCAAAATGAATGAGTGAAGTAGCCAGGAGAAATACAACAGAGAGCAGTGGGGATTTAGGAAACTTAGAGAGCCTGTGTGCCACCCACCGAGACATTCATATGCCAAAGATTTTTAAACATTGTGTTAGTCAAAGACACTTGGGCTGGGCGCAGTGGCTCATGCCTGTAATCCCAGCACTTTGGGAAGCCTAGGAGGGATGATTGCTTGAGGCTGGGAGTTCAAGACCAGCCTGGACAATATAGGGAGACCCCATCTCCACAAAAGAATTTAAAAACTTAACCAGACACAGTGGTTCACACCTGTAGTCCCAGCTACTCAGGAGGCTGAGGTGGGAGGATCGCTTGAGCCCAGGAGTTCGAGGCTGCAGTGAGCTGTGATCATGCCACTGTGCTCCAGCCTGGGTGACGGTGAGACGATGTCGAGGCTGCAGTGAGCTGTGATCATGCCACTGTGCTCCAGCCTGGGTGACAGTGAGACGATGTCTCCAAAAACGAGAAGAAAAGACAGCTGACTGTCTGCCAGTTGGTGATCCTGGTTTTAAAAGTTGCATGATTTCCCCAGGTCCTTTAAAAATATGCTCCATTTCGCAAACACGGTAGTACATCTACTTGGTAGCACAAGACACATTTTTATTCTAATTAGCGCATGGCATAGAGAGAGGTTATCCACCTGCCCTTGGTGGCGATCCAGAAGTCCATTTATTTACTTCATTCACTCTAAGTAGACAGGAATTTGCAGAAAACAGTAGCAATTGCACAAATAAATGTTTTTCCCCTATAGTACAATACCCCGAACTCTAGATCTGGTGAAAATAGATTACTTGCAAGACAAGAGCATCTAAACACCCCTCAGTCCTCCAGCCCTTGTAAAAAAGTCCACAGCCTTGTTCGCTTGAAACAGTTCCTAAACCACACTGACCTGTGACCCATACACTTCTGCCTTCTTTTCTAGAGCATATTTTAAAACCATTTTATTAGTATTCAGGAGAAGGGAACTTCCTCTTTCTTATCATCTGCACAGAATAAGACTTCCAGTGGACTTTTGCTTGATACCTGGGGAGAAAATTGTGCTTTTCCAAATAAGATGAGTCATCCGGGATCTGCCATTTCTGGGAATTGTACAGGGACCCAGAGCCTTGGGGATCTGCTCTGCCTACTTTGTGGAATTTATTCTCACAGAGCATGAGTTGGTCACTTTCACTCTGCTCCAGGCACCAGGAGCTGGAAGCTGGGAAGCTCTATTCTCTGGAACATCAAGCACTAGATTTTAGTGTGAAGGCCTCAGGATTTGTTTCTGCGCCCCTGCCACCCTGCACTGTGATTGGGTCTGTTTTGCTATATACTTCCCAAATGGTGTACATTATCATTGGGAATGGCACACACATTTCTGGGGAAAGGTGTGTTTACCATTTTTCTTAAGGGCCAGAATTTAAATCTCATCACTCCGACCAAGTCCCCAGCCCGTCCCCACCCCTAAGACATTTCTTCTCCTGCAAGCCAGAGAAATAATGAGAAAAGACGCAGAATATTTGGGAGATGAGGCTTCCCAAAGGACTACTGCAATCATGGTGGAGTTGGTACAACCCTCTACCCGCCCAATTTTTTATTTTCATTTCTACCAACTGTAGATTATGCACACACACAAGGAGATCACACAAAGGAATACTGTGCCTCAGGGCTAGAAGGATTCATTGAGCAAAGCTTGGAAGGAGGAATGAGAGAGAGACCTAGAGACAGAGACCCTCGGGAGAAATAATTAAGGCTGGCAGGGAAAGGCTGTGTTGATTGAGCTGAGAAGAAAGATGAGCATCCGGGGATTCTAGTAAGAGGTGGTGGAATTTGCAGATAAAGTCATTGGTACATTATTGGATTCATCTTTGGTTACCACTTTTTAAAAATGTTTTTTGGGGAAGAATGGTATCCAGAAAAAAATTCATGCAAGAGAAACAGATAGCTACAGAACTAAATAGTAATAGCTGACCAAAAAAAAAAAAGTGAGACAGAGGGTGATTTTGCCATATCCTCATTTCCTGGACTGAGCAAGAGAGGAAGCGAAATGCTGAGTCGGCTCCTGGCGTAGTGGCTGCCATTCATGTGCAGTTGATCCTGGCACTGCATGTGCAATACCCATGTGGTTTGCACAGAACTCCCTCCCACCAGCCCCACCTGCCCTCAAATAGTGATCCCACGTGGTTGTCTCTGTACCTAAATTTCCCAACGTATGTTTCCTTTTGAGTATGAGGATCTTCTTTTTTAAGTCAAAAAATAAAAATAAAAAAGGTCACATGCCCCATGAGACCATAATTGTACTTTCCGCCAAGAAAATATAATATATAAAGACCTTCAAGCCATTAGGTATTAATAAGACTTTTTTATTTTTAAATATTTTTGTTGTATAATATAATGCAGAAAATTGCATACAGCATAATATATGCACAACTTTATAAACTGCTATAGTGTGAACTGCCACATATCCATCACCAGGTTGGAAAATAGAACACTGCTGGTATCCCAGGAACTTCCTCAAGCCCCTTCCTCATCACGGCCCCCTCCCTTGGAAACCACTCCCTGATGTCACCATTTCCTTGCTTGCTTTTCTTTGTGGCTTAACCACCAATGTGTGGGTCCCCAAACAAGATAGTTTTGCTGTGAATGGAACCATAGTTCATATACTTTCTTGTGACTTGCTTCCTCTCAATGTTATGTTCAGAGTGTCCATGCATGTGGTTGCATGTAACTGTAGTTTGTTTTCCTTCCTGCATTATAATTCTTTGTTATAGTATATCACAGTTAATTGTTTTGTCCATTCCATTGTTTTTTTTTTTTTTTTTTTTTTTGAGACGGAGTCTTGCTCTGTCACCCAGGCTGGAGTGCAGTGGCGCAATCTCGGCTCACTGCAAGCTCCGCCTCCTGGGTTCACGCCATTCTCCTGCCTCAGCCTCCCGAGTAGCTGGGACTACAGGCGCCCGCCACCACGCCCAGCTAATTTTTTGTATTTTTAGTAGAGACAGGGTTTCACCGTGGTCTCGATCTCCTGACCTCGTGATCCACCCGCCTCGGCCTCCCAAAGTGCTGGGATTACAAGCGTGAGCCACCGCGCCCGGCCTGTCCATTCCATTGTTGATGGATATTGTTGCTTCTGGTTTGAGGCTATTAAGAGTGCTGCTATTCTTTTATTGTTGTCTTTGTTTTGACACGGAGTCTCAGTTTGTCACACAGGCTGGAGTGCAGTGGCGCGATCTCAGCTTACTGCAACCTCCGCCTCCTGGGTTCAAGTGGTTCTCCTGCCTCAGGCTCCCAAGTAGCTGGGACTGCAGGCGCCTGCCACCACACCAGCTAATTTTTTTTTTTTTTAGACGGAGTCTCGCTCTGTGGCCAGGCTGGAGTGCAGTGGCACAACCTTGGCTCACTGCAACCTCCACCTCCCGGGTTCAAGCGATTCTCCTGCCTCAGCCTCCCGAGTAGCTGGGACTACAGGCATGCGCCACCACGCCTGGCTGATTTTTCCATTATTAGTAGAGACGGGTTTCACCATGTTGGCCAGGATAGTCTTGATCTCTTGACCTCGTGATCTGCCCGCCTCAGCCTCCCAAAGTGCTGGGATTACAAGCGTGAGCCACCACACCTGGCCGGTCAAGAGTGTTCCTATTCTTGACAAATTTCCTGATGTACAGACATCTCTAGTGGGGTGGAATTAACTGCATCATCAGAAACACTTTTTAAAAATGTAACAGCTTTCCTGAGATATAATTTACATACCATACAGTTCACCCATTTAAAGTATACAGTTCAGGCCAGGCGTGGTGGTGCTCACACCTGTAATCCCAGCACTTTAGGAGGCTGAGGTGGGCGGATCACATGAGGTCAGGAGTTTGAGACCAGCCTGGCCAACATGGTGAAACCCTGTCTCTACTAAAAATACAAAATTAGCCGGGTATGGTGGCGGGTGCCTGTAATCCCGGCTATTTGGGAGGCTGAGGCAGGAGAACCACTTGAACCCAGGAGGCAGAGGTTTCAGTGAGCCAAGATCACACCACTGTACTCCAGCCTGGGTGACAAGAGTGAGACTCTTTCTCAAAAATATATACGGGGCCGGGCGCGGTGGCTCACACCTGTAATCCTAGCACTTTGGGAGGCCGAGGCGGGTGGATCACGAGGTCAGGAGATCGAGACCACAGTGAAACCCCGTCTCTACTAAAAATACAAAAAATTAGCTGGGCGTGGTGGCGGGCGCCTGTAGTCCTAGCTACTCCGGAGGCTGAGGCAGGAGAATGGCGTGAACCCGGGAGGCAGAGCTTGCAGTGAGCCGAGATTGTGCCACTGCACTCCAGCCTGGGCGACAGAGCGAGACTCCGTCTCAAAAAAAAAAAAAAAAAAAAAAAAAAAAATATATATATATATATATATATACACATACATAAATAATAAGATAAAATACATATGTGTTACTTGAAGGCCTTAGTGAATTAATTCATTACTTATTTCTATGGATGGCTTAAATTACAGTGGTTCTCAAATTTTCATGGGCATCGGAATCACTTGCAGGGCTTGTTAAGAGGGATTGCTAGGCCCCACCCACAGAGCTGCAGATTTAGTAGGTCTTGCTGGGGCTTAAGAATTTGTATTCCTGCCGAGCGTGGTGGCTCACGCCTGTAATCCTAGCACTTTGGGAGGCCAAAGCAGGCGGATTGTCTGAGCTCAGGAGTTCGAGACCAGCCTGGGCAACACGGTGAAACCCTGTCTTTACTAAAATACAAAAAATTAGCTGGGTGTGGCGGCCTGCACCTGTAGTCCCAGCTACTTGGGAGGCTGAGGTGGGAGAATTGCTTGAACCCGGGAGGCGGAGGTTGCAGTGAGCCGAGATCACGCCATTGCACTCCAGCCTGGGCGACAGAGCAAGATTCCGTCTAAAAAAAAAAAAGAAAAGATTTTATATTTCTAACAAGTTTCCAAACGATGCAGATACAGCAGACCACACTTTGAGAAAACTGGTTACCGGCTATTACTTTTTTTTTTTTTTGAGATTGAGTTTTGCTCTTGTTGCCCAGGCTAGAGTGCAGTGGCGCTATCTCGACTCACTGCAACCTCCGCCTCCCAGGTTCAAGTGATTCTCCTGCCTCAGCCTTCCTGAGTAGCTGGGATTACAGGCATGTGCCACCACGCCCGGATAATTTTGTATTTTTAGTGGAGATGAGGTTTCTCCATGTTAGTCAGGCTGGTCTCGAACTCCCGACCTCAGATGATCCACCCGTCTCAGCCTCCCAAAGTGCTGGGATTACAGGTGTGAGCCACCGGGCCAGGCCCTGTTACTTTGAAAGTTAGAGAACTGTCGTGGGGAAATTCATTTATTCTTTCAAGAGATAAGAATGGGACATAAGATACTTGCAATTTGTTAGAGAAAAAGAGGTCAATTAGCAGGCTCTTGTAGTAGCTCATAGTATGACAGTAGGAATGTTGCGTAGGGAATATATTCAAAAAACACTATAGAGATACAATCAAGAGACCTTCGCAATTGATTTGACGTGGAAGGCAAAGGAGAGGGAGGAGTCACAAAGGATACCAAGATTTCAGGCCTGGATCCAGGAAGAGAACTGGAAGACAGAGAACATGCATGATTGAAATGAAGGTGTGTAATCAATCAGCATTTTAACTTCTATATTTGGCTCTCTAGGAAGATTCACTCAACCCACATTTTATGATCAAAAGGACAGTATCCAGGGTGACTGGTCCCCTACGTCTTTGACCCCTTTCCTGCAGTGTTGCCCCCAGAAACTGGAAGCACGTCATGATGGGAGTTTTCCTGGGTAATTGATACTGAATTATCAATGGGAATACCAAATCAGATTTTTTTAAAATGTTAATTTAACTTTTTTTTTTTTTTTGCGACGGAGTCTCACTCTGTCGCCCAGGCTGGAGTGCAGTGGTGCAATCTCGGCTCACTGCAAGCTCCGCCTCCCGGGTTCACGCCATTCTCCTGCCTCAGCCTCTCCAAGTAGCTGGGACTACAGGCGCCCGCCACCACGCCCGGCTAATTTTTTTGTATTTTTAGTAGAGACGGTGTTTCACTGTGGTCTCCATCTCCTGACCTCGTGATCCGCCCACCTCGGCCTCCCAAAGTGCTGGGATTACAAGCGTGAGCCACCGCGCCCGGCCTAATTTAACTTTTACTATTTTTAGAGACCTCTGTCATCCAGGCTGGAGTGCAGTGGTACAATCATAGCTCACTGCAGCCTTGACCTCCTGTGATCCTCCCGCTTCAGCCTCTTGAGTAGCTAGGATTGCAGACATGTGCCACCATGTCCAGCTTTCGTTTTTTGTTTTTTGGTTTTTTGGTTTTTTTTGGTAGAGATGAGGCCTCACTATGTTGGCCAGGCTGGTCTCAAACTCCTGGCCTCAAGTGATCCCCCCACCCCGGCCTCCCAAAGTGCTGGGATTACAGGTGTGAGCCACCATGCCTGGCCCCATGTTAGATTTTGGAGGGACAATATAAATTTCACAAACAAGCAATTCTGAAAACATTGGAAATTGTTGAAGTCCTCCTTCATTGCACTATCTCTCCTCTTCTTCCAACAGCACCTTGAAATTTTCTCTTTGACCAAACCGCATCTTCATGTGAAATCCTTTCTGCTCTTTTCCTCCTGTTAAAAGCCCTCACCTTCTTCAAGGCCCTGCTCAAATCCCACATCCTGACTACAGCTGCTCCCTTAGGCTCTTCTGACACTTCTTTTTTTTTTTTTGAGATGGAGTCTCGCTCTGTCGCCCAGGCTGGAGTGCGGTGGCGCGATCTCAGCTCACTGCAAGCTCCGCCTCCCGGGTTCACGCCATTCTCCTGCCTCAGCCTCCCAAGTAGCTGGGACTACAGGCGCCCGCCACCACGCCCGGCTAATTTTTTGTATTTTTAGTAGATGACACTTCTTATAGTATACTTTTCTGGGCAGGTATTCTGTTTTCCCCAGCTAAACCAATGCACCTTGGGGCACTCCCCAAGGTCTTACACATTTTTACATTATCTTATTAAGCAGTGCCAGACTTTACTCTTAGAAGCTGAATGTTCCTCATGTCTTTGAGGAAAAGACAGAGAGTTATGTCTGGGACCAGGAATCTCCAAAATCTCAATTAGCAGTGGATTCTCAGATAAGGGGAGGCACAGTCAAGCAGCTTGCTCACAGTGAATGGACAAAGTTGTATGGAAGCCGAAGGGCCTCTCCTTGTCTTCATGAGAGGCTGGCCTTCGTGGCCTGCTTCCTCTTTCCCTGAGAGCCAGAGGAGGGCTTTTCTTTTCTTTCAGTCAACAAATATTTTTCTAGCACCTCCCACATACTCTTGTGTATTATCCTATCCACTGGGGAGAAAATGGTAAATAAGACCGTTTCCAGAGCATATGAGGGACAGAAACAAAAGCACAACAGATGAGCATGCCACACGATTCCATGTCACTTTAAATGCTGCGGCTAAAACATGTGAGAAGCTAGAAATAGGATGATGCTGCTGGGGGCCTTCTTTGGGGGGGATGGTCAGAGAAGGCCTCTTGGAAGGTGTGGCCTCAGTGACAAAGGAGCCTGCTCTGCACAGAGAGAGGAGAAACCATTCCCAGAAGTCAGCAAGGCACAGCGGGGAGAAACAGGATGGGTTTGGGTAAGGAGGTATAAGGAGTTTGGGGTTCTAAAGCACAACATGAAATCCTAAAGAGGATGGAAAGGTTGGCGGGGCCAGATTCTGGAAGGCGTCGTGTAATGGGGTGAGGAGTTATGACTTATCCTTTAGGAGACAGGATACCTTTGAAGGGTTTTGTTTTGTTTTGTTTTGAGACGGAGTCTCGCTCTTTAGCCCAGGCCGGACTGTAGTGGCGCAATCTCGGCTCACTGCAAGCTCCACCTTCCAGGTTCACACCATTCTCCTGCCTCAGCTTCCCGAGTAGCTGGGACTACAGGCGCCCACCACCACACCTGGCTAATTTTTTGTATTTTTAGTAGAGACAGGGTTTCGCGGTGTTTGCCAAGATGGTCTCGATCTCCTGACCTTGTGATCCGCCTGCCTCGGCCTCCCAAAGTGCTGGCATTACAGGCATGAGCCACCACGCCCAGCCTCTTTGAAGAGTTTTAAGCAAAAAAGTCACATGGTCAAATCTAAGCTTTGAACAGAGCTCCTTGATGGCTGTATCTACTGAAAGGCAAGACAATTTTGTGCTGTCGAAGTAAGAGTCTTCTCTTGCTGAGGACATAGTTTCCTGGTGAGTTTCACTGTTAAGGCTAATCTAAAATGTCCCTCCACGTTCTCCCCAAATCTTGTTTCTTCACATTCACTCTGTACCTCACCTCTGCCAGTGTCTCCCATGAGCCCCTCACACCAAACCAGGATCCACCCTTCCAGACCCTTAGCTCTTGACCTGGTTTGTCTTTTCCATCCGAAAGTAAAACTAAGTACCAACTCTTTAAAACGATTATATTTTAATTCCTCCAGCTTTAAGCAGCCTGGCCTGTTCTCAACCCACATATCATTTTGGCTAGGGGAGAAGTCTAGCTCTTTCTGCCCACAAGGCTGTGTGCGTATCTAAGTGCGTGTATTAATACTAGTAACTTTGCGGCCGGGCGCGGTGGCTCAAGCCTGTAATCCCAGCACTTTGGAAGGCCGAGGCGGGCGGATCACGAGGTCAGGAGATCGAGACCACGGTGAAACCCCATCTCTACTAAAAATACAAAAAATTAGCCGGGTGTGTTGGCGGGCGCCTGTAGTCCCTACTCGGGAGGCTGAGGCAGGAGAATGGCGTGAACCCCGGGAGGCGGAGCTTGCAGTGAGCCAAGATCGCGCCACTGCACTCCAGCCTGGGGGACAGAGCAAGACTCCGTCTCAAAAAAAAAAAAAAAAAAAAAATACTAGTAACTTTGCGGCCGGGCGCAGTGGCTCACGCTTGTAATCCCAGCACTTTGAGAGGCCGAGGCGGGCGGATCACGAGGTCAGGAGATCGAGACCACGGTGAAACCCCATCTCTACTAAAAATACAAAAAATTAGCCGGGCGTGGTGGCGGGCACCTGTAGTCCCAGCTACTCGGAGAGGCTGAGGCAGGAGAATGGCGTGAACCCAGGAGGCGGAGCTTGCAGTGAGCCGAGATTGCGCCACTGCACTCCAGCCTGGGTGACAAAGCGAGACTCTGTCTCAAAAAAAAAAAAAAAAAAAAAAAATACTAGTAACTTTGCATGTTTTGTAAACCTTGCTTTTTGTGTTATCTCCTCTATATCAGAATGTCGTTTTCTGACTTTCACATAATTCGCAGCCTTAGTAACAGGGCAATGGTGCAACGAAGAAAAGAAAGCAGACCGGGTGGGGTGGCTCATGCCTGTAATCCCAGCACTTTGGGAGGCCGAGGCAGGTGGATCACCTGAGGTCAGGAGTTCAAGACCAGCCTGGCCAACATGGTGAAACCCGTCTCTACTAAAAATGCAAAAATTAGCCGGTCGTGGTGGCAGGTGCCTGTAATCCCAGCTACTAGGGAGGCTGAGGCACAAGAATCACTTGAACCCGGGAGGCAGAGGTTGCAGTGAGCTGAGATCATGCCACTTGCCTGGGCAACAGAGTGAGACTCTGTCTCAAAAAAAAAAAAAAAAAAAAAGAGAAAGCAGAGAAGATGTTATGCTCTAGTGACAGGGAGGACCTCTATTTGAGGAAGAGGAGAAAGATCTGGATTCCAAGCCAGGGCCAACCATTCCATTGCTGTATGAACAATTACTTAATTTTAGTTTCCCTATTTTCAAAGTGAGAATAATAATGGCATGTGCCACAAATTTTGGTAAAGATTAAATGAGAAAAATAGATGTGAAACACTTAGTGCAGTGCACTAGGAGGTGCTCAATAAACGGTGATTAATACTAGCTATTGTCACTGGTTATCAATCAAAAGACATTCGTTACTGCTGAGTAAAACCATACTGGGCACAAAGGGGCTCGCAGAGAAAGTAGACAAGGGAAGTTTGAACCTTTAGGAAGCAATTTGATCTACTAGAGAAGTAAGAAGTATATACTTCACCTGAAAAACAGCCCAAGGCTGCATAAGTGGGGTAGGGAGGTGCAGACCAGATACATGGATTCATAAAGGCCGAAGAGGTCTCAGGGAATGAGATTTTCATGGGGTGGGGTTAATCAAGCACAGTTTTATGGAGGGAGTGAATCTTGAGCATGGACATGAAAGTAGTTTAAGATCTGGATTGCTGCAGAGCAGAGGAGAATGCTTCCTTGGGAAGAGGATCAGAATGAGGTCTCGGGGGAAAAGTGGGGTTTGTTTTAGGATTAGAAGGAGATTGGAAAGGAGACCTCATGTTGGGAAATTCAAGAAAACAATGAGAGGTAAGATGAGGCCAAATTGGAAATAAAGAACTGGGAACCACTATATGTTTTTAAATAGGGGAATATTATGATATAAAGTTAGTATTTTAGGGAAAACTGGTATTGTATCTATGTGCACTTGTGAGTGAGACCACGAAGAACTACTCTGGTGTTCAGATGCCAGAAGGGTGAGTACTCACCTGGAAATTGGGAAGGAAATGAGTGAACCTGATGTACATTTTAGGAGGTATTTGTCTATTGTTCTGAGGTCCATAAACAGTCTTTCTCTACAGTAAGAGAAATGAATGGCCAAAGGGAGAGAAGCCACAGGACTCCAGCTCGCAACGCCTGCTCCTCCTCCACCTGCCCCTCCCCTGTCCCATGGAAATCATCCAGTCTGAGGTCCCCCCTTCAACAGCAATGCAGCCAGGAGTTCACAAAGGGAAGCATTTCCTTTCCAAAAACTGCTAAGATGGTTTACCCTGTTATGCCAGGAATGTTAACAAAATTGCAAATGTACTTTTATTCTTTTGTTTTTTCTCTTTTTTTTTTTTGAGACGGAGTCTCACTTTGTCACACAGGCTGGAGTGCAGCGGTGTGATCTCGGCTGACTGCAAGCTCTACTTCCCAGGTTCAAGTGATTCTCCTGCCTCAGCCTCCCAAGTAGCTGGGATTACAGGCACGCATCACCACACCCAGCTAATTTTTGTATTTTTAGTAGAGATGGGTGTTGCCATGTTGGCCAGGCTGGTCTCAAACTCCTGACCTCAAGTGATCCACCTGCCTCGGCCTCCCAAAGTGCTAGGATTACAGGCGTGAGCCACCACACCCGGCCTGTTTTTTCTTTTCTTTTCTTTTTTTTTTTTTTTTTTGAGATGGTCTCAATCTGTCACCCACGCTGAAGTGCAATAGCACAATCACGATTCACTGCAGCCTTGAACTCCTGGGCTCAAGCGATCCTCTGGCCTCAGCCTCCCAGGCACCACCACGCTCGGCTAACTTTAAATTTTTTGTAGAGACAGGGTCTCACTGTGTTGCCTAAGCTGGTCTTGAACTCCCGGGCTCAAGCAAGCCTCCCATCTCAGCCTCTCAAAGTGCTGGGATTATAGGTGTGAGCTACTGCACCTGGCCGCAAGTGTATTTTTATTTATTTATTTATTTTGAGACAGAGTTTCGCTCTTGTTACCCAGGCTGGAGTGCAATGGCACAGTCTCGGCTCACTGCAACCTCCGCCTCCCGAGTTCAAGCAATCCTCCTGCCTCAGCCTCCCGAGTAGCTGAGATTACAGGTATGTGCCAACATGCCTGGCTAATTTTGTATTTTTAGTAGAGACAGGGTTTCTCCATGTTGATCAGGCTGGTCTCTACCTCTTGACCTCAGGTGATCCACCTGCCGTGGCCTCCCAAAGTGCTGGGATTACAGGCGTGAGCCACTACTCCAGGCCAAGTGTATTTTTTTTTTTTTTTCAGATGGAGTCTCGCTCTGTCGCCCAGGCTGGAGTGCAGTGGCGTGATCTTGGCTCACTGCAAGCTCCGCCTCCCAGGTTCACGCCATTCTCCTGCCTCAGCCTCTGAGTAGCTGGACTACAGGCGCCCGCCACCACATTGGGCTAATTTTTTTGTATTTTCAGTAGAGACGGGGTTTCACCGTGTTAGCGAGGATGGTCTCGATCTCCTGACCTCGTGATCCGCCTGCCTCGGCCTCCCAAAGTGCTGGGATTACAGACGTGAGCCACCGCGCCTGGCCACCAAGTGTATTTTTAAATTACACATTCTATAGCTCCCCACTGGGTGACCAAGTAAGAGTGCTTTTCTTTCCTTTCAGTCAACAAATATTTTTCTAGCACCTCCCACATACCCTTGTGTACTATCCTATCCACTGGGGAGAAAAATGGTAAATAAGACCATTTCCAGAGCATATGAGGGAAAGAAACAAAAGCACAACAGATGAGCATGTCACACTATTCCATGTCACATTAAATGCTGTGGCTAAAACATGCAAGAAGCTAGAAGTAGAATAATGGCGATGGGGGCCTTCTCTGGGAGGGATGGTCAGGGAAGGCGTCTTGGAAGGTGTGACCTCAGTGACAAAGGAGCCTGCTCAGCACCCTTGAAGGGGCCCCCACCTAGGCTCGTGGCTATTTCTGGATAGGTTTCTGGGGTGAGGGTGCCTGTCTGAGGAGAGGGGCGGATGTGGGAGGTGGCTCCATTTCCTGCGGGAGTCCTGAGGTGCTTGAGTCCCTGGGTGCTGGGGAGTCAGTTCTAGACGTCAGTGGGTTTGTGTGAATGGCTGATGACCTGAAATCAACCCCTCGTCCTGTGGGGCAGAGATTTCGTTTCAGGCACTGCTCTGAAGTATGGTGGAAAGCACAGAGTTGCTTGGGGTCTCAGCTTTCCCTGTCCCAGTCTCTCTTTCTGGTCTCTTAACTCTAGGCTGGATGGACGTGGCCCCTTAAGGGAACGAAAGTGAGTGACTGAGTCGTAGCAGAAAAAGGAGGAGATCTTGGAGTTCCTGTCTTCCAACACGCACCTCTTTGGTTGTGATGGTGAAGTGGGACAGTGCCGTCTCAGCAGGGACCTTGGATGTGCCCTAGAGGGGGTCTTGGAGATGTAGCAGCGTTACATCCCCTCCCACCATCCTGCCTACACAGTGGTTTTGGGGGCACAGATATTTCAGAGTAGTCTTCCCAAGAACCCTACATCAAGTATACTACCACCCCTTCCCATTCTTGATTCTGGTCCCCTCTTTATTTTCCTCATAATATTCACTGGACCTAACATATTATGTATTTGTTTGTTCACTGCCATGTCTCTGGCACTTAGAGCAGTAACTGGCACATATTAGGCACCCGGTGTGTAATTCATTTGATTAATGAATGTACTGAATGGCTGAATGGATGAATGAAGAGGAGGAACAGAGCAGATGTCTGACCAGCTCATTCTGGCTTCTGGAAGGAACCTGATTGGGAATTTTGCATCTTTCCCTCCCCACAGCCTCCTAGTCACTACTACTAAAGAATAGAGACCCTTATTCCCACTTTTTTTTTTTTTTTTTTTGAGATGGAGTCTTGTTCTGTCACCCAGGCTGGAGTGCAGTAGTGCAATCTTGGCTCACTGTAACCTCCACCTCCCAGGTTCAAGCGATTCTGCTGCCTCACCCTCCCAAGTAACTGGGACTGCAGGTGCGCAGCCACCACGCCCGGCTAATTTTTATACTTTTTTATTACAGATGAGCTTTCACCATGTTGGCCAGGCTGGTCTCAAACTCCTGACCTCAGGTGATCTGCCCGCCTCGGCCTCCCGAAGAGCCCCACATGTTTAACTACTGTGTTTGGTGTGTTTGAATTGACACTTGCCTCTTAGGAAGGGGAATCTTTTTAGACCCTGGGGAAATCTGTAGTTATTGCAAAGGCCTTTCCCTGCCTGTTGGGCATTTACCACATGTTTCTTCCTACACAAGGAGAGCCTCCCCTGGTTGAATCCTGCTATAAATCTCACTAGTGACCCACAAACAGCGGTCCCAATGTGACCTGCTCATTAACACAAAACCATCAGTCCCCATACAGCTTCCTGCCTCCCCAGTCGGGTTGAGGCAAGAAGTTTCCATTCTGCCCATGCCGATGAAACCGGTCGCCAGCATTTACCTTTCTAAGGGGTCCTTTCTCCTTCCACCCCAGCCCACCCCAGCACAAGAATGTAAGAGAGGGCCAACAGCTGCCTGGCCTCACTATGGCCACTCGAGAATTGGCTCGCATCTGTCTGCCAAGACAGAGAGCATTCTGAGGGGTTGGTGTGTGTGTTGTGTGTGTGTGTGTGTGTGGGTGCGCGCGCGTGCGTATGTGTGTATGGGGGGTTCAGTTTCAGGTACCACACATCTGGAAGTCAGAGAAAGAAGCCACTGCACATGTTAGAGCCATTTTGGGGGGCAATTTTTTAAAAAAACGTTTTTAATGGGCTGAGAGCCTGGTGGAAAGCCCGGGGCGGGGGCGGGGGGGGGGGGCGGGGGATGGGGTAGAAACAGCTGCGGGAGTGATTCTTGTCTCCATATATGTTTATAAGGCACTGAGGGCGGGATTAGCAGCTCCTGGGAAGTCTGGCCCTAGTTACCGTGTCAGCTTGTCCTGGGGGCAGTCAAAGCCACAGTGACCATTAGCAGGCACCCAGGCCTGTCTTTGGCTCAGAGACGGTGGCCCCCAATGTAGCCTAGTTTGAACCTAGGAACTGCAGGACCAGAGAGATTTCACTGGAGCCTGATGGAAGGGCGACAGAGGTGAGAGGCACTGGTGTGAGGGACAAGTGTCACAGGCGGGGAGGAAGAACTCCGCTATCTGGTGGTCGAAATGTGTAAGGATCAAAGTCCCCAGGGAGAGTAGGTGTTGCAGGCGGCAGGGTGGTGGGCTGGGCATGGGCTGGGCAGGAGGCTTCGGGGCCGCGGGGAGGAGGCTGGAGAAGCAGGAGGGCATGAGCAGCCCTAGCTCTGCAATCCCGGGAAGGACTGGTAGGTGGAGTTAAGGATATTTGGACAAGGAAACGCTTTGAAGCTTTTCTCTCGTCCTCCCTACTTGGGACCTGGTCCCCTCCCCTCCATAAAACCATTAGCTCCTGGTGCCAGCCCTATCTCTGCTCCATCTCTCGTGGTTCCAGTCGGTGCATTCACAGACCTTCCGCCCTGGGGGACGAGGAGGATTTATGGGGGGAGAGGAGAGGGGGAGGGGCATCCTTCAGAGGAGGGGAGGTCTGAGGAGAGTCGGGTGTGGAAGCTGTTAGTCCCGGGCTGGAGGCCGGCTCATTTCCGAGCTGGCTCTGCATGACAAAGGGGAAGGAGCAAGTTTCTTCTTTGATCTGCCCCCTGCCGGCCCCACACACCTGCCTGTTGGTGCGCCCGCCCCAGCTGAGACTTCCAGAAGGAAAATCAAAAGGGGGTTGGGGAAAGGCTGTGTCCCAGCTCTCCTGGATCCTGCTCGGGCCACCTTCCTCTCCTGGTGGCCCCAGGACAAAAATACTTCCTGGGCTGATGACCCGAAGCACCTGCCGCCCGCTCCCGGAGAGTCTGGGGACGTCGACGCGCGAGAGTGGCGCAGTGAGCCGGGGCGCGCGGGGCTGCGCGCGTCGGGTCCGGGGCCTCTGGGGCCCCGGGGAGGCCGCTGGAGGCGCGGGTCACGCCCAGACGGAGGCCCCAGAGGACCGCAGGGGAGCCGCAGGGGGCGTGTGTCTCTAGGCGTAGGCTCGCTCTAGGGTCCAGCAGCACGGATCTGCTGTGTGTCTGAGGGTCTGGGGACGGGTTCTCGGGCATGGATAGAGGAACAGGCGTGAGTTACAGCAGGCAGGAGGCCAAGAGGTGGGAGGCTCGGTGTGGCATCTGGAAGATGCGTCCTCAGCTCAGGCATTTGATGCCAGAGCTGCCGCCTGGCGTTGGCGGTGTCCCCGGCGCAGCTGCTGGGCAAGGTGCTCAGTGCCACCCTCGGAGGACCACGGTGCCAGGAGGGGCAGGGCCGCCTAGGGAGGCTCCACCTCAGCCACCAAAGCTTTCTGGGCGGGCGGTTCGCGGTGTGGCTTTTACATTTCTCAGAGAAGGTGCCTTGAGAAAGTGAAAAGTCCTTGATCTGTACGCAAGGGTTGGGACTCAGAAAACCTGCTGAGGGTGAGAAGGGCACAGATGGAGAGGGGAAACTCCTCCTTGGGTGCAGGTAAATCCAATTCACCAAAATGTTTTAATCCCATAAAGGAGAGCCTGAGGGTCAGAGAAATCAGTCTCCGGGCTGGAATGAGAGGTGGGGACGTGGGGGAGTGGATAGGATGGTCCCCATTTCTTTGGATGTTCTGCAGCAAGCACAGGTGTGCTGCAACAGCCTAAGTGGCCTCTCGGATGCGGAACGGAGGAACGCAGCAAGCCCCGCTCTTGAAATTACTTGTTTTCATTTCTGTTTCTGGTTTCTCAGCTCATTATTTCTTTGGAAATTAGGTCCTGCCAGGGGTTCCCACAGTTTGGGGTAAGAGACGTAGTCCTAGGGTGGGAAGATAAGCCGGGGGAGGTGAAGGCTGGAAAGAGGCCGATCTTTGTGGGGAGCACGCAGCATGTAAGCATTGGTGCAATTTTCTCCACCTCACCCCGGCTCCTGGTCTGCCCTTATCCGCTGAGTTTCCACACTGACTCTCCATCTCTGTTTTCTCCAGGGAGCCCTACTGTGGAAGCTGTCAGTCCCAGGGCACTGGGGAGGGCTGAGGCCGACCATGCCCAGCCTGCTGCTGCTGTTCACGGCTGCTCTGCTGTCCAGCTGGGCTCAGCTTCTGACAGACGCCAACTCCTGGTGGTGAGTGAGAGGGGCTGAGGTCCTGCCTGCACAGCCGGAGGCCTCCTTCAGCAACTGAGATGAGGAGGAAGGGCACCGTGTGTCACGATGGTACCTTGATTCCTAGGAGTACTAAGGGCCTCTTTTATGCCAGGAAAACTAAGAACGCTCTGTGTCTCAACCCTTATCTTTGTAAGGGTTCCCTGAGGATAAAGGATCCGTTCATTTGATTTTTTTCTCGAATCCTGTCCACATGCCTTTTCCTTGGACCTTCCCTTCATGCCCATGAATTGTTAGAAATTGCTGTTGAGTCAACAAGAATATCAATACTTGGTAGTTTTTTGTTCCTTTGTTTTGTGTGTTTTGCTGGTAGGAGATAGAATTCCTCTTTTATAAGTCTGAAGGCCAGATGAGGGGTTCACAGCACCATGGGTGGCTGGCTTTCTTCTTGTGTTTTAAAGGCTATTGTCATTGCCAAGTTGACATGGAAATGGCAGGCGATCACCACCTATTTTGCATGGTCTCTGCCACTAGCATTTTTACTCAGATGGCAAATCTGCAGCCTTCTCATCTAACACTCTATATGGCTGGTAGATGATGAGCAAAAGGGAGAGCCTCTGAACTGGTGGAGAGTGGATGAGGGGAAGCTCAAAGTGAGACATGGCAGTGAAAACACATAAACTAGATTGTGGTGTATGTAAAGTGATTGGATTTTTTTTTTTTTTTTTTTTTTTGAGATGGAGTCTCACTCTGTCGCCCAGGCTGGAGTGCAGTGGTGCGATCTCGGCTCACTGCAAGCTCCGCCTCCTGGGTTAACGCCATTCTCCTGCCCCACCCTCCCAAGTAGCCGGGACTACAGGCGCCCGCCACCACGCCCGGCTAATTTTTCATGCTTTTAGTAGAGACGGGGTTTCACCGTGTTAGCCAGGATGGTCTCGATCTCCTGACCTCGTGATCCGCCCGCCTCGGCCTCCCAAAGTGCTGGGATTACAGGCACGAGCCACCATGCCCGGCCAAGTGATTGGATTTTAAAGGCACAAGGGGAGTACCACACAAAGGAATTGATTGCTTTCCATGGCTTATCATGTACTTGGGCTGCACTGAACTAGTCACTCCTACTCATTGAATGAAGCCTGTGCTCTCCCATTGAGGTTTGGCTCTGTTTGCCCTCTACTTAAAATGAAGAGCTGCTCCCTACCCCTTGTCTTCTTACCTGCCTGCCCCCCCCACCCCACTTCTTAAGATCCAGTTCACATTCTGCACTTGATCTTAGCCAAAAGGCCAAGAAGCGATCCCAGTTCACATTCTGGCCATTTCCTTATAAAGGCTTCGCTTCAGCCATAAGAGCTATTTTCCTATCTGATCACATAAGAGCTATTTTCCTATCTGATCACATAAGAGCTATTTTCCTATCTGATCACATAAGAGCTATTTTCCTATCTGATCACAGCAGATCCAGAAGCTCGATCTGGGGCATTTGGCATCTGCCATGTCCTTTGTGTTTGTGCCTCAGATTCCTTCAGTTTGTCCTTTGAAGGCCACCAGCACTCTGATTTACTAATTTTTCTTTCCAGGGCCTTGTACACAGGGAAGCATTCAATAAATGCGCTGAATGAATGACTTAATGCTGCACACAGGCGTATGCTCACTCCTGGACCTTTTTTTCCCCTTTCTGGATTGCTTTCGTAGGTCATTGGCTTTGAACCCGGTGCAGAGACCCGAGATGTTTATCATCGGTGCCCAGCCCGTGTGCAGTCAGCTTCCGGGGCTCTCCCCTGGCCAGAGGAAGCTGTGCCAATTGTACCAGGAGCACATGGCCTACATAGGGGAGGGAGCGAAGACTGGCATCAAGGAATGCCAGCACCAGTTCCGGCAGCGGCGGTGGAACTGCAGCACTGTGGACAACGCGTCTGTCTTTGGGAGAGTCATGCAGATAGGTAAGAGGCCATTACAAGAGGACTCCGCTGAGGAAATGCCTTCATCTTGTTTGGGAGCAATTAAGCTCCCTCAGGACTGGCACAGGGAGAGCCCAAATGCAGCCTAATTGGGCTCTCTAGGCTTGGCAGCAGTGTGCACACGAGGAAGCAGGTCTAGGAGGCTGCAGAAACCACACGCTTGATGTTCCTGTAGCCCTCTGCCTTCCAGCCTCACTTGGGGCAGGCTGCTTGGGACTCACTGAGAGGGGGCAGAACATCTGAGTTGACTTAGAGTGGATTAGGAGAGCCGCCCACCGCCACTGCCTTTGTGTCTCAGCGCAGAAAAGAGCCTTGGGTGGAGAACTAGAAATTGCAGCCCTGAATGTCTGTTGGATTTTTGCCTCTTCCACTTGAACCTTTGAAAGAGAGATAGAAATGTCGGCCAAAGTGGTGATAGCTGTCACTAACCCAACCCCATCCAGTCCCAGCTTTTTCATTTGAAAGGGATGTGTGAACGTGGGGGAAGGGGTCAGAAAAGATGAGAGGGAGAGGGCCAAGTCTTCTGGATTCCTGTCCCTTCCCCTCTCCCACTGCTGGCCAAGGATTCTTGGGCCACCCTATTGCTTAGATGGAGGTGTGATCGGAGGTCTAATTGTTTTAGGTCCTTTTGAAATGCAATCCTCCCCTCTCTGGCAAGAAATTGAGAAATCCGGCCCTATTCTACTGGATCTTATCCCCAGGGCCATAAAAGGGAAGTGTTAGAATGCTGTGTTCCTTCTGCCTGACATTCTCCCAGAACACCTCCCTTCAATAGGTTACCTGAGGCTGGAGTTTCCCCAGAGAGGGATTTCAGCCTGGGAGGGGAGTCAGGGAGGTAGAGATGTCTTCGTGCTCCTCTCTTAGGGAGGATACTTGGAAGGCTCCTTCCCCCTCGCAGTTATTCCAGACCTCCTTCCCTACCCTCTCTGTCCCATATTGAGAAGTAAGGCCCAACGCAGTAGCTCACGCCTGTAATCCCAGCACCTTGGGAGGCTGAGGCAGGAGGATTCCTTGAGGCCAGGAGTTCAAGACCAGCCTGGGCAACATAGTGAGACCTCTGTCTCTATAAAAAAATTTTTTTTAAAGAGAGAGAGGGAATTAAAGATGGGAAAAGTACACGTTGAAACTTGCTGCTCTCTTGCTTCCTTCAGTATCAACTCAGGGTGCATAAAAGGAAGGTCCTAGTGTTCCTGGGGCGGCTTTCCCAAAAGAGTGGACTTGGGGGGTTAGTGGGATTTACTCACAGTTTATTGATTCTTCTCAAACCCACCTGGCATTTGTCTCTTCTTTCTGGCGAAAATCTTGGCAGCACTCCCTGCCCTGTGTTTTGGGCAAGGAAACTAGGACGGTCCAGGTGCAGAGTCTCCTCTCATCTCTTCAGTGGAGTTCATGTTTATTGGGGACCTAATGCAGGCCTGATGCTGGCTAGATCCTTTTCATGTGTATTTCATGTGCATAAAGGCCCCAAAATGAGGCTGTACTTTAGGAAAGAAAGGGGTTGGCAGGCAAAGACACTCCGCTGGGTTCAGATGTGCAATAGGTACCTAGCGAAAGCAAACCCTGTCGAAGAGAGCCCATCTCTCTGTGCCCTGTTCTGTTACAAAATGGAACCCTTCTGTTTGCCTAATTTTCCCCCTTCCTTTTTATAGCATCACTGAAGGCTTATGCTACCTAGGAGGCTGTCCTCCCTTCCTCCCCCCTGAGCCCACAGTAGCCCCTGGTGAGTCCTGCCTCTCCCTGTCTTGAGAATGACTGTCTTAAGGCTTCCTTTCTCCTTTGAAGCCGCTGCAAAAGTTGGTCACCAGAGGGCAGCAGAGCAGCTTGGAGGAGCCTCGGCCCGTTGCCCAGCTTCTGCCTAGGGAGCCTGGAGGCACCTTGGGCTGCTATGGAACAGACAGGACATGAAATTGCTCTGCTGTCTCCTGTAGGGAAAAGACGCGTGTCCCTTTAGTAGCTCCATGGCTGCTTTTTTTTTTTTTAGCTGTTTATTCTCGAGATGGTTAGAGATTCAACTCTGAACCGTTGCATATATAGAGAAACCCCCACATTGCATATCCATTCTGAAGCCCTGAATTATCTCTGTCTTGCTGAAGATAACAACAGTACACGGCACTTAGTAGGGCTTACCCAAGGGCCCAGAAGCTGCCCCGTGAAGGCAGAGCTGCCCACTCTCAGCTTCTGATGAAGACCTGACTGAAAGAGGCAGACAGCGCACCGGAGGACAAGTCAGGATCCCAAACAGTCATGATAGGTTAGAACTGTCAGAGCACAGAGTGTCTGGTGTGTTAGTTCAGCTGCAGGCACATGATCTTAGAAGGCAATTCTGAGAGGGCTGATTGAACTCTGAAAAGTATGTTTGCTAAAGAATGATAGAAATAAATCAGACATATGTAGCTTGGAAAAGTGAAAACATAAAAGGCTTAATAGTTGTTTTCAAACACTGAAGAGCTGTCAAATGGGAAAGGGATTAGAGCACAGTGCAAGTGCAGCAGGCAGGAATCATAAGGAGGCATATTTCAGCTTAATACAAGAAAGAGCATTCTGGTGATTAGAGTCATTTTAAAAAGATGGAATGGATTGCCTTGAAAACCCAGCCCACTTGTCTGAGGAACTCCGTAGAGGGAAAGCTTCGGGTGGATATGGAGGATAGCTCGGGGCTGAAGCTTGGGAGGCTCCCTCCGTTCCAGGATGCCATGTCAGGTGGTTGAGGCTGCATTTTAAGGAGATGAATTCCTCAAAGTGGGGCCCAGACCCTCCTCCCTGAGAGGCTCTTTGGCCATCTTACCATCCCTAGTGCTCCTTGTCACATTCTGAGCCCCGTAGACCAGGTCCTATTGGCCGAATCATGAGTGTAACTTCCTGCCATCATTTCGGTTTTTCTTGGGCTGTTCCTATTTCACAACTGACCAGAAGGCAGCCAGTGGTTAATAGAGCAAAACGGACTCACTCAGCATGGTCTGTTTGTAAACTCCACTGTGTCATGCCCAGATAGATAATCAAGAAGTAGGGCCAAGGGGGAGATTTCTCTAGACCTATCGATTGATTTCAGACTTCAGACTGCTTCCCTTTCTACCTTCCAAGACAAGACTCTGGGATTCTGCCTGGTTTAATCTCTGAGATCAGGATTGAATCTGCTTCCTGCTAAGAATCACTCCCTTCTCTCCATATCTAAGTCTCTATAAGTATCATTTGTTATTTCTTGTAACAACTTTATTGAGATATATAACTCACATACCATGAAATTCACCATTTTAAAGTGTACAATTCAGTGGCTTTTAGCATATTCACAAGGTTGTGCAACCATCACCACTATCTAATTCCATAACATTTTCACCACTCCGTAGAGAAACTGCATGCCCGTTAACTGTCACTCCATACCCCAGCCCCCAACCCTAGGCAACCTATTCTTTCTGTCTCCATGGATTTGCCTATCCTGGGCATTTCTTATAAATGGGATTATATAATACATGGCCTTTGGTGATTGGCTCCTTTTACTTAGCACAATGATTTAAAAGTTTGTCTGTGTTGCAGTCTATATATATACATTTTTTTTTTTTTTTGAGACAGGGTCTCACTCTGTTGCCCAGGCTGGAGTGCAGTGGTGTAATCATAGCTCATTGCAGCCTCCAACTCCTGGGCTTAAGCAATTCTTCCACCTCAGCCTCCTGTGTAGCTGGGACTACAGGCACATGCTACCATGCCCAGCTATTTTTTTTTTTTTTTTTTTTTTGAGATGGAGTTTTACTCTTGTTGCCCAGGCTGGAGTGCAATGGTGTGATCTCGGCTCACTGCAACCTCTGCCTCCTGGGGTCAAATGATTCTTCTGTCTCAGCCTCCCAAGTAGCTGGGATTACAGGTGCCTGCCTGGCTAGTTTTTGTATTTTTAGTAGAGACAGGGTTTCACCATGTTGGCCAGGCTGGTCTCGAACTCTTGACCTCAGGTGATCCATGCTCCTTGGCCTCCCAAAGTGCTGGGATTACAGGCATGAGCCACCACACCCAGCTTAATTTTTTCTTTTTTAATGTTTTTGTAGAGATGGGGTACTGCTATGTTGCCAAGCTGTTCTGAAACTACTGGCTTCAAGTGATCCTCCTGTCTCGGCCTCCCAAATTGCTGGGATTGCAGGTGTGAGTCACCACGCCCAGGCACTTTTTATGCCTGAATAATATTCCATTGCATGGATAATACCACATTTTGATTACCCATTTTCCCACTGATGGATAGTTTGGTTGTTTCCGTTTTTTGCCTGTTATGAATAATGCTGCAAGAAGCATTCCTATGTCAGTTTTTGTGTGGACGTTTTCATTTCTCTTGGGTATAAAGGCATACTTCCGAGATACTGCGGGTTTGCAGATTTGGTTCCACCGTACTGCAAAAAAGTGAATATGCAATAAAGTGAATTGCATGAATTTTTTGGATTTCCAGTGCATATAAAAGTTATGTTTACACTATTCTATAGTCTTAAGTGTGTAATAACATTACATCTTAAAAAAAGGTACATCCCTTAATTAAAAATATTTTATTGCTAAAAAATGCTGACACAGAAACACAAAGTAAGTACATGCTATTGGAAAAGTAGCACTGATAGATTTGTAGCAGGATTGCCACAAACCTTCAATTTGTAAAAAACGCAACACTGGCCAGGCGCGGTGGCTCATGCCTGTAATCCCACTACTTTGGGAGGCCCAGGCGGGTGGCTCACGAGGTCAGGAGATCGAGACCATCCTGGGTAACACGGTGAAACCCCGTCTCTATTAAAAATACAAAAAATTAGCCGGGCGCAGCGGCATGCACTTGTAGTCCCAGATACTCGGGAGGCTGAGGCAGGAGAATGGCGTGAACCCAGGAGGCGGAGCTTGCAGTGAGCTGAGATCGTGCCACTGCACTCCAGCCTGGGCGACAGAGCGAGACTCCGTCTCAAAAAAACAAAAACAAAAAACAAAACAAAAAATGCAGCACCTGCACAGTACAAGAAAGCTGAGCACAATAAAACGAGGAGCTTTGCCTGTGTTCTTAGGAGTGGAATTGCTGTGTCATATGGGAACTCTACGTTTAACCTTGTGACTGTTAGCCTTAGACTCCCAGACTGTTTTCCAAAGCAGCTGCACCGCTTACCATTCCCACCCACAGTATGGGAGGCTTCTGGTTTTCCCGTATTCTCACCAACTTGTTGTTGGCTGTCTTTTTGATGATAGCCATCCTAGTGGATGTGATTTGGGCTCGCATGTCCCTGATAGCTGAGCGTTCTGAAACAGACATTTTACTGAAATAGAACATACATTGTATGTTTAGGTGGTTCACCACAGCAGTAAAGGGAAACACAGTTGGGATTTTCTACTGGAAAATGATCTGGGTATTTAGAGGGACTGTGATGAGTGTCTGGAGTTGTAGGTGCTGTAGATGTGGTTCCCAGTTCTTCTGAGTTAGGAGGCAGTGTGGATCCTGTGGAAGAGAGAGGAAGACAGCTTGGATTTTTCTAGACATTGTAATTCTAGTTCATTTTTGACTCCTGGCCTCTGCCACTGTCTAGCTAGATAATGGCAGCAGTACAGACAGCCAGATGTGCAGATGTGCAGCTTATAGAGCGTGAGAAATGGCATCTGTGAGGGAGACATTTCTGCTAGGATACAACGTCCTACTCTTGATCCCATGATTTCTTCCTTAGCCTCATTCTGTTCGACTCCCATGTTCTGTGTGTTTCTGAATGCCTATTCTTCCCTCCGCTGAGGTCTCCCTCCTAGGAATCTGCAGGTCACACAGGTTCTTCCACAGTGGATATTAGTGCAGGCCAGGGCCGGAGGGACTTGTTTTTTTGTTTGTTTGTTTTTTGAGACGGAGTCTCGTTCTGTAGCCCAGGCTGGAGTGCAGTGGCGTGATCTCGGCTCACTGCAAGCTCCACCTCCAGGGTTCACGCCATTCTCCTGCCTCAGCCTCCCAAGTAGCTGGGACTCAGGCGCCCGCCACCACGCCCGGCTAATTTTTTGTATTTTTAGTCGAGACGGGGTTTCACCATCTTGGCCAGGCTGGTCTTGAACTGCTGACCTCGTGATCCGCCCGCCTCGGCCTCCCAAAGGGCTGGGATTACAGGCGTGAGCCACCGCGCCCGGCCAGGGACTTGTTTTATTCTGGATGGTTTCATAGGGCTGAGCTAGGGCCAAGAGGCGGAAGTAAAACTGAGCAGATTTCAGCCCATTAGAGCTACGGGAAGCGAAAAGCGCTCCGCCTGAGCCCCCTGCCCCAGGAGTGTCAGCAGAGTCGGGGGAGATGGGGAGAAGGCCAGGTCTCCGGGAGAGGAGAGTGCACCCCCTTACTGCCCCTGCCTCATTTTGCAGGTAGCCGAGAGACCGCCTTCACCTACGCGGTGAGCGCCGCAGGCGTGGTGAACGCCATCAGCCGGGCCTGCCGCGAGGGCGAGCTCTCCACCTGCGGCTGCAGCCGGACAGCGCGGCCCAAGCACCTGCCCCGGGACTGGCTGTGGGGTGGCTGTGGGGACAATGTGGAGTACGGCTACCGCTTCGCCAAGGAGTTTGTGGATGCCCGGGAGCGAGAGAAGAACTTTGCCAGAGGGTCGGAGGAGCAGGGCCGGGTGCTCATGAACCTGCAAAACAACGAGGCCGGTCGCAGGGTAAGCTGGGCCTCCCCGGCCTCCCCAGCACTGCAGACCTACGGGGCTGTTCCCGGGCTGTGCCAGCAGCTGGGGCCTGGCCATCAAGGAACCGGGTTAGTCTGACCGTGAAGATTCTTACCTACAATTGCAAATTTAGATGTCCACATTATTGAACAAATCCTTTTCAAAATGCCCCACTTCCCAGTGGGCATATATGCTTTTTCTTTCTTTTTTTTTTTTTACTTACTTTATTATTTCACAGTTTCCTAGAGGACTTAGATGCAATGCTTGGATCAGAATTCCAGACATAAGGATTACAGCAGAGCTCTTGTCTTGGCCACCCCTCCTTTGCAACTTGAATAGATAATGTGATTGGATGTTCAGGCCATTAGACCTCATGTAGGGTTTATGCTCTGTTAAAGGCTCTGGTACAACCAGAGTCGACCTTCAAGAACTGCTATCACACGTATCCAGAAACCCCGTCAAAAAACACATTCAAGTACTAATGGACAAACACACTTCTGTGCTAGGAGTTTTTAGACATAAGTGGAAGCCATCTGTTTAAGGCTCAAGGAAACAGCCTCTCCAGTCTCATGTAAGATGTGACTGCCTTTTAAGGCTCAGTTTCAGCAGAAACAACAATGCAGGTTTGAGGGGAGCTGGGTTCACTGTACGTGCAGAGCACACCTGGGCAGCAGCTTCCGGGCCCCTAGGTGGCATGCGGGAAAGCGTGAAGCCTCTCTGCCTGCACCTTGTTCCTGAAAACCCCTCCTCTGAGCACACATCCAGTCTGCTCTTTTCTTTGCTGTCCCCCATCATGGCTGCCTCTGCCACACGAGACTGGAGGGCCTGCCCCGCAGGAAGCTCTGCCTTTTGCTGCTTCTGCATAGCCAGTGTTGACAGGGACGGAGGGCAACATGGGTGTCCACCCGGGTTTCCCCTGAGAAAGGTCTGAGGTCTGAGCACTGGGTGGTGAGAGGCTCTTCTGGAAAAAGGGCTCTCAGGAAACAGCACGGACTTCTTTCTCGGAGTGTTGTCCCCACTCGGGTCTGTGTCAAGCCAGCTGGCTCTGGCTCCCAGGCGCGGTATTGTAACAAAGATGAACTCACTCAAAAATGAGAATGGTGGCCGGGAGCAGTGGCTCACGCCTGTAATCCCAGCACTTTGGGAGGCCAAGGCAGGTCGATCACCTGAGGCCAGGAGTTTGAGACCAGCTGACCAACATGGTGAAACCCTGTCTCTACTAAAAATACAAAAAATTAGCTGGGCTTGGTGGCGGGCACCTGTAATCCCAGCTACTTGGGAGGCTGAGGCAGGACAATTGCCTGAACCTGGGAGGCGGAGGCTGCAGTGAGCCTAGATCACGCCATTGCACTCTAGCCTGGGCAACAGAGCAAGACTCCATCTCAAAAAAAAAAAAATGAGAATGGCAATTTCTTAGAAGTTTAATGGTGGCACCCTGGTGATTCAGTCAGGATATGAATATAAGCCTCAAAATGTCTTTACATAGCAAAATCTTAAAATGTGAACTCATGAGAGGCCGGGCACAGTGGCTCATGCCTGTAATCCCAACACTTTGGGAGGCTGAGGCAGGTGGATCACCTGAGGTCAGGAGTTCAAGACCAGGCTGGCCAACATGGTGAAACCCCATCTCTAGGAAAAATACAAAAAGTTAGCCAGACATGGTGGCACACGCTTGTAATCCCAGCTACTTGGGAGGCCGAGGCAGGAGAATTGCTTGAGCCGGAGGTTGCAGTGAGCCAAGATCCTGCCATTGCACTCCAGCCTGGGCAATAGAGCGAGACTCTGTCTCAGAAAAAAAAAAGAAAAAAGAAAAGAAAAAAATGTGAACTCATATATTGGAGCACATATCAAAGAAATGGAATAGGAAGTGTCTTTTGTCTGAATGGGGATGTTGTAGTATTGGCCAGATGGAATGTGGTGCACCTGTGTGCATAGCATCATCAGCCATAGGACATCAGGTAGAGACCAGAGTGGGTTATATGCCCAGGGTCTTCCTTACACTTCCCCTATCCAGAGGCTACTTTTGTTTCCCAGAAAAGGGTGTGTGTAAGATGGTGTCAGTCTGGTAATTGCTCATCTGTGATTATGATAGGCTAACCCGGGGCAGAGAGACTGGAACCATCTCAGATGACTTCTGCTCAGGGCGTGTGTGGAGCCACCTGCTCTGTCAGGCGTCCTGGCTGTCTCCCAGTCCATTCGCCCCCATCTTTGGGTGTCTGAGCCTGAGAAGTAGAGATGTCAGTGAAGGGGTTAAGATCCGCACTTTATCTCCTGAATGCCCAAAGTCGATCCAGTTTTTGAGATCTTAGTTGAAACATTGCCCTCCCCAGTCCCCATTGTTAGTAGTTTTTCTCCCGCCTGATCTTCAATCGGGCGTTCTTGCTCTTCTCAGGTATTCCTTGCTCTACCTTTGCCTTGGTAGGTTGGCGGTAGGTTCCTGTGGGCAGGGATCGCCCTCTCTGCCCCTTTGCTTCAACCCTCCGTGTGCTGTATGTGGGTGGGGCAAATGGATATGCACAGAGGAGTTCCGTGTTGCCTCCTCGGGAGAGGTCAGATTCACGGAGGCTGCTTGTGGCTCTGCTGAGCTGTGCTGTGGTGTCCGCAGGTGCCTGTGATCAGGCAGGTGACACCCACTCTTCCCCTTTCCCCTGCTGCTGGGTCCGTCTCACTTTATTGCCCTTAATTGTTTGTTGTCTTGTCCGGACTCTTATCTGGCAGCCTTCCCTCCCGTCGGGCTTGTTCCTGGCTTGCACACCTTCCCTGTCTGTCTCCCCGCTTAGCCCCTTCCTTCAGGCCCCACACCTCTCCTCTTCCTTAACTCCTTATCTCTCCCTTTGCCTCTGCCTGCTTCAGGTTGGGAATTCCTGGACTTCTTTATTTTTTATCCTCTCTCCAAGGAACAGGCCTCGGCCATCAGTCACCATCTGAGGGTAGAGGTATTCACTGCTTGCCTCCTCACACCTACACACAAAGTTCTCCAGCAAGGACTGAGTGATGGCTGGGATGGAAAATAGACAACTATTTTGGAACCAGATTAAAAAGAAAAAAAGATTATTCAGGATCTGATGTCCTGACACAGAGTAAATCTTAGGCTACTTTGCCAGAAGTTTCTCTTGGCCTGCAAGAGCATCTAGTAGCTCCTCCTTAGACAGTGGCGGCAACACCAGTGGCTGATGTTGTTTTGCCACTCAAGGATTTCTAAGCATTTTCCAGATAAAAGCCTGGTGCCTAATCCTGTAACATTCCTGTCTGTCACCAGGCTCAGCACACCATTAGATAGAAGTGGAAGAGGAGCTGAGAGGGGGCTTTTCCAGGGACAGATCATAGAACTAAAACATTTTTTAAAGCATTTTTTTTTTCTTGTTGAATTAGCAGTCTGGGCTGAAAATCAGCATTTCTCCCATCGCCTACAAAAGGTGCCTATATATATATATAAAAATCTACAAAAGGAGATTTTATATATATATATATATATATATATAAAATCAATAGTAAAATATAAAAAAAAGGAGGGGGTGTTGAAACTGGTGCACTTCCTCTTGGATTTGTTTTCCTAAAATTCTGGTCCTTGCCCTGCGGAGTCTTGCTCCGACTCCCCTTCCCCAACTCTGTCTGCGTGTTTGCCCCTGCAAGAGATGCTTATCCGTGCTCCGAGTTGCTAAGTGGCAAGGTGCAGTTTCCAACTCTTAATGTTTCCTCCTCTCAGCAGTGCCAGACGCCTGTCATCCCTCTCTAAACCAAGGACCATGTCCAGAGGAATGTCAGGCTGCAGCTCAGACCCAGGGCACTTGGGACAGAGGGGAAATTGCAGGTCCCATCTCTGAAGTGTCTGTCAGGATGGAGTGTCAGTTCCTTTATGTCTTGGATCTGGAGCTGCCTGGCTAAGTGCTGGTGCCTTTAACCTTGGGAAGAGCCTTCCTGCCTCCTCTGCTCTAAGCCAACTTTCAGCTCCGAGATTGGAGTGGATAAGCGCTTGTGATTCTGAGTCCTTTCTGGGTGGCCTTGGAGGTTAGTGAGCCTCTCTAGAGCTTCAGTTTCTCCACCATAAAATAGTGGGAATAATTCCATACCAGAAAAAAACTGAGGAAGACTTTTGCCAACAGTCATATGCGCTGATGATGGCTGTGCTGTCTCTTGCACCTGCAGTGGTCTCTGCTTAGCTCTGAATAAAGACACAATCTGGGGGCTCTTGAAAAGAAATCTAAGAGAAACCCTTGAAAAAGGAGTCCTGACTCAGTTGGTGACAATAGCCGTGCATAAGAAAATGCTCTGCAGCCGGCTTGCGTTTTCAACCCGCCATCTGCACGTCTGGGCCTGCTGCCAGGGTTGGCTGCCATTGAAAAGCACTTTGTAAGCAGCTTTCTGGTCTGCTCTTGCTTTTACATTTTGGTTTGGGATAACTCAGGTTCAAATCTACTCCAGTTGTGGTGGTTCCGTGACTTCTGTTGTTTTAGACGAACTGCTTCTGCAGGCAGGCCCAGCTCCTTGCCGTTCCCTTGCATGTTGCTTCACGGTGTTACTCCGCCTCTCCCAAGGGGATGTCTGGGGGCCGCTAGGGAGGAAGAAAGTGGTCGTGCTTACAAATGGGTGGCGTATGGCAAGACTCCTGATGACCCTATGGAGTTAGGGACTACATGGTAACATGGGGAAAGGGGCCATTTAATTCTCAGGGCATTTGACAGGATCAGGGAGAGTTTGGGGCTAACCAGGGCTATGCCAGTGATTTCTGTGACAGGCTTGTGATACAATTGGATTCTTTTTTCTGACTTGTGCTCCTATTATGCAAAGGCTGGACACATTTTGTTGTTTTGTTTTGTTTTGCTTTGTTTCTAGAGATGGAGTCTTGCCGTGTTGCCCAGGCTGGAGTGCAGTGGCACAAGCATAGCTTGCTGCATCCTCAAATTCCTCGGCGCAAGTGATCCTCCTTCCTCAGCCTCCCCAGTAGCTGGGACTACAGGCACCAGTCACAGTGCCTGGCTGTATTTTGTTGGTTATTATTTATTTGTCTGACGCTTTGATCAAGATGGAGATATCTTTGTTTTCCGATTGTGAAAAGGATGCATTGATTGTAACAGGTTTTGAGGAATGAGAAACTAGTAGAGTAGAAAGTGAAAGTGCCTGGTGCCATCCTCCCGGCTGATGGGAACAGGTCGCCTTGCCACCCCAGGGTTCTTTTCTGTGGTGCCTCTTTTATGTTTTCCCCCTGAGCACCCGAGCATCCTGGCAAGATCTTTGCATGCATTTGAAAAGCTATCTATCCCCTACCCTACCGGCCCCTCCTGTGTACTAGGCCTGTGGCTACCAGCCACCCTCTGGGCCTCTTCCGCCGGGATCCTCCTTCTTACTCCCTTCTTTCTCTTCCCCTAGGCTGTGTATAAGATGGCAGACGTAGCCTGCAAATGCCACGGCGTCTCAGGGTCCTGCAGCCTCAAGACCTGCTGGCTGCAGCTGGCCGAGTTCCGCAAGGTGGGGGACCGGCTGAAGGAGAAGTACGACAGTGCGGCCGCCATGCGCGTCACCCGCAAGGGCCGGCTGGAGCTGGTCAACAGCCGCTTCACCCAGCCCACCCCGGAGGACCTGGTCTACGTGGACCCCAGCCCCGACTACTGCCTGCGCAACGAGAGCACGGGCTCCCTGGGCACGCAGGGCCGCCTCTGCAACAAGACCTCAGAGGGCATGGATGGCTGTGAGCTCATGTGCTGCGGGCGCGGCTACAACCAGTTCAAGAGCGTGCAGGTGGAGCGCTGCCACTGCAAGTTCCACTGGTGCTGCTTCGTCAAGTGCAAGAAGTGCACGGAGATCGTGGACCAGTACATCTGTAAATAGCCGGAGGGCCTGCTCCCGGCCCCCCTGCACTCTGCCTCACAAAGGTCTATATTATATAAATCTATATAAATCTATTTTATATTTGTATAAATAAATGGATGGATGCTAAATAATGAAAAGATGAAAATGGAAAGGAAAAGCTTATTTAAGAGACGCTGGAGATCTTCGAGGAGTGGACTTTGCTGGTTCTCTCCTCTTGGTGGGTGGGAGATGGGGCTTTTTCCCTCCCTCTGGCAAGGACTCTCAGGATGTAGGGACTTGGAAATCTTTCCCGTCTGTCCACCATGGCCTAGAGGAGGGAGTTTGTGGTTGGATGGAGGAGATGATCTTGTCTGGAAGTCTAGAGTCTTTGTTGGTTAGATGACTGCCTGTGACCCTGGCCACTAGGCCAAGAGGCCCTATGAAGGTGGCGGGAACTCAGCTTCAACCTCGATATCTTCAGGGTCTTGCCCAGAATGTAGTTGGGTTCCATAAGAGGCCTGGTGCTCTCTTACACTTTCATTCACGTGTGTATGTGCAGCAGGAACGGCTCCTTCCCTAAAATAAGGAGAAGTCCAAGGTCATCTCTGGCCCAGTGACCACAGAGAGATCTGCACCTCCCGGACTTCGGGCCTGCCTTTCCAGCGAGAATTCTTCATCCTCCACAGTTCACTGGCTCCTACCTGAAGAGGAAAGGGGGCCGTTTGACCTGACATGTCAGGAAAGCCCTGAACTGAATGTTTGCGCCTGGGCTGCAGAAGCCAGGGTGCATGACCAGGCTGCGTGGACGTTACACTGTCTTCCCCCACGGGGAGGGGAAGCTTGAGCTGCTGCTGTCACTCCTCCACCGAGGGAGGCCTCACAAACCACAGGACACTGCAACGGGTCAGGCTGGCGGGCCTGGCGCGCTCATCATCTCTGCCCCAGGTGTACGGTTTCTCTCTGACATTAAATGCCCTTCATGGAGGTTTTGCTCCCTTTCCTTATTTGGACCCACGCTGATCTTTCATGAGTCTCCTTTTATTTTTTATTTGATCTTTAGAACTCTGCAGTGCGGCTGAGGGTAAGGAAATTGAGACTCCTTAGGCTATAGGGTCTGGTGATTAGGGAGAGGGACAGAAGAATGTTTTGAGAATTAAATAAGGTGATGCATTTAGGCATTCACCCCAAGAGCTAGCACAGTTAAACACTCAGGAAGTGGTAGCCATTAATATTACTACAATGAACAAGGGAATTCAGAGATTTAAGGTGAAACCTCACGTTGACTTCCCCCTTTCCCTTCCCCCGTTTGATAGCCTACCAAGCGCACCCTGGCTTGTTCCCTGGGTCACTGGTAAAGCACGGGATGCCCTTTGCTGTCTCCTCTGTGTTGCTGTCTGCAGTTTTGGACTCCAGTATCTGGGGCCAGGAGGGTAAGGCTGAGCTTGGGGATCTAGGAAGGGAGATGTTATTATCCTAAAAAGGGAGGAAGGAGTGATTGAGGGAGACATGGAACCAGGCTGCTGTAGAGTGACCAGCATGCAGGTGAGTCGGTAACTACAGAAAGACATCAGTTTTATTCTAGAAAACTTTATTTCTGGAGAAATAATTAATGTGTTAATTTGGGTTATAATGAGCAAATGATATTGCAAAACTGCTTAAAAGAGATTCTGCCTGAGGGCATTTATGCCATACATACTACCTGTCTCTTTAGTACCTGAAGGAGAATGTTCTGACCCAACCAAGAACCTCAGACCTAGAGTTATTTTACCTGTAGCTAACTCACACTGTTACCCAAATTCCTTTGGTTGATACTTTCAAGGTGACATTTCATTTTCATGAAAGAAAATGATTGAAGTTATGGCCGGGCAGGGTGGCTCATGCCTGTAATCCCAGCACTTTGGGAGGCTGAGGTGGGTGGATCGCTGGAGGTCAGGAGTTCAAGACCAGCCTTGCCTACATGGTGAAACCCCATCTCTACTAAAAATACAAAAATTAGCTAGGCGTGGTGGTGCATACTTGTAATCCCAGCTACTCGGGGGCTGAGGCAGGAGAATTGTTTAAACCTGAGAGACAGAAGTTGCAGTGAGCCAAGATCATGCCACTGCACTCCAGCCTGGGCAACAGAGTGAGACCCTGTCTCGAAAAAAAAAAAGATTGAAGTTAATTGGTCTACAAAAGATGAAAACCATGTCCTTGTCTTCATTCATTGACATTTAACCATCGTAACCACCTTTAACCATAACTATCCAGATGCACAGATCAACCATGATAATAGAGTTTTGAAACACTAGCTAACATTACTGTTCTTCCCCACATCAGTTCTAGAGGTTTGGGGAATTACTTTGTATCAGGTACTCAAACTGTTTAAGAGCTGAAATCTAACCTGTTCTTAGGAGCCCCCAGAAATTAGCTGAGAATGATTGTCCACAATCCCCAGAAGTCACTTCTGTGTTCATAGAGGGAGATGGATAATCCTTATCAGAGTAAGGTTTTCCTGCAGAGTCATGGCAAGTGGTAGAGTAAATCAGTTTTCTTTCTGATGTGGGAGCAAGTTGTGCTCAAATACCAGCGTGGTTGTTGCATCCACTGACCTATTTTTCTAAGTAGGTTGGCATACGGGTATAGTTACTTGTCACTCGCTTGTTGAATCCTGGTGGATTGACAGCTGTCTGTGAAGTGACCAGTGACGCTGTAGGAATGTGGCTGGAGAATGTGGAAACCAGCCTGAGAAAAGCAAGTGAGCTTCTGCTGAGAGTCACAGAATGTTGGGGCAGGAAGGGAACATGGCAATCACAGCTTAAGCTTCTGGGACTTCAGATGAGAACCTCCAGATCCTGCGCAGGTCCCACACCTTAGTGTGCTTGTAAAAATGCAGAGTCCTGGGTCCCCAACACCAGGAATTCATATTCAGCTGGTCTGGGGCAGAGCCTGGGACCTGAAGGGATCCGATGCTGTTAGCTCAAAGACTACACTGGACTTGCAGATATGGAGGCAGAAAGCCTGGTCCTGATTGCCAGCCCAGTGCTCTTTGCAGCCCCTGGCAGGGTTCCCTAGTACCTGAAATGTGTCATAATCAACATGTAGTCTAACCAGATCATTGCTTTGGGTGTAATGCCTCGACCAAGCAGTCCCAGCCATCCCAGGGAACCTTTCTGATGTGTTGGAAAGAGCTTTCTGGTACAGAGCAGAACTGATTTGCCCTGGGATGTTCTACCTCCTCTGCCTAGGATGGGTAGATCTAATTCCTGAATGTCTATCATAAGGTGATATGTTCTTTGTCTTTGCCTTATCTTCAAAGACAAATAGGTGATAAGCTATTTGTCTTTGCCTTATCTTCAAAAATTAAGAGAAAGGTATGCCTGACTGCCTCCATTTAATAAAAAGACAGATGGACAGCTAGAGGATGGGAGGATAGGAAGGCAGTCACAGGTATGGTTGAGGTTAGGGCAGGCTTCCATTCATCCAAGCATCGTGGACAAATTCTCCAGAACTTGGATTCAAAGTCCCTACTTGGAGAGCCCATTTTGTTCTCTTCCACTCTGCATCCTTGGAGGTGAGAAACAAAACTGGCTCTTTGTATTGAAACCTCAAATTGGCTATTGCCTTGGAAATTCTGCCCTGCTTCCTCTCTTTAATCATTAGTATCTTATTTAAGCTCTGTCATCCCCTGGAGTTTTAGGAACTAGCAAGATGTCCTCCATGAGCCAGAGATCTTACAGGTGCAGTAGTTTATCAGGCAAGCCTATTCCTTGGCAGAGAGCCACACCACCCTGACAGCTTGGAGAACAGTGTTTCCATCTTAAAACAGGCTCTGCTCCATTGCCAGACACCACTGACACTGGGTACATGGATTTTGGGAGAACCTCAGTGTGTGTGTGTGTGTGTGTGTGTGTGTGTGTATGTGTGTGTGTCTGGAAATGAATACTTTTCATTAATTTGGGGGTGGAGGTGGAGAGGCACCAGAGGCATGGAGTATGTAAAACATTAAAAACAACTCAACACTTCTGGCTGAGACGTTGCAGAGCCTGGGTTGTCTGTCTTTATTGGAAATGTTTGTCCTCTGCCTGGCTGGTGATGACAGGCTTCATATCTCTAGAAGGAATGTTGGGGAGCTGAGAAGAGCTGTGAGCCATGGTTGCTAAGTGTTACTGTTAGTTTTTTATTATGTAAGAATCTCTGCATTGTGTTTATACTAAAACAGTAAGTAAAGGGTGGGTGCTTTAATTCTGGTTTTACATAAGAAGTATGGGAGCTTGCCCATTTTTCTCTGAAGTAAGAAGATTTGGGCCCAGCAGTGAGGATCAGGCATCAGGCAGTGTGGAAGATGGAAGCCCATCCACAGTGAATTTTCTAGCTTGTTGGAGTTTGGGCATTCCTCACGTAGATTCTCCAGTCCTTGCTTCCTCCCTCTTGCTGCAGGCCTTTTGGCCTTCACGCTGCTCATTTGCAACCCTACCAGAAGCAGCAGCAGAAGACAGAGCCAAATCAGTTAATTTAGGCCTTCTAAGTCGTTTTGATAAACAACTGGGTGGGAGGAGGGATGGTTCAAATGAGATTTTAAGAATTACAGATGTATGTGTATTATCTGCTGCTCCACAGGAGAACTGAAAATAGACTGAAAGCTGCTCACAGCCAAAGCCAGAAGGCAACTGCAGTATTGACAGAGAGAGAGAGAGAGAAAGAACAGACTCAAATCACTCGGGGCAAGAGAGGGTTTGCTGGTGTGGAAACCGGGTGGTGGGGAGGCTTTCAACAGAATATCAAGAGGGGCCTTCAGCAGGGGCCCAAGGAAAGACGTGAAAGAAAAGACACTATAGAAAAGGTGAACCCTTTTGATCCAATCTTACTGTGAAGCCAAAAGCAGTGAGTACTGGTTTAAGTGGCCCTGGCCCCATCCCATATTGGTGCTCTGCCTGTTGGGTCAGCCAGCTCTTCGGCTTGTCCCTGATTTGAAAGTTCTGTCTTTCGTGTATTTATTTGCAGAGACCTTCTTAGCAGCAGTTACGTTTCATAAAGGAATTCCTGATATCTCTTTTGTTCCCTGCTATGCCTGCCATCACCCACAACAGGCCTAGCACAAAGAAAGCACTCAATAGATATTTGCTGAGTGAATGAATGAATGATGTTTCTTCATGAACAGACGAGGAAACTGAGGCATGATGTGATTAACTGCCTGGTCCATCATCTCATTTGTTCTATCAAAATTGCAAGTAATAGAAACCAATTTGAGGCAGATTATGAAGAAGGAGTATGACATGAGGGTCCCAAGAGTCTCAAAGACGCCAGGGTCTTCAGGAGCTGACCTGGACACCTCTGGATCTCTCTCCCTTCCTCCTCTCTCCTCTGAGGTGTCTCTCGCGCGCGCGGTTGCAGCCCCAGGAAGGGACTCTGAATCTCTCCTGGTCCTCGTCCCAGATTCCCAGGAGGGGCTTCTGGTCAGGGCTGCGTCCACCATTGCATGACTTTGCAGCGGTTTAAGTCCACGAGTGGAGGGGCTGAAGAGCTCATCAAGGTGAGAGGAGCTCCTCACGTTCTCATAAATTCCTCAGCAGATGGTTAGATCTAGAGAACACATAATCCAGTTGGTGTGAATGAGACCCCTAAGTACTTACTCTGGAAATTCTCATGATATCTTTACTGAGGAGTCTTTTATCTGTGAAAATGCATAATTATGGAACAAGTCCTGAGGATTGTCTAAAATAAGGAAAAACCTGAGCCCACTGGTGTGAAGAGGAAGGCTTCCGTTCTCTGAATAACCCAGGATGGGGCACACACCCATTCATCTACCCTGCAGGGTTGAGGGAGCCGAGTTGCTAAGAAGCAGAGAATAGACTAGAGTCACTGACAGCCCCTGGCTGGCATTCCGCCCTACAGGTGCATTCATTTTTCAATACTGAGCTGTATTTGAAGGCCAGTCATTCCTGTGGATGATTTAAAGTTATTTTCCCTCTGACAGGACCACTCTACAGTATCAATTGCTTCCTTCATACATTTTCCTCATTCTTCAAGGCCTGAGTGTGCCAAAAAGGAAGACCTGAGAGGGATGAGGGTTGCCAGGATGTTTCTGTAAATCTTCCACAGCTCTTGGGGACACCCAGCAGGCATTTGAAAACTGACTTACAGTCGGGTGCGGTGGCTCACGCCTGTAACCCCAGCACTTTGGGAGGCCAAGGCAGGTGGATCACCTGAGGTCAGGAGTTCGAGACCAGCCTGGCCAACATGGTGAAACCCCATCTCTACTAAAAATACAAAAATTAGCCAGGCGTGGTGGTGGGTGCATGTAATACCAGCTACTCGGGAGGGTGAGGCAGGAGAATGGCGTGAACCCGGGAGGCGGAGGTAGCAGTGAGCTGAGATGGCACCACTGCACCTCCAGCAGCCTGGGCAAATAGAGGGAAACTCTGTCTCAAAAAGAAAAAAAAAAAGAAGAAAGAAAACTGACTTACGCCCTGTGGCTGGCCTTCTTTTGTCCTTTTTGTTTTGACAGCAAAAGCCATATAGACCTTGAATGCTATGACAGGCAGGACACATTTGTGAAATAGGAAATAATTACACTCACACTTTTTAGGTGCTGTGTTTCCTTCATTTTCTTTTCTTTTTTTTTTTTTTTTTTGAGACAGAGTCTTGCTCTGTCACCCAGGCTGGAGTGCAGTGGCACGATCTGGGCTCACTGCAAGCTCTGCCTCCCAGGTTCACGCCATTCTCCTGCCTCAGCCTCCTGAGTAGCTGGGACCACAGGCGCCCGACACCATGCCTGGCTAATTTTTTGTAGTTTTAGTAGAGACGGGGTTTCACCGTATTAGCCAGGATGGTCTCGATCTCCTGACCTTGTGATCCGCCCGCCTTGGCCTCCCAAAGTGCTGGGATTACAGGCGTGAGCCACTGCGCCCGGCCCTTCATTTTATTTTCTAACATGAAAGTAAACTTTTTAATGGACCCAACGTCTCATCTGACAGAGAACACAGCCTTAGGTCGGAGCAGATGATCAGCCCGGAACCTACTCCAGACTGGTCTGCAGTTCTGCCTGTGACCACACAGTGTCGCTATCTTCTCAGTTCTAGCCGAATAGCTCTGGCTCGCATCTTGGTTCAAAAAAATTTTTTTTTTTTTTTTTTTTTTTTTTTTTTTTTTTTTGGCTGGGCGCGGTGGCTCACACCTGTAATCCCAGCACTTTGGGAGGCCGAGGCGCGGGGATCACTTGAGGTCAGGAGTTCGAGACCAGCCTGGCCAACAAGGTGAAACCCTATCTCTACAAAAAATACAAAAAAATTAGCGGGGTGTGATAGCCTGCACCCACGTAATCCCAGCTACTGAGTAGGCTGAGGCAGGAGAATCGCTTGAACTGGGAGGCAGAGGTTGTGGTGAGTCGAGACCATGCCACTGCACTCCAGCCTGGGCGACAGAGCAAGGCTCCGTCTCAAAAAAAAAAAAAAAAAAAATTGTAAATTTAAAAAAAGTGGGGCGAGGCCGGGCGCGGTGGCTCACGCTTGTAATCCCAGCACTTTGGGAGGCCGAGGCGGGTGGATCACGAGGTCAGGAGATCGAGACCACGGTGAAACCCCGTCTCTACTAAAAATACAAAAAATTAGCCGGGCGTGGTGGCGGGCGCCTGTAGTCCCAGCTACTCGGAGAGGCTGAGGCAGGAGAATGGCGTGAACCCGGGAGGCGGAGCTTGCAGTGAACCGAGATCGCGCCACTGCACTCCAGCCTGGGAGACAGAGCGAGACTCCGTCTCAAAAAAAAAAAAAAAAAAAAGTGGGGCGGTGGGTCCTTGCAGATTGATGGCAGAAAACAGAATCTGGACAGCAGCAAAGCTGAGTTCTAGATTTTTCATTTGGATAAATGTGGGAATAATTAGGTCAGTCTTATTTTACTTATTTTTAAAAGATTGAGTGAGGAGGGCAATGCAATTAGGAAAGAAAACATGAAAGGAATGCCTTGTCCTACTCGGCTGGACCCTCAGGACATCCACAGTACTTTTCGTGCTTGAAGGTTATGATGAAGGAGGTGAGTAATAATTATAGCTACCATTTATCGAGTACTATTGTGTACCAGCTGCTTTACATACATTACATGTAATCCTCTCAGGGCCTCTGCAGTGTAGCCAATATTATCCACGTGTTTCAGATGGGAAAGCTAACAGAGCGGTGAAGCGGCATCCTTCACCTCACGCGGCTAATAATTCATGCTGACTCCAGACCTCTTTCAGGTGGATTTCTGGGTAAGGAATTTAAGTGGATTTCTGGGTAAGGAATCTAGTCAGCTGAAATAACAGGTGCCCATTTCCTTCTAAGTCTCAGGGAGTGTGCAATAATCTTCTTCATCTTGCCACCATGAATTTTGAATGAGAAGGGAGAACTTTGAATGACTAGGGAGATTTCATTTGGTAGGGGCATATGGCAGGGGGAACTTGGGGATCTCAAATCTAAAGTAAACAGGCCAGGTGTGGTGGCTCATGCCTGCAATCCCAAAATTTTGGTGGGGCTGAGGCAGGGGGATCACTTGAGACCAGGAGTTTGAAACAGCCTGAGCAACATAGTGAGACCCTGTTTCTACAAAAAAAAAAGGCTGAATGCAGTGGCTTATGCCTGTAATCCCAGCCCTTTGGGAGGCTGAAGTAGACGGATTGCATGAGTCTAGGAGTTCGAGACCAGCCTGGGCAACATAGTGAGACCCTGTTTCTATTAAAAAAAAAAAAAAACACAAAAATTTAGCTGGGCATGGTGGTGCCTGCCTGTAGTCCCAGCTACTCAGGAGGCAAAAGTGGGAGGATCACCTGAGCACAAGAGGTCGAGGCTGCAGTGAGCCATGATCACGTCGCTGCATTCCTCCAGCCTGGGTAACAGTGAGACCCTGTATTTAAAAAAAAAAAAAAAAAATCCAGGCATGGTGGCACATACCTTTAGTCCCAGCTACTGGGGAGGGTGAGGTGGGAGGATTGCTGAGCCCAGGAGTTCAAGGCTACAGTGAGCCAACATCGCGCCACTGCACTCCAGCCTGTGTTACAGTGAGACCCTGTCTCAAAAAAAAGGAAACAGATAAAGCATACAGGGCTAAACAGCAGAGAAAATGCTGCAAAAGTTGAAGATAGTATATTGATGTACATATTGAAACAAAGAGAAAACTGGTGCCTTGGACAATGGAACTAGATGGGTAAGTCACATTCGGTAGGAAATTTAGAGCTGGTGCCTGGGGGCTTCATTGTTCAAGACAGCCATGGGCATTCTCTACCACATGCTTCCCTCGAATTGACTCAAAGGGAAGCCCTGTCTCCACTGGCTTTCCCAGGCATTAAGAGTCAGTGGTTTCGAATAAGAGTGAAGACTAAAATTCAGAAGAGCTCCAAACATGTCTGATTTGAGCGGATAGGGCCATGGACTAAGCTTCTGAACTCCCTTTTCCAATCTGCTCTTCCAGCCTCTTGATCTCTGTGCCAGGACTCAATTCCATCACAAATGCATAATTCCTATCACAAGGAGACAACCTTAAATATTTTTGAATTAAGTGACATATTTTCAGCTTCTCAAAGGCCCCATCCCTGAACTCAGTGTGGCCCAGGCCTCGAGATTCTGATTGAGTCAATTTGGGGTGGGGTCTGGTATTGACTGTGCGTTTTAAAAAGATGCCTTGGGTGATTCTGCTTAGCAGCTATAATAGGGGATTGTTGATATGTGATTACATTTGACTACACCAAGCCTTCTATGAAGTGACATGGCCATTTGCAGACAGAGTTGGGTTTAGAGGAAATGTAGCCAGGGCCTCAGGCTGTTAGAGGCCTAAGGATGGGGATTCAGAGTAAAGCATCAGTATCTACCCACTCAACATTGGACCTGAAGTGAGTGTGGTGGCACACACTTGTAGTCCCAGCTACTCTGCAGGCTGAGGTGAGAGAGAGGATTGCTTGAGCCCAAGAGTTTGGGGTTGTGGTGTGATATGATCATGCCTGTGAATAGCTACTGCATTCTGCACTCCAGCCTGGACAACATAGTGAGACCCCATTTCTTTTTCTTTTTCTTTTTTTTTTTTTTTTTGAGACAGAGTCTCTCTCCATTGGCAGTGGTGCGATCTTGGCTCACTGCAACATCTGCCTTCTGGGTTCAAGCAATTCTCCTACCTCAGCCTCCCGAGTAGCTGGGATTACAGACACACGCCACCACACCCAGCTAATTTTTTTGTGTTTTTAGTAGAGATGAGGTTTCACCATATTGGCCAGGCTGATCTCAAACTCTTGACCTTATGATCAGCCCACCTTGGCCTCCCAAAGTGCTGGGATTACAGGCATGAGCCACCGCACCTGGCCCGAGACTCTATTTCTTAAAAAAAAAAAAAAAAAAAAAGATTGGACCTGGGAGAAGGAAGGAATGGAGGAATGGTAAACTATCCTGGATTAGCATATTGCAAAAGACTAAAATCAGAGTCCATCTTCAAATCCTCCCACATGATAAAATGTGTGGACTTAATTTCCTGGATCTGTTTCTAACCTCCAGTGTGGTCAGTTGGACCAGCATTAGGTGGTCAGATGAGGAAGGGAATGTTTTGTGAGGCAAACCCAAGCCCTGAGCTTGGTCTGCATCTGTGACCTGGTTCTGCAGCTTTGGAGAGATGCACAAGACTACGTGCATCCGAACAGCCTCGCAATCAGACCGCACAAGATCACGCAGCTCACAAATCTGGACAGACCTGAAGGATCATGTCTCAAACGAAGCCTCTGAATGTCGCTGGCTCCCATGCAGGCCCGAGCAGGGAAAAGCCAGCAACCACACAGTTGCACACATGCTGCTGGCTCTGCCCTAGGACCGGCCCAGAATCCAGCTGGGACTTCTCCTTCTCTCTTGAGAAAGTCCCCAGGGGCTGTCTTCGGCAGTCCTGAACTTGAGAACTTGGGCTGCATGCTGAATTAAGAACTCACCCAAGTGAAAACTGTGTTAATCTGTAAAGTCAATTTGACTTTTTGATGGGCAGAGAAATTTGGTTTGCTTTATTTATTTATTTATTTATTTATTTTCAGACAGAGTCTCACTCTGTCACCCAGGCTGGAGTGCAGTAGCTCAATCATAGCTCGCTGGAGATTTGACCTCTTGGGCTAAGAGATCCTCCCATCTCAGCCTCCTCAATAGCTAGGACTACAGGTGCACACCAGCACGCCCAGACAATTTTGTTCATTTTTTTTGTAGAGACAGGGTCTCACTCTATTGCCCAGGCTGGTCTTGAATTCCTGGACTCAAGTATTCCTCCTGCCTCAGCCTCCCAAGTAGCTCAGACCACCAGTGTGCACTACCATGACCAGCTATTTTTTTTAATTTTTTGTAGAGACTGGGGTCTCACTGTGTTGCCTAGGCTGGCCTCAAACTCCTGGGCTCAAGCAATCTTCCTGCCTTGGCAGCCCAAAGTCCTGGGATTACAGGCATAAACCACCATGCCAGGTGCCAGGTCAGAGATATGGTTTTTTAATCCCAGGGTCAAGAAACCAGAATTGTAGCCCTGGCTCTGTTGTCAAATTGTTGAAAAGCCTCTGAGGAAGAAGGATCAGGCTTCCAGGCTTTATTTGCTCCTCAGTTCCCGGTGCCAGCTCAGGGTTTTTGCAAAGTTTAGCTGCCATAGGAAGTGAGAAAGTGCTCTGGAAAATGTATATGATCCCATTCTTGCATTCATTATTATTTCAGTTCTGCTGTGAACTGTTGTGAACTGACCCAGTAACCACAGGCTAGTTCTTTGTTTTCCAAGCCCCTTATTGCTTTTTTCCAACAAAGTAGTCAAAAACACTTTCTCTGCTAAACAAACTTTTTTTCTGTTTTGCAACAAAAAAACCAAAGGTAGAAATACAGCATGGCTTTCTTTTTTTGCTTTTTTTTTTTTTTTTTTTTTTTTTTTGAGACACAGTCTTGCTCATTGCGCAGGCTGGAGTGCAGTGGTGAGATCTCGGCTCACTGCAACCTCCACCTCCCTGGCTCAAGCAATTCTCCTGCCTCAGCCTCCCTGGTAGCTGGGATTACAGGCGCATGCCACCACGCCTGGCTAATTTTGGTATTTTTAGTAGAGATGGGGTTTTGCCATGTTGGCCAGGCTGGTCTCAAACTCCTGACCTTAGGTGATCCGCCCGCCTCGGCCTCCCAAAGTGCTGGGACTACAGGCATGAGCCACCACGCCCGGCCTTACAGCATGGATTTCTAAACGGAGTGGCTATTTGTTGCTGGGACAGGTAACTGAGAGGATAGATTTCATTCCCCAGAGAAGTTTAAGAAAATAAGAGCATTTAGATGTTTTTAGAATTTAGTGGAGTCTAGAGCCCAGGAGAAAACCAGACATTCTCTGGAGATTCATTTCAGCTAAAGGGTTCTGTGTGTCCCGTCTCCCTTTCAGGAGTTAATCAGCCTCTAAAAACAGCAAGGGAGGCTGGGCGCGGTGGCTCACGCTTGTAATCCCAGCACTTTGGGAGGCCGAGGCGGGCGGATCACGAGGTCAAAAGATCGAGACCACAGTGAAACCGGTGAAACCCCATCTCTACTAAAAATACAAAAAATTAGCCAGGCGTGGTGGCAGGCGCCTGTAGTCCCAGCTACTCGGAGAGGCTGAGGCAGGAGAATGGCGTGAACCCGGGAGGCGGAGCTTGCAGTGAGCCGAGATTGCGCCACTGCACTCCAGCCTGAGCAACAGAGCAAGACTCTGCCTCAAAAAAAAAAAAAAAAAAAAAAAAAAACAGCAAGGGCACAGGATTCAGTACAGAGGACCTGGCTTCCCAACCAACTAGTTAAGTGATTCCAGGCAGTTTCCTTAGCAATAAAACAGAAATAATACTCTCTCTACCTCAAATTAAATCATATGGATGTGAAAGCCTTTTGTAAAATATAAACTTTTAAAATATTGAGGCTGGGCATGGTGGCTCACGCCTGTAATTCCAGCACTTTGGGAGGCTGAGGTAGCAGGATTACTTGAGCCCAGAAGTTTGAGGTTGCAGTGAGCTAGGATGGAGCCACTGTACTCCAGACTGGGTGACAGAGCAAGACCCTGTATTAAAAAAGAAAAGGGTAATGGTATATCTTATATAGACACAGATAAGTGTATAAGATATAGCTTGCTTATATCATGGCAAGATCAATGAAAATATGCTTTTTTAAAAAGTAAAGTTTATTATGTAAGCTCTTGGGAATCATCTCAACTGAAGCCAACCACAAATGCAAGGGGTCTAACCTTGATGATCTGGATTTGTTTGGTCTTTTGTATACCCAGAAATCCGCCATCCTTCTCTATGTTGGTCTTGGTCTTTCCTGAGAAGGCCAGTACCTGAAAAATGAGCATTCCACCTTCCACCCCCACCACATGGGAGTCTTTTTTTTTTTTTAAGTCCCCAGTCTGTTTACCACTTTGTCCTAAGAATCAAAGACTTAGGAAACGTCTTCTTTTTTTTTTTTTTTTTGAGACAGGGTCTCACTCTGTCACCCAGGCTGGAGTGCAGTGGCATGATCTCAGCTCACTGCAACCTCTGCCTTCCAGGCTCAAGCGATTCTCCTGCCTCAGTCTCCTGAGTAGCTGGAATTACAGGCACGTGCCACCACGCCCGGCTAATTTTTGTATTTTTTTAGTAGAGGCGAGGTTTCACCATGCTGGCCAGGCTGGTCTTGATCTCCTGACCTTAAGTGATCTGCCCGCCTTGGCCTCCCAAAGTGCTGGGATTACAGGCATGAGCCTCCGCTCCTGGCCAAGGAAACTTCAAGAAGGCAAAGGCAAGGAGGCCCACCCCGGGCCCTCAGAGGACACGGACAGGGAGCGGACTCTGAAAGGATCTCTGGGAATGGACTCTGTCCCCCCAGCCCCCAGGGCCTGGCTGCCTACACCCAGCTACTTCTCCTCACTGGCCTCTGCCCTAGGCCATGGCAGCCACATCAGGGATGTGGAGCTGGGAAGCGTCCCTCCTTACAGAAGGTCTGTGACAGCGGAGAAGATTCCCAGGATCTCAGGCTAGAAGTTGGAAGGCATTTTCTGAGGGCCACATGATTCCACCAGCTGGAGTTTTCTGTTACCATTGTACGGTCCTTGATTTCTGGGACACAAGATGTTCTTTTAGGCTTTCCTGAATAACAAAGATCACACATACACTTGTTTATCTGGGGAGATGCCTTCCCGTTCTAAACAAGTGACTTACAAATTCTCTTTCTGAGAACAATGCCCATTCATAAGTTGGGAACATTCTGTATGAGTGACTTCTGGCTGGGAAGGCACAGTTCCCAGGAGGGGGAGTTCTCAGGAGACCCCTGTAAAGTGGGCCTGTGCTTAGACACTCAGGTCCCCGTGTTTGCTAGAAACACTTGGGCACACACAGGTGCCTGTTCCAAGCCTTCCTCCCACGGAACACACCTGTGCATGTGAGTCACATGTCCTGCCAACGTGCCACCTGACCTTCACCCTGAGCTGGGGAGTATTGGGTAACTGTGTCCTCACCAAAGTCACCCGGCTGCTTGGGTAACACCTTCGGATAGTATCCAGGCCAAAACATGTTAAGAAAAAAAATTCACTCACAGCTAGAACACTTGTTCCTGCTTATCTTTTAACAATGCAAGGGTAGGGAAATTGTTTGGAAATCAAAACGTGGAAGTTCGTTCATCCTCCCAACCCGTGGAGTTCAAAGGCAGAGACTGGCTAAGCCTTTGTGGGACCTAAAAGTTATATAATCAGGGTGGGGCAGTTTAAATAATTACAAATACGGAATTATGAACAGGCCTTAGAAAGCGAGGGAGAGGCCCTGAAACTTGAGCTTCATTCACTTAATGGAAAATCCAACTCTGATTCCAGGGGAAGAATCTAGAAGATTCCATAAAAATACAATCTTATAGAGCTTTAAATGACTTTCCCTAAAATGCTTTTAATACTTCTTGCTTTAGTGGATCCTGGCTTTTCTTTGACAATGTCATTCAGTTGAAAACCCTCCGGGTAAAGGCTCTTCGCCTCCTGGCCACCCCCATGTGGGCGGGAGGTGCTGCTCTCAGTCAGGGTCTTCACACCCCACTGTTGCAGCCCTTCGCTCAGCCGTCTCTCCAGCCGGACCGTCCTCTCTGCATTTGGGTCCCTGTCCTCCGCCCACCTGCAAAGCACTGAGGGTCAGGGGCGCACGGACGTCTTCCTCCCAGCCCCTCATCCGCCAGCGAGCCGAGCCGCGCCTGGGCCCCTGTCACCGCGCCATCGCTCCTTCGGGACCTGAAGCCTCCGTGCTCAGCGCCCCCCCTGCGGCCCACTGAGACCCCCACCGTTGCTGTGCCCTCCGCCTCAGCACGGCCCTCCCGGAGCTGTGTGCCCTCCCTGACTTCATCTTCGCCCCTCCCCTGTCTGGCTCTCCCACTGCCAGTCACCCCAACCCCGCCCCAGCAGCAGCCTCGAGTTCCCTCTCCCCTCGAAGGCCTCGCGGTGGACTTGGCGCGGGGCAGGCGGGAGGCGGGAGGCGGGAGGCGGGAGGCGGGAGGCGGGAGGCGGGAGGCGGGAGGCGGGAGGCGGAAGGCGGGAGGCTGGGCCGCAGCTCCGCCCTCGGGAAATGGCTCCGCCTCCCTCGCCGGGAACTGCCTTCAGGCGCTGTATGCAGCGACTCCCCACCCCGCGGGGCCATGTCAGCGGACGGGCACCTCCGCGGGAGCAGAGCGAGTCACACGTGCATCCTCTCACCCTTCCCCCGCTGCACCGCCCGCTGTCCAGCCCTCTCTTCCTGTTTTCTCCCACTGCAGAGGTGGCTAAAGAACGTGCAGACTTGGGCCAATTTGCCCCTGCCCGGATTCCTGATTCCTGGCCTCGCGGCCCCACCGCTGTCTTCCTCTCCCCTCCCGGGCTTCCCCTCGCCCCCAGGCCCAGCCCTCTGTGGCCGCGGCCTGCTGTGCCTGAGCTGCGCCTCCGGAGGTTCCGCCGCCCCTTCGCCTCCCTCTCCTCACTTCCCGCCTCCCTCTCCTCACTTCCCGCCTCCCTCTCCTCACTTCCCGCCTCCCTCCTGAGAGGTCCGCTGTGGGGAGAGAGGACTCGGTGTGTGCTCCGCTCGCCCTCCGTGAGATTCCCTCAGGGCACAAGCAGAGCTTCCTGAAGCTCGGTTAGCCGAGCACCCACCAGCTGCAAGGATGGGGACCCTGCCTTTCTTACCGCTCGTGGCCCAGGGCCTGGCCGGGAGGAGGGCCTCTAACCGGGAGGAGCTGCCCGCTCTTCCGTGCCCCGCCCCCCAGCGCACCTGCCCGAGAACATGAGGCTGCCTGGGGGGTCCGCTGGGGCAGAGTGCGGAGTGAAGGGGTGCACTGGGCACTCAGCACGGCCCTTGGGAGGCGGGGCCGCCCCAGCCTGCTCTCTTGTCTAGGAAGGCCGTCCGGAAGCAGGAGCCCCGGGGAAAACAACTGGCTGGACGGGGCGGCAGTGTCTCCCAGCCTGAGAGTCGCTTCCCACCACCTGGGCACGAACCTGCTCTGCGATCTCCGGCAAGTTCCTGCGCCTCCTGTCGGTAAAATGCAGATCGTGGCGTCTTCCCTCTCCCCTGTGAGGATCGTGAGCCTATGCGTGTGAGGCCACCAAATCCCAATTCGTATTAACGTGCTGGAAGCAAGGGGGTCAGAGCACTTAGCAGCTCTCTCCTCTGGTGGGGAGAAGACAATGATTTTCTAAAGGACACAGTTTGATGGTGGAGGCTTGAGAGCGGCTACAGTTGGAGCCACTGGAGAGAGAGATGGTCTCTGGAAATGGGTGCTGAGTTATCTAGTGGCCGATTCACTGTAGGATGCCTGCTAGATTGTACGCTTGCTGAAGGCAGCACCAGTTATCTGTCGCACTGTTCACTACAGAATTGTCTGCACCAAGCACAGCATGGACTCTGTTAGCAGTACAGCAAACATTTGATGAAGGAAGGAAGGAGGGAATTAAAGGAGGAAGAAAGGAAAGAAAGGAGAAAGATGAAGGAAGGATGGAGGGAAGGAAGGAAGAAAGGAAGGATGGAGGGAAGAAGGGAAAGGAGGAAAAGAGGGAAGGGATGAAGAAAGGGAGGGAGAAGGAAAGAAAGGAAGGAGGGAAGGAAGGAAGGAGGAAAATAGGAGGGAAGAAAGGGCGAAAGGAAGGGAAGAAGGAAGGAGGCTGCTTAGGGGTAAAATGTCTGTAGGGACGATGCAGCCAGGCCACGAGCTAATAGAAGGTGCAGAATGTCAAGCTGCTGAGATAGACTATGGAAGGCAATAAGAATGAGGGAATGCCCACCCAGTCCTCAATGACAAATAATGATCTTGTTTTATTTTGCTTTTTCCTCGATCTTAATTTTTAATCCCCAATGCCTGAATGATGGTGTTCTGTGCAGACCTTTGTGTTCGGGTAGAGTGAAGGCAAAAGAATGCTGGGACTGGCCCACCATGGCCTTGGGACTGGCCCACTATGGCCCTGCCCTTACAAACTAGTGGAAAGTAATTAAATGAAAACGATGACAAGGATGTGCATGTAAAACATTTAAAGGCAGGGTGCGGTGGCTCACACCCGTAATCCCAGCACTTTGGGAGGCCGAGGCAGGTGGATCACGAGGTCAGCAGTTCGAGACCAGCCTGGCCAACGTGGTGAAACCCTGTCTCTGCTAAAAATACAAAAATTAGCCAGGCATGGTGGTGGGCGCCTGTAATCCCAGCTACTTGGGAGGCTGCAGCAGGAGAATCACTTGACCCAAGAGGTGGAGTTTGCAGTGAGTCGAGACCATGCCATTGCACTCCAGCCTGGGTGACAGAGGGAGACTCTGTTTCAAAAAACAAACAAACAAAGAACAACAACAAAAAACATTTAAAGACACACAAGGCCGGGCACAGTGGCTCTTGCCTGTAATCCTAGCACTTTGGGAGGCTGAGGCAGGAGGATCGCTTGAGCCCAGGAATTTGAGACCAGCCTGGGCAACACGGTGTAAATGTGTCTCTATAAAACATAGAAAAATTAGCTGGGCATGATGGTGGGCACCTGTGGTCTCAGCTACTCAGGAGGCTGAGGTGGGAGGATCGCTTGAGCCTGAGAGGTCAAGGCTGCAGTGAGCTATGATCTCACCACTGTACTCCAGTCTGGGTAACGGAGCAAGACCCTGTTTCAAAAATAAATGAATGAAATAGTAAAAATTAAGAACACACGAAACTAGATTCAAAATATTACACACACTTTTACAGCTGTATCTCTTGCTCCATCTTCGTGTATTGGAAAGCATGAGTTCACACTGATAATCTCCAAGTCCACGCCGACAGCGGTAGTCGGTTCTTGTTTTCTCCCTTTCCCTTCTCTGCCAGTAAGAAACCCGGCTCCACAGGAAGTGAAAAGAATGAAAAAGGAGCAGTAGGTCACTAAGGTCCCAGCTTCCCTGTGCCAGCCCTGCCATGGTGCCTCCAAGGATTCAGACCCGTCTGGGGCAGAGGTCTTTAAGGAGACCAACTTGGAACCAGAAGTTTCTTCAGATTGAAAGAACTCTGGGAAGTGTCAGTGGTTAGGACAGATTTAGGATACCCTATAAATATACAGTAGGGCAAAGTTAAGGCAAGGGCCCCTGGAGCCTTCGGGGTTATATTGAACCTCCAGGATCCACCTGGATTAACTCTGTGGTGGCTTCCAGCTGTTGATCTCACCCTAGACCCAGGAATCAGGTATGATTTGAGTTAAAAATGGGAAGTAGGGGAGAAATGAAGAAAATTAAAAGAAAACAATAAAGGTATCACCACTTAAAAACATTAATATTGATAAAATTGACTACATAAAAATTAAAAATTTCCATGTGGCAAAAATAGCTAAGATGAACCAAAATATAAGCAATTAACTGGGAAAATATTTGCAACACGTGTGACAGTTAATTTTCTTCACATGCAAAGTACACTTAAGAGTGAATAAGATAATCAGCCCCAAAGAAAAATGGGCAAAAGACCTTAAAAAACCATAGAAGAAGAAATATATCTGGCTTTTTTTTTTCTTTTTTTTTTCGAGACAGAGTTTTTGCTCTTGTTGCCCAGGCTGGAGTGCAATGGCATGATCTCAGCTCACCGCAACCTCTGCCTCCCAGGTTCAAGTGGTTCTCCTGCCTCAGCCTCCCAAGTAGCTGGGATTACAGACATGTGCCATGACGCCTGGCTAATCTTGTATTTTTAGTAGAGATGGGGTTTCTCCATGTTGGTCAAGCTGGTCTCCCAGACCTCAGAACTCCCGACCTCAGATGATCCACCCACCTCGGCCTCCCAAAGTGCTGTGATTACAGGTATGAGCCACCACGCCCGGCCTGCCTGGCTTTTAAGCACAAGAAAAGGTGCTCACAGCCAGGCGCGGCGGCTCATGCTTGTAATCCCAGCACTTTGGGAGGCTGAGGCGGGCGGATCACGAGGTCAGGAGATCGAGACCACGGTGAAACCCCGTCTCTACTAAAAATACAAAAAAAATTAGCCGGGCGTGGTGGCGGGCGCCTGTAGTCCCAGCTACTCGGAGAGGCTGAGGCAGGAGAATGGCATGAACCCAGGAGGTGGAGCTTGCAGTGAGCCAAGATCGCGCCACTGCACTCCAGCCTGGGTGACAGAGCAAGACTCTGTCTCAAAAAAAAAAAAAAAAAAAAAAAAAAAGTGCTCACCCTCACTTATAATAAAAGAAATAAGTCTATTATATTTCTAATACATTACCAATACATGGTTTCCAATACATAAATTCAAAGTATAAGAGGTATTTTTTATGTATTAGATGAATAAAAATTAAAAATTTTGACAAATTTCTATGAGAAAGAGGATGTGGAGAAATACGTGTTCAATGCATTATTGGTGGAAGTAAAAATTGGTACCCTTTCTTTGAAACAATCTATCAAATGCACATATCTTTTGATCCAGTAAGCCCACCTCTACAAAATTATCCTACAGATACACTCACACACGTGCACAGAGATATCTGCGCAAGAAATTTCCTGCGGCATTATTTAAGGAGCAAAGTCTAAAAGAACCTGAATGCCTGTCAGTAGGGGGAAGGGATATTAAACAAGATTATTGTGCAAAATGATGCTATATATTGTTCACAGATGTATATATGTATGTATATGACATATAAAAAATTACAGAAAGGGTGTAAATAATTTCCAATAATGCTCCCCTCTAAGGATGGGAGGAAGGACGCAGGACTGGCCACAAAGGCCACAGAATATTTCAGCCTTCATCTGTAGCATTTTACTTATTTTTATGTAAAAAAAGAAAAAAAACAGCTATACTAAATTTTTTTTATCAACTCTAGTTGGTAGAGACTTCATTTATTACACTCTTATTTTTATGTATTTTTTCCAAAAAGCATGATACAGGTGGGTGGTTATAAAATGATATCTTTTGTGTAAAAAGAGGCTCCCTGAGCTTGTTAATGTGTAAATGTCCCTAGAAAGACAGTCAAGGTCACAGTGGCTGGTGTGGCAAAGGGCAACGAGGAAGTGGGTGGGGAGACTGGTTTTTCATTGCACATTCTTACTGCTTATATATTTCGCCATTTGAATGTACTACTTACAAAGAATGATTATAGAAACAAGCAAACAAAAGGCATGCCTCCTGTGCCTGAGAGGAAGGGAGGGGAGAGAAAAGCCTTCTTTCCCTTCTCTGAAGCCTTTGCCTGAGGCCAGTGGGTAAATACTGATGCTGAAAACGGGGAGGAGAGAGAGAGACAGAGAGAGACAGAGACAGAGATGGAGACACACACACACAGACAGAGACACAGAGATGGAAACGGAGAGACACAGAGACAGACAGACAGACACAGAGAGAGGCAGAGAGAGACAGACAGAGACAGAGAGTCCCCTGAAAGGCTGGTCTGCTTTGGAAATACTCATGGTTTGCCCAGAGGAGCAAGCAATGTGGGCCAAGTTGAGTCTTGAGAGCTGTTAACACACCAAGTAGGTAGTGGCCCAGGCAGGAAAAAACACTGAGAAATGTCCAGTGTGGGCCAGGCGTGGTGGCTCATGCCCGTACTCCCAGCACTTTGGGAGGTTGAGGAGGGAGGATTGCTTGAGGCCAGGAGCTCATGACCAGGCTGGGCAACAAAGTGAGACCCCCCATCTCTCCCAAGAAGTAAAAAAAAAATTAGCCAGATATGGTGGTGCATGCCTGTAGTCCCAGCTACTTGGGAGGGTGAGGTAGGAAGATCACTTGAGCCTGGGAGGTTGAGGCTGCAGTGAGCCATGGTTGCGCCACTGCACTCCAGCCCGGGCAACAGAGGGAGAGTCCATCTCAAAAAGAAAAATATATGTAACCAGTGTGGCCAAGATATTTTAGGGCGAGGAGAAGGATCAGGAAGCCTCCTGGCCAAACTTTCAGCCTGCAATCCTATCCTCAATGTCTGAGACTAGCAAGTCCTCAACAAGAAACAAAAACTGAGGGTCCAAACGATGAAAAACAAACCACAAAGAACTAACTACCAACATGAATAAACTTTGAAGGTGTTGTGCTAAGTGAAATGAGCTAGTCACAAAAGGACGACTGCTCTACGATTCCACTTATATGAGGTACTACGAATAGTCAAATTCAGAGGCAGTAGAACGGTGGCCACCAGTGGCTGGCAGGGCAGGATGGGGAGTTAGTGTTTAATGGGGACAGAGTTTCAGTTGGGAAAGAAATACAATTTCTGGAGATGAATGGTGGTGATGGTGGCACAAAAATATGAGTGCGCTTAATGTCACAGAACTGTTCACTTGAGCATTTTAAAATTGTTATTTATTTTAGAGACAGGTTCTTGCTCTGTTGCACAGGCTAGAGGGCAGTGGTGTGATCAGAGCTCACTATACCCTTGAACTTGTAGGCTCAAGTGATCTTCCTGCCTCGGCCTCCCAAGGAGCTGGGACTACGGTGTGTGCCACCATGCCCAGCTAATTAAAAAAAACTTTTTTTTTTTTTTTTTTTTTTTAGAGATGAAGTTGCTATGTTGACCAAGCTGGTTTTCAAACTTCTGGCCTCAAATGATCCTCCCATCTCAGCCTCCCAAAGCTTGGGATTACAGGTGTTTGCCACTGTACCCAGGCCTACTTAAACATTGTTAAAATAGTGTATGTTATTTTATATATATTTTACCACAATTTTAAAAATAAAAAAGCTACCCACCCAGTTGACTGACAATCCTGGCATGCCTAAAACTGTTCACTAGACATTTAACCAGTCTTACTACCTCCTCCTGATCTTCAAGTAAACCCTCCTCTGTCTTTCCTGTAAATTTTCTGCCAAAAGTGTGAAATACAACTTTGATACACACATATGTTTTAAACACATCTAATAACAGAACTAAACTAAAAACAACAGACAACTCCTATGTGCTGGAAGCAGTGAATCTCAGGTTTCCTTCACACAAAGTGGACATGGCCAGTAAACCCACTCTGTTTCCGCGCTGGCCAAGGGAGAAAAGCCGCACTGCAGACACCCGTCCGACCCTTCAACCTCCAGACAGACACAGCGCTTTCTAACAAAACAAAAACAAATGAAAAACAACCCAACGACTTAAAACCACAAAGGAAACCTTTACCCAATCCAAGCTACCCCTTGCTTCGGTTTGGGCAGATGGCATTTCACCACTTTTTGACCTTTTAACCAGTACCCTTGCTGAATTTCTTTCCAAAGCCAGAGTCATAATATGTGAGAGCGAGCATTTCTCAAGTGCTGGCCTTCAGGGACGGCCCTGGTCTTTGGACGGTGAACAGAACTAGGGCAGAGGGAGTCCTATCTCAAGGAGATGACGCTGCTGCCCTACGGCAGCCAGGGCTGCTTTTGTAACTCTGTAACGATGGCCCAATCTCTGCTTGCCCCCACTCTGATCAGCCCTCTTTATTTCAGTCTCGCCTTTGAAATAAGTCTGGGTGACAGCCAAGATGTCCAGTGGCCAAGTCATGCTATGCCACTTCTACCAATGAGATGGTCCCTCCAGCCTCAGCCGGCAGAGACTGTCCTCTGCACCCAGAGTCCCACGAGTGGTGCCACGAGATCAGCACCTGGGGCCCCACGACCTGGAAGTGTAATTGGTTTCAGACTCAGATAGAGAAATGGAAAGTCGTGGTATTGTTTGGAAAGCCTAGTTATAATATTCCTAATCTGGCTTGATCCTTGTCTAAAAAGACCTTTTATTTTAGTTGTAGCTTATTTGGCTGGCAGACAGGAGCTCTGGTTTAGGGAGGAGGAATGGGAATGGGGAGAAGTAGGCTATTATAATAATTGAGTACAATTTGAATCCTTTGTCACCCAGGCAGGAGTGTAATGGTGTGATCTTGGCTCACTGCAACCTCCACCTCCTGGGCTCAAGTGATTCTCCTGCCTCAGCCTCCTGATCAGCTGGGACTACAGGCACCTGCCACCATGCCCAGCTGATTTTTTTGTATTTTTAGTAGAGATGGGTTTCACTATATTGGCCAGGCTGGTCTCAAACTCCTGACCTCATGATCCACCCGCGTCGGCCTCCCAAAGTGCTGGGATTACAGGCGTGAGCCACCGCAATCGGCCCCACATTATGTTTTTAATCACCCTCAAATAGATGCTAATAAGTTGTCAGAAACATCATGAGCTGTTGCTGGGATACAGCCCTTTCACAGCCCAAAGAGCCCCTTGACACATCTTGTTTTTTCTGGTGAAAAAATAAGAGGACACATTTTAGTTAGGCTCATTCACAAAAACCAGGCGGACTCATTCTAGAGTCATATGGCCTCCAAAAGCTCAGACCAGAAGCGCACTGTGCTCCTGTCACACTCTAATCTGACTCTCTTTCTGGAAGAATTTGGAGAGGTGAGTGCCAATATCATATTACTTTCTCAGGCTGAGAATTTGAGGGTGGAGGCCGGCAGGCTCCTGAGGGAAAGAGAATAAACCAGGAGGAAAAGGGAGCTCGAGCTCGGCCCTTTGGTTTTCCTTGGAGGCCTTGCTTGGGGGCCAAAGTTTCTTGGCCTGCGTCCTACCCTGGGCACTCCTTAGCAGAGTGCCAGCCTTGCTTCCACTGCGGGCAACTCCACACTGCCCCTCGGGCGTCCTCTCCCCCTCACTCACTCACAGCTCATTTGAAAAGGCTTTACTCACCAACTTTAAGTTTATTGCTTCAACTAAATTACACCTTTTTTTCATACGAAGTTGCAGATGTGCTCCCAGATGGCGTCTGGCCTGGTGTTCTGAGTCATGGGTCTACGGAGGCCGCCGCACCTTGACGCCTGGTGAAAGGTCGCCACGGTGCCCTCGCTTGTGACTAGCCCTTTGTAGTGCAGTGCTCGTTTTACCCTGTGGTTCTGAACAAGCAGGAATGACTGAATCCTGAAGGTGAAGAAACGTAGCTTTTCCCTGAGATTCAGATGTGTTTACTTTTACACCTTTAAAAACAAAACAACTTTATCAATACAGCTTCACAGACATCATTGCTCCCGCCGTTGCTTTTTCTAGCTTTTAAGGCTGGACATATACCAAGCAAGCTCCCCACCACCACCAGACCCTTGCCCAGGTCCACAACAGGGATCAGAAACTTCAGCCTAAGCCCTGCTGCTGTGGCTCAGGTGCCATCAACAAGTCCTGGCCACAGCAGGAACTTTTCTAAGCTCCTAGAATGTAGTTGTCATACGTTGACTAGCTGTCATCGCCTCCCTGCTGACAGAATAGTGGCTCTGCATACCTGCCGAGATCCTGCCATAAATGGTCAGGCCACCAGCAATTGCACTGTTGCCACACCCTGACCTTGTTTCTTTTGAGATGGACTCTTGCTCAAGGAACTTAGTACTTTATACACCACCACCCTATCTAACATGCTATTTTGCAGGGATACTTCATGTCTTTACATATCCATCATCAATGTAATATACAGTTATACAGCGAATGCATGTTTAGATTTATTTAAAGCTTTATTAGTTTCTTTGCTCACCATTGCTTTCCATTTTTTGGAGGGATCACTTTTTTTTTCTTTTGTGTGCATGTGTATGTGTATGAGAAATAGATCGTACATGTAAAAATATATGAAAATATATGCACATATCGCAGTATTGGTGGATGAATACTATGATGTCTGAGGTACATTTCAGAATAATCTGGGAGGGGAGAAAGTGAGTGAGGATGGAGATAAAATAAAATTGGTTGTGTACTAATAACTATTTAATAATTATTAAAGTTGTGGCTGGGTGCAGTGGTTCACACCTGTAATCCCAGTACACTGGGAGGCTGAGGCAGGTGGACTGTTTGAGCCCAGGAGTTGGAGACCAGCCTGGGCAACATGGCAAAACCCTGTCTCTACTAAAACTACAAAAATTAGCGGAGTGTGGTGGTGTGGGCCTGTAATCCCAGCTACTTGGGAGGCTGAGGTGGGAGGATTGCTTCAGCCCTGGGGGCAGAGGTTGTAGTGGGCCAAGTTTATGCACTGTACTCCAGCCTGGGCAACAGAGCAAGACCCAGTCTAAAAGGAAAAAAAGGAAAAATTGAATTTGTTTACTGATACTTATTTAATAATTATTAAAACTGTGTACTAGTAACTATTAAAGCTGGAGTATAGATACAGGGAGCTAGCTCTATTTTTGTATGCGTTTGAAATTTTTCATACATGTTAAAGGATATAGAAAAAAGTACAAGGTCCTGGGGCTCAGTGTTCACCCTGCAGCTGACAAGTTGTGTCACTTTTTTTTTTTTTTGAGATGGAGTCTCGCTGGGTCACCAGACTGGAGTGCAGTGGTGGGATCTTGGCTCACTGCAACCTCTGCCTCCTGGGTTCAAGCGATTCTCCTGCCTCAGCCTCTGGAGTAGCTGGGACTACAGGTGCACACCACCACACCCAGCTGATTTTTGTATTTTTAGTAGAGAAAGGGTTTCACCATGTTGGCCAGGGTAGTCTCCATCTCTTGACCTCAAGTGATCTGCCCGCCTTGGCCTCCCAAAGTGCTGGGATTACAGGTGTGAGGCACTGCGCCAGGCCTGAGCTGTGTCACTTTTTATAAGTCACTTCCTTCCTCTGCACCTTGGTTTCTTTCTCTCTAAAATAATGCAGTTGGACTAGACGATCATTTAAGATCCCTTCCTGCTTTGACAGCGTGAGATATCATTAATCTTTTGTGTTGTTTCTGTTATTTTGTTTTTTACTAAGATAAAATTTACATCCCATATAATTTGCCTTTTTTTTTTTTTTTTTTTTGAGATGTAATCTCACTCTGTTGCCCAGGCTGGAGTGCAGTGGCACAGTCTCAGCTCACAGCAACCTCTACATCCCAGGTTCAAGTGATTCTCCTGCCTCAGCCTCCCAAGTAGCTGGGATTATAGGCGCCTGCCCCAACGCCTGGCTAATTTTTGTATTTTTAGTAGAGACAGGGTTTCACCATGTTGGCCAAGCTGGTCTTGAACTCCTGACCTCAAGTGATTTGCCTGCCTCGGCCTCCCAAAGTGCTAGGATTACAGGCATGAGCCACTGTGCCCAGCTGTGAAGTGGTATCTTATTGTGATTTTGACTTTCATTTCCCTAATGACTAATGATATTGGACATTTTTCATGCCCTCTTATAGATCTTCTTTGAAGAAAAGTCTATTCAAATCTTTTGCCTGTTTTTAGATTTATTTATTTATTTATTTATTTATTTTGAGACAGGGTCTCAGTCTGTCATCCAGGCTGGAGTGCAGTGGTGCGATCTCAGCTCACCGCAACCTCCGCCTCCCAGGTTCAAGTGATTCTCCTGCCTCAGCCTCCCAAGTAGCTGAGACTACAGGTGCCTGCCACTATGCCTGGCTGATTTTTATATTTTTGTAGAGATAGAGTTTCACCATGTTGGCCAGGCTGCTTTTGAACTCCTGATCTTGTGATCTGCCCTCCTCAACCTCCCAAAGTAATGGGATTATAGGCGTGAGACACCACGCCCAGCCGAGTTATTTATCTTCTTATTGTTGAGGTATAGGAGCTCTTTATGTATTCTAGATGTAAAACCCTTATTAAATATATGATTTGTAAATATTTTCTCCCATTTTGGGTTGTTTTTTCGCTTTCTTGATACATAACAGCCTTTAGTTTTGGTGAAACCTAATTTATCTAATTATCCTTGGTTGCTTGCGTTTTAGGTATTATACCTAAGAAATGATTGCCTATTCCAATATCACAAATATTTACCCCTATATTTTCTTCAAAGAATTTTTATAGTTTTTGCTCTTACATTTAGGTCTTTGATTATTTGAGTTTATTTTTGTATATAGTGTGAAGGTGTGACTTTAGGGGGTCTAAATTCACTATTTTGCATATGTATATCTGTTGTCCAAGCACCATTTGTTTAAAAGACTGACCTTTCCCCACTGAACGGTCTTGCCACTCTTGTCAGAGATTGACCATGGATGTATCAGCTTACACCTGGACTCTCTATTCTATTGCATTGAAATACATGTTTATTTTTATGTCAGTACCACACTGTCTTCATTAGTGTAGCTTTAAAGTAAGTTTTGAAATCGGGAAGTGTGAGCTCTCTAACTTTCATCTTCTTTTTCAAGATTGTTTTGGTTATTCTGGGTCCTTGCTTTTCCATGTGAGTTTTAGGATCATTTTGTCTATTTCTGCAAAAAAAAAAAAAAAAAAGTAGGTGGAATTCATGAATCTTTCATACCAAACTCCTCACTGCAATGTCCTCTATGAGAACTAGCACATTGTCTAACTTGGTCATTGTTGTATCTCCAACACCTAGCACAGGCCTGACCTAGAGTAAGCTCTTAATATTTAATGAATGAATGGCAAGAAAACAAGCACAGTTTAGATAACAGCAATAAAATGTACCCAGTGGAACATTACCATACCTCAGAAGCCACCTGCATGCCACTCCATGATGCACTCCTCCATCATTTCTTTTTTTTTTTTGAGACAGAGTCTCACTCTGTCACCCAGGCTGGAGTGCAGTGGCGTGATCTCGGCTCACTGCAACCTCTGCTTCCCAGGTTCAAGCAATTCTCCCACCTCAGTCTCCTGAGTAGCTGGGACTACAGGTTCACACCAGCACACCCGGCTAATTTTTGTATTTTTAGTAGAATCGGGGTTTCGCCATTTGACCAGGCTGGTCTTGAACTCCTTACCTTAGGTGATCCACCTGCCTCAGTCTCCCAAAGTGCTGGGATTACAGGTGTGAGCCGCTGTGCCTGGATCCCTCCATCATTTCTTTGCTTTTAAAAAAATAATGAACTGTGGCCAAGCAGAGGCAGGTGGATCACCTGAGGTCAGGAGTTGGTGACCAACCTGACCAACATGCTAAAAACCCGCCTATACTAAAAATACAAAATTAGCCAGGCGTGGTGGTGCATGCCTGTAATCCCAGCTACTTGGGAGGCTGAGGCAGGAGAATCGTTTGAACCTGGAGAGGCGGAGGCTGCAGTGAGCCGAGATCACATCACCACACTCCAGCCTGAGTGACAAAGCAAGACTCCGTGTCAAAAAATAAATAAATAGGCCAGCACAGTGGCTCAGGCCTATAATCCCAGCACTTTGGGAGGCCGAAGCAGACGGATCACGAGGTCAGGAGATTGAGACCATCCTGGCTAACACGTGAAACCCCGTCTCTACTAAAAATACAAAAAATTAGCTGGGCGTGGTGGCGGGCGCCTGTAGTCCCAGCTACTTGGGAGGCTGAAGCACAGGAATCGCTTGAACCCGGAAGGTGGAGGTTGCAGTGAGCTGACATTGCACCACCACACTCCGCCAGCCTGGGCAACACAGCGAGACTCCGTCTCAAAAAATAAAAATAAAAATAAAATCAAAGAAAATAAATCAATAGCACCTTATTTATTTGGGTTATTTCCAGGCTTTTGCTATAATAAATCATGATGTTGTTACATATTTCCTTATGTCCCTCATACAGGAGGTTCTATACCTAGCAGTGGAATTCTGGGGTCTTAGGATATGCACGTATTCAACTATACTTGGTAATCCAAACCTTGCTCCAAAGTGGGCATACAAATTTACATTTCCACCCAAAGCAGGTGAGAATTCTTACCACTGTTCTTTCCTTCTGGGTTTGGTTTTCTTCTTCTGCAAGTATACACTTTAGTTGTTGTTGTTGTTGTTGTTGTTTTTGAGAGGAACTGAATGTTAAACTCTCCTGGTCTTTGTTTTATTGAAAATGTCTTTATTTTATTGAAAACGTCTTTATTTTGTTTGCACTCTTTAATGAGAACTTATATGAATATAGAATTCTCGATTGATAATGTTTTTGTTTTTTTCTCAATACTTTGAAAATACTATTCCATTATCTTTGGGCCTTTGTTGTTGGATTTAATTGTAGTTCTTTTGTCTTCTGTCTCTGGTAGCTTCTAAGATTTTTGTCTGTGGTGCCTGCAATTTCACCATGATATGTCTAGGTGTAAATTTCTTCTTGTATTACTGGTTTGGCACTTGTCATGATTTCTGAGTCTGAGGATCCATATCTTTCTTTCTTTCTTTTTTTGTTTTTTTTTGAGACGGAGTCTCGCTCTGTCGCCCAGGCTGGAGTGCAGTGGCACGATCTCGGCTCACTGCAAGCTCTGCCTCCTGGATTCACGCCATTCTCCTGCCTCAGCCTTCCGAGTAGCTGGGACTACAGGCGCCCGCCACCACGCTCGGCTAATTTTTTTGCATTTTTAGAAGACACAGGGTTTCACCGTGTTAGCCAGGATGGTCTGGATATCCAGACCTCGTGATCCGCCTGCCTCGGCCTCCCAAAGGGCTGGGATTACAGGCGTGAGCCACACGCTTGGCCAAGGATTCATGTCTTTCATCAATTCTCGGAATTTTTTTTTAATTCTGGGAAATTATCAGTGATGATATCTTGAATATTTATGATCCTCCCTTCCCTCCCTTTCCTCCTTCTGGATAACCTATGAGTGTTAGAGTAGACATATTATCCTCCTTGCTTCCAAATCTCTGGTTTTTTTTTTTTGACCTATACAGGGTCTTGCTCTGCTACCCAGGCTGGAGTGCAGTGGCGCAATCTTGGCTCACTGCAACCTCCGCCTACCGGGTTCAAGCAATTCTCCTGCCTCAGCCTCCCGAGTAGCTGGGATTACAGGTGTGTACCACCACGCCTGGCTAATTTTTATATTTTTAGTAGAGATGGGGTTTCACCATGTTGGCCAGGCTGGTCTCAAACTCCTGACCTAAAATGATCCACCCGGCTCGGCCTCTCAAAGTGCTGGGATTACAGGCGTGAGCCACCGCGCCCGGCCGCCAAATCTCTGTTTTCTCTTTCTCATTTTATGCTGCCTTCTGGGTAAATTCATCCAGTCGACTTAGCTGTGTCGAATCTGCCGTTTAACTTATTCACTAAGTTTTTATTTATAATTTCTGGAAGTTTGATTGTTTTGCATTTCTACCTGTTCTTATTTCATTCACTCTTGTTTATTCTTGCATTTCTTCTTTTACACGTTTTACTATTTGGAAATACTAACTTTATCGTATATCCTCTATCATATTGTTCTAAAACTAAACCCTAAGCTCACATGATGCACAGGCTGATGGTTATTAATTCCTTGGGGAAGGTTTTTTTTTTTTTTCCCCTTGTCCCCTACCTTCTAGAGCAAATGAGGCTTGAATTCACAGGTACTGTAGTTGTCTTGGTTCCCTTTGTGTTTCAGGCACCTGGTTATTTAATTTTCTTTCTTGAGTGTTCAGTGTTGTATTTATTTTAGTTTTTAGAGACAGAATCTCATTCTGCCACCCAGGCTGGAGTGTAGTGGCATATCCACAGCTCACTGCAACCTCAAACTACTGGGTTCAAGAGATCCTCCCACCTCAGTCTCCCAAGGAGCTAGGTCTACAGGTACATGCCACCATGCTTGTTTTGTAGAGATGGGAGTCTTGCTATGTTGTCTAGGTTGGTCTTGAACTCCTGGCTTCAAGTGATCCTCCTGCCTTGGGCTCCCAAAGTGCTGGGATTACAGGCAGGAGCTACTGCACCCAACCTGGCTTTTTTTTTTTTCTTTCTCCTGAGATGGAGTCTCATTCTGTCACCCAGGCTGGAGTGCAGTGGTGCAATCTTGGCTCACTGCAACCTCCCACTCCCGGGTTCAAGCGTTTCTCCTGCCTGAGCCTCCCGAGTAGCTGGGATTACAGATGCCCGCCACCACACCCGGCTAATTTTTGTATTTTTAGTAGAGATGGGGTTTCACCATGTTGGCCAGGCTAGTCTTAAACTCCTGACCTCGTGATCTGCCCGTCTTGGCCTCCCAAAGTGCTGGGATTACAGGTGTGAGCCACCGTTCCCGGCCCTGGCTTTGTATTTAAAAGAAGGCTTATTGAGTTTACTCAGCAGTTGTAAGTGTTTGTAGCAGGATAGTTTTCAGGTTATCTGGTCTGCCTTTTGTTAAACTTGAAATCTATTAATTAACTCTATGTTTTCATTAAGCCATTTTTTATTATGGCAAAATACACATACCATAAAAATTATTATTATTATTATTATTTTATTTTTTTTTTTTTTTTGAGACGGAGTCTCGCTCTGTCGCCCAGGCTGGAGTGCAGTGGCGCAATCTCGGCTCACTGCAAGCTCCGCCTCCCGGGTTCAAGCCATTCTCCTGCCTCAGCCTCCCGAGTACCTGGGACTACAGGCGCCCACCACCACGCCCGGCTAATTTTTTGTATTTTTAGTAGAGACGGGGTTTCACTGTCTTGGCCAGGATGGTCTCGATCTCCTGACCTCGTGATCCGCCCGCCTCGGCCTCCCAAAGTGCTAGGACTACAGGCGTGAGCCACCGCGCTCGGCCAAAAAATTATTAATTAACATTTAATAGGATGGGTAAAGTTGCAGACAGAGAGCCCATTTCAGTCGTGCCACTGCACTCCAGCCTGGGCAACAGAGCGAGACCCTCTCTCAAAAAAAAAAAAAAAAGAGCCCATTTTAGTTGCTATGTGAGGAAGGACTTCCCAGTAGGAATAGGCTAGTAGGAAGCAAAGGATTACCAAGGAATGATAGAGAGGCAGAAAGTGAAGGATATATTCTGGGAATGGTAAATAGTTGGTTTGGCAGGACCTTGGTACATGGTACATGTAATAATGTGAGTGAATTTTTGTAATAGTAGGTTAGGGCCAGATTGTGGAGAGCCTTGGATTTCAGCTTAAAGGAATTTGGACTTTGAGAGCTTTTGAAAGTTTTTGAACTTAACTCATTTTGAAAGTTGGTCTTGGCAGCAGTAGATGGAGTGGATTGGAGGGTGTTGAGATTGACGACAGGGAGACCAATTAGGAACATATTGCAGTAGTCCAGGGAGGCATGAAGGCACATAATAGCGGTAAGGTCTGACAAAGGCTCAGAGCTGTTGAAATGACCAAAGCATAATTGTAGTTATTAACCAAACTGGGGCCAAGAGGAGATGCCAATACAGACATATGACAGCATTCTCTGGAGTAAGTCACTTCTCAGCGGAATAGCATTATGAACTCTTAGAGACTTGCTGATGTCCTCTAATGAAGTCACATGCTGGTTTTTTGTTTTTTTTTTGTGTGTGTGTGTGTGTTGAGACGGAGTCTTGCTCTGTCGCCCAGGCTGGAGTGCAGTGGCGCAGTCTCGGCTCACTGCAAGCTCCGCCTCCCGGGTTCACGCCATTCTCCTGCCTCAGCCTCTCCGAGTAGCTGGGACTACAGGTGCCTGCCACCACGCCCGGCTAATATTTTTGTATTTTTTAGTAGAGACGAGGTTTCACCGCGGTCTCGATCTCCTGACCTCGTGATCCGCCCGCCTTGGCCTCCCAAAGTGCTGGGATTACAAGCGTGAGCCACCGCGCCCGGCCTTCACATGCTGTTTATAAAATGTCGGCTAATTGGCCATTGAGCCAGCCAGAGCCCTCCTTTGATCTGAACCCAGACTTGAAAAAGCATGCATCAGTGCAATTTGAAAAACAGTATTAAAATAGAGAAAGTAGAGTAAAACAGATAGATCTGTAGCTCTACAGAGTATAAACAACTGTTTTTAGCATCAGCCCAAAGAGTTTTAAGTGGTCTCCCGTTATTTGCTTCTACTGTTAATAAGATCTTCTAAAGTCATTGCTCTGGACTTTCAATCTTCAAATTTCTTAGCAGGACAATTTAATCACCTATTTCTATTGGGTTATATATCTTTTTTTGTTTTTTGTTTTTTTTTGAGACAGACTCTTGCTCTGTTGCCCAGGCTGCAGTGCAGTGGTGCCATCTCGGCTCACCGCAACCTCCGCCTCCCGGGTTGAAACAATTCTCCTGCCTCAGCCTCCTGAGTAGCTGGGATTACAGGCATGCACCACCACGCCCGGCTAATTTTTGTATTTTTAGTAGAGACCGGGTTTCACCATGTTGGTCAGGCTGGTCTCAAACTCCTCACCTTGTGATCTCCCTGCCTCGGCCTCCCAAAGTTTTGGGATTACAGGCATGAGCCACCACATCCGGCCTGGGTTTTATATCTAGTTAGCATGGTGACAACCCAAATGACTTGGTTTGCATTTGTTTTCCCATTGCTCTAGTATGTTCTAAGGTCACTTTCATATATATCCTGTGTGTGAATTCCTCTTTCCCAAATTGTTGTGGATTGTATCATAACTTGTCAATTAGCTAAATGTAAATGAACATCGGCTTTCTAGAGATTTAATTTTTTTTAGCATTTAATTGCTGAATGAAAAGCAATAGGACTATGAAGCCAAGAAGTTATTTGGAGAAAACTTGAATTACTTGATTCTGAGGATGGGTAATCAAAACGTGATTGTGAAGAAATGGAGTTATTATATATGTTATATATAATTTATTACATGTATATTTAAAACTTGAATGATATTTTGAAATTACATTGAGCATACTACTAAAAAGCATTCAGATACACTTGGCTCCCTTTTTCCCCTTTCCTTCCATTTCTTTTTTTTTTTTTTTTTTTTGAGACGAAGTCTGGTTCTGTCACCCAGGCTGGAGTGCAGTGGCACGATGTCGGCTCACTGCAAGCTCCGCCTCCCGGGTTCACGCCATTCTCCTGCCTCAGCCTCCCGAATAGCTGGGACTACAGGCGCCTGCCACGGCGCCCGGCTAATTTTTTTTTGTATTTTTAGTAGAGATAGGGTTTCACTGTGTTAGCCAGGGTGGTCTCGATATCCTGACCTCGTGATCCGCCCGCCTCGGCCTCCCAAAGTGCTGGGATTACAGGCGTGAGCCACCGCGCCCGGCCTCCTTCCTTCTATTAACAATTATTGAACACTCAGTGTGGGCCAGGCACTGTGTTATATGCTGGAAGTTATAGTGGTTTATTCTTCAATTTTGAAATAATTTGGCAGTTGATAAAAATCTTTAAAATTTGTTTTTTTTTATAAAATAGTCTGTTCTGGCCAGGTGCAGTGGCTGACGCCTGTAATCCCAGCACTTTGGGAGGCCAAGGTGGGCGGATCACCTGAGTTCGGGAGTTCGAGATTAGCCCGGCTAACATGGTGAAACCCTGTCTCTACTAAAAATGCAAAATTAGCTGGGCATGGTGGTGCACGCCTGTAATCCCAGCTACTCAGGAGGCTGAGGCAGGAGAATCGCTTGAACGGGGGAGGTGGAGGTTGTGGTGAGCTGGAATTGTGCCACTGCACTCTAGCCTGGGCGACAGAGTAAGACTCCGTCTCAAAAAAAAGTCAGTTCTTGGATTTTGATGACATGGTGCTATGTAAGGCTTACAGGGTTATTAGTGCCCTGAGTCCACACTTCACAGAGTTATTAGATTTAAATCTTCAAATTTTATTTTAGAGACAGAGTCTTTCTCTGTTGCCCAGACTGGAGTGCAGTGGTGCAATCATAGCTGACTAAAGGCTGGAACTCCTGGGCTCAAGCAATCCTCCTACTTCAGCCTCCTGAGTAGTTGGGACTACAGGTATGCACCATTATGCCTGGCTAGTTAAAAAAAATTTTTTTTTATAGAGACAAGGGCCTTACCATTTGCCCAGGCTGGTACTGAACTCAGGCAATCTTCCTATCTCGTCTTCCCAAAGTGTTGGGATTACAGGCGTGAGCCACCTTGCCCGGCCTCATCATTAGACTTAAAAATCTTTTTGTCTTTGGTAGTTGTTTTACAATTTTAAACAACTAGTGGCTGTAGTAGGCATTCTTAACCAGGAATAAAGTCGTAAATGTAAATGTATGGTCTCAGAGGAGCAGAGGCAGTCCTCTGTGAATCTGTAAATATTTGGTGTATACAGTTATTTTTCTGAGGGTATAGATGCTCAAAGGAGTCTATAATCCGAAAAAGGTTCAGAGCAACTGTTTGCCTTGCTTCATTCAGCTCCCAGAATAGTGGCCTTTGTTACATAGACTAGTGACTATGTGCTTGGGCATTAGAGTCACACTCCCTGTATTTGAATCCTGGCTCTGCTATGTAATAGCTGTGTGACCTTAAACAAGTCACTTAACCCCTCTGTGCCTCACTTTCCTCATCTGTAAAATGGGGATAACAATAGTATTTATGTCATGGGGTTGTGGTGAGGCTTACATGAGTTAATGTATATAAATAACTCAGAAAATGCTCAGCACGTAGTAAATATTCTATACATATATCAGCTATTGTTATTATAATAATTACATGGGTATGGCATTGATGGTAATGATGGTGAAAACCATGATGACTTCTACCTTCCTGAAGCCACTTAAGAGTGAGTAACAACAGCCAAAGTTACTTAGGAATAAAAGATTAAAAAAAAAATAGAGCATGACAATGGACGGCCACAATAAATGTTACCCAGCTGGTCATTCTAGGAAAAGCTGACACCGCCCTTCCCTTACTGTTCTAGTTTATGGCCAGCCAGGCTCTGAAGTTTCGATAGTCTGACTCAACTGCTGAGAGGAATGTATTCCAGTTGAAGCACAGTGGCAAGAGCAATTTGTTTTTTAGATTTAGCTGAAATATATTCTGATTCTATTTTTTAGCCTTGGATGGAACTGGCTCTTTGCCACGGTTGGCTTTTTCCCCATGGAATGTGTATTGTTGATGCTCTACCATGATAAACAGCAAGTGGGGAAATGGGAACTTTTATTAGCTGACCTAAAGCTCATCTCTCCTAGTTCTGCCACAAAACGCTCTGGCAGTCTAAGAGACGTGTCCTTTATTTCCATCTCCACCTACTGACCTCCCCAGCTGAAAGGGCTAGGCAAAGTAAATCAGCTTAGAATTTATTCCAAAGGTGTTTGACTTTTTCTAGCTTTTAATGACCAAAGTTTTTAGATGATTGAGTTTCAAGGCTATCTGATCACCTTTGTTGGGTCAATTTCGCCTCTCCTCAAATGCCTGAGAATGATGTTTTTTCACGTATTATTTTTGGAGTCTCTACTTTTTTTCTTTATCCCTTCCTTGCGCAAATAACTGCCAGTTCCTGAAGCCACTGCCCCCAGGAATTTGCTTCCTGTAACAACAGCTACTTCTCTGTCTGGGCTCTCCCTCTGGAAAAAGCTCATTGAAGGATCCCCTGATTCCAAAGTGCCAAGTAGAAATTGTATAAATTGGTTTAATTCAGATGCTGTGTATCAGGCTTAAAATCCAGTAGATATGTAGGTAATTGTCTGAATATTTTCCGCAGTAAAAGACTGAAGTCTAAGGTCTAACTCCCATTGCAGTTTTGTAGTCCCCATGGGGACTACGTAAATTGCAGGGCCCAGCACAAAGGGAAAATGAGGGATCTCTTATTCAAAAGTTATTAAAAATTTCAAGACAGTAACAACAGGGCATCAAACCAAGAATAGGGACCAGGCGCGGTGGCTCATGCCTGTAATGCCAGCACTTTGGGAGGCCGAGGTGGGCAGATCACCTGAGGTCAGGGGTTTGAGACCAGCCTGGCCAACATGGTGAAACCCCATCTCTACTAAAAATACAAAATTAGCTGGGTGTGGTGGTGCATACTTGTAATCCCAGCTACTTGGGAGGCTGAGGCAGGAGAATCGCTTGAGCCTCATAGGCAGAGTTTGCAGTGAGGCGAGATCGCGCCATTGCATGACAGCCTGGGCAAGAAGAGTGAAATGCGTTCTCAAAAAAAAAACACAAAAAACAAAAAACAAAACCAAGCATAGGGCCCTTTTGAGTATAGGGCCCTGAGCAACTAACTGCATAGGTCATCCACCTAGGAAGTCAGGCCTGCATGGAGCCCACTAATCAGAATCTTTGGAATATGAATGGAAAAAAAATCTGACTTCTGGGGCCTACCAGAATCTCTGGGATAATATCTGGGAATTGACTCTTTTTTTTTTTTTTTTTTTTTTAATACAGGATCTTGCTCTGTTGCTCAGGCTGGAGCATAGTGGCTTGATCATGGCTCACTGCAGCCTCAACCTCTTCAGCTCAAGCAAGCCTCCAACCTCAGCCTTCCAAGTAGCTGGGACTACAGGTGTGCTCACACTGGTTATTTTTAAAAGGATCTCACTATGTTGCTCAGGCTGGTCTCGGACTCCTGGACTCAAGTGATCCTCCCGCTTCAGCCTCCCAAAGTGCTGGGATTACACGTGTGAGCCATCGTGCTCAGCCAGAATTAAATTCTTAATAAGCTCTCTAGATGTTGACGTTTGAGAATCTCACACCTATTTTCTTCATTTGCTTGGGAAGAAGAAAGAGCAATGTTGGGTTTTTGTTTGTTTGTTTGTTTTTGAGATGGAGTCTTGCTCTGTTGCCCAGGCTAGAGAGCAATGGCGCAATCTCAGCTGACTGCAACCTCTGTCTCCCAGGTTCAAGTGATTCTCCTGCCTCAACCTCCGGAGTAGCTGGGACTACAGGTGCACCACCATGCCTGGCTAATTTTTTGTATTGTTTAGTAAAGACAAGGTTTCACCATGTTGGCCAGGATGGTCTTTATCTCCTGATCTTGTGATCTGTCCACCTTGGCCTCCCAAAGTGCTGGGATTACATGCATGAGCCACTGCGCCTGGCTCGTTTTTTTTTTTGTTTTTTGTTTTTTTTTTAAGAGACAGAGTCACCCTCTGTCACCCAGGCTGAAGTGCAGTGGCATGATCATAGCTCAATGCAGTATCGATCTTCTGGGCTCAAGTGATCCTCCCACTTCAGCCTCCTGAGTAGCTGGGACTACAGGTGTGTGCCAGCCACCATGCCTGGCTTTTTATTTCAATTTCTGTAGAGATGGAGTCTCACTATGCTGCCCAGGCTGGTCTTGAACTCCTGGGCTCAAGTGATCCTCCTGCCTTGGCCTTCCAAAGTGCTGGAATGACAGGTGTGAGCCACCATGCCTGGCCAATTATCTTTTCTTTTCTTTTCTTTTTTCTGAGACAGAGTCTGGTTCTGTTGCCCAGGCTGGAGTACAGTGGTGGGAACTCGACTCACTTCAGCCTCCACCTCCTGATTTCAAGCAATTCTTGTGTCTCAGCCACGGAGTAGCTGGGATTATAGTTGTGCACCACCATGCTCGGCTAATTTTTGTATTTTTATTAGAGACAGGGTTTTGACATGTTGGCCAGGCTGGTCTCAAACTCCTAACCTTAAGTAATCCGCCCACCTCTGCCTCTCAAAGTGAGCCACCGTGCCTGGCCCCAATTCTCTTTTAAAAGTGTTCGGCTTGCTTTCCTAGATGGGCAACTGACAGCACTTATGGTGCATCTCTAGCAGCATTTCTTTGAGCTCTTTCACACTTTTTCTGTTTTCCTCTTTCTCCGCCGTCCTTGTTTGTTTTACGCTTGTCTTGGGCCTGCCCACAATACCTCAGGTGTGGCTAGACTTGGCTGACGACATCCAAGGCATATGAAATTATTAGAGAAAGTTTGAGGGGAAGGAGTAAGACCTTTGATAGTCTGGATTTTTCGTTGAGAATTTTATTTTTGCTACAGCCTGCTTTTCCTACCCAGTTTTGCTTTTGCTTCTAATCTAAACCAAAAGAAAAGGAAACAAAATTTTGAGAAACAAAGTTATGAGAACAATCTCAACCCCTACCTCAGTGATTATTTAGTTACAGTCATTGGAATTCAATTCCAGATCAGTTCTTCTTCCTTCACAGTAAATGCCTGCCAGTCCTTGCAATTTATTTCTGCAAATTGTCGCTTCACCAGATTGTGACCTCAAGGGCTCAGGGATTAATCCTATATAACTTGATGAAAGTATTTATATCAAACTATCCTGACTACACCTGGTCCTGAGTTCTGAGTTTAGCTATACATCATTGAGATATTGCAAGGTTAATAAACCTCTTTAGATTATGGATTTAAAATTTTAGCACAACAAATAAAATGCTCTTTTTTTGGCTTACAGTTCTGTGTGTGTGGGTGAGCGCATAAGCAGTCACTGAGTAGAACAGATGCTGTCTTGAATTTTTTCTTAATAAAAAGATGACAGATTTTTAATTACTAGGTGCTTCTAAATTACTTAAGAAATGACATTTTTCTTTATTGATTTCACCTGTATTTCCTGTTTTTCTGTAGTTGTAGCTTCTAACATATCTTTATTACTCTCTATTTTTAAGGTAATGAAAACTTTGTGTTTCTATTTTCATTCTCACAGCAAAGGAGAGATTAAATGGAAGCAACCCTTTATAACTTTGAAATATTATGTAATCCTGGCATTCTTAAAAGAATTTTTTGCTTGCCTTTTACTTTGGCAAAATACTTGTATCTAAAGATACATAAAGAACACTGATGGCCAGGCATAGTGGCTCACGTCTGTAATCCAAGCACTTTGGGAGGCTGAGGCGGGCAGATCACTTGAGGTCAGAAGTTCGAGACCAGCATGGTCAACATGGTGAAACCCTGTCTCTACTAAAAATACAAAAATTAGCCGGGTGTGGTGGCACACGCCTGTGATTCCAGCTACTTGGGAGGCTGAGGTATAAGAATTGCTTGAACCCAGGAAGCGGAGGTTGCAGTGAGTAGATTGTGCCACTGCACTCCAGCTTGGGTGAAAAAGTGAGACTCTGTCTCAAAAAAAAAAAAAAAAAAAAAAACACTTACAGCTCAATAATAAGGGGGAAAACAACCCCATTTTAAAAAATGGGCAAAAAGTTTGAACAGACACATCACAAAAGAAAATATAAGAAAGGCCAATAAACACATGAAAAGTCTCAACATCATTAACAATCAGAAAAAGGCAAATTAAAACCACAATGAGATAACACTGACATACCCACTAGAATAGCTAAAATAAAAAATTTGACAATACTAAGGGTTAGCAAGAATGTGGAACAACTGGAAATCTCATATATTGCTGGTGAGGGTGTAAAATGGGGAAACAATTTGGCAGTTTCTCATAAAGTTAAACATAAATTTATATGATTTTGCTAATTCACCCCTCTCATCGAAAGTAAATGAAAACACATGTCCTCTTAAAGATTTGTACATAAATGTTCACAATACCTTTATTTATAACAATCAGGGACTAGATGTTGGGCACAGTGGCTCACATTTGTAATCCCAGCACTTTGGGAGGCCAACATGGGAGGATCGCTTGAGGCCAAGAGTTTGAGGCCAGCCTGGGCAATTTAGCAAGACCCTGTCTTTACAAAAAATAATAAAATTAGTGAGGCATGGTGGCACATGCCTGTAGTCCCTGCTACTTGGGAGGCTGATATAGGAGGATTGTTTGTGCTCAGGAGATTGAGGCTGCAGTGAGCTACGATTGCAACACCGAACTCCATCCTGGGTGACAGAGTGAGACCCTGTCTCACAAAACAACAACAACAACAACAACAAAAACAAGAAATTACCCAAACATACATCAATAGGTGAATGGATAAACAAATGGAATACTACCTAGCAACAGAAAGTGACAGAACTATGATGAATGCAATAGCATGAATGAAACTCAAAAACCCCATGCTGAGACAAAGTCGACAGAACAAAAGAGTACATATCGCACGATTCCATTAATGGGAAATTCTAGAAGAGGCAAAAGCATTCTATAGTGGCAGAAAGAATATCAGTGGTTGCTTGGAGCCAGGCTTGGGACAAGAAATACTGACTCCAAATAGGCATGGGGGGATTGTGGGGGGTGTTGGAAATGTATATTTTGACTGAGGTTATGCTTCCATGGGAGTATACATTTGTCAAACCTCATTTGAACTGTACACTTAAAAAAAGGGTGCATTTTATATAAAATATACTTCAATAAAGTTGTTTTTTTCAACTACTAAGAAAGTTCAGAGAAGCCTCTAATATATATCCATGTACATACCACCTAGGATTCATAAATGTTAAATATGTTGTTACTTGCTTCATCTTTTTGATATAGAAGAAATGAAATATTACAGATAAGATGATCTCTCCATAGCTCCCAGGCCTATTCTTCGCCCCTTCCCACCGGCAAGTACATTCCTAAAGTTGTATTTATCCTTTCTGTCCATCTAAACATGCATTCACCGACATCTTCATTTTATTGATGAAGGTATCAAAGCTTAACAAGAGCTAATGCATAAGCCATAGATAAACAATGGCTTTGTCAGCAGCACAGCCAGTAATGATGTTTTATCTTAAGTTCAATCTGCAGGACTATGTTGTCTAACCTGCGTTTGAGGAGCTGCTAATGTAATTTATGTAATTATTGGAGTGTTTATACTGGTCTTTCTCTTCAGTTTTAAACATGACTACAACTTGGCACAAACTGGAATTCAGTGTGTCATGATGTTTCTCTAAATTTCCAAAATGCACTGTTTATAAATTTTTTTTTTTTCTTTTTTTTTTTTTTGAGACGGAGTCTCGCTCTGTCGCCCAGGCTGGAGTGCAGTGGCGTGATCTCGGCTCACTGCAAGCTCCGCCTCCTGGGTTCACGCCATTCTCCTGCCTCAGCCTCCTGAGTAGCTGGGACTACAGGTGCCCGCCACCACGCCCGGCTAATTTTTTTGTATTTTTACTAGAGACAGGTTTCACTGTGTTAGCCAGGATGGTCTCGATCTCCTGACCTGGTGATCGGCCCTCCTCGGCCTCCCAAAGTGCTGGGATTACAGGCGTGAGCCACGGCGCCCGGCCCTGATTAATGTAGTTTTAAACAATATAACAATTTGATATCAGTGATTTGTTTAATTGCAATTAAGATGGAATACAGATATTTATGTATTTCCCTCTAATTTTCTCAAATAGATTACTAGACTATTTGCAAAGCATCTAACACCACTGAATCCTAAATAGCTGGCTGGGTTTCACTGTTCTATGGATACTATATGAGACAATCAGAGGGACTGATTTGGTGACATTCCTTGCCCTTTCTTTTGATTTATCTTTTTTATGGTGTATCTTCTGTATCCAGATTTCCCCCTCAGTTCTAATATTTATATTTTGAAAGCTGATAAATATTGGAGCTGGAAAGAAGAGTTTAGGCTAGAATTAAGTATTTTGTAATAATGAAGCTGTTAATTTCCTTTTGTAATTTTTTTTTTTTTTTTAACTCACAGACACAGGTCTCTGAAAGAACACTCTAATTCTGGTTTTCACTGGCAAAGTAATTTGTCTTTTTTCCTTCTTTTTTTTTTTTTTTTTTTTTTGAGACGGAGTCTCGCTCTGTCACCCAGGCTGGAGTGCAGTGGCGCAATCTCGGCTCACTGCAAGCTCCGCCTCCCGGGTTTACGCCATTCTCCTGCCTCAGCCTCTCCGAGTAGCTGGGACTACAGGCGCCCGCCACCACGCCCGGCTAATTTTTTGTATTTTTAGTAGAGACGGGGTTTCACCGTGGTCTCGATCTCCTGACCTCGCGATCCGCCCGCCTCGGCCTCCCAAAGTGCTGGGATTACAAGCGTGAGCCACCGCGCCTGGCCCCTTCTTAAAAATAGATATGATTCTGATAAGAAAAATGATAGTTTGTCTTTATAAGAGAAGCAATACAAACCAGTTTCAAACTCAAGTTTAAATTCACACTGGGGTCTAGGGTATTTTTTCTTTTAGAATTTGAAAGTTGGCTAGGTACAGTGGGTCACATCTATAATCCCAGCACTTTGGGAGGTAGGAGGATTGCTTGAGCCCAGGAGTTTGAGACCAGCCTGGGCAACATAGTGAGATTCTCTTTTTATGAAAAAAAAATTTGAAAGCTGAACGTTCATTTGCTTGTAGCTTTAGATACATATTCTTATTTTTTTTTAGAGATGGGGTCTCACTCTGTTGCCCAGGCTGGAGTGCAGTGGTGCCATCATAGCTCACTGCAGCCTGGATCTCCTGGGCCCAGTGATCCTCCAGCCTTGGCCTCTGGAGTAGCTGGGACTACAGGTGCACACTACCATGCCTTAGATATGTGTTCAAATCTCATTGGCTATTGCCTTGGATATCACAATGGAGTTTAACTCTGTCCATCATGTCAGCAACATACTATAGTGTCACTGGAGCCACAACTGGATTATGAATGTGACTCATCTAGTGATGCGCCATCCTTTTCAATAATATCTGATAATTGCAGAGATGACTACATCAGACTAGTTGAGCCACAGGGTACTGTTGGGTCACTGGTGACTGGCACATGGGATGGGGTGGAAGGGAATGTTTTTTTGGTGCTGCAGAAGATAAGGGGCGCTACCCTCCTGTGGAGTAGTGTGATACCCCAAGAATGGAGAGAACAGAAATTCTCAAGATACGCAGCTGATGCTGAGGATAGAGAGTTTCACTGAATTTTTCTTGTTTTTTGGACAGCTAATCTGAAGACAACATATAAAGTTTAGTAACTGAAGTATGGTCAGGGAGAGGGCCTGAAAATTCTGCTTTGGAATATTTAATGGTGACATTTAGATAAGGGTTAAGGGTGAAGCTAGCCTTACGGATGTGGGGATCAAGGCAATGTTCCTCAGGTGTTCAGGTCAGGGACAGTGGCAACATCCTCAATAGCTAAGGAGGTGCGGGTATTTTGAGGAAATGATGTGGTTGTTTCATCACTATATAAGCATCAGGAACTGGCAGTAGTGATATGTGAATGGGATCAAGGTGACCGAGAACAAGGTGTGAAACTTTAGGGAAATGATAAGGCTGTCTCTTATCTGGTTCTGCACACGGTGAACTGTTCCAGAGGTAGCTTCTTAAAGCCCTTCGTTTTGTCAAAGCAGAATCTCTTTTTTTTTTTTTGAGACAGAGTCTTGCTCTGTCACACAGGCTGGAGTGCAGTGGCATGATCTCAGCTCACTGCAACCTCTGCCTGTCAGATTCAAGTGACTCTCCTGCCTCAGCCTCCAGAGTAGCTGGGATTACAGGCACGCGCAACCATGCTCAGCTAATTTTTTGTATTTTTGTAGAGACGGGGTTTTGCCTGGTTGGCCAGGCTGGTTTTGAACTCCTGACCTCAAGTGATCTGCCCGTCTCGGCCTCCCAAAGTGCTGGGATTACAGGTGTGAGCGACCGTGCTTGGCCTGGAAACCAGTCGTTAAGAGAAAGGGATGCAGGAAAGATTGGAGATCTTTGAAGAATCTTTTTAAAAAAATTACCTTTTCCGCTGTAGTTCTGTCACCTTTAGTAGACTCTTTATTAAGCCTAAGAATCTTATACTTCTTATCTCTGTTCTATGTGAGTTGGTATAATGGGTCAAATTCGCAATCCAGAAATGCCTGTATTGTTTCTGATGTGCTGAGGAGGTGTACAATTGTCTTCCTTGATTTCAACCTCAAAAGCTTTATATCTTTACCTGGGAACATAGAAGTCATTATTATTATGTCTTTCACAAATCATGTAAACTTAAAAAATTATATTTTCAATGTAAACTACTCCTTGGAGGAAATTAGTTCCTTTAACATTTATTTCCTAATTTTAATTTCTACTAGTTTTATCTCTTTCAAGCTTAAATGAGTGGGCCTTAGTTCTGCATTATTGCCATCTTAATCATGTTCTTTGTGATTTTAGTAGCTTTACTTTTTAAAACTTACATTTCCATAATGAAGACTTCTGTATTTTTGTTTTTTTCGTCATATATCCAACTCCAGCTCCCTCAAGGCCTGTCAGCTTTTCTCTGCACCCTTTGTTACCTCTTGCTGTGGTCCAACGGGAAGGACAGTAAGCCGTGGGCACAGACTTTCCCTAAATCGTATGGATTTCCTTTAGTCAATAACAAGAATTTTGATAGTTAAGGCATTTACGCCTTAAGAATGTGATAAATTCCCCCTCCTACTGAATGTAAAGAACTATTTTTCTATGCAGACTCTTATATTCACTTTTCTTATAGAATAAGTATGTAACCAAATCTGTTCTTGGCTTCTAAGAAGTTAGAACTCAACGTAAAGCTGACTTGTAGAAAATTACTTACTCATTCTGGGTAAATGGACGCAGGTATTTAGTGCTTAAGTAGGTTCTGATATACCATTACATTAACATCATTTTAAAAATTCCTCTGAATTATATGTATTTTAAGAGTGACTGGGTTTTTAAAAAAATAGAAGTGGTAGAGCATAAATCATAATCTTTAATAAGGTAATAAAAGGCAAACACTATTGCTCTTGGCAAAACTTGGCTAATGCTTTTGGATTTATTTCCGAAGTCTTCACAGACGACGCTCAGCATCCTATCAGCCCTTGGCAGAGACACACGATCCAGCCTAAATCCTCAAATTCTGGCTCTTGACCAAAGTGTGTAGCCAGTATCCATAGAGACTGCGAAAAGCACCCGCGAGACGGGGCAGCCCCCTCCTCCTCAGCTCCAAATTGCTTCCTTTTTCGGTGGGAGGAAAAAACTGCGAGGAGTTGTGTGAACGCCTAACGAGTCCACGCTCCTCGGTCCCTCAACGCCCAGCATAGTTTTCGCTAAGTTCCTGGCCGAACCACAGCTCCCACGATGCACCCAGGTTCTAGAGCGGTCAGAGGAGCAGCTTCCGGTTTAGGACAGCGCGGCTGCGCACGGCGTGTGGTCTTATTGGCTCGAACCGCCTCGTGCGATGCGCGTCACGGCGACGTGCGGTCATGAGGGCGGGGAGACGCGGCGGCGGCGGTAGCTGTCGCGGCGGCGCGAGCGCGATTCCAGAAGCGGCATCGCGGCGGCGGCAGCAGCGGCGGCTACACCGGGCTTGGCCCTCTCCCTCCTCCGTTCCCCCCTCCTCCCCCCTCCCCTCAGCGGCGGCTCCCAAGAAGTCCGAGACACGCGGCGAGGCGGCGACGGGCTCCGGGTGAGGGTCTCTGGAGTGTGGGCGCCGTTTCCTGGGCGCAGAGGGAGAGCCTGGGGTCGGGGGGAGGTGAGAGCTGAGGGGGCGAATGTCCCTGGCGCGGGCGGGAGAGCGCACTCTGCGCCCGCCCGCAACTTGATCTCTAACTCTGACCTGCCGCCCGGCGCACCTTGGCCTGAGGGGCGGCCGTGAGGGGACCTGGATCCGCCCTCCTTGGACCGCTGTCGGAGGAGTCCGGCGCCCACTGCCCCCTCGCCTCGCCTCGCCTCTCGCGGCGGAGGGTCGGAGCCTGCTGCCCTCTGCTCACCTTCGGGTGCAGTTGCTCCAGCTTCCTGCCCGCGGAGAGGATCTGCCCGCCCCTCTTCGTCTGTTGTCTGTTTTTATCACTTCTAGGAATTTCTTTGGTGGAGGCTTGGGATGGGCTCTCTTAGCGCTACTTTCACAGTGACTGGGGTGGGGAGAGTTCCCTCACCTTTCTCAGGTGGCGCGTCAGGCAGCCTGCTTGGTACCTTGAGTTCAGTTTTCCCAAGCCCCCGTCCGTCAGTGTTCGCTTCTTTTAAAATTACCGATAACAGGGTTATAAATCAGTTTTTAGGGGGCTCGGAGAGAGTTTGGGTTGGAAACTGTTAGCTCTTTTTTCCTACTGGTTTTTGATCTTGATTTAAACGTTTGCCTCTGAAATTTTGACAACTTCATAAGATGGTCCAAAAGTGAATTTTGGTAGAAAGATTTAAATGCACAATTGGGATTTTATGGGGATATGGTGACTTCATTGCAGGTTGTTGACTTTTTTTTAAAAATAGGATGTTCTTTTAAGTTTTTGACTCTGGGTTTCTGAGACTTGGTTATTGTCCCCCATTTCTGTTACAAAAGCAGACTTTTTATCACCCCTTCCTCTCACCCAGAGAATCCCTTTAAACGCCAAGAAATCTGTCGTAACATTTAGCATTATTTGATCACAAAACTTTTCCAAATGAAATGCTAAAAATTCCTTCAGAAAAAGCATCCATCTACCCATAGCATTACTTTTTGGGGGGAGATTATACGTCTTGTCAGTTCTGAAAGTTTGAAGTGACTTCTTATCAAAGGCCACCCTTACGTCTCCTTAAACGACTCTTAGGTAATTCCTAGGTGTTTTCATCCGTTCTTATAAATTTGTTGTCAGAGTGCTGATTGTGATGATCTGTAACTAAAATTATTTCATCAGTAAACATTTCCACACATGTGGCAGCTGCTTGTTGGTGAATTATGAAATTTGAAAAAATTGCAAATTAAATGTGAAAGGCATATTTCTTTTAACTTCTGGTTGTAACTGTCTGCCCACCAGTATAAGTTCCTATCTGGACTTTGGTCTGCTTAGCAAATTTCCTCTTTTCACTTGGCACTAGGAATGAGAGTAGGATTTCCAGAGCCTAAAAGAGAGTTTGTTTTTTTTTTCTATCCCTAGGCTCCTTGTATGAATTTGTAAATAAATGGTTTTTTTTCTATCAATAGTATCAATTTAGCTGGTGCCCTTTTTTTTTTAGTATAAGTCACATTTTGTTTCCTAAAATGAAAATAATTTTGTTTTATTCTTTATTTCAGGGATTGACAGATTTTAAAGCCTGCAGGTCAAGTCCTGCCAGTTGCCTCTTTTTGTAAATAAAGATTTGATTAGGCCTGGTGCGGTCGCTCACGCCGGTAATCCCAGCACTTTGGGAGGTCGAGGTGGGCAGATAACCTGAGATCAGGAGTTTGAGACCAGCTTGGCCAACATGGTGAAACCGCGTCCCTATTAAAACTACAAAAATTAGCCGGGTGTGGTGGCGCACGCTTGTTATCCTAGCTGCCCGGGAGGCTGAGGCAGGAGAGTCGTTTAAACCCGGGAGGTGGAGGTTGCAGTGAGCCAAGATTGCGCCGTTGCACTCCAGCCTGGGCAACAAGAGCGAAACTCCGTCTTAAAAAAAGAGGAAGAAAAAAGTTTTTATTAGAACATAGCCATATGCAGTCGTTTAGGTATGGTCTGTGGTTTCTTTTGGGGTACAGCAGCAGAGTTGAGTAGTTGTGCCAGAGAGCCATATGGCCTGTAGCACCTAATATTTATTTACTATGTGGACCTTAATATAAAAAGTTTGCCGAGCTCCATTAATAAATGATACATAGTCAATGTTGAAAATTTAAATGAGTCAGAAAATTGTAAAGGAGAAAGTAAAAGTTATTTACAAGTACACCACTTGGGGATTTTTTTGTGTGATTATAGAATCTGTTGGTGATTATTTTTTATATAAATGAACTCAAATTGATAAATGTTGGTTTGTAATCTGCTTTTTTTTTTGTTCGTTTTGTTTTTTGAGACGGCGTTTCGCTCTTGTTGCCCAGGCTGGAGTGCAATGGCACGATCTTGGCTTACTGCAACCTCCGCCTCCCGGGTTCAAGAGATTCTCCTGCCTCAGCCTCCCGAGTAGCTGGGATTACAGGCGTGCGCTGCCAAGCCCGGCTAATTTTTTTTTTTTGTATTTTTAGTAGAGACGGGGTTTCACCATGTTGGCCAGGCTGGTCTCGAACTCCTCAGGTGATCCACCTGCCTCACCCCTCAAAGTGCTGGGATTACAGGTGTGAGCAACCATGCCCAGCCCTGTAATCTGCTTTTTTAAAAAGTATTTCATTATTTGTATTTGGGTTTTGATTGCTTTTGTATTTTCTGCATTGGAGGCTTTCTAGAAAGGGGCTTATGAACAGGGTTTTCCTGATTAGTCTTACCAGTCAAGATTTAAAAAGAAAATCCAGGAATAATAAATGCTTGGTAATGAAGATGCTGGTTAACATTTATTGAGCACTTACTATGTACTAGACAATTTCCACTACTTTATGTGTATTAAATTATTTAATTGCTGTGGCAGCTCTGTGAGTGTATACTATGATTTCTGTTTTACAGGGGAGGAAACTAAGGCAAGGAGAAAAATTAAGTAACTGTTGGCAGTTTATCAGCTAGCAAATGGTGGAGCTAGGGTTTGATTTCATGCAGTCTGATTTGAGGAACCCAAATTCTTTTTTTTTTTTTTTTTTTTTTTTTTTTGGAGACGGAGTCTCGCTCTGTAGCCCAGGCTGGAGTGCAGTGATGCAATCTCGGCTCACTGCAAGCTCTGCCTCCCGGGTTCACGCCATTCTCCTGCCTCAGCCTCCTGAGTAGCTGGGACTACAGGCGCCTGCCACCACGCCCAGCTAATTTTTTGTATTTTTAGTAGAGACGGGGTTTCACCGTGGTCTTGATCTCCTGACCTCGTGATCCGCCCGCCTCGGCCTCCCAAAGTGCTGGGATTACAAGCGTGAGCCACCGCGCCCGGCCTGAGAAACCCAAATTCTTAACAATATGCTACAGAGCCTCTACTTACATTATTGCTCGGTGTAGAAAGTTTAGACGGTCCAGAGATACACGGTCATCCCTTGGTGTCTGTAGGGATTGCTTCTAGGACCTTTGGTGGTACCAAGATCCACAGATGCTCAAATCTCTGATATAAATGGCATAGTATTTGCATATAACTTGTACATATCCTCCCAAATACTTTATATCATTTCTAGATTACTTATAATACCTAATACAATATAAACGCTATGTAAATAGTTGTTATACTGTATTGTTTAGGGAATAAAGACAAGAAAAAGTCTGTATGTTTCAAATACAGATGCTATATTAAACTTTTTGGATCCAAGCTTGGGTGAATCCACAGACATAGAGCCCATGGATATGGAGGGCCAACTGTATAATGTAAAAAAAATTCCTTCTCATGCTCTAGTGTCCAGTTTCATCCTTTGTAGGTTACCATGGGCAACAGTTTGATACAGGTCTTTTCACCTGTCTTTGTGTGCATATACAAGTAATTATTTGCAAATTTGTCTGCATATTCAGAATTAAAAAATTACACTTTTTTTTAGCAGCTTTAGATGTACAGAAATTTGAGCTGATAGCACAGAAAGTTCCCATATTCCCTTCTCTCCCCTCGTTTCTCCTATTGCGAACATCTTGCATTAATTTCGCACATTTATTGCATTTGATGAGCCCATATCAATGTGTTGTTATTTATTAGTCCATAGTTTACATAGGGCTTATTCTTTGTGTTGCAGTTTTTTTTTTTTTTTTTTTTTTTTTTTTTTTTAAGATCTCACTCTGTACCTCAGGCTGGAGTGCGCTGGTGCTGTCATGGCTCTGCAGCCTCGACCTCCCGGGCTCAAGTGATCCTCCCACCTTAGCCTCCCAAAGTGTTAGGGTTACAGGCATGAGCCACTGCACTTGGCCGAGAGTTGTTTTTTACAAAAATGGGATCAAGCCCAGTGGTGGCTTGTGCCTGTAGTCCCAGCTACTTGGGAGGTTGAGGTGGGAGGATTGCTTGAGGCTAGGAGTTTGAGACCAGTCTGGGCAACACAGCATGACTCTGTCTCTTAAAAAAAAAAAAAAAAAAAGTGGGCTGAGGGTAGTGGCTCACGCCCGTAATCCTTGCACTTTGGGAGGCCAAGGCAGGTGGATCACCTGAGGTCAGGAGTTTGAGACCAGCCTGGCCAACATGATGAAACCCCGTCTCTACTAAAAATACAAAAAAAAAAAAAAAATTATCTGGGTGTGGTGGTGCGCGCTTGTAATCCCAACTACTCAGGAGGCTGAGGCAGGAGAATCGCTTGAAACTGGGAGGTGGAGGTTGCAGTGAGCTGAGATTGCGCCACTGTGCTCTAGCCTGGGCAACAAGAGCAAAACTCCATCTCAAAAAAAAAAAAAAAATGAAGAAACCAGTCATTCACCTTTTTTGGTGGTTTTCAGGATATAGTGCTTTTGGACTTTCTAATGTAAACATTCTTGATTTACTAATTTTCAGATTAATGACAGTTTATTTTGGGAATGGAAAGCTGGCTTGGATGTTACTTTTTCTCTCTCTTTTTTAATTTTTCTGGTTTTGTTTTTTTTTTTTTTTTTAAGTGTCTCTCATAGTGGCAGCAGCTTTTCCCCAAAGGAATGCTTATTTTTTTTGACTGGACATTTTGGCTGTACCTAATCATCAAAGTTCTTCTTTTTTCTCTTTATCTCTGGATTTGGAAAACGGATTCATTTTGGTTTTCTTCCTCATAAATTCTTTTTGGTCCGTCCAGCTATTGCAGTTGCTAGTCATGTCTCCTTGTCAGACTTTGGCGTTTTATGACGGTCATCAATGTTAGAACAAATTACTTGCTCTTTATCAATATCTATTTCAATACATTTCCTCTTGGGCTTTCCCTGGGGGCAGCACTGAATTTTTTTCCTTGGTTGAGCCATGCAGATTTTCTAGAAGTCATCCTTTAGTTTTCACTCCTCTATGGGTGCTGTTCAGCTTCTAGGAGATTTCTTGCAGTTTCTACTCGTCAACAGATTCACCAGCAGCACCCTCCTCCTCACTGAGACTGGTGCTTCCCCACCCATCTTTATCATTTTCAGCCTTCTCTTTTTCTTTCTCTTTTCTCTTTCTTTTTTTTTTTTTTTTTTGGTTACAGGGTCTTACTCTTGCCGAGGCTGGAGTGCAGTGGTGCAATCGTAGCTTACTGCAGCCTCCGCTTCAGGGGCTCAAGTGATCTTCCCACTTCAGCTTCCCAAGTAGCTGGGATTACAGGCATGCACCACCATGCCTGGCTAATGTTTGCATTTTTTGTAGAAACAGGGTTTTGCCATGTTGTCCAGGCTGGTCTTGAACTCCTGGCCTCGAACGATCCTCCTCCCTCAGCCTCTTGGATAGCTGGATTTCACAGGCAGGAGCCATTGTCCTTGGCCATATTCTTGCACTCTTGATTTTACTGGGGCCTCTGTCAGCTTACCCTGGAATTTATTCTGCATCATCTGAGGATTTGGAAGAACTGAATCACAGTTATAGTAGACAGCATCATATTCTTATCCTTGTGTGTTTTTTTTTTTTTTTTTTTTTTTTTTTGAGACGGAGTCTCGCTCTGTCACTCAGGCTGGAGTGCAGTGGCGCAATCTCGGCTCACTGCAAGCTCTGCCTCCCGGGTTCACGCCATTCTCCTGCCTCAGCCTCTCCGAGTAGCTGGGACTACAGGTGCCCGCCACCACGCCCGGCTAATTTTTTGTATTTTTAGTAGAGATGGGGTTTCACCGTGGTCTTGATCTCCTGACCTCGTGATCCGCCCGCCTCCGCCTCCCAAAGTGCTGGGATTACAACCGTGAGCCACTGCGCCCGGCCCCTTGTGTGTTTTATACTGGGACAGGTCTTGAGGAAGTTCTTCTGTCATGGCTAGGGGACATAGCACTGATTTGGACTGTCATGTCTTCCCCAAAGTTCTTGTCCATAACATGGACATAACCAACATAATGGTTGGTCACAGTCATGAGCAATAACTGAGTGATCTCTGGGACTAACTGGTGATGAAATGCATGTTTAGCAAACAGTGATTTCTGTTACTTCTCTGTGGTGCAGCAGCAGAAACTTTTGCCCAAAGGCATAGAAGTTAGAGGGCTTATGAATTTCTACCAATCTGGAGATAAGATTTATTAGCGTCATGTTACTTCAAACCTCTGCTTGGAGATTTCTAGCTGTGTGCTTCAGGAGTGTTTTGGTAAAACTTTGAGGATCATGAATAAAGCTAATAGCTTAAAAGTTAAACACCTTGAGTTTTTTCTTCTTTTGTTTCTCGGGCACTTTTCATAACCTTTTCAGTGTTTTGTGTTTGGGGCCACTCTTCCCAGTGACATACTGCACTAGTAGGTCTCTTGTCACTTTACCCGCAGATTCTGAGTCTGTCCTATTTGTTTCTCTTCTTCTTATCCTAGGAAGAATGTCAAGGTGGCAACCAATATCTCGAAACATGCAGTTGTGATGATGTTGACAGTTTTGGCATCAGTCCAGATGTTTCTTGTAGAGTTCAGTCATCACATCCAAAGATATCTTGGCTGCAGTTACATTGCTGTCTCTTAACGCGGTGTATATGAAATTCTGCAGTACTATATCCACTTTATTCTTGTGTTTTACAGTTATATTCTTGCTATCAGTCACAACATGAGTATGTAAAGTCTCAAAAGCTTATTATGGCAACTTGGAAGTTCAAAGAAGAGCTCTAGCAAACTTGATGGATGGATGTGATACTTCTCAGCAAGATCAAAGCTTTGCAAAGTGTTATTAGATGATTTTGATTCAAGACAGTACAGTATAATTGTAGGAAAGTAGATCTTTTAGTTCTTGAGGAAAGTTACTTAGATGTTCTGGGTAACAGTGACCGATCTGTGCCATAAATATCACCAGCTCTGTCAATTCTTTGCTGGGTTTATTGGTTTTAATTTGAGAATCTCCATATTGGATTTATAGTGCATTAGTACTGCTGTAGAAACCCTTTAATGTCAGCCAGTGGCTCCACTTTATTAGATTCTATAACTGCTGCTTGTTACTGGGCAGCTACTTTCTGCAGGACATGTTGGCTGTAGACTGGATCCACATTGAGTAGTTCTCAGAGAACCCGTACTGCTGACACTTGCAAACCCATCCCAGCTGTGGTGTGGAGTTGTGGCGTTGTACTTCTGGATGTGACCAGAAACAGCATTTGGGAGCTCAGCAGGTGGTGCTGTCTTTGCTGATTGTGTGTGTGTGTGTGTGTGTGTGTGTGTGTATTTAATTTCTGAGACAGGGTCTTGCTCTTTCACCCAGGCTGGAAGTGCCATGGCACAATCACGGCTCACTGCACTCTCGAACTCAAACAGTCCTCCCAACTCAGACTCCCACGTAGCTGGGACTATAGATGCACGCCAGGCTACTTTTTGCATTTTTAATAGAGACGAGGTTTTGCCATGTTGCCCAGGCTGGCCTTGCACTCCTGGACTCAAGTGATCCTCTTTGCCTTGGCTTCTCAAAGTGCTGGGATTATAGGCATGAGCCACCATGCCAGGCCCTGTGTGTGTGTTTTTAAAATTAATATTTGTGGCTTACTTTACATCTGCATCTACTCTCTTCTTTTTAGTAGTTCTCTAGTGTATTATTAAATGGATATGCTATAACTTAATACTGCTCTTATTGATGGATATTTAGATTATATAAATGGATTGTAAATTGTCCATACATTTTGTGTATATTTATTGCAAGCTAATTCCCCTTTAGTAATTTTGTAATAGTTGAAGAAAACACGTTTTTCATTTTGATGTATATTATCAGACTGCCATCCAGAAAGGTCTGCTCTACCTATTTACGTTCTCTGCTTGGCTCTTGAAAGCATATGGTTTTGTTATCACTGATCAAAAAGAATCTGGGTGCCTGCCTAATAGACTATATATTTCTTGAGGGTAAGGAACGTGTAACTTTCTTGATATCTACTGGCAGGTCTGGTATATAGCAGGTGGTGAGTAAATGGTCTTTTAAAAACCTAAATTGGTTCATGTTCTGTTGGGGTTAACTGCTGAGTGAAGTGCTTTAATTTTGTTAAAAATAATATTTTCAAATTGTGAAATACAAACTTGAAAAACTGCGGTGTATGCTGGGCACGGTGGCTCAGGCCTGTAATCCCAGCACTTTGGGATGCCAAGGTGGGCGGATCACCTGAGGTCGGGAGTTCGAGACCAGCCTGGCCAACATGGCGAAACCCCCGTCTCTACTGAAAATACTAAAAAACAACCCCCCCCCCCCCCGCCGCCAAAAAAACCCCAAAAACTAGCCAGGCATGGTGGCCACTGCCTGTAATCCCAGCTACTTGGGAGACCGAGGCAGGAGAATCACTTGAACCCAGGAGGCAGAGGTTCAGTGAGCCGAGATCGCACCATTGCACTCTAGCCTGGGCAACAAGAGTGAAACTCCATCTTAAAAAGAAAAGAAAAACTTCAGTATAAAATTGTCACTTTGGCGTATGTTGTCTCTCATCTTTCATCGCTAAAATGAGTTAAATAGGACGAACTGATACCTTAGGACGACCTCTTAGGAAATAATTAGCCTATTTTATAAGTACATTTGGTATGTAGAAATTGGAAGTTGAGGAATTTATTAAAAAGGGGATTTGTTTAACATTACTTATGGTTTTGAGTTTTCTGGATTGGAGTATACCATGTGTTAGAAGGGGATATATGTTGGCTAATGATATTATAGATTGGCTTAATTAGACAAGTGTCCAGACAGAAGGCAAAGGGAAGCTAAATTCCGAGAATTGCCAGATTATCTTCAGGCATGGGAAAAATAACTGTAGAAAAGGACACTTTAAGTTTTTTAATGGAAGACTACAACAAAATGGTATTTTCTTTATAACTAACTGACTGATCATATTACACATTCTTTCTGGATTTATTGAATATAAGAATATTCTTATTTCCACAATATCTATGTACTAGAAAACAAAACATACAAAGCATGTGGTCTTAAAAGGGGCAAAATTAGTTAGCTTATTACACTTTGGCCATTTAGGCCTTTCTTTTGTATATTTGTTGTTAGTATATCAGCTGATAATTTTTCATTGACAGCATATTCACTTTAATCTTGTATGTTTTGAAATTAAGTTTAGTGAACATTTATGCCTAGTTGTATCCAGATATCCATTCCTTTGGTTAAGGAGGATGTCTTTGTGGTAGGGGTTACATTATGAAAACTTCAGCAGAATGGAACAGAAGGTTGACTTTATTTTCTTGAAATTTATTTTATCCTATTTCTTCCAGAAAGGATATCTGGTAACTTAAAATAAAAGATCTGGAAGTGTAATAAAATATGTGTAAAAAGAAGAAATCAGGGAAAGGACAAAGCATGTATTCTTTTCCCAAGGGACAGCATAATTCAATGACTGAGAATAAAAATTGGGTTTGAATTTGCTTGGCAGCGAGGGTAAAAATGGAAGTATGGTAAAATACATAGCACTAAACTAAAAGGAGAAACAAGACCAATTTTTCAGGGGTGAAATCCTCTCTTCACAGATTTTAAGAAACTATTTAAACTGGACATTATATAAAAGCTGTTTTGTTGTTGTTTGTGGCCCTAGATTTAAAAAAAAAAAAAAAGGTGAGGGCTAAGCATTAAGAGTTCAAGCCAATGAAATACATTTTAGGGGTTGATTTGAATTTAGGCTGCAGATGTGTGTTTTATTTGGCCAATATAGGTTTTTTTTTCTTAAAATATTTCAAACATACATGAGACTACAGAGACCAATATAATTAACATTCATATATTAACCATACAGCTGTAGCACGTCTTAGCATGTTCCCATATTTCTCTTTTTTTTTGAGGAAAATAATATCATGTGCAGTTGAAGCAACTTCTTGGATTACAGTTTACTTTCTTCCCAGAAGTTAACTATTATTCTGAGTATAGTGTTGATCTTTTTTTTTTTTTTTTTTTTTTTTTCAAAACAAGGTCTCACTCTGTCACCCAGGCTAGAGTACAGGGACATGATCACGGCTCACTGCAGCCCATCTCCTTTGCTCAAGCAGTGCTCCCATTTCAGCCTTCCAAGTAGCTGGGAACTCAGGTGTACACCACTGTGCCCAGCTAATATTCGTATTTTTTGTAGAGATTGGGTTTTGCCTGTTACCCAGACTGGTCTCCTGTGCTCAAGCAGTCCATCCACCTCGGCCTCCCAAAAGTGTGCTGTGAGCCACCACTCCTGGCCTGATCATTTTTAATGCATGCTTTTATGTAATTACTACATGGGTATATATTCACAAACAAATCATAGTATTGCTTTGCATATTTTCAGATTTGATGTAAGTGATATATTCTGCCTATTTCATAATTTGTTTTTCAGGAAAATTTTTTTGATTTATATGAAACTGCTGATACGTTACCATTTTTGACGTACAAAGTGACAGTTTCATATGGCCCACCCTAATAGTCATTACTTTTATCTGCTGTAAAATTATTTTCTATTATATGAATATAGCCAGATAAAATTTATTTATTCTCATGTTGATTGGCATTTAGATTGTTTCTTAAAAATAATGTTACATTGAACATTCCTTATTAGGAATCATTGTGCTTACATTTAAGATTTTTGGCAGGTTTTAAAAACTGCATGTTGTGGCCAGGCACTGTGGCTTGAGCCTGTAATATCAGCACTTCGGGAGGCTGAGGTGGGTGGATCACCTGAGGTCAGGGGTTTGAGACCAGCCTGACCAACATGGTGAAACTCCATCTCTCCTAAAAATACAAACATTAGCTGGGCGGGGTGGCGGGTGCCTGTAATCCCAGCTACTCAGGAGGCTGAGGCAGGAGAATCGCTTGAACCTGGGAGGCAGAGGTTGCAGTGAGCCGAGATCGCGCTATTGCACTCCAGCTTGGGTGACGAGCGAAACTCCATCTTAAAAAACAAATGAGCAAACAAAAAAAAACCCCGCATGTCGTGACTCCCTAATGGATTGTGAAATCAATTTAGGAATTAGAAAAGTATCAGGTTGTATTGCAAACAATAAGGATAAAATGTTCTGTGAAATTTTTATTTCTGTATGTATGTATGTGGTTACTAAGTTTGAAATGAAGCCCTCTATGGTGAATTACCCAGAAGTGCAATTATTCGGCTGAAGATCTTGGAGGTTATGGGAATTTTTTTAGCTGTATTGGATATTGTCAAATTTGCTGTCACTTTGCATATTTTAGCACTGGAGTATGAGAATTTGCTGTCTTCCAATTGTTATGATTCATGGCATTGTCAGAGTTTTTACATGTTTACAAATCAGATGAGTATGAAATGGTACCACATTGTCTTAATTTTTATTTTTGATTATGGGGTTGAGTATGTTTTCAAATGTTAGATGACTATTCAGTGTTTGTTTCTTGAATTGGCTGTTCTTTTCCTTCCACAGCCATTTGGGTGGTCTTTCTAAATTGATTTTAGAAAGTTTGAGTTCATTACATACTCTGATTATGTTTGTTAAGTGAATTGCAACTGTCTTTTCTCAATCTGTGTGGCTTATCTCTTAACTTTTTATATGGTTTGTTTTGTTAAATAGAAATGATTATTATAAAATATGTCACTATTTTCTTGTTTGTGTTTTATTTAAGAAATCTGGGGTGATCACTCTGTGGTTCTCCTCATGCACATTAATAAATTTGTTACTTCATTTCTTCAGTTGATCTCCCTTTTGTGAGTTGGTTTTTAAGTGAACCATTAAAGAGCAAAGGAGAAGTTTTCCCGTGGCTCCTACGCTGCTATTCAAAAATTCCTGGGTTAGTAAGCCTTCTTGTGAATTGTCTTTAAAATATTTATTAAAAACTCTTAGGAACTATCATATAAAGTCTTAAATTTGTGTACAAAGATGCTCTCTGACATTGCTTGACTAGTGAAGAAAGTTAAAACAATCTAAATGTTAAAAATACATTATATGTATCCAGACTTCAGAATTTTTTTGTAGACATTAAGAGAATAAGCTAGAGCTGTACATTGTGACATGAAAATGCCTACTATATACTAGTTAAGTTTTTTAAAAAGTATATTGCAGAGAAAATATGCACAGTATAATCTTACGGTGCAGAATTTTTGCAGGCACATATGTATATGATATATGCAATCTATATATGCGTATAGAAGGGTCTGAAAATATATAATAGTTGCCACTGGAGTGGTATGTGTGTTTGTGTTGCTTTAATTTTTTTCAGTACACATTTTTTTTTTTTTTTTTTTTTGAGACAGAATCTTGCTCTTTTGCCCAGGCCGGAGTGCAGTGGCGCTATCTCTGCTCACTGCAAGCTCCGCCTCCCAGGTTCACACCATTTTCCTGCCTCAGCCTCCCGAGTAGTTGGGACTACAGGCGCCCGCCACCGCGCCCGGCTAATTTTTTGTATTTTTTTAATAGAGACGGGGTTTCACCGTGTTAGCCAGGATGGTCTCGATCTCCTGACCTCCTGACCTCCCTTTTAAACGAAAGTAAAAAACAATTTAAAAGAAATTTGGCTGGGTGTGGTGGCTCATGGCTGTAATCTCAGTACTTTGGGAGGTTGAGATAGGAAGTTTGCTTGAGCCAAAGGATTCAAGACCAACCTGGGCAACAGAGTGAGACCTGTCTCTACAAAAAAATTAAAAAATTAGCCAAGTGTGGTAGTGCGTGCCGGGACTGAGGTGGGAGGATAGCTTGAACCTGAGAGGTCAAGGCTGCAGTGAGCTGTGATTGAGCCACTGCACTCCAGCCTGGGTGACAGAGCGAGACTCTGTCTCATGAATAAATAAATAAATAAATGGGAGAATCTTAATAACCTTGGAGTATGGAATAGGTTTGTTTGTTTTTTTGTTTGCCACAGGGCTCAAGTAATCCTACCACCTCAGCCTCTAGTAGCTAAGACTAGAGGCATGTGCCACCACACATGATTAATTTAATTTAATTTAGTTTTGTGAGGATAGGATCTCACTATGTTGCCCAGGCTGGTCTCAAACTCCTAGCCTAACTGATCCTCCTGCCTCAGCCTCCCCAAGTGCTGGGATTACAGATGTGAACCACTGTGCCCCCACCAGTTTTTTTTTTTTTTGAAATATGTATATTTGGGTCTTGATGCTACCTGGAAATTTTTTTTTTTTTTTTTGATATGTGATGTGAGGCAGGGATCAAATTTAATTTTATTATATGCATACCCAATAACCATATTACTCTTAACAGAGTGTTTTGAATTTTTGAGTTATAATTTTTAAAAGCACCTCATGGTTTCTTGTTAAGCACAATTACAGTCTTTTTGTCCTTCACCAGGCTGCTTCATATATTCAAGTTTGTGATCTCTGTGACCAGAGTGATATGATTGGTGGATTACTTGATCCAGAAATAGAACCTAGAAGAGTAGATACAGAGTATATTTTCTAGGTCTTACTCAAATGTCATTTCTCTTACTATTTACATAGAAATTAGATTGGACTTTCTTCTCTAATAAACTTGCTTTCACTTAAAAAAGAAATTGGATTGCAGACAATTTGAGGATATACATTAATGAGGAAACAAATTGCTGGTTTTTTGCATTGCTGGCTACAGACCTTGGAAACTAGAGAAGCACATGGTTGATTGATTGATATCTTGTTCTAAAACTTGAGCATACTTACATGTATTTGGTCATCCAGCTATTATCACATATTATTCTAACGTTCGAGACTTTTAATTTTGACTTTAGGGGATGTATATCAATAAAGTTGTCTTAACTTTCTGAGGTGTTTGATATAAAACACTATAAATCACTTAGTTTAAGTATGAAGACTATTTTTCTTTCCTCTTAAGAGGGTTTTTATTACACTTTTAGTCTAAGAAGTATTGCTGCTGAGGCCTTCAGATGTATATTCTAAATTTTTCTTTTTTCTTTTTATTCCTTTTCTTTCTCATACTGGTGGTCAGAAGAAGGCCTTATGATTTAGTAGAATTGAGCAATATTGAGAAAGATTGTAGATACAAGTTTATTTTTAGATTTCTTAGACTTGTAATATTGAGAAAGATAACCAACCACTTTGAGTTTTCAATTTGCAGCATTATGAAGCAAAAAAACAAACAAACAAAAAGACAAAACAGACTTGTGCTCTGGAGGGTAATATGTGAGATGAGATAGAGCCCTAATGGTTGTTATTTAATAATGGGAGAAAGGTGCTTTATCATTTCAAAGTAGGGTTTTGATTTTGCCTGAAAGGTTAACTGTATAGGCCACATGTTTTATCTGAACAGATTTTATTTTTGAAGTAGTTTAAACAGTGGGTTATGTGGTATTAAAGTACAGATGATTTATGGAAGGAAGTCTTTACATATTTGATATATTTTGGCACAAAATACATAATCCTAGATTTTTCAGGATTTCCCTGACTATAATATTTAGAACTGTCGTTCCTTGTATTAGCATTTTTATGTACAGATTGAGCATCTCTAATCCAAAAATCTGAAATCTGAAATGCTCCCAAACCTGAAACTTTTCGACGCCACAAGTGGAATATTACACACCTGACTTCCAGTGACAAGTTGCAGTCAGAACTTTGTTTCATGCACACAATTACAAAACATTGTATAAAATTACCTTCAGGCTAATGAAACAAATGCATTTTGTGTTTAGACTTGGGTTATATCCCCAAGATATTTTATTATGTATATACAAATATTCCAAAATCTGAAAAAAATTCCAAATCCAGAACACTTCTGGGTACTAATCTTTGTTTCAAAAACAATATTCATTATTATAGATCTTGGGAAATGAGGATAACCGTTGTAATATGGCTGTAAAAGAGTTGTAGAAAGACTTTTCTCCTTTAAAGACATTGTATTTTTAGCTTTGACCACTACCAGTTGCTATAATGCATTGTTTGTGCCTTTATTGAAGTCCTATAAGATGGTGGTAAAAGCATGGACTTTGAAGTCAGATAAAGATTTGAATTCAGGGTCTTCCACTTAAGTTTGTGTTTTGATGAATTGCTTGATCTCCATGAACCTCAGTTTCTTCATCTATAAAATGGGACCCCACTTCATAAGGATTGTTGGAGATGATAGGTGAAGGGTCAACTACTGGGCCTTGTTCAAAGTTGTCTTCAGTAGTAAAGTAAGAATTCACCTTCTCCTGCAGAGAGATAACATCATGATGTGGGAAGAAGGGAACTACTTACTTTTGTGGGAGGCAGTGTTGTATAATAGGCCATTTCTTGCTTCTCTGTTTTGTACGTTGTGCAACCTTAGGGAGATTATCCAGAAAGTTTTACCCTCAGTCTTCTCATTGGTAAATAGAGATAATGCTACCTATGTAGCAGCAGAGTTTTAAAGCTAAATGAGAATATTTATAAAAGCTCACCTTATCTGGCACATGGTAACATGGTAACTTCTATTAATAAATTTTTATGGTAATAAGCAGTAATATTATGCTTCTGAAGTAGGTCACAAGAAGGGCTTTTGGTTGGAGAAACCAGAATGGTTATGAATTAGTCCGTGTTTACTTTGAGGGAGTAAAGACTAGGGAGTATTCATTGAAGGAAGACTGTTTAGGAGGCTACTATTACTTGGCTAAAATACAAATAATATGACTGAAATAATAGTTTCTCAGTTTCGTGTAATCTAGGCTTATGTAAATAAACCTTACTGTTGTTTTATTAGGATTTAAAATCAACTTTATTGAAGTATAATTTAAACAACGAAATATACTCATTTTAAGGGTGCAGTTAGATGACTTTTGATAATGTACATACCCAGATAACCATCACCCTAATCAAGGTAATGGAATTTCTGTTATCTCCAAAACCTTCCTTGTGTCCCTCACAGTCAGTGCACCACACCCCTCCCTCTGGTTCAAGGAAACCACTGATTTGCATACATTCGTTTTGTCTCTTAGAATTTCATGTAAGTGTGCTGGGCAAGGTGGCTCATGCCCATATTTCTATCACTTTGAGAGGCTGAGGTGGGAGGATCTCTTGAGCCAGGAGTTTGAGGCTGCAGTGGGCCAGGATCACACCACTGCAGTCCAGCTTAGTGACAGTGTGAAACCCAGTCTGAAGAAGAAAACTTTGTGTGTGTAAATGGAATCATACTGTACATATTCTTTAATGCCTGGCTGCTTTCACTCCACATGTTTTTGAGAGTCCTCCATGTTGCTTTGTGTTCCAGTAGTTTGTTGCCTTTTATTGCTGAGTAGTATTCACTGTGGTATGGCTATACCACAATTTGTTTCTTCATTCACCTGATATTTGGGTTGCCAGTTTTTGGCTATTATGATTAAAGTGGCAATGAACATTGATGTACAAGTCTTTTTGTGGACTTAAGTTTTTATTTCTCTTGGGCAAATAGGAGTAGAATAGCTGAGTCATATGGTGTATATTTTGCAGTTTCTTAATAAGTTAAGCAGTTTGTCAAACTGATTGTGCCATTTTATCTTCCTGTAATCTCATTTATGTTATATGCTGTGTTTTTAATTTTAATTTTTTTTTCAGTGTGAATTGATATCTTATTGCGGTTTTTATTTACATTTTTCTTTTTAAAAGTTTTGCTTTTTGTTTTGAGACAGGGTCTTGTCTGTTGCCCAGGTTGATGTGATCCTGGCTCACTGTAGCCTTGACTTCCCAGGCTCAAGGAATCTTTCTACCCCAGTCCCCCAAGTAGCTGGGACTACAGGTGCATGCCACCACATCTGGCTAATTTTATTTTGTAAAAATTTTTATGTAGAGACCAGATCTTGCTATGTGCCCAGGCTGGTCTTTTTTTTTTTTTTTTTTTTGAGACGGAGTCTCGCTCTGTCACCCAGGCTGGAGTGCAGTGGTGCAATCTCGGCTCACTGCAAGCTCCGCCTCCCGGGTTCACGCCATTCTCCTGCCTCAGCCTCTCCTAGTAGCTGGGACTACAGGCGCCCGCCACCACGCCCGGCTAATTTTTTTGTATTTTTAGTAGAGACGGGGTTTCACCATGGTCTCGATCTTCTGACTTCGTGATCCGCCCGCCTCGGCCTCCCAAAGTGCTGGGATTACAAGCGTGAGCCACCGCGCCCGGCCCAGGCTGGTCTTTAAGTCTGGGGCTCAAGTGATCTTCCCGCCTCAGTCTCCCAAAGTGCTGGGATTATAGGTGTCAGCCACCATGCCTCGCCTTATTTGCATTTTTCTGATAGCAAATGATGTTGAACACTTTTTCATGTGTTCATTGGCCATCTGTATATCCTTTTATTAGATGAGGTGTCTAATTCTTAATTCATTTTTAAAAATAAAGTTTTTAAAAATTACTGAGTTACAAGTTCTTTATATGTTGTGGATACAAGTACTTTGTCAGCCGTGTGAATTTTGAATATACAGTCAGCCCTCCTTGTCTGAGGGTTCCACATCCACGGATTTAACGAATCTAAGATAGAAAATGGTAAAAAAATAACAATATGTGAATAAAAAATAATACAAATAAAAAATACGGTATAACAGCTATTTATATAGCATTTAATCATATTAGGTATTATAAATAATCTAGAGATTGATTTAAAGTATAAGGAAGATGTGCATATGCAAATATGGTTTTTTTTTTTTTTTAAATAAGGGACTTGAGCATCCTCGAATTTTGGTTTTCAGTTTTGGGTGGATTAGGAGGGGAGAGAGGGGTTCTTGAAACCAGTCCCCCAAGGATACCGAGAGATGACTGTATTCTTTTGTTCTGTGGCTTGCCTTTCATTTTTTTAACAGTCTTTGGAAGAGTAGATGTTTCTTAATTTTGTTAAGTCCAGTTTATCACTTTTTACTTATGGTTAGTGCTTTTTGTGTCTTAAGAAGTATTTTGCTACACCAAGGTTGTAAAGATTTTCACCTGTGTTTATTTTGGAAGCCTTACAGTTTTAGACATTACATTTAAGCCTATGATCTATTTCAAGTTAATTTTTGTGTGGGTTGTGAGGTAAAAGTTCAGGTTCTTCTCTCTCATATGAATGTCCAGTTGTTCAAGCACCATTTGGTAAAAAGACTATCCTTTCCTCATTTAATTACTTTGACCTTTGTTGAAAATCAGTTGTCCATAAATGAGTGGGTCTTTTTATTATTGCATTGATCTGTGTACCTATATATATATATTTTTGAGACAGAGTCTTGTTCTGTCATCCAGGCTGGAGTGCAGTGGCACGGTCTTGGGTCACTGCAACATCCGCCTCCCAGGTTCAAGCGATTCTCCTGCCTCAGCCTCCCGAGTAGCTGGGATTACAGGCATGCACCACCACGCCTGGCTAATTTTCGTATTTTTAGTAGAGACGGGGTTTCACCATGTTGGCCAGGCTGGTCTCGAACTCCTGACCTCAGGTGATCTACCTGCCTATACCTCCCAAAGTGCTGGATTACATGTGTGAGCCACTGCACCTGGCCCTGCATATCTATACTTATGCCAGTACTACACTTGATTACTGTAACTTTATGGTAAATTTTGGTTACTCTAGATTCTTTGCATTTCCATAAGTTTTGGTATTAATAGTGTCAGTTTCTATCAAAAAGCCTGCTGGAATTTCAGTTGGCGTTGTATTAAGTATACAGATGATTTGGGAGAGAATTGTCATTTAAAAAATATTGAGTCTTCTGGTCCTTGAAAATGGTGTATCTTATTATTTTTTGAGGTTCTTTAGTTTCTCTCAGCAGTGTTTTGTAGTTTTCAGTGTAGGACGTGTTGGACATCTTTTGTTGGATTTATTCCTAATTATTTTAAGTGCTTAAATGGGAATTTTTTAAAAGTTTCATTTTTTCCAGTTTGGTGCTAGTATGTAGATTACAATTGATCGGTGGTCTGTCTAGCATGTAGAAATTCCTTAATAAGTAGTCAGATGGAATTTAATTTGTTCTCATCTAACTTTCTGGAGAAAATAATCATCTAAAAGAACAAAAGATTATCTCTGAATTTGAATGGGTTTTAAATTTGTATGATTATGTACCTTATTTTAATTTCTCTGAATTTGAAACATAGAAGTACATTTGGATTTTATGGTAAAATATACAATATTGGATATAAGTGGAGACATGTAGAGATCATTCAACAGATGAGAGGATATAGCTATAGAAAAACAGAGTTGAAAATTTTTAGATGGTAAAATATTCAATATTTATATTAAATATAATATTTTAAAGTAGAAAGTGCTTGAGTAGTATGATTAAAAAGAGGAATCTTGTTTTCATTTGAATACATTTTGGTCTACAAGAATGTCTGTTACTGGCTTAAGTATTTTTCTTTTTTTTTTGTTTTTTTTTTTTTTTGAGACGGAGTCTCGCTCTGTCGCCCAGGCTGGAGTGCAGTGGCGCAATCTCGGCTCACTGCAAGCTCCGCCTCCCGGGTTCACGCCATTCTCCTGCCTCAGCCTCTCCGAGTAGCTGGGACTACAGGCGCCTGCCACCACGCCCGGCTAATTTTTTGTATTTTTAGTAGAGACAGGGTTTCACCGTGGTCTCGATCTCCTGACCTCGTGATCCGCCCGCCTCGGCCTCCCAAAGTGCTGGGATTACAAGCGTGAGCCACCGCGCCCAGCTGGCTTAAGTATTTTTCTTTGTATATACCGTCAGATGATTTACCATTTCCCAGCCAATCCTGATTTGTTGGCCCAGTACAACTCTCTTCTCTCTTTTAAGCTGTGTCCTTGATAGTATTTCTGTTCATCCTGCCCAGAAGATTGTGTTCTCACACAGTTTTCTGTTATTGGTTCTAAAACATGGTGTAAATGAGAGGATTGTAAAATGCACCAATCAGCACTCTGTAAAAATGTACCAGTCAGTGCTCTGTGGCTAGCTAGAGGTTTGTAAAATGGACCCATCAGCACACTGTAAAATGGACCAATCAGCGCTCTGTAAAATGGGCCAATCAGCAGGACATGGGCAGGGACAAATAAGTCAGAGTGCAGGGGAACACAGAAGAAGGCATCCTTGAGGTCCAGAACCGTGAACGATTCTGCTTCCTCTGGTATTTGAGAGAGCAGGGTATAGGGGTTGGGTACAACTGGATATAGAGGAATTACTGCCTCATTGATGAGTCTAAGATCTTGCACTAGTCTCCACTGACCGATTTTTGTACTCCTAGAATTGGGGTGTTGCAGGGGCTGCTGCATTTTCTTACTAGGCCTTGAGCTTTTAAATGTCTAACAATATCCTGTAATCCTTTATGAGCTTCAGGCCTTAAGGGATATTGCCTTTGATAAGGAAAAGTGGTGGGGTCTTTTAGCCTTATTTGGAGTGGGCGGGCATATTTTGCCCTTCTGAATTGTCCTTCCAATGCCCAGACTTCAGGGTTGATTCCCTTCTCAAGCAGGGGACAACAAATGGGTAACTTGTTCCCCATATTCATGTAGATAATAGCTCCAGCTTTGGCTAATATGTCCCTCCCTAATAAGGGTATGGGACTTTCAGGCATAACAAGAAAGGCATGTGAAAAGAGCAAAGTCTCCCAATTACTACTGAGGAGGTAGGAGAAATACCTGGTTACAGGCTGTCCCAGGATTCCTCGGATGGTAACGGACCTTGAGGACCTGGTGGGGATCCACACTGAGAATGGCTTGCTGACCAGTAGGGTATTCGTCCCTTTCTTTGACTGTCATTCTGCTATTTACCTGACTGAGATGCCAGGTATCTCCAAACTCTTGGGCTGCAACTAAAGCTGCAGTCTTTTCATTAAAGGCCAGGGTTTGATCTAACAATAGCATGACATCTCTCCAAGTGAGGTTGAAGGTTTGTCCTAGACCCTGTAGGACATCTATATACCTATCAGGATCATCTGAAAACTTCCCCAGGTCTACCGTCATCTGCTTTAAATCGGAGAGAGAGAAGGGGACATCTAAATTAGAGAGAGAAGGGTTGGGCCAAATTCCCCTCCCCCTACAGCTTGAAGGGGACATAACTGATAGCCTGGGAGTTTTTGTGGTCCTTTGGAGATTTCTTTGCGTGTTTCCTTCTGGGTGGGGGAGATTAGAGGAGGCTTATCATTAATAGGAAGGGGAGCTGTAGGAAGGCTGGAATATGGAGGTAAGCTGAGAGGTCCTCCTCCCCAACATTGCAAGCTTTGCATAGAAATGAAATGCAATGAAAAGAAAGCTTGGACATAAGGTATTTCACTCCATTTGTCTTCCCTCCTACAGAAAAGGTCAAGCTGCAGGATAGTATTGTAATTTATATTTCTCTCAGGTGGCCATTTTTGACCATCAGAGAGAGAATATTGGGGCCAGGCCATAGTGCAGAAAAAAATGAGCCACCTCTTTTTCAGGGTTTGCGGGTCAAATTGGTCCCAGTGGCTTAGGATGCATTTCAAGGGTGAGCCTGTTGATGCCTGTGTGTTTCCCATCTGAAAGAAAAAACCGCCAGTGGTTTGTTCCCCCCTACCCTCCCAACCCTGAGTTACCGTGGCTTTAAAAGCCGCACCATTGTCGCTTTGGCTGGCCTATAGAATTCCCCTCTGGAGGACACTACCACTGCAGGGCCCCTTCTTTACCCCTATCCAGCAGGAAGTAGCTAGAGTGGGCATCGCCCAATTCCCAGCAGCAGTTGGGGTGTCCTGTTTAGAGGGGGGATTGAGAGGTGAAGCCAGCTGGACTTCTGGGTTGGGTCAGGACTTGGAGAACTTTGATGTCTTACAAGAGGATTATAAAATGCGCCATTCAGCACTCTGTAAAAATGCACCAATCAGTGCTCTGTGGCTAGTTAGAGGTTTGTAAAATGGACCAGTCAGCACCCTGTAAAATGGACCAGTCAGCACCCTGTAAAATGGACCAGCTAGCACCCTGTAAAATGGACCAGTCAGCACCTTGTAAAATGGACCAGTCAGCTCCCTGTAAAATGGACCAATCAGCGCTCTGTAAAATGAACCAATCAACAGGACATGGAGGGGGACAAATAAGGGAATAAAAGCTGGCCACCCCAGCCAGCAGCGGCAACCTGATTGGGTCTCCTTCCACTCCGTGGAAGCTTTGTTCTTCCGCCCTTCACAATAAATCTTGCTGCTGCTCACTCTTTGGGTCCATGCCACCTTTAAGAGCTGTAACACTCACAGCGAAGGACTGTGGCTTCATTCTTGAAGTCAGCGAGACCACGAACCCACTGGAAGGAACCAACTCCGGACACACAAAGATGAGGAAAATTGTTCTTTAGGCTTCGAAGACTTTACTGTGTGCAGTTAGCATTGCTGAATGTGGTGGTCTCTGAGAGCAGTGTAATTCTGATGATACATGCAGGCATTTGTCTATTAAAAATTGGATGAAATTGAAGATGAGTTTATTGCCTTTTATATCATCTTTTGGATTTGTGATAAAGACAAACCTTTGAAAATGTTTGTAGTTATTAATATGACCAGAAACTGGAACTGTTTCAGTTTGGCACAGGAGAGATTACTAGTAGTATTGCTGTTAGTCATTATGTAAGAGATGATAATGTTTGGATTTAACCTTCGATTGTTTGTAATATGGTATTCCTAACATTCCTGACTAAAAGGCTAGTGAATAAAAAATAATGCATTTACAACTATATTAGAACTGCATTGCAGAAAGCATATGAAATTTCAAGTTTAGGAAATTTCCTGCTTTAAAACTTTTTTCTTCACACTTCATGCTTTCAGCACTTATGTGTGATGCATCTAGAAGACGCATCTGGTTTCGCCAAATACAGTACTGCACCTAAATTACATTTTCAGTATTTATTTATTCAGTATTTATTTTCAGTCTTTATTTCCTGAAGGTTAATTTTCTTTAAAACCGTAGCAATTTTTCATCCAGCCCTTTTCATATTATAATCGTTTGCTTGTGTGATTTTACCACACACTATATCCAACTAGGTAGCATTACTGGAAAACTTATTTGATTTTTTGCCAAATGGGAGATGGCTAGAATATTTTTTGTAGTAGAGAATATGTGGAGAAAATGCTTTAATTGGTCCCTGACCAAATTCAGCAAGAAAAAGTTAAGTAAACCTTAATAAGCAGGCAATAGAAGTTAAGGTGATAATATTCTGACTTTGGATCTAAACACTCAAACATGAGCTCTGCTACTGGAAAGTAAGAAATAAAATTAGTGTTAAGTTGAGATGAGTCAACTTGTTGATCATCTGCCTAGCCTACTGTGATAGAAATGGTTGTAAGACTTGGAAGTTTTTCCTGTCCTAAGTTGATAAGCATTTGAGTAGAAAGAGAGTCACTTTTCTCTTGAAGTTTTTCACTTTGGAATTTTCAAACTGTTTAAAGTCCTTTAAAATTTTCTGAGTCACTTCTTTATTTTCTAGGCTGCTCATATTAAGAGAAGTATTGCCTTTTTATCCTTTAAAATATAATACCCTCATCTTTAGTGGTTGTCCCTGCTTAGGTTACATTGCTTAGAACATAATGTTTATGTTTGGTTAAAATTTCACTGAGCCGCCGGGCGCGGTGGCTCACGCCTGTAATCCCAGCACTTTGGGAGGCGAGGTGGGTGGATCACCTGAGGTCGGGAGTTCGAGACCAGCCTGACCAACATGGGGAAACCCTGTCTCTGCTAAAAATACAAAATTAGCCAGGCGTGGTGGCACATGCCTGTAATCCCAGCTACTTGGGAGGCTGAGGCAGGAGAATTGCTTGAACCTGGGAGGTGGAGGTTGTGGTGAGCTGAAATCATGCCATTGTACTCCAACCTGGGCAATGGGAACGAAATTCCATCTCAAGGAAAAAAAAAAATTCAGCCTCTGAACAGCACTAGGGACTAAGCAATTTGACTATGTAGGCTTTATTATTAGATTTGTGTATTTGTATTATAAGGAAAACAAATTTTTAGTAAAATATAATGTATTTTGTTCATTTTGTTGAGTTCATTGCTGGATTGCTGGTCTCTGGAACTTTTCCTGGCACAGAATAAACTTATAATAAGTATTTTTTAAATGATGTACTTAATTTTATTACCCTACCATGCTTGAAACTGTGACTTTATATTATAGTTTCCTTTAGCAAAAGGTAAAACTATAGTCAATATATAGACTATAAATAAATTTTTAAAAATCTTCATTTACTGTAATGTAATAGCATCATTTTACATGTATACCTGCTTTTCAGATTTGTAACTCATTTGGTTTAAGTTTGGGGCATTTGGATGTTTCTGATGTTGAATGATAAAATGTAGGCTTAAAAAAATTCTCCTTCAAGTTTTATACTGCTGTATTGTGTATAGCCCCTCTTTCATAATGATACTTGGACTGTGATGGTATAGAGTGACTCTTATTTTAGTCTGAATGCATTCGAGATATTTCAAGTTCTTGAAAGACTGTTACACTTCTTGGGATGGTCATCATCATATTTTTGAAGCAGAGATCCTAAAACTTAAAAACCTCAGAGAAAGTCCAGCATCTATTTTCAACTTCTTGTTTTTTAAAGCTTTAGAACTTGACTTTGTACTCTTTGGTGAGGTGACAAAAATTTAGATTTTTTTTTTTTTAACTGAGGACTTCAAAAAATTTTTGTGATGTTTATAATATTTTGTCTCTTTTTAGAAAGTCAAATTTGTTGAGGTAGAGTTTACACTCAGTGAAATTCACCCGTTTTAGATGTATGGTTCTGTGAATTTTGACAAACATTACTGAAATGGCTAAAGTGGACTGCTCTCTAGCAGACAGTGCTAAAATAGCAACTTAGCAATTAAAATGTCATCTTTTTATCACTTTGGGAAGATTCTCATTGGTATTTTTCCATGGGTACAATAAGAGACCAGCAGTGTGGCAGGCTTTCACTGGCTTTTTCCCCCAACTCTACTTCACATAATGGTGAGATTTTCCTATTTTCTTAGGAAAGTCAGCCAGTGGGGTAGGGTGATAAGCTAGGACGGGTTCCTTGTAATTTTATTTAAAGGTTGGTCTACTTAATGCTGGGGGAAAAAAGTAGTGTAGTGATAAAACATGTTGCCTGCCTTTACATTTTCAAAATAATTTTAAGGAAATAAACTGCTGTTTGATTCAAAATGCTTCTTTGTGTTATGGCAGTTAAGATTTTATTAACACCAGGGCTTGAGAATGCCTGTTAAAAATCTAGGTGTTGCTCCTTCTCAGCTACCAACTATACCTTTTTTTAAGGGCCGTATTAGTAACATATGTTGGGAACGTTTCCCATGTTATCAGTTATGCTTTTTCAGTTATCAGTTTTGTTTTATTGAGACTTTTCTACTCAAAAAGGTTCTGAGTATTTAGAAAGTACTCCAATTGTAATCATTCTTTTTATTGCTTCTGGAATGTAGTAAGGCTCCATGTTCTTCCCCATTTCTTGACAGTTTCTTAATATCTTCGAACATTGTTATAGAGTATAATGTACTATCTGTGTTGAAATACTTGGCTTTGGCATTTAAGTGCTATCATGCATTTATTTGAGAACAGTTTATGGCATTCAGACATTGTGGATAAGAGCATTGACTTAGGTGTCAGGCAGAATAAATTTAATCTGACTCTGCCATTTAGTAACTATATGAACAGGGATAAGTTAATTATAACTGCTCTAGCTGTTTTGTCATCTGCCAAATGGGGAAAATAATCATATGTATCTTCCAGGATTGTTGTAAGGATTAAAGAAATAATCCATGGGAAATATTTTATTGCATGTAGTAAGCACTCAGCGCGTGTTAGCTGCTCCTGTCATCCTCACTCAGCAGAAGTTTTTTTTGTTTTCGTCTTTTTTTTTTGGAGATAGTCTTGCTCTGTGGCCAGGCTGGAGTGCAGTGGTGCAATCTCAGCTCACTGCAACCTCCGCCTCCTGGGTTCGAGCAATTCTCCTGTGTCAGCCTGTGGAGTAGCTGGGATTACAGGCATGTACCACCATGCCCAGCTAATTGTTGTATTTTTTTAAGCAGAGATGGGGTTTTACCATGTTGGCCAGGCTGGTCTCGAACTCCTGACCTCAAGTGATCCGCCTGCCTCGGCCTCCCAAAGTGTTGGAATTACAGGCTTGAGCCACCATGCCTGGCCCTAGCAGAGGTTTTTGAGCTCTTACTTTGCATCCCAGACCATGCTTGGTGTTGTGGATACAAAGTGGACTCTAAAGAAGGCTTCCCCATCTTAAGAAGTTTCATAGTTCAAGAGGGGAAGACAGGCTTGTAAACAGATAAATGCAATAAGTTGTGACATATACTATATCAGACACAAATGAAAAGAATAAAGGAGTTAGTATCATAAGCCTGGGGAGGTCAGGGAAAGACATTTCTATCCCTGACTTACTTTTGATGTGTGAATAGTAGTTTCCTGTTGACTTATTTGACAGATATTTACTGAATACACTTTACTTTTGCCAGGCACTATTTTAGGTGCTGGGAATACCACTGGTTTCATGGAAGACAATTTTTCCGTGGACTGGTGGGCGGGGGGTGGAGGGGATGGTTTTGGGATGATCCAAGCACATTACATTTGTTGTGCACTTTATTTCTATTATTACTACATTGTAATATATAATGAAATAATTATATAACTCACCATAATGTAGAATCAGTGGGAGCCCTGAGCTTGTTTTTCCACAACTAGACTGTCCCTTATGGGAGTGATGGGAGACAGTGGCAGATCATCAGGCATTAGATTCTCATAAGGAGCGTGCAACCTAGATCACAATAGGGTTCAGGCTTCTATGAGAATCTAATGCCACCGCTGATTTTACAGGAGGCAGAGCTCAGGTGGTAATGCAAGCAGTGGGGAGCAGCTGTAAACACAGATGAAGCTTTCGAGCCCCTCCTGCTATGAGGCCAGGTTCCTAACAGGCCACGGAATTGGCTTGTAGCCTAGGGTTGGGGACCCCTGCTGTATAGGAGTTGTGAAAGGAAATTAAATCTTGGGGCCCCCAATCCCTAAACTAAAGGAAAAAGTCAAGTTGGGAACTGCTTAGGGCAAACCTGCCTTCTATTCTTCTATTCAAAATCATCCCTCTGCTCACTGAGATAGATACATATCTGATTGCCTCCCTTGGAAAGGCTGATCAGAAATGCAACCATTGGTCTCTCACCTAACTATGACCTGGAAGCCCCCTCCCCGATTTGAGTCTTCTTGCCTTTGCTTTAAGTTGTCCTGCCTTTCCAGACCAAACCAATGTACTTCTTACATATATTGATCAGTGTCTCAAGTCTCCCCAAAATGTATAAAACTAAGCTGTGCCCTAACCACCTTGGGCACATGTTGTCAGGACTTCCTGAGGCTGTGTCACGGGAGTGTCCTCAACCTTGGCAAAATAAACTTTTTTTTTTTTTTTTGAGATGGAGTCTCACTGTCATCCAGGCTGGAGTGCAGTGGCACGATCTCGGCTCACTGCAACCTCCACCTCCCAGGTTCAAGTGATTCTCTTCCCTCAGCTTCCTGAGTAGCTGGGATTACAGGCACATGCCACCACACCTGGCTAATTCTTGTATTTTTGGTACAGATGGGGTTTCACCATGTTGGCCAGGCTGGTCTTGAATTCCTGACCTCAACTGATCCGCTTGCCTTGGCCTGCCACAGTGCTGGGATTACAGGCGTGAACCAGTGTGCCCAGCCTGCAAAATAAACTTTCTAAATTAACTGAGACTTGTCTTGAATTTTCAGGGTTCACAGAGTAAAGAAGACAGATAACGTCTCTACTCTCAGGAGCTTTCAGTCTAGTGGGAGAAGATCAGTAGTAAACAAATAAAAATATCAGAGACAAGTGCTATGAAAGAGACTAAAAAGTGATGTAATAAGGAGAGACTGAGGGGTTGCTTTACATTGCATGGTCAGGGAAGGATCCTTTGAGTAGATAACCTTTGAGATCTTCATAAAAAGGAGTCAGCCATGGCAAAGATTAGAGGGATGAGCATTCTGCCATAGGGAACCATGTTACACAAAGCCCCTTGAGCTTTTGGAGTATTTAAGAAGCAGACAGGTCAGTGCGGCTGGAATGTAGTGGGCAAAGGGTAGAGTGGTGCAAAATGAGATCAGAGATAGTCAGGGTCTAAATCATTTAGGGTTTTGTAAGCCAGAGTAAGGAGTTTCTAAGTGTAAACGAAAGCCAGTGGAGGGCTGTTAGCAGGGGGAGTGCCTTTTGAAAAAGCTTACTGTCACTGCTGTGTGAGGACTGGATTCTGAAGATAAGGATAACAAGGGTAGAATTTAGGAGACCTTTGGAGGCTGTTGTATTAGTATAGGTGAGAGGTGGTAGTGGCTTCGGCCAGAGAGTAAATTAGTGGAGAAAAATAGATTGATTTGGGCTGTGTTTTGAAGACTGAATCAACAGGACTTGCTGACTGCCTGTGATCAAGGCAAATCCTAGGACTTAAGCACTTGGAAGATTGGTGGTGCAGTTTACTGAAATGGATAAAGACTGGAGGGGAGAGCAGGTTTGGTGGGACAATCATGAGTTCTATGTTGTTAAGTTTGAGGTGCCAATTAGACATCTATGTAGAGATTTCATACTTGGTGGTAGGTAATAGTAGTACTCTGGAATTCAGTGAGAGTTTAGGGCCAGGGATAAATATTTAGGAGTAACTGATATGTGTCTGCTAGATTTGGTAATAAGGAGTTCCTAAGTGACCTTGACAAGTGTGGTCTTAGTGGGAATGGAAACTAGATTGTAGAGAAGTATCAGGTGAAGGATGGAATGAGAATATGAAGTTGGGGAATGGAGACAGTGACAATAGACTCCTAAGAAATTTTCCTGTGAAAAGGGAAGCAGAAAAATGGTTGTGTCCACAAGTAAGGCCCAGATTTGAATCTTACTTTTATACTTGCCTGGATACAGTTATTATTTGAGTGCATTCTAAAGTTTAAGATGTTTTATGTACGCTACGTAGTCCTCTCTACAAATATTGAGGTAGATGATACTTTTCCTTCTGTGACATGAGAGTCCTTAGTTTAGGGAAGTTAAGTGACAGTGCAAGTAGAACCTGTATTTGGACTCACTCACTTTGACTGTAGATGCAGAGTACTTTTCATTATACCAAAATGCTCCTTAAACTTTTATTATCTTGGTCAAATCCAATCTACCTTAGAGTTTTTGGAAGGATTACAAGATGAGAGATGTGAAAATTCTTTGCAAGCTGTAAATTGTTACACAAATATAGAAACTCCTTACTTTAAAATGCCCCATTATGTCTTCTTTGTGCATGACTTTTTAGGACATAGTAGGCAGTGGCCTTCATGAAGTTCATTTTGGATCATAGCCTATCTCATTAGAGCCCAGAGAATGTAAGCAGATTGTTAAAGACATAGAACCTGTCAAAGCTATCTATGGCATATGAATCAAACGTGGATCATGTTTACTTGAACATTTTTAACCTGGTTTAATGATCTTGTCTCCTTCGCATGTTCTGTAAGGTCTCATTATCCTCTCCAAAGGAGCTCTTCCCAAAAATAATTCCTTCTAAAAATGTGGAAGGGCTGGGCACAGTGGCTCATGCCTGTAATCCCAGCACTTTGGGATGCTGAGGCAGGTGGATCACCTGAGGTTAGGAATTGGAGCCTGGCCAACATAGTGAAACCCCATCTCTACTGAAAAAAAAAAAAAAAATTAGCCAGGCATGGTGGTGGGTGCCTGTGCCTGTACTCCCAGTTACTCAGGAGACTGAGTCGGAAGAATTGCTTGAAGCGAGAGGTGGAGGTTGCAGTGAGCCAAGATCGTGCCACTGCATTCCAGTCTGGGTGACAGAACAAGACTCCATCTCAAAAACAAAACAAAACAAAACAACAACAACAAAAGTGGGGGTAACTTTAAAAAAACTGCAAAAAAGCCCATCCTGAAAGGTTACAAACTATATCATTCCAAAAGCTGTGGAAAACAGTAACGTGAGTCCTCAAAGAATTAAAAATAGAATTACCCTATGATCCAGCAATTCTACTTCTGGGTATATACTCAGAAGAACTGAAAGCAGCAGGGTCTTGAAGGGGTCTTTGTACACCCATGCTCATAGCAGCATTATTGGCAACAGCTAAACCCTGGAAGTAGTCCAGCTGTCCACAAATGGAGGAACAGATAAGCACAATGTTACTGGTATACATACAAAATGGAATCTTTTTTTTTTTTTTTTTTGGAGGCAGAGTCTTGCACTGTTGCCTGGGCTGGAGTGCAATCGCGTGATCTTGGCTCACCGCAACCTCTGCCTCCCGGGTTCAAGCGATTCTCCTGCTTCAGCCTCCCTAGTAGCTGGGATTACAGGTGCCCGCCACCACGCCCAGCTAATTTTTTGTATTTTTAGTAGAGATGGGGTTTCACTATGTTGGCCAGGCTGGTCTTGAACTACTGACCCCAGGTGATCCACCTGTCTTGGCCTCCCAAAGTGCTGGGATTACAGGTGTGAACCACCACGCCCAGCCAAATGTCCCAAACTTAAACCAAATGGACTATAAATCAATTCCCTGAAAAACTGGTATACATGTAAAATGATGCTATTACATTACAGTAAATGAAGATTTTAAAAAATTTATTTATAGTCTATATATTGCCTACAGTTTTACATTTTGCTAAAGGAGACTACAATAAAGTCACAGTTTCAAGCATGGTAGGGTAATAAAACTAAGTACATCATTTAAAAGTACTTATATGTTTATTCTTTGCCAGGCAATGTTCTAGAGACTGGCAATCCAGCAATGAACTAAACAAAATGAACAAAATATATTTTACTAAAAATTTGTTTTCCATATAATACAAATACACAAAGTAATAATAAAGCCTATATTAATACATTGTACTAATCTGTCTTGGTGAGAAGTCCAATTTATGAAGATATAGTAGAAATGATTTTAATTTCTTTTTTTCCCCCTAGAGAATGTGATGTTTATTCATTAATTTATTCATTCAAGAAATCTTTATTGAATGTCTACTGTGTATCAGTTGCAGTTTGGGATTCAGCAGTGAACAAAACATAAATGCTTGTCCCTATGGAACCTACAATCTGTTGGTTTTAAAAAAAAATACCTGTCCAGGATTAGTGTTAGATTTCTAGATCAGAAGTGTCAATTAAGTTTTTTTTTTTTTTTTTTTTTTTTGTTTCTTTTTTTGAGACAGAGTCTCGCTGTCGCCCAGGCTGGAGTGCAGTGGCGCGATCTCGGCTCACTGCAGGCTCCGCCCCCCGGGGTTCACGCCATTCTCCTGCCTCAGCCTCCCGAGTAGCTGGGACTACAGGCGCCCGCCATCTCGCCCAGCTAATTTTTTGTATTTTTAGTAGAGACGGGGTTTCACCGTGTTAGCCAGGATGGTCTCGATCTCCTGACCTCGTGATCCGCCCGCCTCGGCCTCCCAAAGTGCTGGGATTACAGGCGTGAGCCACCGTGCCCGGCCCAGAAGTGTCAATTAAGTTTAACAATTTCTTCAGGCAGAGAAAATTGCTTTTGAGGTATCACTTAAGCAACTGTAGTGCTTCTAAGCAGCATAACTGCCTTTTGAGGTATGAACTGAAGGGAAGTGAAGTATAAGAAATAGAGTTGGGAATTTTTTTTTTTCTTTCTTTTTTTGAGACGGAGTTTCACTCTTGTCACCCAGGCTGGAGTGCAATGGCACCATCTTGGCTGACTGCAACCTCCGCTTCCTGGGTTCAAGGGATTCTCCTACCCCACCCTCCTGAGTAGCTGGGATTACAGGCGCATGCCACCAGAGCCAGCTAATTTTTGTATTTTTAGTAGAGATGGGGTTTCACCATCTCGGCCAGGCTAGTCTCGAACTGCTGACCTCAGGTGATCTGCCTGCGTTGGCCTCCCAAAGTGCTGGGATTACTACCCCTGTGAACCACCACCCCTGGCTGAGTTGGGATTTTTAATTTTCCATAGCTTTCCCATTAGGAAGGCAACCTGGTGTGACTATATTTGACTGAGAGTCAAGAGATCTGGGTTCTAATCCTCATTTCATCATCTAATACTTTGTGTGTTTCAGAATTCTTCACAGTAATCCTTGCTTGTCCTCACTCCTTTGTATAGCTTTTTTTTTTTTTAAAGGATTTTGTCCACTGTTGTGCCAGTAACTATGCTAGTGTCACTTTTTATGCTAGTAATAATTCTATTTTCAAGTTCGTTCTGTTTCCTGAATTTAAATTTGTGTTTCCTAGTGCCAACTGAACATTGCTGTCATTTCACACTCCATTTCCAAAAAGAAACTCATTATTGTTCTGCTTTGAATTTGCTTCCCTTCTTTATGGTCTTTTCATCTCGGCAAATAGCATTGCTATGTACCCAGCTGCCTATGGAAAAACCCTGAGTCGTCATCTTTCTATATTTCATTGACCCTCATTCAGTCATTCAAATATTGCTTCTCTTGAGTATATCTTGAATCTATCCTTTATGCTCTAATTTCTGAACAGAACTGACACTCTTTGTCCTGCATATTCTACTTTCTTTGCACAGAATACCTTTTCTTTAGTTGGCAAACTCCAACTCATTGGTTAATGTCCAGCTCAAATGTTAACTCCTGTAAAACCTTCACCATTTCTTTTAGGCAGAATTAGTGATTCCTGAGTCTTTGCTCTTAGAGCTTGTAGGTCAAGTGTGTACTGTATTTCTGTTCTTTCACAGTTTTTTATTCCATTGTCTGTAGAATAGACTTTATTATTGTCAAGGGGAAGACAGCCTTAGCAAAATTTTGAAATAAGTCATTCTGTGCCTAAGCATAAATTAGTTTGTAAGAATATACTTTTTAAAGAGAAATGTAGTAGGGTGTATAGTATGTTTGAGTATCTTTTTCCAATAAGCATTGCATGTATAATCATTCACTCGTTGCATGTATAATTATTAATTAAATATTCTTTATTAATTAAAGACTGCTCTGGTCTCTCCAGAAGTCTTCCATGGCCGCCCTCATCCCCACCCTCCAGAGGAATCTGAAGCCACATGTGCTCCCTAGCACCCTGGCACCCACAGCCCCTGCCTCTCCCAGAGCAACAGTACCTGAGCCTCAGTGTATTACAAGAATCGAAACCCTTGGTCTGCTGCCCCTCCCCACCAGAATGTTTCTGTCCCATTCTTACCTACTCAAGGCCCTTTCAGTACCCTTTGGGGTATTCTCTTCCTATGCACCAGGGCAACTTCCGAACTCACCACTTATCCTGGAAAGACCCCCAACATCTTCGGGGAGCGGTCCCCTACAGGCCTGGCTCCAGATGCCCATGCACACAGGAACACTGTTTAAAACCAAAAAAAAAGGATACTGGTGGGAGGGGCTTTGTAACTGAGGAGGTTTAGGAATTGAAAACTCATGTGTATTTTCTTTCTTTCCTCATTGTCACTTCCCAGCTACCCAGAGATATTGAAGGACAGCTGAGCTCCCCTACTTGCTGAAAATGCATTGATCAAATTTGTGTAGGATTTCCACATCTATTTATGGGCTCAGAACACTTTCTAGTTACTTGTTCCTTCCTATCAGCTGTTTTCTGTTTGTGTTAGATTTTTTTTTTCTTTGAGATGAAGTCTTGCTCTTGTCCCCCAGGCTGGAGTGCAGTGGCGCGATCTCAGCTCACTGCAACCTCTGCCTCCCGGTTTCAAGCAATTCTTCTGCCTCAGCCTCCCAAGCAGCTGGGATTGCAGGCACCTGCCACCACGCCCGGCTAATTTTTGTATTTTTAGTAGAGACGGGGTTTCTCCATGTTGACCAGGCTGGTCTCGAACTCCTGACCTCAAATCCGCCCACCTCGGCCTTTCAAAGTGCTGGGATTACAGGCATGAACCACCATGCCTGGCCTCATGCAGAGCTTTAAAAAAAAAATCTTAACACGGCTGGGCACAGTGGCTCACGCCTGTAATCCCAGCACTTTGAGTGGCCGAGGTGGGTGGATCACCTGAGGTCAGGAGTTCCAGACCAATCTGGCCAATATGGTGAATCCCCATCTCTACTAAAGATACAAAAAGTTAGCCAGGTGTGGTGGTGCGCGCCTGTAATCCCAGCTACTCTGGAGGCTGAGGCAGGAGAATTGCTTGAACCTGGGAGGCAGAGGTTGCAGTGAGCCGAGATGGCGCCATTGCACTCTAGGCTGGGCGACAGGGCGAGACTCCATCTTAAAAAATAAATAAATAAAAATAAAGAAAAGAAAGCTCTGCATGATATAATACAGTATTCATAGAATTTTGGCCAGTGAAAATTTTCTGTGTTAATAGAATAAAAATGAACTCTTCTGATTTACAGATACTGATAGTCTGGTCTTTCCATCTTCCATCTTGACTCTCTTTTACTGTTAAAAAATCTTAGAACAAAGTAAAGCCAGTTCCAAATACTTTTCCCGGTTCTACACTTTTTCTTTTTTTTTTTTTTAACAAGACAGTCATTTGTCCGAGTACAACAGAACAGTTCATTGTTAATACTTCGGTTCTGTGTGCTTTAAATCTTTTTTCCCCCTCTACTCATAATTTCCCTTTGTAAACTTTGAATGTTTTGTCAGTAGATCATCATCATAGGTAATGATATTGCACATCAAGACTGTTGGTGTTCCCCATTCTTCTTGGAATATACTGGAAGCTATCAGGACTGAGGTTAATTTCTCCATTCCTAGAATTATATTGTAATAAATATTGGAATACTGGCTTTTGTATATTTTTTTGTGTTACTTAGTTTTTGGAGAAAGGAAATACTTCTAGACTTTCTTGACTTGTCATAACTTCTTATTGTTAAAGAATATAGTTTAAAAATTATTAAATATTAGGGAGGCTTCTGTTTCATTGGGACTTTAAGGAATGATAGCCATAGGAAGGAATATATCTTATATTATCATAAAGTTTTTAAAAAATAATATACTTATTAAAATTTTTTAAATTTATTTTTTATTTTTAGAAACAGGGTCTTACTCTATTGCCCAGGCTGGTCTCAAACTTCGGGACTCAAGTGATTCTCCTGCCTTGACCTTCCAAAGTGTTGGGATTACAGGCGTGAGCCAATGAGCTCAGCCAGTTTTTTTTTTTTGAGTGTTTTTTTTTTTTTGATAACTTCTAATTATTTTCTTATCCTATCCCTAATAGTTGGCATCAGTTAATGAACTAGTTTTGATTCCCCAAAAGCCCCCTCTTAATTTCCTGTATTTTGCTTTACGTTCTATCCCTTTTGTTTATTTCTTAGGAGAGAAAAATGTCATTTATGTAATCAGTTCTTATTTTGTAATACTGGGCAGTAAGAAATCAGGGAAAAGCACAAAACTTGACACATAGTAAATTTTGTTGCTTGAACAAATTAATGAATGAATGAACTGGCAGGATAAGAATGCATCCTATTTAATGGTACTGTTTAATTATTTTGTGATCCTTAGCCAAGAACGAAGGCATACTGGAAGGGAACACACACACAAAAAGGTGAGGGAAAAGTGTTAATGTATCATTTAAGTGACTGTATTACAACAATATTACATTATGTTGTCACTCCTGAATATGAGATGTGATTCTCTTTTACATTTCAAGCTAATTTGGTTAGCTGGGGGAATTCTTAGGCATCTTGAGAGATAATTAGATATACCCCTTAGGACCTCACGTAATTATAATCACTATTAGGGGTATTAAAGTTTTTTTTTTTTTTAAACGAAAGCTTAGGGGGAAAAGTTGTGATTGGTAAGCATTTTTTTCTCTTAGTGTTCTCAAAATCTTAGGAGATACATTATTTGAAACAGTTTAATCAATTCTACTTTAGTAGAAACCAGCCCTCTATATTGTTATAGCTAACATTTTGTTATCTTGGTTTTTAGATGAAATCTTTAGCATCAGTTGGGCTCATTAGCACCTCTACTAAGAGAAGCAAGCACAGAATGGAAGGGAGAGAAAATTATAACTTTTTAAAAAGTTATTTCTCCCTAGTTAAAAGTTTGGAAGAGAAGCAAGTTGAAACTGTAGGCTGATTATGTAAAAGTCTGAGTTATCAGCTCTCTTACATGTAATGCAGGTTGATTATTAGTTTCTGGGCTGTTGTGACAACAAGAAAATTGTTTATTATTAAAAACTTGTTTATACTGCATATATGTGAAGGGCATTATACTGTGACAAAGCTAACAATAAAACATACATTTTAATATTTCAGATTCCTTATTTTATTTGTTTGTTTAGAGACAGGGTCTTACCGTTGCCCAGGCTGGAGTGCAGTGTTGCGATCATGGCTTACTGAAGCCTCAAACTCCTGGGTTCAAGCGATCCTCCTCCCTCACTCTCCCAAGTATCTGGGACTACAGGCATGTGACACTGTGTGGCAAATGTTTTGTAGAGGCGAGATCTTATTGTGTTGTCTAGGCTGGTCTCGAGCTTTCTCCCACTTCAGCCTCCCAAAGTTCTGGGAGCCACTGTGCTGGGCCAGATTCCTTTTTTTAAATTGTGGGAAAATACACATAACATAAAATTTACTACATTAACCATTTTAAAGGGTACAGCTCAGTGACGTTAGTTGTATTCACAGTGTTGTACAATCATCACCTATTTCCAGAACTACTTTATGATCCCAGTCGGAAACTGTGCGCATCATACAAATAACTCCTCATTGTTCTCTTCTCCCAGCTCCTGGTAAGTTCTATTACACTTCCTGACGCTATCAGTTTGCCTGTTCTAGGTGTCATATAAATGGAGTCATATAGCATTTGTCTTTTTGTGTCTGGCTTATTTCACGTAGCGTACATGTTATAGCATATATCAAAATTTTATTCCTTTTGGCCGGGTTCGGTGGCTCATGCCTGTAATCCCAGCCCTTTGGGAGGCCGAGCTGGGCAGATCACCTGAGATCAGGAGTTTGAGACCAGCCTGGCCAACATGGTGAAACCCTGTCTTTACTAAAAATACAAAAATTAGCCGGGCGTGGTGGCGTGTGCCTGTAATCCCAGCTACTTGGAAGGCTGAGGCAGGAGAATTGCTGGAACCCGCAGGGCAGAGGTTGCAGTGAGCCGAGATGGTGCAGCTGCACTCTAGCCTGCAGGACAGAGTGAGACTAGGTCTGAAAACAAAAACAAAAACAAAAGATACCAAGTTTATTTAAAAAAAGCTTAGACTTTTTTTGAGCATTTTTATATTATAGAAAAATTGAGTGAAAAGTACAGAGTTCCCATATATCTACCCACTGCTTGGTACCACCAGTTTCCTGTTACTAACATCTTGCATTAGTGTGGTACATTTGTTACAGTTGATGAGCTGATATTAATACATTTTTAATTAAATTGCATAGTTTTGCATTAGGGTTCACTCTGTGTGTTGTACATTCTGTGGGTTTTGACACATATATGAAAGGTATCCACTATTACAGTTATCACAGAATAGTTTCACTGCCCTAAATATTCAGCGTTTCATCTATTCATCCCTAAATCCCTGCCAACCACTGATCTTTTTACTGTCTCCCTAGTTTTGTCTTTTCCAAAATGTCATATAATTGGAGTCATATAATATGTAATCTTTTCAGATTGATTTCTTTCCATTGGCAATATACACTTAAGGTTCTCCATGGCTTTTCATGGCTTCAGGGCTCATTTCTTTTTATTGCTGAATAGTACACTGTTGTATGGATGTGTACCACAGTTTGTTTATTCATTGACCTATTAAAGACTATCTTGGTTGCTTCCCAGTTTGGGCACTTATGCATAAAGCTACTATAAACACTTGTATGCAAGTTTTTGTGTGCACATAAGTTTTTAACTCATTTGCGTAAATTGTATGCCTAACTTTTGTATTTATGCATACACTTTTATATAGTTGTAAAACTTAGTTTTATCTAGTTGTAATAATTTTGTTTTATGTTTTAAGATACCATAAACAATCTTCATGCTGTTTTTGAATGCTCCCTAATATTAAAGTGAGAAAATGAATTTACTATGTACTTTTTTTATTTTTCTGTTACTCATTAATTGCTTCCATTTTCCCCCGCCTTAATAAATACTTTCGTGTGCGTAGTTTTTCCCTTTTGTATTGCTTTAGGATAAAATTCAAGGAGAAACAGTAAAGAGTACAATTATTGGGATCAAGGCCATTTTAGATAATTCTTGATATGCAGTAAGGTTTCACAATGGGAAACCTTGTTAGATTTACAGTGGAGGTTTGCTGCAGTTTATTTTGTAACCTTCCAGACAAGAGTAGCACCAGTTATCTGTGTAATTTTACTTAGAAAAAAACAAACAGCTTTTCACTGGTTCTTTGAAGTGGTAGTAAGCTTCCCTACTGTTGCTTTTGTTCAAAAATCACTGTTTGCTATCTGGATCTTCTTGATTACTTCAGAACTTTATGTAATAGTTTATTGAGGTTCTTAGGTACAGGTAGCTAACACGGGCTTGACTTTATCTTACTATGGTACAATCTAAAGATATATTTAATGTTGTTAATTAAGATTATCATTCACAGATGCTCCCTTATATATAGGTGGAGAAACTGAGGCTTCCTTTGAGACAGCATGCTCCTGGATATAACCCTGAGAGCAGTTAAACTCTTGAGACCTGCATTCTTTATTTTTCTTAATTATCAGTACAATTATTGGATCAGAGTTTCTTCTTTCTTTTTTGTAAGTCGTTAAATTCCATTTTTAAAAGGTATCTTTTGAATACATACATTTACAGGTTTGGAAAATATATTTCTAGTTAAACCACGTGTTCTTATTATTTTTTTTATTATATTTTAAGTTTTAGGGTACATGTGCACAACGTGCAGGTTTGTTACATATGTATACATGAGCCATGTTGGTGTGCTGCACCCATTAACTCATCATTTAACATTAGGTATATCTCTTAATGCTATCCCTCCCCCCTCCCCCAACCCCACAACAGGCCCCGGAGTGTGATGTTCCCCTTCCTGTGTCCATGTGTTCTCATTGTTCAATTCCCACCTATGAGTGAGAACATGCGGTGTTTGGTTTTTTGTCCTTGCGATAGTTTGCTGAGAATGATGGTTTCCAGCTTCATCCATGTCCCTACAAAGGACATGAACACATTATTTTTTATGGCTGCATAGTATTCCATAGTGTATATGTGCCACATTTTCTTAATCCAGTCTATTGTTGTTGGACATTTGGGTTGGTTCCAAGTCTTTGCTATTGTGAATAGTGCCGCAATAAACATATGTGTGCATGTGTCTTTATAGCAGCATGATTTATAGTCCTTTGGGTATATACCCAGTAATGGGATGGCTGGGTCAAATGGTATTTCTAGTTCTAGATCCCTGAGGAATCGCCACACTGACTTCCACAATGATTGAACTAGTTTACAGTCCCACCAACAGTGTAAAAGTGTTCCTGTTTCTCCACATCCTCTCCAGCACCTGTTGTTTCCTGACTTTTTAATGATGGCCATTCTAACTGGTGTGAGATGGTATCTCATTGTGGTTTTGATTTGCATTTCTCTGATGGCCAGTGATGATGAGCATTTTTTCATGTGTCTTTTGGCTGCATAAATGTCTTCTTTTGAGAAGTGTCTGTTCATATCCTTTGCCCACTTTTTGATGGGGTTGTTTGTTTTTTTCTTGTAAATTTGTTTGAGTTCATTGTAGATTCTGGATATTAGCCCTTTGTCAGATGAGTAGATTGCAAAAATTTTCTCCCATTCTATAGGTTGCCTGTTCACTCTGATACTAGTTTCTTTTGCTGTGCAGAAGCTCTTTAGTTTAATTAGGTCCCATTTGTCAATTTTGTCTTTTGTCGCCATTGCTTTTGGTGTTTTAGACATGAAGTCCTTGCCCATGCCTATGTCCTGAATTGTATTACCTAGGTTTTCCTCTAGGATTTTTATGGTTTTAGGTCTAACATTAAGTCTTTAATCCATCTCGAATTAATTTTTGTATAAGGTGTAAGGAAGGGATCCAGTTTCAGCTTTCTACATATGGCTAGCCAGTTTTCCCAGCACCATTTATTACATAGGGAATCCTTTCCCCATTTCTTGTTTTTGTCAGGTTTGTCAAAGATCAGATAGTTGTAGATATGCGGCATTATTTCTGAGAGCTGTGTTCTGGTCTGTATCTCTGTTTTGGTACCAGCACCATGCTGTTTTGGTTACTGTAGCCTTGTAGTATAGTTTGAAGTCAGGTAACGTGATGCCTCCAGCTTTGTTCTTTTGGCTTAGGATTGACTTGGCAATGCAGGCTCTTTTTTGGTTCCATATGAACTTTAAAGTAGTTTTTTCCAATTCTGTGAAGAAAGTCATTGGTAGCTTGATGGGGATGGCATTGAATCTATAAATTACCTTGGGCAGTATGGCCATTTTCACGATATTGATTCTTCCTATCCATGAGCATGGAATATTCTTCCATTTGTTTGTATCCTCTTTTATTTCATTGAGCAGTGGTTTGTAGTTCTCCTTGAAGAGGTCCTTCACGTCCCTTGTAAGTTGGATTCCTAGGTATTCTCTTTGAAGCAATTGTGAATGGGAGTTCACTCATGATTTGGCTCTCTGTTTGTCTGTTATTGGTGTCTAAGAATGCCTGTGATTTTTGCACATTGATTTTGTATCCTGAGACTTTGCTGAAGTTGCCTATCAGCCTAAGGAGATTTTGGGCTGACACGATGGGGTTTTCTAGATATACAATCATGTCATCTGCCAACAGGGACAATTTGACTTCTTCTTTTCCTGATTGAATACCCTTTATTTCCTTCTCCTGCCTGATTGCCCTGGCCAGAACTTCCAACACTACGTTGAATAGGAGTGGTGAGAGAGGGCATGCCTGTCTTGTGCCAGTTTTCAAAGGGAATGCTTCCAGTTTTTGCCCCTTCAGTATGATATTGGCTGTGGGTTTGTCATAAATAGCTCTTATTATTTTGACATAAGTCCCATCAATACATAATTTATTGAGAGTTTTTAGCATGAAGCGTTGTTGAATTTTGTCAAAGGCCTTTTCTGTATCTATTGAGATAATCATATGGTTTTTGTTGTTGGTTCTGTTTATATGCTGGATTACATTTATTGATTTGCGTATGTTGAACCAGCGTTGTATCCCAGGGATGAAGCCCACTTGATCATGGTGGATAAGCTTTTTGATGTGCTGCTGGATTCGGTTTGCCAGTATTTTATTGAGGATTTTTGCATCGATGTTCATCAGGGATATTGGTCTAAAATTCTCTTTTTTTGTTTTGTCTCTGCCAGGCTTTGGTATCAGGATGATGCTGGCCTCATAAAATGAGTTAGGGAGGATTCCCTCTTTTTCTATTGACTGGAATAGTTTCAGAAGGAATGGTACCAGCTCCTCTTTGTACCTCTGGTAGAATTCGGCTGTGAATCTATCTGGTCCTGGACTTTTTTCGGTTGGTAAGCTATTAATTATTGCCTCAATTTCAGAGCCTGTTACTGGTTTATTCAGAGATTCAACTTCTTCCTGGTTTAGTCTTGGGAGGGTGTATGTGTTGAGGAACTTATCCATTTCTTCTAGATTGTCTAGTTTATTTGCGTAGAGGTGTTTATAGTATTCTCTGATGGTAGTTTGTATTTCTGTGGGATTGGTGGTGATATCCCCTTTATGATTTTTTATTGTGTCTATTTGATTCTTCTCTCTTTTCTTCTTTATTAGTCTTGCTAGCGGTCTATCAATTTTGTTGATCTTTTCAAAAAACCAGCTCCTGGATTCATTGATTTTTTTGAAGGGTTTTTTGTGTCTCTGTTTCCTTCAGTTTTGCTCTGATCTTAGTTATTTCTTGCCTTCTGCTAGCTTTTGAATGTGTTTGCTCTTGCTTCTCTAGTTCTTTTAATTGTGATGTTAGGGTGTCAATTTTAGATCTTTCCTGTTTTCTCTTGTGGGCATTTAGTGCTATAAATTTCCCTCTACACACTGCTTTGAATGTGTCCCAGAGATTCTGGTATGTTGTGTCTTTGTTCTCGTTGGTTTCAAAGAACATCTTTATTTCTGCCTTCATTTCTTATGTACCCGGTAGTCATTCAGGAGCAGGTTGTTCAGTTTCCATGTAGTTTATTTTTGATTCAGAAAATTTGGTCAGAATTAGTGTCTACACGATGGGCCTGTTTTCATGTCCACCAGGCATTATGGCTGAGTGAAAAGCCAGAAGGGCCTGATTTTGAACTTTTCTTCCACTTACCAGCCATGAGACCGAGCAACCCTGCACAAACTGTGTGAGCCTTGAATTCTTTAGTTGTAGAAATGAGGTGTTGAATCCTTCAGGTTGTTATGAAGAATAAATGAGATAATGGGCACCTGACAGCATATATTTATGTTAGAAATATATAATTATTGCTGTTTGAAATTGTAGCCTGTATATGTTATATTTTCAGAGTGCCCAAATACTTGTCCCTCAGATACAGAGTTTACGTACATCTCAATGTACCTTTTATAGTTGAAGTTCTTTTGTTTTGAGAGAAGACTGAAGTTATTTGTGGGTTTTTTTTTTTTTTTTTACAGTATTGTCATATGGAAAATACATGTTAATTATCAGGGTTTAGGTTTTCTGCTGAGTGTGTTTCAAATTAAGTCATTTCCCTCTAGAATTGGTAGTTTGTTGTCTTCATGTTATTTAAGATCATTTCCAATTTTACCAGATAGAAAAACCCTTAATGAAATTTTGGAAAAAAAGTACACCAGTGAGTTGTTTGCTAATCTTCCTGTAGTTGTCACACAGACTGACTGTTTATATATTTTTCTGGAGACGGTCTTATTCTGTTGCCCAGGCCGGAGTGCCGTGGTGTGATCTTGGCTCACTGTGACCTCTACCTCCTGGGTTCGAGCAATTCTCCTGCCCCAGCCTCACGCTTGGGTAATTTTTTGTATTTTTAGTAGAGATGGGGTTTCACCATGTTGGCCAGGCTGGTCTTGAACTTCTGACCTCAAGCGATCTGCCCATCTTGGCCTCCCAAAGTGCTAGGATTACAGGCGGAGCCACCACACCCGGCCCAGACTGACCCTTTACAGCATCACTCCTGTTCCTTGCATATTCATGCTTCCAATTTAAGATTCTGTCAATTACTTATTATAGTTGCCATGTATCAAGTTCCCTTTTTTTGATAATTAGTTCTTTTCTACATACTAAGGCAGGGGTGGGAATAAGTGTCACAGCATTACCACTACTTGATTTGATTTTAAGGTGTTACTCTCTTGTACTCCTACCTTATTAGTTTTAGTAGTTTATGGCTGGGTGTGGTAGCGATTGCCTGTAGTCCCAGTACTTTGGGAGGCTGAGATGGATGGATCGCTTGAGCCCAGGAGTTTGAGACCGGCCTGGGCAACATGAAGAAACCCTGTCTCTACAAAAAAAAAAAAAAAAAAAAGTTAACCAGGCATGGTGGTAGTACCTGTGGTCCCAGCTACTCGGGAAACTGGGGTGGGAGGATCACTTGAATCTGGGAAATTGAGGCTGCAGTATAAGCTGTGATTGCATTACTGTGCTCAGTCTGGGTGACAGAGTGAGACCTTGTCTCAAAAAAAAAAAAAGTTTTAGTAGTTTCTGTGGTTTGTTTGTAAATTTAACTCCGTATTGAGCCAGAAAAGCACAAGCCCTGTAATTTCTCATTTTAGAGAAAACCATTCATTTTTTTCCTTCCCCAAGGAGTTTCTCCTTCTTCCTATTTTTTTCTTTAAAGAGAGTTTGGCAGAATTCCAGAGCCTAAAATAATAAAATAAAGGTAATCAAATGAATTCTCCAGCCGGCAGAGACCATCTTATCTTGAATTGCTAGTGGTTTATGCTGGTCCCCCTTTGACCTTCTTTCACTTTTTGGAGGTGGATGAACTTTTCCACTCAAAACTATCTTGTCAGCCTCACACATGTTTATTAAAGGAGTGAGTATGCTTAAGAGACAGGTTTTTTGTGTTGGTTGAAGAAACCATTTTGGATATTTTTCTCTATCGTGATTGGGACTGAATTTTTAGATTGATTTATATTTCCTTTGAAGAACAAAGGAATATTTTTCTCGAAAATGAGAATTAACAGGAGCATTAATTAATAACAACAAAAAGTCTATCTGTTAAATGTATTTGGGGAGATTATTTGTTTTCAAAGAATAACATCTCTTGTGTGAGTCATTATATTTAGCAAAATTTCTTTTGTGATAATTTTATGCTGCCATAAAATTTTTTGGGAAAATAACTTTAAAAAACTTCAAAAAATTTTATTTTAGAGGGGCAGTAGTGCAGTTGGAAGAGGAATTTTAAGTCGAAGAACGGTAAAACATGAATTATTTCAGAAGATAGTTGAAAATTTACTGTGCATCAGGAACATTACTTAGCTCTGAACATAAAAAATGATTAAGGTACTGCTCTCTGCCTTTATGTCTCTGTGTGTAGTCTAATGGGAGACACAAGTAAATAAGAAACAATGGGTCAAGGTCATTATAGTGGTAGTTACACAGGTAGGTGCATATGCTTCTAGTCTAGCCATTGGGATGCTGTGAATTGTAGCTATGTGGAGAAGCCTTGAGATTTCCCCCTCTGAAAGTAAAATCATTGCCTTAGGGCAGGGTTAGCAAACTATAGCTAGCCCCTGGGTGTCTACCTGTTTTTGTATGGCTCATGAGCAAAGATTGGTGTTTACATTTAAAAATAGTTTAAACAAAATAATGTTTTGTGATAGATCAATGAAAATTATATGAAATGGAAATCTCAGTGTTAATAAAGTTTTATTGGAACACAGCCACATTAATTCATTTACATATTGTCTGACCACTTTTGTGCTGCACTAGCTGAGTTGAGTTTTTTGTAGGAGAGACTTTTTGTGGCCCACGAAACCTAAAATATTTATAATCTGGCCTTTTATAGAAAAAGTTTGTTGAGCCTTCTTTAAAGTGTTATGAGCACTGACTTTTTATGACCTCAGTCACACATGCAGCTTCCTTAAATTCCTTATTATATGTTTAAAAGTTAAATTAGCCAGGTGCAGTGGCTCACACCTGTAATCCCAGCACTTTGGGAGGCTAAGGTGGGTGGATCACCTGTGGTCAGGAGTTCGAGACCAGCCTGGCCAACATGGTGAAACCCCGTCTCTACTAAAAATACAGAAAATTAACCGGGCGTGGTGGCACATGCCTGTAATCCTAGCTACTCAGGAGGCTGAGGCAGGAGAATTGCTTGAACCCGGGAGGCAGAGGTTGCAGTGAACTGAGATCGTGTCGTCGTACTCCAGCCTGGGTGACAAGAGCGAGGCTCCGTCTCAAAAAAAAAAAGTTTAAGTGGCTGTATAAAGGATTATGATGATGCCTACCTTGAATGGTAAACTTTTAGATGTAACTTTTCAGTTATTCCTGCAGAAAAATGCTAAAGTGATGTGCTATTCTATTGAAAGCCAAGTGTATTGATTTGCTAGGCCTGCTATAAAGTACTGCAGACTGGGTGGCTTAAATGACAGAAATGTATTTTCTCACAGTTCTGGAGGCTAGAGTTTCAAGATCAACATGTCAGCAGGTTTGGTTTCTCCTATCAGCCCTTTCCTTGGCTTGCAATTGTTGCCTTCTCTCTGTCCTCACAGGGCCTTTCCTCTGGGCATGTATTCCTCCCTGGTGTCTCTTCTTACAAGGACATCAGTCATAGTGGATTAGCCCCCCCACCCGCCTTGTAACTTCATTTAACCTTGATTACCTCTCTAAAGCCTCTATTTCCAAATACAGTCACATTGTAAAGTACTGGGGGTTAGGACTTAACGTATGAATTTTGAGAGGCTACAATCAGTGCACACCACCAAGGAATTTCTGATAGAAACTTCATTTGTTTACACATTAAGCAGATCTTGAGGGTGTGTACTGTGTGACAGATCCTGTTCTAGATATGTGAGGGTGTGTACTGTGTGACAGATCCTGTTCTAGATATGTGTGGGTGTGTACTGTATGACAGATCCTGTTTTACATATGTATGTGTGTGTACTATGTGACAGATCCTGTTTTAGATACGTATGGTGAACAAGACAAGATTTGACACGTAAGAGGCTGGTGGTTTAGTTGAGAAAGACAGATAATTGGAAAATAAATATTTGAGGGAGTGATAAGGACTATGAAGGAAATTAAACCGTGAAAGTGTTAGAATGATTAGTGTGAAGGGTGGTCAGATAAGGGCTTCCTGAAAAGGTGACCTTTTACCTGGGAGCTTAAATGGTAAGGGATAGTTAGCTAGTTAAGTTCCCAGGCATGTTTCTAGGGCCTGATGTTGATCAAGATTGGTATGGAAAAAGATCAAAAGAATAGTGAGTCAATTAGGGAGCTTTATAAGTTGAGGTTGGAAAGGTTGGTGGGGCAAAATCCTTAAGGGCCTTGTGGGAATTATGGTAAAGATTTGGCTTCCTTTTGCACAGGGAATAAAATCTGGAGGGATTTTAGCAGGGGAGTGACATGATTTTTCTGTTTGAAAGAGCACTTTGGCTGCTAAATAAAGAGAGGAAACTGCAGGTATGAGAGTAAAAGATAGGGAGGCCTGTTGGGGGATTATCAAAGTATTGTAGGTCAGAGATATTGGTGGTTTAGCTAAGATAGTGGCAGGGGAGAGAAAAAGACTAAGGGAAATAGTTTGAGAGATATTTTGGGAGATAAAATCCATGTATTATTTACTAATGGATTGAGTATGGGGGCTTAGGAAGAGGGAGGAATATCTTTGGCAATAGTGTTGTGTAATACTGTCCACTGTAGCAAGTGAACCTATAGTGTCAGCAAATCAGATAGATGATTGCTGCAGCAGCAAGTTACAGAATATAATCTGGAAAGGAAAAAAGCCTTCAATCATTAAATAGGAAAACAGAAGGCAGGTAAACAATGCTGTGGTTTAATTATGTTCAACTTACAGGCTTATAACTACTGGAAAACCAATGGGGAATTCATAGTTTGCCATAGAGAATGCCTTTGGGACACGTAACCTGTGTCGAATGAAAAAGCCCTGGAGAGTATTACAAAATAACAAATGTCAGGTTTGATGGAATGACTATGCATGCAATTAAGTGATTTTCTTTAGTGCTAGAGTTCTTTTTTCCTAGGTAAATCATTTTAAAAAATGGACCAGACTTTGTTAAAGTAGATATGTTACATAAAATAATGTTAGCTAAAGATGAATGGAATAGGTTGAGTGTCTTCTTGAAAATTTGAACTATATCTCTTTCAAAAAGAATTTTATTACCTCTAGGCTGGACTTGACTGAAAAGTTAAAAAAAAAAAAAAAAAGAGAAAATCTTATGATTGTTGAACTCCCAATGAGGAGTCAGAGAATTGTAAGAGCCAGGGTCTGTTTTTTGTCACTTTTTTCTCTCTCTCTCTTTTTTTAAGATAACATCTTGCTATCCGCCAGGCTGAAGTGCAGTGGTTGCGATCACAGCTCCTTGTAGCTTTGAACTCTCAAGCTCAAGTGATCCTCCCACCTCAGTGTCCTGAGTAGTTGGGACTGCAGGTGCACACCACCACGCCTGGCTTATTTTTGCATTTTTTGTAGAGATGGGGTCTTGCCATGTTGCCCAGGCTGGTCTTGAACTCCTGGGCTCAAGCTATCTGCCCACCTCGGCCTCCCAAAGTGCTGGGATTACAGGCGTGAGCCACTGTGCCCAGCTGCTACTTTTTTCTGTGTTTAGAAATCTACCCCTGAGCCTTATTCCTCATCCCTAAGGCAGGTAACCACTAGATGGCTAATTTTGAAAGAGCGAGAGCATTCAGAGATGCACAATAATTCTAAGTTCTGAGTAGAATACAGTCATCCCTTGGTATCCATGGGGGATTGGTTCCAGGACCTCCCATGGATACCAAAATCTGTGGATGCTCAAGTTCCTGATAGAGAATGGCATAGTGTTTGCATATAACCTATGCACATCTTCCTGTATATTGTAAATCATGTGTAGATTACTTGTAGTACCAAATACAATGTAAATGCTCTGTAAATAGTTATTATACTGTATTGTTTAGGGGAAAAAGTCTACATGTTCAGAATAGATGTAATTTTAAAAATCTGGATAATTTCCATCTGTGGTTGGTTGAATCCACAGATGCAGAACCCATGGATACAGAGGGCTGACTGAATACAAAAGCAAGGCAAGTGTGATAGCAGCCTTCTTTACTTCAGGATTCAGGATTTACTTCTTTACTTCAGGATCAAACATTTTTACTTTTTGATTTTAATTTTTTGTTTGTGAAGAGTTGGGAGTTGCTGGGTTTAGTTATGCTACTCTCTTATTAAGGGAGAATATAGCAATCCTAGAGGGATTTGCAAACTGTAGCTCTTGGGGAAACATTAAAAATTTTCCTTGTGTAAGAAATTTTATGAGTCTCGAGGGTCGGATGTGGTTGCTCATGCCTGTAGTCCCAGCACTTTGAGAGGCCAAGGCTGGAGGATCTCTTGAGGTCAGGGGTTTGAGACTGGCCTGGCCAGCATGGTGAAACCCCATCTCTACCAAAAAAAAAACAAAAAACAAAACAAAAAACAACAGTGAGCCAATATTGTGCCACTGCACTCCAGCCTGGGCAACAGAGCAAGACTCCGTCTAAAAAAAAAAAGAAATTCTATGAGTCTTAAATTACATGAAGTAGCTTTGGAGGCAATGGTTTAAAATCCTTAAAATACTGGGCACATTAGCTCATGCCTGTAAGCACTTTGGGAGTCTGAGATGGGAGGATCACTTGAGGCCAGTAGTTCAAAACCAGCCTGGGCAACAGAGTGAGACTCCAGCGCTACAAAAAATTAAAAATTAGCTGGGCGTGGTGGCACACACCTGTAGCCTTAGCTTCTTTGGATGGAGGCTGAGGCGGGAGGATTGCTTGGGCACAGAAATTCAAGGTTACAGTGAGCTGTGGTTGTGCCACTGCACTCCAGAGTGAGACCCTATCTCTAAAAATATTAAATTTTAAAAAACCCATGCAACTCAAATTTCCAGGTACTGTTATTAATATGAATTATCTTGAACTGTTGAAAAATTAATCACTTATTATTGATTTCTTTTTTTTTTTTTTTTTTTGAGACGGAGTCTCGCTCTGTCGCCCAGGCTGGAGTGCAGTGGCGCGATCTCGGCTCACTGCAAGCTCCGCCTCCCGGGTTCACGCCATTCTCCTGCCTCAGCCTCTCTGAGTAGCTGGGACTACAGGCGCCCGCCACCACACCCGGCTAATTTTTTTATATTTTTAGCAGAGACAGGGTTTCACCGTGTTAGCCAGGATGGTCTCGATCTCCTGACCTCGTGATCCGCCCACCTCGGCCTCCCAAAGTGCTGGGATTACAAGCGTGAGCCACCGTGCCCGGCCACTTATTATTGATTTCTATCTGCATATTAAAGATCTGGCTTAAGAGTCTTGCATTTGATGAATAGGCTTTTCTGTGTTATATATAAGAAAAAGGAGATAAAATAATTTAACTTTTTTATTACATTAAAAAACAGGACTCTGGGAATTGTCACTTTATGATCAGCCTTTTATTTTTTCCAGACTGTGTCATTGTGTATGCCTGTCCCACCCAACGGATGAGACCACTGGTCATGTTTAGCTCAAATTTATGTTGGTTAGAGGTTATAGGATGGTCCTTATCTAAATGCAGAAAGGAATGTTTATTTTGCTGTTAAATGTTTTATGTGGGATAAAATGCTTGAAAAGCCTCTTTTTTTTTTTTTTTTGAGACGGAGTCTTGCTCTGTCGCCCAGGCTGGAGTGCAGTGGTATGATCTCAGCTCACTGCAAGCTCTGCCTCCCAGGTTCATGCCATTCTCCTGTCTCAGCCTCCTGAGTAGCTGGGACTACACGCAGCTGCCACCACGCCTGGCTAATTTTTTGTATTTTTAGTAGAGACGGGGTTTCACCATGTTAGCCAGAATGGTCTTGATCTCCTGACCTCGTGATCTGCCCGCCTCAGCCTCCCAAAGTGCTGGGATTGCAGGTGTGAGGCACCACGTCCAGCTTTTTTTTTTTTTTTTTTTTTTTCTGAGACAGTCTTTGGCTCTGTCACCCCGGCTGGTTAGTAGTTGGAACTATAGGCGCGTACTGCCACGACCGGCTAATTTTTGTATTTTTTTGTAGAGACGGGGTTTCACCATGTTGACCAGGCTGATCTTGAACTCCTGACCTCAAGTGATCCACCTGCCTTGGCCTCCCAAAGTGCTGGGATTACAGGTGTGAGCCACCGCACCTGACCTACTTGAAAATTCTTAAATGGTGCCTTATACTTTCTGGTAATAAAAGCACTATTTTAATGTTCGGAACTATTTTCATTATTTGCTAACCTTACAATTAAAAAATCCTTTTATATTTATTCTTTGGTAGATATGAGGGGACCTCAAAAAGTTTGTGGAAAAATGGAATTAAAAGATAAAAATACAAAATACAAACTTTATTCTCAATATAAGCTCTATCGAGTTCAAGAAACTTTTGTAAGCAATAATGCTAGCCATTTAGTCCACTCCTAAAGAAGTGAGGGTCCTGTAACCATATCAATATGTGCAGTCTTTTTTTTTTTTTGCATTATTAACTAAAGAAAAATGGGTGCCCTTTAAATTTTTTTTAAGATTAGGAAACAAAAAGAAGTTCAGAAGGAGCCAATCAGCACTGTTTGGTGGATGCCCAGTGATTTCCCATTGAAACCCTAGCAAAATTGCCCATTTGATAGGAATGAGCAGGAACCTTGCTGTGGTGAAAGTCAACAAGATTCCTTGAGCGTTCCAAAAAGCTTTTGTCATGACCTTTGCTCTTGATGGATTTGCTTTTGCTCTAACTGGATCACTTTCATCTCTTGGTACCCATTGCTTTGTTTTTTTCTTTGTCTTCAGGATCACACTGGTAAAGTCATGTTTCATCTCCTGTTAAAATTTTTCAAAGAAATTCCACGTGCTCTTGTTGCCACTTGTTTAAAATTTGCATTGAAAGCACTGCTTTTGTCTGTGGCCGATCTGAGCACAATGGTTTTAGTACCCATCAAGCAGAAAGTTTGTTCAACTTAAATTTTTTTGTTAGATTTGTATAAGCTGAATGAATTTATATGTCTATGGTATTGGCTGTTGTTTGTGCTGTTAATCATTGGATCTCTACATTTAGGTTACAAACAGGATGAATTTTTTCCTAAAAAATTTATGTTGATAGTCTGCTACTGCAGGCTTCATCTTCAATATCATCTTGTCCCTTCTTACAATGAATTGTCCTATTTATAAACTGCTGATTTCTTAGGGGCATTGTTTCTGTAAAGTTTTCGTAAAGCACCAGTGATTTTACCATTCTTCTACTCAAACTTCACCATACATTTGATGTTTGTTCTTGCTTCAATTTTAGCAGAATTCATGTTGCTCTGTTAGGGTGCTTTTCAAATCAATGTCTTATCCTTCTTAGTGCCTCAAACTACATCTTGTTCAGATGTGTTATAACAAGTTAGTACCAGCTTATTTTGGTGCAAAATTTTTTTGAAATTCATGCATAGTTTTTTCATAAAACATATGTTACATGAACTTTTTGAAGATCCCTTGTACCTGCAGTCCAAAATTCAGAAGTTACTAAAGAATGTAAAATAAAAATAAGTCTTCTTCCTATGCTTGTTTTCACTTACCCAGTTTCCTTCCTCATCTTCCTGATGGATTAAAAAAAAAATGACATGATCTAAAAAACATGATCTATTTTAGGTCTAAGGACATGTATAGGTTGAAAGTGAAAGGACTGAAAGAGTTATCACATGCAAATAGTAACTAAAAGAGAGCTGGGACAGTTTGCTAATATCAGACAAGATAGATTTTTAGTTAAAAACTCTTATAAACACTTATTATTAAGAAGCTGGGTGTGGTGGCTCATGCCTGTAATCCCAGCACTTTGGGAGGCTGAGGTGTGTGGATCACTTGAGGTAAATCTTCATCTTTACTAAAAATACAAAGATTAGCTGGGCATGGTGGTGTGTGCCCGTAATCCCAGCTACTCGGGAGGCTGAGGAAGGAGAATTGCTTGAACCAGGGAGACGGAGGTTGCAGTGAGCCGAGATTGAGCCATTGCACTCCACCCTGGGCGACAGAGCAAGACTGCCTCAAAAACAAAAAACAAAAAAACCAAAAAAAAACCTCTTATAAGAGACAAGGAAGAGCATTAAATAGAAGAGTCCATACACCAAGAAGATATAACAATTATAAACATGTATATACCGAACATCAGAGCTCCAAATAACCTGAAGCAAATATTGACCTCATTGAGCAACAGACAGATCTAAAATAATATCTGGAGACTTTAATATGCCACTTTCAATAATGGATAGAACAACTAGACAGAAGATCTAGTCTAGTTAGAAGTAGAGTAGAATTATAGGTGTGGTGGCTCACACCTATAATCCTAACATTTTACGAGGCTGAGATGGGAGGATTGCTGGAGCTCAGGAGTTTGAGACCAGCCTGGATAAATAGTGAGACCTTGTCTCTACTAAAAAAATTAGCTGGGCATGTTGTTGCGCTCCTGTTGTCCCAGCTACTTGGAAGGCTGAGGTGGGAAGATTGCCTGAACCCAGGAGTTTGAGGTTGCAATGAACTGTGATCATGTCCTTGCACTTCAGTCTGGGCAACAGAGTAAGACCTTGTCTTCCCCACTAACTCCACCCCCCCCCAAAAAAATAAAAACACAAAACAAAACAAAGAAATAGAAGACTTTAACACTGCTGTAAACCAATTGGGCCTAATAGACATGTATACCACACTCCACTCAGTAGCTATTTTTCTCAAGTGCACATAGAACATTCTTCAGGATAGACCATATACTATGCCATAAAATTAGTCTTAATAAATTTAAAAAGATTGAAATTATACAAAGTGCCTTTTCTAATCACAATGGAATGAAAGTGGAAATATGAGAACGAGAACTGGAAAATTCACAAATATGTGGAAATTAACACACTTAACCATTGGGTCAAAAATCACAAGGTAAATTAGAAAATATTGAGACAAAAGCACAGCATATACCAAAACTTAGGGGTTGCAATAATATATATCACTTTATACAATTGGCTTTTCAAAATCAGTTCAGACAAAAGGTAAACATTTATATAATTACAGGTACTCTTTTTTGTTCGGCGGTGGTGGGTGGTATGTGGATTTGAATTACTGTTTGAAGTCACTTGCTTTCAGGCTTTTGCATTTCTTTTAACGGGGATCTTCCAGGAACAAAATCTATTTTATTGCTTTTTAAAATCTGAGAAGGTCTGTTTCGCCTTCTGTTTTGAAATGTAGTTTTGCTAGATATAAGATTGGTTGACAGGTTTTTTTTTTCTTTTATTTGAACACTTTGATTATGTTATCTCGTTGTTTTCTGTCTGCCATTGTTTCTGCTTAGAAGTCAGCTGCTAATCTTACTGGGTTCCATTTTAAAATAATGAGTCATTTGGTTCTTGCTGCTTTTAAGATTTTCTCCTTGACTTTGACTTTCAACATTTTTACTGTGAGGCATCTGTCTGGATGTCCTTGCCTTTCTCGTAGTTAAAATATATTGAGTTTCCTGGATGTGTGGTTTATTGTTTTCAATACATTTGTGGAGTTTTCAGCCATTATTTCTTTGAATGTTTTTTTTTTTCCTCTCTACTACTTTTTCTCCTCTCCTTTTAGAGTACCAAACTGTGCCTAGTGGTATCCCACATAGCTCTGAGATTTTCCAGTTTACTGTTGAGCCCCCCCTTTATTTTTAAATTTCCATTATTGTGATTTTCAGCTTCATAATTTTTATTTGTTTTTTTTTTGTAGTTTACGTGTCTTCATTGATCTCTATCTGAGGTGATATTGTCATTATGCTTTCCTTCACTTTTATTATTTATTTATTTATTTGTTTTTAGAGACGGAGTCTCTCTCTGTTGCCCAGGCTGGAGTGCAGTGGCGTGATCTTGGCTCACTGCAAGCTCCACCTCCCAGGTTCATGCCATTCTCCTGCCTCAGCCTCCTGAGTAGCTGGGACTGCAGGCTTCCACCACCATGCCCGGCTAATTTTTGTATTTTTAGTAGAGACGGGGTTTCACCATCTTAGCCAGGATGGTCTCAATCTCCTGACCTCGGGATCCGCCTGCCTCGGCCTCCCAAAGTGCTGGGATTACAGGCGTGAGTCACTGCTTCACTTCTTTAATCATGGTTTCCTTTAGTTCCGTGAACACATTTATAATGGTTAAAGTCTTTTTCTGTTAAATTTGACATCTTATTTCTCATTATTTTTTATTGCCTGTTTTCCCTTCCCTTAGTGTATGGACTATACTTTTCTGTTTACATGCCTCCTAATTTTTTGTTGGAAACTGAACATGTTAGATAATACATTATAACAGTTCTGGGCACTGGTTCCTTTTCCTCCAGGGCTTGTTATTGTTATTTGCTCGGTATTTGTTTAGTGACTGACTGGATTCATTTAGTGCAGTTTGTTTCCCTCCTTAGTGTTCAGCCTCTGCTACTGTTCCTCTGGAAGGTGTGATTATGGATATGCCCTCAGTTAGGATGGATTGATAGTACTTTTGGTAGGGCTCTCTTCTTTTCTTTCCTGGAATACACCCAGTTTTTAAACTCCACTAATTGCTGGCTGATTGCTCCAATTAATCAGTTGCCTGATTTCAGCCAATGCCTTGGGGTAAAATGTTCTATAGAATAATCCAAATTCTGACTCATTTGAAGGAATAGTTTCTGAGGTCAGTGTTTAATTTTTGGTCTGATTGTACCAGATACCTTATTCCCTGGTTCACTTCTGCAAACTAACCTACAGTTTAGCCTGTATCTTGATTGTCTAATTGCATGTATCTTGATTATCTTCCCAATTGCCTTTCAGCCTCCGCTATTCTTTAGAGCACCTTTAGGCCTTGACTTCATGCTATGTTGCAAATGAAGTCAGGGTCTTTGGGAAAAGATTAGGTGCTGTTTTTTGTTTGTTTGTTTTTTAGTCTGCTTCTCAGCCCAGGCAAACAGTCTGAGCTTGGGCTTTAGAGGTGTGGGAGTGGGAACAATGACAAGTTTCTCTCTGAGTGACATGCTGTGAGTGCTCAGTCGGAGGTAGGCAGTAGCCTGGGGTCCTCCTGGTGTGGAACCACCACCTCAAGAGCAGGGTCAAGAAGGATTGGGGTTTCATTATTTTCAGTGTGCCCGGCCCTACGTAGAGCCTTCATTCCACAAGTGGGGGTTTGGCAGAAGGGTGCCTCCACTTCTAAACTGTGTTCATGAAGGACTTAGCCTTCAGCAGTAGGTAGCTGGGGAAGGATGGGAAGTACCGATGTCTTGTATATCTGGGGAAGAAATCCCGTTGTCTGGGTGCTGGGGGCAAAGGGAGCCCTGTGTTCTTGCCTGCCTCAGTATGGAGTGGAGTCGTCTTTTCTGAGCTGGGAGAGAGTGGGAAGGAAAAAAGAGGTTCAAATACCACGGACTCTTGCCTTTCTTACCGAATTTTCTAGATGTGTTCTTGAATAGATGTTTCTTCATTTGCTGTTTGCCTTTTGGACCATTTCCAGAGGTTTTTGATGGTTTTCAAAAACAGTTTTTACAAGTTTCTCTTGGGAACAAGCCAGAGGAACCCTTTACACTGTCATTCATGCCAGAAGTCACTCTCCTTGTTGTTACCATTCTTAAATTTTAGTCATTCTGATTAGGTTTGTAGTAACATTGTATTGTGTTTTTAATTTGCATTTCTCCCTGCAGCCTCAAAACTCCTGGGCTCAAATAATCCTCCCACGTCAGCCTCCTGAGGAACTAGGACTGTAGGCATGTGCCACAGTCCCCCACCTGGCTAATTTTTTTAGTTTTTGTTTTTGTTTTTAAAGAGACAGGGTCTTGCTATGTTGCTCATGCTGGTCTCGAACTCCTGGCCTCAAGCTATCCTCCCACAGCGCTTGGATTAACATGTGTGAGCCACCACGCCCAACCTATGTTGAACATCTTTCCATGTGATGATTTGCCATCAGTATATCTATCCTCTTTGGTGAAATGTTTGTTCATGTTATTTTCCATTTTATGGTTGGATTGTTAGTTTTTGCTCTGTTTAGTTTGGAGACTTCTTTATATAGTTTAGATAGTAGTCCTGTCTGTGTTGGTTATGTGATGTGCAAATATTTTCTTCTAGTCTAACTTGTCTTTTCAACATTTTAACAGGATCTTTCTTTTTTTTTTTTTGAGACGGAGTCTCACTGTGTCGCCCAGGCTGGAGTGCAATGGCGCTATCTTGGCTCACTGCAAGCTCTGCCTTTCGGGTTCACACCATTCTCCTGCCTCAGCCTCCCGAGTAGCTGGGACTACAGGCGCCTGCCATCGTGTCCGGCTAATTTTTTATATTTTTATTAGAGATGGGGTTTCACCGTGTTAGCCAGGATGGTCTCAATCTCCTGACCTTGTGATCTGCCCGCTTCGGCCTCCCAGAGTGCTGGGATTACAGGCATGAGCCACTGCGCCCAGCCTGTGTTTTACATTTAAGTCTATGATCCATTTTGAGTTAATTTTTGTATGAAGTGTGACCTAAATTTGGAAGCTGAAGTTTTTTTTTTTTTTAAGTTTTTTGCCTATGGATGTTCAATTATTTCAGCACCATTTATTGAAAAGGTTGTCCTTCCATTATTGAATTGCTTTGGATATTTGTAAACGTGTTTAGGGAAAAACTCTCCTCAAACTATGTTTTTCCTCTACTGTCATACCACAGCAATAATCAACACAGAAGAAGACTTTTGTGATTACATGCATGGAGTTGTTTTCCCCACACACCAAGCAGCAGACACCAGCCTCAGTGTCCTCTAATTCAGTTCGGCACTATCTCCAGGTCATTGGTGTCAGATCCCACAAGTCGAGGGCTCCATACCTAAGACTGCTCCCCCAACACACACACCAGTCATAAGTCAGGGTCTCCAGAACTTCTGACCAACCAATTTCAAGTTGGGGTTCCCATGGCCCCCTCTTTGGGTTCATACATTTGCTGGACTGGCACACAGAACTCAGGGAAACACTTACTTACGCTTACTAGTTTATTATAAAGAATATTGCAAAGGTTACAGATGAAGGGACATGCAGGGATACGTATGGGGGAAGGGGCGTGGAACTTTCATGTCCTCCCTGGATGCTCCACCCACCAGGAACCTCTGCGTGTTCAGCTGTCTTGAAGTTCACTGAACCCTGTCCTCTTGGGTTTTTATGGAAGCTTCATGACATCAACATTCCTACCCCAAAGGCATAGATGGGACCCTACATGAGAGAGTCTTAAGACCCGCAATCAAAAAGTCGGGAACGTTAAGTGTGGAAGGAGGGCAGGAGAAAGTCAGAGGCCTGCCTCTGAGGCCTAACACTTCCAACATTATAATGAAAGACTGGAATAAAGGCTATGGGAGTTAAAGCCAGGAACCATGGATGAAGACCAATAGATATCATAGCACCACAATAAAATAACAGGCATACTTGTGTGGGTCATTTCTGGGTTCTCTATTCTGTTCTGTTACTCTATGTGTGTATTCTTTTGCCCATACCAACACAGTCTTGACTAGCTATGTAGTTGGCCTTCAGTGAGGTCTTTTTTGATTGTTTTAGCTATTTTGGAGCTTTGCCTTCCATGTAAGTTTTATAATGAGTTTTTATCTACAAAAATCCTTGCTGGGATCTTGATAGGAATTGTATTAACCTATGGAACAATTTGGAGAGAATTGACATCTTTACTGAGTCAGTATATTGCTGAGAACATAGTATAACATATTGCTATTTGTTTAGTTTGTTTTTTTTTTTTTTTTTTTGAGAAGTGGGGTCTCATGCTGTTATCCAGGCTGGAGTGCAGTGGTGTCATCATAGTTCACTGCAGCCTCGAACTCCTGGACTCAAGCAATTCTCTCACCGCATTCTCTTGACTACCTAGACTACACAGGTGCGTGCCTCTAAACTCAGTTAACTTCTAATTTTTTTTTAGTGACATGGTCTTGTTGCCCAGGCTGGTCTCAAACTCCTGGTCTTGAAGTGATCCTCTTGCCTCAGTCTCTTGTATTTGTTTAGATTTCTGATTTATTTCATCAGCATTTTGGAATTTTTAGCATATAGAGCCTATACGTATTTTGCTAAGCATATACTTAATTTTCTGTGGAGCAGTTGTAAATGGTATTGTTTAAAATTTCAGTTTCTACATGTTTATTGTTAATATATAGAAAAGTAAATGAAGGCTGGGCACAGTGGCTTATACCTTTAATCCCAGCACTTTGGGAGGCCAACGTGAGAGGATCACTTGAGTTCAGGAGTTCAAGACCAGCCTGAGCAACATAGCGAGACTCCATCACTACAAGAAATTAAAAAAAAAAAAAGAAAAGGCCAGGTATGGTGGTGTGTGCCTGTAATCCTAGGTACTTGGGAGGTGGAGGGCAGGAGGATTCGTTGAGCCCAGGAGTTCAAGGTTACAGTGAGATATGATTGCACCATTGCACTCCAGCCTGGGCAACAGAGTGAGACCCTGTTGTCTCTAGAAAAAAAAGAGAAGTGATTGATATTTGAGTGTTGATCTTGAATTCTTCCTGAACTCATTATTTCTAGAATTTGTTTTTGTAGATCCTCAGTAACATTTTTTGTTTTGAAGTGTTTTATCTTTTTTCTATTGTGATATATTCTTATTTCATAATGACCAAATATTGTGGGGTTTTAGGGTGAAGGCTGTTGAAATCCATATATAAATTTTATGCCCAATCACATTGATGGTTTTTTTTATTTATAATTTTTTCTTTAGTTGATTCTCCTGGGTTTTATAGATGAAAGAGTCATATAATCTGCAAATAGTTACAGTTTACCTTTTTTTCCCCAATTTTTGTACTCATTTTTTTTCCTCATTTAATTATCTAAGACTTCCAAGATAGAGTTAAATAATGCTGGTAATACCATTTTCTGGCTTTAGACTCTTAGACTTGTTTGCTTTTTTTTTTTTCTTCAAAGCATTGCATGCTAGTAGGAATTCATTTTATTTCAGTAGGTAGAATGCAAATAAAGTAAAACATATAGTAAATTTCAGTTCTCCAGTGTGTTCTAGTATTGGGGTATTCTGTTTTGTTAAATTTATGGGAACCTGAAGGTTGACATAAATACTTTTACTTCAACAGTTAATATTATAGGCCTTCCTGCTTTCTGTAGAGTGGCCAATATTTGATTTCTTTGTAGATTTTGCAGCCCTTTATTTTCTTCATTCTCATTTTATCATACTTGTCAATTTAGAAAACATTATTGATAGGGATGTATATTGATCTCAGGACTTTACTGGAGAGTTGATTTTCTTCTTTTTATTTTAAGGAGGATCCTTACAAATTATTGGGGAAATCTTATTTGTTGTCATTCGATTTCTTTTTCTGAGATGAGGATTACAAAACAATTCTAACTAATGGAGCATTTCAGTTTTTCTTTTTATTTTTTATTACGAGACAGGGTCTTTTGTTACTCAGGCTGGAGTGTAGTAATGCCATCAGAGCTCAGTGCAGTCTCCAACTCCTGCGCTCAAGTGATCCTCCCACTTCAGCCTCTTGAGTAGCTAGGTACAGCCCCTAGCCATGTGCCACCACACCTGGCTAATTAAAAAAAATTTTTTTTTTGTAGAGGTGGGTCTCACTTTGTTGCCCAAGCTGGTTTCGAACTGCTGGGCTCAAGTGATCCTCCTGCCACAGCTACCCAAAGTGCTGGGATTACAGGTGTGAGCCACTGTGCCCGCCCGAGCATGCGTTTATAGTCTCATAAATGAACAACATTCCTCCATATATAGCTCCTGCTGATGAGAAGTTTGGTGTAATGATATTTTTCTTCTTTCTTTCTTTCTTTCTTTCTTTCTCTCTCTCTCTCTCTCTCTCTCACTCTCTCTCTCTCTCTTTCTTTCTTTCTTTTTTTTTGATGGAGTTGCCAGGCTGGAGTGCGGTGGCATGATCTCGGCTCACTGCAGCCTCTGCCTCCAGGGTTTGAGCAATTCTCCTGCCTCAGCCTCCCGAGTAGCTGGGATTACAGGCACGTGCCACCACACCCAGCTAATTTTTTGTATTTTTAGTAGAGACTAATTTTTTGTATTTTTAGTAGAGGGTTTCACCATGTTGGCCAGGATGGTCTAGATCTTCTGACCTCGTGATCTGCCCTTCTCGGCCTCCCAAAGTGCTGGGATTACAGGCGTCAGCCACTGCTCCTGGTCTCTTTTTTTTTTTTTTTTAAGATAATGTCTCGCTCTGTTGCCCAGGCTGGAGTGCAGTGGCGTGATCTTGGCTCACTGCAAACTCCCCCTCCCAGGCTCAAATGATCCTCTCACCTTGGCCTCCCTAAGTGCTGGGATTACAGGCATGAGCCACTGTGCCTGACCTAGTGTGGTGATATTTCAAGAACACTTTACAAAGCTTTATTCTACTTGTAACAGCTTGAGCATCAAGATCCTGACTCTGTAACAGTTTTCTTGTGATATAAACCAACTACATTTAGGGTTCATTTTCTTATCTTTTACTCACCCCAGTCTTAATTTTGTTGCACAGTGGAAAGCACATGAACTTCTTGAGGTTCAGAAACTGGGTATAACACAGCTGCTTCTCTTTGAATCCTAATGACCTTGAATAAGTTATCCAATCTCTAATCCTCAAAATGGAGGATAATAATACCTCAGAGGGCTATATTTAAAGATGCTGTGAAGTACCACATGTAAATTATCTGGTACAGAATTTACCTTTGTTGATTCTCAGTAAATGTTTGCTGCCTCTCCCCTGAAACAAAATGAAATGGTGTGTGTGAATAGCTTTGTGAGCTTTAAGTAATATAATTAAATAGAAGCCATTATTCTGTTTCCTCTTTCAGAAATGGGCATTAATAACATAATTTGTAATCTCAGTAGTATAATGTGCTTGGCCAGGTACATGCCCAGGTTTGGTATTCTTTAGATTTTTGTTTCTTCTTGCCCTACATACTTTGAAAGCCCTTGGAGAAATCCTACAGCAAATTCACATGATTTATGAAACCAACAGTTGACTAATTCTTACTCTATTTCTTTGACTAATTCTTAGTCTAGGTATCCATATATATGAAGACTAAATCCACCTGTTACCTTCTTTTTATGGTATCTAGGTTCTCCTACTTTGCTCTACTTCTCCTTTCCCCACTAAGAACTTTGAACCACGTGGAATTTATTAGCTAGCATGTACCCTGGTCCCTTCCTGTTTTGGTATTTCTGGTTGGATTGACTGTGATAATCCTTACTGGATATTCAACTAATTGTCTAAAATAAGCTTACATATCATGTGTTAAGAGGTAGAGTGCCAAGGACTTGAAAAGCTTGAACTCCTAGGACTTACTTGCTGCAGTCCAGTTTAGAGAGAAATTAATGATTTCTGAAAACGTTCTTAGCACTCAAGAGCACTGAAATATTATCAAATATTCATTAAACATTTGCGTGCATAGCACTTTCTGGGAACCCAGATGGATGTAAAATGTGTATGCTTTGGTCCTGAGTTTCTTCCTTCTAGGGTAGTCTAGTTAGAGTGCAGAATAGCTCAAAAAAGTTGAAATGTAAGACATTAAGCCTTTTGAATACAAAATATTATGGATAATATGTGCTTATAAATTTGAAGACTTTGTCTTACTTATTTTTTATAAAGTATGGTGAATTTTGTTTTCCTTTACCTGTGAACTAGAAATAAAAATACCCTGTAGGGCCATTGTGATGTTTAAATGAGATTGGATATGTAAAGCCCAGTTATAATATATAAACTTACATATATTCTTTCTAATACATACAATTAGTATTTAGAATTCTAATTTCTAATTGTATACTGTTTTTTAAATTAAACAAGTAATATGATACATGGTTAAAAAAAAAATGCAGGCAGAACAAAGTAAGTATTCTTCTCACTTCAGATCCGAGGTTCTTCCCTATGTTCTTCTGTACCAAGAGTATGGTTTTAAATATTTTTCATGAATTATTCTAGTACATATGCACTTACATATACTTACACATTTTTATAACATATAAGTGGGAACATATTATTCATGTTGTCTTGTATCCTGTGTTTTTCATTTAAAAAGAGATTTTTGGCTATCTTCCCTGTCAACAAACATAGCTTTTTAAAATACATTATTCTTTTATTATTATTGATTGCTGAGTATTCTATTGTTTGGATATATGATAATATAACTGTTATTTTCTCCCAGCACTCCTTTAATGCATTTTTTAAAAACTTTCATCTTCTTAGGATCCACTCACTATCCTGAAGGTCCATTCTCCCAAGAAGAAGGGACAGAAAGACAGATCTATTTGTAAGAAAGGCTTGGGTATCCCATGAACGAGCCAACAGAAAACCGACTGGGGTGCAGCAGGACTCCAGAGCCAGATATAAGGCTCAGAAAAGGGCACCAACTGGATGGTACAAGGAGAGGTGATAATGACAGCCACCGAGGAGATTTGGAGCCCATTTTAGAGGCATCTGTTCTATCTTCCCATCATAAAAAAGTAAGTCAAATTGGAAGGATGGTAAACAAAGGAAAAAATGTGGAGGATGTGGCAGAGGGAGGATATGGGGAAAAAAAAAAGTGTGGGTTCATTGCTGGAGGGAGGATGGGGTGGTAAGGAAATTTGCACATTTGTATTTTTTTCTTCTGGATAACTTGAAGTCTCTTATCTTTATTATTATTATTATTATTATTATTATTATTATTACTACTACTACTACTACTACTACTGAGATAGAGTCTGGCTCTGTCTCCCAGGCTGGAGTGCAGTGGCACGGTCTTGGCTCACTGCAACCTCCGCCTCCCGGGTTCAGGCGATTCTCCTGCCTCAGCCTCCCGAGTAGCTGGGACTACAGGTACATGCCACCATGCCAGGCTAATTTTTGTAGCTTTAGTAGAGACGAGGTTTCACCTTGTTGGCCAGGCTGGTCTCGAACTCCTTACCTCAGGTATCCTCCCACCTCAGCCTCCCAAAGTACTGGGATTACAGGCGTGAGTCATCATGCCCGGCTTCTTATTCTTAAATTAGCTTAGATATGATTTGATTTTGATTTTATGGTTAATGTCTTTCTGCTGACTCTTTTTTTTTAATTTCGGAGACAGAGTCTCACTCTGTCGCCAGGCTGGAGTGCAGTGGCGCGATCTCGGCTCACTGCAGCCTCTACCTCCCAGGTTCAAGCGATTATCCTGCCTCAGCCTCCTGAGTAGCTGGGATTACAGGCATCCGCCACCACGCCTGGCTAATTTTTTGTATTTTTAGTAGAGACGGGGTTTCACCATGTTGGCCAAGATGGTCTCCATCTCGACCTCCTTATCCACCTGCCTCGACCTCCCAGAGTGCTGGGATTACAGATGTGAACCACCGCGCCCGGCCTCTGCTGACTCTTAAAAGCATACTTAATCTGCTTTATTTTGTTGAAGGGAGAAGATGTGTTCTATGGATACCATATAATCTTTCTAATTTAACCATACTTTAGTTATGACGTTATCTGTTATTTTTGGAGAAATTCGAATTGCGTGTTAGAGCTACTTTTCCAGAAATTGTTTACCTCCAGTGTATACCTTGGGAGTCAGTAGAGTTCTGAAAGCTGAAGCAGATTTTATTCTTTCATTTCCTAGAGAAAAGAGCAACCTTTAGGCAACTATACCTATAGAGCAAAAGTATCAGAAAGTCATTGTTACAGACATTTTGCTATGTGCTTTGGAACTTCCAAATTATATAGCGTGTGTTTAATGTTTTATTACTAGTACAATGTTTCTCAAACTGTGGGTTGTACCTATTAGTGGGTTTTGAAATTAATTGTATTATAAAGTGTTAAAAAATTAAAGGTCAAAATAGAAAAAAAACGTTGAAGTGTGTATATAGTAAGTAATACACATTTAAATTGTTATTTTAGCTTTATATAGTTATGTATATAAATATGAATAATATATGAAATACATTTCTTACTACGGGTTGTGGTTAACATTTTGAAAGCCTCTACTGGGAACAGCAGCTTGGGGAAGAGTGTTTCGAGGTAGAGGAAACAAGCTAGTGCCAAGGTCCAAAGGTGGGAATATGCTTATCTTCCTTGCCTTCCCCTCCTGCCTCCCACCCCACCTGCGCCTGCTTGTGTTATCTTTCTCTTCTTTCATCTTCTCCTTTATTTTATTTTTATTGTTATTATTATTTTTTTGAGATGGAGTCTCACTCTGTCGCCCAGGCTGGAGTGCAGTGGCACCATCGCGGCTCACTGTAACCTCCGCCTCCCAGGTTCAAGTGATTCTCCTGTCTCAGCCTTCTGAGTAGCTGGGACTACAGGCCTGCGCAACCACGTCTGGCTAATTTTTGTATTTTTAGTAGAGACGGGGTTTCACCATGTTGGCGAGGCTGGTCTTGAACTCCTGACTTCAAGTGATCCGCCCACCTTGGCCCCCCAAAGTGCTGAGATTACAGGTGTGAGCCACTGTGACCGGCCTTTTTTTTTTTTTTTTTTTTTTTTTTTTTTTAAGGACCAAAAGAAGGCCAGTGTAGTTAGAGCATGAGGAACTAGAGGGAAGAGTGAAATGAGATGAGGTCAGTGGGCCAGTCAGAGAACAGATGATACAGGTTTATTGAGGGAATTTAAATTTTATTTTAATAAAATTGCCTGGCAAGTGGGCAGCTTTTGGGGTGTTTAAACATGGAGACATTTGTGTTTTTAAAACACTCCACTCTGGTTGTGGAATGGATTATTTGAAGACAGAATGGAAGAGGGACCCAGGTGTTAGAATATAGATGAGAGATGATGTCACTTGAAACAGCGTGGTGGGAGCAGCAGAAATGGAGGGAAATGGTTGGATTCTGGGTATATTTTGTAGGTTAAATCAACAAGACTTCCTGATGGATTAGCTATAGAGTGAGGAAAATAGAGGAATCAAGGCTGATTCTCTGAGCTGAACTGAAATGGTAAAAGCAAGAGGGAGGAGCGGGTTTAAGGTAGGGAAATCAAGAGTGGTGTTTTGGAAATGTGAGTGAGATTCGAGATTCTTATTAGGTATCTTAGAAGATATATTGAGGAGTCAGTAACTGTGTCACTCTAAGATTTTTATTTACCTCTGTTTCTTATTTTTAAAACTTATACTGTTCTTACGGAATCTAAGGAATTTTCAAGCTTGAAAGAATTTCAGGCTAGCCAATTTGAGATTCATAATGGCAATAAAATTCTGTTTATCATGCCACATTATTTTTAATTATGTACAAAGATCTAACATATCACCCAGGGGCCATTTCACCCACTGCTCTGTTTGGTCGCCAGTCTTTTGTCTCTCTTTTCAGCAATGGTGAGGCGGATATCCTTTCCTCGGGGAAGAGAAGTCTGTGGTTTGTTGTCCTTGCCAATAACAAAAATGTTGGAAAGTTGAGTGGCAAAGCTGTTGCCATTGGCATCTTTCATGTGTTGGTTATCACACCACTTCTTCCCAGGTTAGCACCTACAGTCACCATACACAGATTACCAGTGTCGAACTTGATGAAATCAATCTTGCCAGTCTCCAAATCAGTCTGAATGGTATCATTCACCTTGATGAGGGAATGAGGGTAGCGGATGGTGCCGGGCATCATGAGTCACCAGATGAGGGATTCCTTTTGTGCCCACAGAGATTTTTCTCACTTTGTATTTGGCCTCCTCAGGTGTAATAGGATGTACAGCAAAGCGACCCTTGGTGTCATAGATGAGACGGAAATTCTCTCCGGTCTTGTCAATGCTGATGACATCCATGAATCCAGCAGGGTAGGTTATATCAGTTCGGACCTTGCCATCGATCTTAATGAACCTCTGCATGTAATCTTATTTTACTTCATCTCCTGTCAGGGCATACTTAAGTCTGTTCTTTAGGAATGTGACAGGGAGACACTCTCTCAACTTGTGACTGGTGGATGGATGAGAGCAAACACACCGGTCAATTTATCCAGCATCCAATGCTTTGGAGCTGCTACCCACTTCAGATGCTTCTTGGGACCACGCGCCATGGCTGCGTTAGGCAAGGAAAGCAAAATATATTTTGAGAGTCCAGAACTTGCCCACCCAATCACTTTTGTGTCAGATTTACATTAATTGATTTTTCTATGTGTTGTAATACTATATATTTTTGTTTACTGTCTTCACTGGTATCTTCTGTAGATAATATTTGTGTTTTAATTTCACTAATAACTAATTAGGTGGATGGGATTTTTCCCATCCTTATGAATGAACTCATTTATTGCCCTGAAAGCCTCTTTGATTTTCCTTTAATGTTGAGCTAATGCAAAAGTTAGCAGTATGAACAAAAGAACCATTTTTTCTTTCATTTGTTTTAATAGATTTTTCTGTGAGGAGCCAAGGAAAGAAAGAATCCATAGGTTGTGGAATGTTAGAGCTGAAAAGGCCCTCCAAAATCATCTTGTTTGCCTTCCTCAATTTACCAATGAGGAAATTGTGTTTTTATTCCTAATGAAAATTTGTTTCTCTTTGGAGTTGAAGTTGTTTGCTGAAAAAGAGAAACTATATGCAGTACTGTCCCTTGCTGCCAATTTCACGGTTAATATATAGTACACATGGGAGCTAGAAAAGAAGAGGGATAGATAAGAGTTACAGAGAACTGCAGTTTTGAGACTGAAATTAAAGGCAAAATATTAATATCTTCAAATGATTTGAGGAGTTCCATATGCAGATTTTTTGTTTTGTTTGGAGAAAGGACTCATTTCTTAAAATTTTCAGTTTTGAAATTGAAACATCTGAACTGTAGACTGCAACCTTCTCAGTAATTCTAGTAATACCTTAATTGTATCACTTTCACAGACATTATCTCACTTGCTTCTCAAAACTATACTCTGAAATAGAAAGAGCAGATATGATTTCTTTTTGAAAGTGGACAAAAATAGGGTTTAGAAAGGTTAGTTTAGTAATTTGCCCAAGGTAACATGACAAAATGAGAGCATGTGCTAAGTCTTCTGACTGCTCTTTCTGCTGAACAAAGCTGCCTTTATGAGAATTGGCACCAGATTGACTTAATGTTTCTGAATTCCAAACGCAGTCCCTGAGTTGTTTATATTGAGCCTAGAAGTTAGATTCAACAGTTGGTCTTGTTTTTTGACAGAAGTTGTTGCAGACCACATTTTCTGTTAGGCCAGGGTAATTTTGCTTCTCAGATGTGTTCTAACTTTGTAATGGATTTTCTGTTTATTTTGAAAGCAAATAGAATGAATATATCATAGTACAGTCATTCACATTTCTAACTTTGCATCATTTTCTTTGTTTTTTCCCCTCTTTTAGAAGATGCAGATCTTAACTAAATTGCTTAGGCTTCATTTAAAACATGATGAGAGCCCTCAGGCTCTCTTAAGTTGTGGAGATTGGCATTCACATGCCAATCATGAATAAGGATAAATGCAAAATAGGAAAAGCAGCAGGGGTGTCTCGTTTTTTATTAAGTGGAATTCTGAATTTATAAAGTAAGATTTAAGGTAATTATGTGCATTACAGACTGTGGTATCTTTTTGTACAAGTCTTTATTTACCGCCAGGTTTCTTTAAATCAATAAACCTATTAGAAGTGCCCACCTGATCACATATTGCCCTTGATAGAAAAGTACAAATGCCAGGATTTTATTCCAGGCCTGCTGAATCAGAATCTTTGGATCCTGGGTATATTTTTTTTTGTTTCACAACTAAGGTGCTCACTACTGTTTAAAAACCTCCTTCCTGGCCAGGCACAGTGGCTCACACCTGTAATGCCAGCACTTTGGGAGGCCGAGGCAGGCAGATCATGAGGTCAGGAGTTTGAGACCAGCGTGTCCATCATGCTGAAACCCCGTCTCTACTAAAAATACAAAAATTAGCTGGGTGTGGTGGCAGGCACCTGTAATCCCAGCTACTTGGGAGGCTGAGGTAGGTAGGAGAATCGCTTGAACCCGGGAGGTGGAGGTTGCAGTGAACCGAGATTGCACCACTGCACTCCAGCCTGGGTGACAGAGTAAGACTCTGTCTCGGAGAAAACAAAACAAAACAAAACAAAACAAAAACAACCTCCTTCCTGTAGGAGATAGTTAAGGAAAACAAACAAACAAACCAAACCAGTCCCTAATTTTTTTTGATATTTATTTATTTTAAATAAGTATTTTATTTAAAATAGTTAATGTATTAAAAACTTCTTAGCAGCATGCTTTTCAAAGAGATCTTAACACATTCTCTGAGGATTATTAGGGAAATCAAATTAAATTTATTTACTATTTGTTAAAGGAAAATATCACATTTACTCACAGTTGACTCTTAAAAAATTTTTTTTGAGATAAATTTTACATACCATAAAATTAACCCATTTAAAGTGTACAATTTAATGGTTTTATTAGTCACAGGGTTGTACAACCATCACTTCATTCTAACTTTAGAACATTTTCATCATCCCCTAAAGAAACCTTAACCCATTTGCCATCACTTCCCATCTCTGTCCCCAACCCTAGGCAGCCTCTAGTCTGCTTTCTGTCTCTATGGCTTTGTCTGTTCTGGACTTTTAAATAAATGGAAGTGTAAGGCATGTGGTGTTTTGTATCTAGCTTCTTTTACTTAGCATAATGTTTTTAAGTTTCATCAATATTGTAGTATGTACCAGTACTTCATTCCTCTTTATGACTGAATAATATTCCATTGTATGGATATACAGAGGTTCTTTCTTGTTTGTGGTTTTACATTCTGTGGTTTCAGTTACCCCTGGGTCAACTGAGATCTGAAAATATTAAATGGAAAATTCCAGAAATAATTTATAAGTTTTAAACTTTGTGCTGATCTGAGTGGTGTAATGAAGTCTCACACCTTCCTTGCCCTGTCCTGCCTTACCCAGGAAATGAATCATCCCTTTGTCCAGCATATCCATGCTGCAGATGGCTAGCTACTTAGTTACTTCGTAGCCATCTGGTTATGAGGTCACAGATCACAAGAAGTGCGAGTGCAATACACTAAGATACTTTGAGTGAGAGAGAGAGCATATTCACATAACTTTTTTTTTACAGTATATTGTTATAATTGTTCTCTTTTATTATTGGTTGTTAATCTCTTACTGTACCTAATTTATAAATTAAACTATGTTATAGGTATGTATGTATAGGAAAAAACACAGCATATATAGGGTCCAGCAATATCCACTGGGGGTCTTAGAACATATTTCCTGTGGATGGGGGGAAACTACTGTACTATAGTTTATCCAATAATGAGTTGATGGACACTTGGGTTGTTTCCACTTTTCGACTGTTGCAAATGTTGCTATTATCATTCATGTGGAAGCTTTTGTATGGATGTGTTTTCGTTTCTGTTGGGTATATACTCAGGAGGGATTTTTCTGAGTTATATGTTAACTCTGTGTTTAACATTTTGAGAAACTACCAGACTGTTTTTCATAGCAGCTGCACCAGTTTATATTCCCACCAACAATGTGTGGGGGTTCCACTTTCTCCACACCCACACTAACTATTGTTACTATATTTTGAATATAACTATCCTAGTGGGTGTGAAACGATATTTCATCATAGTTAACTCTTGAGCTTTTATCAAGAGACCTGCCTAGGTTAACTTTAGCTCAGGATTTTAAGTATTAACCTCTTTGAGGAATTTGGAAATAGAAGCTAAATTCAAACTTACTATAAAACTCAAGTTGTGTCAATTTAACTTCAAATGGTCTTCTCATCATCTGTTCTGCCATTACTTTAATCTAAGCCACCACCATCTTCCATCTGGAATACACCTGACAGGACTTCTGTTTTGTTTCTTGTACTGTCCAATATATTCTTCACACAGTTCCTAGAGAGAGCTCTTAAAAATACAAGGTTTATTATGCCATTCCCATTTAAGAAATTCATTTGTTTCCCATTGCACTTATGGTAAAATCCCAAATCCTTTCTATAACCTTCGGGATCCTGCGTGATCTCACTGCTGCCCTATCTGTCCAACTTCATTTCAGGACATTCTTCTCCATGTTCATTGAGCTGCAACCACATTGGCCTTATTTCAGTTCTTAAACAGGCTGGGCTCTTTCCAGCTTCAGAGCATTCAGACATGGCCCTTTCCTCTGCCTGGAGTGTTATTACACCCACACCTCTGGCTAACTGCTGCTCATCCTTCAGTATTCAGGTTAAGTTCTCTACTTCCACTTCATTCTATTTCAGGTTTCCTGTTGTTATCTTTAAGTACCTTTTATTTTCCGTTACAGTGAGTATCATGACATATATTTGTGTGACTTATATATTTATGTTTATAAACATATATAAAACTTATATATTTTATAAAAATTTATAATTGTTTAATAATTGTTTTTGCTTGTAGACTCTTCAGTTCCATGGTGGTAAGAATCTTGCCTTTTTGTTTTCCTCTGATATCCTCAGAGTCTAACCTGGTCTTTGAGTGGCAAATAACAAATAGTTGTTGAATGAATTTATCAGCAACAAATTTAAAGTTCTGTGTCTAAGTGGTTTCAAGTAGTTTCTTTAAAGAGATGTACAAAAGGAATGCATGGGGAGGTATACTATTTAGATGCTTAGGGAAGCTTAACTAATCTACTTCTTTAATCTTAGAATAAATGCATTGTTATCAGGAGAATAATGATAGTTCACTTTTATTGATCTTTTACAATGGATGGAGCAATTTTTTGAGCTCGTTTGAATATGTTATTTGTTCCTAAAGTAGCCTTATGGAATAGATATTATTAGAATCTGTTTTACAGATGAGGAAACTGAGGTTTCATGTGAATGTATGTGTATTGTACACTGGGACTCTTGTCATGGGGATGATATACTTTTTCTCTTCAAAGGGGCAGGATTTTCTTTTCATTGGTTTATTGTAAAAAGTACGATATGGCAATTTCAATGGTTATTTGCCTTTAATACATTTTAAAGTACATTATTTCCATAGATGATCAGAACTGTGGAAAAAGAGACCCTGTGATAGGTGATAGTGATCCATTGTAGTTGTGGAATTGGCTCTCAGGTAACATTAAATAAAATACCTGTGTGTACAGTTAGATTACATTTACCTGTGCATAGGAATCCCTTCCTTATTTGAGGTGATGGAAAGGTGAGTCCCTTCGGTTCCTTATGAAGCAGAATGGATTTTTAGAAAGAGTACTAGAAACTAAATACTTTAAAATTGAAATCTCTGCAGTAGGAATCTGTATTTGTCACAAGTTCCCCTGTGTGATTGGGAGGCACGCTTAACAATTGAGAGCCAGTGATCACAGTTTTCTTTTCATAATACATATACGTAAGACCGGTAGGAATTACATCAGGGTAAAGCTGGGCCTAGAGGAGCTGGGTGTGTTTCCTCTTTTGTTAATGCAGTATGTAGTAGTATGCCTCTTGTCTCACAGGGTTGTAATGAGAATAACTATTTTTTTTTTTTTTTTTGAGACGGAGTCTTGCTCTGTCGCCCAGGCTGGAGTGCAGTGGCGCAATCTCAGCTCACTGCAAGCTCCGCCTCCCAGGTTCACGTTCACGCCATTCTCCTGCCTCAGCCTCTCCGAGTAGCTGGGACTACAGCGCCCGCCATCACGCCCGGCTAATTTTTTGTATTTTTAGTAGAGACGGGGTTTCACCGTGGTCTCGATCTCCTGACCTCGTGATCCGCCCACCTCGGCCTCCCAAAGTGCTAGGATTACAAGCGTAAGCCACTGCGCCTGGCCTGAGAATAACTTAGTGCATGTAAAGCAGTGGTAACACTGCCTGGTACAGAGAAAGCACTTAATAAATGTTAGATGTAGCATATCATTGGTGGTGTATATATGTGTCAAAAAGAAAAGACTTCCTCTGTTATATCCAAAGGACAAAGTTAATCTTTCTTTATTTCTTTTTGTTTTTATTAGATTTGTATTTATCTTATAAAAAATCGATTGGTGGTTATCTGTCTCCACTCACTTGAACATGTTTATTCTCTGCATCCAAAATAGTCCAGGAATGGCTGGACCTGGTGGCTCATGCCCGTAATCCTAACAAATTTGAGAGGCTGAGGTGGGCAGATTGCTTGAGCCCGGGAGTTCGAGACCAGCCTGGACAACATAGCGAAACCTTATCTCTACAAAGAATACAAAAATTATCCGGGCCTGGTGGCATGTACCTGTAGTCCCAGCTACTTGGGAGGCTGAGATGGGAGAATCACTGGAGCCCAGGAATTCGAGGCTGCAGTGAGCCATGATTGTGCCACTGCACTCCAGCCTTGGCAACAGAGTAAGACCCTGGCTCAAAACAAAAAATTACACATATAATGTATATTCCAAGAATATTGTATTTGTGCAATATTTAAGTAAAGAAATGAATGGTTAAACCTGAGTTTTAGTCCTGGCTGTACTGTCAGCCAGATGTGTGACTTTGGCCAATTTTCTTGATTTCTTTGAGTTTCATTTTCCTTACATTAAAATGGAGATGTTTAACTGGGTGATAAACATCTAAGATTTTCTTATCCTCAAAATTTCTATGGTCCCCGACACTGTATTAATACTTTTTTGTAATGGGATAAAAAATGAGTGAGGGTCATAGTTTTTTTCATAAATCAATCCAGTTAGGTATCTTTGCTTAAGCAGCCCTGTTTAATGCCTTCTTTGATCACTTTTATCATGCCTGGTTTTATTTAGTGAAGCCATTTCTGTGGACTAGTAAATAATTTTGAAGGAAATAGTTTGGTAATAGGAAAAAAGCAGGGTTTTGTACTCAGAGTGACCTAAATTTGTATCCCTGATCTCTACTCTATCATTATTTTTCAAACTTCTGCGTAGGAGGACCCTTCAAAGAAAAACAACAAAAACATATTAAAGTATTACACACACACACACGCACACACACACGTACGTAGATATATCGTTAAGTGGATAGTCTGATAAACTTTTATAAACTAGACACTCCTGTGTAACCAGCACTCCTGGAGGTCTCTTTATTACCTCCTCATAGTAACTGCCTATTCCCACTCCCCCAAAGGTAACCATTACCCTGACTTCTAATGGCATAGATTAATTTTGCTTGTTTTTATACTTTATCTCATTGTAATCATTCCATATGTACTCTTGTATCTGGCTTCTTTTGCTCAGTATCATGTTTGTGAAATTCATCTGTATTTTCTGGGTATAGCTATAGATTATTCATTTTTATTGGTCTGTGGTATTTCTTTATATTACTGTACCAATTTTTATTTTATTTATATGAAGGCAGTCTGGGTTGTGTCTGACTTGGGGCTATTATAAATGGTGTTGCTGTGAACATTCCAGTACTTGTTTTTTAGTGAACAAATGTCTGCACTTCCATTAGCTACATACCTGTGAGTGGAATTACTGGGTTAGGAAGATGATCCCATTCTCCCTTTAAACATCAAAAATATTTAACAGACCTCACTACATGATACTCATATTTTAAATATTAGTTTCAAAAAAATACACGATAGAAATTGGCTATGAATTCAGTTCATCTTAAATGAATTTGTATTTTGTAATTCACTCAGCACCTACATGTATTTTAAAGTAGTTACACCTACTTTATGAATATGAGACATTTATTCAGTCTACAGATAACATTTAATGTGCATATACACTTGCATAATTTTTGAAGTAATTAGCCAAGATAGTGGTGTTAGGTTGGGAATTAAGGTACTACTTAGAGCTGTGTACCTTCTCTTAGCTTCTATTTCTTCATTTACCATGTTTGATCTAGATTTCCACTTAATAAAATGGGAATAGAAATATACTCATTTCATAAAATTGTTATGAGGGTTTGATTAATTTGTAAAAAGCACTTAGTACAATGTCTGGCATGTAGTGTATAATAAATAGTAATTGTTACTCTGTCCTTCCTTTATAATAGTACTTGACTACTCCATAACTATAGTAAATCTGATAAACACATCTTGAAGTTATCCACATATCTCAGCCACCCTTGACTTCAACAACCTTTTCATAAAGGTGATTTCTAAATCTATCATCTTAGTGCAGTCTTCTTTTTTTTCCCCCTTTTTTCTCCTATAGCCTTCAAATGAGAAGTGCTTTCTTCTTTATTGGACTTGTAACCATTTCAGATTGAACTAATGTTAAACTAAGGTTAACTGTCCACTCCCCCATCAGCTTTTCCTTCTATTCTAACTTCCTAATCCTAATTTCTCTTAAATAGTACCAACTTTCTTTCAGGTACTCAAACTTGGTTCCTAGACTGTCAAGAGTGGAAGGGATCCCAAAAGTCATTTAGTTTAGTAGACACATGGATGCTTTTAATCCTTCTACAAATGTTTTTAGCTTCTTTACCATGCGTTGGCACTTTGGACTTGAGAAGACATAGTTTTTGCCCTTAAGCAGCATGTAGTTTAGTTGGAGAGACAGGTAAATCAGTACATTTGTGGTGAGTGCTGTGTGATTTTATGCACAGATTACTGTGGTAGTAACTCCAGCTGCAAATGGATTTAGCTAAGAAAGGATTAAAGGACATTTTAGACAAAGGGAACAGCAGATGTGAAGATTCAGAAGCAGATGTAATATGATGCCTGTAGGGAATAGTAATAATAATAGCTAATGTTTATTGAGTACACACTGGCACATATTGATGTCTGAACCTGAAAAATGTCTAGCATAGCTGGAATGAAAAGTCAAGGTATAGTGGGGTGGAGGATGTGGTGGTAAGTAAGACAAGACAGCTGGGGCCTGAAATCTAGGTCTTTAGCCTCCTGGTCCAGTATTAAACCATCATTCAAATTTCTTTTTGCGATTTATATCAGTTGCAAATTTTGTGTAATGTTGTGTACTGGTTGAAATGATTAGACCATTGCCTCTAGGCCTCTGACCCTAAAGCCTGGACTCTTTTAACTATATTTGCTAAAGTGTATAGTTAGGAGGCATTCTGTAAGCTTTTGGACAAAAATATAAGAGAGGCATTTCAAACCAGGTTGTCCTGATCTTTATTTTTATGTCTCCCCTCTGCCTCCCTGCTCCCTTTCTGAGCTTTCAAGATACTAGGTTGAATAAAGAGATCAGCCTTTATGGTTGTCCTACTTTTCCTCTGCTCCAGATTCTTCTTTATAAATCGGGAGATAAGGAACTTTTATTCATTCAACCTTCATATTCTGTTAAACTGGTTTACTTTAACCAAAATCAAGAATGCCACTATATAATAGTTTATTATAAGAAAACTAACTTGTAAATAGACTCTTATCAATCACTTCATTTTATTTTCATGGAGAAGCCTGCTTGAGAAATTCAATTAAGATTAGAGGCCGGGCGTGGTGGCTCATGCCTGTAATCCCAGCACTTCAGGAAGCTGAGGCAGGTGGATCACCAGAGGTCAGGAGTTCGAGACCAGCCTGGCCAACCTGGTGAAACCCCGTCTCTACTAAAAATATAAATAATTAGCTGGGCGTGGTGGCAGGCGCCTGTAATCCTAGCTACTCGGGAGGCTGAGGCAGGAGAATCACTTGAACCCGCGAGGCAGAGGTTGCAGTGAGCCAAGATTGCACCATCACACTCCAGCCTGGGGGACAAGAGCAAGACTTCGTCTAAAAAAAAAAAGATAGAATTGCTGTTTGATAATTTTTAAAAAACTGAGTGATTTTAAAGATCTTTTCCATTAAGCTTTGATGGAAGTCAGAGTATATATATTTCTAGGCAGGCCAAAATGAATATTCATATAGACTAGATATTGTAGTTATTCTTTTAGAGAATACTGGGTATACATCCATCAGTACTTATTCTTCAGCTATCTTTTTTTTTTTTTTTTTATAGATAACTATGTTTCCACAAACCTCTTTGTTTTCATTTGTTAGTAATAGCAGCTTGCTAATGCCCTTGCTACACATTACCAATTTCTAAAGTTAAGGCTGGCTTCAACCTGTCAACTTGCAAAAAGACCATAAAAATCACCTGTTGATCAAACTAAGCCAGGTTTATTATATACTCTAGTAAGGGTGAACACTGCCCTAAAGAGTCCTAGAAGTATTTCAGAAAGAAAGTATTGGATATAGATATTTACAGGGTTTTGGGGTCTGGGTTCAAGTAGTTTAAGGAGATTTTATTTGGCCCTGTGCTGAGTTTGTGATAGAATTCTTGGACCAAGTCTTGATAAACAAATATTTATTTGATAAGTGAGCATGTTTGCCCAGTTGAGCAATTTATTGTTCTAAGGATCTAATTGAGCAGTCTGTTGTTCAGTTAAGTGAATTTTTGAGAAATTCCTAAAGCTAATGATGAAGTTATTTACTGGTTTGCATTCTTACCTTCCTGGGCAAGAATTTCCTAGAACAAATAATAAAGTTATGTTGATATAGGGGCCTTAGATCTTAGTCCTCGTAATTAAGCTATGTGAATGCAGAAGGTCTCAGTTCTCAATGACATTTATAAAGACAGACAAATTTTAATCAAAGGTTTACTGTCTCCAGCCCTTGGATATTGTACCACTTCTTGACCTTTTTCGTCTAATTGTGGATGGTAGATAGTATCATGATTGTGAGTCTTTGTGGCACTTTGTGTACTTCCACTAACATTTAAATACATCATTTATGTTTTGCTACTTTCCTAAATGCCCCTGAAGCTTTAGATGAACTAGTCTCTTTTTCTCAACATGGCACTTTTGCTTTTCCCTCTTGGTTATTTTCCTTTATCTCATCTTTGCAAAATTTTTATTCTTCATGCAGCCTTTCCTGAGCCTCATCATTTCTGTCTTTGAACTAGCCATACCTTTTTTTCTATGATAGTCATTTATATGGCTAATTTAGCACTTTATTAGATTGTAAGTCCGTAGAAGACAGAGACTATGTTTTATTCATCTTATTTTTAATCATCTAATAAATATTTGTTAAACTGAATTACTCTGTTGAATTGAGTTAGGCCAAAACCAATAAATACCCAATAGGTTTGTGAATTATTTTCATATTAGACTGATCTTAAAGACCTTTTATCTTTATCACTATGGTTCTCTGTCTTTCCAAAGGTAAAGTGTACTCTGGAAAATTCTCATTTTAGATTGCAGTTTGGACAGATCATCAAAGTCAAATGTTACTATGTTTTGAAATACAGTCAGCAAAGTTCTCACAGATGGACTTTACTGAAAACAGATGGCGGGAGGGGGGAGATATTTCAAAATGTCTTTGTGCTCATTTCAAAGCATTGACCTCTACACGTTTAAATGTAGTTATTCATAGAAAAACCTGGAGAATTAAGTTTTATGCCTTTATTCTTGGCAGCTTTGGTTTTGTTTAATCTGTAACAATGTCGTGTTTCTTGTCATAATTTTGTTGAGGGTATGGTAAGGAGTATGACAACAGAAGCAGAACATAGCATGTATGTGATCATTGAATACAGACACAATTTATTGTTCAGAGAGGTATCTTTGGGTACTGTGGTTTGGTGGCTGTTGGATGGAAGTTAGAAATAGTAATTTCACTCATAATAAAATAGTTATTTGGACTTAATATTGGAAGACAGAGACTATTTTAAGTATAGTGTCTAGCATAGTCTTTCCAAGCCATCAGTATGTGACATATGGTATACCCTAGGGAAAGTATTTTTTTATCATGTTTTGGCCAGTGTTTAACCCTGCCACTGTATTCCTACTTTATCCTCTCTCTAACCCAGGGAACTGCATTTACTACCACCTACAGCATGTGGATACCTCATTAGCAACTCCATAATACTTGAACACAATAAATAGTTAATTATGGTCTAGTATTTTAATTTATCCTTTGAGAACATATTTGTGAATATTCCTTTATACAAGGGTAAGAATTGGTCATAATACTTGATAAATCAACAGATTTATTAATACTTTGCCCTTCTGAAGGAAATATTTTTGTTTTTGTTTGTTTCTCTTGTTGCCCAGGCTGGAGTGCAATGGCACGATCTCGGCTCACTGCATCCCCCGCCTCCTGGGTTCAAGCGATTCTCTTGTCTCAAGCCTCCTGAGTATCTGGGATTACAGGCGCTTGCCACCTCACCTGGCTGATTCTTGTATTTGTAGTAGAGACAGGGTTTTACCATGTTGGCCAGGCTGGTCTTGACCTCCTGACCTCAGGTGGTGCACCCGCCTTGGCCTCCCAAAGTGCTGGGATTACAGGTGTGTGCCACTGTGCCTGGCTGGAAATAATTCTTTTATAAAGATTCTGAATCTTGCTGACATATTGGGATGGATGGAGATATTTATCTTTACTAAAGTAATTTTTTTTTTTTTTGAGACAGGGTGTAGCTCTGTTGCCCAGGCTGGAATGCAATGGCACAATCACAGCTCATTGCAACCTCGACCTCCTGGGGCTTAAGGAGTCCTCCCCCTCAGCCTCGTGAGTAGCTGGGACTGCAGACAGGCATGCAACACCACTCCTGGCTAATTTTTATATTTCTTGTAGAGATGGGGTTTTACCATGTTGCCCAGGCTGGTCTCGAGCTCCTGGGTTCAAGCCATCCTCCTGTCTTGGCCGCTTTCAGTAGTCCTGTATGTAACCAGTTGCACTTAGCCTGATAATCAAAATTACTGATTGTGAGTAATCTCATTGATTACTTACTGAATCATATTGATTCAGAGTGCAGTTTCATCATGTTTTACCTAATGGCAGTATACATTAACCATATTGTGTTTTATATGCATATCTGTAGTTTTGAAACTGCTGACAATAATTTGTATGAGAATAAAGACTCTTTGTTTCTGTTTCTTTGTGGAGAATCAAATGCATGTTGAATATGTGCAAATATCTGAGCTATTTTATATAAGATATAATTTTATATTTTAAAATCAGTCTGCTATAATCATTTCAAGCTATTGCCCGTTTTCAGGTTTTATATAATTTTAATGGAATTTTATCATTTTAATTTCATGTTTAGGCACAGCCCTCATTAACTTATTGTTGAAAGTCTTCTAGAGCATTTATTAATTTAGCCATCATGTAAGTATGTTCCAGAAGCCATGGGGAAGAAGACAGACACTTAGAAATCTAGTTTAGGAAATGATACACTAAAAATGTAAAATTCTATTAAACATTAAATAAAACAGTATTAGTCAATAAAAGAGCTGTAATCAGATATTACTGTCAAATGAGAGGCACAGACTTAAATGCTAAAGAAGTCAGAAGAAGAAGTCAGAAGAAACAGAAGTCAGAAGAAGCAATTGCTGTGGATTAGATAGATTATGCAGTCTCTAATGAAAATTGGTTCTTGGTGGGGTAGGGGGGTGAAAAACTATTAAATACTACTATGGTTTGTAAACCCCCATAGGGCCACAGTACATAGGTAGTATATCTGTGTTATTAAAATTCATGGGGATGAGGAAAGCAATCTAAAATGTCCCAGGGCCGGGTGCAGTGGCTCATACCTATAATCCCAACACATTGGAAGCTGAGGCAGGAGGATTGCTTGAGGCCAGGAGTTCAAGACCAGCCTGAGCAACATAGACCTCGTCTCTACACACACACAAACACGCACATGCACACAACAGACACGGTGCATACCTGTAGTGCATGCGTGCACACACATGTGCGCACAGTGGTGTACACCTGTAGCCCTAGCTGTTCAGGAGGCTTAGGTGGAGGATTGCTTGAGGCCAGGAGGTTGAGGCTGCAGTGAGCCATGATTGCACCACTGTACTCCAGGAGCCTGGGTGACAGAGCAAGACCCTGGGGTCTCAAAGAAAAACCCTGTCTCAAAGGAAAAAAAAAAGGTCCCGGGGCTTGGGGGTAGCAGTAATGAAAGGCTGAGAAACACGAGTTTAGGATAGTTAAAGAAGGGTTTTAAATAGGAACTATGAAGGTTAGTCATTGAAGGATAGATGGTAAGTTTTAGGTAAACAAAGATGGAGAGGTTATTTTATTCAAGATGGTTTTCTTGGAGATTATATGTTTTTATAAAATCAGACTGGGTGTGTAACATGTCTCACATGCCGCATCATAGCCTCTAGTTAGTGTCTTATAAACTGAATAGGAAAATTAAAATCTCAGAATTTCCTTTTAAACAAGATCAAATTTAAAGTGTTGTTGTAGATTACCCATTGCCTCTGTGTTCGTTCTTACCAATTAGTTTTTTGATTAGAGGTAGAGGATTCATTCATTTCTTTGTGCAGTCATGTTAGCAGTACTGTTTATCTAAACAGACTCCTGGTTACATATGGAATTGTGGTTCTCTTGTGCTGTCTTATTCACTGAGTTAAAGAATTATAGAATTTTTTAGAGGTGTAGAAGACTGTAGAGATTGTTTAAACTCCTCCCTTGATATATAGGGAGAAAATGGACCTGCAGTGAGGATCCATTGATGTTAGTGGTAGAGCTGGCCTCACCACTTTGGTCTCCTGACTTCCAGTCTACTGCCCTTCTTCTCACAATGTCATTTTATCTAAACCAGTGTGAACCTTGGTCTGGAGGCAGAAATTTTAATTGTAGTAATTTATCTCTTTAGACCATACCAGATTGTCACTTCTTTTTCCATTTCCCTGGACAAATCAGTCATTTTCTCCAGAATGTGGAAAGGCAGTGGGTTTTGGAGTTTGACTTTTCCACTTCAGCTTTAACCTTGGACAACTTATTTAACTTCTTTGCCTAATGCTCTTATATGTTAAATGGGAATGAGAATACTTACTTAATAAGGTGGTTGTTAGGATTAAGTTAGATGACCTATATATAAAGCCCTTTCCTCTGTGTTGGATATATTTTAAAAATTTATTAAATGTTTTTCTCCCCTTTCTTTCTCTGCCACTGGAGTACTTACCACATTGTGTATCACAGTTATTTATTTTATGTGTCTCAGGTGTGAGTCTTGGAGGTTTTCCCTTCAGTAATTTCTCAACTTTATGTAATATTATTATGGGGTCTATGACATGATTTTTAAAAAACAAACCAGTAAAGCCAGGAATTTGCTACTGAAACAGAGATGCTGCTATAGTAGACAGTTAATTCATCTGTCAGAGAAGAATTGAGTACTAGTGTTCATTTTTAATACTAATAATTCTATAATAAACTGACTTACTATATTGTTGATTCTTGTCTAAGGCCTTGTCTTGACCTTAAGAATTTCATTATAATTCCGCAAGGGAAATGTATTGATTGTGTCATTTGGCTCCCAGTCTCTGTCCTTGACTGTTTCTGTGATTGCCTTGCAGAGCTCTGAGGAACATGAGTACAGTGATGAAGCTCCTCAGGAAGATGAGGGGTTTATGGGCATGTCCCCTCTCTTACAAGCCCATCATGCTATGGAAAAAATGGAAGAATTTGTTTGTAAGGTAAGAGTGCAATTTCTTATCATTGTCATGCTATATATTTGGCCCTTCCAAAACAGAAACCTTTAAAGAGAGTGGTAGGACTATAGCCTTTGGTTTGCTTTGGGGAAGATCTGTGGCAAGATGGGGACAGAAGTGGTCTTGGGACTCTAAGCCTGTTGAAGACAGAATGCATTTGTTGGCTTGTAGTAGCCATGATAAAGCTCTGATAAAACTAGGATATCCAGCTGGGAAACAAACATTTCCTAATGTAGGTTAACAGAGTAAATGTCTTATTGGTGGTTTAGACAAACAGAATGAAACATAATCAGAAGTGGTTGACGCCTAGAGATATGAAAATGCCCTCCTCAGGTCCCTTAAATCTGTTCTGCTGAGTGACTGCAATGGCAAATGTACTGTTCTTTCTAGGGATTCTGTGAGTAATCAGGCTACTCTTGAGAGAGAAATTTTCCAGTTTCCATGTACATCTGGTATTCTCAGTTCAGCTGGTATACGTTCTGTCTCTAAGGTTTTTCTTCCAGTCCATTGTCTTGATTCCCTAGGACCTATTGTGGGATTCTTTTTTTTTTTTTTTTTTTTTTTTTTTCCTAAAATAGTAATTAGAATTGAGTTTGCCTGCTTAGAGAAAATAGATACACTGGTCAACTTGTAGGTACTTGATCAATCAGATTAATAAGGGCCCTGGCAGGTAGGATCTAATTAACATAAGTTGGTCAGTCTGTATGTATATGTATGTGTATGTAAATTGATTAAACATTTCTGGAGAACTCTTTATTATTTAGAGAGAAATTTTTGTGACACTTAGCTTTTCATGGCTTTTATGAAACCAAAACTTTTTATGCACATGGTCTTAGATCCAGGAGACTAAATATAGGTTTTCTTACGTTCACAATAATGCTGGAAATAATTGGGATCAGTGGACTTAGAATACTATTACTTTGGACCAGGGTATGAAAAGAGAACACTGTGATCTGAACATAGACATCCTTTCGAAGACTAAGGGTCCAGTGGGTTTTCAAGGGGAGTTTAAACATTTATGGGTCTGTAATAGAAAATTTTAGCCAGTTTGAAAATGAGTGAAAAAACAACAGAACAATAGATTCATTCTAGTGATCACTGTCTCAGGAGAATTAGCACAAAGGGATACAAAAGATTATTTTGTTTTTAAAATGCAAATTTGGTGTGAAGAAATCTCTCAAAGTTGGCAAATTTAGTATCTGGGCCATTAGGGAATTTTAATATTTAGAGATCAGCGGGGTGCCGTAGCTGACTTAACTGCCTTTTTGTCCTCTCCCTTTCTGAACAGAGAGCAAAGAATAAAGCAAATAAAACTCTAAATTTAACAGTGAATCGGAGAATAAATAGGGCAGGACATTTGTTTGCTACAAACTATGATCTTCTGAAGAAAAAGGAGTGTTGTAAATATCCCTTAGCAGTTTGTTGATGACAGCAGAATGAAGCGTCATCCTGTTACACAGTGTTGTCTGGTGTGGCTCAACCCTGCCATGGCAGTGCAACTGACCACACTTGAAAACCAGCCATGTCTAGTGGCACAGGGATTCTATTTCTTGGACTGGAAGCAAGTAAACAGAGACAGTTTAATATGAAATGTGCTGTGGATAATTTAGTCTTTAGAGTTTTCACGTTTGATCTTGGTCACTCTTTTTTCCCCTAGGCTTCAGTTTTTGCTATTTTACCAGCATAACCAGGTCCATGTGGGAATAGGATGTATGCTATGGGCAGTTTATTTGTTTTTGAGATTTGTTTATTTTTGAGTCTCACTCTGTCGCTAGGCTGGAGTGCAGTGGCACGATCTTGGCTCACTGCAACCTCCGACTCCCGGGTTCAAGTGATTCTCCTGCCTCAGCCTCCCGAGTAGCTGGGATTACAGGCATGCGCCACCATGCCTGGCTAATTTTTATATTTTTAGTAGAGATGGGGTTTCACCATGTTGGCCAGGATGGTCTCGATCTCCTGACCTCGTGATCTGCCCGCCTTGGCCTCCCATAGTGCTGAGATTACAGGCGTGAGCCACTGTGCCCAGCTGTTTTTTTAAGAAATGTTTTTGTGCATTTTGTGATCTAATATACCCACATACCCAGTGGATTATTACTAAGATATTTGAAGGTAGGCAGTGTCTTTGTCAAGCTTATAAATAAATATGTCTTTGGCTAAGCCGTGATCTTATTTTTTTGTTCTAGGGGGTAAAAGAGGATACCTATTTGTGTTGGAATTTGGCTGACTGTATATGACTCCAGGTTGAGAATGAGGGTGCAGTGTCTGTTGAATGTGTCACTAATTGCAGTGTAATTAAGAAAATATAGCTCCTTGTCTCAGTATTTAGACCACTAGAACATTTGTTTAGAAATAACAGGGAAAATCACTCTGAAATTATATGCGTATATAACCAGTAAGAAACTCACATATTCTTTTTGAATGTAAAAAGGGAACATATGACTCTTTTGTCTGTGTGGGGTAGCAGAGTAGCACTTTGGATACAGCAGAGCTGTGTGCACATTGTGAATTGCCTTGAAGATGTAAGGATTGATTTCTGTCTTCCTCTCTCTCTTAGAAAATAAAATTCCCCCAAAGTAAGATAATAGCAACATTCTGTAAGGTTAATCTCAACAATAGTGGTCTTTTCCCAAACTCAAATTTGATGCACAAAATTCAGTATCTTGGTCTCTCTCTGACACTAAAAGAAGCAGACTGCAGAGGTTGACAGACTTCCAACAGTTCCAACAGAAGGGATACTGGATCCCTGATCCCCTTTCTCTCTTTCTCTCCGTAAAGTCCTGTGGAAGATCTCATACAGCTACTTTTGTAAGTGGTGGTACTATTAGCAGCAGATGTTAAAAATATAGATCAGTCTTTGGCATTATTTTATTTTATTGTATGTTAGGACCAAGCATAGAATGGCCAGATTAGCACCAGTAACCACAGACCCCACGTTTTGAGTTGGAAGGTGAGGGAGGAGAGGTTATGTATGGCTGGGGGCAGGAAGAGCAGGGAAGAGGCGGGAGGGGGCTAGTTTGGATAGAGTGTTAAGAGGGACACATCTGTTCTTAAATTGTTACTCCTCACTTCCTTTGGATGTGGAGATGTTACACAGAGGATTAGTTCTTTTACAAATATCTGTAAGGAAGTAAGAGAGCAGAGAACAAGAAACAGGTTGTGGAGCTAAAGGAATGGGCACAGTAGCTGGTGAGTAAGTGGCAGCCTTTCCATAGAGTAGAGAGAGAGCCAGGTTTCCATGGCTTACCTATATTGTGGTAAGACCCCTGTAGTGAGCAGGGTGGAGGTCATTGTCTGAAGGTGAATCTTGCTGATTGGCAGCCCTGATTCTTGCTTTATAGGGTAATAGACTGGAAGAACTGCTGAGCCCACATTAGCTGGAAGATAAACCAAGTGCCTGCCATTTTTCCTTACATCTTTCTGTCTAGCAGAAGCAAGTTAGTCAAGATTAAGTGATCCTTGTGGTGTGAGCTCTCGGGGCTATGAGACATTAAAAGAAGCAGAGTGCAGAGGTTGGCAGACTTCCTACAGAGGGGATATCGGATTCCTGATCCCTTTTCCTCTAGAATCTGATGCGGGAGGGACCATGAGGAAACGGGAGGAAAGGGCGCTGAGGGACTGAAAGGGCGGTTAGGGCTGAGCTTCTTTCTCTGCAGCATGAGAAGGAAGATGGATTAGTCACTAACTGTCCGACAGGAGATAGCCCCTGGGGATAGTCATGTACTGTCTTTGGAGTAGATGCCAGGGATTACTAACTAATTCATGAAACACTTTGTGTCATTTTGTTTGATCTTCATGATTTCCCTATGAAGTAACTGAAGCGCTATTTTACAAATGAAGGAACTGCAGGTGGAGGTTTTATAATTAATTAAATCTCATATAGCTAGTTAATGCCAGGGATCCACAATTTTCTGACTCCTGTGCACTTTCTTTTCTGCTTCATCATATTTGCGTAGTGGGAAGAGAAGAAAGAGTAAGATGGAGGGAGAGATTTTAGCAAAAGGCACAAAAGTATGATTCTATGTAATTCTGTTTTTACCAATAGGAATATTAAATATAAAAATGTTCATATTTAATACCACAGGGATTTATCAGAGGTAAAGTCTGTTATATAGGATGAAGGAGGTCAGTATGCATGAGACTCTGGAACCTTCATCCCACCATTATCCAGGTTGAAACAAAGTTTGAAACCACTCTTTTAGGGCATTTCCTATAAATTTGTTTACTCTTTCCTTTTCCTAAGGCCCCCACTTAAAAATATTTTTTCTTTCTTTCTTTTTTTTTTTTTTTTTGAGGCAGAGTTTTGCTCTTGTTGCCCAGGCTGGAGTGCAATGGCGTCATCTTAGCTCACTACAACCTCCGCCTGCCGGATTCAAGCAATTCTCCTGCCACAGCCTCCCGAGTAGGTGTGATTACAGGCATGTGCCACCATGTCCAGCTAATTTTTTGTATTTTTTAGTAGAGATGGGGTTTCTCCATGTTGGTCAGGCTGGTCTTGAACTCCTGACCTCAGGTGATCCACCCACCTTGGCCTCCCAAAGTGCTGGGTTTAAAGGCTTGAGCCACCACGCCCGGCAAAAATATCTTTTTCATCAGTCTTTAAAGAACTCAGAATATAAGACATTATACATTTTGAGATGTTTGCCTTTTTAAAAATGAATTATTTTTCCCATTATAAAACAGTGTGATAAGACATAGTTGTTAGGGGTCAGTGTTGCTAAATTGACAACTAAAATCACAAAGATGTTTGATAATACCCCTCTGCCAGGTATGGGAAGGTCGGTGGCGAGTGATCCCTCATGATGTACTACCAGACTGGCTCAAGGATAATGACTTCCTCTTGCATGGACACCGGCCTCCTATGCCTTCTTTCCGGGCCTGTTTTAAGAGCATTTTCAGAATACACACAGAAACAGGCAACATTTGGACACATCTCTTAGGTATGTAATGTCAGTGATGTAATGAGCTGACGATTCACTTTCTTCCTTTTTATTTTCATGTATTTGAGGGTAAGCACAGAACTTCAGAAATGTATTTGGATTTGCCATTTTGTTTTCTGAATTTCTAATGATGAATTTTCTCACTGGTTTACTCTTAGTGTATCCTGGTTTGCACTATGATTTTGTTAAAACTTAAGTCATATTTCTCTCCACTAGATTTTCAGATATTGTCCTCAAACCAGGCCAAGTAAAAGTTGCTATACAAAATGTGGTTTCATATTGTAGTGACTGCTGAGAAGAAAGTATTATTTAATAGAAGTAATCTGATCTTTTAAAATTCATTACTTATATGCACTGCTGATTTTCAGTTTGGCCTGAAGTAGAATATGGACTGTAATTTTTTCTCCATAATGATTGTATATTAAAGAAAGAATACTGTAGAGGAAAGAATAGTCTTTTCAACAAATGGTGCTGGGATAGCTTGAGCCATATGTAAAAGAATGATCCCGAACTGACATATACAAAAGTGAACCCAAAATGGTTCAAAGACCCAAACATAAGAGCAAAAACTAGAAAATCCTTAGCAGAAAACAGATAATAAATCCTTGTGACTTTGGATTAGGTCACTGTTTCTTAGAATTGCCACCAAAGAAAAAATAGATAAATTGGACTTCATCAAAATTAAAAATGGTATATCAAAGTGCATTATCAAGAAAGTGAAAAGACAACCCATAGAGAAGAGAATATTTACAAATCAGCTAGTTGGTAAGGATCTAATAAATAACTCCTACAACTCAACAATAAAGACAACCGATTTTAAAAATGGGTAAAACATCTGAATAGATGTTCTTCCAGGGAAGATCTAAAATGGCCAATAAGCACATGAAGAGATGTTTGTCATCGTTAGGCATTTAGGAAAATGCAAATCAAATGCTTTGAGAAATGCAGTGAGAAATCTCACCACTTCACACCCACTAGGATGGCTATAATCAAGAAAATGAAAAATAACAAGTCTTGGCAAGGATGTGGGGAAATTGGAACTTTCATACGTTGCCAGTAGGAATGTGAAATGGGGCAGTCCCCATGGAAAAGTCTGGCAGCTCCTCAAAAAGTTACACAGAGTTACCAGAAATCCACTCCTGATATATTACCCAAGATGACTGAAAACATGTTCACATAAAAACATGAACACAGAAGTTTACAGCAACATTATTCATAATAGCTAAAAAGTAGAAGCAACCCAGATGTCTATCGACTGGTAATGGATAAACAAAATATGGTATATTCATACACTGGAGTATTATTTAGCTGCAAAAAGGGATGAAGCACTGATACATGCCACAGCATGGGTGACCCTTGAAAACATTTGCTAAGTGAAAGAAGCCAGACACAGAAGGTCACATGTTGTTTGATTCTACATGCATGAAATGTCCAGAACAGGAAAAGCCATAAAGACAGTAGATTAGTGGTTGTTCAGGGCTGTGAGGAGTGGGGAATGGGGGATGACAGCAGATATAGTACTTCGGTTTGGGGTGATGAAAATATTTTGGAATTAGTTAGTGGTGATGGTTGTACAACCTTGTGAATATACTAGTTTCTGGCCTTACTCCGTTTGATTTGCATTTCTTATCACACATTTGATTTCCATGGTGCCTCTAAGTTCCTGCCTGCTAGTATAGTGAGAGGAGAGTAGAGAGTCAAATCAAGTTTGTTGCTGACTTCTAATTCAAGGGTAATTTTTAATTAAAATGATACAACAGAATTACTTAGCAAATGTTGAACTTGAAATTTCTGTGCCTGCCTTGTGTTAGGTGGCCCTTCCCTAAGCAATAGGAACATGGCATCTTTCTGTGTAGAACAGTTTAAGAATTGGATAGGAGATGGCCTGAGGAGGCATTTTGTCCTTAATTCTTGAATCTCCTGAACCAGCTGATGAGGACCAGAGAAGCAGCATGATGCTCCCTGACAGCTATTGGTAGAGGAAAGCTGTATTTCTTGGCAGGGTTTAGGGGTGTTGGAATTCATTGTAAAAACAAAAGCAAAAGCACAATGGACCTTTGAAAGCTGGACTATGAGGTATGTGCCAAAAACTGTATAAATGAAACTATTCTACATCTAGAGGTAGAAGTGGCTTCATTATGTCTTCTAAGAAGTAGCAGCACTGTCTGATTTCTTTTTAGATTATGCCCTTAGATAAGTTTTTATATTCTGTATATTCAGTTTATGAAGCTGAAGTATTTCTGATATCAACAATGTTGGAAGTAAACCACAATTTTGGATAGGCTTCAGTTATTTGGAAGATTTTTCTCATTGAACTTTTGATTCAGATATTGTTGTAACACTGGATTGAAAACAGAATCAGTTATAATACTGTCTCTTCTAAAGGGTGATATTTTATCTATTTTCTGTGCTCTTTTTCCTAGGTTGTGTATTCTTCCTGTGCCTGGGGATCTTTTATATGTTTCGCCCAAATATCTCCTTTGTGGCCCCTCTGCAAGAGAAGGTGGTCTTTGGATTATTTTTCTTAGGAGCCATTCTCTGCCTTTCTTTCTCATGGCTCTTCCACACAGTCTACTGCCACTCAGAGGGGGTCTCCCGGCTCTTCTCTAAGTAAGTATCTGTAAAGTCCATGTTTTGGCCAATGATTAGAGGAAGTGCATTAGGGAAAAACATTCAGCAGAGTTGGCAGAATTCTTAATATCATCTCATGGAAACTTTTTTTTTTTTTTTTTAAATTAAAGAGCAACCTAGTTTGGCTCTTAGCTGTTGTTGATGGCTTATGTCATAAGGGATTAATTGGAACCTGTAGTGGCCAGTAGTTTTTAAATTACTGTATTAAATGGATTTTTTTTTTTCCTGTCATAGACTGGATTACTCTGGTATTGCTCTTCTGATTATGGGAAGTTTTGTTCCTTGGCTTTATTACTCTTTCTACTGTAATCCACAACCTTGCTTCATCTACTTGATTGTCATCTGTGTGCTGGGCATTGCAGCCATTATAGTCTCCCAGTGGGACATGTTTGCCACACCTCAGTATCGGGGAGTAAGAGCAGGTAAGAGCATGTGGAGGTTCTACATTCGACATTCATTTATTCACTAGTTAAATTCACTATTTATTAAAGTTCTACCATTTGCCAAACATTATGCTGTGTATTTGTGATGCCAAGATGAAGAAATCATCGTTCCTATTGTTGGGGTTTTTTTTATGTAGTAGTCGTAGTAGTTGTTGTTGTTAGTAGTGTTTATTAATTGTCTTAAAGCATTAGGGTTGAGGGGTCATGGTGAGTATAAGGTGATGTAATTTGGGACTGTTACTTACTTGAGTTTATGGCTAAACACCATCCAGGAAGCGGTAGTCTGTAACTTTTGTAAACAATGATTTCTCTTACTCAGTGTGGAGTGTACTTTTTGTAGTGATTCTTTTTTTGTTGTCATTTTCTGTTTTGTTTTATATTTTTATTTTATAATGGATAATCTGCTTAAGGCTTCACCCCCATGCTGATTATGTTTTGTTAAAGTGGGCACCATATCTCCTTTCTGATGTAGGGATAAAGGGGCTTTTTATATTTAGGGTAATGCCTGTTTAGCTGGAGATCATAGAGAAAGCCACAAGCCCATCAGTGCCTTGGCTGAGTCTTCTTGTAGGGCATGGAGTTAGCAGAGATGTTCTTGTCTCCTACTCAGTGTCAAACTCAGTGCCCACTGAGAATGAACAGTTTTTCCTTTCATCCTTAAACCCCCAAAACCATTTAGTATTAAAATCTAAGTCCTGGATCATCTGCAGGTACCTGGAAGGTTAGACACAGAAGTAACTTCATGTCAGTGACCACTGTTACAACACTCTGCCCTCTTCCTTTTTGTGTTCATATGAGCAAATGAGCATTGGTCAGGGTCAGCTTTCAACAGTACTTGAGTAGTACAGTGGTGTTAAGCCTGCTTGAGCACATGAGATAAGAATGTCTTTGCTGAGTAGAGCTGAGCATTCCGCTATTTACATACATCAGAAGAACCAAGTTCCTGAGCCTTTGACTTAGAGGATGACAGGCAGAAACCATTAGCAGCCTTTGCTTAGCATGTAGAGGAAAAGAACAAGTGAATTGTACAAAAGTCTAGCCAGTCTTTCCTTAGAGGAGCAGAGGTAGGAAATAGTTTTTCTTTAGGTCTGCTTGGTTCTTTTGTGAGAGCAGCATTGCCATTTTCCTCTTCTCTTCTAGATGCCCATTTTATTTGTGAGTATGCATCCCATATCTGTGCTTACATATATTGCTGTATACCAGCAGTTTACTTGGTAATGTCCAAAGCAAGTAATAGGTTCTTTATCTGTTGAGAAAGCTTACCAAATGACAGCTTGTTTTGCAAGGGTCATTGTTAACTCTGTGTCAAAATGTAGGAGCAGTTACTGGCTGAGGCAGGGAGTTCCTGTGTTGCTTTGGCTGATACACAGGTTTCAAAGTGGATTTAGATCAGTGGACTTCAAATTTTTTTTTTCGTCAGGACATTTTCTATTACAGTCCTGAACACGTGTATCTATACATAAGTTCATGTATATATAAATTACAAAATTTTAACAACATAATATTTAATCCTCCACTTATGTTACAGTCTGATATTTTAAATTTTATTCTAGTTCATTTAAAAAAATGCTGGTTGAGACTCATTTAGTTGATCTTAGAACTTAGGTCATATCCAGAAGTTTAAAAAAACATTACTTTAGATGCTTCTGGAGGCAGTAAGGCAGTAGGGCTGTGGCTGAGTGATTTGCTAGACCTTTGTACTTGATTGCTATTTAGGGGCCTGGGACCTTTCAGAAATCTCTCTCTCTCTCTCATCTTACTCAGTATAGTATTCTCTCCCATCCCCCACCCCCATTAGGTCATTTGTTAAAGGCATTTAACAAGTTTTAAGTGCCCAGTTATAGGTCATAGATTTAGATTAAATTTTTTCTTCTTTTTTCTTTTCTCTTTCTTTCTTTCTTTTTTTTTTTGAGATGGAGTCTTGCTTTGTAGCCCAGGCTGGAGTGCAGTGGTGCCATCTTGGCTCCTGACCTCAAGTGATCTGCCTGCCTCGGCCTCCCAAAGTGCTGGGATTACAGGTGTGAGCCACTGCACCCAGCCTTAGATTCCTATTAAAAGTAGGTGATGCCAGGTGATACGATCATTCATTGCCTCTCCACCCCAGGAACGTCTGTTGCTTCAAAGAGAAGATGAGATACGTAAAATTGCTTGTATTGTAACCTGTGTCTGTAAAAGGACAGGCTAGGACAGTTTAAATAAACTCCTGGAGCTGTCCTTTCCAAAAATATTTAGCAACATTAATTCAAAATCCTTGAAGACTGCTGACTTACTAAGCTAAGCCTCTCTTAGTGAGGCTCATTGCTTTTTTTTTTTTTTCGAGATGGCGTTTCACTCCTGTTGCCCAAGCTGGAGTGCAATGGCGTGATCTCGGCTCACTGCAGTCTCTGCCCCCGGCTTCAGGCCATTCTCCTGCCTCAGCCTCCGGAGTAGCTGGGATTACAGGAGTGCGCTACCACGCCTGGCTACTTTTTGGATGTTTAGTAGAAATGGGGTTTCACCCTGTTAGCCAGGCTGGTCCCAAAGTGCTGGGATTATAGGTGTGAGCCACTGCACCCGGCTGGCTCCTTGCATTTGTAAATCTTTAGAATATAGCTGTGTTGTCTTGTGTGACAGTGTCCCAGAGTTTGAAGAACCTTCTTTTTCCTTTAAAACTAGAGGCTAATTTTGTATGCTACTTTGAAATATTCAGTTTACAGAGTTAATGGTGCTGTGCTGTAATATTGACTTCTGGCTCTTTGTTTCTTTTCTGCATTACTTTACTCTCTTCTTGTGACTCCTAGGAGTGTTTTTGGGCCTAGGCCTGAGTGGAATCATTCCTACCTTGCACTATGTCATCTCGGAGGGGTTCCTCAAGGCTGCCACCATAGGGCAGATAGGCTGGTTGATGCTGATGGCCAGCCTCTACATCACAGGAGCTGCCCTGTATGCTGCCCGGATCCCCGAACGCTTTTTTCCTGGCAAATGTGACATCTGGGTAAGTATGTCAGGGGTGACTGAGTGTGTGTAGGTATCTGCTCATGGGTTATTGGCATACTGCAGAGTGACGCAATAGAAAAAGTTTTAGACACAAAGTTAGGAGAGTTGTATTCTGGTCCTAACTCCCTAGTTAGCTGTCTTTCTCTGGACAATAAGTACAATAATAACTAACATTTAGTGAGCACTTCCTTGGTGCTCAGCATAGTACAGAGTGCATGCTTTGCATGGATTACCTTGTTAAATACATTAGCCCTATGTGGTATGATAAATCTTGTTAATGTCTTCATTTTACAAATCAGGAGACTAAGGCTTAGGGAAGTGAGGCCACTTGTCCAAGCCATGTGGCTATTAAGTGGTAGAACAGGAATTTGAATTAGGCTAGTTTTAATATCAGAATCTGTGCTCCTTTTGACAATGGAAAGTCATTTTGCCATTCTTTGTCTCAGTTTCCTTATTTATGAAATGAGGATGATAGACCAGATTTTTACCAGCGCCCTTTTAGGACCAGATTTCTACCAGAGTCTTTTTTTATATTGAAATTTAGTGATTTGTAATGAGAGACTGAGTGTATGTATGTCTGGTGGAAGAAGAGGGATTGTGAAGAAGAGGGAACTGGATTGAACTGGATTGTGGTCATTGGTAAGAGAGGAGGAAAGAGAAGAGGGAAAAGAAAATATAAGGACTGATATAGATAGAAAAACTTATAACCAAAGAGGGCCTGAAATATTTTCAACAAGACAAAATTGGAAATATGCTTCATGTGAAATCTGACCTTTGTAATTCTGTTCCTCAGCCTATTGCTGATTATTACAGACTAAGCTGATCATCTCATCTCTTTAAAGTTTAGTTTGGCTATCTGTAAAATGAAGATGATCTTGAACTTCAGCAATCTTTTTAGCTTCAAATTAGCTAATTTATCTTTCTGATTGCGTCATCATAATTTTAACATTGGTATGGAGGGGTTTTTGCCCTTTATCCCCTTTCTTTGGGGAAATTAATCCCCTTTGGTTTCCTAGGAAACATCTCTTGGGATGTGACTTGATTTCTTCTAGTTTTTGCTTCTAAAATCAGTGTTTTTCTCTTGATAAATACTGCTTTGCCACTGTACTTTTTCATTTTGAGATTATAACGACAGAATAGTGTAATTTTTGAAGTGCAGCGAGCAATTGATTACCCTTCTTGAGGTGTGGAATAGCATTCAGCAGAACAGGTAAAATCAGAAATAATGTCACTTGCTTGTAGACCAGCTTCTGACTTGAGAAGTAAAAGGGCCTGTTTGCTTAGTTTTTGACACATTATGTAGTTCATGAAATTTCAGAATTGTGGCACTGAAGGAAACTCTGGGGACCATATGTTGTGACATTCCACACACGATCCTGGAAACCTCTTTAGTTTTTCTAACAGAGAGCAACATTTAAATGACCATAGCTCTAGTCCTCTTGTCCATGACAAAATGTCCATCAGCAGTGAGTAGGAAAAGGACTGTATGTGTAATCATAGCCCATGGCTAGGTGTCAAGGGATCCTTGGGACCTTTGTGGCCCGTTAGCAAGAGAGTCGGTATGTCATTTGCCACTGGTTTCAGTGTTAAGTGTGTAGATTTTTATGTGTAGAGTTTAGTGGCAGCACCTTGGTTTCTTTGGGAACAGCTGGCTTTCAGCTCAGCAGAATGTGATACACCTAATGGATGTTCCAGGATCTGTGGACACCTTGAATTTGAGCTCTGTCACATCCATTCCCTACCTTCTGCTCAGCATAAACCAGGATTAAATGATCCTAAGAGTCTTTAGCAGTCTTAATAATGTATGGGTTTCTCTACCCCGCTTCTCTTCTTTTTTCCCCTCCAGTTTCACTCTCATCAGCTGTTTCATATCTTTGTGGTTGCTGGAGCTTTTGTTCACTTCCATGGTGTCTCAAATCTCCAGGAGTTTCGTTTCATGATCGGCGGGGGCTGCAGTGAAGAGGATGCACTGTGATACCTACCAGTAGCCAGGGACTGTGACCCTAAACCAGGGCCTGCAGCACTTGCTGGCCTCCCTGCCGGCTACTGATGCCAGTACCAGAGGAGCCCCAAAACTTGGACAGCCTCGTGGGCTTTGTGACGGCCCAGGGGCTCTGCGTGGTACATGACTGAGAAAAGAAAAACAAAAATAAATCATACCTCAAAGGATGGAGTGCATCAATTGGGAGAAAAGGAGACATAGCCCAAACCCTGGCTTATTCTTGGGATCTACTGATTGCGGGCTCTGCAAGACCCTTGGCAAACTGGCTTCTGATCCATATCATATTTATTTGTAGAAGATGGCGAAACAGTTTAGCTGGTGGTTCTTTCTTCTCCCTTTCTCTCTCTCTATGACAATAATACAAACCAATTTAGGTGAACATTTATATCCGATAAGGGGTGGGAGTGTGATTTTAAATGCTCTTTTGGGAGAACAAAGAAATTAATGTAAATAAGATTTCTAACTGTTTAAATAAGACTTTATATAAATGTTTAAAACATAGGGCTAAGGGAGGGAGGGAGAATTTTTGTATAGAATGAAACATGCAAGTACCACACACTGTTTGAATTTTGCACAAAATTGACTGTAGGAGGATCAGGTGATAGCCCCAGAATGTATAGTGTCTTGGTGCACCAAGGTGCCTTCTAAAGGCTGACATACCTTGGACCCTAATGGGGCAGAGAGTATAGCCCTAGCCCGGTGGTCACATGACCACTCCCTTTGGGAGGCCTGAGGTAGAGGGGAGTGGTGTGTGTTTTCTCAGTGGAAGCAGCACATGAATGGCTGACAGGACATTAGATAAAGGCTCTAGTTAGGGTGTCATTGTCATTTGAGAGACTGGTGCACTCCTAGTAGCTGGTAAAGGGGTGCTGGAGACCATGGAGGAGCTCTAGAAACATTAGCATGGGCTGATCCAATTACTTCCTGGCATCCCGCTCACTTTTATGGTAAATCTTATTAGAGGGATGTGACAGTTTTCCATATCCTTGCTGTGGAGCTCTGGAACACTCTCTAAATTTCCCTCTATTAAAAATCACTGCCCTAACTACCCTTCCTCCTTGAGGGAATAGAAATGGACCTTTCTCTGACATAGTTCTTGGCATGGAGCTAGCCACAAATGAGATTCTGACGTGTCCAGGTTTCTCCTGAGCTCGTCTACATAGATTGGTAGACCCTTCCTTTGGATTAGGAAAGATGACCTTTACCTCTGGTACACTGTCTTGGTAAGCCTGGATGTGACAGACACCTCGGCTCTCCTTGAATAAGAAAGCCAGCAGAACTCTTAAAGCCAGTTGTAGTACGGAGTTGTCAGCACTCACTGAACCCCACTTTACAGGGATAGAGTGGTGTGGCATTTTAAAGGCAATGGTATGTTATTGCCAGGGAGTGAGGTACAAGACGATGGCTCATGTCCCAGGCCTACCTGATACGGTGTCAGAGAAAGTGGTGGGGAAAGGATCTGGTTCATGGAATTCTGATCTTGGCCCATAGGTGAGCCACCAAAATAGCGCTTGAGTCTTAGGTTACTGTCATCAAAGACTTGGGATGACTCCATTATATCCTGGGATTGTGGATATTAGAACTAAACATGGAGGTCCTGAGCATGGGGACTGGCATCCTTAGTAGGTGTTTGGGAATATGGGAAGGGTCTCCTATTTATTCAATAGAGTTTTCTCAGTTATTTTCCTCCCTTGCCCTTCCAATCTCCAGCAAAAGGTGGGATCCAGGAAGAAAGAATCCAGTGTAGAAGTTGAGAAGAACTTGAGCGTTTTGGTTCTGGATAAGGTCACTGTCCTAGGTGCTAGGTGGACCGAGCAAAAGACTCAGTGGATGAACTGGCGCAGTGCTTGACAGAATAAAGAACAGTATTAATCCCTTTGAGAAAGCATAGTCCAGCAGGACAGTGGCCATTTGGACAGAAGCCCACTTAGTTTCTTGGGAGCAACAGCACATATCAGAAGCCAGACTTGCTCTTCGGTCATGCACTTTGGGATACAGTGTATAGGTGCAGCCCTGTCACAACACCAACAGAAGTAGCAGCCTCTGGGTGCAGTCACCCACACCCCAAAGCTGGAAGGATCTGGTTCAACATAGCACAAACCCTTAGGAAAAATGAAATTAACATCACTGATGTGTAATCCAGTAAAATCTCCCTCTTTCGGGTGTGTATGTGGGCATGTGTGTGCCCATTTCTATGTGTGTGTCTACGTGCAACTCACTACCAACAGCCTCATGTGCACTTGACCTGACAGTGCTCGCTGAGAACTCTCACCAGGTTGGCGCCTGAATGCCTTACTCTCAGCAGTCAGAGGCTTGCTTGCTCTGTGCAGATTTTTAATTTTCTTTTTTGGCCCTAGGCTGGTTGGGACCTCTACAGCTTCATTCTTTCACCATTAAATAGTGGCCTTTTTCAGTATTTTCCCTCTTCCCCTTTATAAATTATGCTAAAGCCACAAAGCACATTTTTGGGGATCATAGAAGGTTGGGGTTCCAGAAAGGCATCTGTGTGATGGTTCCATTGATGTGGGATTTCCCTACTTGCTGTATTCTCAGTTTCTAATAAAAAGAACCAAATGAAGTATGACCTTCTGTTGTGTGTTTTCTTATTGCCGTCCCGTACCTTAACTGGGCATAGACACTGGATCATTCCCTGCTTCTGACAAACAATATTAGCTGAAGCCTACTAATAACCCACTTGTCTTTTCCTAGTCTCTTACTAAAAGGCATCTGAGCCGGGCGTGGTGGCTGACGTCTGTAATGCCAGCACTTTGGAAGGCTGAGGTGGGCGGATCACAAGGTAAGGAGTCTTGAGACCAGCTTGGCCAAAATGGTGAAACTCCATCTCTACTAAAAATACAAAAAATTAGCTGGGCGTGGTGGCTTACCTCCCCTTAGCTTTTGGCACTTTTCTGAAGCTCTAATTTAGACACTGTGATTTAAGAAATTTTTGGAAACTTCCCATTTGGGATGCAGAAATCAAAGTGCTTATGCCCAACTCCTGTTTCCTAACTCAAGCTTTCGTCGTAACTTGGACCAGGTTTAGAACGGAGGGGAGAGCGGCTCTAAGGGGCAGTTCTTATTTATTATTGAAGTTTATAAAAATAGTCTCTAATGTAACACTTGATGCCAAGCGATGTGTTAGAGAACTGTCGATGTCATATGATCATAATCACAACGCTTTGAGCTAGTCAGGAGTATTTTCACTCTCATTTTATAGATGGGGAGACTGAAGCTTAGGAAGTTTTAAGAATGACTCTAGTGCCAGCACTGTATTGGAGAAAAGAATGAAGAGAAAATTTAAGAAAACCTTTCTGTATTTATTATTCTGATTAAACAGTCTCATATACATTGACTTAAAGGTTTTGGGGTTCATTAACCTAGTCCCTTCTATATAAGAAGAGGATCTGGTTCGAGTTGGTGTTTGAAATAAAAAAAAGGAATTCCAACCCTTTTGGCTTAGGTAAATTTAGTTTTTGGAAGGGCATTTCCAGTATTGGGATAATATGTTCATTCTGAATTCTCCTTTTTAAGTATAGATTTAACTTTAGAGTGTCCCATACCTTAACTGGGCATAGACACTGGATCATTCCCTGCTTTTGACAAACAATATTAGCTGAAGCCTACTAATAACCCACTTGTCTTTTCCTAGTCTCTTACTAAAAGGCATCTGAGCCGGGCGTGGTGGCTGACGCCTGTAATGCCAGCACTTTGGAAGGCTGAGGTGGGCGGATCACAAGGTAAGGAGTTTGAGACCAGCTTGGCCAAAATGGTGAAACCCCATCTCTACTAAAAATACAAAAAATTAGCTGGGCGTGGTGGCAGGCACCTGTAATCCCAGCTACTCGGGAGGCTGAGGCAGGAGAATCGCTTGAACCTGGGAGGTGGAGGTTGCAGTGAGCTGAGACGATGCCACTGCACTCCAGCCTGGGTGACAGAGCGAGACTCCATCTCCCAAAAAAAAGGTGTCTGTATGGTTCCTGATACTCAGGTGATGTCATATGGTGGTTGTAGAGGAAGTAGATAAGGACAAGTTTGGATTCTGACCTTACAGAGTGCTAGGCTCTGGGTGCCTAGAGAACCCTCTGGGCAATGTTACTTTAAAATCATCCCAGAAACAACATCCTCTTCTTGAATATTCGGCTTCAATTGTAGTGTTTCATTTTGTCCTCCCCTCAGAGGGCATGAACCATTTGCTAGCCAGCACCACCCCCTACCCCCCACCAACACCCTATCTAATGTACAAGTCTTTTCTGCCTTCAGCTGTTTGACTTGGCGAAACAAGGGCAGCCTGTCTCACTCATGTAGAGGCTGCTTATGATGGCATGGGGCAGGAAGGAAGCGTCACGTGCAGTGGCCTCTTGTGACCGCCATCCTAGTGTCCCACCGTCCCTACCGTGCTATGCTACCTGGAAATGAAAAGTGTAGCTTCAGATCTCGGTTGTGCCATTTGCCATGTAGCATGGGCAAGTGGCCGTTTGCTTGTCTAGCCTAGGTGTTCTGTTAAAATGAGGCCAACGATACATCCTCTAGAGCCCACCCTGAGATGCTGTGGCTTCTATAGATAATTTCCTCAAACTTCCCATAGTGATTGGCTGGGTTTTCTGCCAAACCCTCGCTCCAATTCCATCCCTTTGTGGACTTCATTTACTTTTCTGGCCTTATGATACGCCCACTTTCTTGCCTCCCTGCCACCCCCTGAACCAAAACTTCACTGAGCTTAATGAAGTGGTTGAAGCATTTTCCCTGAAAGCTCTTCTATTAAAATACACAACATTATTAGGTGGATTTAGTAGTTAACATATCCTTGGTACTGAGGAAGGAAGATCTGACATCATCCTTAAGTTCCTGGTCCTCCAAAGGTGTACAACATAAGATTTCAAAATTCTGCATTCTTATTTATTAGGTTCCATGTTCATGCTTCTGAGAGCGGGTGATGGGCTTTAGAGTGAGTCAGGCTGCCACCTGCCGTCCTTTAGTGGTTCTGCTAAAAGAAGAAGAGGAATCGTTCTGACCTTCAAAGGCAAGCAAAGCTTACGAGAATATTCTTCTGTTCTCCAAGGTAGAGAAGGTTAGTTTATCAGAAATGGTTTTTCCTTCCAATGGTCTTGAAAGGGATTCCCCTTGGCCATGCAGAGATACGGGGCCCAGAGGAAGCAGACAAAACAAGGCCAGAAGCTGCTGCAGCTTCCTAAGCTTGGCTTTTTAAGAGTTGATAAATTTGCCTGAAAGTGCTCTTCCTGTTTGGGTGGGGAAGATAACCCTTCCAAAAGAAAACACTGGGTTATTGTCCTAGAGAGACTGCTGTTTGGTGTCTGTGAGTTGGTAGTTGGGGTCAAATGCAGTTGGAGGTCAGAATGTGCCTTAATGCCAAAGAATGAATGGCAGGTGGGCGGCCACGGCCTTGGCAGGAAGTGGCAGGGCGAGAGTTAGTGCTCACCCTGCTGTGCGCAGCACAGGTGGGGCCTCGTGACACATGGTTGGGACACTCAGTGATGGCAGCCCAGGGGCTGGAAAGGGCTCCTTGCTGCTTTCTTAACCCTGCTGGGCCTGTTGAACACCTTATTGTTCCTGGCATCTAAATAATTGTAATTTCTTTGTCCCCACCTCCATGAAACAAGGTAATGTAATGATCACAGTTAGCATGTATTTATTTAGCATTTACTATATCCCAGGCAGTTTCAAGCATGTTATGTGAATATATCACATTCGGTCTTCACATACTCTTCCAATAATTTGGAGGCAATTTTCAACTCTGCTGCAGTTTCTATAACATGGGACTAATGATAGTACCCACTTTCAGGGGGCTGTTGTGAGGATGGAATGAGCTGAAACATTTATTTGGTACGTGTAAACCTTAGCTGTTCTAGCATTATTCTGCCACTTAAGCTGGCTTCTCCGAGCTGCAGTGTCTTCTGCTGTAAGGGGGCATTAATACTGCCCTCACAGGGTTGTTGCAAGACATGATGGTAAGAGTGACATTCTGTAGCCTATAATGTAAGTGTGTTTTACGGAGTTGGCATTTGGCCTACTCTAGAGGCAAGTTAGGGCTATTTGCTGGTGGGAAACTTGAACAGCTTGTACTTTGAAGTATGGAGGCTGAGGGTGATGGAGGAGCAGGGGGAAGGGCCCCCAAAGCCCTGCATACTATCCATGCCCATCATCACTGGGATTTGTTAAACGGAAAGATTTGAGGCCGGCCTCTCCCAAATTTCTCCATGGTTTTGCCCTTAATGTTGCTCTCACTGTGGAGACGGTTGTCGCCTGGGATCCAGGTCTTGGGGTTTGGTGGGGGGAGGAAGCTGCAGGGCCTTGGGACCCTGGGGCAGATGTGTGTGCACTGGGGGTGAGTTCCCAGATAGAGCTTCCCTCCCAGTGGACCCTGCTTAGCAAGTTGGAATGTTCCCACAAGTTCCAACCCTAAGGATTTCACTCCGGGGACGCATCAAGTAGATTCTTCTGTAAATCAATCAGTGGCCAGAAAAGAGCACAACAACTGCTCTTTTTCACTATTTTACAGCTGTTTTTGCCGTCCCCTGAATGTACATCAATTTCCATGCAGCAATTGGATGTCTCAGCCTACTGGCTTTTCATAGATGCAAACTTTCCTTTAGGGCTTTGTAAAGAAGTTTTGAGAAGTTCTTCAGTAGCAGCAGTTTGGGGACATCACATGTAGCCCTGTCGATATTTCCTGAATGGGTTTCATTCCTTTCTCAGTCTTGACCATTCCCTTACCCAACCTCCATCCCAACACAGTCAAAACCTTTTTGAGCAGCAGCTGGGAAAGTGAGCTGCCTTCCACCACGAGCCTCACTTTGGGGAATCTACGCTTTAGTTGGGGCATGTTCTTGCCTTGGCCTCATCTCTGCATTTGGCCTCATTCTGCTGCTTTTTCTCAGTACCCAGAAGTCCTTGGGTTCTACCAGAGACCACTCCGACAGAAAGGGACAGAAAGGGTCAGAACAACTGACCCTTTCTTGGCTGGGTCTGGACTCTGGAGTACAGGAAGAACTAAATTATTTTGTCTTGGTCCCAGCTGAGCTCATGCTGGCTTCCCGAAGAGGAGACAGGAAGGTTAGGTTAGAAGTATGCTCATGTTGAGACCTGGGGCGGATGGTACTGGGCACCATGAAGCGTCTTGAAAGTGGCGCCAGCTGACTGATTGATTGGTTTCTTGTTCCATCCAGCATTCTCCGGAGGCAGGGGCCACCAGCCCAGGACTGAGAGGAGCATTGGCCTGGGGCGACCCAACTGCAGTTGGCTGCATCCCATGTCAGTGCTGACTTTTTGGGATGGCTCTGGAAGGATCACCTTGCTAAAACACAGGTCAGGCTGGGTGGTGTCACCGCAGGAGTTGGGGCAGTAGCCCCCAGGCACACACAGGCAGCAGGAGTAGGGGCAGCGAGGCTGAGGTGTCCGAGGCGCCGCCGCAGTCCTGGGCATTCTCCTGCGAATGCAGAGCAGAGGTGAGAAGGCAGCACTCAGAGGAGGACCCTCGAAAAGGGAGGGGCTTCCACCACTAATGGGGGCCAAAATCCTGGGGAAAGGGGAGTTTTGGAAAGCAGGGGAAGCACTGCTACCTTTCTTAGGCCCCTGCCTTTTGGGGGAAAGCAAAGGCTAGCCCCTCAGCCTGGGAGGGGGGCACCAGCCTTCTCTGCTTGCCCCCAGGCTTGGAGTGGCTGTGGGGTCATCCTCTCAGAATGGCTTCACGAAAGTCCTCAACTCTGGGAGCATCTCTGATGGGGATTATTGGTCCCAGCAGACCGGACTGTGTATGAAGCACCCGGCTCAGGGCCTGACAACTGGGTCTCGGTTCTGGATCCGTACAGCTACTATGACTATTATCCCCATGACGGCCTCCTCACATTGCTCAGATCATTCGGAACTAAGTGTAGCGGGAATGAGGATAAGATGGGAAAATGCATTCTAACTCACCTAGGGCCCAAGCCCTAGGAAGCGTGGCTCTTTGTTAAAGCATTTTGGGATCCTGGTTGACTTCGTATTTTAATGACATAGGGGCTCTGCTGTGTTTTCACACCACCGCTTCAACAAATGTGAAGGGTTTTCCCCACCCCACTCTCTGGACACCAACTGGGTGTCTGTCCTGAAACTCAATTCAAGTCTGACACTATGGAGAGTTAGCATTAGATCCCATAAGTTACAGGGCTTGGTCCCACGAGGTGGCCGTCACTTCAGATGCCAATCGCAAGCCCCAGGGTCTCCTGTCCTTCTGACAGACTGGCTGTAAATCTAGGGTTCCCATGACCCTGTCTCAGGCTCCGTGAGTTGTTAGCGTGGCTCACTAAACTCAGGAAGGTGCTTCCCTCACCATTACCAGTTTATTATAAAGGACGCAGCTCAGGCAGCCGAGTGGAAGAGACACATAGGCCAAGGCACGGGGTGCGCAGAGCTCCCACACCCTTTCACCAACTCGGACACTCTCCAAACACAATGGTTCAGGGATTTTATGGAGGCTTCATTACGATCATTGATTAAATCTTTGGCCATTGGTGATTAACTCAATCTCCAGCCCCCTTCCTTTCCCAGAAGCCAGGGTCTTGGAGCCAAAAGTCCCAACCCTCTAATCCTGCCTTGGCGTTTCCTGTGACCAGCCCTCATCCTGTCTAGAGCCCCCAGCCACAAGTCATCTAATTAGCATACAAAGATACCTCTATCATTCCAAGGGTCTTAGAGGCACCTGTGAAGGAACCAGGAACTAAGACCAAACACTATAACAAAAGATGCACCTGTTACCCTAATCATTCAGGAGATAACAGGGGTTTTAGGAGCTTGCCAGGAATCAGGACAAAGACTAAAGATCTGTTTCTTGATGATATCACAGTGTCACAGGGCATAAACGCGAATGTTTCCCCCGAGAAGCACAGGCACAGGTGTGTTCACTGGCATCCATATATGCTCCTGTCTGCAGGGGCACAGACCCAGGCACAGAAGATCCAGCCCACCCTCGATCCGCCTCAACCCTCACCTCTGGATGGAAGGCGTGGCAGGAGTCTGGTCGCCGGCGGAGCTTCTGGGAGCGCATCCGGTCACATTTGACAGAGGCATTATGTGCAGAAGCCACTGTTAAGGTCAATATCTCAGGACCGGAGCCCATTCTGCAGACTGGAACAAAGTCTGGAAGAACCTGCTCTGGTGCCACCAGTTGCCCTGCAAGCAGCTTTAGGGTCAGGAGGCAGCACCGGGGCCCAGGGAAGGGTTAGAGAACAAATAACGGAGCCCTGTGGAGGACAGACGGGTGGTGAAGGAGGCTGGCCCCGCTGCTCAAAATCTGAGCCCTACAGACACCTCCTACAGCCCCCGCCCCCACCGCACACATCCCCGAGGATTGCAGGATATATTTGACTTCTGTCGCCTCCTGCAGCACTGGTGGGAAGATGCTGCAGTCACAGGTGGGGTCTGTCACCAGGAGGAGGAGGTTACTGTTGGGAATCTGTTGCACCACAAATACCCTGCAGCAAAGAAAGGGAGTCGAGGATGGCTCCGTGGCGACCACGAGAAGGGCTTCTAGGGAAGGAACTTCTGGAGACTTTAGTGTGGAGTTAGGGTGGCAGGGAAGCCCGGAACCATGAGGCAGGGCGGGTCGGGGCAGCTAAGGGAACGGGCCTGGCAGATGGCTTAGTCCTACTGGCTTTCCTCACAAGCCTTTGCTGCTGCATTTCCTTTCCTAGCAGACTGGAGGAAGTCCAAACTGGACTGCTTTGGAGAGTGCAGAGTTGTTATTAATATATGCAGGGACGACAGGCGTAAATCAAGACCGTCCCGAGCAAATGGGCGGGCGAGGCAACACCTGCTTTGGGTGAGGGTGGTGGGGGCAGGCCTGGGCGAAGCGGCAGCGCTGGAGCTTGGCCACCAGGTGGCGCAGTGGTCCCGCGCTCGGCGAGGCCGTCCTGCGAGGAGTGGCGCGGAGTGGGGCGGAGCCCGCCCACCAGGCCCACGGCCTTCCCAGCAGTCACAGCGCCGCCTACCGAGCGCCTCCCCTGGGACGGGTGGCCTCACACACCCGCATGTGCACACCACAGCCATGTAGACTCTCAGCCTTCACAGCTCTGTATGAGGCTGGTGGTGTGCCCATTTTGTAGATGAGAAAACGGAGACTAGAGGAGGCGAAGTCACTCGCCCACGGTCATGAGCCGGCAAGAGCAGGGCCAGTTTTAAACTCAGGTCTGTCTACTCTGAAGCGCTCGCTTCACTCCGGAGACCGCTGGCTCTATCCTCGCACCGAGCCTTTGAGACAAGTGCACACGGAACGCTAATCTCAACCCTCAACCCTGCACGTCTCAACCCTCAACCCTGCACATAACCCGGGGTGAAACCCGCGCAGCACGACGCGCAGGGAGGGGGAGAAGGGAGCCCCCGATGCCAGCGCCGCAGGTGCCGCACTGTTAATGGTGTGCCACGGGCCTGGGGGTCTAGGGACCTCCTGGCGAGAGGCACGTCTGGCTGAGGCGACGCTCGAGGAGGCCGCTGCATTCCCAGCGTGGGGGTCCTCCCGGGCTCGGGTGCGGGGGTCAGCAGGAGCGACCCTTCCGTCCGGCCTCGCTGCCTCCCCGGGGCCAGGGCGGGTTGTAACTAGCGGCTTCCACACAGCAGGAAGCCTGACAGGGCTGCTGCCCGCGGGGTTCCCAGCGACCCGAGGACATCGCACACTTTCGGGCTTCTCTTCTCGCACCTCCCTCTGCCTTCCAGGTTCTCCCCACGCAGCTCAGCCGCGGGCACTGGCACCGCCCTGGGCACCGCCTGAACAGGGTGGGGGAGGCCCGCTGAAGGGCCCACTCGCCCAGAGACGCCGTGGGGTCACGGCTGCGGCCTTGGTGGGGAGGGCTCGCGACACAGGGTCTGGCCTGGGGACGGCCTCTCCCCACTCCCCTAAGGCAGCTGTCCCGGTCCCCAGCCGTCCTGCCCGCCTCAGACCTTCCGCCCCCTGCCTGTCTCCTCCGCTGAGGACGGTGGGGGAAGACCCTGGGAGCGCGGGCTTGCACTTAGAAGCGTCTCCCTCCTCCCGGCTGTGCAGCCGGCTCCCTGGGGGTTCCGCGGCCCTGCCTAGACTTTGAGTGTGGCGGGACGGTCGGCGCCGCCCTGGGGTCTTACTTCCGGCAGGGCCCGCACTCCATGATCCCGTTGGCCTCCTTGATGGCCGGCTGGTAGACGAACACCGGGTACTCCGTGTCGCAGGGCTGCAGCTGGTCCTGCTTCTTGTGTTTGTGGGCTGCGGGCAGACAGAGAAAGGACATCACGCCACTGAAGGGGCCTCGGGGCATGGCCTGGGGTGACCTCGCCTCAGCACTCCCAGGGCCAGAGTTCACCCCAGTCCATTTGCAGATGGTCCCTCCTTAGGCAGTTCTCAGGACACGTGTGGGAGGAGCCAGTGGGGGTGAAGGGAGGGAAGACACACGGAGGGGCCCTGTGTCTCGGTGGAGGGAAAGCGCTTCCTCTCTGGTAGCCTGGCCCTCTCTGTGAGCTGGGGGCAGTGCACCATCTCCAGGGCTCCTTCCGGCACTCAGATCCCGGGGGAGGGTCTGAGCGGGGAGCAGAGGCAGGAGGGGCAGCAAGCGGTGGCTTGGGGTACTTAGGCCCACCACCCGTCCCTTCACTGTGGACAGACCCAATGCATTTCCTGGGCAATCCTGCCCTCGTCTCCCGCATAGCCAGGCCCACGCTCCACCCACTGAGCCTGAGCACCTGGGGTGGGGGCAGCCGGGCAGGTGGGCTCCAGGCCTGGGGCTGCAGAAGCCCAGAAGGCACAGCCGCCGGGTGCAGGACTCCTTGGGGGCTGTGCGATTTGCCCTAGCTCCCTGGGACAAGGACAGTGGACTCAACCAAAGGTGGAGGCGAGTGCCTCAGCCCCGCTCTGCAGGACCCAAGTCCGCTCCCTCCCGGAGCCGCCTGAGGTGGGCACATGGCAGGGCAGGGCCTTGCCGCACAGGCTGTCTGCATGGCCCTTCTGTTCTCAGGGCCTGGCTGTAGCCCCCAGGGATAGACCTAGAGGTAGGGGGCACGGGTGTGAGCTGCCTTCCCAGGCTCATGCAGAGTCCTACAGGAGAGCATGGGTCTCCTCAACTTCCAAACCCAGAAACTTCCACCCAGAGCTCGAAACCCAGAGGGGACACTAGCTGGCATGCAGAAAACCCTCACTGAGAGGAGCAAGCCCACAGAGGCCAGGGCTGTGAGTTTTGTCCCCAGGGCTGGGCACAGACGCCTGCCTGACAACGGCAGGGTTGAGTGGCGTCCCCAGGGTCACGCAGTGGAAGGGGCTGCAGCACCTACACCCCGGCCTGGGACTCCAAGTCCAGTGCTCCTTCACTGAGGACACTGACACCTGTGCAGGCCAGGCCAGGGGGAGGAGCTCCAGGGGATAGGTACCCCTGAGAAGAGAAATTCTGAGCAGGCAGGTTGAGGGGGATCATCTTCAACTTTTGCAAGATGCAGCTGCTGACAGAGACAGAGGGGACAGTGTCCTGTCACTGACACCTAGTGACTGTGAATGCCCCAGAGCAGCCCCACCCGATCGTGGATGTGAGTCCAGAAGGAGTCTGGAGACACAGCCCGAACTGCCCTGAGCCCAGGGGCAGAGGAAGCCCCAAGCCAAGGCCAGCAGAAGAGAACGAAGAGCAAGCCAGAGAGGGGACCACAGCGGAGATGAAGAGATGGGATAAGCTGGGGACAGCCCAGGTGGTGGGAAGTTCTGGAACCCCATGGCAAAGATTCTATGAACACGGAGGAGCTGAGCAGAGCCCGAGACGCAAGATGGCCTCCTGTGGTCATGGAGGGCCCAGGCACCCAGGGAGTGAGTGCTTTGAAAGGCCAGGCTCATTGCCGTCCTGCACGTGTGGCCACAGCCACCCGGCTTTGTGTTGTGGCCTCTCATTGTTGCTGCCTCTGGGGGACTCTGTCCTCAGACACAGGGGCAGGGGAATCATCCTGAGAGCTTCCTGGGGCCCCCTAGGGGACTCTGTCCTCAGACACAGGGTCCTGCAGGGGAATCATCCTGAGAGCTTCCTGGGGCCCCTAGAACCCGGAGTCCTGCTGAGGGCTGGTGATGCCTGGGCTGGGGCGCCGCTGTTTGCTTCTCCAAGGGGTGGGCTGGAGGTTGCTCACTCATACTGGCTCATGGCCACCCGGCCACACCACCCTTCCTCTTGGAATTACATGTTCTCACCCAAGGGGAGGCTGGAGTTTCTCATTTTCCCTGGGGCCTGACTGCCCTCGTGTGGGATTAGAACTGGGCTAGACTCCCCAGTCCCCCAACCCCCAGGAATGGTACTTCAAACCGGGAGAGCTCAGCCCTGCTTGCGGTCATTCCTGGGACAGGTCATGGAGGATGGGTTCTTTGTAGCTCCTGCTGCGTCCCCAACCCACCGCCAGCAGGGATCGCCTCAGCGGGGCTACTTACAGTGATGGAAGACACTTTTGGCTGGCCGGAACATAAGCCCAGCACAGGGTGGACACGGCACAGGAAGAACATGGTGGCACATGAAGGCAGGATGTCATGGGGTGGTGATGATGGCACATGGAGTGGTGGTGTCCCAAGATGATGTCACACACAGAGCCAGGAGTGAGGGAGGTGATGAGAGAAGGCCACGCAGGGTGAGATGTGAACAACAATGCTTCAGGGTCACCTATCCCCACTGTCACCCACCCCACGGGGAATGGTCTCACATTAGTGGGCCAAAATGCCACCACTCTTCAGCACATGGCCCTGCAGCTCCGTGCACTCACCCTCGGCCCCTCTGTCGTACCAGGAGCCCCAGACGCTCCACTCCAGCAGGAACCTGTCGGACACAGGACTGAATCTCGGAGACTTCCAAGCCCTCCTGACTTGGGTTCCCAAGGGGCTGGAGTATCCCTGACAGCCCCCGGCCCATCCCCTCTCCTCCAGGACACCCTCTTCCCTGCTTGAGGGCTCTGGTGTGAGCAATGAGGTCCCTCCCAGGGGCAGCATGCAGGGAAGAGGTGGTGTCCAAGCCCAGGGATTGTGCCCTCCTTCCCCGGGGTCTGGTAGCAAGTGGGTTGTCCTGGATACCTTGCAGTCCCCTGCTCAAGCACACCCTCCTAAGCCACCCTCGCATGCAGCCCTCCCCCAGCCCCATGTCTACCCCCACTCACAGCACCAGCTCCTGCAGCAGCCACCTGGTCGCCGTCAAGAAGGCAGAAATCGGCTGGGAAGGAGAGCGTGCACACCGCTCACACCTAGGTCCAAGGGTGAGGGTGCCCCCCCACCCCAACACCACCCTCAGAGAGACCAGAGAGTGGGCTGCCCTGCCACTGGGAGTGGGGGCAGCAGAGCACAGGCCCGCAGCCCAGCACCCCCTATCCCCCTATCCCCCACCTGCCCTGCAGGGCTGAGCTAGCTGGGAAATGCATACTGCAGGTCAGACATCTCGGGTGGGGTTGGACATGCCCCTCCAGGAGATGAGTCAAGCCCTCATCCTGGTGCTGCACTGCTGAGGATCCCCGGTGATCAGGCGGCAGTGTCAGGGGCTGAGGCTGGGGCAGGCTGCTCTCTCTGTCTCTGCCAGAGGCACTGTTATGTCACAACTACCAGAGCAGTCCCTTTGAAGCCCCAAAGCCAGACCCACAGGCCTGCCTGGGAGCGGGACTGAGAGCAGTGGCTCTGAGCAGAAGGTGGAGACAGTCAAGTTAGGGTCCTGAGGCCAGACACCCAAGGTGGGTGAGAACAAGGACCAGTGACCTCATTCCAGGACAGGCCAGGGGACTGGCTGGCTGGCTGGCAGAGGGAAGGGCTGGGTGACACTCACGCTGACCAGGGGCTGGGCTGCGCTGTGGTGGTGACTTGAGGGTTTGCACATGGCCTGATAGTCATACATGGTCACTCTGAAAATCAGACGCAGGCTGTGATGAGTCCAAAGCCACCCCCACCCCCTGCCCCTGCCTCAGGAGGCTTTACTAGCAGAGCATCCATTTACCGCAATTCCCAAGGGCGCCTGAGCTAGGACAGCAGATCAGAAGACAGCTCATGCTGAAAATTACATTTCTGCACTTGGAATGGTTTTAAGACAATGAAGAGCAAATGGCTTTTGCCCTCGGAGTTGGACAGTTTTCCCTCTAGGGTCTGAGCTGCGGGGTCCCTCCCAGGGATGCCCACATGCCCTTACGCCGCCCTCCCCACATCATGCTGACGCCCTGGCTCCATAAAGGTTGCTTTGGGAGCTCTTTGGGGGCACCCACTGTGGGTTTTGGAGGTCAGGATCCCGAGATCCGCCAGGACCACTTAGCATCAGCTCTCGGTTCGCTATGTCTATTTGGACTGGGGAGGAGTGTGCCCCACTTACTGGCTGAACACCCCCATGCTGAGCAGCTGGGTCATGACAGCACCATCCACCTCCCCCAGAAATCTTCCCATCTGTGAGAGAGGGACAGCAGAGAGAGAGGGAGGGAGAGAGATGGAGCAGGATGGAGCCTCTGAGTCCAGAACTATTTATTCAGCTCAGGTTGGGGCTTTTGGTGCCAGCTGGGCTTTCCCTCTAACTGCCTCTCAGCATAATCCAGCTGAACTCTTCCACCCACGCCCCTCTCCGGTCCTGGCTCCCTCCTTACTGTCCAGCCTGGTGCTTCCTAAACTGGAAGCAGTCACCTGCTGGCTATGAGACCAACCTAGAGGCTGCAATATGATTTTTTAAATGATACAGAATTCCTTGGAACAATTCTGTGTGAATCACTTGCAGCAAGGTTAAAGAATGTTTTATGAAACTGGATTTGTTGTATATGCTGTGTGTGTGTGTGTGTGTGTGTGTGTGTGTGTGTGTGTGTGTGTGTGTGTTGGGTCAGATATAAAACATGTTTCTGCAGGTCAAGGTCAAAAGCAGCGCCTGTCTCATGCACGCTGGTGTCCTCATCTTCCCAGTGTGAGAGGGCTGCTGTCGCTTTTGATGTCCCTCCATCACCTCCCACAATCTGTGCCCTGTGGATTGGTCTTTTGTCCCCTCCACGACAATGACCTAACCGGATCCCTTGCCCTGTCTCCACTGCCCACCTGCCCTAATTGACCTCTTCTCTTGTCCCTGTGGCACTGCCAGAGTCATCTTACTCAAATGCAACATGGATGGGTCACTCTTGCCTTCATTTCCAAAAAATAAAACAGGACCCTCCCTCCTGCCCCTGGCTCCGCTTTTGTTGTCCATCAGCCAGCATTTTGTGGCATCTGTGCCCTGTGCCAGGCAGTGGCCCCATGGCTGACTGAGAATGGCCTCAGGCCCTCCACTCTGCCCCCTCTCACGGCCTGTGTACCTGCCTTGGCCTCTTGAGTCTGCCGTTTCTCAGCATGGTAGGGTGGCAGAACTTGGGCGTTGGTGTTGGATTTCGACTTTGTTGTGGGCTGTCCTTAAAAATTGGGGATAGCGTGTGTCCAGCGTGTGGCTCCCAGTAAATACTTGAAAAATGGCAGCCATCGTTAGGAGGAGAGCTCCGCGGTCCAGCTTGGCTGTTGTCCCTGCCCTGATTACCCTTTCTCTGTCCTCACGCCAAGGAACTTTCTTCCTCACCCTCGCTGGGAAGTCTTTCGATTCTAACTTTCCCAGCCAGAACAAGGCCTTCCGCTTCACACTGGCAGCCTGTGCAGTCCTACTCTCACTCTGCCTGATAAGATAGTTGGTTGAAAACTGCATGAGAACAGGACCATGTCTTACTCATCTCTGAATTCCCCAAAGTATCTTGGTACCTGGACATACTCAGTCAATGTGGAATTTTGGTAGGGAAGGGAGGTGGGAACCAAGCTGATGGCCATGTCGGTTCTTCATGGAGAGCTTTCTAGCTGCCAGGGCCCAAAATGATGACATGTGTGATAACTACCAATAAAAAGAAATGCAAGGCTGGTACAGGAGCTGAGGCACATGGGCCTGGCCAATCTCAAGGAAAGCCAGGCAGTGTCTGGGTGCCCACCTGGGGCCTGCCCTGGGCAGCCAAGGAGACTCCAGCAATCCTTCTGAAGGGAATAGAGATTTATTCCAGACACAGGCTAGTCAGAACGCACAACTCCTGAACACCCAATGAACAACCAGAGAAGTTCTGTCTCAAGTAAGAGATGATGGTGCAGTTTCAGGACAATAACCCCAGTACCATGCCCATGGTTCATAATGCTGTGACTTATAATCAGCCAATATGGGGCCACAGGTCCCCAGATGCGCCCACGCCAGGAATCTGGGATGAAGTCAGGAAGTATTACTTTCCAAATTGGACTTAAAGAACAAAACAGAGTCCTTACAGCCTACAGTATTTCTAGTATAAGTGGAAATAGCTGACTTATAAAATTAAAACGTAAGGATGCAACGCACTAAAAATGCATGGCAAATTGTAATCTAAAAATGGACAGGTCAATTACAAAAGTAAGCAGCAGGAAAACAGATTCAGACAAAGGTACTCAGACTTGTCTGTCTACACTCTGCTAGCTCTTTACCTGGAATGGCCTGACCACCAAAAACTATTTCATAACACCTTTTATTCATAAGGCACTCACCAGGTGAGTGTGATGCAAAGATGAATGAAATGGACACAAATCAAGAGCTTCAGACTAGTTTGCATGGACAGACAGGGAACACACGAACTCTCAGACAGGGCTGGCTGACAACCTGCACCTCCTACAGAGGTGGAAAGGAGTGGGAACCCAAAACCCCGGCAGGCTGCATGGAAGAAGGCAGTGGGCATGGCAGGGGGACAGCAGGGAGGGTCAAGGGCATTCCAGGGACAGAACAGCACATGGGAATATGAAAGCCATTGAAATCCTGCCTGCTCTTCATGGCGCAGCCCTAAAGCTCTCCCTGGTGCCTCCAGCTAGAGTGAACTCTCTCAGCTGGGGCTTGCTTTTTGCTATTCTAGTTACTGTGTGTGTCTGTGTGTGTGTGTGTGTGTGTGTGTGTGTGTGTGTGTGTGTGTCCCCTCCATCACTCCCTCGCCTGACAGCAGGATTCTAGGGGACAGAAATCCACCTCTGTCCCACAGCACCACACCATGTCCTGTTCACAGTTATTATTCCATGCATATTTGCTGAAGGAATGTGTGAGGGAATGAATGACCCGAGTCTTCTGCTCCCTGGGAAAGTGCAGCGGGGTGGAGACAAGGCTTCTGACGAGGCTGGTCTTAATTCCTACAAGCCTGTCCCATTCTCCTTCCTAATTCTAAGCTTATTCACCAACAACCCTGTGGTTTAGACCCTGGATTCTGAGAAGAGAGGTCCCTGAGAGCAAGGATGTGTATCCTGGACACTAGAAAAATGTATCCCCCTCCATAAATAACTAGCTTGATTTTTTCTAGGATTTGTCACTCTGGCAGAAAATATCCATTCTCCCCGTCTTCTTTAGTTAGGCAGCCTGACTTTAATTATGGCAGCCATGTGCTCAGCGAAAAGACTACATTTCCCTGTAGTTCTTGCGGCAGGGACTGGCCAATGGAATGTGAGCAGAGCCGCTGGGAGGGACTTCCGGGAAGCGGGCCCAAGGCCTCCTGCCTCTTCCCCATCCTTGCCCTTACGCTCTGGGAAGTGGACTCGAAGGCAGGAGCCCCTCCAGCTATGCTGGGATCGTGCGGATGGGGACAGGCTGGGCCCAGGCTGCCTTCATCCATTCTTTTATGAAGGAATAAACCTTTAGTCGTTTAAGCCACTTCTCTTCTGGCAGCAGAACACAATTCCTGGCTGATAAGTTTCTTTTGTACTTTGTCAGGGCAAATCCCCGACTCAGATAGAGTCCCTGACCTGCAAGGCCAAGGTCCCAACGTCGGCGTGGGTGCCTTGTCGATTTGGGAGCCCCAGACCGCCCGCGGAGTGGCACCCAAAGCATAGCACGATGCAGGGGCCTGGCCACCCCAGCCCCCCTTTCACGGGGGACAGTTCACAAATAAGCAGTGGCCCATGGGCTGCCTGAACTCTGGGGCTGGGTCAAGAGAGTCGAGGAACCCCCTGCCTGGCCTTCGAGTCTGGAGGGAGGCCGGGGGGAGACGGGTCCTGTGAGCACCACCCAGAAGCCTGCAGGGGAAGCTGATGGGGGCAGAGGCAGGCGACCAAGTGATGAGAGGTTGGCCAGTCCCTCCCAGGCCTGGACTAATTTGCAGGGCTGTGGGAGGCTGTGCCCAGAGAGAAGGGGTGCTCTTGACTCTGGTGACAGATGGAGTAAATGTCCCATGTGCTCCTTACCTGGGACAGCCTCCGTTTCTTCTCTAAAGATGGGAGCTCATCCTCCTAAGGCCTGTGGACACTCAAGTCCCTGTGCCTGGCTCATGTGGGGATCACCTTCCTTTTGTCTGCTCCTGGCTTGTGCAGCCTCACCTGCCCCTCCGTCCTCCAGGCTGTAGTCTCTTAAGGAGTGTTTTGGACACTCAGGGGTGCCTGAGAGGGATGTGGAGGAGCAGGGTGGGGGTGGGGCGGCACTGCACTCCCTAGAAAGCCACCTGAAGAGCCTGCCTCTGACCACGACAGGATTAATTTTATTCCTGGAGGGCCCAGTGGAGCAGGGCCATTTAGGATGCCAAGAAGGCAGAGGGAGCACTGCTGCCAGGGCATGTGGTGCCCCGGAAGATGGCCAAGGCAGGCTGCCCAGAGTGGAAAGGATGGGAATGCGTGCCAGACTGGGATAGTGACTTGAAGATGAGGAGCCTGGGCTGGGCGGGCCGCAGGGAGCAGGGAAGTGAGAAGAGAAACAGGAGCCAAGGTCCAGACAGGCATGCCCGACGCCCCTGACAACAGAAAGGGATGCCCTGCTCTGAGGGCCTGCCCATCCCGGCTCACTGGGCTGGGGTGTGGAGGGAGCAGGGTGCTGTGCTCTGAGAGATCCAGGTCCCTCAGGGAAAGGTGCTGGGATGGACCTTCGGATTTTCTAGGCTGCAGTTGCTGCCCCTTGGAGATCCACTTTGAAGCTCCCATGGGTGGGTGCTGCTCAGAAGCAAATGACAGGAATCGGAGTCCCCAGATGCAGGGTGACAGATCCACTATAAATATTACAAAGCTCCACAAAGCTGCTGTCATTGTCTGTCCCCAGCTGTCTACTTCTCTTTCTAGGCCCCACATCGAGGGTTGCAATCTTGTCATCCATAACTCTTATTATTTTAAGAATGAGCCCTGGCCTGGAAGAGAGGCCAAATGTCTAATCAGCAGGCCCGGAACACCACCGGTGCTGAGAAAGAGCCACGCGGCCACTCCCTTGGGCTGGCTGCAGATGGGGCCTTGTGGTTTCCCCACTCACTGACTATGGGCAGGAGGGCGTGCAAGGACTTTGGGGAGAATCTTTGCATCTGTAGCTCAACAGGCTTCTCTCTCCAGGACCCTGGGTGAACCCTAGCAGGGACAAGGAGTCGCTGGAAGCTTTTGACACATTTGCCCAGTCAGGAAAGTGACAGCAGCCAGCTAAAGTGCATCCAGATCTACAGCAGCCATGAGGCCTGGGGAGGGTTCTCAACCCACCATGCACCCAGTCACCTGGAGGGCCCCTTTGAGCAGACTGCTGGACCCCAGCCCCGGAGTGCCTGAGTCCCTAGGTCTGGGGTGGGACCCTGGAAATCTGCATCTCTAACAAGCTCCCAGATGCTGGGGCTTCCGTCCTTCAGCCACACTGGAGGCCTAGAGATAAGCAGGGAGGAGCAGCGAGGAGTGAATGAGTTAGGGGAGGCCAGGCCTTGTGGCCCTCGATGGTGCTTGTGTGTCTGGGGAAGAGGGGCAGGTTTGGGTTGGTTGGTGGGAGTTGGTGGTGGGCGGACTCTAAAGCGGTTCACAACGATCCCGGCCCCCTGGCAGTCCTGCCCTTGTGTAAGCCCTTCCTTGAGTATAGGTTGGACATAGTAACTTGTTTCTAGCAAGCAGAATATGGTAAAAGTGATGGGGTGTCACTTCTGACTTCAGGTTTCAAAAGACTGTGACTTCCACCTGGTTTGCTCAGTCTGATGAAGGAACTTTGAGCTGTAAGCTGCCCTGTGATGGGAGAGGAGGCCTCCACCTCACAGCCCTGGAGGAACTCAATGCTGCCAACATGTGACTGGATGCAGATCCTTCTCCAGTCAAGCCTGGAAATGACAGCAGCCCTGGGGACCTTGATACTGTAGCCTTGTGCAAGACCCTGAGCCAGCTGCACCCAGACCCCTCACCCACAGAAACTGCCAGATTTTAAGTCTTGTGGTTGTAAAGGCACTCTCGCTCTTTGTGCAATAATTTGTTATGCAGCAATAGATAACTGCTACAGAGTTGTTAAATGAATAAGTTTTTTTAAAAACAGCAAAAACAGATGGACGGACAGAGGGTCGGACAGCTGAACAAGTGGCATCAGCCCCAGACTCTCTGCCGCCCTGTCTTCCACTCACCTCCCAGTCTAGCGCCTGCTACCTCCAGCCCTCACTCTCAGGCCAGTTCAGTTCTCCACACAGTTATCGAGTGTCTGCTGTGTGCCAGGTGGGCTCTCCGGCCGGGTGCCCTCCCATAACCCAACACAGTTCAGGCTGCATGGCCAGAGCTGTCCAGAGTGAGGAAAGAGGAACCGAGCCCTGTCACAGTGTCATGACTCCCAGGGCCTTGACACTAGCCCAGAGCTTAACACAGGGTCGGGATTCCTGGGCCTTGCCTTTCAGGTCCTAGAGGCATTGGTCCTAATTCCATGAGACTCAGCTGAGTGCAGCAAGTGAATGAAATCTGCCTAAGTGGTGACAGAATGACCTGGGTGGGGCTCAGGGCCAGGAGTGTCACCCAGGGGGCTGGGACTTGCAGCCTCGACACCCACCAGAGAAGGCCAATCTAGCTGGGGTCATGAACCATGCCCTGCAAATGCTCAGGTCCCATCAAGGCCAGTGTTCTCCCAGCTCAGTTCCCCTTCCAAGAGGTCTTTTCTAGAATCTTTACCCCCCCTTCTTTGCTGCTCTTCCGTTGGCTTTCTAGGTTTGAATTCTAGCTTTTCTGTGGCTGTGCATTTTGGGGTTAATGCCCTAACCTGCGGGACCTCATTTTCCCCTCCTGTGTAAAGTGAGACTAAAAAGGTCCCAGCAGATGATGTGGGGGCCCCTCCTCACTTCTGGGGCCTCACCATTGGGGGAGCAAGGGTGAGCCAAGCACGGCGGGAGCGGGGGCCCTGGCAGGAGCCTCTAGAAGGTCAGTTCGTTTCTGCCCTGCTTCATTTCATGGAGGATTTGGGATGGCATATAAAACTACACACGGGGTAAAAAGGTAATAGAATCATTGAGAAAATGGGGGTGAATGAGTTAAGTAAACAAATACGTTATAAAATATAAATCTCTGAGTAATTGATTGCTACCACATCTAATCCAAACTTGTTCTCAGTGGCTTTACAATCTGTGAAGACACGTGAGCAAATGTGGTCTGGACAGAATAGGACCAAAGTGGCCCAGTGGGTTATGAGAGGGTCCCTCGAGGGGTTCCTATCTCGAGATGCCATGTGCTCACCAGCTTCTCTCAAGGCTAGGGTGGTTTCCCTCCAGGGTCGGCTCCCCGCACGGTTGTCTGGCTGCCTCTGGAGCAGAGGCTGGCAACTACAGCCCGTAGGCCAAGCCTGGCTCACTGTTGATTCATGTGAGACCTTGATCTAAGACTGGCTTTTCCATTTTCAAGTGGTTGGGGAAAAAAAGTCAAAAGACTGATAACATCTCACAACACATGAAATTTATATGAAATTCACATTTCAGTATTCAAAGGTTTTACTGGAGCAATGCCACGTGCATTTGCTCACAGATCGCCCGTGGCTGCTTTTTTGCTGCAACAGCAGGGCTGAGTCTCATGAAGCTCAAAACCAACACGTGCATCTGCCCCTTTAGGAAGCACTCGCTACCCCTGCTCTAAAACTTGCTCTCAGGCTTGGCCATCCTCTCCCTCTGTCCTGCCACCTCCCATCCCAGTATCCAGGATCCAAGCTCTCTCTGGGATGCCTTAGCCCATGCCCCGGCCCTTGAAAGCCAACACCACGGGAGGCCTAGGGACATGGTCGGTCTCAGTCACCCAGGGCGAGAGGGGTCGGAGCATGAATGAGGGGGCGTCAGGTAATCCCGGAGCCTCACACCAACCACTGCTTTCAACTCTCGTCATCACCGGTGTTCTCCCAGAACAACGGAAAAACACAAAGGCCCGGTGCTCTGTCTGGGGAGGAGTGAAATGGCCAAAAGGGGGCATGAAAGGGAGAAGGGGGATACCAGAGGCAGGCGCCCAGGTGACCATGATGCACAATTAGCTGTGTGTCCTGCAAAGCACCCCCCTCACTCCCACCAAGAGGAAGTTGAATGAAACCATCTTTGGCTTCTCTACTCTTGTGGCTGAGAACTGCTGCTCGTTAAGTGGGTCATTTAAACACTACCCCAAGGAGTTAGATTTCATGACCCACTGGTGCCCCTTTGTCCTCACTTGCCCTCTTTCCCAAGTCAACTTCCGACACCCCTGCTCTGGTTCTTACCCTGTTCCGACGACTTCTTTGGATCCGAAGCCGCATCCCGGTCAGGCCAGACCACAGCCCAACGACGCGTGGAGGCGGCCTTGGCCACGACCTCGGCATCAGCCTCCACATTCCCAGCACTTAGAGCCTTCAGCTGGGGCTGGTTCAGACACTGCGTAGTCCAGCCCCCAGCGAGACACAGCTGAAGTCGCTTGCCCACATCACATTTCTAATTAATTCCACATAATGGAAGTCGCTTGCCCACATCACATTTCTAATTAATTCCACATAATGGAAGTCGCTTGCCCACATCACATTTCTAATTAGTAGCAAAGCTCACATAGAACCAAATACTATGCCCCTTTCCCTGAGGTTCAGGCAGAAGGCTGTTCTGATGCTTCTGCCTTGCTTCAAGGAGATACATCTGGTGAATATATCTGGATTTGCTTCAGGTTTGAATGGGCTTCTTTCTCAGTTTGATTCCTGGCTAAGGAAATAATCCATTTTGAGGCCCCTTTTGGAGCCCAGCAAGTATAAAAATATTATTGTACTTTCTCTTTTTCCTTTCTGAGCACATGCTGGGTTCAGGGAGATACCCACATCCAGCAGGGGCGGGGGGGCGATTAGGATGTGCAAGCCAGGCATTCAGGTGGGAAAGCATCGCGTCCATCCCCCATTTCTTCTCTGACCCACCGAAAGCTGGGCGTGGTGGGCAAGAGTATAATTTTCCATAAGGTCCAGACAGGACAAGAACATGAAGTGGGGAAGCTGCGTCTTCTGGGCCCCGCGACGGTAGAAAGGCAGGCGGGGGTTGGGGAGTGATCTGATGAGTGAGTGTACTTGGATCCCTGTGGGGAGGCCCCGCGTGAGGCTGGGCCAGTGTGGCCAGGCAGGGCCCTGAGATGGGGTTACTGAGTGGCTCCTACCAGGCACGGGAGGAGGCCAGGCTAGTGACAGAGAAAATGGAGAAGTAATATTTTCTGACTCTCTGAGTTGAAAAGTGCTCCAAATTCTGCCTTCTTGCTCTGTTGACTTTGGCGTCAAGAACACTAAGTTCTTCAGACCTTTCACCTGAATTGGCCCTGAGCAGGGTCCACTGGGGGCCGCGGGGCTCTCTCTGGCTGGAGTGGGTTCCTGCTGTCTCCAGTCCTCCTGCCGCCCTCTCCCCTTCATTCTACATCCCCAGTGACTCACCTCTTCGGACCTCTTGGAGATCAGAATGAACCCGTTGTTGTCGATGACGAAGCAGTCCAGATCCTGGGAGGAAACCCAGAGGGGAGGTTACGCCAGGGCCCTCGCCCACCCCGGTCCTCCAGCCTGTCCCCCAGCTCTGGAAGGCAGCATGGGAGCTTCACTGCAGGGAAGGAGGGCATCTGGGACGGGGAAGCTGGCCTGCCAGGAGGACCAGGCGGAGAGCCATGGCTCCCTCCTCCACCTTCCTCACACGGGCAGAACTTACGCTGTCCTCGCAGCTCTGTCTGCACGGCCCGTCCACAGTGCTGCACTGGAAGGAAGAGGAGAGACTAAATGTGGACACTGCATGCATGTGTGTGGTAGAAATGGCGCGTGTAAGTGGGAATGCTGTGTGTGTGGTACGTTTGCAGTGTGTGTGCATGTGTGCACGGGGTGTGTATCTGCATGCAGAGGGCACGTGTGTGGGGTGTGGGATGTGTGTGTCCATGTGTGGGGTGTCTGTATGTGGAGGGCACATGTGTGTGGTGTGTGTTAGCATTGTGTGTGTGGTATGCATGTGGTATGTGGCCTGTGGGTACCTGGCTGGTGGATTGGCCCAGGTAGCCCTTCTAGAGGTGCAGGCTCTGCAGCCCCCGGGCCTCGTTGCTGGTGTGGGGAGGGGGCTTTGGGGGCTCTGCGGGGCTCCTGCACTGGCTGTCTGGTGAGGCGGTGGGTGACCGCAGCCCCCCGCCCTCCGTCCCTCTCAATTCACTCTCGGGCTCCCTGCCCTTGCCCAAAGTCAGGCCGCAGCAGTGGGTGATGGGGGCCGAGGGGCTCGGTGTTGCAGGAGATTGGGGCTGAGGGAACTTGAGGGAGATGATGGGGGCAGCTCAGAAGCCCAGAGGGACCTGAGGGCTCTGGGGAAGCACAGGGAAAGGAGCCAGTAGAATGGGCAGGACCGGGCCAGGCAGAGCTGGGAGTTCTCAGCCAGAAGCCGCTGTCGTCTCTGCCATCTCTTGCCAGCCATCAGGGCCTGGACCCTGGACCTTGGACGGTGGATCGAGGTGGCTCTCCCTTTGCAGCGGGGAGGCATGCCAGTGGCTTTGGGGTGGCGAGAAGGGGTGACTCTGGCTCGTGCCCCTCAGCACTGGGCTGGGAGGGGCTGGGGACCAGCACTGAGACCCGGCCTGCAGGCTGGGGAGCTGAGGGGCTGAGAAGCAGAGGGGCCGGGAGGGCATCCTGAGAGCCTCAAGGCAGTGGAGCATCCAAGGGGAGTGCAAGGGTTTCTCACACCCAGGGGAGTGTGGTGAGTCCCCAGCCCTGACCTGGCCCAACATCACACCTACCTGCCGCGTTGCCGCCCAGAATTTGCGCTGGAGGAATTCCAGCTTTATTTGGACGCCCACGGCTACAGGGCAGGAAGAGAGAGGGCAAGTCCAGGCAAGAGACGGGGAGAGAAAAAAATAGAGTCGAGTTAAAGAGAGGAGGTGCTTCCGCAGGAACCGAGGAGAGAGACAGGACAGGATGGGAGGATTGAGTCAGAGGGCAGAGTGCAAATTGAGATTCCTGGGGAGTGGGAGGGGTGGGGGAAGAAGAAAGACAGCAGCCTCTCTCATCCCCACTGGAAGAAGAGGGCCAGAAAGTGCCCAGCAGTGACGAGGCTCCCATTCCAGAGAACAATGAGGACAGATTCATCCTAGATCTCTGGGAACTCAAGTCCGGTGGGTGGGACAGCTCAGTCTCCCCTTTCCCATAGATGGGAATATAGAGGCCAGAGAGACCCACCCATTTGACCAAATCACGTGACCAAGAGTCTCAGGTGCCCTGAGACTGGAATTCAGGGCCATTGCCCTAGCAACTCATGGGCTCCTTGGAACTTGACCTGGGGTAACCATTTCTTTCACACCCTCTGCTGCTGAGGATCTTCCCCGCTTTATAAGGAGGCTCTTTTCCAGCTCAAAGCCAGGTTCGGATTTGCCCAGGGCTGCAAGTGGGTTCCAGGAAACTACAGGCACCACCAGCTGGCAGATAGTTCTCTTTTGATGACTCTGCTCACAAGGGCCACCCCTGCCTTTCTGGTTCCCAAACAGGCTTGGAGAACCCAAGCGGGTGCTCACATATCAAGAGAAATCTGGGACGAAGAGCTCCAGGAAAACTTGGGGCCAATGAATAGAAAGAAGAGGCAGGTTATATGGAAAAGAAGAAGAATTTCAAAACTAGGCCAGCTTCCTAGTGTCTGGTATAATAATATCAAAACTGCGCTGGGCGCTTAGAACGTGTCCAGCACTTCACATGCATGAGTGTATTGATTCCCACAGCAGGCCAGTCCTATTATTATTCTGACTTTCCAAGCTGAAGAAATGGAGGCTTTTCAGAGTCACATGGCTTGCCCAAGTCACCAGCTCGTTAATAACAGAAGCAGGACTGCAGCCCGGGCCTGTCTATCCCTGAAGCTGCCTCCTCTCTGGACCTGGACTGAGTTCCTGGTGGTCGGGAAGGAGCAGCGGGCACGGGCAAGCCGCCGTCTACTCAGGCTCTGGTTTCCTCATCTGTGAAATGTGAACAGATGTGGCTTCTTAACCATTATGCTGTGTCCGTCACAGTCGTTCTCACTTCTCGAGTACCCCGTTGATGGGGGTTCCAGTATGGCACAGAGATACAGGATTGTGTTTTTGTTTTTTCAATCTGGAATGATCTTAGAGAAATTTGATGGGAAAAATGACAGCAGGGAAGGGTCAAAGGCCAGAGGTGCAGCCCTGCATTTTCCAGGGTTGTGATCTTTGCATTTTGTCTCCTCAGCTGCAAGATGAGTCACGGTTCTACTTCCCCTAGAAGGGCAGAAGTTGCATAAGATTGTTGAGGCTCAAGTGGGAATAATGTGTGAGGCTGTTACTCTATACTAGAGCCTTGGATTTTAAACTTCAGCATCACCTGGAAGGTTTGTTAGAACCCCACCCCCAGAGTTTCTCCTTCACGGGGTCCAGGGCGGGCCTGAGAGTTTCTGAAGTGCTCCCAGGGGTTGCCAATGCTGCTAGGCCAGGCACTATATTTAGGGAACCCCTGTCCTAAAGCCTCACCAATTGAACCTTCTAAGATGATGAAGATGGCCTACATCTGTGCTGTCCTAAACAGTAGCCAATAGCCACACGTGGCTACTGGGAACTCGGAGTGTGGCTAGCACGCCTGAGGACCTGAATTTAAAAACAACTTTAATTTTAATTAACTTAAATTTAAATAGCCACGTATGGTTGGTGGCCACTGTTTCGGACAGTGTTGTTCTAGAGCTCATTTGAGTTTGCAGATGAAGAAACCGAGGCTTTGAGAGGCCCCTCCCCTCCCTTGGAGCCTCACGGCAGTCCTGGGCTGGTACTCTGGCTGGCTGGCCTTCTTGAACAGGTCCTATGATAGGGGAACATTTGAGTGCTTTGGGGGTGTTGTTGTTGCTTTGAGGTCCAGGTAGCTGAAAGGAGTGGGCTGGAAGGGGACGGGTAGACCCATTTGCTGGCCCATGACAAAGATGAGGGCTGCGGAGACAGCGCATGGCAGCGGGTGAGGTGTGCTCAGGGCCTGGCATGGCCGTGCTCCTCCTCCCGCTCATGTGCCCCTCTAAGGTTGTGGGGACCCCTTGGTCTCTTCTCCTTCTTTTCCCTTATAAGACCACCCTAGATATTCATTTTAGACAGATTTCTTTCACCTGCAGGAAAAGGCTAAGTGAAAGAGGATCATCAGAGTGAATCACGCTAGTGCTCAGAATGACCAGCTCCTCGGGATTGAAGAAAGCTTCCTTCATCCTGTCCTTGGCCTCCGTGGTCAAAGAGGTCTCACATTATTCCTAGAATAAGACTCTGCCTTTCCGTGTGATGGCTCAGTGTCAAGTCGCATAGAATCATGAGATTTCTGAGCTGGAAGAAATTCTATGATTCTAACATGGGGAGTCTGGAGAGGGTGGGGGTGAAGGTTTTGAGGCTCCTTGGGCAGAAATGGGGGGAGCAGGGCACAGAGCAGATTTTCCCCCACTTGGTTCCATTCCAAGCTCCTCCAGGGCAAGCTGTGTGTCTTGCCCTGGGTGTCCTTTGCGAAATTTAGGGCATTGCAACCGCCTATAGGCATGTCATCTGCCCTTGGGTCACAGAGCGCTAATGAGCGCGTTTTACAATCCTCTCGTAAGACCAGAAAGTTCTCCAAGTCCCCACTCGACCCAAGAAGTCCAGCTGGCTTCGCCTTTCACTTTGAACTTGGCACGTTCTTCCCCAAACCTGAGCCTCCTTGAGACTTCTCCATTTCAGGACACATTTTCTATCTGATTGCTATCACATTCCCTCCTCCCATCCAAGGTCTGCACACCTCAGTTCCAAAATTTTATAAATCTGTCCGCTTCCCTCCCTCTCCACAGTTACCACCCTTGGCCAAGCCAACATTGCTCTCACTCGGATTAACGCAAGCACCCCCGAACTGGCCCCCGCCTTCCATCCCGCCTCTCTCTGATCCATTCTCCACATAGACTGGATCATTCTGAAGATCAAATCACACCACTCCCCGGCTTAAAACCCTCTAATGTCGTCCCATTGCTCTTTTTTGTTTGTTTTGTGTTTTTGAGACGGAGTCTCACTCTGTCACCCAGCCTGGAGAGTAGTGGCACAATCTCAGCTCATTGCAACCTCCACCTCCCGGGTTCAAGTGATTCTCCTGCCTCAGCCTCCCTGGTAGCTAGGATTACAGGCGCGTGTGACACCGTGCATGGCTAATTTTTGTATTTCTAGTAGAGATGGGGTTTCACCATGTTGGCCAGGCTGGTCTCAAACTCTTGACCTCAAGTGATCTACCCGCCTCAGCCTCTCAAAGTGCTGAGACTACAGGAGTGAGTCATCATGCCTGGTCCCCATTGATCTTAAAATCTAAACTTGTAAGATGGCCACGGGAACTGGCTCTGCTGATTTCTCTGATTTCAACCAGAAATGCTTCACCTCTCAAACATGTTAAGCTCATTCTCACCCCAGGGCATTTGTAGCAGCTGTTCTCTCCTCCTGGAATGCTCTTCCCCTAGAACTTTACATGGCTGGCTCCTTCCCATCATCAGGTCTCAGCCCAATATCATCTCCTAGAGTGGCTGTCCCTGGCTTCCTGAGGTAAAGCAGGCCAGGGGGACCTCCCTCACCTTTCACTCTCTATCTTATTACTTTTTTAATTTTCTAAGTGACATGATTTGTTCATCTATTTGATTTCTCATTTATTGTCCGTCTGGGGCTAATGGCAGGCAGGGGATTGAGTTTTGATCCTCAGCACCTAGAATCATACCTATCATAAATTTTTCTTGAGCTACGTAAGCAAATTCAATTTGAGCCAGCCACTTGACAGGGAAGCCGAATTCTACCAGGTCTCACTGTCCCTTCCCTCCAAGCTTCAGGGGCCTTGCTGACCTCCTTCCTCTCCATTTTGCTGTGCCCTCTCACTGTCCCTGAACTTGAGATCCTGGAGGTTTAGCTGTGCTCTGGGTCCCTTGAAGACTTCGGAGGCAATCCACTAAGAAATGGGGATTTAAGTGAGACACGAAGAAGAACTTCCTTATGGCAAGAACTGCAAGATGTTGAAGACAAGACACAGTATTGGGAGTAAAGGCAGTGAGGCACGGAAATATATTTACCAGTGAGTCAACAGTGTTCTGCCGTGCCCAACCGCTTGCACCCCCTGGCTTGCATCATATTGAATCCTTCTGTCAACTCCAGTCCCACAACCCAAGTTGTGCTTTTCCACTCCAGACACCCAGGGAACTGAGTCTTCTCCCCCAGGATCCCTGCTCTGCTTGTTCAGGTGAGTGGCTACTTGCGGGGGGGACTGCCCTTCCTCCCATCATCTCCTGCTGGCCAGCTGTGTGCAGGAGACAACACCTTATGATATTATGTTTGCAGACAAGCTCACACCTTTCGGTGAAGAGAAATTCAGGCAAAGGGCCCGAGGGAATGCAAGGCACTCAGCTTTTCCTGTTGCTTTCCTGGGAGTTATCAGGAAACCTTCCCTCACGCCTGTGCATGGTGGGCCCCTGTTTTAGACCCTGACCTTGGTCCCCAGGAGGGCCTGTCATGACCTGAAAGAGGAGGACAAATCTCAGACCCCTTCCTGCCCCAGCTGGCCTCCTGCCCCAGCTGACCTGGATCCCTTCCCTCCCTCCTGTCCTCCCTCTCCGGGCTGTCCCTTGCCTTCCTTCTCTACCCTGCCTCTCCGCATTGATCTCGTGCCTTCCCCCAAAGCAGCTTTCCTGTGAGATCGCAGCTCAGCTCCGCTGGCAGACAACGTAACAAAGAGCCTCAATAAGGCCAGGCCGGCAGGCGGCTTATCAAGATGTACGTCTTTGCTCTGCATGCAGACTGTCACCTCGGTGCTGCTGTGTCATCACAGAAGGCAAAACCAAACAGCTGTGCATGCACATACATGTACATGCACACACACTTGCACACACATACTCATGCATGCACACACGGACACACAGGCGTACACACACACTTGCACACACATACTCATGCATGCACACACGGACACACAGGCGTACACACACACTTGCACACACATACTCATGCATGCACACACGGACACACAGGCGTACACACACACTTGCACACACATGCATATACACATGCGCACCATGCACATGCACACACACGTACACACACACGCACACACATAGCATGCACATGAACATATGAGTTTGCACACTCCTGCTGTGGTCCCAGGAGTCAGAAGCTCCAGCTTTGCCCTCCTAGCCCTTTATCTGCTTCTCTTTCCTCCTCCTCGGTCTTGAGAACCGAACCGGGAGACTGCGTGTTGCCCGGGATGGCGACTGTGGGGCATGAGAGGGATCATGTTTTGTAACACAAGCTGAGGACTCGGCAGCTGCACAGCGAACACTTAGGTCACAGAAGGCCAGTGCCAGAAGGGAGACCAGAGATCTCCACCCATCTCCTCATTCTGCAGGGCAGGAATCCCAGCCAGCAAGGCCCAGGGCTGCTGAGTGAACTCACTAGCTAGCTAGTCACTGAGCAACAGAGTCTGGAGTCTGGGTCCCCTGATGCCCAGTCTTGAGCTCTTTCACGTCCTCCATTCCTCACTCAGTTGACACGAAGGCACTGGGGCCTGACGGACACGGAACAGGTGAGGCCGGTCCCTCTGCTTGAACCGCTCTGTGTAGGAAAGGAGATGAAGCAGACCACAGAAAGCCCCTGCACAGCATGAGGTGGCCCAAAGAGAATGCCAGAGATCGGAGGAGGAGCAGGGCCGGTCCTGCCGTGTCCTGGGGAAACATCACCTCGCAGGGGGCGTTTAAGGAAGGGGAAGCCACCTATGGGCATTTCAGGCCCAGGGAAGGACATGCTTTCATGGAGATGGAGAAGCAGGAAGTGTGTTTATGGGGAGGTGGGAGCCTCTTTTGCTTGAAAGTGAGATGTGTGGGAGGCACCAGCATGAGAGGTCAGAGGCAGGGGATTCCCCAGAGGTGAAAGACACCGCAGCTCCAGCCTTGTGCTGCCCGGGGACCCGGCAGAACGGACAGAAGGGAGCGTGCAGGAGCATCCTTTCAGGGGCATCCTGAGTCCAGCGGGTTCTTCTACCCCCACCCCATTCCTGGCTGTGAATCCCCCAGCAAAGCAGGCAAAATGGAAGAGGGACATAGGACACGGTGATATATCGCTAGCACGGTGCTTCATCTGTCTACAGGCAGTGGACGCAAAGGAAGGGGGATTTAAGGTTCGTGCTCCAGGCTAGTGGGGCCCTGGCTCCCCTCTAGCTTGGTCGCTGACTCACTTGGCCTTCAGATCAGCCACTTCCCATCTCTTAGGGTATCAATTTTTCTGACTTGCTTTGTCCTGATTGGTTAAGAAAGAGGCCTCCAAGTTCTTGAATGACAGTCTCTTCCCTTCGCATGCCTGACCCATCACAGATAAGAGCAAGGGGCCCTGAGAAGCCAAACTCGTCCCTGGCACTGAGAACGGTCTGCAGGCTGCTGCTGCAGGCTGCCCTGTGCCCAAGCTCCCAGCCTGCCAACTCTGGCACTCTGCTTCCCTAAGTAGTCCTGGCCTGGGGTGGTCAGACCCTGAGGCTCAGTGACCTCTGCATGACCATGTGATCCCTGGCTTTGTGGGGGTTCAGGGCCCTTTCCTGTAGGGCCATCTGGCACATGGACATCCCTGTGCACCCTTCTTTTGTATGACTGAGAGAAGGGCTCGGTTTTTCCTTCTCTCAGGCAGGATGGGAGAGTCTGCCCTGCATGTCTCTAAAACAGGAGAAAGACCAGCTTCCCAGGGGGGCCTCCATCGGAACAAAAGTCAGCCGCTTGCTCTGTGTCTGCGCCTGTCCCTCTTTCCCCAGATGGAGGGGAAAAGAGGAGACAGGCACAGAAGACAGGTGCAGCCAGGGGGTGAGGGAGAGCCTGGAGGCACAGGATGGAAGATGGAGGTGGTGGCGAAACTGCTTTCCTCCTCCCTGGGGTCGGCAGCGATTCATCCACAGGCGCCTTTTTCCACTGAAATGTGAGCGTGGCCAGCGTAGCGCTGCCCTCGCGGCCGTGGCGCCTCTGGTGTGCGCCTGTGTGTGCTGCTGCCGCTGTCATCACAGATGCACCCCAGCTGTCACTCCTCGCTCCGCTCTGGCTTGCTGCTCGCGCACACGCGCGCGCTCTCCTCCCTCGCCCCTTTCTTCCCTTTCTCCTCTCTCTCTCCCTCCATCCCTCTCTTTCCTTCTCAGTTTGTGACTGACCCAGCAGCCCCGTCCCCTGTCTGCCTCAAGCAGTCCACCTCCTGGTGCTGTGTGCTGTGTGCCAGCCGCTGCTCCCGCTGAGTGGAGACTCTGGCACCAGTGCCCACTGCGCTCTGCCTGCCGGTGGTGTCTGGATTTCTCTAGGAATCCCAGGAGGGTCTTACTGGAGGGTCGAGAGCCACCTGATTGAAGGCGTTTGCGGTCAGAGTAAAGACGGGTGAGTGCCGAGTGGCTGGTAGAAAGGAATGGAGGGTTGGTGGGGATGGGGTGGTCGGGGCATGGGAAGTGGGGACCGGCCATCTCTGCCCTGCAGGAATAGCTGCAGTTGCTTCCTACCTGCGGGCAATTGCTGGGGCCGAAGAAGCTGCTCGGGCTCAGGCACCTGAGCATCCCAAAGGTGCACGACACTGGGCACTCTGAGCCCACAGTGCTGGGGACAAGAGCTGTGGATTCTGCTGGGAAGTGGGGAGGAGGGCAGCGCTGGCGCCAGATGACAGTCCCGGGTGGCATAGAAACCGGTCCCTGCAGCATGGGAGAAGTAGCCAACAGCCTTGTGCTGTCATTCTGCCCGGCTCTGCACAGACAGCCCCAAGAAACTCGGAGGTCATGGGAAGCGGTTGGGATGGCAGCCAGGTGCTGGGACAGGGCCAGGTCAGAGGAAGGCTTGGGGTGGAGGGTGGCAGGGTGGAGGGCCTGGATGTCAGAAGCACAGGCACAGACCCAGGGCCTGGGCCTCCCTAGAGTTTGCCTGCAGGTGGCTGTCCTTGGACAAGGGTGTGGAGGAACCCTCCCCCAGACGAGCATGGGTCCACTCAGCTGTGCATGAAGCCTGCCTGGTGAGGGTGAGGCTGGGAGTGGGCAAGTGAGAGGAGTATCGCAGTCCTTCCCTGCTAGCCCAAGGGCAAGACAGGAGAGCCAGGCCTGCGAGAACCTGCTGGGGTGTCCCGCAGCTGTGCACCCAGCCGTCCATCTGCAAACGGGTCAGGGAGCCTTAGTGACGGCTGGGCAGTGAGCTTGGGTGGGGGGTACACAGCGGGGCCAGGCTTGCCTGGCTTCTTCACCCAAGCAGGGGGCATGGACACCCTGAGTAGAGCGGGACAGTTGCTGTCAATCCCCCAGGCCCATCTGGACAGTGCTGGAGAGAGGAGTAGCCTGACCAGGAGTCCCTCCCTGCACCTCCCCGCAGGTCTGGGGCTGGGTTCCAGTTGGCAGCCGTCTCTGCCCCACCCCCAAGCTGTCCACATTTCTGGGGGGTGTTGGCACCCGGCTGTCAGGGCTACTTGGGCAGGGCCTCTTTGTGACTCAGATGACACCCCTGCAGCTTAGATAACTGCCTCAGGTGGGGGCGGGGAGGGAGCCGAGCACGTGGAGCTGAGGCGGGGGAAGTCCAGCTGGTAGGGAAACCCGACAGCAGCTTCCGAGCTGCCAAGAAGAGCCCAGCTCTTCCCACCCCCACCTCCCCACCGGCAGAAAGAAAGTCTCAGCACTGCCAAAAGAGGGAGACCAGGAAAGCCAGGCCCGTGGGGAGGGGGAAGGAGAGAGGCTCCTTAAGCAGCCGATCTGGTGTCTCTGGGGTTTGACAGAAGCTTGTCTGGGCCCAGGAGGAGCAAACCCTGCTCCCGTTTCCCAGGCACTAGAGCCCAGGGGCCGCCTCTGGGCTGCTTGGGCCTCAGCGGGCAGTGTAGCAAGGGGGAAGGGACGGCATGTATGTGATGGTTGGGGGTGTCTGGGAGCTCTGGGGGTGGGCAGAGGAGAAAGGAGCCAGCATAGAGGCTGTCTGCCCCTCTGCTCTTCCTCCTTTTTCCCCCAGCCAAGCCTCCCCTGTGCCCTGCCTGGGAACACCACCCTGAGCCCGGCCCCAGGGCCCAGTGGACACCTGAGCCTCCTTCATGTCAGGGAGCAGCTCCCATGAGGGGCCACTCAGGAGGCTTCTCTGTTCTGCTTCCCAGAGGGTCTGTTTGAGATTGGGAATATTTGACAAGGAAACGGGGGTGCAGGAGGCTGGGGGTGAGGATGGGGCATGTGTTTTAAAATGAACCAGGGGGGCATATGGCTGTTCCAAGTACAAATATAGAGATTTTAAAAACCTGGTTCCTTGTTGCCTGGGCAGTGTGTGTGATGGGGGTGATGGGCAGGTGTCCTAGAGGGCCTGGATGCCCAGACGGGCAGCGGCGGGGGAGCCCAGCCTAGATGGCCGTGGCAGCCTCCCCTGCGTCCTAGCCACATGGAATCTCAGGCTGTCTTTGGCCCGGGGCTCTGGCTGCCCACTCTCCGGCCTCCCTCTCAGCCTTCCTGGGGTTGGCGGAAGGGCACGGCCCCTGCAGGCCCAGGGCGTGGACCCAGTCCTGGCTCTGCCTCTCTCTGGCCCTCCGCAGAGTGAAGGGGGCAGCAGAGTGGCTGCCAATGCCCCTTTTACCCCCGAGTTCTGTGACTCTTCCATGCTGAGGGGTGTGGACCCTTGACCAAGGGGAGATACTGGGGGAGTGGGCGCACCCTAGGGCTGGCCTGATGGCCCAGGAGTCAGGAATTCAGAGGTGGAGGCCCGATGGGCATTAACTGGCTGTGTGTCTTGGATGCTTGATGTGGAGGGATAGACATGCGCAGAAGCCTGAGAGGAAGGGTGCAGACACCAGGTCTGTGGTGAGTGTGCTGGAGGTTTCTAGCTAGAGTCTGAGACTAGATTAATTAACCTCCATCTGAGGAGAAACGGAAGGGGCAGGTGCACGGAGCCGTCCAGGCTCCTGCTGTCCCAACCTAGCTCTCTGCAGTGAGTGAGTGCGTGCAGGCTGTTCCATGCTCTGAGGGGGCCGGGTGGGGTGCTAGCAGGGAGGCAGCTCCCACCCCCAGTCTCCTGGGGTGGCTACAGCCCACTCAGCTCCGCACGTGGAACCCCCTGCTCCTACTGGGGCCTCCTGCTCCCCCACGGCCTCCCCAGCCTTGGCTCCCCCAGAACAGAGCTCCGGCCTACTCCCCTCACCTCAGCACACAACCCCCGGCCAGAAAGGTTTCTGGAAAGCCCCCCCACCCTTCGTAAGATCTAGGCCTCCCAGGACTTCAAGATGGGAGGCTGAGAAGAGGAGAACCTGGCTTGCTTGCATCTCAGTCCAGCAAGTCACAAAGCCTGTTCCTTCATCAGGGCAATGGGGACAAAAACAGCTGCCTTCTCAGCTCCAGCGAGAGTGGATCAGGCAGTGCCGTGGACACTGCTGAGGACGTTCAGAGGAAAGGCGGCGTCTTCCTTTCCTACCTCTGGCTTTCCTGTACAAGTAACCCCCACGTGTAAGCAGACAGACAACTGAGTTAGGAGCCAGAGAGCTCGGACTCAGAGCCGTATGGTTCCATTTGCCTAACTTTAGGTGAGTTATTTAATTTCTGGTGCCTCAGTTTCCCCCATCTGCAAAATGATAGTAACAAGAACACTAACCTCAGAAAGTTGTTACAAGGATTAAGAAAACTACACAGGTTTGTGACTGTGGTAATTTTTTCTCTCCCCAGGTCCCAGTTAGCTTCTCAGTGGGTCCTGGAGGCTCAGGGACAGGCCAGCACGGTCTCCTCGGTGGCCGTTTGCCCTGCTGAGAGGTGCCCGGCCTAGTCGTATCAAACTCAAATATGCATGAAAATCCCCTGGGGATCTTGTTAAAATGCAGATTCTGACTCAGTCATTCTGGGTGGGCCCTGAGACTGCCTTCCTACAAGGCTCCCAAGCTAGACCAATGCTGCTGGTCCGTGGGCCACACTTTGAGTTGCAACAGGCTACACCCAAAGCCCCATGTTTCTGGCCCTCCAGAGTTCCTCATTTGACTGCTTTGAGCTCTCCAGCCCCATTCTCCAATCCTGGCTCTCTCTGGAAGGGAGGCGAGGGACTCCATGGAGGCCTAGCCCCTTATCTTTGGCCTCCCTGTCTCTAGGACTGGGTTAGGAGCAGGCCCAGCATCCAGAGTGGATGAGGCCATGGGACTTGGAGATAGGAGATCTCGCTGTCCCCCATGCTGCACCCTGGGTAGGGACTTCCGTCCCAGACTGTGAATTCATTTCAGCAGCTGTCAGTGCCTGCTGCGGCAGCTGCTCTCCAAGCCTCCCAATGTAGGTCACCCCCTTTCCTTAAGGAGGCTCCACTCTTCTGGGGGTGGGAAGGGTCCTTTGGATGGAGGTGTGTTGGTAGGCAGAGGCTAAGGAACTAGGGAGTGCTGGCTGCAGCCCCACCTCTCCCTAGGAGTCCTTCTGTGGTGCCACACACATATGACTGGTGTCCCCTGCGAGCTGCGCTGTTCTTCCCGCTCTCGGGAAGGCCCTGGTGTCCAAGCCCAAAGTACCCAGGGAGGCAGGATTAGCTGCTAAGAGAGCACAGGGCATATCCGCATGGACCTGGGGCCCTTGTTTTTATCACATTTCTCTAAACAATACCAGGATCAACGGTGTCTTGCCACCTTGCAAGACAGCGCCTGTGGGTCTGCATTGTGGGGACTGGCCTGACTTGTGCAGGTGACATCCCATTCGAGGCTGGAGATGGGACCTCCAACCTGCACAAGAGGCCACCTTCACCAGCCTGTTTGCTGGTTAACCCCTGGGCTCACAGTGTGGGAGGCACTGAGGGACGGGAAAGGGTGCAGTGGGATGCAAAAGAGGAGCCTATCCAGGGGAGGCAGAAGCCTCAGGTGGAGACTGGCCTGAGCTTGGGTGGGAGGGCTTCTCCACTACCCATCTGCCTGCAGCAAGCTGGAAGGAGTGGGAGCAGACACCTGGATGGGGAATCCAGCCTCAACATGGGCCCGGAGCAGAGGAGGTGTCTTATGGGTTAGGGACTGCCCTGCAGGGGTTCTCTCTAGACCTTAGTTCCAGGCTGGAGGTGGCTTACACATCGTCTGCTGGGGGCATTTGGGAACTTAGCGGCATCTCACTCAGCTGCCTGAGTGTTGGCATTTGAGAAGTGCTGGAGTGCTGCCAGCAAGGTGCGTGTGTGCATGTGTGCAAGCATGCAGGCACATGTATGTTAGCACATGCCTAGCTGCACAGCTCTCTGTGGGTGTGTGTTTGCATCATGTGCTGTGTACAGAGCTCCAAGCACAGGTCTGGGAAGCCTGTGTGTGTGCCCTGCTCTGTGCACATATAAGTATCTCCCTGAAAGGGCCACTGCTGGGTGACAGTCGCCAGGGAGTGATGAGCAGCCTGGCTCTAAAACCTGCAATCCAGTCCTGGACTTACCATGTGACCTTGGGCAAGTGATCAACATCTCTGTGTCTTGGGTGGCCATGGACTGTGAGCTCTTGATATGGATATTCTTCACTGAGTAAGAGAGATTATGCTGAAGGTCAGGGCTCGAGGGACAGACAGCGTGGACGCTGCTGTTTGAAGGCAGGCCTGTGAGGGCTGTAGGGGTGGGGCAGAAATACATAGACTCCACAGGCCCCGGCTGCTCAGGAATGAGAAGTAACCTCACAGGTGAGGTTGGTGGGATCGGGAAAGAAAGCCGTCACATAGACCTGCTGCTGACACCCCTCTCCCTTGGAGGGAGGAACTGCTGCTCCCTCACGCCTGTCCTGGGCTCAAGTCCAAGCTAGGAGCAGGAGCCTCTGCCTGAATTTCCATGGTGATGTGCACTGGGTGTGTCAACTCTCTTCCCTTCACTAGATTGATCCTCATACAAATTTCACCAAGCAGGTATTGCGGTCACCATTTCTAGACATAAAGAAGCTGAGGCCCCGAGGGTTTAAGCAGTTTGTTTAAAGAACTGGCCGGAGATTTGGACCCAGAGCCCCCACCCCTGCCAACTGGCACCAGGAGCCCACTGCAGCCTGGCCTCGAGACAGTGGTTAGAGAACCATGACAGCGCCACACTCAGGGGCTCCTCCACCCCTCATGCCAGGGACGTGGGTCCACCTGAGGGCTGCATGGGCACCTGGGCCGCCTGCGATCCCACATCTGTGCCCAGTCTTGTGACCCCTCTGCCAACGCCTGCAGGGCCCTCGGCGGACTGGCACCCTCGCTGTGTGGGGGAAGGGGAGGAAAGACAGCTGAGAGGGCAGTGCTCCGCTCCTCAGCAGGCTGCCCTTGCCGGGGGCAGAGCCGACTGTCCTGTTCTAACTGAGCACTGCTGTGGCCGCCTGAGGAGCACCCAAGGAGGGAGGGGCCGAGGGAAGCAGAGGGGAGAAGATGGGGGCAACAGGGTTTGCAGCAGAACCCTAATGCCCGAGGGGAAACCTGCACAGACAGGCCAAGATTCTGGGCTCAGCACTGAAGCTTCTCAGCAGCTCCCTCCACCTCTGGGCCTGCCTTTTTCACTCTGATATTGTCTCCTGGGCTCCCAGAATTACATAGGCCCATGGGGGCAGGGAGAGGGAGGCTGCAACCAGGAATCACCCAGCGACAAATCTGGCAACCAAGGAAGGTCAGAGGCTGGGAGCCGCCTGGAGTGGTGGGCTGATGCAGGGAGCCCGTGGAGGGCAAAGGACAGGGGTGCGGGCATCCTCCCTCCCTCCCTGTCCCCGCCCCTGCCAGCTGCAGCAGGTAAACACATGCCAGTCCCCTGTCCCCCTCTCTGATGGGCTGGCAGCCTGGGCCTCCCATCTGGAAGGAAGTGGAGACTCCAGCACACAGCCTGTGTCCCAGTTGGGAGACACTGGGGGGCAGACCCTAGAAAGGGTAAGAGCCCCCTTGTCCGCTCCGAAGGAAGCCTGCTCCTGCACCCTGGCCACCTCAGCGCCCCTGCTCTGCGATCTCACCTCTCCTTGTGTCCCTGTCTCTTCCTAGCAGCTGCCACAGCATGAACCCCTGAGCTGATGAGTCTTATTATAGCCCGGCTGGCGGAAGACAGAGTGCTGCTATTCACCTCCGCGTGGGCGTCGGTGGTGCAGGGGGGAGCGGCAGGCCATCCAGCGGCTCACACCCTACGCGGCTGCAGCTGCCAACGGCCTGGCCCCTGCCTCCCTTGGGCAATGGTGAGCTGTGGTGAGGCTGGAGAAACTGGGACCCAGGTGAGGGGAGCCTCCGGGGACAAGTGACAGTTGTGGCCTGTGACCTCACTCTGCTCACTTTGAAGAGACGACCTCAGTTTTTCCACCCATAACTCAAGGAATGCCCAAATGGGAGACCAGGTTGCCATGAAAACATTTGAGTGATCAACATACACGAGAGGCAACAAGAAGGCAGATGAGGCTGGGTGGGCACGCAGGTGCACCCCCAGCTTTGCAGCACTGTGCCTGACCCTCGGGCTCCTGGAAAGCCGAAGCCTGCCCTGCCCCCACCCCAGGGGGTTGAAGGCTTCCTGGCTCCTCTTCTTCCCCCCACCCAGGGAATCATAACTGAGAGGAACAGGAGAGGGCATGAGGAGTGTAAAGAGACACCCGGGCCCTCTCCCTAACCCCTGGGCTGGAACGGGGCTCCCACGCCTGCCTGCGCTCAGTGCTCCTCCCTCCCTCAGGACTGACAGGCGGCGCACCAGGGGCTCCTCTCTCCCCAGAACGACAGGGCCCGGAGAGAGCCGTGGGCCTCACCATGCTGGCACCAGGCAGCAGCCCTGAGCAGAGGGGCAGGCTTGCCCTGCAGTGGAGGCAGGTCTCCTGTGAGTACATCCCTGGCCCCGGAGGAGGGTGTGGATGGGGTGGGGGTGCCGAGGTGACTGTAGGTAGCGCCATATGAGGCCTTAGCAACACTCTGGCTGCAGGGAGGCCTAGGCCAGATCTTCCTGGAATACCTGAGGCTATGTTCTGGGAAGCCAGGGTCATGCCCATGGGGACAGCATCCCTGCCAGTCAGTCACCGCTGAGTGCTGAGTGGTTAGACCTGGAGTTGGAGGCCACGACAGTTGTTCTACCTCCCCCAGGTAAGTCTCTGTGACCTTGCTGGGGCCCCCGATAAGAGAAGAGCTCTGCTGGAACGCAGGCCTGCTGAGTCTTAAACAGCCTCGCTGGTGTCACCTGAGCTTGTCAGCCTGTTTCACAGACTGCGGCCAGCCCTTTTGCTCCCATGGGGAACTGCCCCCTCGGCTGGCCTCGGCCAGGAGCTGGGTCAGCTTGGAGGTGTCTCTTATGCTCCTTATGCCTCTGCTTTCCCAACTCTCAGTAGAGGACCTAGTGGGCTCGTGGGATGCGGTGCTGGAAGAGACTTTGGGGAGTGGGTCCAACCCCTCCTGCATATAGGCAGACTGAGCCGTCCATTTACCAAAAAGGGGAGGAAGCGTGAATGAAGGCAGTGCTTGTCAGCTGTCAGGGTGAAAGGAGTGCTGAGAATTCTCTTTATATGTGGCAAAGGGACAAGGTCAGCAAGGGCTGGTCTGCCCAAGGCTACACGGTGGCAGGGAGGTCCCGCCTGACTTCCCGCTGGGGCCAGCCCTGTGATCCAACGCCCAGCACGGGCAGCCTGAATTATTCACCACGTGAGAGAGGCTGGCCCCCGAGTGACTCAGATCTCCTTTCAACCTCATTCTAGCATCACTCAACACCTCGCAATACGGGATTATGTTTTCTTGTCACTGGAGCTTTTATGCCACCCTGGTCTCCAGGGAGGTCGGTGTGGGGGCAGGGAGTTGCCCTTCCGCAGCGGCCCTCTTGGCCTGCTGTCAGGCCCTTCTCTGGGAGGGGCGAGCGGCTTCTGGTGATGCAGATCCTTCTGAGAGGGAGCTGAATGGGTTGGATTTTATTTCCTGGGGAAAGTCAAGTCTGAAGAATGCTGATTTTCAAATGGCTTGGGGTGGTGGTATGGGGCTGGCTGATCTGGTAGCAGACGGGCTCAGAGGGGTGAGAGGGTGAGTGGAGACATGAGGTAACCCAAGATGGCCAGAAAAAGGGTCTCCAGTGGCTTCCATGGCTGTGCCTGTGCTCACTTCTCACCAAGAACAGCGAGGCTCGCTGTTAGGCTGCAGGGAGGCCTAGGCCAGATCTAGCCACATGTCAGCTGTCAGCTGTCATTGATCCTCCAGGCAGGGAAGGGGAGGGTCTCATCCTATTCCTTCAAGCTCCACCCTTTGGGACACCAGACACCCAGAACCCTACTGGACAAGACTCAAGGCTGTTCAGACCCAGCTCACAGCCCATCGGCTGGTCCCAGGACAGCCAGGTCCCAGGTCCCAGGTCCCAGGTCGGGGTGGGCCGATGGGCTGTGAGCTGGATCTGAACTTCTCTATCAGTTCTCTGGCTGGGATCTTTTCTCTAGGCTGGGTGGAACTGACCTTGGCTGGGCTGACCTGGTGGGGCTGAACTATTTTGAATTCTTCCCAGTTCTCTTTCACGATGAGCAGGCTTCTCTGCTACTCAGGAGGACACTTAGGGGTTTTTGAGGCCACTATTGGAAAGGGCTGCTGCACAATGGAAGGCACTGCTCTGATGTGATTGTTCCCTGAGGGTCACTTCTCCCAGGCCTACAGACGGGACCCCACGCTCGCTATGAAGAAGGGTCTTGGGCAAAAGATGGGACCAGGAAAGGAATTCTGTTAATTGGGCCTTTGTGCAGGAATGCTGCCCTACGGCCCCTAGGAACAGAAGCCCAGGCTGAGAGCCTGGATGGCTTTAGGGTGGGGGTTAATGTGGAATGTGTCCTGGGCCCCACGATTTGTCAGTGTTGAAGTGGGTTTGTGCGTCTTAGCCTGTCTCTCCCACAGTGGGACCCTAGGTGCACAGCCTGGGCTCTAAATCCTCGTGCCAAGTTGCTGGCGTCATCACGGGTGTGGGGTTCATGGAAACAGAACAGCACTTGGGAAGCTGTGAAGGACAGGGCTAGGAGAGCTGTTTTGTGCTCTCGCCTTTCCATACACAGCTCCAGAGTTGGGGTGGGCCACAGAGGGGAGGGAGCCAGCAGCCTGGCCATTTTCCTTGGGAAAGAGAAACTTTGTCCCGGCAGTGATACTGGGAGAGGGCATGGGAGCAGGCTTCTCTGACAACCTTATCTCCTTTATGTGTCAACATCCATGGTGTCAATGGGACCCAAACTCCCCAGGAGATGACTGTGGGAGGCCCTGTGAGCTTCCTATCACTGTGCACCAGCATGGCTTGTCCTCTGGGCTCTGGCTGAGTCTGCAGGGTCATTCTCCAGTCAAGTGCTTTCTCTGCCAGATGTGTGGCAAGGCAGGGCACCCTGCAGACACTGTGTGATGTCCATTAATATGGAAATGGCTTTGGATTTGTTAATTATCCTTTTATGTGGTTAATAAATGTTTATGCATTGACTGTGGTTTGTGCCAAAGGAGATAAAGCCAAGAGCCTGTTATGAGCTAGAAAGGAGAGAAGAGAAGCAGGAGGTGGTGACCTGTCCTATTGCTTTCTTTCCCCCGTCTGTGCCTCCCACCAAGGGATCACCTGCTGGATCGCCCTGTATGCTGTGGAGGCCCTCCCCACCTGCCCTTTCTCCTGCAAGTGTGACAGCCGCAGCCTGGAGGTGGACTGCAGTGGCCTAGGCCTCACCACGGTGCCCCCAGATGTGCCCGCGGCCACCCGAACCCTCTTGCTCTTGAACAATAAGCTGAGTGCCCTGCCAAGCTGGGCTTTTGCCAACCTGTCCAGCCTGCAGCGGTTGGACCTGTCCAACAACTTCCTGGACCAGCTGCCCCACTCCATTTTCGGGGACCTGACGAATCTGACTGAGCTGCAGCTGCGCAATAACAGCATCAGGACCCTGGACAGGGACCTACTGCGGCACTCGCCGCTGCTCCGCCACCTGGACCTGTCCATCAACGGCCTGGCCCAGTTGCCCCCTGGCCTTTTCGACGGGCTCCTGGCTCTGCGCTCCCTCTCGCTTCGCTCCAACCGTCTGCAGAATCTGGACCGGCTGACATTTGAACCCCTAGCGAACCTGCAGCTGCTGCAGGTGGGGGATAACCCCTGGGAGTGTGACTGTAACCTGCGTGAGTTCAAACACTGGATGGAGTGGTTCTCCTACCGAGGTGAGCACAGCCGGCCCTGCTGGGGCTCGAGGGATTGGGACAATCACCTCTGGCCCCACACTTTCCTCCTGGTGGCTGGGTGCTGACTCAGAGAGCAGGCCAGGGGAAAGAAGGGGGCGACCCTGCCTCTGTGCCAGCTCGGCTAGAAAAGTCACAAGCCTCCCCTCAGATGAGCCATCACCCTTCCTGCCAATGGGAGAGAGGCTGGTGCTGCTCCCTCCACCCCCACCCTCCCCTCCCTGCTCTGCATCCCCTCCCCCAGCCAGTTCCCCGCTTTCTCCTAGGAGGACCCACTGAACTAGATCTCCCTTTCTTAGGTTACATAAGGGAAGTAAAGACACCTGGGCTTTGTACCCCACCAGGTTTGCCTGTGGGCTTCCCCAGTGTGGTAGAAGGAGGGAGAAAAACAGCTCTACATGAGAGGGGAATAGAATGAATCCTCAGTGAAACCAAATCTTCCTTTTGGTGACAGTGCCAACTTTCTCTCCCAAGTTTTGTTATCCAAACTTTAAAAAGAAGTCAAATGGGTTAGGTTTTACTTTCTTCCCTTCCCCTTGTCTTTAATATGGGAAAGTGCTGTAATGACCTATGACATGATCACATGACATGGGAGAGGCGGGTGCGCAAGACGGTGGTGAGGACGGCCAGGCCTGCGTCTGAATTTGGGCTCTGCCACCTGCTAGCTGTGTGATCTTGAGAAGCTGGTTACCCTCTCGCTGTGGCAGGGCCCTGTCTGTAAAGTGGGAAGGAAACAGTATCTATTTCTTAGGGTCATTGTGAGAATTAAATGCGGCAGTGCACGGAACATGGCTTGAGAGGTGCCCAGCACAAAGAAGATGCTCAATGAATGTTTGCTGAGCCAACGAATCAATATTTAAGTCATGAAAATAATGCCAATGCTTTTCGTTAAAGGCTTACTACTTTCATTTCATCTCCAGCCACAATTTCAATTATTTCCATGAAATTCTCCTCTGTTAGTTAATTAAAAATGTTTTACGAACTATAAAGTGCCACAAAATGTTAGTCACTATGATAATTTCTCCCATTTTCATGAGTGGGGAAATAATGATTACAACTTACATAGTTTCCAGTTTACCACTTACATAGTTTCCAGTTTACCAATGTCTTTTCATGTACATGATTTTAAACCTTACAGCAGCTAATTGAGATAGACCTTCTTATTTTACAGCTAAGAAAACTAAAACTCATAAGTAATTAAATAAATTAAATAATTTTCACAAGATGACACAGCCAGGATTCAACCTTGCGTCTTCCGAGCAGGGAAATGAGGCTGCATCTCCCTGTCAGCACCCAGCTTTGCGTCCCCAGGCAGCACTGATACATGTTCCTGGGATGGAGGTTTGCTGCAGGCCACCCAGGCATCGGCCGCACAGGGGAACTAGGCCAGGTGTCTTCAGACCCTCCTGTCCTACGGTCGTCGGGAACTGAATTCCCAGCACAAAAAGGCATGCCATGAGAATGTACATTTTTCAGACTTTTTCCACAGCAGAGTTGCTTTCAACCTTGCATTTCTTAAAAACAAAATCCTGGAATATTTCCATCGGCATCCCGATGGGATGGGAAAGATTGATGCCTATTGTATGAGGAGACTTGTGGCAGATGGGCTACAGAAGGAGCTGCCAGTGACAGAGTGGCTGCAGCCTGCATCTTTTCAGCAGGAGGTCTAGTGCCTGCATCTAGATTTCACTGGAAGCTGAAAGAGGGCCAGAATCCAACTTTCACTTCCTAGGGGACGTCTAGACAGATTATTGTCCTCAGCCACCCTCTCTCTCACCCTACCCCTGTCCTGCATCTGTGTCTCCCTATGTCCGAGCCAGGCTCCACCATCATCGTGAAGACATCCTGGTGAGCCTGTGCACCCATGTGCCCACATCTCCTCATCAACACCAGCCTCCTCTCCTTGGCCTCATGTGCCTCCAGGATTCCCCCTCCAGATGCCTTTGTACTCACAGGGCTGTGGTTAGGGCACTGATGAGGCCAACTGGATTGCTCCTAAGGAGGGAAAGGAGAACATTCCTGCCCAACTCTTTTCCTCCCTACACCAAGAAGGGAGCTGCCCATTCTTAGGCAACCAAAAGGTCTTGCACGGAGGGGCAGTGGCACAGGCAGTGGGTTTTGACTGCTGTCCTTTGAGTGAGAGGTAAGAACCCTGGAAGGATAAGATGCTGTGTTGAGAACGGTATCCTGGGCTCACAGACAGGTGACGAGCAGGCAGATTCGGGGGCAGAGAGTGTGGCAGGGACGCTCAGCTCTCTAATGACAGCCCTTTCCTGGGAACCTCCCCACGTCAGCACTGCCCTACTCTGTGGGTCAGTTTGGCCTGGGAGAGGACAGGCCGGATGGAAGTGGCTGCATGCTTCTCTATAAAATGGGAATAAAGACAATATCCATTTCACATGGCTTCTGCGAGGATGAAATGGCACGATATACGTAACTCACTGTGGACTTGGCTCAATCAATGCTGTTTTCCCTCCTCCGCTTCCTCTTCTATAGATGGTGATTCCAGGATTGACTACATTGCTGATAAAAACTACCTTCTGGGGCTTCCGTTTTGGGGAGGTGGGGACGGGGAGAGGGAGTGCGAGTTCTGGATGCCTGGTCAGCCCCTCTTTTTTTCTTCTGCATGCAGGGGGGCGCTTGGACCAGCTTGCCTGCACCCTGCCCAAGGAGCTGAGGGGGAAGGACATGCGGATGGTCCCCATGGAGATGTTCAACTACTGCTCCCAGCTGGAGGACGAGAATAGCTCAGCTGGGCTGGATATTCCTGGGCCACCCTGCACCAAGGCCAGTCCAGAGCCTGCTAAGCCCAAGCCCGGGGCTGAGCCAGAGCCGGAGCCCAGCACAGCCTGCCCACAGAAGCAGAGGCACCGGCCGGCGAGCGTGAGGCGCGCCATGGGCACGGTGATCATCGCGGGGGTCGTGTGCGGCATCGTCTGCATCATGATGGTGGTGGCCGCTGCCTATGGCTGCATCTACGCCTCCCTCATGGCCAAGTACCACCGGGAGCTCAAAAAGCGCCAGCCCCTGATGGGGGACCCCGAGGGCGAGCACGAGGACCAGAAGCAGATCTCTTCTGTGGCCTGAGCGCCCGCCCCCACCCAGCCAGGTAGGAAGGGCGGGGAGAGCACAAGGCATTGCTCAGCCACAGCCCCCACCTTGACCCGGCGCTGGCCGTTGCCTCCCCCAGTCCACTCTCCTCCCTGCCCTCCAGCAGACAAGCCAGAGCGGGTTCTCTCCCTGCACTTTCGAGGCTCCCTGAAAGCCACCGTGTTGGGGGCTCCTGCTGATGCGCCTCTGTGGGCCAGTAAATCTTTGGAACATCTGGGGAATCTCCCTAAGCTCTGGCCACAGCAAAGCAAGGAGGTGTGTGCAAGAGGAGGCTTCCAGACTGGGCATTCCCGTCGCCCTTCCTGCCCTGGGGTGGCCATAGCTGGTGACTCTTCCTACCTTGCTGGTCCCACCTCACCTGCACTGAGGGGTTGGGGAGGGAGGGATCTGAGGGATGAAGGTAGATTTCTGAGACTCTCTCCTAAGCCAGAAAAACGTTCTTAACACCCCTGCAGTGTGAAAGCTGGTCCAGCTCTACAACTGTTGGTACCAATGTGCAAACACACCAGCCCTGCCATCGGGACCCAGCACTCAGAAACACCATACACCCCTGGCCGATGCCATCGTGCCCCTGGATCTGCTATAGGCCACACTGACCACATGCTCCTGCATTCGCTAATTCACTCACACACCCATTGCATCACCAGTGCAGTCACATAGCTTGAAAGAACACACAGACGCACACGCACACGCACATGCACACGGTCACATGGAGACCCAGGCTATGGGCACTCGGACAGCAGACACATGCTCTTCCCCCGGGGGTCTCCCTGAGATCACAGAGCCTCTCGCTTGCTCACTGCAATCTTCTCAAGTCAACAGCAGGAAGGAACTCAACCAGTAACACCAGGATCCTTTGAGATCCTCTAAAGTGGGCCAAAGTGGTGCCACTGGAGGAGACCTCCTGTCACCATGGTAACCCTCTCACACCTCTCCTGCTGGGCTTTCCCGGGACACCACCCAGGGGCCTGGAGCCGCTCCATGTGTGCATGGCGGCCTCCTGAGAACCCAGCCACACACCACTGCTGTTGCCTCGGTCCTGCCCACGCACCTTACAGCACCAGGCCCTGTGGGGCCCCCACCGATTCCTCCACAGCCTGCAGCCTGGCACCATGACTCTGTGCCTCTCACCCTCCATCTTCAGTACTCCTGGCCTGTGATTTCAGGTCTGGGACTTGGTGGTGCTTTGCCATTGGTGGCACCCTCTGGGGAAAGCAGGTGGCAGGCAGAGAACACGGTGGCTCCCCTGAGGCTCACTGCCTGCCAGCTTATCGCAGACAGAGCCCAGGAGCGGGAGCGGGTGGCCACATGCTGCCCAGAGGCTCCCAGGATGGGGCCTCTGTTCCCGGGATTTGTCTGCTCAGTGTGGCTCCCTAGAGCACTTCCTTGCACCCAGGCGGGGGCCAAACCAGAGAGTGGGTGGGGAGCCTGTCTGGGACGGAGCCACCTGCTGCAAGGCAGTGCAGGTTTTCCAGGTTACCTGTCCCCCTCCCTAGCTCCGCCCCTCCTCAGAGTGTGAAGATGGTGGGTACCTAGGTGTCGTGCCCACAGGCTCAGGAGGTATCAGGCTCGATCCTGGCTCTTGGATGGAATTTCGACGGGGGCTCAGGAAGAAGCCAGCGAGAACTCTGAAGCCAAGGGTCTGAGCAGAGGGAGGTGGCAGCCCTCGCTCCTGTGCCCCGCTCCAACCCTCCCTGCTCATGCAGTAGTGGGTGGGTGAGGTGGGCTGGGGGCCTGGAGGAGTGCCTGTGAGGACGTCGGTCCTGGCAGGTGGACAGAGGACACCTGGCATGGGCTGCTTACTGGGACCCCTGGCCGCCCTGCCGCGGCCACAGTCTTCCTTCTTTTGGCGTGCGGGCTGGTGCCAGATCTGGGGATTTTCTAAAGGGACTGGAGGGAGGGGAGGGCATTGTCAATGGTGGTATCTTTAGCCTGAGACAGAAGATTTTTAAAGGCAAAATTATATTTCTGGTTTGTTGTTTCAGAAGACCAATAAAGACTGTATTTTCCTACGTACTTCCTGGTTTCATTGGGTGGGAAGGGGACCTGGGTGCCAGGAGAGTTGCTTCCTGCCCCCATCCTCCCCAGGAGGCTGGACAAAGCGCCGGTGGCCATGACCCTGATGCGTAGAGCTCTGATGACAGACAGTGCCTCCCATCCAGGGCCAGGGCTAGGGCACTGCTGGGAGAGGGCGGAGGCCAAGTCCTGGATTGCAGCGAGGCCCTGTGGCTGGGGGCAGTGAGCTCGTGGCCTGGCAGAGCCAGGATGGTGCATTCACCCTGGCCGGACAGGCAGATTCCTGAGCCTCAGGGCAGCTTCGCTGGGCGGCACCGAGGTTTGGTGCGAAGGTGAGCTGGGAAGCCCAGCGTGGCCTGTGCCCTGTGGGTGCTGCCCATCCACCCAGGCTTGACAGGAATCGGCTCTGGCAGCCAGGACAGATGGGCTCACGTGACGAGAAGGCACTGTTTGCCCAGAGGATGCCGCTGCACAGTGGGAGGGGAGGGCAGTTGGAGGGGCCTCGGCTGACTGGGTTCTTTCAGCCTCACTGGCGGGGCTGCTGGCTGGGAGGAGGAGCCCGTTCAGGGCTTACTCAGGTGCCGGCAAACCACACTCTGGGCCTGCAGAGTGAACCCAGACTGGAGGGCTGGGGAGTGAGGCACCGAGTAGAGGGGATGAGGAAGAGTATCAGACTCTGGGACCATGAGCACGCTGCAAGCCCCATTAAAGAGCGGGCTCAACGCTCGGCCCGAGAACCCTCTCCTCGGCTACATGGTTCATTAGTCTTCAGAGGCCAAGGCGGAATTTTCTCCTTCCTAGGATCTTCCTTTGGATAACAACCCAGCGAGCCAGGAGCAAACCCTAGAGGGAGGTGAACCATCAGGGTCCCCCGGGAGTTCAGCTCCATTCCACGGCAGAGCTGGGGTGTCCGCCTTCCCCAGGTGGTGATAAGTGTAGGGTTGCTGCTCTCCTATAGCCCTAATAATTATAGCAGGGCCCAAGACAAGTCTTCCCGAGCCCCACTGGAGAAGCAAGAACGGGGCCCCTCCCAGGCCTGGCACAGGTCTCTGTCATGCTTATGTGTGTAATTCAAATGTCATGGTTCCCAGACAGAAGCCCTCAAAGGTCTGAAGGCTGGGCGTGTACTGAGGCTGACCTCTCAGGAGGGGAGAACTCTTGCAGCCCTGGCCGGCAGGAAGGGCCTCTGTGCAGGGGCTTGTGTACATTGCAAGCCGTGCTGGAAGAATGCCCGTCTGCTGGACAAACACTTGCCCGTTACAGCCCCATCCTGGAGCTTGACCTCATTCCTCGCCTAGGGCCTGGGGGACATGGAGAATTGAAAACAGATCCTGATCCAAAAGTTAGATCTCTGGAGATTTTGCAGTAGCTGTCTATAAACCACCTGCTTAGGGATGAACACGATCACTACTGGTCCGCTACCCTCTGTGTGAGCCGGTGGTGTTATACATGGCAGTGACGCGCAGCCCGCCGCTGCCCCCGTGGCTGGGCTGAGTGCCCGTCTCCTACCTTCCCCTTGAGCTTTGTGCACAATCATCACCATACAGCCCCCACCACAGACACCACACTCAGCAGGCCTGGCGCTCACACGCTCACAGTGCCAGCCGTTTCCAGGGACAGCAAATGAACCACCTACCCCTCCTTCAGCTACAGGCTCCAGCTGGCCCCAGGATCAGGGAGGCTGAGCCACAGGCCAGGGAGAGGAAGTGACAGAAGGAGACCAAAAGAAAAATCATAATTGAAGTATCAGGTCTCCAGCACCCCACTCTTTTCCTCTGGCATTCATGCACCCGAGTGTAAGAGCGAATGTCTGCAGTGAGTTAAACTGGAGGCACTGGGACACCGTTTCTATGGCAACCCCTCTGGGCTCTAATTCAGCTCTGAGTTAAAAATGCTATAAAATAATTGGAGAGTGCAGGAAAGCACAGCCAGCAGCCTGACCCCCTGTCCCATCTTTCCTAGACCTGCAGGTGTACAGGAGCTGAGAAGGCCCCCATCACGTGGGAGCCCCCATCACGTGGGAACAGCACAGGCGCGGGCTTGGCTGGGAGCGCAGAACAGTATGTAGGGAGACGATTTTGGAGTCAAAGTTTGGCCCGGAAATTGGGTCTGGGTTTAGTGTGCCCTGGGCCCAGGGAAGCACAGCAGCTCGGAGGGCAAAAATCCCTTCCAAGTGCTGCAGGTGGCTGCATCGCAGATGACCAGTGACACGGGGTTTCTACCCAAGGCAATTTGGCAATGTCAGACGGAGCCGTTCTCCCCCCATCGCTTATCCCAGAGTGGCACACAGCCCAGGACCCCCACTCAGGACGGCCCTGGTGCCCTCTCTGAGGCGGAAAGACAGAGCCCAGCCGGCTCCCTTGCATCGCCTTTGCCCTGATTCTGTCTGCTCCGTCCCCATCCTGCTGCGAGAGTCCTCACCCAGCCAGGGCCTCGGTTACAAGGCAGGTGCCTGAGAGCTGCATTCATGCAGCCAGGATGGCCACGCTCGAGTGCCTGTTGGATCGCGCCACTTTTCAAAACACAGCTGGGTCCCAGATACTGAAGCTAAAACAAGCGTAAGGAGGGCTTCACTGCGGGGACCTGATCGTTCTCAGGCAGCTAGGCAGAGACACCAAGGACTCTGCAGGCACTAAGAAACTGAAAGTCAGGAGAAGCTTGTGAGGGTCACAGGTGCTCTCATCACGTAAGCCATGGCAAACTGCAGCACAGGGCAGCGAACCTGGGTTCCAACGAGAGGCGGTCTGCGTTCAAATCCCAGCCTCACTCATTATTAGCTGTGGGGCTTTGGGCAAGTAATTTTTCTGTGTCTAAGTCTCCTCAGCTGTAAAATAGAGCCAAAAGCATCACCTTCACTGGGTCACCCCAAGGACTGCGTGGGAGGCAGTCCACAGTGCCTGGCACATGCTGAAAATACACACTGAGCTCATGCCTCAGGGGTTCAAGTCACAGTGCCACTTCCCTCTTAAGCAGGATACGAGACCCCAAGGCAATAGGAGACGGAGCACGTAAGGGGATGACACAGGAATCAGCATCCACTGTTTGCTCTATAAAGAGGCAGGACATCTTGGTGGAGTAACACTTTGGGGAAAAGACAGGTCTGGACTGAATTACGGCATCTGATCCCTGCTAGTTGGGTTGCTTTGAGCCAAACGTTCTGAGCCTATGGTCCTCATTTATAAAATAGGCACCGACAGTAATACCTACACTCTAAAATATTTGTAAAGGTTAAATCAGTTAATACTGCAAAAGAGCTTTCTCAAGCTTTAACGTTTAGGCAAATCAGTAGGAATCTCAGTAAAGTGCACTATGGTTGAACAGGTACGAGCTGGAACCTGAGACTATGCATTTCTAAAAGAGGCCCAGGCAATTTCAGTGCTGCTGGTCTTCAGGTCATCTTTTCAATAGCAAAGTTTTCAAGAAGTTACCACACTGTAGATACTCAGTAAATATTGGCTTTATGATGATGACGATGATTGATAAAAGGCCTAGAATAAAAGAGCTCTGCCCGCCAGCCTTCCGTTCGGCTATAGAATGCCTCAGTAATGCTCTATTAACCCACGGGAAGTGTTTCTCAAGAGAAGCTTGCATACAGTAAATATATTATGTGGAAGAGGGGGGCGGCTGGGGGCTGGGCTGCAGTCTCTCTTCTGTGTGGCCTCTCTGGGCTTCATTTTGCTCACTTCATGAATACTTTTACATCTAAAGTTTTATGGTTTTACAAATGAAATGGCTTAGGAAGAGTGCACTTCCGCCCATCCCACATTTCACCGGCAGGACTGTGGCCCTGGCCACATGTGTGGGGCCTTCTGCTGTGATCTATGCCTTGTTCTTGACACTGTTCCCAGCTTCCCGGCCTCAGCGCCACAAGGGCGGTTCCTACCTGCAGCGATGGCTGTCTTCTTGTCCACGGTCACCGCCACAGCTGTGCTTGCCGTCACCACCATGGGCTCACCTGCACTTTCTGGGGAAACAAAGACAACCCAGTCACTGGGGAAGAGCTGTGGTTGGGGCAGGTGGAGCGCTACCACTTTCTTGGAATAGGAGACGGGAATAAAAGCAGGCGAAGACATCCTTGGAAAAATTGAAATGAGGGTGGGGACAGGGGTCGTGTTTGGAGAAGTTGCTGCTGTGATGGTGACCCCAACACGGGTCTTGGACAGACACACACATGGCCTCTGGCTGCCAGAACAGTGCAGGGCTGCAGTGTCCCCACGACACTGGGGTTTCTGCCTGTTTGTCGGCTGCGGCATGCATCTTGCCCACAACACTTGTGTTGTATCCAGTGATCCCTTCCAATGGAAGGAAGGACAGGCTGCATTTCAGCACTGGGCGGTGGGTGATCCTGGATTGCTCTCTGTGAGTCTGCATGAGTCAGAGACGACGCCGACAGTCAGACCCAATCAGGAAGGCAGATGCCACAGCTAAGCCACCATGCGGCTCTGGGCAGCGAGGTGACAGACCCTCCACCGACAACCGCTCTCTGGGTCTTTCACTTGCTTCACAGCTGTTGCTACACTTCTGGGACTCTCTGCAGCAACTCAAGGCAAGTCCTGAGGCTCCTGAAGGCCACAGGGCTTGCCTTGCATTGCTCTCTCCACTTCTTCTGGAACAATCAGGCCACCACAGGTGCACAGTTTAGAGGGCAGTTTCAGCTCCACATTGAAACAGAGCTTTCTGGCTCTGACCGCGGCTGGCTACCACAGGGCCAAGGCTTCTTAATTCTCATCAGTCCCAGACCCCGGACTTGAATTTCAAAGCACTCTCGTCTGCAGGTCAAATGCAAACTAAATTTTTTTTTTTTTTTTTTTTTGAGACAAAGTCTCACTCTGTCACCCAGCCTGGAGTGCAATGGCGCGATCTCAGCTCACTGCAAGCTCCGCCTCCTGGGTTCATGCCATTCTCCTGTCTCAGCCTCCCAAGTAGCTGGGACTACAGGCACCCGCCACCACGCCTGGCTAATATTTTTTTGTATTTTTAGTAGAGACGGGGTTTCACCATGCTAGCCAGGATGGTCTCGATCTCCTGACCTCGTGATCCGCCCGCCTCGGCCTCCCAAAGTGCTGGGATTACAGGCGTGAGCCACTGCACCCGGCCGCAGACTAAACTTCTGAGAAAGGGGCAAACACGTTCTGAGGTGCTATCATATTTTGTTAGAATGTCTGGATGTCAAACGTTGCATGATGCAAACAGGTCACGGGACTCTTGTGTGGTGATTATTACAACAGTGTCAATTATCCTGGGACTTAACCACCAGCTTCTCACATCTGCCACGTCGCCAAGATTACCCATCACACCTGCTGTCGTCAAATGTCTCAAGAACCCTAAAACTGCAGTCTGATTCCAGGAACTTCCAATATGTAAGGTTGTCCTTGATTCTAGAATGTGCCCCATGATGACGAAGGGACAATTCCCCACCTTGCGTCCACAGACATCTCGAAGGCAGCGACGTGGCAGCCCCGACAATATTCCCTGGGTCCCACAGCCCATTTTCTGGGACAGACCTTCCGTCGCATTTGTACCCCAGCCAGCAGAGGCCTGTAGGAAACGCGGATGTGAGGATGTGGAGACCCTAATGAGGCAGTCTCTGGGGACATCAGGGATTTCAGTGCCTGGCTCACCGTGGCTACCTGGCCCAGCACCTGATGGGAATGATCAAGGCACGGAGTGCAGGAGGGGGCAGGGCCCAGGGAGAGGTGGGCTGTGGGCATATTGCTGAGGCTCTGCTGTGTGTGGACAGGTTTCTAGGCACTGACTGCACAATGCAGCTCCACGTGGGCAGGACTTAGCCCACCAGGCCACGGCAAAGGGCAACTATGTCAGCCTAGAGAGACAGGGGAGCTTCCCCTCACCCTGGAGGCAGCTCGTCCTCTTCTCCCCATTGAAACGCAGTTGTTTTCCTTTTTTTGGGGTGGAAAGGAGTGTGCAGAGGTGGCCACGTGTCTAAGTGTGTGCGTGCGCTGAGCAAGTGAGCGGGCTGTGGAGAGGAAGTGGGCCCCGCCTCCCTCCTCACCAGGCCCCCTTTTTGGGCTCTAGCTTCCCTCTTTTCTCCTCGTGGCTCAGCTTCTCACCCACCCACCCTCCCACCTCATCGTCACATAAAGCTCCCCCAGCAGCGCAGGCTCAGTCCTGCTGAATGCGGGCAGGAGGGGACCTGTCATCAGGGCCTGGGGCCTCACTATAGAACCTCTCCAAGGGCCTGTGGGTGCCCTCCCTGGGGGGCCCACTGTGCTGCTATCGAGGGTGTGGCCACGGAGGAGGAGCTGCCTCTTTCAGCCTTGGGGTGGACGGTGTGGGAAGGGGTCTCCCCTTTACGTCCAGAGCCTTCCTGCTGGGCTTGCACTGGCAATAGAAACTCCCCCTCCCTCTTTCCTTACATTCAGTGTGGTAACGGGGCCTGGGCTTGGATTAGGGCAGAGCTCAGCATTGTGGCTCCCTTGCTGTGTGACCCTGGGCAAGTCACAGAACCTCTCTGAGCCTCATGTTCTCCTTGTGGAAGTTGAGGGATAATGACAGCACTCACCTCATGGGGTTGTATAGATTAAATAAAAAACATGTGGAAAATCATTTTGTGAAGATAGCAGTTATCGGCACGTGTGTGGAGGGAACAGCACAAGTGGGAGGAGGGGCATAGCGCCAGGTGAGGGAGGCGGAATTCCGGAGGGGACAGGGGTGGAGCCCCTCCCTGCTGTTTGCCTTCCCTGTCCTGGTCCCAGGAGGAGCCCCGGGATCCTGGGCCTCCCCAGACATCAGCTGCAGGACATTTCTCCATCATGACACTTGAGGATGGTTTTGGCAAAGTGGTGGTGGAAGGCCTTTGGCAGAAGGTCACCCTAAAGAGGAAGTTCTGGGTGACCCCAGCCCTGGCTTTCCTTTCAGAAGTCTCCACCCTCCTGCAAACCCTCCTGGGGTTCACCCCACCTGCCTGTGCACTCTCTCCAGGCCCCTGGATCCATGTGCTGGAATGGGATCAGCTGCCCCAGCAGTCACCTGGTGGAGGGGTGGTGGAGGGGTGGCTGTGCCATGCACTCTGGGATCCCTGGACAAGCCCCTGCAGCTCCCTGGGCCACAGTCTCTTTGAATGTAAATCAAGAGCACCAGGCTACGCAGACACTGAAGCCTCTGCAGGCCTAAACAGTTGGCGATTTTTCTGGTGCTCTGTTAGAGTCACTTAATTTTTCTTATTTTGGTTATTTTCCAGAATGGGGGCTGGGGCTGGCTGGCAGTCGGGTGCCCATCAACTCTGAGTCTTCCTGGTCCCTGGCCGTGCAGGGATTTTGCGGCTGCCTCATACCCCACCCTCCCCACCACCTGCCCGGCACAGCCTCTCTCTTGAGCTGAGAGGGGCTTGTGGAGCAGGCTGGGAGCTCCCTGAGGCTGGTCCTGGGTGGTCCTGAGTAACTGGGGACTGGTTGCTTTCTTTCTGTTTCAGAAGAGCAGGGCAGCCCCACTGACTTAGTGAGTACTGCAGCCCCTAATGAAACCACCCATCTGGGTGGTTTATGAAGCTTTCACAGACATGCAGGATAAATAGGAGAATCTTAGAGATGGACTCTTCTGATCTCATATTTGGAATCGGGGCTAGAATCCCATGCTAGGTTTTTAAACTCCAACTTTGATGGCTGGCTAGGGAATCAAATGATCAGGCCCACCTTCAGCGTGGGACCTGTGGTGTGGGAAGGTGCCAGTGAGCTTTCTTAAGTCACTAATGCATGGCAGGAAGGAAGGCAGGAGGGGAACCCTGGTTGTCTGGACATTCTATTCCATATCTCGTTCCCATTTCCCACTAAGAGCACAGCAGCAGGAGACATGAGACTGGCCTCAGACTGGCCCAGCCCCAGGAGCACAGGGCTGTGGGTTACCTGGTCCTTCTGCCCAGCGGAGGTTGAAGACGAAGCTGCCAGCAGGATGCTCTGAGGCCTGGCGGTACCACAGCGGGAAGCGGTCCAGGGTGAACACGCTGGCCTCGTCTTCTGGCGTCAGGAACTTCCTGTAAGGAGGAAGATGTGGTACCTCTCCCCAAATCTGTGTACACAGTCATCCCTCTTTCCTTTTCTCATACAAAGTCAACTTGGCTGGGCTAAGAGAGTGATTTTAGCCCCTAAATTAGTACTGCCCCAGACAATGTTTCCCAGCAATTCTCGCCTTTTCTAGAAACAAAATGATGTTGCATCTGACTAGCAGCTAGAAGAGGTATAGGGTCTGTATAATGAGGGAATACTTTCCATTTTTATGTAAACTCTTTTGCCTGCAGGGTTTCTTTCTTTTGGATAGAGCCTAATTTCTTCTTGTCTGGCTCACTGGCATGTCTGAGGGAGGAAGCTGTAGTCAGCTCTATCACTGCACTAATAGGAGGGCATCAATCCCCCCAAATGGTTCCTTCAAGAGAATTGCCTCTAGGTTTTTGCATGCATTATGAGTTTCCTTTTTCGGGCAGCTTTACCTTGCTAATTATGGTTTTGCATTCCCTGAACACACAGCAGCCCACAGAAGGGAGTGTTCGGCCAGAAGCAGAGTGGGAGGCAGGGAGAAGCAGGGTGGGGGTGGGGAGCAGACACATTGCTGTGGATAATCCGCAAGGTGGATAACTGAGATTTGGTTTTGAGAGTGACGGGCTCACATGTACCAGAAGCAACCTGCCTTGTGACACAGTTCCTGGGCTGCCATTCACCTCAAGTCTGGGTGAAGGGAGCCCCCGGGAGTGCTTGCAGGAGGCAGAGGCACTGGGAAGGTCTGTCTGCCTCAAATCTCCTGCTTCCAGTCTTAGAAGCCTCTGAGAGGGGGAGAGGGAAGGGTCAGGGAGGCAGTGGTGCTCTTTCTTCTCCACCTCCGCAGGGATGGGTGGGGGGGAGGAGGGGAGGGAGGAGGGAGGGAAAGGGAAGAGCAACTTAATTTGTTTTCCTAGAAAGCCTCAGCTTTGCTTAGCAAGTGTGGATTTGTCACAGAGTCCTGGAAGAAGCTCAAAGATGGCGCTCCGTGGCTGGGCGTGCTTAGCAAGAGGAGCAGCTGGTGGGTAGGAGGCGAGGAGAGTAGGGTCAGGTCGGCTCAGGGACCCTGCGCTGCTCTCCAGGTGCCTGCAGGTCCTCACCTGCTGGAGTCTCCTGGGTTGCGAAGCGGCAGGTGGCACTGCTCGGCCCCCAACCCCTCCTCTGGGCTCCCATCCTCCTTTGGACACCCGGGTGGGCCAGCCCCTGATTCCCCCAGAACCCAGCTTTGGCTTAGAGCAGGGTTTCTCAGCCTTGGCACCAGTGACATTTTGTGCCAGGCAATTGCTGTGGGGGCTGCCCTGAGCATCGTAGGATGTTTAGCAGCATCCCTGGCCTCCACCCACTAGATGCCAGTAGGAAGCTCTCTGCCTCCCACAGTGTGACAACCAAAAGTGTCTCCAGACATTGCTGAATGTCACAAAATCACCCCCAGTTGAACATTCCTGGTGTGGAGGCCTAAGCCTTCCATGGCCTACAGGGAGTTGGGCCTGGACTCCTACCAGGTAGAGTAAGAGACCACAAATCTCCCACATGAAGGTGGGAGTGGGTGGTTCATGAAGGCACTGTGGGGTGAGCGCTCCACCTACCACAGGGCCCCAGCAGCACCTCCTCTCCCCTTAGGAGTGGGGAAAAGAGACAATCAGAAGATTCAGCCTGTCACACAGAGACCAGCCCAGAGAGGAAAGCAATTTCGGCTTTCTCCCTTAGAGATTCCTCTAGGTGGATTCTACGACAAACCCTCAACTTCAAAGCCTCTCCCTGACTGGTCCAGCCTCCATCCTGTCCTAGGGACCCACCACCAGGATGTGTGAGCCTCTGGGGAAGGGCTGCTTTTCCCACTGTCCCAATCTGTCAATCCCGATCCTTTTGCTCTGCTGGGCTCCCAGGGGTCCAGCATGCTGGAGACCCCGTGCCAGTCCACCCACGGCCCAGGAACACACCGTGGGACTCTGGCCCTCTCCGCCCTTCAGGGATTGCCCTCCCGGGTTGGCCGGCCCAACCCACCTGTCGGAGACCTTCTCGGAGCCCACGAACAAGCTGCTTCTCAGGACGCCAGCCCGGGTGCCCAGGAAGGCCATGTCCACCAGCTGCTCGGACTCTCTGTGTGGCAGACAGAGCGGGAACAGTCACCACGTGGCTGTGGCAAGAGCCTGGGGGAGACCTGCAGGGGTTCAAGGGCTTCTCCTTGCTCCTGCCTGGCCTGGCTCAGGGGAGACTTTCCAGGAAGGCTGGGTTCCTGGGAAGGGGCCGGGACACGCTCCCTGCTGGCATCCACGGTGCACATCAGGTTTCAGGCCCGGCTTCTGGGCAGTGAAGTGGAGCCCTGGGCCTCTGCCTCTCTGCCCCGGCGGATCTAGCTCTTAATTTGTTCTCTTGGCTTTTGGGGAGTTCGATCTAGAAGATGGAACTTGGAAGGGAGATTCTGTCCTGGGACCTAAGGAACAGGAACTTCTCATGCCCAGCACGTACCTGGCACCTCCTGGTCTTACAGCCCTCCACATCCTTCCCTTATTACCGAAATGTGAAGGGAGGGGGAGCAGGCACTGTCTACACCCACCCAGGAGAAGTCCCGACAGATCTCATAACCTTGCCGTCGAGACTTGAGAGAAGACAGACGCATGAGCTAGTTGGCGTCACAGATCTCCCTCCAGTCTCAAAGCCACAATACTTTGACCAGGGTGGGAAGTCATCTCTTTTAACCCAGATGACATTCTTGTCTTTGGCACAGTGGAGAGGAGGCTGTTACCTAGTTTCTCTCCATGCCCAAGGGTGTGTGCTATAGCGAGCATACAATAGGCAATCACGAAGCGCTGCCAGGCTCAGAGGCTGGACTGTGGGGGTCTCCCTCATGGATAGACCCTGCAGTGTCTATGGATGGTACCTGGGACTGGAGTAAGGTCTGGAAAATCACTGAGGGAAAGGTCTCCCCCACCTACTCCCGTCCTGTAGCCAGGGGGCTTGTACAGGGTGTGCACGGGGGTCATAGGACTCGAGCCACACAGAGCCCTGCTGCAGACCTGAGTCAGACTCTCTGGGGACAGGGCCTAAGCTCCTGTTTATCCCTAAAGCTTCCTGATTCAATTCTCTGTTCAAAAGCAGAGAGAATGGGCTAATGGCTTTCACTACGCATAATACAGCTTCAACAATCACCAACCTGGGGCTGGTCTCAATTCAGCCACTGCCTCCTCCAACCCCTCAACTAGATTATTTTGAAGCAAATCCCAGATATTTCATGGGTAAATATTTTAATTTATACAATCAAAATATAAATAACTTTTTAAAAAGAACTTCGATGCCATTACTACACCTTAAAAAAACCTGACGATTCATTAATATGATCAGATAATCCAGTCGCCTCATGAATTTTTTTAAGTTTGGCTGAATCAGAATCTGCCTAAGGCTCACGCATGGCAACTGGTATTTCTTGTCTGTCTGTCTGTCTCTCTCTGTCTTTACTGAGATATCATTCAAATACCATCCAATTCACCCACCTAAAGTGTGTGATTCAATAGTTTGTAATGTATTCACAGAGTTTTGTGACCATCATCACTGTGAATTTTAGAACATTTTCCTCACCCCAGAAAGAAACCCCATAACCATTAGCAGTCATCTTTGGCCTCTTTTAACCTGATTCCCTTTCTCTCTCCACTCTCCCTCTCCCCTTCTCGTTTCCTTGCAATTGATGTGTGGAACGAACAGAGTGACAAAGGGCGCTTGCCTGTGGGGATTCTCCGGTTCTGGCCTTGGCGGATTGCCACCCTGGGGTGCTCTTCAGCCTGCTCTGTGTCCCCTTGTGTCCCCTGCATTGCCTGTCAACTGGCCGTGAGACCTCAGGGCCTGACCGGGTTCCGGTTTGTGTTTTTACAAGGCTGTTCTTCATAAGAGGCCTACACTCTGATTGATTAGGGCATGAAAAATACATGGATTCTTTTGTTTCTTATTTCATTTTTACCTGAAATGTCTGTATAAGGAAAATCTTCTCCTCATCAATATTTAGTTATCCTGAAGTACAACTTTTATAGAAGAGGCAGGGTAAATAATTTATTCTTTTTGTTTCTTTGTTAGGTTTTAGAATAATGAGTTGTTTTCCTAACAATCTTCCAAAGATGGCCAATGAGGTTTTTTTCCAGTATCATTATGAACCCAAGTATTTTAACATATTTCATATGTTTTAACCCTTGCAGTTATTATTATTATTATTATTTAAAGACAGGTTCTCACTACATTGCCCAGGCTGGTCTTGAACTCCTGGGCTCAAATGATCCTCTCGCCTGAGCCTCCCATGAGGCTGGCATTATAGCCGTGCCTCCACGGCCAGCTCCTGCTGTGATTATAATTACTTTTGCTGCTCTCATCCACCTTTGGCCAGTGAGGGCCTCCTCCAGCTGGCTCTGGGGTCCCTTGGGCACAATATCATTTGTCTTTGGTAACTTCTTGCTTCCTCATATGACAAGATGTTCCAGGTTCATTGTGCATATTTCCTGCCCTGTCCTGGAATCAGACATTTCTTCTAGGAGCATGGGCTCATTTTAATGAAGACTAACATTGAAAATCCAAAGTCTGGGGCTGGGGCACTCACTGCGGTGGGCCCTTTCAGGGGAGACAGCTAGGATATCCTTTTAATTTCTTTAAGAGAAATACATCATGAGTTCAAATTGATATTTCTAATTCAAATTTAGCATTCCATCTAATCTTAACTTCTTCGATTTTTGAAATTTGCATATCTCTTTTCTTTTTTGCTGAAGATCTTGGTTCTTAATGACATATTAATATAATACGATTTGCTCTCTCTATTCAGAATAACAATGCCAATACTATTTCTAGCAATGTGATTACTGAGGACTACTTAACATTTTATTTATTTAGTGTTTACAATTCTAAAGCCCCTTGAAAGAATTCCGGTATGTTCGATTATTTAATGAACTTGATATATGGCTAGGTTTAGCTGTTTCATTTGCTTTCAATTACTACAGGTTACTTTTTAAAATTTAATTTTGTTTTATAATTAGATAAAGCATTTACATGGTTCCAAAGTCAATATGGAGAATAAGGCCTATTCAGGGGAGTCTGTCTCTGTATCCATCTCCTTGTTCCTTCACTCTTCCTGTAGGTAACCTGACTTTGGGTTCCTTGTTCCACTAAAAACTACGTGTGTGTATGTGTACAGACATATATGCATGTACATTTATATGTACATTTGTGAAAGTAATTATGAAAATATATTTGTATTTTCTCTTTCTAGATAAGCAGTGGAGATATTATTCATACTTTTTTCATTACTGAAGATTATTTCATAGTGGCAGTATATAGAGATATTCTAATTTTTCACAGCTGCATAGAATTCCATTATGTGGATTCACCATGATTTATGTAACTAGGCTCCCACTGATGAACGTTTGGCTGTTTCCAATCTTCTACTGTTATTAAAGGTGCTATAATGAGCAGCTCATAGGTAATTTTTTCATATTTTTGCCAGTGTATCTTTGGGATAAGATTCCTAGAAGTGAGGTTGCTGGGTCAAAGTGTAAAAGTACATGAAATTGTGCTAGATGTCATCAAATTCCCCTCGACGGGGTTTGAAACATTTCGTATCTCACCCACAATCTACGAGTGCCTGACTCCCCACAGTTCTGCCAACACTGCGTGCTGACGAGCTCAGGTGGCTCTCAGTCTGAGGGGCGAGAAGTCCAATCCGGGCATAGTTGTCATTTGCACTGAAGATTACAGGTTAGGTTGAGCATTTTTTTCTTTATATTTTAGGACTATTTGAATTATTCTTCTAAGGACTATTTGCATTTTTCCTCTGAACTGTTCGTATTTCTTGACTACTCTCCCTCTAAGATAGTTGGCCTCTTAATTAAGTCTCAATTTTCAAAGTCCTTTATCGTGAATACATAATATATAGAGTAACCCTTTATCTGTTTTATAAGTTGCAAACGCCTTTCCAGTTTGTAATTTCTATTTTTACCTTGCTCATGTTTTTATTTCTGCCATAGAAACATTTTTTTTCTTTTTTTTAAAAAAAGATGAGGTTGCCCAGGCGCGGTGGCTCACGCCTGTAATCCCAGCACTTGGGGAGGCTGAGGCATGGGGATCACGAGGTCAGGAGATGGAGACCATCCTGGCTAATACGGTGAAACCCCGTCTCTACTAAAAATACAAAAAATTAGCCGGGCGTGGTGGCGGGCGCCTGTAGTCCCAGCTACTCGGGAGGCTGAGGCAGGAGAATGGTGTGAACCTGGGAGGCGGAGCTTGCAGTGAGCCGAGATCGTGCCACTGCACTCCAGCCTGGGCGACAGAGCAAGACTCCGTCTCAAAAAAAAAATAAAAAAAAATAGATGAGGTCTTGCTCTGTTGCCCAGGCAGGAGTGTGGTGACGTGACCATGCCTCATTGCAGCCTCCACCTCCTGGGCTCAAGTGATCCTCCCACCTCAGCCTCCTGAGTGGCTGGGACTACAGGTGTGCACCACCACACCTGGCTAAGTTATTATTATTTTTATTATAGAGATGGGGTCTTGTCGTTTTTCCCAGGCTGGTCTTGAACTTCCAGGCTCAAGTGATCCTCCCACCTGAGCCTCCTGAGTGGCTGGGACTACAGGCACGAGCCACTACACCCGACCACAGAAACATTTTTAATGTTGTTAAATTTATCCGTCATTCCTTTATTGCTTCTGAATTTTGAGTCATTGTTGGGAAAGGTTTCCCCACTCCTAGATTTTAGAGCAATTGGCTCATGTTTTCCTTTAGTATTTATATGGTTTCATTTTTTACATTTGAATCTCTGAGTCATTTGGAATTTGTCCAGGTGTATGGTGTGAGAAAAGAACACAATTTTATCATTCTCCATATGGCTCTCAAACCGGTTATTTAAAAATCCATCTTTCCTTCATTGATTTGACAGGATGCCTCTGTCATAGACTAAATCTTCACATGCATTTAGATGAGTTTCTGGATTTCCTTTTCTGTTCCTGTGGTCTGCCTGCCTTTTCTTGTGCCAATACCATACTTTATAAATCTCAGAGGCTTTGTCATGTGTTTTAATATCTTGGTAGGCCCAACCTCCCTTCTTTGCTTTTTTTGGTGTGTGTATGTGTGTGTGTGTGTGTGTTTTGTTTTTAGAGATCTCCTGGTTATTCTTGTTAGTTCTTCTAAATGAACTTGATAATCAGTTTATCTAGATGCAGAAAAAGACTGATGGTGTTTTCATTGGGGTTAACATTAACTTAGGGAGGATTAATATCTTTATGATGTTGAAGTCTCCTATCCAAAAACACCGTCTTCCCATGTGTTCCAGCCTCTACTTTTGTGTTTTCAGGAGTGTTTCATAATTTTCCTTATATAGGTTTTTGAACAGTTCTTATAGTTGATGTCATATGTTCTTGTAGTCTTATAACTTTATCATGTATTATTTCTTGCCTTTTAAAATAAGCCTTCTCATATCTTCTATCTTTTTTTGTGTGTAGATAAAGGCTATTAATTTTTGAATGTTGATATTATAACCTGCTACTTTACTAAATTCTCTCATTGGGTATAGTAATTTTCTTATTAATTCTTCTGGGGTTTCCAGATATATAAGTATGTCATCTTTAAACAGAGACAATTTTACTTCTTTCTTTCCAGTTCTAATTGCCTCTGCTTGCTTTCTCTTGTCTAATTCCTTCTGGCCTTGTTAAATAGCAATGGGGAAGTAGGCATGCTTGTCTTGTTCCTGTCTTTAGTGAGAGAGCCTCTAGCCCCATTAAGATGTTACTTTCATGCTTAGGTCACTTTTAATTTTACTGAGTGGCTTTAATGAAAAAGAATGGTATGGCTGGGCATGGTGGCTTATGCCTGTAATCCCAACACTTTGGGAGGCTGAGGTGGGAGGGTTGTTTGAGGCCAGGAGTTCAAGACCAGCCTGAGCAACATAGAGAGACCCCATCTCTACAACATTTTTTAAAATGAATGAATATTAATATTTATTTAATGGCTTTTCTATATCTTTGGAGATGGTTATGTATTTTTTTCTCCTTAACTGTATGCTATTTTATATTAACTTCCTAAGAAGTCTTTTCTGAAGCATGCTCTGGTTAAGAATATTTCCTTCTCAATATTTCTCCACATTGAAAATCATCTCTGAGTCATCTCTGAGGTTGGAAAGATGAAGATGGTGCCCCTCTCCAAACCTATTTGCTCTAGCCCTCTGCAGAAGGCACAACAGTGCAGGGTTTAAGAGTCTGGGCGCGGGAGTGAGGCTGCCTGCTGTTGATTCCAGCTCTGCCACTTTCGAGGCGTATGACCTCAGGCGTGTTGCTTGATCTCACTATGCTTTGGTTTCCTCATCTGTCAAATGGCAGTAATGAGAGCTCCTGTGTGGGTGAGGACTGCTGTGAGGATCAAATGGGTTATATACACTAAGCACTCAGAACAGTGCCTGGCCCACTAGATTCTTTTTCTTTCTTTATTCTAATTTTGTATAGGTCATATATTCATATGGTTCAAAATTACACCAACATGTTAGACAGGGTGAAAAGTGTCCCTTCCACCCCTGTTTCAGTTACCCGTTTTCCAACCAGAAACAGCTAATGAGGAACGTTTCCTGAGTAGCCTTGCATAGATAGTATATAGATCATAGATGTTATCTGTATAATCCACACAAATACTATGGCACCCCCTTTTTACAGAAAAGGTAGCGTACTATACTAGGTAGAATGGTAGCATTCCACATCTTGCTTTTTTCAATAGGAGACTGCCCCTGTAAAATTCTGTAGGTGTTTTTTATTAAGTGTTTTTTATTAGGATAGCACTAAAAAACTAATTTTTAATTTTCTAGTATCTAATTACGTGCTAAAATTTATTGACTGTCTAGGGGAGGTTTGACATCTTCACAATGTTGAATCTTCCTATTCAGGAGCAAGGCATGACCCACTGTGACCTTAACCTCATTAATACCTTACTCTGCCCCCCAGCACTCATGGGCACACACGTGCCCTACACTTAACACTCACATGCCACTCATCTTCTTTCTACCAGGCCACTAAACACAACAGTACCAGGAGAAGACCAGCAAAGGGAGCGAGGATTTCTAAGGGGCTGGGAAAACCGAGGTCAAGTTCATTGGCACCATGACCTTACCTGCTGGAAACCTATTTGAACTGCTCTTTGGCCAGGGGCATTTTGGCCAATGAAGTCTCATGGCTGGAGTCCAACCCAGAGAAAGGAGCTGTCGGAATGGGACTATCCTGGGGTGGGGATTTAGTCCAGTGGCCAGGGGGACCTCCACTTGATCTTAGGCCACAGGACATGGGTTCTCTCCTGAGCCACCAGCCAGATGGTAAGAGGGGTCCCAACTTAGCCAAGGGGATTCTGGGTGCTGGTTGGGGCCTGGGAACCTGGGAACCTGGACCTACTCAGAGATGTTGAGGGCCAGCGCTGTCCAGTAGGCTTCCATGGGGGCTGTCACCACCGCGTCAAACAGCACCTCCCGGACCAGCTCCTCGTCACCTGGGTGCAAAACATCAGGGGACCAGGCCACATGCTTCCTCCATGCTCATGAACACAACTCTCCCACCCTAAGTTCAGGGAGAAGATATGCTTCCTGAACGTGTCTATGGGACATGTAAAACTATCTCTGTGAGCTTGAGGGAGCTGCCTCACCTCTGTCTGTCTTCATTTTCTCAACTCCAAAAAATATGTCAGTACAACAGCTTGATATCTGAGGCTCTTTCCAATTGTAACATCTGATGAACTTAGGAGACCCTCAGTGACCTCAGGTTGGATCTTCCCAGTCTCCCCCATCTCAACTCTTCCTCATCTGCTTCTTAATCATCCGGACACCTTGGCCTTTGGTCAGTTATGTGAATTTTGTTGTTGTTGTTGAGATGGAGTCTCATTCTGTTGCCCAGGCTGGAGTACAGTGACATGATCTTGGCTCACTTCAACCTCCACCTCCCAGGTTTAAGCAATTGTCCTGCCTCAGCATCCCAAGTAGCTGGGACCACAGGTGCATACCACCATGCCTGGCTAATTTTTATATTTTTTGTAGAGGCAAGGTTTCACTATGTTGGCCAGGCTGATCTAGAACTCCTGACCTCAAGTGATCTGCTCACCTTGGCCTCCCAAAGTGCTGGCATTACAGGTGTGAGCCACTGCCCCTGGCCAGTTCTGTGAATTTGACCTTGCCAAGCTCCTCCTTGCCTCAGAGCCCCTATACATGCTGTTTCCCTTGATCTGGATGTCCTTTTTCCCAGTCTTTGCATGGAGGCTCTTTCTTTTTCCTCTCTCATTTAAAAAATTTATTTATCTTTGTTGAGGTAACATTCACATAAAATGAAACTGACCAGTTTAAAGTATGCAATTCAGTCAGTAGCATTTAGTACATTCACAATGTTGTATAACCACCACCTCTATTTAGTTCCAAAATATTTTTGTCACCTCCCAAAGGAGATCCTCCTCACCTTGGTGAGGAGGTATCACAAAAGAGCCACCCAAGTGGCTTAGCAGGATCTCCTTTAAAGCAGGCCTATTTCTCTCCCCTACAGCATCCTGTTCATGGCGCTTATCACAATTTATAACAACGTATATCTATATATGTAGGCTTATTTGCTTATCACCTGGCTTCTCCACGAGAATGTAAGCTCCATGAGCGCAACGGCCTTGTCTGGGTTATCTCTGTAGCTCCAATGCCTACCCCAGGGCCTGACACAGGGTGCAAACTCAGTACAGATTTGTTGATGAAATGAATAAATAAGTGCCCTGTTGGGTTGGCATGGGAGGCAGTCTTCTTATGGGGGTGACAATTATGTGACAGGATGACCTGCTCTTTCTTCCAAAGAGGAAGGAGGAGGAGCAAGCTGAGGATGTGGCCTAATGAGCTCACCACTTGCATTAGTGCAGGTGAGAAGGCCATGTGACCATGGAGCAGGGACTGAAGTGTCACAGCTGCAAGACAAGGAGCACCTGGGGCTCCTAGACCTGGAAGAGGTGAGCAAGGTTAGCCTGAGGAACTGGTTTAGAAAACACAGCCCACAGGCTTTGAGTCATCTGGCCAAATGCTCCCCTTGTGGAGATGAGGACTTCTGGTGAAGAGTGGCAGCCATTTGCCCAGCGGTCCACTTCTAGACAGTGGTAGGGAAAAAGCTGACACTCTAAATGGTGCTTTCTTCTGACCCTTAACAGAACTTGGTGGATAGAGGCAGAAAAAGATCCCAGTTCCTGACCTGGGGATCCATACATGTCACCACAGTTCCAAGGGTGCTTAAATACCAGCTCAGCCCTGTGGCAAGGCTGGCTATGCCTTTTTCTTTGGGAATCTCCCTGTTCGATCTAAGCCATCCATGTGCTACTGGGATAGGGCTGTACAGCAGCCTCCCCCTGCCTTCCCACCTCTCCTGGCAAAGTCCTGAGCTTCAGGGCCCCAGAGGAAAAGCTCGCCTCAGTGGGTGGCCAGCACTCACACTCCAGGTCTGGGTCCTTCCTGGTGAGGAAGCGGATCACGGCCTCTAGCTGGCTGAGCTTCCGGTGGTCCGGGTCAATATCTGTGATGCAGTAGATCCTGAAACCCAGGAAAGGCAGTGTTATCTCAAAATATTCCACCTGTCTCCCTCCCATTTTTTTACTCCTCACTTACCAGTCACTGGCCAGGGCCAGGTCTGGGTGAAGCAAGTCGTGCAGGCCTGAAACCAGAGTCCACATTCAGGGTGATGCTCCCCCACTGCCATGAGGGTGTGTGTCCCAATTGTAGAAACACCCACCCAGTGAGTTTCTAAAGGAAGGGACTGGGGTCTGTTCTTTCTTGGTCTTAGCTCAGAGTAGGAGATTAACCAACAGAACATGGCTAAGTCTGCACAGGTCCCACCTCCTGAAATGCTTTCTTCTCATTGTTTCATGTCCAAATCCTACCCCTTCTTCAAGGTTCGGGGCAAATGCCATGCCTTCACTGAGCTGCCCATCCAGTGGGAGCATCTTCTCCTCCTGCAGACCTCATGCCCCTCCTCCCCATCCAGGTTGGATTTGGGTTATTATGGGCATGTAATAACCTTGTGCTTCTGCCAGACAGCAGCTCCCTGAGGAAGCTGCATCTTGTTCCTCCTAGCGTCTCCCTCAAAGGCAGGTGATACTTTGAAACCAGTGATTTTGGCTTCATTGGCTTCATCCCCAGAATGGGCCCTGTGTGTTTTGTGGCCTCTCACCTAGCACAGAGCCAGCCTGACCTCATGCTCAGTATGTGCTGTTGACTGAAAGAACGAAGAGCTGATGCTCCATGGCACCTACTCAGAGCTAAGAAATGAACAGGTGCTCCACTGAGGGTAAGTCCAGGGAGGGGATGACAGAAAGGCCAGTGGGGCATCTGTGGAGCCTCACCAGGGCTGCTGCTCTGATGTAGACACAGGGCAAGCAGCTGGAAGGGGAGCTCCCTTGCCCACAGAAGCCCAGGAGACTCCGGGATTCCAAGCCCCTGACCACTGGAATGTCTCACTCCCAGGAGTGGGTATAAGACAGCACCCTCTGTCTCCTGGAGGAGTGCACCCTGGGAATATCTGGGCAGAGGAAGAAATGTGTAGGAAGAAGGAAGAAGGCACGGTGGAGGACTAGGGGATGATGGGGAACAGAGGAGAGTGCCCCAGCACTAGGATCTGTGCTGTGGAAGGGCAGACACAGCTTCCAGGTGAGCACACAGCTAGTGCCTGACTCAGTCGAGGTGCAGGAGAGGGGATCTACTAGGGGCAGCTCCCAGACAGGTGACAGCTAAGCTGGGGCCTAAGAGTGGGTCAAAGTGTGCTGGGATAGGAGGGCACTCCAGGGCAGAGCAAAGCAGCCAGGAGGAGCAGGCCCATCAGCAGTGATGTGGGCAGACTTGGCATTTCTAGGAAGATCCCTCTGGCTGAAGCTCAGAGAAGAAAGGAGTCAGGAAGACCAGTTGGAGGCTACTGTGGTTGTCCATGAGAGAGGTGACAATGACCAGGATGGTTGCAGGAAGGTGGGGTGATGAGATGTACTCAGCAGATAGCAGAGGGTAGTATGTGGGTGTTAAACAGAAAGTGGCCACCTCTTCCAGGGGTTCCTGGGATATCTGTGACCCCTGAGATAGGTTTTGGTCTCCTAAGGTGATTGGGCCACAGTAAGTCACGGGCAGGAGGGACGCGGTGAGTGGGGCTCTTCTCTCCTGGCCTCCGCCACTGTTCTCTGCCATCTCACTTTGGTTCGCATCCCATAAGCTCCGGGTATGGGCTGAATTGTGTCCCCCAAAAGATATGTTGAAGTCCTGACCTGTGAATGTGACCTTCTTTGGAAATAGGGTCTTGGCAGAAGTAATCAAATTAAGATGAGATCATTAGGATTGGCCCTGATCCCATATGAGTGGTGTCCTTATAAGAAGAGATGATGGAGGCAGTGAGAGGCAGCTGAGGGGAGAAGGCCACGGGATCAGGGAGCAGAGACTGATGTGTTGCAGCTGCAAGATGAGGAGCACCTGAGGCTCCTAGACCTGGAAGACGTGAGTGAGGATTCCCCTGGAGGCTTTGCGGGGAGCACGGCCTTTCCAACACCTGACTTGGGACTTCCAACCTCCCGAACCGTGAAAGAATACATGTCTGCTGTTTTAGGATACCATGTTTACGGTACTTTGTGCTGGGAGCCTTAGCAAATGAATACAGGCTTCCCTCCTCTTTCCGGCCTCCTTTCTCATCACCTTTGCAGTCACCTGGCAGGGAAATTTCAGCTTTGAGCTTTGTTTAAAAAACATACTGCCTTGATGGACCTCCCAGTCCAGCAAGGCCTCCCGGAACCTAGCAGTGCGGTTGGCAGGCCTCAGGCTCTGCTGGTTTGACAACTGACCCACAGATCCTGCATGCCCCAGGAGCCAGGGACACACACGCCCCTCTCCACCTGGCAGCATTGTTCTGAGAGGTTGCTCTGGATCCTGGGAGCAGGGAGGCTGTCACACTGGCTCTGGTTGGGGTTGGCCCTGCCCAGTGTCCCATGAGAGCCCATTATTTTCTGCTTAACTGTCCCTCAGCCCCTGGTACCGACCCACCTTCTTCCACAGACGTGTTCCCCAGAAGGATGTATTCTCCGTGGCCCCGGGACAGCACCACCCCCAAACTGTGGGGAGAGAAGAGAAGGCACTCATTCAGCAGCAGCAGATGGCGGCCTGTCTCCCGGGCCTCGTCCTTGCCCTCACCAACAGTAGGTATATGGGCTTTTTGTACCCATGATGAGTGGTGTGCTCCTCAGGCCCCCTTCTTTGCCTCTGGCCTCACAGCCATCCCCTCCAGAACAGAGGCAGTGCTTCCAATTTCCCAGCAGCCTTCCTTCCTAAGCAGGACCCTGGCCATTCTGTAGACCAAGAGCCCTCTCAGCTCCCATTTTCATCAAGGGACATCCTGAACCTCACAGGCATCCCCTGAAATGTAGAACAGTCTCTCTGTTTCACAGGGGGTCCCACAAATAGGAGCTCCTTTTCCCACCTGGTGAGTCCTGCTGTGCCTTCCTCTCCTTGGCTGAACATTGGTTTTAAGCCTTGGCTGAATATCTGACTTTCTTGGGGAACTTTAGAAGATGCAAGTGTATGGGCTCTACCCCCAGAAATTCTGATTAAATTGGTCTGGCCAGCCTGGGCAACACAGCAAGACCCCAACTATAAATTTTTTTTTTTAAATCAAAAAATTAGTGGGGTGTGGTGGCACACTCCTCTACTGTCCCAGGTACTCGGGAGGCTGAGGTGGGAGGATTGCTTGAGCCCGGGAGGCGGAGGCTGTAGTAAGCTGTTTGTGCCACGGCACTTCAGCCTGGGAGACAGAGTGAGATCCTGTCTCAAAAAAAAATTGGTTTTGGATGAAGCCTGGGCAGTAGCAACTTCACATAATTCCTCAGGTATTCCAGTGAGCAGTCAGGGCTGGGAACCAAGGCTTTATGGAGAAATCAGGTAATTCAGAGGTAACGGCCGCTTGTTTCCTAATCTGCCTAATACCTAGAGCCAAATACTTCTACAGTTGCATGGAAACTGAGATCTTCCAATTTGATCCTCTCACTGCTTTAGGATCTTAACTGGATGATATCACTTAATCTTCACAACATCACCAAGAAGCAGCTGTTATTGTTACCCCCATTTTACAGATCGAAATCTAAGGCACAGAGAAGTTAAGTGAAACTCAAAGCCTGTTAACAGAGTTGTAGGAGGCAGAGGTGACGCATCAGTAAAGCAGGGAGTGCTGGACCTCAGAGCCTCTTCTCAGAGACAGGGCTAACTGCCTTCGGGGAAATGGCCTGTTAAGGCAGCTTGGCTGATGGACACTGATGAACAGTGAAATAACAACAGCACCTGAAGGGGCTTGCCTGGGGCTCACAGGAGCATAGCACAGACCATACACTTGACCAAGTTTACACAGCCTGTAAATGGTAGAGCCGGGGTTCACGTCCAGGCAGTTTGGCTCTGGAACCTGCATTCTAGGCTACACTGGCAAAGCAGGTCTAGACCTCAAGTTTCCTGAATGCTGACCTGGGTCTTTTGCTATTACCACAAAATTGCCAACTAAATATGAGTTGCTGGTATTCATGTTCAACCCTCACCCCCTGCAAATAAAGCCCGTGTCCCTCACCTGAAAGGGGTGTCGCTGATGTCCGTGAAGAAGTAGTCATTCGTCAGGAAAAGAACTCGCTTCTGAAAGAGTAGATAAGGAAAGAGTGTTCACGCAGAGAAGAGTGGCCCCCAGCCCCCACCTCCTCCCAGTGCTCTTGGGGTCTTCATCATCACTGTACAGTCCCCCCACCTTCTTGTCTCCTCCCTGACCACCCGCTATGCACCTCATCCTAGTGACACCCATAGGCAGATCCTCTCAAGGTGCAGCAAACTGCAGCCCTTTGGGGCATGGCCTGGATTTCAGGATCAAGGTCTGGACCTGCACTGCCCATCACAATAGTCCCTAAGCAGCATTGAGCACTTGAAATGTGTGGCCAAGGAACTGAATTTTCAGATTTTAGTTGACATAAATTTAAACTTAGTTAGCAAATGTGGCTAGTGGCTATATTGGGCAGTGCTGATGTGATCTGTGACTCTACGGTTCCCAGAGGGTTGAGGTTGGGGCTGTCAGTGTGTGCTAAGAACTTCTGGAGCCCATGTATACATACACAATCCACTTAAACCTCCCTGCCCTCAAAGACGCCCAGGGAGAAGGGGTGCACCATTCTCCCTCCACTGTCATCCATGCCCGGGCCATGGGACCCTTTCACCACTTCCTTTTCCTTTCAGAGCTGCCATCTTTTAGCCTTGGTGGACTTTGTATAAACTAGGGCATCATGTAGTACAAAAGTGGCTAAGGGCACGGCTGGGCTTAGATGAACCAGGATTGAAGCCCAGCTCAGCCACTTTCGACTTGTGTGCCCTCGAGCAAGTTACTTCACTTAGTGTTCTCATCTGTAAATCAGGATTGTCCATGGCCTCTCTTCCACGAGGCTGCCGTGAGGGTGCATTCGGGGTGCTGAGGTTCTGTGGATTGTCCTGTCCATCACACAATTTCATGTCATTGGGAAAAGCCACATTTTGGAGTTGGCCCAGGACTTGTTACTTCTTTCTGACTTTCCTTCTTTGATTTTGGAAATTGGAGTGAGGTGTCAGAAGCGACACAGAGAGAGGGGACGGCAACAAAAGCCTTGCTTTCTCTAGGAAACTGGCTTTATGCCAAATCAGAAAGCACCATTCACAAAACTGGACCCATCCCCTGGCCGTGCCCTCCGGCTCCTCTGCCCAGTCAGACCCTCTCTGTAGCTTCTCTCTATTGCAGCGGTCATGGGATGTCCTGGAAGATGTCTTGGGGGAGTAGGGTGCCCTGTGCTCCAAGGAGCAGCTGGCTTGAGTGTCAGAACTGGAGATCATCTTTTTATTTTTACCCCTTTTGTTTTTTTTTGAGACGGAGTCTCCCTCTTGTCGCCCAGGCTGGAGTGCAATGGCGTGATCTTGACTCACTGCAACCTCCGCCTCCTAGGTTCAAGCAATTCTCCTGCCTCAGCCTCCAGAGTAGCTGGGATTACAGGCATGCGCCACCACACCCAGCTAATTTTTGTATTATTAGTAGAGACGGGGTTTCACCATGTTGGCCAGGCTGGTCTCAAACTCCTGACCTCAGGTGATCCGCCTGCCTCGGCCTCCCAAAGTGCTGGGATTACAGGCGTGAGCCACCGTGCTCGGCCTATCTTTTTTTTTAATTGAAGAAAAGGGTGGAATGCACAGATCTTACATGTATTACCTAATTAGCTTCGATACATGTATCCAGCCATGTGATTACCACCCTGTCAAGACACAGAACAGCCTCTCCAGTCTCTCTGCCTACCCCTTCTGGTCCATCCCATCCCACTCCTTCACAGGCAAACTCTGTTCTGGATTCTGTCACCATAGATTGGTTTTTCCTGTTCTTATAGTATGACACACACAAAAATTGTGTCTGGTTTCTTTTGTTCAAAATAGTGTTTTCAGCGTCTGTCTATATTGCTGTGTGTCCAGTAGTTTGTTCCTTTCTGCTGCTGAGTAGTATCCCAGTGTGTGGACACAGCCCAGTATGCTTCTACACTCACTGATTGATGGATATTTTGGTATATTTCGGTTGTTCCTCCTTTGGGGCTACAATGAATAAAGCTACCATAAATATCCTGGGACATATGTTTGCGTTTCTCTTGGTAAAAACCTAGGAATGGAATTTGGATCACATGGTAAATGTATGTTTACCTTTATAAGAAAACTGCCAATTTCCCAAGGGTGTTTTGCCATTTTATACTCCTATTAGCAATGTCTGAGAGTTCCAATTTCTCCACATCACTGCCAATATTTGGTGTTATTAGTCTTTTAAATTTTAGCCACTATAGAGAAGGTGAACTGGATCTTACAGTTTTTTTCTTTTTTTTTTTTTTTGACAGTCTCACTCTGTCGCCAGGCTGTCTCACTGCAGCCTCAGCCTCCCCGGTTCAAGCAATTCTCATGCCTTAGCCCTTGAGTAGCTGGCACCACAGGCACACACCACCATGCCTAACTAATTTTTGTATTTTTAGTAGAGATGGGGTTTAGTTATGTTGGCCAGGCTGGTCTTGAACTCCTGGCCTCAAGTGATCTGCCCACCTCGGCTTCCCAAAGTGTTGGGATTAGAGGCATGAGCCGCCGTGCCCGGCTACATCTTGTAGTTTTGATTTGCATTTCACTGATGACTAATAATGTTGAGCATGTTTGCACAGCTTCCTTTATGAAGTGTCTGCTCAGTATTCTGAGCATTTTTTATTGGGCTTTAGTCTTTTTGTTATTGCTTTGTAGGAGTTCTTTATGTATTTTGGATACAAGTCTGTCTGCTTTTTCATTTTCTTACTGGTGCCTTTTGAGGAGCAGAACTTTTATTTTCAATGAAGTCTAGTTTATCCAATTTTACTTCATGTTTAGTGCTTTCTGTGTTTTTGTCTAGGAAATCTTTGCATATCCTCAGGTTGAGAAGATTTCCCCTATTTTTTCTTGTAAAAGCTTTACAGTTTTAGCTTTTACATTGAGGGTTATGATTCATCAGATTAGTTTTTGTACGTGGTGTGAGCTATGGCTCAATGTTTCCCCTCCTCCATACATTTATTCAGTTGTTCTAGGACCATCTGTTGAAAAGACTGCCTTGCTCCAATGCCACTCCAAGGTGTCTTGATTGAAAAATCAATTGATAATATATGTGTGGGCTATTTCTGGGTTCTCTATTCAGGTCATTGACCCATTTGTCTATTCTTTGGTCAGTACCACCCAGCTTGGTTATTGTAGCTTTACAGTAAGTTTTGAAATCAGATACTGTGAATTGTCCAAATTTGTTCTTCTATTTCAAGATAATTTTGCCTATACTAGGTCCTCTGCATTTTCACATAAATTTTAGAACCAGCTTGTCTGTTTCTAGAAGTCTGTTCAAATTTTGATCGGATTGTGTTTAATCTATAGATCAATTTGGGAAGAATGAATGTGTTAACAATACTGATCTTAACCCATAAACAGAATTATATCTTTCTATATTTACTTTTTTCTTTGATATTCTTTCAGCAATGTTTTGTAGTTTTCAGTGAAGAGGTCATATATATGTTTGTTAAATTTATTCCTAAGTATTTTATGTTATTTGATGCTATTGTCATTGGAGCTTTAAAATATTTCATTTTCTTTTTTTTTCTTGCTTTTTTGAAGAAAGAGACTTTTCATTAGCATTGTTACAGGCAATGCATTCTGTGAGCTGGTCCTGTGTACAACCCTCCCAAGCCACAGCAGACACATGAGTACAGAGTATCTATCTAATATTGTACACAGCGCAGAAACAGGATCACCCTGAATGTCAACAGAAGACTGAAAATCACTTTACAAAAAAAAAAAAAAAAACACTCATTTTCATATCTTAAAAAGTGCCAGCCCTTGAGCGGCAGAGTTTCGGAAATGCGGGAGGACATGCCACCAGGTGCCTTCGCTGGAACGAGGCCGCCAGCCGCGTGTGGCCGGGCCCATCCTGTCCAAAGATAAATGTTTGCAGTTCTTCAGCTCATCTTTAAAAGGCGGCCAGGCCCGTTTGTCTTTGGAGTTCTTCTGTCTTAGGATTTTCCCTGTCTACTGTTTGTAATTTCATGAGCACGGCAGCCTAACAGTGAGCCGACCTTCAGGCTCCTAAGTGTGAAGGCCGGAGACGTTCCCTTTGAGTGCAGCAAAGAATGAGGAAACCAACCCTGGACATTCTAAAATCGAATGACAATGGAGCCAGTGCCAATTTTGAGAAGCACTCCCACCCTCCCTTACAGTTCTATTTTGGTAAATACGAATGTTTAACCAGTTAGCAAAATATTTAACCCAGTTAGCAAAATTAACACCGTCATTTCCATAGTTACTGTGCTGTGTATGGCAAATGCTGCAAGATGAACATCACATTTGATGAAGCGCATTTGAGAAACGTTTGCCAGAAAGTGTGCCTTCGCCTCAGGACCCCGAGCCCAGGGAGATGAACAGGGACCCCTGCAGCTCTGTGCCTGCTGCCGTGCGGGTGACTCCTCTTCCTGCCGACAAGGTGGGCGATGAGAACGAGGAGGACCAGTCCCACCAGGGCGCCGCCGACGGCGATGGGGATCAGCGTGTTATTCTCGTCCAGCAGACGCTCCTCCGCAGATCCGAACTGGTTGCCTTCCACCTTGAAAGCCTGGCCCCACCCTGGGAATATGTTGATTGAAAACGGCTTCGTGCTGCGGGCACACGCTCCGCTCCGGCTGTAGGAGTTGCCGATGGCTGCCTGCAATGCTCGCAGGGAGTCGTTGGCAGCTTTAAAAGTGGGGTCTCCGGCGTCAGGAAGAGTCGTATTCAACTGCATTCCTCGTAGGAAAATCCGGCTAGAACCTGCATTCATCCCAAACTGGAAGCCCAGGACCGTGCTGCCCTCGCTGCGCCGCTCCCGGGTCTCCAGGTGGGCGCCGCGCTCCCGCTGGCTGAGGTCTTGCCCAGGTTGATGTTGAACAGTCTTGGCACCGTCCTGTGGTCCCTCCTCTCTGGGTGAGGTTCAGTCGCAGTCCCGCGCTGGCCGGCAGGCAGGTCCCGTGGGTGCCGCTCACGCTGTACCTGCCCACGGAGGGGAGAAGGGGCTCTCGGCGCCGTGGCGGGGAAGGCCCGTCTTGCTCACGGCGCGTCTCTCCATTGCTGAAGCTGCTGTTGGAAATCTAGGCCTGGATGGGGTACCGCGGAGCCTGACGGTCTCGCTGTTCATGCGGACCTGGGTGCCTTGATAGCTGGTAGAGATTCCCACAGTCTTGATTTCCTTGGAGCTTGCACTGAGGAAAAGGTGTGTGTCTGACAAGTTGTAAACAAAACTCATGAGCTGGACGCTGTCACCTGTTACATTTCTTGTGAAATGGAAGGTCATGTCTGTCTTCCTCCAAAACCAATCACGAGCCTGGGGTCGGAAGTGTTCTCTTTACCACAAGAGCCACTGCCAAGCACTTCTGCATTGGATGGCAGGTCAAAGGTCACGTTCTTAGAGCCACTCTTAGAGTCATAGTTCATCGAGAAGGCGGCGGAGATGCTGGCCATTATGCAGGCTGTCCTGTTGCCCTTTTTCACCGCATCCACTGCGGAGCACCATGCACGAGGCCCAGCAGCAGCAGCACCAGGGGCAGCTGGGGGCTCCACCCGAGGCAGCCCCGGCAGCAGGCGGCAAGTGGAGCCGGGGTGTGGGGAGCCGGGGGCGGGGAGGCAGTTGTGGGGCACTGGCCCAAAGGATGGTGGCGTTCCTGGACCAAAAATATTCCATTTTCTGTTTGCTGCTATATATGCAAATAAAATTAATTTTTATAAAATTGTGTTCTGTGAACTTGCTAAACTTACCTATTAGTTCTAGTGTTTGTTTTGTAGATTCTTGGGATGTTCTATGGAAACAATAATTTTGCCCATGAACGAAGGCAGTTTACTTCTTCCTTGTCTTTGTGCATTTTATTTTGTTTTCTTGCCTTACTGCAGTGGCTTGGACCTACAGTGCAAGGCTGAATATAAGTGGTGAGAAGTCCTCCTTGCCTTGTTCTCAATTTTAGGGTGAGAGTGTTCAATATTTTACCATCAAAAGTTAGCTGCAGGTTTTTCATAGATGCCTTTCATCAGAAGAAAGAAGTTTCTTTCTGTTCTTAAATTTCGTCAAATGCTCTTTTAGCATCTACTGAGATTACCCTCTATCTTTTCTTTTTTATTCTGTTAATGTAATAAATTGCACTGACTGATTAATTTTTTCAATGTCAAATTAACTTTAAATTTTTGAGATAACTCTGCTACGTGCTATTGTTGCCATATAATTTACACTTACATATATTACAAACCCCACAATGCAACATCTAAACTTTTGCTTTAAATAGTCAGTTGACTTTTTTAGAAATTAAGAGAAAAAATAAGATATAGTCTTTTATTAACCCACGTTATTTATCATTTCCAGTATGGTTGATTCTCTCCTGTAGACCTGCAGTTGATGTCACTTTATTTCAGCGTAAAGAATTTTCTGAAGCATTTTTGCTGCTGGTCTTGATAGTAATGAAATCTCTGTTTCCTTTTATCTGAAAATGTCTTTTTTTTTTTTTTTTTTTTTTTGGAGACATAGTCTCACTCTGTTGCCCAAGCTGGAGTGCAGTGGCATGATGACAGCTCACTGCAGCCTTAACCTCCTGGACTCAAGTGATTCTCCCACCTCAGTCTCCTGAGTAGCTGGGACTACAAGTGCATGCCACCACACCTGGCTAATTTTTTTTTTTTTGTATTTTTTTGTAGAGATGGGGTCTCCCTATGTTGTCCAGGCTGGTCACGAACTCCTGGGCTCAAGTGATCCTCCTGCCTTGGCCTCCCAAAGCGCTGGAAGCGCTCACACCCAAAGGTGTGAGCTACTGCCCTGGCCTGAAAATGTCCTTATTGAAGACATGATCCTTATTTTTGAACTGTATTTTCTCTTTCTACAGAAGTTTGAGTTGACAGTTTTTTCTTCTCTCAGTACTTTAACGATGTTACTTTGTTGGTTCTTATATACAGCAGTCTTATTGTTTCCCTTTATGTAATGCATCTTTTTTCCTTTAGCTTTTTTGAAGATTTTCTCTTACCTTTGAATTTTAGTAGCTGGACTATGAAGTACCCAGGTGTGGTTCTCTTTGTCTTTTTATCCTGCTTGGGGTTTGCTGAGATTCTTGGATCTGTAGATTGCTGGTTTATATCAAATTCAGGACATTTTTGACAATCAGTTTTTCAAATATGCTTTTTTCTGCTTGAGTTTTTCTCCTTTCCTTCTAGGGCTCCAAGAACATGTAATTAGACCACTTGATACCATCTCACAGGTGGCTGAAGTTCTGTTTCTTTCTCTGTCTTTTTCCCCATTATCCCCCTGTTTTTTTAAATTGGATAATTTCTACTGATCCATCTTTAACTTCACTGTCCCTTTATTCTACAACCTGCTGGTAAGCCCATCCAGTAAAGCTTTCATTTCAGATATGGTACTTTTTGGTTTTAAAGTTTTCATTTGGAAGCATAAGAAACAAAAGCTAAAATAGAAAGTGACTAGAAACCTTCTGCATAGCAAACAATCAATAAAATGAAATGGCAACCTATGGATTGGGAGAAAATATTTGCACATTTTAGAAGGGGCATAAAAATCTTATAAAATGTATGGTTTGCAAATATTTTATAATATCCAAGATATATAAGGAACCTACACAACTCAACAGCAAAAAATAAAATAAAATAAAAATAACACCCCACACATCCAAATAATCCGATTTAAATATGGACCTGAATAGACCTTTCTCAAAAGGAGACATAAAATGGCCAACAGGTATATGAAAAGCTGCTTAACATCATTGATCATCAGAGAAATGCAAACCCAAACCACAATGAGATGCCACCTCATACCTCTTAGGATGGCTTTTACCAAAAAGACAAGAAATAAGTGTAGACAAGGGTGTGAAGAAATGGGAACCTTTGTATACTGTTGGTGGGAATGTAGGTTGGTGCAACCACTGTGGAAAACAATATGGAGGCCCCTAAAAGAAATGAAAAGTAGAACTGCCATGTGACCCAGGAGTCCCACTTCCAGGCATATACCCAAGGGAAAGGACATCACCACCTCATACAGATATCTGCACTTCCATGTTCATTGCACCATTGATAGCCAAGATATTGAAACAACTGAAGTATCTGTTGATGGATGCATAAAGAAATTGTGGTGCATATAAATACAAAGGAATATTATTCAGCCTTAACAAAGAAGGAGATTCTGCCATTTGCTACAACATGGATGAACCCAGAGGACATTATGCTAAGTGAAATCAGCCAGACACAGAAAAAAATGCTGCGTGATCTCACTTATATGTGGAATCTAAAATAAAAATGGAATACATAGAAACAGAGAAAAATGGTGGTTACTAGCGGCAGGGGAAGGCACAGTGGGAGGCAGGGAATGAGAAAATGTTGGTCAAAGGGTACCAAGTTGTGGTTATCTAGGATGATTAAGGCTAGAGCTCTAACGTACAACATAAGGACTAGAGTTCATTGTATTGTATTGTATTGTATACTGGAAACTGGCCAAGAGCATAGAGTTTAGGTGAACTTGCCACACATACGCTAAAGCAAAGGTAACTATATGAGATGATGGGTATGCTACTTTGCTTGACTGTAGTCATCTCTTCACTTCACTTTGTATATCAAGGTAAGTACAGTTGGCCCTCCATATCCACAGGTTCCACATCCCTGGATTCGATCAATTGTGGATCAAAAAGTATTCCAGAAAAAAGGATAGTTGCATCTGTACAGAATATGTACAGACTTTTTCTTGTCATTATCCCTTAAACAATACAGTGTAGCTATCTACATAGCATTTACACTGTATTAGGTTTTATAAGTAATCTGGAGATGATTAAATGTATTAGGGAAGACTGTGTAGATTACACATAAATCTACACCATTTAATAGAAGGGCCTGGGGCATCCATGGATTTTGGTATCTTTGGGGTGTCCTGGTCCAATCCCCATGGATGCTGAGGGACGACTGCGTATCACGTTGTGCACCTTAAATATATACAATCGAAAAGCAGGTCTAAAGCAAGACAAAAATTCCTGTTTGGTTTTTATAATGATTTTGTACCGTGTCAAATTAGTTAAGCTGGAACTACACTTCCAGACTCAATGCCCAGTGTAGTTTCAAGTCAGGGTTGGCCAAAGAGAAATGTGTGTGAGATTTGCAGACGGAAGTGCAGCGGTAGCCGTTTTGCACATTGAAGTCTGCACAGAATACTAGGCTCTGCCACTCTTTGCTGTAACCTACTGCCGTGCTTTCTTGGCATGGGCCACAGCCAGATTCAAAGCCACCCGCTGCTGCTGGCTCTCCTCCTTCAGTTTCCCTGAGATCTAACCTGGTGAGGATGCAGCCCCTTGTGGAGGGCACTGGCTCCGTCTGCAGGTCATCTGCCATCCTTATGGATAGAGTTGGTGAGTGACAGATGTGGGTTTCAGTTTGTTTTCACGGATTCCTGTTTTTCCTCGAGTTCCAGTTCGTTCTTGCTTTCTTCCACATCTCATCCAGCTTTCCTTCCCAACTGCTGGTCCTGCTGACCTACAATGACTTCGAGCTCACCATTGGATGCAGACACCAGCTCTCTATAGATTTCATCACCAGCTCCCACAATTCCGTAAGGTCTAATCCCTACAATAAAATCCTACGTTCGTATCACTCATAGGGGCTCTGTTCTTTGACCAAGTCCTAACCATTTCTCCGCTGAGATTCTCCATCTATTCCCTCATTATGAACATCTTTTCCTTTACACAGTTACGATGTCTGCACTAATGTCATTCTAATTCTAACAGCTGGGTCATAACAATTTTTATTATATACTGGATATTTGAGGGGTAGGCTGTAGATACTCTTGCCTTCCTTTGAAGAGTGTTTTTATATGAAGCAGTAGTTAAATGATGGGCTGATAAGAACTGAGCATGTAGAGGCTTCAATTCACATTTTGTTTGGGTGGGTCTGTCTCAGCTTTGTCTTTAGGCCTAGGGTGAATCTCTTGGCCTTGGGACAGTCTTTACTCCTAAGGTATAGTTCTTCTGTGCTTTCAAAGGAAATCCTAAGGTGTTTACCAAGCCCCTCCACCTGTGTGACCCACACTCCAAACTGTCCCTACTACACGTGCAAGAGCTGAGATCCCGTGTTGAGATCCTGCTCTGGAATCCTGCTTTCGGCTTTCCAGTGTTGCATTCCACTGGGGCACTTCGAGGCTCCCCTGTGTTTGCAGGGCTCAGGAGTCAGCCAGGAATTTGAGGGGAGTTTGTAAACAGATTTGGGGTCTAGCCTCCCTGTGGCTCGCTGCTTCTGGGCTAGCCCTCCTCATTTCCAGACACTCTGGAAATGCAAATTCTGTTCTCTGACACTTCACGGTGACAACTGCAGCCTTCTGCTTGAATTCTAGCTGTTGCGCTCCAGACAGACTGGGGGGTGCCCTTTGGGAAAAAGAGCCATCGAAACGCGTATCGCACCCAATGCAGTTCTCTGGATTCAAGAGTTGTTGCTGCCTACTTTTGGTCACTTTCAAGTGCCTTTCCATTTTTGTTTTTTGTATTTTGTTCAGAGTTTATAATTGTTATCTGCTGAAGGGTGAGTCTAGTCAAGCTACACCTTACTCAAATGAACTTTGAGGTCACCTTTTAAGGCTGAAGTAAAAAGAAGAGAGAAGGGGTGTAGGGGGTTGGGAGGGGGTCTGTGAATTCTGTTAACAGAAAGAGAGCGAGAGGTCTGGAAGATGAGGCTGGGAGTAAAGAGGTATCAGAGCAATCTTCTCCTTTAATAGACTGACTCCTTCTGCTGGACAAAAATGTGAGGGGGAGAGAGAGAAAGAGAGTGTAAGAGCACGTCATAGAGTACTCTAGCCCTGTGTTCCTGAAATCCAGGGTGCAGGGATTCAAGGGCACTGGAGGAACACGAGGAGAAGCTGCTCTGCATGCCAGCCGCTGGTGTGTGTGTATACATGTGTGTTGCTGGTGTGTGTGTATGCACATGTTGCTGGTGTGTGTATGTGTGTGCTGCTGCTGCATGCATATGTATACATGTGTGTTGCTGGTGTGTGTACACGTGTGCTGCTGGTGGGTGCATGTGTACACGTGTGTTGCTGGTGTGTGTACACGTGTGTGCTGCTGGTATGTGTGTGTACACATGTGCTGCTGGTGTGTGTACACGTGTGCCACTGGTGTGTGTGTACACCTGTATGTTGCTGGTGTGTGTGTACATGTGTGCTGCTAGTGTGTGCATATGTACGTGTGTTGCTGATGTGTGTGTGTACGTGTGCCACTGATGTGTGCGTGTGTACACGTGTGCTGGTGTGTGTGTACATGTGTGTTGCTGGTGTATGTGTGTACACATGTATGCTGCTGGTGTGTGCATGTGTACACGTGTTACTGGTGTGTGTACACGTGTGTGCTGCTGGTAGGTGTGTACGCATGTGCTGCTGGTGTGTGTGTACACGTGTGTGCAACTGGCATGTGTGTACAATACACGTGTGCCACTGGTGTGTGTATGTACATGTGTGCTGCTGGTGTGTGTGCATATTCACGCATGGACTCCAGTCAGTGCAGTTAATTTGGAAGAACCCAGAGGCTAGGAAGGAACATTCTGCCCCTTCTCTCCTCCATTGCTAATTATTGTTTGAAATGATCAAAAACGAGAATGACAGAACGCGTCCTAGGTTAGACTCCAGGACACTTTGCTCTTCTGCTTGCTTCTTTTAAACTTGTGTCCGAGGATGTCTGGCCAGCATGCTGCTGATGGGTTAGAAATTGTAGCACCTGTTACTGGTCTGCAATTTGGGACAAAACCCCTGCCATCAAAGTGGCAAATGGGAGGCCCGCCAGCCAAAGCTGGGCTTCTTACGAGTTTAACATCCTAGATGTTGGCCCAGGTTGTGTTTTTAACATTTTTGGAATTAGTTGCACGTGTTTTAAACATAGATCTTAGCCGTCTCCTGAAGGTGGTGTGTGTTCTCTTCAGTTTGCCACAGTTCCCAGAACCCCCTGCACAGAGGCCTGTCTGCTTCTCTTATTCGTATTTATTAACGAATACAAGTTTGGCCCCACAGGTTTCTGGGTTTGTGAGTCCTGCCCTAAATCATGCTGTTGATCTGTGGAAAATAAGGATACCTGTAAAATCCCCTGGAGAAAACAACACAGCAGGCGGTCCCGTGCCGGGAGGATGGCTCGAACAGTAACAGATATTCCCACAAGGCTTTTAGAAAGCTTTCCTCAGCCTAGACCTAGACCTGGAGATGGTTTCCACTGAGAAACAAGCTCGTAAGTTGAGACACACCACTGAGCTGAGAGGCAGGGCTGGGACAGATCAGCAGGCAGGCCGACCATGGGGCAGTTGGATGGCTCTGTAAGAGCTTTGTGGAGAAGACAGAAGATGCAGCCACTTTGGGGATGAGTGGCAGCCTAAGACATCAGAGCAGTGAGAGCCAGACACTGCCTCGGTGGCCCCACACCAGCAAAATGCCCTGCACAGGGTGGAGGCTGCCAGGCTCCCGGGGTCAGGGTGAAGAGATGGAGGATGAAGGAGGGCTGAGTGGTGATAGAACGGGGTAGAGGGAGAGGAGAAGGCGATGAGTGTTCAAGGTGGAATAGAAATGCTATGCTAAAGCAAATTCTGGGAAACCTTTAAGGCTAGAGAGTTGAGAATCCAGGGCCAGTCCTACAGAAAAGGCCTTCTACAGCAGTGGTTACGAATGGGAGATCTCGGAGCAGTTACCCGTGGGCTTCGCAGTTGATCATCTGGGTTACTCTGGGCAAGTTTTTAGTCTCTCTGAATATCCTCATCTGTCAAATGGGGATAGGATAGGCCCACCCTCAGGTTGTGAGCGTTCAATGAGTGAATACTTGAAAGCGCCCAGCCCAGTTTCTTATAAATGTTAGTTGCCATCATTATTATTAGCTGTACTAATAGTAGCAAGACATGAACCCCTAAGTGCTATGGAACGTCCATTATGGTCATGATTGTCGTCATCCTCATTGAACGTTCTTTATATTGCAGCACCCATATATCAGGAAGCCTTTGTGAAACTGCAAATATATAACCCAGATGGTTTATTAGTAGCAATGAACAAACTTTGAAAGGATGAGCAGAGGTTTCAGAAGTTCAGCCTGCTGCATCTGGTTAGGACTCTGCCTCAGTGGCTTTGAGAAGCATAAAAGCAGCACCAGATTCCTGGGCACTGGGGGAAAGGGTAGAAGAGAACCACACCCACTGCGTGTGTCAGTCTGTATTAGATACAGTATAGCCACATTCAGATCTACCTTTAAGCTGTCGTGTGCCATAAGCATACTAAATTCTTCATTGTCAGTTCAGTGCTGTGGCCGTGCCGGGCTATGTGAGAGCTCATCTGGGCACATGAGCAGGAATCTGGTTGGGATAAAGGTGTGTGCCTGTGGAAGAAGCCTCTATTCTTTTGGATCAGGAGAAGGAACAGCTGCCACTGGTGGTCTGACCTCACTATAGTGCCCAGTCTGCCTGAAGGAGGCCTTTCTCAGCCCAGAGCTTACAAAAATCCAGGCAGATGCCACCAAAATCAGACACTGGTCCCAGTGAAAATCAGTCTGGCCTAAAAGGGATGCTTCCTTGTCTCTCCCTGTGCTTTCTTGTTTGGCTTTCATGGAGGTCTGTGTTGTGGAAGAACTTGGGTCTAATTGCTGCAGGCAGATGCCTGTGCTCTTTCAGCTGAGGCAGATGGGCAGGGGAGGAGGAGGTGGGGGTGGCTGTGAGGGAGGAGGTGACATTTGTAAATATGTCAAGGGACAATGCAGAATCAGTAGACACATTGGAACCTTTTAAGTGAGAAGATGAAATGATCTTTTATAAATGATGCACAAGGCTGTAAAGATAGTAATGGGATTAGTGAGGGTATTGATTCCTAACTATCTGGAAATGACAGTGGATGAAAATCAGCTGTAGGGAATAGTGACTATTTCAATCTCTTCCCGTATAACATTTCACAAGAGCTGCTTACCATTTACCAAATCAGCTGTCACTTTTCCCTTTTTCATTATAAACAACAAAAGGGCCAGTAGTAGGCAGCATAAGGAGGAAAGAAGAGCTGTAAATGCCTTGGCCAGCCTTCTGCCCAGATTAGCGGTCTCCCAAAAGCCAAGTGTTGCATGAGCAATCCTGTCATTCCCTGGCTAGGTGTTTCTCCAGGACCAATGCACCCTGGGTATACTCCCTAACGGACCCTCTAGGTTCAGCAAGCACTCAACTCTTCAGCTATAATTAGGCTAAGTCCAGGTCCCTCGTCACTACTCTAAACCCAATTAATGAAGACACCTTCCTAGGCCACGCCCTGGCTGTTTCTAGCTCCTTACCCCTTTATCCATCGGAACCTTCACATCCATCGAGAGAGTACCTGTTTCCCTATTGATCATGGCTGTTCTCAGCTTCAGGAGGAAAGACAATGGCATTAGTTCCTTGGCTCACAGGGGAGGGTGAAAGTATGGCATTCTTCAGACCAGATTAGAGGTGATCCCCAGAAACACTTTTGGTTCTTCCCTTTTTCCTCTGAGACAGATACCAGGAGCGAAGATGGACCTTCCTCTAAGCTCCATCTAGCTAATAATTCCAGGCATTCACCAAGATCCCACTCCCATGTGGACTGATGCATTGGGGTACAGAGTGCCAAGTTGCTGGGACATAATTTCCTCTAGGACGAGATATTGCAATCAAAAGCCAGGCTAAAACATCACTAAAACTCAAACTCTGCAGCTTATACACATGATCTCATCCGGCCTCAGTAGTCCTTGTGATTGAAGAAGATATTGTTATATTTTTATAGTTGTTAAAAGAATTGCTCGTTTTAGGCATTGCTTGTGGTTTGAGCTTGGAAAGGCTCTGGGACGAACCTGTTCTGCCTGACAGGAACAGAGTGACCTCAAAGCTCCCAGCCACAAAGCTGACCCATTTAGTTGGATGTAGAGCTAAACTAGCTTCCTTTGCCCCTGTTTTCCCCACTCACGGATTCAGCCTGGTCTTCCCACTCCACTTCGGAGAGATCCACACTGTTGTAGTTAGGTTTGGGTTTTAGTTTCTTCCCCTCTCTGTACTGGAGTGGGCAGGTTAGGAAGAAAAACATGTGGTCAGTATACGTCCTGCTCAAGTTTATCTCTTCTACAAAGCCTTTCAGGTATATTCATAAAAGCAAGGGATTCCTTAGACATCAATCAATTCAGTAATTACTTAAGGTTATCTGGGCAAACTTCCACCTGATACAGAGCTCCCCTTACTGACATCTATGACAGATGGTCTCATGGCCTCTGAGTGAATCTTCCCCATGGCAGGGAGCTCCCTGTCTCGTGGGTCAGCTTGTTGGAGCTTTGGACAGCCCTGATGGTTAGAAAGTTCCTCCTCACACAAAGCTGAAATCCATCTCCCTGTTACTTCCACCACTGATCTTCCTTCTTTCCCCTGGAGCTGCATAGAACGTGTTCCACCTGACAGCCCCTGGGATTCCCAAAGATACTTGTCACGCCTAAGACTTCACTGCTCCAACTGAGTTTGCCCGGTGTGCAGGTGCCTCGGCTCCCTCTGAATATGCTGTACTTTGTCTTCAATGTCACTCTCAAAATGGAGTTCCCAGGACAAAAGCCAACCTTCTAAACGGGGTCCGACCAGTGTGGTGTGGGCTGTGATCTGTGGACTAAGGCATCAGGGGGCCCTGACTGCTGCCTGCGGTTCTGCTGTCTTCCTGGCCAGCCACACTGACCTGGCAGTTCAGGCGGAGATTTCAGACAGTTCAGTCCCCTTGGTCTTCCTCATGGGATACACTGTCAGGTCCCTCTTCACGATCGTATACTTGGGCATTGGGTATTTCACAGAGCTCTCCAGGCATCCCTAATACAGTTCATCTTGCTAGTTGCAGCCCATTGTTTTAGAAGGCTGCTTTCTGAATACTAATTTTCTCGTTTAATGTGTTAGCCATACCTTCCAGACTTTATGGCATCTGCCTTCTGCATTTTCATCTTAGGGATAAAATATTTGAATGGGATGGAGACAAGGACAGATCAGTGCTTAATAAAGACCTCCCTTCAACTTGACATACAGCCATTAATCAACATGCTGAGTGTTATTATTTTCTGGCCCTGACTTCTCTCTCTCTGAAGCCAAGACAGATGTCATCAAGTTATCTATGATTAGGTCTGCAGCACTTCCCGGGTTTAGTTTATTAACCCCAATCAGAAAAGGAAAGAGGATAGTTTGTCATTGAGGTAAATTAAGGATTAATTAGCATGGCTGCTTTGAGCCAAATGAGGCCCCCAGCAGATGCCTGGACAGCTCCGGTCCCCTATTACTGTGTATCTTGCTTCCGCCAGTTTTTTGTTTGTTCACTTTTTTCGGGGAAGTGTCGTGCTGATTTCTTGCCTGTTCAGGGGATCTGTAGGGTCCCCTTTCCCCTCTTTCCCTCCTTTCCCATGCCTGGATCATGCTTCTTGGTCTTATTAATGACCATACTCATCAAACAGCCCTGTCCTGCCATCTTTTACATGGGATTTGTTTCCTTTGGGTGGGGCCCAACATTCCATTGCCATTTCCTAAATCCTGACAAAGCCTGAAGATCATCGGTAGCTCCTCATTTTAAAACCGCAACTCTACTCCATGAAGTACTCCTACATGGGGCACTGACACAGAAAGATTTCAGTCCAATGGCATGGCTCTTTTAGTTTATTACTGGGCATATCCTCATTATCTTTTCTTTTTCAAACATAACTATTGTTTTCCTGATAGTGCTTTCCTCAGATAACTCATTACATTGGCTTTACTATATCTTTTGTTGTGTAATAGTGTCCTGGGTGGTATGATTCCCTAATTGTTTCCTTTGTGTAAGTCTAGTTTTCCTAATTAGAGCACAAGCCTCTGTTTATAGCATTCTTCGCTGCATCATGAGGTCAGGCACGAGGAGGTCCACACTGTGAATCAACTGGTTGAAGCCTTGTATTCATGTAGAGCACACAGATGGGACAGGCAGTTTATGATCATACCCCTCAATTCCACAAGTCAGCTCCAGAATCAGCATATTATTTCACTAGTGAGTCATTTTGCTGGCACTGGGGCTGTCCCCCGCAGAACCCCTTGGTACAAGGGAGTGACACGTTATGGGTTCAGATGCTTGCCCAGCAGAGCCTGATTTGGAAGACAGTGTGAACAGAGTGGCTTCCAGTGTGCCCTGATCTCTCTCTATTCAGAACCCCTAGAGTTTGCCTTAAATAGTTAATCATTGCCTTGCAGATATTCAGTATCTATTTGAACCAAGTGGAATGAATGGAGTGTGGCTTAGACTGACCTCTCCAAATGACACCTGGGCAGATGAGGCCCTAAGTTCTCCAGAAGGTGCTCTGCTGTCTGTCCTCTGTTGCCATCTGTTATTCACCACAAGACTGGTAGAGGGCAAAGGGCTACAATTCTCCTAGGACTTTAGGTCCCTCTGTCCCAACAATCACACTGAGAGCTGTGGTCATTATTGCTGCATAGTGCCCAAGTGCATGACTAGCTCCTGGAGGCAGAGCTTTCAGATAAGACAATGCAACTTTCTTCCTCAGCCATCAGATGCTCAGTTGAACTCATGTGAAAATACCCCAGCCTCTGCGTCAGAGTAGAGAGGGCTGGGAGAGCCAGGAGCACTCAGGAATGCATCCTAAGCTGTGCTGCTCAGGAGAGGGCTCCCCTGCCATTTCCATGGTTAGCTCCTTGTTCACCCAACTTCGTAGGCCCCCAGAGTTCCGAGAGACTCCAAGCAGATGTGAATAATGGCCCTGCGGGCCCTTTAGCCTCAAAACTGCACACTTCATTACGTGCTCTCTGGCCCACTCATCAGTCATTTCACATGTTTTTGCCTTGTCTCTTCTGATAGAATCTAAACAACTTGAAAACAGGGACCATGACTCGAATACGTTTTTTTTTCTCATATTACCCACTGGGTTCCTAAATGGAGCCCAACGTGTGTTTGTTGTTTTAATCGTTTTTGTGAATTACCCCCAAATCCCATACAGTGAGGATCCCAAGGCAAAGAAGATCTGTACCTACCAGGGGCCGGAGGTCGGGATGGGAGAGGATGTAGCCGTTGTTGGTGTTCAGAAAGGCGTATCCATGTACTCCAAGCTGCCAGAGTCCAGGGTGGAGTCGCATTAGGCCTGCTGTTTGTGCTGGGCATCTGGAGTTGGGCAGGGGTTTGGGGGCCACAGGACGGTCAAAGATGGCAGCTCACAGGAGTGAGTCTTTTCAATAGGAACATAACTGAGCCAGTGTCATGCTCCCATCCATGGATTGAGGATTCCTTTCCAAACCGGGCTGTTTATAGCAACCATCATCATACACATTATTACCTGACTTCTTTACCACCACATGTTCTGGGTGCTTTGATGATGTAATCTCACTCACCCTCACAGCAGGACTGTGTGGCATGGAGGAGCAGACTGAGACACTGAGACACTGGACAGCGAAAGGACTTACTGAAGGCCACAGAGCAAGTCATAGTTCATGGTGGGAAAGGGACCCAGGAGCACCAGTTGCTGCTCCCATGCTCAGCACCTGCACTTCTTGGGCGGTGATGGAGGGGCCCCATCCCAGTTCTGGGCTTGGCTTGCCTGGAGAGAGGCTCGCATCACGGGGGAGGGAGTTTGCTCCTGGAGAAACTGTGATCCCCACAGGGAACAGACCCAGGCTCACCTTGTACCGGGGCGCCAGCTTCATCAGCTCTCTCAGGGCCACATCTGAGCCTACCACCCCCAGGAGAATGCCATGGGATCGCTGGAAGGAAAGACACAAGGGGTGGGGGAGACACAGCTTCCCTGTGTACAAGGTTAGACTGGACCCTAGGCCTGTCCAGAGCCTGGAAGAGGAAGCCACTTAGGCTTTAAGTGGTTCTTCCTCTGCAATTAGATTCTAGGCTGGGAATAAAAATCTAGACTCTTATCAGACGAGGTCCCAGGAGCAAAATCAGCTGCTAGGAAGATTAATACCCAGTATTAATATTTAAGTTGTAATATTTAAATGGAATCCAAAGTTAAATGAAATATTAATCTTCACGGCAGAGGCTGAAGTTATCGGGATCTTAGGGACCATAACTCACAGGGGCTCTGAAGCATACGGAGCCTGTAATGAAACATTTCCTGACCTGATGGAGGATGGAAGGCTCAAGAAATCCCCTCACCAGAGGCCTTTACAGACAAGTTAGAGTCTGCACAACCTGGCAGATTAAACATGGCTTTGCAGGAAGGCTGACGGGCAACCCTCCAGCCTTATATCCCCAAGGCAGGGGTCCCAACTGCAGAGCAGCGAAACTACTCCCAGCCAGCCAGCAGCGTCACTGGGGAAGCCGTGGAAAAGCACAGCCCACCAGCCTACCTCCAACCAGGAGAGTCTGGGGTAGCTACTCTGGGACAGGCTTGGAAATCTGCATTCAAACCCTCCCAAGGTGGCTCAGAGGCACAGCCAAGTCAAGAATCACTGGTCTAAAGATGCCACTGCGGCCCCAGGTTCTAATCCCTGCTACAACCTCTCCAGGAGCAGCCACTCACCGTTTCATTCTTCTTGCTGAAGACTGGCATGGCCACAGTGGTGAGCAGCGTCGGGCTCTGAGCCTGTGAGCTGAGGAGCTGTCAGGGAGGGGACAACAGGGGTCAGAAGGTGCGGCCTAGGGCCACCGGTTTGCTGCACTCAGAGCACCCAGTGTGGAGAACCCACAGTCACTATGTCAATTATCCAGCGTCACCTTCCCACAGGAAGGAGGAAATCCCAAATGAGGGTTCCCTTCTCTGCAAAAGGAGAGTTGGCAGGAATGCTGTGGGCCAGAGGTGGACTGGAGGGGAGGACCAGGCTGATGTCACTAAGCAGGGTCCTGAGCCGCATGACCCAGCCCCAAGCACATTCACTAAGCTCTCTCGTCTCAGCGAGGCCCAGGCCTAGTGTTAAGCGCAAACCCAGCAAACAGGCCCATTTGCGCCTGCCTAGAAACAGAGAGGCTTTGCACAGCACGAGCTTTCCAGAAACCTCTGATATGGACTTAAGGTTGCTACAGGTGAGAGGGAGGCCATTGACCCAGAGCTACCCAGAAACACAAGCACACCCCGAGGAACCGCAGCGCAAAGGCAGGCCGTGGTGCAGCTGTAGTGGGCTTCGGGGCCATTCCTAGCACACAGGTCAGACCCACACGGTCTCCACTCACAACACCAGAGCCAGAACCCTTGCCACCTCTAGACGGCTGTCCGCCCTGACTGGCTGGGCTCGCTGTGCCAGCTCCTCCGGCTGCTTGAAAGGGGCTCTGCATGTGTGCCCCACTTTATAACAAAAGTAGGCTTCTGACAAGCATGTGGGAAGAGAGGTATCATAAGTCTGACGTTGGATGAGATCAACTAAAGGAGACTGCTGAGTCATGGAAGCCCACAGTTGACTTTCTTGGAGAAGGAAGCACATTTTGGCCACCACGTCTCTTTCTCTCGCCTCATCTGAGTTTTCATTTTAGAGTTAGAGGTAAGGCTTTCTGAGAGTGAACCACGATGACATCTGTTTTCTGAGCTTGGACACATCTCTATGGGCCACATGAGGGCTTTCCAGTCTCCTTCCTGAGTCAGGAATGCATGAAGCCAGCTCGTCCCTGGCTCCCAGGAAGCAGCTCCCAGGCTCTTGGAGGCCTCTGTGGCCTGCTCTCCCTAGGACATGTCTCAGTCTGGGTGGGGTCCAGTCACAGCTGTCCCTGCACTCATGTTTCTGGACACCCTTGCAAGGGCGGACACCTGCCCTGGGCTCAGGGGAGTGACATCCTCTACTCAGAGGGTTCCGAAGTGGCTCCGGGAGCTCTGCAGGTGACCTTTAACTTCAGGGACTCCTAAATCAGGGACAGCAGAGGGAAGGAGGAAGACAGAGGAGATGCAGGGACTGGTTGCAGGGGGCGGTTCTCACTGAGGGACAGGTGTAAAAGTGAAGCTCAAACTGTGAACTGTGGCCTCGTCTGTGTGCATGGAGGTAAGAGAGCACCAGAAGGTCAGGCTGTGCATAGAATGCTAAGGACATCCTAGCACCGTCTGACATCAGTTACAGCACACAGGGAAGCTGGGGTTGCTTCTGCCCACCTTCTGCCAAACTCACACCCAACACTTCAGGCCACCTTCAGCAGGTATGGCCTATGCCCGGCTTCTCTCATCAGATTTCACGGCTCCGAAAGCCTTCGCTTTCCAGCTCCCGTGGCGTGACCACAACACTCCCGGGTGAGGAAGGCCCACACAGAGCACCGGAGCCCTGGCCCCTCCTGCCAGGCTGGCTACTGGCAGGCAGATGAATGCACGGGTGATGGAGAGGAAGTGCAGGCGCCAGGGTTCATGGGAAGACAGCTCAAAGAAGATCCCCTCCTCCTGTCCTCCTTCTCCCAACCCACCTCCCTCTCATCAAACCTGGACACACAGGGCCCTATGAACACTTGGACAAGGGAGGGAGAGCCCTGCCCAAAGGCAGCCAGCTCCTCCCTTCTCAGCAGGAGTCGGTGATGGTCAGATGACATCTGCTGAGCATGGCCTTGTTGTGGGAGCCCTTTTAAAGTAGATTAATGAGCTTTTCATCCCAAATTTGGCCAGATAGCTTGTGTCTACTATTAACAGGTGGAGGTAAGCATGCCACTGCTTTTGGACATAGAGCAACTCAGAAGAAAGCTGACCACTGCACAGTTGCATTCCCAGCCTCCTTTGTTAGCACAGGGACTGAGTTCTGCCCAGTGAGAGGTGAATTCTGGGTTCTGGCCAGAGTCCCTGCAAGTTTCCTTCACAGGGGTGAAGTATCCCCCTTCCCCTTCCACAGCCTGATGCTTAAGTGTGGTTTCAGTTGACTCACGTTCCACCAGTCTCCTGAGCACGAGCATGAGGGCCACATCCCTGGGACGGCAAAGGGGGCGGCAGGGAGGAGCCTGGGTCCCTGATGACCAGACCACAGAGCTCGTTGTCAGCTCTGGGCTTTGTTTACCCAAGGGGGACATTCACTTCTATCTTATTTAAGCCACTCTTTTCGGGTCTCTCTGGAGCCCAGCCTGATACATCATCACTGAAGCAGGTGGCTGCCTATGTGATGGGGATTTGAGAAATGGCAGAAAGGTCTCCCTTCCCCAAAAAGGTCCCATCTGAAGCTCTCCCTTTGATATTCATTCTTTTGTGCAAGTCATTGCTGCCTGCAGTCCTTTGAAAATGCAGGGACCCAGGAAGGGAGAACATGTGTTCCAGCTGTGGGATGGTGGATTCTTGGTCTGACCCCTTTCTCCCCCGGGTGGGTGGGAGGGAGGGATGATGAGGGAGGCGAGGACTGTGGGGGAGGAGGGAGGAACAACTTCGGAGCAGGGACCCTGTCCGTGGAGAGCACCCCAGGCAGGTCTGCTGGGGGTCTAAGGCAGCATATGGGCAGTGGTCCCATTAGTGGGCCGAGGGCTGTCACGAAAAGAGAAGGAAAAGCATGGAAAAGCGGCTTCATTCACCCCTTCTTAACGTTCCCTAAGGAGGTGCTAGGCCCACCTCTTTCCTGACCCAGGAAGTCACTTCTTGCTCCCTGGGGTCCCTAACTCTGAGGTGGGCTTCTCGAGCTGGGAGCTGCGGCCAGCCTCACCTTGCTGTCCATGTAGGCCTCTGTCCAGATGATGTCGTGGTCGTGGTTGATGACCATGGGGCGGCTGAGCACGTGCAGGTATTCCATCACGTTCTCCTGGGTGTCCGCCAGCGTTGAGATCTGCGTGTAGTAGCCTGCGGTGGGGAAGGGCCACGTGGGTGTGGAAGGCAGGGCTTCCCTGGGAACCCCTCGCCAGGGCCTGCCCCCTCCCCAGCTGCAGATGGCTCATAGCCGACTCCTCTCTGGAAACTGGCCCAGGGAGCAGGGAGCTACTTCCCCACAGTTGTGTCCTTTACCCAGGGGCAGCCGCAGGCCAGTGGGAGGCCAAGGCTCACCCTTCCTCACCCTGGAAGATCTCTGAGGGGCTGTCCCACCCAGAGCTCCGCAAAGGAGCAGCAGGGCCTGATGCAATGGTGTTGGGGGTCAGCCTCTCCCTCTCCCAGCCCCGCCCTCCCCACTTCCTCACAGGAGCACCTCATAAGAGTGCCCTGTAAGCTTTCTTCGGTCACTCTTAGGCCTCTTCAGGGAACCCAATCAGAGGCAGAGATTTCTGCCTCTCCGCTCCTCCTTCCTCTGGTCCTTGTCCTTGCTCAGGTTGTGGGGCGGGTGTTACAGCCTATTCCCTGGAGCCATGGTGACACTCCAAAGCGCAGATGGCACAGAAGGCTGTGAATGGCCTCTCCGCTCTCCTGGCCCCCACCTCCCACCGTGTCCATCCCCCTCGCCAGTGAGATGCAGCACCACCTCTCTGCTCCCAGCAGCTCTCAGACCCTTTCAGCACGCTGTTCCCTCTCTCTGGAACACCCTTCCAGTTGCCCCACTGACTTGGAGAGTGCCTCCCCCACGGCCCCCAGCACCCTGAACAGTCTGTGTCTCTCCACCATCAAAGCACATTTCAGGCTGTATCGTGGGTGGTGGTTTACTCGTATGTCTCCCTGCTGGACAATACCAAGAGGCAGACTGACCCTGAGTCCATCCTGATCCCTCTTGGTCCCCCGGTGCCTGGAAATGGTGCCAGGTGCATAGTGGATGCTCAGTGAATTTTTGTTGAATCAATGGGGTCTGGTCAGAGATAGATGAGGACCATTCACACACAAAACATTATTCCAGGGAAAACAGTGACCCTCTGCTTTTTGTCTGGGAGCAGAACCAGAGTCCATGGCTTAATTTGCCAAAAGAAAGAATGGGGGCAGGATGGAGACAGAGCTGACATTGTCTCACCTTGCTTTTTCCAAATACAAAGGAGGGACTGAAGCTGCTGTTCTTGACGTAGCGCTGCTCCTCTTAGGGGCCCATGGGGAAGCCTGTGCTCAGCACCTCCAGGGCTGGGTAACCCTGTCTCCCGCGCTCAGGTGCAGGTGGGAAGGCACCTGCCGGCCCGGCACTCACCTTTGTTGTTGCATGCAATCCACTTCATGCGGTCAGCAAAAGACACTTCTCTCCCAATGAGGTAAGTGAAAACTCGGACCTAACCCACAAGACACAGATGCACTCAGCAGCAAAATTCCTGGCCATAAGTCATGTTAACATTGTTTGTGTGAGTCTTGGATGTTGGGCCCAGTGCTTCTCAGTCTTTGGGTTCTCCAATTTCACCTGCTGAGGCCCAGGCAGCAACGCAACTTGCCCAGGGCCATGGGGACTGCGGGTAGGTGCAAGGCTGAGATTTACAGCCTGGCAGTTCTGATGTCCCCAAACCATATTCTGGTCCCTCACCCCAAACCTCCTACATCAGGCCTCTGTGTCTCGGGTTGCCATAATTTTGGAACACCCAATTAAAACGTATCTGAAAGTAAGAATGGCTCTAATAGGAAAGCAGATTTGAATGGGGGCCATCCTTTTAGGGGCCCTGCTGGTGATCCCATCCATGGCAGCAGAAGCTTTTTTCTCCCTGGACACCCGTGGGAGGGTCACCTTACAGTCTGGCCAGTTATACTTCTCAAACACCGGCTCGTAGTCCTCCACGGCGCCGTCGCTGATGAGCATGATGGCCTGGTTGCAGAGGCTTCCTTGCTTGGCCTCTTGGAACTGTGTAGGGAAGAGAAGTGCCCATGACCACAGGCCAAGCCTGCCCCCCTCCGCCTGCCGCCTTCCTCCCAGTCCTCCCCTCCCAGGCCTCATTACAGTGGGCACCTGCTTCAGGATCTGGAAGGCTTCTCTCAGGGCTTGGTCCACGACTCCCACACCTTTGACCATCAACTCCTCCACCAGCAGTTTGAAATGCTGTCATGGGTGAGATATTAGAGAAGCATCGGGGTTGAGTGGGCCAGTGGAGCTTCATGTTTGGTGTTAACTTAGGAGGCTGTTTACGGACATCCAGAAGGACATGATTGCAGGGCCTGTGTCTCCATGATGCAGCTAAGTTCATGGACTGGTCCTCTATAATAGGTGTTTCTCAAATGTCCCCAAGATAAACTGAGAGAGGGTGAATGACTTGGTACACACCCATGGCCACTATTGGTGGGAAATGCCAAGTGTGAAGCTGAGTACAGGGGGAGGACAGTCCTGGGATGGAGGCAGGGTAACCTCGGCTCCCAGAAAACAGCCCACAGCCCACCGCCCAGGGGTGCGCACTTCACAGCAGAAAGTGTGGAGGTGTCCAGGGCAGAGGCCTGGCTTCAAGAGGAACTCAAACCCCAACTCCTCCGTCACAGAGGGAGGAATCTATGATGTGCAAAAGCTCTCTTTAAAAAATTATTGCCATGTCCTCTCCTCCTTGGTCTTTTACCAGAGAAAAGGACGACGCTCAATGAAGTTTAAATTTATCCTCCTTTCAGGGAAGCTTCTCATGAAAACTGACATAATGGAAAGGCCCAGGTGGGAGGCAAAAGGGGAAATTGAGTCCTATATAATCCCCAGGGTGAAAAACCAGTCCTGAATAAGGAAGGTTCCCTTTGGTATGAGGTCTCTATCTGCTCACTGTTTGCTCTGATAAGCAACAGTGTGTTTACAAGGTGGTTCCCTGGATTGTTTGCATGGGTAACGTGCTCTGCTTTCATTCCAGGTACTATGGGAATAAGCAAAAGGGGCCACAGAAACAACTGCCCACCATCCAGACAAGAGCAGGGGCTTGGAAGTCTCAGGCCACAGTGGACACTCACCTCTCGATTGTCTCGGTCCGCCTGGACAAGGATCCCTTTAAAACAAGGCTCGATGTAATGGACGTAGTCATTGTACTGCAGTTGCAGTGAGTTGAGGGGAGGTGGGAAGAGAATAAACAGCATCAGGTTGCAAAGTCCAGGCCCAGCAAAGACACTCACGCAGGTCACTGGGTGGTCAGGGGTTGTGGGTCACCTTGGTATCTGTGTATGATTTCTAGAGCAAGTGAGAGCTATTCTAGAACAGGAAGGCACATTTACCGCAATGATATTAACAAAGTCATTCTCCCCCAGGGTGTCCAAGATGGTGGTGATGGTGTGCTTGGCAATAGTCATCCTCAGCCCCTTCATACTGCCGCTCACGTCCACCAAAATCACTATGTCCTTGGGAGAAGTAGCAGCTTGAATGTACCTGAAGGACGAAAGGGAAAGATGGGAAAACCAAAGCCAGAACCAATACCTGACCAAGGGGTCTGCAGTTATTTCTCTTCAGACGCTGGCTCGAGCCCACCCAAAGTTCAGGGCAACCCATCTATGCCAGGTTTTACATGTTTCATAACCACTCGACACGGTGCGGAAGCCATCTGGGGTGGCAGTGATTGGGGATGTGCCCATCTAACAGGCCAGGTGGAGGTAACCCTTGTTCCTTTTGATTTAGACCAACCAGGGTCCCTGAGGGGCTGGCAGCAGAAAGGGAGAGAGCTGGGTTTCAGATTCTGTTACAAACTTGCCAAAAAAGGGGTGTTGAAGGAGAGGAGAGCTTAACAAAAGGTTGATGTGGAGACAGCTCAGTGTCCTGGAAGGAGGTTTAGGTTGGGAAAGACAAATATGATCAGTCCTGGAGCAAGGCAGTTGTAGAGGGAAGGGAGGAACGCTGGCCCTTTTCCTGCTCTTGTGTCGGGTTAGGGTTCTACACACCCAAGGCCCTTGAGTGGTGGTGGGAGAGGGGGTGGGAGTGGAGGAGGACAAGGCAAAACCCAAAAGCTATGAGATAAATACCCAGGCCGCAGACCTTTCCCCTATGAGCTCTTACCAGCCGCGGTTTCGGCAGTCAAAAGTAATGACTCCATTCTCATCAGGTGTCCATTTTATACCTGGGAGAATAAAGACCCGTTCTTTTACTAGCTTGGTGAGGCCACCCCAGATCCCCTGGCTGGGTGTGGACCCCCAGGATGGCCATGATCCCCAGGGCAGAACAGCTTTGGAGCTAGGGAACAGGGTGGGGACCACTGGGACATGCCCTGTAGACTGAGACAAGCTGGCAAGGAGACATCTACCAGCCAAACTGCCCAGATGCAGAGCTGGGGGTAATTTCACAGGCAGGTCCACATAGGTGGTGCCTGGGACTCATTTGTAAGGCAAAACCTCATATCAAATAGTGGAGGCAGAAGCTTTGGAGAAGTGTGACTTTTAACATCCATTACCATCCAGCAAAATGTGGACAAAATGTTGAAAGAGGCAAGTGCTCTGACTTCTAACCCACTTGCCTCTAGGTGTTAAGCTCATTAGCACTCAGGATCCTGCCTATTGGCTGGGATGGGAGAAATGATTTGGCTCTATGACTGTAGGCTCTTTGAGGTCAGGGATTCCTAGAACCCAGCAGAGTATATGCTTAATAAATGTCTGTTACCTGAATGAAAGGACAAATGAATGGATATGAAAGATCTTGGGTTGACCCAGTAGCAGAATGCTGGTGTAGATTTTTATCCTATTCACCTAATAAAAAAGTTTGTATAGATGCACAGAAAACACTGACAAGATCCACAATAGAATCTCGATTTGAAAAGACTATGATTGGGAATAGTGGGTTTAAAATAAGAAGAGTAAAAATAACAAGTGGAATTGCAATATGTTGTGATTGGGAATAGAAAAAATGATTGTAGCAGTATTATGAATGTCTAGAAGCTCCAAGGGCCCTTCCTACTCCACAGTGGTTAGACTTCAGATGACATACACCCTTTGAGGCATTGCTGGCCTCTCAAAGGTAGGAGAGGTTTTCAGAGACCATGCTCTCAAAACCAAACAAATGAGAACAGAGCCCCAGGGGTGAGGCGTATGTGTGGGGTCAGCTACCACCCAAAGCCTTGAAGGTGGGAAGCAGAGCCATGGGAGTGTGGTGTGATGGGAGCTTGAGTACCACTGGTCTGACCTAGTCTTGCAGGCAGTCATGGGAGGTGGGGCTTTCCTGAGGCTGCATTCTTATAGCAACATGGTCATGGGGAATTTGATCCTTAGAACAGCAATGAGGAGGAGAAGCTGAGTCTGAGATTACTGGCTCTTAACCAAAACCTTCGAAGAGGACTTTGGAAGTCCTGGATGAGGGTACCCTCAAGTCCAAGTGGAAACAGAAGCAAATTTTCTTGTGGATTCCCAACTCAGACCCACTGGAATCCGAAGAGGACAAGCAGCATGGCCTCACAAGCAAAGATCGCCAAATACATACGGAGCAGACCCCTACTAGTGAGAGGCAGCAGACTCAAGAGCTACCTCAAGAGCTGGATATAGCTTCTCAAGAATTACAGATGTTGGAATGTCCAAATACCAAACACAAACTAGGTAGGTATGAGAAGAACACACAATACAAAGAACATACAAGAAATGACCAGGAATGAAGAAACAGCCTTGCAAATACGAAGCTTTCAGAGATGAAAAAATGTGTAAGTTAAAAAAAATAAATTAAATGGATAGTGCTTTATTCATGGGTAAAAAGAAAATGCATACATTTGTGTATGTATCCAGAGTTCTACTGAGGCTGGAATGAAAATGTTTAATACACATCTGATTAGAGTCACAGAAAGAGAAAAGGGAGAGCATGGAGGAAAGGTGATGGTTAAAGAGATGATATTGGCAAATATTCTAGAACTGATTAAAAATGCAATTCCACAGATCCAGGAAGCACCGTGTATCCCAAACAGGATGAATAAAAAGATATCCACATATAGACACATAGTAGTGGAACTGCAGAACTTCAAAGGCAAATAAATAAACAAATACCACGAAGGCAGCCAGAAAGCCCACGACACCTACAAAGGAAGAGCAGTTAAACTGGTAGATTTTCCCAACATCAATGAAAGCCAGAAGACAGTGGATAAACAGTTTTAAGATGTTGAGAGAATAGAATTATTGATTTAGAATTGCGTTGTCAGCAAAACTATCATTCAAGAATGAGGATAAAAGGAAACATTTGTAGATAAACACAATCTGAAGCAGTTTATACTGAAGGCCCCACTGTAAAGGAACTTCTGGAGGATTTACTTTAAGAAGAAGGGGAATGATATGGGAAAAACATCCTGACATGCATGAGGGAATGGTGAACAAATAAAATGGTAAATATGTCATTAATTCCAAGTAAGTGATGTTTATATAAAATAATAATACTTGTGTGTCTGATTTGTGGGGATGAAAAATTTGAAATATTGACAATAGAATGGAAGTCTAGAATAAAGAGATGGAAGCACAAAAGTTCTAAAGGCCTTTGCTGACTGAGAAGAGAGCAAAAATATCATTTAATTTTAATTTTTTTATTTTTAGAGATGGGATCCTGCTATATTGCCCAGGATGGTCCTGAACTCCTGGGCAAGGGAACCGCCTGCCTCAGCCCCCCACCCTCCAGTAGCTGGAACTATAGGTGCAAACCAGGTTGCCAGCTTAATTTTAAAATGTTATTGTATTAAATATGCTTGATAAGATTTCAGGGGTAATTACTGAAAGAATAAAAACAAGGGGACAAGTTCTAAACTGCTAGAGAGAAAAAAGTTATATTGGGGAAATTTATTTTTAAAATGTTAAGTATTTGAAAAGGAAAAAAGGAGAAAAAGCAAATATAAAAACACCAGGACAAGTAAAAATTTTAAAAATAAGATAATAGACTTCAAGATGGCTGACTAGAGGCATCTGGTACTTTCCTCCTCCACAAAGAAGGACAAAAATAGCAGGTAGATAGATAATCACACTTGGAATAGATCATCCAAGAGAGAACATAGGAATTCAACAGACAAGTGACAGGTAACACCTAAAGCAAGGAAGGAGACGGAAGCAAGTCACCCTGCTTGGCCAGGATTGGCTGGGAGCCTCTCCAGGCTCCTCAATGCAATGAAAGGATAAGTGAGAGACGCCCAGAAGTCCACATTCCCACCATGGATTCCTGCAATCCTAGCCGCAGAAGAGCCTCTAGAGTCTTGTAGGCCTTAAGACTAACATAGGGAGCTGCCTGGAGCCTGGATGAGGGCATTGCTCCAGAGAGGGAGCTCACACTGGATCTCATACACCCCCAAATCCCTCAGCAGCTGCAGCACAGCACGATATCGAGAGTCCAGACTCCACCAGACTGCATCCTGCCTGGGGGCCCAACAGCTTCTGGATCTTCATATCCCTGGAGACCCACTGACATTTCCTTCCCACAGCCGCCACCATTGCTGGATGCTGCCACCAGCGTTGAAGCATGAGCTATTGGCAATAACCCCACTGCCCTTGGCAGTGAAATCACCACAAATTTTCATGCACCCTGAAGACAAAATCCTCCATGTACAGCCATTGCACTGTGGGCTGCTGCCAACAGGGCTGAAATACGAGTGAAGCAAGCATTCGTCAGCCGCCTGCATCTGGCTGCTGCCACTGAAAGCAACCTCACCCTCCCCAACAGCAGGGCTGCAGCACAGCCAATGCTGCCCCAACCCAAGCATTCCACCAGGGGCCAAGGGATCACCCCACCCTTGCCTACCACAGCTAGTGTCTGCATGCACCAGCAGAGGGCATGGGGACAGGTCTACCTGACCTGGCTCTGTGTTCCCCCCACCCAGTGCCAGTATCCTGTCTGGGGCCTGAGAACTGCCCAGCCCACTCCATCACCATTGGCACCTGAGAACTTCTCCCAGGGTCCTGAGTTCAGGGCCACTCAATCTCCTGCTACCACCATAGGTCGCACCCACCCTTACATGCCACCCACAGGCCTGGGGACTGAACTGCCCAGCTCATTGCAGCCACTGCCAAGAGCAGCACAGACCACTTAGGAGGCAAGGGTTGCCCCACCACTGCTAATGATTGCATCACCTTTGCCACACCCACTTCTCTGGGGACTGAAATCCTGCCCACCAGCCTGGCCCACCACTACTGCTACTGTCCCCTGAGCAAGCCACTTGGAGGCCCAAGAATTGGCCTTTCTGGACCCACTAACACCAGTGCCAGTATACACCTCCCTGGGACCCAAGGACATGCATGCTTGGCCCACTGCCACAACTGGGGCCCAAGGACAGGATCACCTGGCATCCTTGTCCCCAGAAAAACTTCACCACAGCCTCCACTAACAATGCCACCCTAAGCCACTGAGGAAATCACAGACACCACAGATGCTGTTTATAGCTGAAGAAATCATATGGAGACTACACTACTGCATGCGTCTAAGATCAAAGTCAAAATGTCCTACCCAACCAACACCATAGACATAGCTTTAGGAAAAAGTCCTCCCATATAAAAGCAAATTTTAAAAATGGGAAGATGCAACTATTACACCAGATGCACAGATATCAATGTAAGGACACAAGAAATATGAAAAAGCAAGGAAATATGATACCTCCAAAGAACACAATAATTCTTCAGCAACAGATTCCAATAAAAAAATTTATATAATACCAGACAATGAATTTAAAATAATATTAAAGAAGCTCAGTGAGATACAAGAGAATACAGAAAAGCAATGCAAAGAAATAAAAAACTCAGGATATGAATAAGAAATTTGCTAAGAAGATAGATATCATTACAAAGAACCAAACAGAAATTCTGAAACTGAAGAATTCATTAAATGAAATACAAAATACATTTGTAAACATTAACAATAGACTAGATCGAGCAGAAGAAAGAATTTCAGAACTTGAAGACAGGTCTTTTGAAATAGACAAAAATTTTCTTTAAAAAAAGAATAAACAAAGCCTATGTGACATATAGGACATCATTAAGTGGCCAAATGTTCACATTTTTCGTGTCCCATAAGGCAAAAGAAACAAAAAGGATGGAAAGCCTATTTCACAAAATACTAGCTGGAAACTTTCCAAGTCTAGCAAGCAATTATGACATCAGGATACAGGAAGCTCATAGATCCCCAAACAGATATAATTCAAAAAGGTCTTCTTCACAGTACATTGTAGTCAAACTGTAAAAAGTTAAGGACAAAGACAGAATTCTAAAAACAGCAAGGGAAAATTGTCTAGTTGCTTACAAGGGAACTTCCATGAGACTAGCAGTGGATTTCTCAGCAGAAACCTTACAGATCAGGAGAGAATGAGATGATATATTCAAATTTCTTGGAAAAGGAAAAAAAACTACTAGTCAAGGATACTATATCCAGCAAAGTTATCCCTTATAAACAAAGGAGAAATAAAGTATTTCCCAGATAAGCAAAAGCTGAGGGAATTCATCACCACTAGACCTGCTCTCCAAGAAATTCTTGAATTGTCCTGAAAAAGAAAGGACAATGTCTACCATCATGAAAACACACGAAAGTATAAAATTCACTGGCAGAGCAAACACAAATAAGGAAGAGAAAGGACTCAAATGTTACCACTACACAAAACTACCAAACCACAATGGTAGTAGGAACAAAGAATATCCAAAATAGCCAGAAATCAATTAATACAATGACAAGAATAGCTCTCACATATTGATAATAACCTTGAATGTAAACAGATTAAACTTTCCATTTAAAAGGTATAGACTGGCTGAATGGTTTTAAAAAAATGAACCAACTATATGCTGCCTACAAGAAACTCATCTTACCGTAAAGACATATACAGAATGAAACGGAAGAAAAAAGATATTCCACGCAAACAGAAACCAAAAGCAAACAGGAGCAGCTATACTTATATCAGATAAAACAAATTTTAAGTCAAAAACAGATATAGAAAAAAGAGATGAAGGAAGTCATTATATAATGACAAAGGGATCAAGTTAGCAAGAGTATACAGCAATTCTAAACCTATGTGCACCCAACACTGGAACACCCAGATATATGTGGCAAATATTATTAGATCTAAAGGGATAGATAGATTCCAATACAATAACAGTTGGAACGTAAACACCCCACTCTCAGCATTATGTAGATAATTTAGACAGAAAATTAACAAAAAGATTGGATTTAAACTGCACATTTGACTAAATGGGCCTAGGCATTTACTGAACATTTTATCTGACAGCCACAGAATGCACATTATTCTCGCCAGCGCATGAAACATTCTCCAGGACAGGTCATATATTAAGACACAAAACAAGTCTCAGTAAATTAATCCCGGCACTTTGGGAGGCTGAAGCAGGTGGATCACGGGGTCAGGAGTTCAAGATCAGCCTGGCCAAGATGGGGAAACCCCATCTCTACTAAAAATACAAAAAAAATTAGCCAGGCATGGTGGTGGGCGCCTGTAATCCCAGCTACTCGGGAGACTGAAGCAGAGAATTGCTTAAACCCAGGAGGCAGAGGATGCAGTGAGCAGAGATCACACCACTGCACTCCAGCCTAGGTGACAGAGCAAAACTCCATCTCAAAAAAATATATAATAATAATAATTGAAATCATTTTTAGTATCTTCTCAGACTACAATAGAATAAAACTAGAAATCAATAACAAGAGAAATTTTAGAAACCATTCAAATACACGAAAATTAAGCAATATGCACCTGAATGACCAATGGGTCAAGGACAAAATTAAGGAGGAAATTTAAAACTTACTTGAAACAAATGAAAATTGAAAAACAATATATCAAAACTTGTGGGATACAGTAAAAGCAGTATAAAGAGAGTTTGTAGCAATAAGTGCTTACATCAAATAGTAGAAAGATTTCTAACAATCTAATAATACACCTTAAGGAAATATAAAAGCAAGAACAAACCAAACCTAAAATTAATGAATGGAAAAAATAATAAATACCAGAACAGAAACAAACTAGAGACTAAAAAATTACAAAGGACCAAGAAAATGAAAAGTTGATTTTTAAAAAAGATAAAATCAATAAACTGCTATCTAGACTAACCAGGAACAAAGAGAGAGGACCCAAATGAACAAAATCAGAAATGAAAAAAGGATACATTACAATGAATACCACAGAAATACAGACCATTATAAGCAACTATACACTAAGACAAACTGGAAAACCTAGAGGAAATGGATAAATTCCTGGACACATGCAAGCTACCAAGATTGAACTGAAATAAATAGAAAACCTAAACAGACCAATAACACATAATAAAATTGAACCAGTAATAAAAAGCCTCCCAACAAAGGAAAATCTAGGACCAGACAGACTCACTGCCAAATTGTAACAAACTTTCAAAGAACTAACACCAATTATCTTCAAGTTATTCCAAAATATTGAAGAGGGTAGAATTCTCCCTAACTCATTCTGTGATGCCAGCATTACTCTAATATCAAAACCAGCTAAAGACACAGCAACAACAAAAGAAAACTACAGGCCAGTATCTCTGATGACTATAGATGCAAAAAATCCTCAACAAAATACTAGCAAGCCAAATCCAACAGCACATCAAAAATATAATATGCCATGATTAAGTGGGATTTATACTAGGGAGGCAAGGATGGTTCAACATATGCAAATCAATAAAACTAATATATGACATCAAAAGAACGAAAGACAATAACCATATAATCATCTTCATAGATGAAGAAAAAGCACTTAATAAAATTCAGCATTGCTTCATGATTAGAAGCTCGCAGCAAACTAGGCATAGAAGGAAAATACCTCAACATAATAAAGGCCATATATGACAAACCCACAGGTAATATCATACTGAATGGGTAAAAGCTGAAAGCCTTTCCTCTAAGAACTGGAACGAAAAAAAGATGCCCACTTTCACCACTCCTATTCAACATAGTATTGTAAGTCCTTGCCAGAGCAATCAGGCAAGAGAAAGAAATAAAAAGCATCCAAATTGGAAAAGAGGAAGTCAAAGTATTCTTTTCTGCAGATGACATAATCTTGTATCTAGGAAAACCTAAAGACTCCACCAAAAAACTCTTAGACATGATAAATGCATTCAGTACAGTTACAGGATATAAAATCAATATACAAAAATCAGTAGTGTTTCTATATACAAATAATGAACTAGCTGAGAAAGAAATCTAGAAGGCAATCTCATTTACAGTAATTACCAAAACACTACCTAGGAATAAATTTAACCAAGAAGGTGAAAGACCTGCACAAGGAAAGCTACAAAACTGATGAAAAAAATTGAAGAGGATACAAATGAAAACATTTTATGTTTATGGACTGGGATAATTAATATCATTAAAATGACCATACTGCCCAAAGCAATCTGCAGATTTAATGCAATGATTATCAAAATATCAAGACCATTTTTCACAAGAGTAGAAAAAAATCATAAAATTCATATGTAACCGAAAAAAAAGTCAGAATAGCTAAAGCAATCCTGAGTAAAAACAAAAACATAAACAAAAACAAAAAACAAAGCTGGAGGCATCACACTGCCTGACTTCAAAGTATGTTTCAAGGCAATAGTAACCCAAACAGCATGATATTGGTATAAAAACAGACACAAAGACCAATGAAACAAAATAGAGAACCCAGAAATAAATCCATATATTTACAGCCAGCTAATGTTCTTTTTAAAAATTAATTACTTAATTAATTAGTTTTTAGAGGTAGGGCCTTGCTCTGCCACCCAGGCTGGAGTGCAATGGTGTGCAAGACTCACTGCAGTCTTGAACTCCTGGGCTCACGCAATCCTCCCACCTCAGCCTTCTAAATAGCTAGGACTATAGCCATGTCCCACCACACCTGGTTACATTTTTAAATTTTTTGTAGAGATAGGGGGTCTCACTATGTTGCCCAGGCTGGCCTCAAACTCATGGCCTCGCATGATCCTCCCACCTTGATCTCCTAAAGTGATGAGATTACAAGTGTGAGCCACCATGCCTGGCCTCAAGCCAGCTAATTTTCAACAAAGGCACCAAGAACATACAACAAGAAAAGAACAATCTGTTCCATAAATGGTGCTGGGAAAATTGGATTTCCATATGCAGAAGAATAAAACTGGATCCCTATCTCTCATGATTTACAAAAATCAACTCAAAATGGATTAAAGACTTAAATGTAAGTCCCCAAACTATAAAGCTACTAGAAGAAAACGTAGGGGAAATACTTAAGAACATTGGTCTCTACAGAAATTTTATGGATAAGACCTCAAAAGCACAGCCAACAAAAACAAAATAAACAAATGGGACTCTATTAAGCTAAAAAGCTTCTGCACAGCAAAGGAAACAATCTACAATGAAGAGACAACCTGTTGAATGAGAGAATTATTTGCAAACTATTCATCTGACAAGGGACTAATATCCAGACTATCTAAGAAACTCAAACAACTCAACAGTAAAAACAAAACAAATAATCCCATTGAAATGTGGGCAAAAGACATGAATAGACATTTCTCAAAAGAAGACATACAAATGGCCAATAGATATATGAAAAAATGCTCAATATCACGAATCACAAGGGAAGTGCAAATCAATACGACAAAGATATATCATCTCATCCCAGTGAGAATAGCTACTAGTAAACACACACACACACACACACATACACACACACAAAACAGATGCTAGCAAGGATGCAGAGACAAACTCATATGCCATTGGTGGGAATGTAAATTAGTATAGCCACTATGGAAAACAATATGGTGATTTCTCAAAAAACTAAAAATAGAACTACCATATGATGCCACTACCTAGAATTTATCCAAAGGGAAATAAATCTGTTTATCAAAGGTATACCTGCACTGGCATCTTTATCACAGCACTATTCACAATAGCAAAGATACAAAATCAATCTAAGTGTCCATCAAAAGATGAATAAAGGAGATGTAGTATATACACACGATGGAATATTTGGCCGCCAAAAAAATGAAATGCCATTTGCAGCAACATGGCTGAACTGGAGGTTGTTAAGTGAAACAAGCCAGGCGCAGAAAAACAAACACTGGGCCGGGAGTGGTGGCTCTTGCTTGTAATTGAAGCACTTTGGAAGGCTGAGGCAGGAGGATCACTTGAGGCCACGAGTTCAAGACAAGCACTACGTGTTCTCGTTCATATGTGGGAGCTAAAAAAGTTGATCTTATGGGGGTAGAGAGTAGAATGACAGATACCAGAGTCTGAGAAATGTGTGTGGGTGCGTGGGGGAGGAATAAAGAGGAAGGTTAGTGGGCACGAACATACAATTAAATAGAAGGAATGAGCTCTAATATTTGATAGCAGAGTAGGGTGACTATAGTTAGCACTGTATTGTATATTTCACAATAGTTAGAAGAGAGGACTTGAAATGTTCCCAACACATAGAAATGATAAATACTCCAGGTGATGGACACCCCCAAATACTCTGACTTGATCATTACACATTCTATGCATGTAACAAAATATTACATATTCTCATAAATATGTACAAGTATTATGTATCAGTAAAAATAAGATGACAGCACATTCTAATATACCAATGTTCACAATAAATGTAAATATGCTTAACTTGCTAACTAGTAAAAGAGATTGCCAGTTTGGATAAAATTTAAAAGCTATAAACTATTTTCAACAGATATGGCTAAAATGACAGAAAGTTTGAAAATAAAGGGATAGAGGAAAAAGTATATATCAGGTAAATACTAACCATGAGCATGCTGGTGTCACTCTATGACTATCAGACAAAAGACACATTAAAATAAAAAGTGTTGTAAGAGTTAATAAGGATCAAGCAAATATAAAATCAGCAAAGATACAGAAAATTTAAGCAATACAGTTAACAAGCTTGATCTAATGGCATGTATAGAAGTTTTCATCCAACAATGAGAGTACACATATTCTTCTCAAGCACATATGGAATATTTACAAAACTTGATGTCATACTCGGCCATTAAAATAAATTTAAATTAATTTCACATAGTATATGCACCAAATTCTTGGACCACAAAGCAACTGAGTTAAACATTTAGAATAAAAAGGTAAATATAAATATTTATCTACATTCCCATATTTGTAAATTTAAAAACACTTTTAAATAACTGAAATATTGAAGAAATCACAGAGAAATTTCAAAATATTTAGAAGCAAATGATAATTAAAACATTACCTCTATACCAAAACTACAGGCAACAAAAGAAAAAAATAGATAGATTGGACATCAAAATTAAAAACCTGTATGTATCAAAGGCTACAGTCAACAGAGTGAAAAGGCAACCCATAGAATGGGAGCAAATATTTGTAAATCATCAACCCGACAAGAGGTTAATATTCAGAATATATAAAGAACTCCTATGACTCAACAACAACAACAACAACAACACCTGATTTCAAAATGAGCCAAGAACTTGAACAGATATTTCTCAAAGATGAGCAAATGGCTAATAAGCACATGAAAAGATGTTCAAAGTCATTAATCATTAAGGGCATGCAAATCAAAGTTGCCATGAGATACTACCTCACACCCATTACGATGGCTACTACCAGGAATACTAAAAAAAAAACTAAACAAAAAGAAAACTCCAGAAAATAACAAGCTGTCAAGGATTTAGAAAAGTTGGAACCCTTGTGACAGAGGCTGCATCATTTTACATTCCCACAACTGTGTGTGTGTGTGTGTGTGTATATGTATGTGTGTGTAGATATATATGTATACACACAAAATGAAATATTATTCAGCCTCAAAACGGAGGGAAATTCTGACATATGCTACAACATGGATGGACCTTAAGGGCATTCTGCTAAGTGAAGTAAGCTCATCACAAAATGACAAATATTGTATGTTTCTACTTATGTGTTGTACATAGAATAGTTAATTTCATAGAGATTGGCATAGAATGAGGGTGCCAGAGGCTGGGGGGAGAAGAGAATGGAGAGTTATTGTTTAATAACTATACTTAATAAGTATAAAGTTTTGCAAGATAAAAAGAATTTTGGAGATGGATGGTGGTGATTGTTGTACAACAATGAGAATGCACTTATTATCAGTGATACTTTTAATAAGTTCACTTAAAATGGTTAAGATAGTAAATTTTCATATTATATATATTTTGCCATAAATAAAAATAAAATTTAAAAACCTCACTACCAATCAAAACCTGTGAGATGCAGCAAAAACAGAGCTTCTAGTAGCATAGTGTAGACTTAACATTTATTTTAGAAATACAGGGAGGCTAAAACTTAAAGCTAAGTGTCTCATTTAAGAAGTCAGGAGGAGGAACAAAATAAACACAAAGAAAGGGAAAGGAGACCATAAGAGCTAAAATAGATGAAACAGAAAATAGAGAAATAGTTAAGAGCAGTCAACAGAGACAAAAGATGATTCCTGACAAGACTAACAAAATAGAGAAATCTATGGGGAATTGAAAAGAAAAAAATGCATAATACTGTAAATTAAAAGGGGACACAATTACAGTTACAGCAGAGATTTAAAAGATGATAATAAGAGAATAATAGATTCATACAAACAAATTTGAAAAGTCAGATAAAATGGATGGATTCTAAATAAAAGTACTTCAAATTTTAAGAAATAGAAAGCAACATTAGCATTACAAGTGATCAATAAATCAAAGCAGTAATTTTATCTTCCCATAAGAAACTTCAGGCCTATATGCTTTATAGATGAAATCTATCAAGCATTTGAGGAAAAGATCATTCTAATCTTATTCAAATACTTCCAAAAACCAGAAAAAGAGGGACTACTTCCAAATATATTCTATAAAGCTAGTATAATTTTGAAAACCTAACAAGGATAGTAAAGGAATGAAAAATTATGGGACCATTTCACTTATAAATATAGAAGCAAGAATCCTAAACAAAATATTAATAAACCAAATCTAGTAATGCATAAAAGGATAATTTACTGTAATCAAGTTAGGTTTCTCATAGGAATGCAAGGATTGGTTAACATTAGAAAATTTAATGGTTAAGAAGGCTGAAGACAATATGCATTTCACAAAAGAGGATATACATACAGCTAATAACATATAAAGAAATGCTCAACTTCATGAGTGTCCAGGGAAATGCAATGCTAGACCACTATGAAATACTATTTTATACTAAAAATTATTAACAAAAAATTTTTTTTTGAGACAAGGTCTTGGTCTGTCATTCAGGCTGGAGTGCAGTGACATGATCACAGCTCCCTGCAGCCTCAGACTCCTGGGCTCAAGTGATCCTCCCACCTCAGTCTCCTGAATAGCACCACAGGTGCACACCACGACTGGCTAATTTTCATTTTTAAAAAATTTTTTGGTGGAGATGAGATCTCACTATGTTGCCCAGGCTGGTCTTGAATTCCTGGGCTGAAGCAATCCTCCTGACTTGGCTTCCCAAAGTGCTGGGATTATAGGCGTGAGTCACTGCACCTGGCCAACAAAAAACTTTTAAGTTTAACAACATTCAGAGTTAGATAAATTGTGCATCAATGGGATCTCTTATTCATTGCTTGTGGGAATATAATTGATGTGAGTATTTTGGAAAACCAATTTGGAATTTTCTTTTCAAAGTCGAATGCCCACATACCTTAGGGCCTAACAATTCCATTCCTAGGTATATACCCAAGAGAAACTTTTGTAATAAGTCTCAGGAGACATGTGTAAGAATGTTCATAATAACACTATTCACAAAAGTAAAAAACAAAGAAGAAAAACAAAAACTGGAAAAAGCCCTGATGGCATCAAGGGGATGGATAAACTGTGATATATTCACCCCAAAGAATATGTGACGACCCATTGAGCACAATGCTCAATGGAAAAGCAAGCTCTAAAAGCCTATACTAAACCAGTTTTATAAACTTCAACAACAACAAACAACAAAAACAAAGCAGAGAGTGGATTCTGGGAAGATGGTGGAGTAGGAAGCACCAGGAATCTATATCCCCACCTGGACAACAACTGCACTGGTATAATCTGTCTGCTGTAATTATTTTGGAACTCTGCAGTCTATTAAAAATTTGCATCTTCCAGGGGAGGTCTTGGATGGTAAATTGCAGTTAATTTATGTTTATTTTAGCTTTTAGCACAGTAGCAGCTACCCATGCCCCAACCCCATGCCGGGCCGGTGTGCATGTGTTCTTGGAGCAGTTTACACAGCTTGTAGGAGCCAGGGTGTCCTTCAAATATTGAGGTTCTATGCTCTGATTGCTGACTGCTGCTTCTGATCACAAAAGTGCAAATAAAGAAGTGTCTGGGCATTGTTGTACTTCCTCCTATTGTTGCAAACCCCTCTTCCTCTGACTGAAGTTATTTTCAGGACATTTAAAGGGCCAGTGATCATTTTCCCCTTCATTTTCTTCTTTTTCTGCTTTTGTGAGCCAGATATTAAAAACTAAAACATTCAGAAACAACTGCATATAAGGAGGAAATTAGAAAGTGACCATGCATACCCAGAATAAGGCTTAGAAAAGACCTGAGAAGACCTTAAGTTTACACCTCAGGCTGAGCCTCAGCACAGAGGCAGCCTACAACAATTTTTAAAAAATAGCAAAAACCAGAAACTCTAGAGAAGGAGGAGAGTATGATTTCCAGAGCTATCATACAAATGTCCAATTCAAATGTAAATTGAAATGTCCACTTTTTAACAAAAAATTTCAAGGCATACAAAAAGGAAAGTGTGACCCATTCAGAGGGAAAAAATAAACCAACAGAAACTATCTCTGAAAAATATCTGATGGTAGATCTACCAAGCAAAGACTTTACAACAACTGTCTTCAAGACATACAAAGAACTAAAGAAAGATGTAGAAAAAGTCAAGAAACAATATATGAATGAAATGAAAATATCAGTAAAGAGATGAGAAATCTAAAAGTAAATTTAAAATTATTCTGGAGCTGAAAATATAGTAACTGAAACTTTAAAATCCACCAGAGGGCTTCAAAGGCATATTTGAGAAGGTGGAAGAGAGAATCAGTGAAACTGAAGATAGGACAATGGAAATCATTGAGTTTAAGGGACAGAAAGGAAAAAGCTTAAAGAAAAGTGAACGGAGTCTAAGAAAACTATAGGAAAACATCAAGCTGACAAACATATGCATTGTGAGAGTCTCAGAAGGAGAAGAGTGACAGAAATTTTGAAGAAATGATGAGAGAACATTTGAAGAAATAATGGCTGAAAACTCCTCAAATTTGATGAAGGACATGAATATAAACATCCAAGTATGAACTCTAAGTAAAATCAACTCAAAGAGATCCACACTGAGGAGACACATTATAATCAAAAGTTCAAAAGGCAAAGATAAAGAGGGAAGCTTAAAAGTTGCAACTGAGAAGGGACTCTTCATATACAGTGGACTATCAATAAAATAATCAGTAGATTTCTCATCAGAAATTTTGCAGGCCAGAGTTGATGGGCTGATATATTCAAAGTGCTAAAAGAGAATTTAAACAAGCTCATCAACCAAGAATCTTCTATCTGGCAAAACTATCTTTCAAAAGTGAGAGAGAAATTAAGACATTCCTAGATTTTAAAATGCTGAAGGAGTTTATTGCTAGTAGACCTGCCCTGTAAGAAATGCTCAAGGGAGTCCTGCAGGGTGAAATGAAAGGACACTAGACAGTAACTTGAAGCCATATTTAAAAAATAAAGGTCTCATAAAGGAAAATACATGAGCAATTATAATAGCTAGTATTATTGTAACACTTATTTTAACTTTACTGCTTGTTTTCTGCAAGATTTAAGAGACTAATACATTTTACGAAGCCAGTACTAGTCTGAAAGCTAGTATTATTGTAACACAAAATTTTGTTTTCTACATAATTTAAGAGACTAATGCATTCAAAAGAATTATTAAGACAGGGAGGGAGAGCAAGATGGCTGAATAGAAGCCTCCACCAGTCGTCTTCCCCAAAAGAACACCAAATTTAACAACAATCTGCACAAACAAAGCATCTTCATAAGAGGCAAAAATCAAATAAGCAAAAACAGTACCTGATTTTAACTTCATATCACTGAAAGAGGCATTGAAGAGGTTATACAAAACAGTCTTGAATTGTTGATGCTACCCATGCCAAACCCCCTTCAGTGGCCACACGGCACAGAGAATCTAAGTTCTTGGGAGAGGGAAGATGCAGTGATTTGTGGGACTTTGCCTTGGAACTCAGTGCTGCCAACCCCAGGCAGAACTCAGATGGTGCCCACAGAGGGAGCCTAGCCAGACAGGAATCGCCCATCCCAGCAGCCAGAACCTGAGTTTTGGCAAGCCTCACCATCATGGGCTAAAAGTGCCCTGGGGTCCTAAATAAACTTGAAAGGCAAATCTAGGCCACAAGGAATGCAACTCGTAGGCAAGTTCTAGTGCTCTGCTGGGCTTGGAGCCAGTGGACTTGGGGGGACACACAACCTAGTGAAAGACCAGCTGGGGCAGCCAAGGGAGTGCTTTGTGTTACTCCACCCTTAACCCCAGGCAGCAGAGCTTGTAGCTCCAAAAGAGACCCCTTCCTTCCACTTGAGAAGACAAGAGGGTAAGGAGCACTTTGTCTTGCAACTTGGATACCAGCTCAGCCACAGTAGGGAAGAGCATTGGGCAGAGTCCTGAGACCCCCTTTCCAGGCCCTAGCTGCTGGATGACATTTCTAGACACACTCTGGTCTACAAGGGAACCTGCTGCATTGAAAGGAAGAGCTCAGTCCTTGGCAAGATTAATCACTGGCTAACCAAAGAGCCCTTGGGCCCTGAATAATCAGCAGTGGTAATCAGGTAGTACACACTGTGGGCCTTGAGTTAGATTCTGAGACATGCTGGCTTCAGGTGTGACCCAGCACATTCACAGCTGTGGTGGCTATGAGGAAAGACTCAGAGAGAAAAGCAGAGGGAAGCATAAAGGGGACTTTGTCTTGCAGCTTAGGCATCAGCTTGGCCACGGTGGGGGCAGAGCAAAAAATGGGCTATTAGAGTCCCTGATTCCAGGCCCTGGGTCTTGGGCAGCACTTCTGGACCTACCCTGGGCTAGAGGGGAGTCCACTGCCTTGAAGGATGAGTCCCACAAACTCACTGAAGAGCCCTTGGGCCTTTAAGTGAATATTGGCAGTAGCCTGGCAGTACCTCCTGTGGGCCTGCGGTGGCGGTGGACATGAGGAGTGACTCTTCTGCCTGGGGAAAGGGTAGGGAAGAGTGGAAGAGACTTTGGTGGTTAGAGTACCAGCTCAGCTGCAGTAGAATAGAGCACCAGGTAGATTTCTAAGGTTTATGACTCCAGGTTCTGGCTCCTGGACTGCATCTATGGGCCTGCCCAGGATCCGGGGGAACTTGCTCTCCTGAAGGGAAGGACACAAGCCTGGCTGGCTTCACCACCTGCTGATCATAGAGCCTTAGGGCCTTGAGTGAGCATAGGCGATAGCCAGGTAGTGGTTACAGTGGGTTTTGGGAGAGACCCTGTTCTGCACTGGTTTCAGGTCTGATCCGGCATATTCCCAGTGATGGTGGATACAGGGATGCTTGCATCACCCCTCCTCCAGCTCCACGCAGCTCAACAGAGACAGAGACAGAGAGAGACTTTGTTTGGGAGAAAGTAAGGGAAGATAACAAATCTCTGCCTGATAATGGAGATAATTCTTTCAGATCTTATCCAAGAACACAAAAATGGTACCTCTACAAGTCTACAAGAACCACAGTGTTACTGGGCTTGAGGTATTCCCTAATGCAGAGACGGCTGTAGTGACCACACACTTAGATTGCAACACCCAAGTCCCTTTGAATACCTAGAAAGCCTCCCCAAGATGGATGGATACAAACATTCATTCTTCACAGCCCAGACTATGAAGATTATAATAAATACCTAACTCTCCAATGCCCAGACACTGAAGAGCATCCACAAGCATCAAGACCATCCAAGAAAACATGATCTCCCCAAACAAATTAAATAAGCCACCAGAGAGCAATCCGAGAGAGAGAGAGAGAGAAAGACAGACAGAGAGAGAGAGAGAGAGGTGACCTTTCAGACAGAGAATTAAAAATAGCTGTTTTGGGAAAACTCAAAAGAAATTAAAGATAACATGGAGAGGAATTCAGAATCCTATCAGATAAATTTAATAAAGAAATTGAAATAATTGAAAAGAATGAAGCAGAAATTTTGAAGTTGAAAAATGCAACTGAGGCGGGGTCTGTGGCTCACACCTGTGATCCCAGCACTTTGAGAGGGTGAGGCGGGCGGATCACTTGAGGTAAGGAGTTCAAGACCGCCTTGGCCAACATGATGAAACCCTGTCTTTACTAAAGAAAATACAAAAATTAGCCAGGTGTGGTGGCATGCACCTGAAGTCCCAGCTACTTGGGAGGCTAAGGCAGGAGAATTGCTTGAACCCAGGTGGCAGAGGTTGCAGTGAGCTGAGACCACACCACTGCACTCCAGCCTGGGCAACACAGTGAGACTCTGTCTAAAAAAAATAAATTAAAAAAAAAAGAGAGAAATGTGACTGGCAAACTGAAGAATGCATCAGAATTTCTTAATAGCAGAATTGACCAAGCAGAAGAAAGAATTAGTGAGCTTGAAGACAGGCTATTTGAAAACATACAGTTAGAGGAGACAAATAGAAAAAAAGATTTTTTAAAATTGTAGCATGCCTACAAGGTTTAGAAGGTAGCCTCAAAAGAGCAAATCTAAGAGTTATTGGCCTTAAAGAGGAGATAGAGAGAGAGAGAGAGAGACAGACTGGGGTAGAAAGTTTATTCAAAAGAATACTAATGGAGAGCTTCCCAAACCCAGAAAAATATATCAATATTCAAGCACAAGAAGGTTACCAAGCAGATAGAACACCAAGCAGATTTAACCCAAAGTTGACTACTTCAAGGCATTTAATAATCGAACTCCCAAAGGTCAAGGATAAAGAAAGGATACTAAAAACATCAGGAGAAAAGAAACAACATAAAATGGAGCTCCAATATGTTTGACAGCTGACTTTTCAATGGAAACCTTACAGTCCGGCAGAGAGTAGCATGACATATTTAAAGTTCTGAAGGAAGAAACAACTTTTACCCTAGAGTAGTATACCCCAAAAAAAAAATCCTTCAAACAAGAAGGAGAAATAAAGACTTCCCAGATAAACAGAAGCTAAGGGATTTCATCAACACCACACCTGTCCTACAATAAATGCTAAAGGAAGTTCTTCAGTCGGAAAGAAAAGGACATTAACGAGCAATAGGAAATCATCTGAAGGTACAAAACTCAATGGTAATGGTAACTACACAGAAAAACACAGACTATTTTAACACTATAATGGTGGTATATAAACCATTAATATCTTAAGTAGAAAAACAAAAAGATAAGCCGATCAAAAATAGTAACTACAACTTTTCAAGACATAGGTCACAAACAGTTAAAAAGCAGAGGGACAAAGTTAAAATGTAAAGTTTTTATTAGTTTTCTTTTTGCTTGTTTGTTAGTTTGTTTGTTTTTAGATTTGTTTGTCATTGGCAAAAACATTTTTAAAAACCTAAAAACAAACAAACAAAAATACACCAAGACTAATGATCTGTTGCCTACAAGAAACACACTTCTACTGTAAAGACACATATAGACTGAAAATAAAGGAATGGAAAAAGATATTCAATGCAACATGAAACCAAAAAAAGAGCAGGAGCAGTTATACTTACATCAGATAAAATAGATTTCAAGACAAAAACTATAAAGAGAGACAAAGAATGTCATTAGATAATGATAAACAGGTTAATTCAGCAAGAGGATATAACAATTGTAAATGTATATGCACCCCACACTGGAGCACCCAGATATATAAAGCTAATATTATTAGAACTAAACAGAGAGATAGACCCCAATACATAACAGCTGGAGACTTCAACACCCCACTTTCAGCATTGGACAAATCATCCAGAGAGAAAATCAACAAAGAAACATCATACTTAATCTGCACTCTGGGCCAAATAGACTTAATTGATATTTACAGAACATTTCCCTCAATGGCTACAGAATACAAATTATTTTCAGCACGTGGATTATTCTCAAGGATAAAGTATATTTAGGCCAGAAAATAAGTCTTAAAACATTTCAAAAATTGAAATAACATAAAGCATTTTCTGCGATCACAATGGAATAAAACTAGAATTCAACAAGAAGAGGAATTTTGAAAACTATACAGAAACATGGAAATTAAACAATATGCTCTAGAATGATCATTCAGTCAATGAAGAGATTAAGAAGGAAATTGAAAAGTTTCTTGAAACAAATGATAATGAAACACAACATACTAAAACCTATGGGATACAGCAAAAGCAGTACTAAGACGGAAGTTTAAAAGCAGTACTAAGATGGAAGCTTTAAGTGTCTACATCAAGAAAGTAGAAAATCTTTAAATAATCTAACAATACATCTTGAAGAACTAGAAAAACAAAAGCAAAGCAAACCAAAAGTTAGTAGAAGAAAAGAAATAATAAGGATCAAACAGAAATAAGTGAAATTGAAATGATTAAAAAAACAAAGATCAGTGAAATGAAAAGTTGGTTTTTAAAAAAGATAAACAAAATTGACAAACCTTTAGCCCCACTAAGAAAAAAAGAGAGAAGACTCAAATATATAAAATCATAGATGAAAAAAGAGACATTACAACTGATACCACAGAAATTCAAAGGATCATTAGAGGTTACTATGAGCAAGTATATGCCAATAAATTGGAAAACCTAGAAGAAATGAATAAATTCCTAGACACATACAACCTACTAAGATTGAACCATGAAGAAATCCAAAACCTGAACAGATCAATAACAAGTAATGCTATTGAAGTCATTATAAAAAGTCTCTCAGCAAAGAAAAGGCTGGGACCTGATGGCTTCAGAATTGCTGATAATTTTACCAAAAATTTAAAAAAGAACTGAAACTGATACCAATCCTACTCAAACTATTATGAAAAATAGAGGAGGAGGAAATACTTCCTAACTCAGTACACAAGGCCAGCATTATCCTGATACTGAAACCCAACAAAGACATATCAAAACAAAAACCAACCAAACAAAAAACCTGCAGGCCAATATCCCTGAAGAGCATTGATGCAAAAATCCTCAATAAAAACACCAGCAAACTGAATATAGCAATACATTAAAAAGATCATTCATCATGACTAAGAGGGATTTATTCCATGCAAAGATGGTTCAACAAATGCAAATCAGTCAATATAATACATCTTACCAACAGAAAGAAGGAAAAAAACTGTGTGATCATTTCAATTTATGCAGAATAAGCATTTGATAAAATTCAAGATCTCTTAATGGTAAAAACCCTAAAAAAACTGGGTATACAAGGAACATACCTCAACATAACAAAAAATCATATGCAACAGACCCACAGCTAGTATCATATTAGATGGGGAAAGACTGAAAGCCTTTCCTCTAAGATTTGGAACAAGACAAGGATGTCCACTTTCACCACCATTATTCATTATTCAACATAGTACTAAAAGTCCTACCCAGAGCAATCAGACAAAAGAAAAAAATTAAGGGACTCCAAATTAGAAAGGAATAAGTCAAATTATCCTTGTTTGCAGATAATATGATCTTATATTTGGAAAAACCTAAAGACTCCACCAAAAAACTATTAGAACTGATAAACAAACTCAATAAAGTTGCAGGAGACAAAGTCAATATACAAAAATCAGTAGCATTTCTATATGCCAACAGCAAACAATCTGAAAAAGAAATCAAGAAAGTAATCCCATTTACAATAGCCACAAATAAAATAAAAGACCTGGAAATTAATTTCACCAAAAAAGTGAAAGGTCTCTATAAGGAAAATTATAAAATACTGATGCAAGAAATTGAAGATGACACAAAAAATGGAAAGATATTCCATGTTCATGGATTGGAAGAATTAATATAGTTAAAATGTCCATACTACCCAAAGCAATCCACACATTCAATGCAATCCCTATCAAAATACCAACGACATTGTTCATAGATATAGAAGAAACAATTCAAAAATGTATATGGACACAAAAAAGACCCAGAAGAGCCAAAAGTATCCTGAGCAAAAAGAGCAAAACTGGAGGAATAACATTACCTGACTTCAAATTATGCTACAGAGCTATAGTAACCAAAACAGCATGGCACTGGCATAAAAACAGACACATAGATCAATGGAACAGAATAGAGAATGCAGAAATGAATCCATACATCTACAGTGAACTCACTTTCTACAAAGGTGCCAAGTACACACATTGGGGAGAGGATAGTCTCTTCAATAAATGGTGCTGGGAAAATTAAATATTCATATGCAGAAGAATGAAACTAGACTCCTATCGCTCACCATACACCAAAATCAAATCAAAATGGATTACACACTTAAATATAAGACCTCAAACTATGAAACTACTAAAAGAAAACACTGGGGAAACTCTCCAGGACATTGAACTGGGCAAGGATTTCCTGAGTAATACCCCACAAGCAGATGCAACCAAAGCAAACACTGATAAATGGGATCGCATCAAGTTAAAAAGCTCCTGCACAGCAAAAGAAACAATCAACAAAGTAAACAGACAAAGCACAGAATGGGAGAAAATATTTGCAAACTCCTGTCCATCTGAGAAGGGATTAATAACCAAAATACATAAGAAGCTCAAACAACTCTATGGGGAAAAAAAATAAAATAATCTGATTTTTAAATGGGAAAAAATCTGAATGTACATGTCTCAAAAGAAGAAAGACAAATGGCAAACAGGTATATATAAAGATGCTCAACATAATTGATTATCAGAGAAATACAAATCAAAACTACAATGAGATATCATCTCACCCCAATTAAAATGGCTTATATCCAAAAAACAGGCAATTACAAATGCTGGCAAGGACTTGGAGAAACTCATACACTCATATGCTGTTGATAAGAATGTAAATTAGTACAACCACTATGGAGAACAGTTTTGAGGTTCCTCAAAAAACTAGAAATAGAGCTACCATATCATCCAGCCATCCCACAGCTAGGTATCTACCTAAAAGAAAGAAAATCAGAATATTGAAGAGATATCTGCACTCCCATGTTTATTGCAGCACTATTTACAATAGCCAAGATTTGTAAACAATCTAAATGTCCATCAACATTAGATGAATGGATAAAGAAAATGTGGTACATGTATACAATGGAGTGCTATTCAGCCATAAAGAGAATGAGATTCTGTCATTCGACAACATGAATGGAACCAGAGGCCACTATGTTAAGTGAAATAAGTCAGGTACATAAAGAAACTTCACGTCTCACTTATTTGTGGGGGCTAAAAATTAAAACAACTGAACCCATAGAGATAAAATTAGAATAATAGCTACCAAACGCTGGGAAGGGTAGTGATGGGGTTGGGGAGAAGTGGGATGGTTAATGGGTACAAAAAATAGAAAGAATGGATAAGATCTAGTATTTGATAGCAAAACACGGTAATTATAGTTAGTAATAATTTAATTTTACATTTTAAAATAACTAAAAGAGTATAATTGGATTGTTTGTAACACAAAGGATAAATGCTTGAGGCAATGGATATCCCATTTGCCCTGATATGATTATTACACATTGTATGCCTATATCAAAATATCTCATATACCCCATAAATTATACACATACTATATACCCACAAAAATTAAAAATTAAAAAAAAAAAGAATTATTAGTTTGTGGTTTTAGGCACGCAATGTATAAAGAAGGAATTTTGTGACATCAACAACCAAAAGGGGTAGATACAGAGCTGTAAAGGAGCCGAGTTTTTGTATGTTATTGAAGTTAAGCTGTTATAAATCCAAATTAGAATGTTATAATTTTAAGATGTGAAATGTAATCCCTCTGGTAACCAGAAATAAAATAACTATAGAATACATATAGAAGGAAATGAGAAAGAAATTTAAATGTTTCCCTATAAAAAATCAACTAAACATAAAAGAAGACAGTAATGCAGAAAATGAGGGACAAAAAAGCTTAAGGCTTATAGAAAACAAATAGCAAAATAACAGAAATAAGTCCCTCAACAGTAATTACTTTAAATATAAATGGATTAAACTTTCCAATCAAAACACAGAGATTGGCAGAATGGATAAAAACATAAAACTAGCAAGCAAAACTCAGGGGCATATTAAAAGGATTACACACCATAACCAAATAGGACTTATTCTTGGAATGCAAGGATGGTTCGACATATGAAAATTGATCAAGGTAATATACACATTAACATAATGAACATAAAAAATTCCATGGCCATCTCAATGGATGCATAAAAAGCATTTCACAAAATTCAACATCCTTTGACGACAAAAACATTAAAAAAAACTAGCAATAGAATGAAACTGATATAAAAATCATACATGGAAAATCACATCCCAAATATCATACTCAATGGTGAAAGACTAGAAACTTTTTCTCTATCATCAAAAACAAGACCAGGATGTCCACTTTTGCCGCTTCTACTCAACATAGTATTGGAGATTTTAGCTAGAGCAATTAGGCATAAAAAAGAAGTAAATCGCATTCAAACTGGAAAGAAAGAAGTAAAATTATGTCTGTTCACAGACGATCTCATATGTAGAATGCTCTAAAGATTCCACAAAAAACTGTTAATTCTAATAAATAAATTCAGCAAAGTATCGGGACAAACTCAACACACAAAAATCAGTTGCATTTCTATACATTAACAGTGAACAATCTGAGAAATTATTTTTAAAAATCCTATTTATAACATCAAAAAGAATAAAATACTTAGGAATTAACCAATGAGGTGAAAGATGTGTACAGTGAAAACTATGAAACACTGCTGAAAGAAATTAAATAATGGAAACACATTCCATATTCATGGACTGAAATACTTAATATTGTTAAGATGTCAGTACTGCCCAAGGTGGTCTACTGATTCAATGCAATCCCTATCAAAATCTCAAAGAGCAAGAGAAACTCATTCTAAAGTTTATATGGAACTCAAGAAACCCCAAACAGCCCAAACAATCTGGGGGGAAAGAAAAACTGATGGAGGCACACTTCCTGATTTTTAAGTTACTGAAAAGCTACAGTAATCAAAACAGCATGGTACTGGCATAAAGAAGGGTATATAAACCAATGAAATAGGATAAAAATCCCAGAAACAAACCCTCACATGTATGATTAAATGATTTTTGACAAGAGTACCAAGACCATTCAATGGAAGAAAGGCAGTCTTTTCAACAAATGCTGCTGGGGCAACTGTATATCCATATGCAAAAAAGTGAAGTTGAACTCTTACCAAATACCATATACCAAAATAACTAAAAACAGAAATGTAAGACCTAAAACTATAAAACTCCTGTTAGAAAACATAGGGGAAACACTTTATGACATTAGAGTTGGCAGTCATTTCTTGGATATGACACCAAAGGCATAGGCAACAAAAGACAAAATAATCAAATTGGATTTCAGAAAAAATTTAAAAGTTTGTTCATCAAAACACAATACGAACAGAGTAAAAAGGCACCCCACAGAATGTGAGAAATTATTTTCAAATCACATATCTGATAAGGGATGAATATTCAGAATATATAGATAACTCCTAAAACTTGACAACAATAAAAATAGTGCAATTCAAAATAGTGAGAAATGGCCTCTCTCTACTGACTGATGCGTTCACATCTGGACTGTGTTGTTTACATATAAGTTGGTGTCTCTGGAAGCCCCGATGTGGCAGGAATATTTACAGGAATTCCACCCTGGAGTAGACAGGAGGGGCATGTGAGCTGCAGCATGGAAGAAGGATAAACCTATTCACTGAAGCTCCAGAGAACTGAAAGAGCCACAATAGCTGGCTGTGAATTCTGGCAGAGGAACACAATGCCAACTATGGGAACTGCAGGAGCTCTGAGGTCCCTTTGCACTCCAAGAGAGAGACTGACTTTCCAGCCTGTGGACACAGTGGAGTCCTCTCGGGCCTTTCTGGTTTCCTGTTTCAGAAAAGTGGGATAACTTTCAGACTTCCTGGACTGTGTGCTAAACTATAAAAATGGGTTGGGGTGAAATGGAGAGCTGACTTATTTTAAATGGGAATCAAAAAGAGGTAGAACTCTTGGAAACTTTGTGCTCTGTGTTTTCTATTTTTATTGATGGACTCTATTAGTTGGCCACTAGCCACAGAGTGTGATATGTGCCATTTTCCAGATTGCTGTTGAACACTCTTGACGAGTGCACCTCATTTTTCCAACTGGGACATAAAGTCCTTAAGGTAAAGAATTGTTTTATCCTTCTTTATATCTCCCAAAGTACTTTTCATGGGACAGGAGCTTCATGTGGGCATTCATTGACTGGTTTCATGGTGTTTGATGGTTTCATTCATTCATTCGTTCACTCATCCATTCCACAGCCCTTTAATATGTGCATATCACGCAGTGAGAAGGGCTAAAGTGTAGGCTTGGAGATGCTTTGGGATAGGAGGACCAGCCCCATTCACTGGGCACCTGAGTGCCTGGGTCCTTCTTCAATGCCCCTATTGTCTTATTTCCAGAGAAGAATCCCAGAAGGTCAGGGAGATGCAGCTCCATGTCCTTACCTGGATAGATCCTGAAGAATCCAGTTGCACTGCCAAAATATTGCCAGGTCAATGTTGGGTCTCTCTGGAAGTTCTCCACAAAGACAGCATTCAAGGCTTCAGACATGTAGACTCCATTTAAAATATCTGGGTCTGAAGGGTGAGATTAGAGATTATGATCCTGTAGAACTTCTCAGGAAAGCGGTGATGATGCCTGGTGGACGGCCTGGTGGACGGCCTGGTGGGCGAGCCTGGTGGGCGAACCTGGTGGGCGTGCCTGGTGGGTGTGTCTGGTGGGTGTGCATGTTGGGTGTGCCTGGTGGGTGTGTCTGGTGGGCGTGCCTAGTGGGTGTGTCTGGTGGGCATGTCTGGTGAGTGTGCCTGAGCTGAGCGTGCCGGCTACCTTTGTTGTACACATTGGTGGGCAGCTGCACGCTGCTGATGGAGGTGTTCACGGGCAGGTTGCTGAAGTGCCCATTGGACTCCAGGAGGAACTCGGCGCCCAGCTCCACGAAGTTGCCCTTCTCGTCCCTCTCGTTGATCAGGACCGAGTTGTAATAGTCGAACTGGGGTGGACGGGTGAGGCCCACGGAGATGGCCCGAGCACAGGGACAGGCGGAGAGAGAGGAAGAGAAACGGTGCAGGTGAGAGGACACGAGGGCCGGGGCCGGGCGGCCATCAGTGTCTACACAAGCACCAGCGGCGGCGCGCTGGGCAATGATCAGGGTGATTCGGGACAAAAATATCCAGGAGGCCAGCGCGGAGAGGCATGAGGCCGACGTTTGATGACAGTCGTCCTGACCGCTGCCTCAGTCCCCAACTTGGTGCAGCGTGTGTTGACACGGCCGAGGCGGAGTGGAGACGGGCAGCCGCGGAGTCAAGGACAGGTAGAGACAAAGAGCCCCATCAGCCCCCTCCACTTCTCGCAGGCCAGGAAGGTCCCAGAGCCCCAGAACGGTGCCTGTGCAATCTTGGGGCCTGCAGCCTTGGCCTCAGACAGGGCCCAGGTTCCGAGTCCCCCAGGTTCTGAGTCCCGCAGCTGCCCTCGGCCTCTCCAACGCGGTGTTGGAGGGTGTGCTAGGATTGCCTCCAGCGGATCCCCGGCCCCATTTCCTCCACACGACCGGGTTCACACCTGAACACCCCCCAGGACTGCCTCACGGACATCCCCACACCAACTCCCACGCCAGGTTCCTGCACCCCACACCCGGCTCCTCCTCACGACACTGCGGCCCACGCTGGCCTTCCACGCACACTCCCAGCTGCGTCCCTGCCCTGCTCAAGCCCTCCGCACCCGCCTTTTCCTGCTGAGAAAGGCTCAGGCTCCCACGCTGACACCCAAGGCTCCCCCCACCCCCTCACCTAACTGTCCAAGGCCACTGTCTTCCTCACCACCCTCTGGACACACAGGGCCCAGGTCCCACTGTTTCCTCAACCAACCTGGTGTTTATTTATATTTATTTATTTATTTGAGACGGAGTATCGCTCTGTCACCCAGGCTGGAGTGCAGTGGTGCAATCTCAGCTCACTGCAAGCTCCGCCTCCCGGGTTCACACCACTCTCCTGCCTCAGCCTCCCGAGTAGCTGAGACTACAGGCGCCCGCCACCAGGCCCGGCTAAATTTTTTGTATTTTTTTAGTAGAGACGGTGTTTCACCGTGTTAGCCAGGATGGTCTCGATCTCCTGACCTCGTGATCCACCCGCCTCAGCCTCCCAAAGTGCTGGGATTTACAGGCGTGAGCCACCGTGCCCGGGCGTGTTTTCTTATTTCTGTGTTTTCTTTCTGCTGTGACCAAAGGCCCCTTTTCCAGGCCCTGCCTGCCTAAATCCCCCATGATCCCTGGGCGCAGTCCCAGGCCGCCCTGTCTGCAGGAGTTTTGGGGCAGCCCTCCCCTTCTCCAGCCTGCATTCCCTGGAGGCTCCACCCACCCATCTGTAGTGACTGGTGATGTGCTTTATACCGGAGTTATTTGCACTGTGAGCTTCTTGAGCTCAGGAACAAGTTCCGATCCAGAGGCTAGCACATTGCTGTGCCTGCGAGGGGTGAGCAGTAAATGTCTACGGAATCAGTGGATCGACACCCTACCCCGCCACCCCCATATCTGGTGCTCAGGTGATCCTGGCCCTCTGGCACCAGTGCCAGGAGTGGGACTCACCACCAGGGATTCATTGAATTCGTGGTTCAGGTCGGCCTCCTCGGCAGCCTCCACCAGATTCTGAGGGATGGGAACACAGAGGTAGGGAGAATGGGTAAAAGGAGCCCAGTGGGTTTTCAGCAAGTGAAACAGTTGCCGGGTGACCCGCAATCCCACTCCTGGGTGTATGCCCAGAAGGACTGAAAACAGGGACGCAAACAAGAACTTAGGCACGAATATTCACAGCCACGCCATGCACAACAGCCAGAAAGCACATACATATGGCTAAGTGAAGGCAGCCCATCGGAAGAGGCCATGCACCTGTGATCCCAACAACATGGCATTCTGGAAAAGGCAAGACTGGGGAGATAGAGAAGATAAGTGGTTGCCAGTGGTTGGGGATTTTCAGGGCAGTGAAATTCTTTTGTCTGATACTGTAATAGTGGATGCAAGTCATTGCACATGTTTCCAAACCCACAGAATGTACGAGAGCGAACCCTAATGTACGCTATGGACTTTGGGATAATGGAAATTCATTGATTATACCCAATCTACCATGGATGCGGGATGTTGATAGTGGGGAAGGCTGTGGCAACAGGGGATGTATGGAAACTGTACTTTCTTCTACATTTTCCTGTCTACCTAAAATGGCTCTAAAAAACAAAGTCTACGAAAATATGCATGCGTGCGTGCGTGTGTGTGTATTCAAAGCCAAAAGGTGGAAACAACTCAAATATCTGTCATTTGATGAACCAATAAACAAAATGTGGGCTATGCACACAATGGAATATTATGCAGCCCTAAAAAGGAATGAAGTGCTGATGCATGGAACAACACAGATGAACCCTGTAGACATTATGCTAAGTGAAATAAGTCAGGTACAAAATGGTCATGTATTGTATGATTCCATTTATGTGAAATACCCACAACAGGCAAATCCATAGACAGAAAGCAGAATAGTGGTTGCAGAGCTAAGAGGAGGGGGATAGGGGAGTGATTGCTTACTTAGTACCCGGATTCTGTTTGGGGCGATGAAAAAGTTCTGGAACTAGATGATGGAGATGGTTGTACAACATTGTGGATGTACTTAGTGCCACTAAATTATACACTTTAAAATGGTCAACTTTATGTTACCTGTATTTTACCACAATACAATTTTTTTTTTTTTTTTTTTTTTTTTTTTTTTTTTTTTTTTTTTGAGATGGAGTCTCACTCTGTCACCCAGGCTGGAGTGCGGTGGTGCAATCTTGGCTCACTGCAACCCCCACCTCCCAGGTTCAAGCAATTCTCCTGCCTCAGCCTCCCGAGTAGCTGGGACTACAGGCACCCACCACCATGCCCAGCTAATTTTTATATTTTTAGTAGAGATGGGGTTTCACCATGTTGGCCAGGATGGTCTTGATCTCTTGACCTCGTGATCTGCCGGCCTTGGCCTCCCAAAGTGCTGGGATTATAGGCGTGAGCCACCGCACCTGGCACAATTTTTTGTTCTTTTTTTCTAAAGAGCAGGCCAGCATCGCAGAGTGTCAGGGGAAGTCAGAGTGGGGGAAGTTCTTTGGGAGTCAGAGGACCCAAGATCCTATTCTGGCTTTGTCAGAGCCAAGCCACTAAGCCTTTCTGGTCCTCTGCTTACACAACTGTAAATTGGGTAGGTTAATTCCTGCCTCCCCACTCTCAGCCTACAGATCCTAGGATAAGGAAATCCCACAGGGGAAAGTTCATTTCAGGGAGGCTTTGCAGGAAACTTCCCATGCGCACCCTCATAGAAGGTCTGAGGCCCCCATATACCACCCTCAGGAGGGGCAGGGACCGGTGCTCAGAGAAAGTCTGCAGAGTGGCACTTCTTTGCTCTCTGAGGCTGTGGAAGGGCACAGGGAGCCTGGAGCCCCAGCCTCTGGGGGTGTCCCAGGACTGCTTACTGCCCTAGTGACACAAGGACCGACACCTGAAGTCAGGCGAGTCTCATATCTCACTGTCTGTGTTTGATCCAAGGAGGCTGTTTACACAATGCTCACTGATTGAAAGAGGCAGGTGTCACTGCGGGTGCCAGGCTGTGTGTGAGGCTAGTGCCTTCCTGCTGTGGTGTGTAATTCAGGGACCCGGGATAGGCTCTTGAGTCCCCAGGCATCTTCTCATTGGTTCCTGATGCTAAGATCCCTTGCCCCTACACCTGCAGAAATGCGCATTATAACAAGTGGGAAAGAAGGCCCCAGCAACCCTGACCCTGGCCTCCTCCCGGAGTGGGGGTTGTGATGGGGGTTGGGGGAAAGACAGTGCACTGGAGAGGCCGCAGCTCGCCTGCCCTATCTGCCGCTTCCCCTGCTGCTTGGCCCTGGCCTCAGCCTCCGAACCCAGCCAACCCCCCGCCAATCTCCTCTCTCCTTATTCTCCTGGCTGGTCTTACGAGTCCTTTCAGGGAAAGCACTGGTCTTGGATGGTCCGATTCTTGGCTGGACGGAGTGGGGGACTGTGTCTCTCCAACCACACTGTATCTACTGGTTTATACCATCCAGGTCCCCACAGGCCTCAGTGCAGACACTTCATCCCAGAGAAGGGGATAGCTTCTGTTTCTCCTGGGCCCCACCAGGCTTGGTGGATGTCCAGTAACAGAGTCACCTGGGCACAAGGCCCATCCCTGTAAGCACCTCTGCTGCCCGGGTGGCCCTCAGAGCACTTGGAAGCCATGAAGGTGGGTCCTGATGGCGCAATGAGGGTAAGGGAGGAATGAGGAGATGAGAAGGAGGAGAGGGGAGCGGGGAGCTTGGCTTTGCTGGCTCCAGCTAGCTCGACTCCCACCCTCCTTCTGCTCGTCTGTCCATCCATTCCCAAAGGAATTCCTAGGTGCTCACCCCGTGCAGTGCTCTGTAGAGTTCCTCACACTGCTGCAGGCTGACCCGGCAGCGCTGGGCATGGCCGCCTCGGGGCAGAGCTCTGATCCCAGCCCCTCCCCTCTCCTCTTGCTTCCTGTCATTTCCTCTTTTACAGGGATTCTTGGAGTAAGGGTTCTTTTGGCTAACGGAGGTACAAGGCGGAATCTTGTAAGATAGGAGAGGGTCACAAGGGTGGGAGGATGCAGGGCCATGACATCGGGAGGGTCACTCTGCCACCTGTGTCCCGGGGCTGGGGAGAAATGCCCTGCATATCGTAGCCCTGGAGTACCTGGACGGCCTCGACTTTCCTCCGCAGCATGTTCTCCATGTCCTCTGAGAACTTCCTCACCAGCTCCAAGCCATCCACCTCCTCGATCTTCAGACTGGACTCCACATCCTTGTACTTCTGTTCGAGGAAAGTGGAAGAGATGGGTGCACGTGGTTTTGTACCAGGATAGTTGCACCTGTGTATGCATGGCCTCCAACCTCTCAACAGGTGCATTCCGGCACACAGAGCCCGGTTTACTCAACTAGGGTGAGGCCCAGCCCTCTCCTCCTTGGACAACCTCCCCAGTGATAGTATAGCTGCCTCTCTTCAAATGCCCTCTCTGTTCCAGGTGCTCTAGATGCATTGCAGTTATAGCCTTAACAGGGGAGTAGACCGAGGCTCAGAGAAGTCAGTGAACTCCACCAAGGTCAACAGCCAGGTGAGCAGGTGACCCCTGATGGGGCCAGGTCTCTCAGGCATACCCACCCATGTCTTTTGTGCAGAGCCTTGCTGCTTCCCAGTGCTTGTGAAACCACCCCTGGCATCAGTTCACCTTTCCTCAATGCCCCAGAAAAGGCATCTTGCTATGAAAGTGCCCCTGTGCACATGGATGTGAACCTCAATTCCCACTGTCCCGACAGAGCTCAGCAGCTCCAGGCACTGAGGACGGCTGCCTGACAACTGCCAGTGAGCCCAGGAAAGCCTGGAACGGGGTTTGGGTTTTCTCTCTGGGCCCAAGGGAGACCAGCTCTCACTGACTGTGTGTATTGTGAATGTCTATTCACCCAGCTCTGCAATTTATTGGCCGTGTGACCACAGACAAGCCACTCAATCTGTTTCCTCATCTGTAAGATGTGACATTTACATAGCTTTAGTGAATGCTCTAGAATGCATAGATTTTATAGAATGCTTTTACCCCAAACGGCCACATCTATGTTCCTCTCCCCGGGTTGTGGTGCTGTGCGGCATAGGAGCGTGCTGTGAGGGGCAGGCGGGGTCTTAGCTGTCATTGCTACAGTGGCCTGTGGGGGCCCAGGGAGCAGCCCACCCTGGCTCCTCTTACTTCCACCAGGGACAGGCCTGGGGGCTGTGGGCAGGGAAGTTGAGCAGGGACATGTGGTCACGTGCAGGCATAAAAGCCTGGGATTTAGGATCTTTGTGATATGGAAAAGGTGCCTCACGAATTGGTGGTGGGAATGAAATCATGACTATGAGCTTAGTGAGTGGTAATAATAGAGAAGGGTGAGCTGCCATTGGAACTGCTCTGGGGAGTTACAAATATTAGAGAACAGTGAAGTTGTTTATAACCTGGTAAGAAGACCAGCCAGCCATTAATCCGCACAGAAAGCAATGCATGTTAAGGGGGCGGATGCTGGACATGGCTGGGGGGCTGACAGCTGGAGGCATGGGAGCTCTCCCTGCACAGAGGCCACAGCCCTTCCACCTTCTACGGCCCGAGCAGCTCCTAGGGCCCTGCACATGCCCTCCAAGCCTCCACCAGCATCACAGGTGTTAGGCCTGCATCCCACTCCATCCACTCCCTCTGTCTCTCCTTTATTCTTCACCCCACATCCACCCAGTACATCTCCTGCAGGTCTAATTCCACTTTGGCTTCTGCTCCCTGAGGACCTGGCACAATGCTCTTGACCACGCCCCCAAACCACCCCCACTGCCTTGCTTTGGGAGTTGAGCAAATCATTCACCTCCCTGGGCCTCAGTGTCCCCATCTGAAATAAGCCGATTTGATGGGATGCCCAAGGCCCCTCACAGCACTGGCATTTGGGGGCTTCGATGGCTGACTGCCCTCTGCCACCCAGTGGGCTCTCTGGAGGGGGGTGACTGACCTTCTGCAGCAAGAGGGAGCCCGAGTATTTGGTCACAGTGTTATACAGGTCCCCGCCGAAGGTGTCAGCCCATAGCTTCACTCTGCCAGGCAACGAAAGGACATGTGTATACACACACGTACATGCACAAATACAGAAACACACGTGTAGATATATGGATTCACACACATAGAAAGCAAGTGTCTACACACAGACACCTGCTGATGCATGCATACTCAAACACACAGACACATAATGCATAAGAAATGCATACACAAACACACAGACACATAATGCATAAGAAATGCATACACACACACACACACACACACAGACACATATGCGTACACACACGTGACATATGCCCAGAAACACACAAAAGAGCACCTGTCCCTCCTCCTCATCCCTAAAGCTACAGCCATGGCCTGGGCAGGAGACGTGGAGAACCCTCAGGACCCAGCGGCTGCACTGCTGTGTGCTGAATGTCCTCGGCAGGCTCTCCTGCTGACGGTCATGGGGCCGGGCTGAAGAGCCCAGGACTGGGCCTGACCCAAAGCCTCCGGGGCCTCTGGTTGGAGAGTGGCAGACAGAGAGGAGAGAAGGAGGGGAGAGGCAGTGGACAGGCTCAGGCCAGGGCCGGAGGACCCTGAGGACAAAGGAAGACCTGCCTGGCCACAGCTGTGGCCTCTCAATGAATCATTCCCTCCAGTGCACTCCACTCAAGGCCACTGGGGGCTGCCGAATCCTCTGTTGAAACCTCAGAGAACACACGAGGCAAGGGCACAGGAGGAAAAGGCTCTGAGATGCCACTGCCGAGGCTGAGGGCAGGGCAGGCCGGGAGGGCATGAGGAGGCCACACCTCGCCCTCTGTGTAGGCAGCCTAGTGGGGAGCCGCGACCTCTCGCCCATGCCCCAGAAATGCACCACAATCCCACCATCTGGGCCAGGCTGGTGGGGTCCTGGGGGCAGGCACACAGGGCTGGGTCTGAGCCTCTCCAGATGGAGCGGAAGTGGTTTGCCTGTGCGATCCTTTCAAGATCAGCAGTCATCAATCAACCAATGTTTATCAACGTCCTACCATGTGGCAACCTGGAGTCACCCCACAGTCCCCACCTTTGCAGGGACAGCTTTCTCATGCAGGTAGCATAGTACATGTTTGAAGGTGCCCATGAAGGTTGGGGAGGGGTAGTGGTATAAGGGAAGGCTTCCTGGGGGAGGGGGATCTGAGCTCTGGGTTAGAAGTTGGGTAGAGATTAGCCTGCAAAGGGATCTGGAAGAGGATACTAGGTAGGGAGTACAGAAGAGCTTGGAGGAATAAAACATGACTTCCAGGTTTGCAGTGTGGGTTGTTGACCTGACGGTGTTGTTATTGAATAAAATTAAGACTATCGGGAAGGTCAGGGGGAACAAGTTGAGGAGGGTGAAAGGTGATGTGTGTACTGGAGCTCTGTTGAATGTGAGGCTCCCGCTCTAGAGCCACCAAGTGCCACTGGGCAGGTTGTGCACTGCACAACTCTAGAAGGCACCAATTGTGTTTTATCTTGAAAGACACAAATCTGAATGTAAAACCTCACATGATGTTTAGGAAAGGCTGCCCATAGCATTGGGCATGTGTCTAACAGGTAGAGCAGGGCTGGGAGTCATTAGTACAAAGGTAGGGATTGAAATTCTGAGGGCAGGAGGGCTCTCTCAAGGAGAGTGTGCAGCATGAGATCTCTGAGCATCGACAGATGCTGGGGAGCACCCCCCAACCTCTGCTGGGGGCAGGCAGACGAGGAGGAGCACTTGAAGACAGCAGAGATAAGCCGTGCCCAAGCAGGCTCATTGGAGCGCAGTGCCATGGAAGTCAAGGCACTGGGATAAAAGGAGAGGGGGGCTTGTGTGTCCCAAGCAACAGGGTCTGGGAAGACAAGGCCAGGAATGTCTCCTGGATTGGGCATGAGGAAGGCTCTGGGAACCCTGTGGAAACAGACTTGGGAGGAGGTGGAAGCCCAGCAGGCAGGAGGGAAAGACTGAGAAGAGAGGGTCGGCAGGAGTGAGGACGGGTGGGGCCAAGTCCCGGGCAGGCAGATAAGGCTGTGTGCAGGCTGTCGTCTCCGGCAGCACCCAGGGCTTCTGCATAGATGGCCGCTGGGGCCCCCCTCCCTGAAGGCCTGGATTCTGGCAGGTGGCCCTCTCCTATCAGCTGGTGTGTGTTCTGGGGATGAAAATTGTTCTCAACATCTCCTGCAGCAACAGATAGCGTTACAGGCTGGCGGTGGGTGTGTTGGTGAAAGCGCAGTCCAGGCTGACTGGAGTTCAAATCCCAGCACCTTCACTTCCTGGCCTTGTGAACTTGGGGAAGTCACCTGACCTCCCGGGGCCTCTGTTTCCTCAGCTGCAAAATAGGGATAAAATAAGCCCCCACTGAATGGCTTTGCAAACTAACGGTGTCATTTGTGAAGCACCCAGCTCCGTGCCAGGCAGGGAACAAGGAGAGCTATGCAGCTCGATGGGAAACGATGCTGCCTACTCCACTGCTCAGCAAAAGGCTAAACGCAGGCACAGTGTGTCATTTGGGCTCCCTGTCCCCACTCCTGCTAAGACATGCAGTTGGCAGGTGGCTCTGCTGGTGGCCTGGCTATGGTGCTGGGCTCTGGATGAAACAGGATGGGGTCTGTAGCATCTACTGTCTAGAAGGTTCTGCTCCCCACACGTATTGGAAATTTCCTTCCTAGGACCACCAGAGCTAGGGCCTAAAACCCAGACACCCAGGAGAGGTTGCACAGTAATTTAAACGTACACCAAGGTGCGCATGACTGATATCGGGTTCTTTCCTGGAGCTGGTCTTAATGGCCGGCTATAGAATCAAGGTTGGAAGGAGGCAGAAAGGTGTAGAAAGGGAAAACTGCGGCCGCTAAAATCCATTTTTTTTTTCCCAGTTCCTGGACAAGCCACCTCCTGTGTGCATGAGACGTTCTGTGGGTTCAGAACTGCTTCCCCTTTTTGGAATGTCAAAATATGCATTTCCTGCCAAATCCTCTGGGGAGCTGCAATGGTGAGATAACCCGGCTCCTCCAGGCCGCCTCATCTCAGCGATTATCCTGAAGGAGCACCCGCCCTTCAGGTGTCCCAGAAGCTGCCTGTCAGGCCAAGAAGACAGCAGCCCTGATGATTAGTTCTTCCTAAAGCCATCCGGCTCCTGGGGAGGGGCAGGTGGGACTCCAGAACTCACAGAGCTTTTGGGAGGAGAGAGATGAGGCCGGAGAAGAAAAGGGCTTTACAGTAAGAGAGTGGTCAGTCGCAGCCACTGGGGAAAGGCCCAGAGGGAGGGCAGGGGCGGGAGGAGTGGGCAGAGGATGGAGGCCCAGCCCGGGAAGAAAGCAGGAAGGGGTGACGGGGTTTTTGGGGTGGGGTTGAACGTGATGCTTACGTTTCCAGAGGAATCTTGGCCTGCCCCCATGTAGGGGACAGGGAGGTACCTAGGAGCAGCAGCCACAGGAGGGCCGAGGTCTTCTGCACAAAGGCCCAGGCTACGGGCATTGGCTGGCGGGGAATCCAGCAGCTGGTGGAGCTGGGGTTTGCGTGGAAGTTGGGGGTTGCTGGCATGGTGGGCCTGGGGTTGGGGAGGGCAAGGAGGGCAGAGCAGCCGCAGACCATGAGCTCTGTCTGCCTGCCTCCCAGACTCCAGGGACGCCCCAAGCCTTTGTCTTCTGGACCCTGGCGAGCCCGGGGTCTCCAGCCTCTCAGTCCTGGGTGGGGAGGGCTTCTCTCTGCCCCACAGCTGCAGGTCACAGAAGAGTCGCCCCACCTAGCAAGCAGGCCTCGGAGAGAGGGACTGGGGGAGAGGCTGTGGCAACATGAACCCCTTTAATCCGCTGGCCTCTCCTCTAATCCTCTCCTGACAGCGGCGGGGGCAGGGGGGTGTGTGGCAGGGGGTGGGGAGCTGCCTCCCAGGATTACCACGACTGCAGCTGGTTCCCTCAGGGCTGCAGAGCACCCGTCTGCTTTAAAGAGACAGCCCCGTTCCTGTGGAACCACCTTCTGGACCCAGGAAGGGCTTGCTGTGACTCTGGCCAGAGGACAGCAGCTGAGTTTGCACAGTACTCTGATTGACCCACAAATCTCTTGTTGACCGAGGTGGGGGCGTGACCTCATCCCTGCTTGGCAGAGACTCTTGAGGCCCGGCGAGTCCCGGGGCAGAGCTGGGCTCTGGCTGGTGTTTCCAGGCCTGGTGCCTTTGGGACAGGTCATAGGTCACAGGTGAAGTCAGTGGACCCACGCCTCCACATCTCAGCTGCTCATGGGCGGGGCTGGGGACACATTTCCTGTGCAACTGATGAAGCTTTGGGATCCCTGAATCCACAGACTCCCCCCTTTCCCGGAGAGGCCCTAGCAATGTGTTCCTGCGGCCCAATGTTTTTGTAAAATATGCAAAAGTGAGATAGTTTAACCATAACCGATTGAGACTGTCTGTCTCTTTCCATCCCAACTTCTCTTCTGTCTGATGGACCCTTAGTTGGATGATGTTTGGGTGGCCGAGGGCACTTGGGGGATCCAGTTAAGAGGAAAGTGAGCTGGGGAAACATTTAATCTGGGCTTAGTGGGATACGCTGACGTGGCTCACAGTGACTTCTTTGTACAGAGAAGTTACCTCCAGCTGAGCGTAGGCATGACTTCCAGAAACACTCGTCCCACAGGACATCTCATCAGCAGATGCAGCAAGAGAGGCTGGGCCGTGATGTGCGCGCACCCTGCCACACTCACCATGGCCATGTGTTGTGGGGAGGGCAACGTAACAGTCAGGAGCTCATCTGCAGAAAATCTGCAAAAAGCCACATAGGTAACATTGTTAGTGGAGGATTTGGTTCTCACCAAGGCCTGGCCAGGACAGAAGTTCTCTCCTGTTAGGAAAACAGTAGATATTGAAAGAATATAATTACACCGTACATTGCTTTGTGTTCCGATGAGAGTTACAAATTAGAATTGATCAAAATTCTTGTGTTGTGAGCCCAAACCCGTAGTAGTGCCACATGGGTCCTGTGGGGCTGAAGGACTGCATAGATTTTATGCAGTCCCCGTATTGGATGATTTTCTTAGTGTAACTGGTGCACTGTGTCTTCACAAAATCTGGTGGTTCCAGCAAAATGGTAAGCAAAATTGCCACCAACGCACAGAAATGCTTGCAGAAGCAAGTGTTCTGATGACAAAACTCCTACACAGATTCATCAATAAGTCAGTGTTGCAGTATCAGAGTAATCTGGTGGCACAGTTTTGTGGCTGAATACAATGTATTTTTTAAAGGCATCTGAATGATTCCTATGAATGCCTTAATTTCACGTAAATTTTGTACATGTTTTGAGGATTACAAATGAAACACATTTAGAAAAAATACTACAGGCCGGGCGCGGTGGCTCACGCCTGTAATCCCAGCACTTTGGGAGGCCGAGGCGGGTGGATCACAAGGTCAGGAGATCAAGACCATCCTGGCTAACACGGTGAAACCCCGTCTCTACTAAAAATACAAAAAATTAGCCGGGCGTGGTGGCGGGCGCCTGTAGTCCCAGCTACTCGGAGGCTGAGGCAGGAGAATGGCGTGAACCCGGGAGGCGGAGCTTGCAGTGAGCCAAGATGGCGTCACTGCACTCCAGCCTGGGCGACAGAGCGAGACTCCGCCTCAAAAAAAAAAAAAAAAAAGCAAAAAAACCCACAAAAACTAGGCCTCCTCAGCCCAAGGCCACCGCTGGCCTCTAGGCAGCTGCCTCTGCCCACTTCCCCTTCAGGCTCCAGCGACGGCTTCCTTCCCTGACTGCGGGGAGAAGAGGGTAACAGCTGGGCTGCATCCTGCGTCCCCTCCACCCACACCTTCCCGAGGAGTCCTTTGGAAACCAGCGTTCCCACCTGTTTCCTGCGGGCCCCTGTCTGGTACCGGGCCTCCCCACCCTGCCTCTCATCATCTGTTCTTAATGCAGCAACCGAAGGCTCTTTTCAAATAAAAGCCAGACCCTGTGGCTCCTCTGCTCCAAAGCCCCCAGGGCTGCCCATCTCCCTTAGAGGAAAAGCCACAGTTTTGACCACAGCCACGAAACCCTACCTGGCTGGACCTGGCTTCCCCGCCGGGCCGTGCCTCTCTGGGCGGGGCCTCTTGCTGCTCGTTGGGTGTCTCAGGCGCGCCCCCCATCGGTGCGGCTGACCTCTGAGTCTGCAGTCCGCGCTGCGGCTGTGTCTGCCTGCTCCCCACGCGTGGCCGGCTCCCTCGTTTCCATCAGTGTCTGGCGTCGGGTTTCCTGCAGGAAGAGCTGGTACCCTTGGATCGGGCAGCTTGAGACGAGTTTAACAGAGAGGCTGCTTACAGAGGTGTGGACGGAGTCCTGCAGGGACACTGCAGTGGCCAGGGCTGGAAACCGCGGGAGCCAGCCCCTAAGCCTCGGGGAGGGGGACGGGGACGGGGATGGGAAAGCCACTGTACCCTGGAGAGAACAGGCTGTATGGGGAGGACTGTGGCCTCCGGTCAAGGGATGCGGCCAGCCACAGCCGTCCCATGGGAGGACTGGGGCAGTGGAGACCCACTCACCCTCTGCCTCCCGCGCTGTCTTGCTGGTGCCCCCCACCTGGTGAACCTTAGGAACTTATCCACGTGCCCCCGCTGCCCCCCAGGACAGCCCCCCAGGGCAGGGAGAGCACTCGGAGGGGCCAGCAGGAGACGTCCAGCTCAAGGTCTTCAACGCCACTTTTTATGATGAAAGTGTCCTTGAATGAGAGAGTGGTGGGCAGTGACGCCCAACTTTGTGAATAGCCTGTCAAGCACTGAGCTACAACCTTTAACATGGAGAATTTTACGGCATATGAATTACTTCTCCATTAAAAAACCCTTTTTTTTTTTTTTAAAATCACCTTTTTAATGAGTGAGGCCTTTCCTGGCTACAAGATCCACCATCTTGGCCCGACCCCTGACGTTCCCTGTCCTTCTTCGCAGCACCTTTCTTCTCCTCAGTGGCTACCATGGGACGTGCCATACACAGGCCTCCTCCTCTAGCACGCAGCCTCCATAAGGGGCAGGGCCTGCGGGCTGTTTGTCCCTGCTGTATGCCCAGTCCCTCAGCACAAGGAAGTAAAACTATGATTGGAATGAAGGAGGGATTGAAAGGGGGGTGATTCTGGGTGGAGGTGAGGGCGCGTAGGCCAAGTCCTGCTTGTCTCCGCCTCCGCTCTCTGGGGCCTTTGAACAGGAGCCCCAGGGCCCCAGGGTCAGTTTGGAAACCCCCGTGTAGCCAGGCAAAGGCTTTCATTCCCGTTCATTTTACGAATGTGTGTCGGGCGGCTCATTTCATCTTCAAGTGACACAGGACATCACGAAGGCCTTCTGTGGTATTCGTACGCCACTATTCATTGCAGTGTGATTCACGACAGCAGAAGGTGGGAGCAACCCGGGTGTCACCACGGATGGACATGGATCGTGGATAAATCCAAGTGTCATCAAACAAACAAAACGTGGTATAGCACATGATGAACTATTAAAAGGAAGGAAATCCTGACACACGCTACAACATGGATAAACCTTGAGGACATTATGATGAGTGAAATAAGCCAGTCACAGAAAGACAAATACTGTATGATTCCATTTATACGTGGTTCTCAGATTCACAGAGACAGAAAGCAGAATGGTGGGTGCCCAGGGCTGGAGGAGGGAGCAGTGGGGAGTTAGTGTTTCACGGGTGCAGAGCTTTGGTTCTGCAAGGTGAAAAGGGTTCTGGAGATGGAGGGTGGTGGTGGTTTCACAAGCGCATGAATGTATTTAGCATCACTGAACTCTACACGGAAACATGCTTACAATGGTAAATTTTGAGTTATGTGTATTTTAGCACAATGTTTTAAAAGAAGAGAGAAAAAAGAGGTGTGTGAGGGGTGCTGTAGAGCTGCCCTGGGCAAAACCAGGAGTCCAGAACCCTCCTGACTTCATCTCCCAGAGACTGCTTCCCATTCTTCCAACATCCGTCGCTCCAAAATGCCAGTCTGGCTGGACTGCAGAGCTTTGAAAGGGAGAGTGCGTTTCACACTCCTAATGCCTTTAATCATGGCCCAGGCAATTCTTTTTTTTCTTTTTTTTGAGACAGAGTCTCGCTCTGTCACCCAGGCTGGACTGCAGTGGTGCCATCTTGGCTCACTGCAAGCTCCACCTCCCGGGTTCATGCCATTCTCCTGCCTCAGTCTCCTGAGTAGCTGGGACTACAGGCGCCGCCACCACACCTGGCTAATTTTTTGTATTTTTAGTAGAGATGGGGTTTCACCATGTTAGCCAGGATGGTCTCAATCTCCTGACCTCGTGATCCGCCCACCTCCGCCTCCCAAAGTGCTGGGATTACAGGCGTGAGCCACCGCGCCTGCCCAGCCCATCCAATTTTTACTCAACAAGGGAGGAGGAAGTGAGAATTAAGGTCATTAAACAAAATGGTCTTGCTTGAACATGTGCCTCCTGCAACTACACACGCACGCACGGACACACACATGCACACGCACGTCTCCCCACCCATCACTAAGAAACACAGCTTGAATTCAGGTGGTAAACAAGCTCATCAGCCTAGCGTCAACCTAGATTTGCTGGTGCAGTCTCCTGCCTGCGGGACATCAGGCCTCCAACTTGTACCTTCTGCCTGGAAAGTCTGAAGCACATCAAAGCCAGGGAGCAGAGGGCAGCGGGCTAATTAGAGGCTGGCCAGGCAGGCAGCCGCTGCGAGGCTGTGCGAAGAGGCAGTCTGCCAAAGAGCGGATCCCTGGGGACCTGCCATGTCTATAAATACCCTGAAGGTAACTTGTTAGAGGGGGTGTGTGTGTGGTGTGTGTGTATGTGTGTGTGTGTGTGGAGGAGAGAGAGAGAGAGAGAGTATGGGGAGGTAAAGACTGAAGCAGAAGAAACTCAGAGGGCCCGGTGGAGATTTAGGAGCTGGGGGAGGACTTCGTGGTGAAAGGATCTGGTGAGTTTCTACAGCTTCACAGCCCGGGAGGAGTGCAGAGAGGCCTCAAGAGGAAATTCAAGCATCAAAGAACAGGTATTGAGAGGAAAGACCAGAGGCAGTGCTGAGAGGCACCAGCAATTTCCTCATTTAACCAACAAGTGAGGGCGAGCTGTGAGCCCAGAGGCTGTGTTCGAGGTTCTGACCCGTGATGGGTGGGCCCCAGGACCCCATGCATAGGGAAGTGGGAGATGGAGGCAGAGTGGCAGTGTGACATTGTCCATGCCAGTGGCTCACCAGCATCCTGACAGCAACTTCACCATGGGGACAAGGGCAAGGCATATGAGGCCTCTGGTCTGAATCCCAGGTCTACGTTGACCAGGTGTGCTGAGGTGCAGTGCAGGGGAGGACGGAGGGAGCACCCACCTGGGGAAGGAGGCCTGGAAACCACCGGGAGGATGGAGAGGGCACCTACTTGGGGAAGGGGACCTGGCATCAGGTCTCAGCTCTGTATTCAAAATGTGACTTTGGGCAAAGCAGTCCCCGCTCTGGGCCTCAGTTTCCCCATTTGCATGTGGGAGGGGCCTGGGGTGCTGGAGTTCTCCACAGGTAGCTCTGACTTCCCTGCCCTGCTGCAGACGGCCCTATGTCTGAAAAGAGTTTGCATGTGCTCAGCTCTGGTTGGTCCGGATCTTCTCATGAGGGGCTGTCCACATGACCTTGGCCAGAGAGAGGGTGCCGGCAGTCCTGAGAGCCAGGGCCACTGTGCTTTCTGTAATATAAAGACAAAACGTGTCTGTAATTAGCCTGTTAAATGGGGTGAGCATCTGCCTTGCAGTCTCATTGATATTAGTAATGTGCCTAACCAACTCTTTACAGACAATGAGCAAGCTCAGGCTCTGGCATCTGGGGGTCTGGGCTTGAACCCCAGCACTGTCCCTTCCTAACCCTTTTATCCACGGCATCTCGTTTTTCTTATGTGTAAAATGGGGATGATACTACCTGTGTCAGGCAGAAATGTACTCACCTGCAAGTAACAGAAAACCCAGATGACAAATAGGGATTTGTGAAAACGAGAAGTTTGGAGTGGGCAGTTCCAGTAGCAGCCCGTCTTGGCTCAGCTGCTCTGTGATGTTTGCAGAGACCCAGGCCCTCCTTCTTTCTGCCTTCCCTCCTCTGCCCGCTCGCTGGCTTTCATCCTCACGTGGTTCACCTCACAGTCACAAGTTGGCTGCTGCCATTCAATATCATGTCCAAGTTCACAGTAGGGGACAGGAGAAGGGCCATGCCTCTGACTAATTGGCCAAAAGTGGGCGACGCGGTCACCCTGAGCGGCGAGGGAGGCTGGAAAGATGGGAACAGGATTACCGTAACTTGTCTAACAAATCATGATCTGTTGCCTGGGGCTGGGTGTTGTTATCAAGGAGGAACAGAAGGGTACGATGTGGGCAACTAGATCTGCCTCACTCCTGTGAGTACTGAACAAAATGAGGCAGGTAAAGCTCTCAGCACAGGGCCTGGCACTCAAAAACACTCTCCATTATCATGTACATGTGAGTTTTCTCCCTGTGTAAGGACCGATGGGCAAACCTTTACTCCCAAGACACTTCCAGGGGAGCTAGCAAAGGGTGCACCCCCTCTTCTTCAGAGCAGAAAACAAAGGTGTGCAAAAAGGGGCAGAGATTGGGCAGGGGCTCAGCTGTGGGGCCCAGGGGCCCATTTGCTCTGGGAGCCTTTCACAGCCTTTCTGGTTGCGTGCAGGGGAACAAGCCTCACCCGCATGTGAGTCAGCAGACCTGGGTTTTAGTGTGCACCCTGAAACTGATCTCCTGTGCAACCTTGGCCTTTTCCGTCTTAATTTTGTCATCTACATACAAGAGAGTTGGGTCGGAGGATCATCGGAGACAGTGCACGTGAGCTCATGATGTTCTATGCAAATGTGAGACGTTTGAGCTCATGAGGAAGCAGCAAGGCAAGCTTAGGGAACATAGTGAGCTTAATGACTGCGGGCGGCGGGCAGTGAGCACACACATGAACATACACACACACGCATGCACACACGTAATGCACCACACAGTACCAACCAAGCACGTGTGCAGCGCATGCAGATGAATGCATATCCCATACACATTAAGACACAGGTTAGCTGTCTGCCAAGATGGACCCTGGTGACACATGGTATAAAAGCCTTGTCAAAGGGGACGGGGAGATGGAGGATGCAGCTGGGCTGAGGTCAGCTGGCCCCCAGCAAGATGGTCTTGGTTATTCCCATCACGTCAGGCCAGAAGGCAGAGTTTCCAGGGTGCTCGCTGGGGCATGCGGACAGGTGTTGACCATGTTGCCCCTCTTTGGAAGCCACCTCACTGCCCTTTGCAGTGACTCCGTCCAGTAGGGTCATGTTGCTAGAAAGTCTGGTCTCCAGGTCATCGCCATCTGCAGCTTTTCCATCCCCTTTGGGGCAGGCAAGAGGCTGTGACTACACAGTCAGCTGAGGCTGAAGAGGACAAGGGGAAGCAGAGGGGCCCAGAAGCCATGCCGGCCAGAGCCCTGGCTGCCCAGCAGTCAGGAGGGAGGGGGATGGAATCCTGGGAGAGTCGCTTTGAAATCAGAAGTCCTCACAGCCTCCCTTTCAGCTACCTACTTCACATAGACGTGCACCTCTGCCGCCGTGCCCGGTCAGAGCCCTGAGGAGGTGGGCAGCCGCCACTGCAGTGGAAATCAGTCCCTAAGCCCTGCCATTAGAAATACTGGGGCCCATGCCAGCTAATCCGAGTGTTGGAAACGTGCTGAGATGTAACCATGCGCAGCTCAGAGCACCAGGCCAAGCCCGGAGGCCATAGCAGCCTGGAAGAGGCAACTCAGCAGTGAGAGTGGGGGGGCGGGGCTAGCCTGGCAGGAAGCCCAGTGCTTCCTCGGAGAACCAGGCCAGCTTCCAGGAAGGATGCCTGGTCCAGGCTGGCAGCTTGCTGGGAATTTGCTCTTCTGAACTCCCCGAGGACAGCATTCCAGAAAGGCCAGAGAGGGCTGGTCAAGGGTCTATTGAGGGTCACACCAGGGTCGGCATTATCCAGGGCCAACAAATGAAGACCAGCCAGGAGCCAGGGCTGCTGTCCCGGTTCTCCTTCAAGCAATCCGTGGAGAAAACGTTGCCTTAGACACTGTGACGATGGGATTAAAATGAATCCCACTGGCCTTAGGAAGTGTCCATCTACTTCCTCCTGATGGGGGAAACGTACAGAAATGGTGCAAGTGTTTCCTGTTAGAGAAATGGAATTAAGGGTGTGACCGTTTGGTGACTGTGGCTGGCCTTCACTGGTGAACTCTTGTTCCCTTAGCCCGCCGCCCTCAGGGGTGGCTCCCCTTAGCTGGGCTGATGTTCCCGTGCTGAAAGCCTTGGGCACGCCTCAGAGGACAGAGGAGGACTCCGGACCCCGGTTCCCCCTCTGGAAACAGTCCCGGAGGAAGTGGCAGAGAAATGCTCATGCTCAAAGGGGCTTCTGGAATTACCGGAGCTCAGCCCTCAACTTTCCAGAAACATAACTGAGACCAGGAGAGAGGGGCCCTCCTCAGTGTCATGCCCCATTCACGAAAGAGCCAGGACCACCGAGCCCAGGCTGCCTGCACTCACCGCACTGCCTGCGCGAGGCTTCGTGGGATGGGCCTCTCTCCGTGTCAGGCACCGCAGGGGCGATACAGAGGTGAGGGGATGGGATCCTTGCGCTCAGAGATACACCAGGGACACAATCAACGTGAAGACCGTGATAGTCAAGGATGAATGTGAGAAGGGCTCTTGGATCATTACGGAACACACTGGCAGACACTTCTGAAGAGGTTAACACAACGGGGGTAGCATTTGAGTTTGAAAGAAGAATTAATCCTGATTAAGCTTCCAACACGGTGGCAACAAGGAGTGTTGTAGTGGCTAAGGGCCTGTTTAGGCCCTGCCACTTATTAACGATGTGATCTTGGGCACTTCCAGCTCAATTTCCTCCTCAATAGAATGCAGGGCAATGATACCTGCCCTGCAGGTGACGGGGAGGCGACATGGTGTAACATTCCTCCACATTGCCCAGCAAATGGCGAGATCTCTATAAACCCTGTGGTCATCGTGGCTTCCCTTGTCATTATCATCCTCCTCATGCCCGTGGCCACCATGCATGGGCGGGGGCCAGGTCCCACCGGGAAGTCTGTCTGTAGTGGTCTCCCTAGGGCTGGGGGCACTGACACCTGTGTAGCCCCTCCTCTGCCTGAGTCACACCTGTTCTGGGGCTACAAAATTAGGTGTGTAGTGAGGAAGCAGAGAGGCATCTACTGGTTCTCATGAATCCTCAAAGCATTTTGGGGAAGCACAGCTACAACTAAATTCAGCTGGAGTTTGTCCTCTCAGTGTGAGCCATGTGCTCATTTCAGAGTGTGGGGAAGGAGGAGTAAGCAGGGGAAGGAGGAGGAGGAGGAGGAAAAGGTCGAGGAGGAAAAAGAGCATAGGAGAAGGAGGAGGAAAAGGGGAAGGAGGAGGAGGAGGAGGAAGGGGAAGGAGGAAGGGGGAAAGAAGGGGGGAGGAGGAAGAGGGGAAGAAGGAGGAAGAGACGGAGGAGGAGGAGGAATAGGGAGGAGGGGGAGGGAGAGGGGGAGGATGAAGAGGAAGAAGGGGAGGAAGAGGGGGAGGAAGGGGGAGGAGGAAGACAAGGAGGAAGGGGGAGAAAGAGGGGAGGAGGAAGAGGAGGAGGAAGAGGAGGAGGAAGAGGGGGAGGAGAAAGAGGAGGAGGAGGAAAGGGAGGAGGAGGAGGAAAAGGGGGAAGCAGAGGAGGAGGAAGAGGGGGAGGGAGAGGGGGAGGAGGAGGAGGTGGAGGAGGAAGGGGGTGAGGAGCAGGAGGAGGAGGAGGGAACCAGATGAGCATGGGGATGGTTCTGTCTGCTCAGGCTCACTTGTCGGTGCCCACTGGCCTGGGTCCCTCAGGCCTCCATCCCTCTGTTTCACAGCCTCAGTTCTGCTCTTGGTGGGCCTCCCTGGGTCGCGATGAAGAGACTGCGCTCCACGAAGCTTTCCTTCTCTGCCCGTCTGGCCTTTGGCTTCTCCTTTTCTCTTGCTCCTCAATGCCTCCCCTCCCTTCTCTCCCACAGCGCCCAGCAAGCCTTTGCTACCTATCCACTGTGTGCCTGGCCCTGTGCCTGGCCCCAGGGTCCAGAACCCCTCAGCGTGATGGTGATTTTTTGCCCTGGAGGAGCTCATAGGCTGCTGAGAAGACAGACACAAAAGAAAACACCAAGAGGCCAGAGAGCTCGCTCTGCCTGGGTCTCATGCCCGTAGGAGGGTGGTTTCTGCCTGGAGTAAACCCCATGTGTCCGAACACCTGCTGCTCCACTGGGCCCTCAGAGTGGAGCATAGACCCTGCCTCGCCCCTGCCTCAGGGAGCTCAGAGCCATCAGAAGAGTGCCCGGCAGGGGTGGGGTGGGCACCACTTAGTGCTTTTGGCTGCAAGGGGCAGGAAACCGCTACTTGGGGACCGAAATAACAGTAACAGTGTGACAGCTCACACGAAGCCAGAGGCAGGTGGCTCCAGGGCTGGCGAGTGCAGCAGGTCCGGGACGTCACCCAGGACGCAGGTTCCTTCCGTGTTTCCTCCTGCTGCCCTCGGCATTTCAGGTTGTCCTCCAGCCAGCTCCCCTTATGGCCACAGGATTGCTGCTGATTTCCAGGGCCTGTCCCAGACCTGGATCCAAAGCCCTGAGGTGGAGGGCCCCAGTCTCCCTGGGTGCCCCCAAGGTTCTGGCCGACGTTTGGGAGCCAGTCCCCCTGGCCTTCCTGCATAGATACAGGAATGCTCAGCCTTGAGCCGGGGGCATGTCCGAGGAGCAGTGAGGGCAGTACATCCTGGTGTTAGCAGAGGCTGCAGACAGGGCTTCCACACAGACCATTTGCCTGTTACCAAATTTGAGGACAAAGGCTTCTTTCTTTTGAAGTCATGGGTTTCTCAGATGGAGCCTTGTCTGACCCCAGCAGTGCAGTACAGGGGAGTGAATGAGCAGGAAGAGGACCAGCATCTCATCGGGGCAGGGCCATGACTGGGGCCTGTGCGCCCAACCCCGCAGAGCTGGTGGCAGAGTGGCGGATGCCGTGGTGGAGCATTGCATGGAGCACTGGCGGATGACACGTGCACGTGGCGATGAGGATGACACGTAAACATGGCAGCTAGTGGAGGGAATGCCAAAACGGGATTCATAACACAGAACCACAGAAATTAAAAATAGATAAGCTGGGCGTGGCAGCGGGCACCTGTGGTCCCAGCTACTCAGGAGGCTGAGGCAGGTGCATCGCTTGAGCCCAGAAGGTCGAGGCTGCAGTGAGCTGATAGAGCCACTGCATTGTAGCCTGGGTGACAGTGAGATCCTATCCTAAAAAAAAAAAGGTCCACAGAGTTTCATGTAAGTGAATACTACACAGCGATTAAAAATGGACATCACGAGGAGTGAAAGAATCCAGATAAAAGACGGTGAAGACGCTGCTTTGTGTCACTCCATTTATGTGAAATTCCAGAAAGAAACCTGTGATGACAGGAATCAGCATAGTGACATCCTGGAAGGTTAGTTTGACTAAGCAGGGTATATACGAGACCTTCTGGAGTGTCGGAAATGTTCTAGATTGTCGTCTGGATGTGGGTTAATACACGTATGCAGACACACACAGGCGGCTGTTTATAAACTTCGCTGAGTTGTGCGCTGAGGACTCTGCATACTTTTCTGTGTGCATCTTACATCTCTGTAGAATTAACATAAAGCCACACACACAAAACAATATACATTTTGTAAAAACACAAACAAAAAATAACACATTGAACACAATACAATGGCTGAGGGGTTGTAGGGAATGGGAGTGGGGTACAGACATAAAAGGGAGGAAATGAACTTTTAAAGGGTCCTTGTCCAAACCAATGACGAAGGTTTATATACACTAAGGAGCAAGATTACCTTGATTGCTCGTGTGCCCGAGGGTGGGGGCGGGAGAGAAAAGAAAAAGCAACAGCAGCAGAATAGCAGAGGCAAGAAGTTTAGGGCTTCAGAGGCTGGGACCAGATGCACGTGGGGAGTGGCGGGGTCTCTGCGGGCAGCCTGGCACCACGGCTTCCTAGGCCCATGGCCAAGGGCAGGCCGCCCTGGTCTGCTCAACGTCAAGAACAAACTCCAAGATCGTGACAAAAGAACGCAGGACAGAGTTCCTGGCGGTGGTTACCCAGGGCTGGAGCTTCCCAGCCCTGGCAGGGACCTGGCAGTGAAGCCAGACTCAACGTGAACCGAGTGTCTCTCTCCACAGCAGGGGAGATGGTGTGAGCTGGAGCGTGCACAACATTCAGGAGTGAAATTTTTAGTGAGCAGAAGTGGAGAGAAGGGGTGTGGGCTGAGGGTCATGTGAGGTGAAGAGGTTCTGCCTGCCTCTCCCTGGCTGCAGAGGGAGCATCCACTGGGTGCTGTGGGGGCCAAACCACAGGGGACGAGACTCAGCCATGCTTGGGATGGAATTGGCAGAGGTTTGTTCCGCAGGATAACAAGAGACTGCCGGAAATGGGCTGGGGTGTGTGTGTGCAAATGTGTGTACATGTGTGTCTATAATGTGGATATGCGGAGGTGTGTGTCAATGCATGTGTGCATGTATGTGTGTGCACGTGTGTGTGTGAACATATGTGGGCACATGTGAATGTGCATATCTATTGCATGTGTTTATGTGTGCGTATGTGTACGTGTGTGAATGTGTGCGTGTTTGTGTGTGTGATGTATATGCATATGTGAGGTGTATGTGCGTGTATTGCATGTTTATGCGTGTGCATATGTGTGTATGTGTTTGTGTGTGTGATGTGTATGTATATGTGAAGTGTGTGTGCGTGTGTATGGCATGCGTGCATGTGCATGTGTACGTGTGTATACGTATGTGTGCAGGTGTGTGTACTTGTGTTCTAGAGAGACTGAGAAATTAAAGAATAAACAGGAGAGGCTCCCAGCAGGGGTGACTGGTCCTTTAATGAACTCCCCAAACTCTCCTTTCCTTTGCCTCCCAGGCTTGCTGTGCAGCCTCCTTAATTAATGCCTGTAGAATGCGTTCAGATGCTGGAAGGAGAAGCAGCAGCTTTATAAATAAACCCTTCTAAAGGTTGACTAATCCCTGAGTCCCCGAGGGAGAGGAGAGAGCTGTGCTGTGTTGGAGGAAGGGGCACCTTGAGTGAAGGAGGCAGCTGCGGCGGGTCACTGAGGTTTTGGTCCCGGCCCCCATTAGCAAGTTGCTTCTCCAGGGGCAGGCTGCGGCTCCTTTCTGGGCCTGTCTTCAGCAGCCAAAGGAAAGGCTTGAATTATGGCCTCACAAGATCCTTTCTCAGGCTCCCATTTTATAAAGTGCCTGTTGTGGCCAAGGTCACAGAGTTGCCCCAGCTGAGCACAAAAGGGCACTTGAGAGAGGCAGGCAGGGGCCACGTGGCCGCCCCTCACATGCAGACAGCCTCGCCGGCTGGAGCCACCCGTGGCGTGACCTGTTTGCGGAGGTCCAGCACAGAACTCTCTAAGCAGGCTCAGCAAAGGCCAGCAACACAGAGGAGGAGGCTCCCGCCCACGGCGGAGCCAAACCGGGGCTGCAGGGCCATTCCACACGCTGCACAGCACCCCGACCTGGGGATGGAGCGGCCTCTCCAGGTGACGTGGAGGCAGAGAAAGTGGTGGCCACCTTACACTCAGGACCAGGGGCCACCTCTGACAGTAATTCCCCCTGAACATAACATCTTAACCAGAAGGAAGGACCTGAAAGGAGAAAGGGGGCTGGATGCTGAGATGGGAAGAAACTACATCTGGTAGAGACTCTTTATCTGACAGGGGAAGCTGCCCTGTGTTTGCACGGCCTGGCTTTAGTACCCAGGGCGAAGCAATGATGGAGCCGGCCCACTCACCTCCTGACTTTGAGGGAGCTGTCGCCCGCCGTCTGACTCTTAGGCTTATCTAAGGGATCCCTGCGGCTGGAAGTCTGGCAGGGCCTACCTGGTGATACGCATGGGGATCATTTGCATTTGCCCAGGACAGTCTACGTTTCTGCCTATTGTCTGTGTGATGAGTGACAGTTCACACCCAGAAGTATCCTAATTTGGATGATGAATTACGCGGTCACCCCATTGATGGGCAACTGGGTAACACTTAAGAAGAAAGAGGACTTGAACCTCCAGAATCTTTGACTTTTAGAACTTTTTGGGCATCTGTTCTCTGCAAAATCCCTCCAAAATGTTCTGCAGCCTTCAGCTGAAGTCATAAACAAGAAATTATTCCTCATTTGCCCATGTTAGAGTGGGGTGTGATGGGGAAGTGAGTGACCCCACTGAGTTAGAGGAGGTTCCCTGAGACCCCAAAGCCAGGGTGGCCCCCACTGGACTAACATTTCCTAAGTCCTCACCCACAGGCACCCACATCACCACCCAGCTCACAGGCGTGCTGAGTCTAATCTGCATGGAGCCCCTCACGTGTGAGGCATTATTTTTTATTATTGGCATTATCAACTTCCTTATCTCATAAAGAGAGGAACAGACTCCCGAGGGGGAGACGGCCACATCCTGCTCTGTGAGTGGCCACACAGGAGCTAGAGCCCAGGTCCCTGGGCCCTGCCTCCCTTCCGCAGGACCCTTCCTCTATGCGCCTGGTCACAGTTAGACAGGGCAGGGTGCCCTGCTGGCGGCCAGGCCTGGGCAGTGGGGAGCAGAGGGCAGAATCCCTCATGGAACCTCTGCTCTCTGGAAGGGCTGGATGGTGCTTTGCCAGCCACATCTCCCGCCAGTCTCTCTAAGTTCCAGAACACTGAATGGCTTGTATTCTACCCACTTCCACCCAATCACACACACGCAACCCCACACACACATGCACACATGTACACAGACACTATTGCTGCTGCTTCTTGCCTTCCCGTCCTGGCTCATGCCATCTCTTTTGCCTTAAACTCCTGCTGCCCCCTTATTCTGTCAACTCTTACCCACCCTTTGAGAACCAGGCTTCCTGGAAGCCTTCCCTGGCCTCCCATTTGCACGTAAGTGATGGCCCTCACAGTGTCATCTACAGTAAGTCTCTTTCCCACTGGTCTGTGAGATCCTTGGGGCCTGGGCTGGGTCTTACTCATCTGTGGGTCTCCAGCATGGCATCTGATGGGTGGCAGCCATTCACACAGGCTGGGTGCTGCACCGCCGGGCAGAGCTTCTTGTCCTTTCAGTACCCGTTATCTCAAGATTTCCTATCAAGCCACAGTTTCCCAGCCTCTGTGCATGCTGGGAAACCTTTATCTACGCAGGAGGGAGTAAAACCTAAGGAACAAGTGACCCTGGAGAAGTGCTATGGGCAGAAAACATAACAACACCAAAAATAATTTTGGACCGACGTATGACGGAGCCGTAAGTGGCGATAAGAAAAGCTGGGACACACCTGACCCGTGAGGCTGACGGGAGAAGGGCCAGTTTTGCCTGGCACATCCCACGGGGCTGCCACCCAACGTAGAAAACGCCAGTGTGGGGCATGCGCGGCTCTGGCCCAAAGCAACCATTGCAACGTTCCTATGATGAACACCACAGAAAATCCTTTCCCCTTGATACTTATCTGGGTGGAGAAGGAGACAGGAGGTGGTGGGACTAGAACCCAGAGCTCTCTGAGTGCTGTATTCTCTACACTACATCACACAGGATGAGGGGTTCCTGACAGCCTAGATCTTGGGACTGCCGCCTTGGTCTTTTGAGCCCCTTCAGTTGTGTAGGTACCAGGTGTGCCCGACAGGTGGAGGGAGGAGCTGGGGCATTCACAGAACTGTGTGTGTGCACGGCTGGGTGGGCTGCAGCTCCTGTCTTGGGCCACGAGAATGTCATCTTGGAGACAGGGCCCTGCTTGTCCCCCAGCATCTCTAATGCTGAGAACTCCCACCCGTCTGTTTCAGTGTCCGCCGACCTCAGCAGGACGCTTTACCTTGGCTTCTCCCTAGATATGTGGTGCCTTTCATCTCGTCCCTCAGACTTTTAGGGAAATTCTTAGACTTTGGCTTATGACTGTCTGGTCTCCCACCCTTTCTCTTGCCTACTTAGTACATTTTTTACCTCCTTCCTGCTGTGCCCTTAGTTAACTTGTCCGAGGCTTGGATTTCTTTCTTCTGCCTCCTTCAGAAGCCTGGGCTGCACAGCTTGGGTTGCTAGCTGGCGCGGGGCCACGCGCCTGTCTGTACTGCCCAGCCGCGGGAGTGCCAGTCACCCAGTGCTCTGCTCTCCTCCCCCCCAACAGTCTGCACACGCAGTTTTTATTTGTGTACTTTTCTCAAGGCTCTAAGCTGTTGGCAGGCATTACTCATGACTCAATTTAGTGAACATCTATCTAGATACCCAAGGTTGAGTTAAATATACCAAGTATTTGTAACCACCTCCCTCACTCCTCTAATTGTAAGAGGGAGTGGGGTGCAGAGCATCTGAGATCTGAAAACCAAGTGTTCAGCAAAATGCTGGGCAGGCTCCCCAACTTGCACGGCCACGCACCTTTACACCACGAAGCACTGCCTCAGCCTGCGCGCTGCAAACGACGCATTTAACCTCAAAGATGACTCCATGTTCCAAAGCCTGCAAGGCAGGCTGATTTCTTGGAGAAGGGAGGAGGCGGCACATGTCTGAATAGAGCAGGCCCTGTTGGAAAACAGAAGGCTTCTTCATTGCTAATAGGAGCGAGCGACCAGTCTGTCCACATTAATCCAGAGACATGGTTCCTAAAACTGCACCCAACACTCCGCCCCTCCCCACCCCCACCTGCATCTACATTGACAAACGGAAACCAACCAAGCCTAGTGCTCAGAGCGCTCCTTTCTAACGTGCCCCTCCCATCCCTGGCACCACATACTCCAGGGAAGTAGGCCTTAACAAGGGTGGACTGTTGGTTTCTCTTTATACCTGAGAGAACCAAAGAGGGCTGTTACTCAATAGTTGAGATTTCTTGAGGTGGAAACGCACTTTCCTCTCAGATTTTCACCCTTCTCATTCAAGAGGAAGAAAGCAGGTCTTTCTGTCCTTTCTGGGTCTGAAAAGGAGGGAAGAACAAACTTACCAAATGCAACAGATCTGTGATTTCCAGGGCAATCCTTCAGCATGTGATATATATATATATATATTTTTTGGTTTTGTTTTTGTTTGTTGGCCCAGGGCTTACCTCTTAAAAGGGCTGGAAGAAGCCAGTACAAGGGGGCTATGTGTATCAGTAGGGCTGGGTATGCACACCAGACAGTTCTAGAAGATGCTAACACAGGTTTCTCTCACTCTGCAATTATCACCATGCCTGGCCTTCTGAAGGGGGAGACCAGGCAGACTGTTTCTTTTCAGAAGAAGACCCAGGAAGTACAAATCCTATCAAATAGCACTGCCTTCTCCCACCTTGCAATTAAGGTGGTGCTTTACCCACAAAGGCAGGGGCAAGAACAATACCGACACAGTACAAGTAATGATACTGCTGGGTATGTGGACCTCTTAAAGAGCTGTGGCACTTCCTTCATAAGGAAGGGAGAAGTGTTACTGTTTTCATTCCATTGATAAGGCAAGGAGGGGGAGAACACGGTAAAGCAAGGCGACCACTGATCCCTGAGTGCCAATGCCAGACTGAACACTCAGGTCCTGGTAGATGGCAAACAAAGGCTGGCCCAGCAGCTGCGGGCCTCTCCCAACAACTGGAGCATGGCCCCCGCACCGCAGCCATGGCACAGAGGGGCTGTCTGACATATGTTGCTCCCATTTAATCCTCATATGGACCTTGTGAGGGCCTTTCATTTTCTAAGTGAGAAAACAACGACCCAGAGATGCGCTTGTTCAGGAATTGAAGGCGGGTCTGTGTGACTCCACAGCTGGGTGCCCTGTCCCCACACCGGACAGCTCTGGCTTCTGGAACTTCTACCAGGTTGAAGCCCACTGCACTGGATAAGGCTGCCTCTACGAACAGAAATCTCAGGGCTCGACCTGAGATTCGATTAGGTGAAAACTGCTGCCTGGGAGCCAGTGGCACCTAAGAAGTGGTGTCCATGATGTTCTCAGAATTTGGGCTGAGTGGGAAGAAGAAAAGCCCATTTATTTATGAAATCTAACTTTGGGTGCCTTAGATAACCCTTTTGATCTATTTCTTGGACTCACTAGAGAAAGTCCTTTTGTACAAAGACACTCTCATCTGCTTTGCTGTATAGAAGAAATAAGCACTCCATCACCAACTGCCCTTTAAAGGGTGACTTCGTCTTTGGTCTAAATGAATTGGGCCTGTCCCTTTTAAAATGATTTATTCCAGTAAAGGATGGAGAATTTATTTTTCCAAACAGATGACGGTGGTGTTGACCTAGAAAGGCCCGACTGAAGCCTGCAGGCAGGTCTGACCGTGCTGGGCTTGGGTTTGTTCCTCCATCGCATCAGGACATGGGCACCTTTTCACATTAGGTACTGCAACTGATACTTCTTTCTGAAGCAAAGGAATAAATATTTCATGAAATTAGCCATTTGCTACTGCAAATACGTTAGGAACATTAAGTATGGAGTTCATCTTTCCTTAGCTAGTGAAGCAACTCTAAACATGTAATTAGGATCGAAGATCTATTTTTAAGGTTGCCAGCAGTTAATCAGATCATCGATTTTGTCCCATTTTTGTACACGTATCGCTGAAGCAAGCACTATTATCACTGACTTTGGAATAACAGATCCAAGTGTGTCTCTGTCCTTGCCCTGTTCTCCTTATAAGAATATTGAGATACCATATATGCAATTATTAATTTCAAGTGTTTTGTGAAAACTGTGCATGGTTTATCACTATGTTAGATGTTGTAGGAGACACCAACGAAACAAAAGAACTCACCCCTTCCTAAATGTTGGAGGGTAACACAGCAGACTCCTCGCCAAGGTCTGGCGCATGGCAAGGGTTCAGTAACAGTCAATGCCTTTTCCACCCACCCTTTCTCTTCACAAGAAAAAGCGCCCTCCTGCGGGAGAGGAGGGGAGGTGGTGTTCGAACAATGCTTTCACTTGATGGTGTGGCTGAACAAAGGTCTAGAGCTTAAAGTCCAAGCCTAGGTCTCAGAAACCGTAGGGAAACCTGTTTTCCTCATGCTTCCATTTTATGAACTATAAAATGATAATAAAACACCTGTCTGCTGTGCAGTAATCGAAGATCTTTTTATTATCCAAGAATAAGAAGGGCTATTGAAAGCAAAGCTTTATTATGAATACTCAGCAGGGACGAATTCCCATACATGCTCTTAACAACTTGGCAGGGGCTCTTCTGACTCCTTCCAAGATTGAGCTCCTCATCTCTGTGAACATAAAACTCGATCTGCTACACAGCTTGCAGATCATGACGCCCTGAACATCACAGTGACAATCTCCTGTGCCCTCCCCCTCAGCATGTTCTGCTAAGGGTGATATACTACCCATTCGGAAGCTAGGCGGGCACATCCTGCTGCTTGGGTCCAAAAGAAATACCATGGGCTGGGATGGATGAAGTGTTGCTGGAAATCTGGGCCATTTGTCAACTCCTAGAACATCTATCCTCTAGAAACTAGCTATAAATACCTTTGGAAATAACTTCCTTCAAAGGATTGGGTAAAACATGCCAACTGGGTTTTTACAAATGAAAGGTTTACTTTGTCTGGTAAAAAGAAAACCGTCATTACTGCCAAAGGCTCATTAAAGCCTTTGTAGGTTAACCTGTGGGACGACACTGCCACCTGGTGGCCGACGTGCACTGTGTGCATGGAGCTCTCCAATGGAACTTACAACTGCTCAAAGAACCACCAGACCTATTAAAGAACTAAGCTGGAGAAAAGCCCTTCCCACGGAGACACTGATTCTTCTGAAATGGCTCCATACATTTAAGGAAACACACTAAGCTTGGCATTTACTGAGTGACCTAAGCAAAGAATTTTCCTACCCACTCAATTCTTAGTACCAGGTGTACTGAAGGACATGATTACTAAAAGCAAAACAAAAACACTTGAAACGCAGGCCTGGTGGAGACAAAATCTCTCAGCATTTGCTTGTGTGTAAAGGATTTTATTTCTCCTTCGCTTATGAAGCTTATTTGGCTGGATATGAAATTCTGCGTTGAAAATTCTATTCTTTTTTTTTTTTTTGAGACAGAGTCTCGCTCTGTCACCCGAGTAGCTGGGACTACCGGCACCCTCCACTATGACCGGCTAATTTTTTGTATTTTTAGTAGACACAGGGTTTCACCATGTTAGCCAGGATGGTCTCGATCTCCTGACCTCATGATCCACCCGTCTCGGCCTCCCAAAGTGCTGGGCTTACAGGCGTGAGCCACTGCGCCTGGCCCCTGAAAATTCTATTCTTTAAGAATGTTGAATATTGGCCCCCACTCTCTTCTGGCTTGTAGGGTTTCTGCAGAGATATCCACTGTTAGTCTGATGGGCTTCCCTTTGTGGGTAACTTGACCTTTCTGGCTGCCCTTAACATTTTTTCCTTCATTTCAACCTTGGTGAATCTGAAAATTATGTGTCTTGGGGTTGCTCTTCTCAAGGAGTATCTTTGTGCTGTTCTCTGTATTTCCTGAATTTGAATGTTGGCCTGCCTTGCTAGGTTGGGGAAGTTCTCCTGGATAATATCCTGAAGAGTGTTTTCCAACTTGGTTCCATTCTCCCCGTCACTTTCAGGTACACCAATCAAATGTAGGTTTGGTCTTTTCACATAGTCCCATATTTCTTGGAGGCTTTGTTCATCCTTTTCATTTTTTTCTCTAATCTTGTCTTCACGCTTTATTTCATTAAGTTGATCTTCAATCTCTGATATCCTTTTTTCTGCTTGATCAATTCGGCTACTGATACTTATGTATGCATCACGAAGTTCTTGTGCTGTGTTTTTCAGCTCCATCAGGTCATATATGTTCTTCTCTAAACTGGTTATTCTAGTTAGCAATTCCTCTAATCATAGTCTCGGCTCACTGCAAGCTCTGCCTCCCGGGTTCCCGCCATTCTCCTGCCTCAGCCTCTCCGAGTAGCTGGGACTACAGGCGCCCGCCACCGCGCCCGGCTAATTTTTTGTATTTTTAGTAGAGACGGGGTTTCACCGTGGTCTCGATCTCCTGACCTCGTGATCCGCCCGCCTCGGCCTCCCAAAGTGCTGGGATTACAAGCGTGAGCCACCGTGCCCGGCCTTTTTTCAAGGTTCTTAGCTTCCTTGCATTGGGTTAGAACATGCTTCTTTAGCTCGGAGGATTTTGTTATTACCCACCTTCTGAAGCCTACTTCTGTCCATTCATTCTCCATCCAGTTTTGTTCCCTTGCTGGCAAGGAGTTGTGATCCTTTGGAGGAGAAGAGGCATCTGGTTTTTGGAACTTTTAGCCTTTTTGCACTGTTTTTTCCTCATCTTCGTGGATTTATCTTTGATGTTGATGACCTTCGGATGGGGTTTTTGTGTGGACGTCCTTTTTGTTAATGTTGATGGTATTCCTTTCTGTTTGTTAGTTTTCCTTCTAACAGTCAGGCCCCTCTGCTGCAGGTCTGCTGGAGTTTGCTGGAGGTCCACTCCACACTAAATATGGAAAGGAAAAACTGGTACCAGCCACTGCAAAAACATACCAAATTGTAAAGACCATAGACATTATGAAGAAACTGCATCAACTAACGGGCAAAATAACCAGCTAGCATCATAATGACAGGATCAAGTTTACACGTAACAATATTAACCTTAAATGTAAATGGGCTAAATGCCCCAATTAAAGGACACAGACTGGCAAATTGGATAAAGAGTCAAGACCCATCGGTGTGCTGTATTCAGGAGACCCATCTCACATGCAAAGACACACACAGGCTCAAAATAAAGGGATGGAGGAATATTTACCAAGCAAATGGAAAAAAAAAAAAAAAAAAAAAGCAGAGGTTGCAATCCCAGTCTCTGATAAAACAGACTTTAAACCAACAAAGATCAAAAAAGACAAAGAAGGGCATTACATAATGGTAAAGGGATCAATGCAACAAGAAGAGCTAACCATCCTAAATATATATGCACCCAACACAGGAGCACCCAGATTGATAAAGCAAGTTCCTAGAAACCTACAAAGAGACTTAGACTCCTACATAATAATAGTGGGAGACTTTAACGCCCCTCTGTCAATATTAGATCAATGAGACAGAAAATTAACAAGGATATTCAGGACTTGAACTCAGCTCTGGACCAAACGAACCTAACAGACATCTACAGAACTCTTCTCCCCAGATCAACAGAATATACATTCTTCTCAGTACCACATCACACTTATTCTAAAATTGACCACATAATTGGAAGTAAAGCACTCCTTAGCAAATGCAAAAGAATGGAAATCATAACAAACAGTCTCTCAGACCACTGTGCAATCAAATTAGAACTCAAGATTAAGAAACTCACTCAAAACCACACAACTACATGGAAACTGAACAACCTGCTCCTGAAATGACTACTGGGTAAATAACGAAATTAAGGCAGAAATAAGTAAGTTCTTTGAAACCAGTGAAAACAAAGACATAACACACCAGAATCTCTGGGACACAGCTAAAGGAGTGTTTAGAGGGAAATTTATAGCACTAAAATGCCTACAGAAGAAAGCGGGAATGATCTAAAATTGACACCCTAACATCACAATTAAAAGAACTAGAGAAGCAAGAGCAAACAAATTCAAAAGCTAGCAGAAGGCAAGAAATAACTAAAATCAGAGCAGAACTGAAGGAGACAGAAACACCAAAAACTCTTCAAAAAATCAATGAATCCAGGAGCTGGTTTTTTGAAAAGATTAACAAAATAGATAGACTGCTAGCCAGAATAATAAAGAAGAAAAGAGAGAAGAATCAAATAGACACAATAAAAAATGACAAAGGGGATATCACCACAGATCCCACAGAAATACAAACTACCATCAGAGAATACTATAAACACCTTCTACGCAAATAAACAAGAAAATCTAGAAGAAATGGATAAATTCCTGGACACATACACCCTCCCAAGACTAAACCAGGAAGAAGTTGAAGCCCTGAATAGGCCAATAACAAGTTCTGAAATTGAGGCAGTAATTAATAGCCTACCAACCCAGGACCAGATGGATTCACAGCTGAATTGTACCAGAGGTACAAAGAGGAGCCAGTACCATTCCTTCTGAAACTATTCCAAACAATAGAAAAAGAGGGAATCCTCCCTAACTCATTTTATGAGGCCAGCATCATCTTGATACCAAAACCTGGCAGAGACACAACAAAAAAAGAAAATTTCAGATCAGTATCCCTGATGAACATCAAAGCGAAAATCCTTAATAAAATACTGGCAAACCGAATCCAGCAGCACATCAAAAAGCTTATCCACCACGATCATGTCAGCTTCATCCCTCGGATGCAAGGCTGGTTCAACATACACAAACCAATAAACGTAATCCATCACATAAACAGAACCAATGACAAAAACCACATGATTATCTCAATAGATGCAGAAAAGGCCTTAGATAAAATTCAACACCCCTTCATGCTAAAAACTCTCAATAAACTAGGTATTGATGGAATGTATCTCAAAATAATAAGAGCTATTTATGACAAACCCACAGCCAATATCATACTGAATGGGCAAAAGCTGGAAGCATTCCCTTTGAAAACTGGCACAAGCAAGGATGCCCTCTCTCAATACTCCTATTCAACACAGTATTGAAAGTTCTGGCCAGGGCAATCAGGCAAGAGAAAGAAATAATATTCAAATAGGAACAGAGGAAGTCAAATTGTCTCTGTTTGCAGATGACATGATTATATATTTAGAAAACCCCATCGTCTCAGCCCAAAATCTTACAACTGATAAGCAATTTCAGCAAAGTCTCAGGATACAAAATCAATGTGCAAAAATCACAAGCATTTCTATACACCAATATAATAGACAGAGAGCCAAATCATGAGTGAACTCCCATTCACAATTGCTACAAAGAGAATAAAATACCTAGGAATACAACTTACAAGGGATGTGAAGGACGTCTTCAAGGAGAACTACAAACCACTACTCAAGGAAATAAGAGAGGACACAAAGAAATGGAAAGACATTCCATGTTCATGGCTAGGAAGAATCAGTATCATCAAAATGGCCATACTGCCCAAAGTAATTTATAGATTCAATGCTATCCCCATCAAGCAACCATTGACTTTCTTCACAGAATTAGAGAAAACTACTTTAAATTTCATATGGAACCAAAAAAGAGCCCGTACAGCCAAGACAATCCTAAGCAAAAAATACAAAGCTGCAGGCATCATGCTACCTGACTTCAAACTATACTACAAGGCTACAGTAACCAAAAAAGCATGGTACTGGTACCAAAACAGATATATAGACCAATGGAACAGAATAGAGGCCTCAGAAATAATGCCACACATCTACAACCATCTGACTTTTGACAAACCTGACAAAAACAAGCAATGGGGAAAGGATTCCCTATTTAATAAGTGGTGTTGGGAAAACTGGCTAGCCATATGCAGAAAACTGAAACTGGACCCCTTCCTTACACCTTATACAAAAATTAACTCAAGATGAGACTTAAACGTAAGACCTAAAACCATAAAAACCCTAGAAGAAAACCTAGGTAATACCATTCAGGACATAGGCATGGGCAAAGACTTCATGACTAAAACACCAAAAGCAATGGCAACAAAAGCCAAAATTGACAAATGGGATCTGATTAAACTAAAGAGTTTCTGCACAGCAAAAGAAACTATATCAGAATGAACAGGCAACCTACAGAATGGGAGAAATTTTTTGCAATCTACCCATCTGACAAAGGGCTAATATCCAGAATCTACAAAGAACTTACACAAATTTACAAGAAAAAAACAATCCCATCAAAAAGTGGGCAAAGTATATGAACAGACACTTCTCAAAAGAAGACATTTATGTGGCCAACAAACATGAAAAAAGGCTCATCATCACTGGTCATTAGAGAAATGCAAATCAAAACCACAGTGAGATACCATCTCACACCAGTTAGAATGGTGATCACTAAAAAGTCAGGAAACAACAGATGCTGGAGAGGATGTGGAGAAATAGGAACACTTTTACATTGTTGTTGGGAGTGTAAATTAGTTCAACCATTGTGGAAGACAGTGTGGTGATTCCTCAAGGATCTAGAACCAGAAATACCATTTGAACCAGCAATCCCATTACTGGGTATATACCCAAAGGATTATAACTCTAATTATTACTCATTACTAGGTATATACCCAAAGGATTATAACTCTACTTATTACTGGGTATATACCCGAAGGATTGTAACTCTACTATAATCAAAGGATTATCATTCCACTATCAAGACACATGCACACGTATGTTTACTGCAGCACTATTCACAATAGCAAAGACTTGGAACCAACCCAAATGTCCATTAATGATAGACTGGATAAAGAAAATATGGCACATATACACCCATGGAATACTATGCAGCCATAAAAAAGAATGAGTTCATGTCCTTTGCAGGGGCATGGATGAAGCTGGAAACCATCATTCTCAGCAAACTAACACAGGAACAGAAAACGAAACACCACATGTTCTCACTCACAAGTGGGAATTGAACAATGAGAACACATGGACATGGGGGGGAACATCATACACTGGGGTCTGTCATGGGGTGGGGGACTAGGGGAGGAAGAGCATTAGGAGAAATACCTAATGTAGATGATGGGTTGATGGATGCAGCAAACCACCATGGCACATGTATACCTATGTAACAAACCTTCATGTTCTGTACATGTATCCCAGAACTTAAAGCATAATAATAATAAAAAAACACTTGAGTATAAAAAAAAAGTCTGAAACATTTTACTTCGTATTACACATACTTTTTTTTTAAAAAAAGGCAGAAACATTGAAGGAAACAACACTCAACATGAAGGAACCTTGTGCCGGAGTTCTAGAAGGACCCTGAAAATCAGTTTTAAAAGGCCTTGCTGTCACATAGTCTTTTTCATGGCTGTCTGAGTCATGCTGAAGAGATAGGCTTCATAGATTATATTTAAGAAGTTGTCATCGTTCTGGAAAACAAATCGAAAGACCCAAGAGAATGTTACTTGGTTGGCAGACACAAAAGGCTTCCTCTGTCTTAGAGCTGAACTGGCCTTTGGATACTGAGACACTCATCTCTCCCTGTCTAACAGCTGGTGGTTTTTAATTGCATGTGTGAATGTTAAGTGGGGTTGAAGGCAAGGCCGGACAGAGCTGATGGTTTTCCATGGTCAGTATGCACCGCAGCAAGAGCTCATTACATGCAGCACAGATGGGCAGCCCAGACACATGGCAGCACGGAGCAAGGTTTACTCAAGAACAGCCTGGGTCTGCTGCATGAAAAGACATGAAGCCCCAGCAGACAGAGGAGTTAGGAGGACATGATCCAAGTCAGTGGTCTCAAAGTTTGGTTAAGAGATTGCTGTGGTGTGTTTTTTTGTTTCTTGTTTTTGGGTTTTTGAGACTGGGTCTCACTCTGTCACCCAAGCTAAAGTGCAGTAGCGCCATCATAGCTCACTGCAGCCTCAGCCTCAGGGGTTCAAGCGATCCTCCCACCTCAGCCTCCAGAGTAGCTAGGGCTACAGGTGCACGCTACCATGCTTGGCTTTTCTTTTTAAGTTTTTTATTAAGACAGGGTCTCACTATGTTGCTCAGGGTGGTCTTGAACTCCTAGGCTCAAGTGAGCCTCCTACTTTGGCCTCCCCAAGTGTTGGGATTACAGGCATGAGCCACTGTGGTTCTTAAAGGCCCTCCAAGTCACCTACCATGTGTCTTACTTTGTTTTGGGCAATACTTAGGATTTTACTTGCAATATGCTTCATCAGTACTTCATCAAAGCTAATATAAGTCTTCCCATAAGTTATGGAAAGTTTCTAGCCTTGGCAAGTGGGCAGGAGTAAGACTGGTAATCTCTGGGCTCTTTTGCCTGGCTAAGGAGTGAGAATCACAGTCTAATCAGTGGTTTTCCTCATGTTTTAATTCTAGAGACTTCTCCCTCCCACCCAAATTCTTTACAGTGTTAGTAATTCACCCACACTTCACATTCCCCCTTCATTCCCTCTTGGCACCCCACACAGATTTAGCATCATTCTCATGCAATGAAGACAGTGATGTTATCCCTCTTTTTCCTGCAAAGTAGTCACAAAGTTCCTCTGCATGAGATTGTGTCCTAACAAGAGGCAGAGACTAAAAACAGACTGCTTGAGTGACTGACAACATGAGATGTGGTACATGGTTAGAAGTAAAATGCATGCAGAGAGTGGAGGGAAGGGGAATGTAATTTCTAACGCGCCATGTTCAGCAACTACTCTGGAGTAACAGAGTCTCAAGACAATGTGAAGGGAATCGGCCAGAAAACATATGGATCTTTCAGATTCCAACTGAAGAAACTGGCTCAAAGTAAAGAGGTTCGCAGATGTCTAATTCCTCATGAGCTTACTATGAATAGCTTTAAAAGGTGGCAAATATTTTTATCCTGATATTTACTTATGAATTAGTAGGGCTCAATCATTTGCTGTTGACCGTATTTATCTCTGATTGTTATTATGCTTCTGCTGACTTCTAGCCCCATTCCTTTCATTCTCCCTCAAACATGTTTCCTTCTTTTGGAGTCTCTCTATGTTGCTCAGGCTGGTCTTGAACTCCTGGCCTCAAGCAATGCTCCCACCTTGGCTTCCCAAAGTGCTGGGATTACAGGCGTGAGCAGCCACTGTGCCCGGCCAACATGAAACCTTTTTTAAAATGTTGCACTAATTGAGACCACTGTCTTTTTAAGTAGGATAAGACAACCGCAGAAGGGCTGGCCTGCTCTCTAAAGGCCATCTGATGCTTAAGCAAAGTACCACAAAAGTTTTCTTAAAGATTATCTACCAAAAAGATACTCTTAAAGATTATCTACCTAAATATGTTAACTGGGGTGTCTGAAGTCTGTCTGGCTACAAATGTTCCACTTTTCAAGGACTGCCATTGATTTTTTTGGGTGTGCTTTGCTAGGGCACCTGTGCTGAATGGTCTCCCGAGGCTGGTCCCTGCTAACATTCATGTGGTGAACATGGCCCATGGGAGAGTACGTGGGAAGGGACACTCGGGGGCCAGGCTGGGGCATCCCAGCCCTGCTTATGTACGAGCTCTGTGCCTCAGGCCAGTTGCTCAGCCTCAGTTTCCTTGTCTGTAGAATGGGAAAAATAACAGGGTTGTTGTGTAAGGAGTGAATGAGTTAATATGCTTGTGTGTAGCACTTAAAATAGGGCCCGGCACCCGCTCTGTGGAGTGTTAGCTATTACAGCACTCATAGGCAAGTGAGGCTAGCAGCTCACAAGGAATCCTGTCACTCCATCCCGTCCTAATGAGCAGGTTTCAAAATGACTTGTAAAACATACCTGTAGCAGCCATGGCCATTATTGGCTTCCCTCCCTGTTTTCCACTCACTCAGTGGCCTGTTCCCCACTCAACAGACGGCCCCTTGCCCAGGACTGCTCCCACCTCTACTTCCCAATGGTGAGTTTTCTGTCTGGGCCCCCAGCACCCAGGGTCCTCTCAGGGACTGCTTAATCCCCAGCATATGCTTCCTTCTCTTCTGACAGGTGACGGCTTGGAGGCCTTAGACAGTCCTTCAAATTACAAAATCCTTGAAGAGCTGAGACACCCAAAGCCACACTTGGTATTATAAATAACACCTAGCTAACTGAGCACAGAAGCCGCTGGGGTCAGGATGAGTCGTTACACACACCTGTTATTCTCACGGAAGCTAAGCAGGCCTCGGCTGAGTCTTTATCTCATAGTTGCAGCCAGGAGGCCAACGGGCGTGGTCAGGTGCAAAGGGAAACAACGTGCTGCTTACCTGAATGAGGTACAGCAGTGCCTCCTGGAGCTGGGGCTTGGTGAGTGGGCTGCTGGTGATCACGGAGGGCTCCGGGCTCTGTATGGGCAGGAGGAGGCTGGTGGCAGCAGCAGGTGGCTCCTGGCCTTCCACAGGCAAGAAGCTGCTCTCCCTATCCTTTGACGGGACGGAGGTGGGTTGTGCGAACACCATGGGGGACATGAGCAGAGAAGGAGCTGCTGTAGCAGGGATGCGCTGAGGTGAGATGACCTGCTCACAGCAAATACACACAGAGAGCACGGTTCAGGAGCAGCTCATGGCATGACAGCTTGCAGCGGCAGATACGGGTGGTCTAAGCGTTCCCTGTCCACGGCTTCCCTAGCTGAGAAAAGTTCATGGGAAACTGATTCTTGCTCCACTACTCCATGCACCTTCCTTCAGCATCACTGGGCAGCTCTGGCATCGACTGCTGTGGTGACTGCTGTTCCCACTGCATATGAAGCTTGGCCTCTGGGTGATAGCTTATTTTTCAGGCTACCAGTATTTGGCAAGTGCATTTAGGACTACTGACCTTTTCTTTAGACCTGGCTGTCCATGACCCTGACCTAAAGGTCTCACAACCTATGTGAGCTGCCACCCTTGTTAGGGGCCTATCCATTTCCCCTCCTGACCCCAGAGCACAGGAGGCAACTCTCCGCCCCTCCTGCGGCCTCACTCACTTCTCATTGGGAGGGAGAGTGATGTGTGGGTCCACCCTTCTGGGTCCTTCCCTGACAGGATCTGCCTGCCTGCAGAAAGCCCTCATCTTCAGCTTCCGCAGCTAATATGCTTGGGCTGACCCGGGCTGCCTGTTGCTCAGCCCTGCCAGAGCCTGTCTGTTGAATCTAACTCCCTTGGCAAACAGACCTGAAACCAAGTTTTCTAACAGCCCTTTCAGTTATGCAAGTGACATTTTGATCCTTACCTGACTGACTCCTACAGCTATCATTTGCTTCTAACTCAGGGAAGAAAAAGAATGTTATTTATCAGCCTCTGAACTCCCCAAAAGAACTCCTAAGAGGGAGGCACGGAGGCCAGCAAGCTAGAAGTTGCTGTAATTTTATAATCAATCCCTTAGCGTCTCTTTGAGCAAAAGTTGGCCTAGAGGAAGGCAGGCTGTTTCTTTTAACTTGTCCCTACATGACATTTCGAGGAGCGGTGCTGAGCAGTGATGCTCCCGGAGGAGGAGTCAAGCATTCTGAGCACAGCGTGGGCTGCTGAAATGCTTGCCTTTCTCACTCGGCTCTTGATATTTGTGAGTACTGAAAAGTCAAAGGAGTTGTACATCAGAAATTTAAGTCAGACTATATTCACCCCATGCTTCTAATTCTAAATAATCAAAGAGGAAAAAAGCAGACATTTTTAAAAGAGGGACAATAACACTGAAATGAGGGGGAGTGGGAGTTATAAATATTGTTTCTATAGCAGTCGGTACTCAGATTTAGGATGTTAATAAATAATAAATGAGAACACGTTGACTCAGGGGCTCACAAAGACTTTTGGTACATGCCTAAGATCTTTGTTTTCAAAAAACTGAATTTTTTGTTTTGAGACAAGGTCTCACTCTACTGCCCAGGCTGGAGTGCAGTGGTGCGAACATGGCTGACTGCAGCCTCAATCTCTTGGGCTCAAGCAATCTTCCCACTTCAGCCTCCCAAGTAGCTGGGACCACAGTGGTGTGCCAGCATACCCGGCTAATTAAAAACAAAAAATTCTTGTAAAGACAGGGTCTCACTATGTTGCCCAGGCTGGTCTGAAACTCCTGGGTTCAAGTGATTCTCCCATCTTAACCTTCCAAAGTGCTGGGATTACAGGCACGAGTCACCATGCCCAGTCAAAAGTGAAAGATTTTTGAGAAACTGTTATAAGTTACATAACAGGTCAGGTGCAGTAGCTCACGACTATAATCCCAGCACTTTGGGAGCCCGAGGTGGGTGGATCACCTGAGGTCAGGAGTTCGAGACCAGCCTGGCCAACATGGTGACACCCTGTCTCTACTAAAAAAATACAAAATTAGCCGGGTGTGGTGGCAGATGCCTGTAATCCCTGCTACTCGGGAGGCTGAGGCAGCAGAATCACTTGAACCCGGGAGGTGGAGGTTGCAGTGAGCCGAGATCGCACCATTGTACTCCAGCCTGGGCGACAAGAGTGAAACTCTGTCTCAAAAAACAAAAAAAAGGTACAAAACAAAACATGACAAAGGGCCAGTGATGATATATGTGATACACAGGGAGAACTTTCCAATTTTTAAACCCAATGTACTTTCAATGAATGTGTTCCAATCCAAAGGGAAAACATTTCAGTGTCAGATCTCCAGATGTTACCCACAGAGATGATCAATAGCTTGTGGTTTCGTCACTGTCCCAAGTCAGTGATGGACATGGAGAAGCATCTTCCCTAAAGGACAGAATCTTTCTAAAAACTGTCATATTCTCCCTCTCTGGCAGTTTGTGTGGGGGGTGGAGGTGGGTGGCATGCCTACCTCTCCTGATCTACAGTAGGCTATACTGACAATACAGAGAAAGATAAAAACTGGCTGCACCTTTAAGGAGGAAATAGGCTGTTTTTTGTTTATTTCAAGAACCTACAGCATGGGCTGTGGGTAAGGAGTCTGTTTTCTTCATCATTATGTACCCACATGTAGACAATGCCTGACATGTAGTAAGTGCTCAAAAATATTTACTAAGTAAGTGAATAAGCAATAATTTACCGTGGACTGAAAAACAAGAGGAGGTCAGATGCTTGGCATTCCAGATCGATTTCAAGGCAGACCATACTAAGTTCCTACAGTCAGAAATTACGGTTTTCTCCCATGTCTGTGTTGGTCTTCAGACCTCCTAATATTATGAAGATTTAACTCTACAAGTAAATGCTCTCAAAAAGGTGGGGGGAAGTTCTCAGATTGTTAACCAAAGTGAAGATTCTCCTTCCAGGTAGAAAGTTCAGGCAATCAAGATGCACGGAGGTGGCTTCTGGCATCGTGCTCCAAACAGAAATGTATGTGACACATTGGTCCCCAGAACACAGAAGTGGACTCTACATTTCACTGCATTATAGTAATACCTTTTTCATTGTCTTTTTTTTTCTTAACAGACAGGGTCTCGCTCTGTCACCCAGGCTGGAATGCAGTGGCACGATCATGGCTCACTGTAACCTCCGCCTCTTGAACTCAAGGGATCCTCCCACCTCAGCCTCCTCAGTAGCTGGGGCTATAGGCGTGTGACACCCAGCCTGGCTACGTGTTTTTTTTTTTTGTAGGGACAGGGTCTTGCTATGCTGCCCAGGCTGTTTTATTTTGCCCCTGGTACATATTTACCTGGAAAAGAGGAGTCTGCTGTTCTGTGCTGGATGTCTTGTTGATCCAGGATTCTAAGGGTTTCCCTGTTCCAGAGCTCTGAGTGAGCACAGGAAACTTAGCGGCCAAGGCTGGCCGGTTAGAGGCATGCAGCTGCTGCTCCTGCTGCACAATCTGAAGCTTCTTCAGTAACTCTTGAGGGGAGATCACTCCAGAACTGCCAGTCTGATTACCAGAGATGGGGAGTGTTTGTCTTGGGAGTGTGGACTGTTCTCTTCCGTGAGCCTGATGTCCTACTGTCTGAGGTGGAAGGGAGCCATTGAAATAGGCCTGTGGTGGCTGAGCCAGACCCTTTCCTGGAGCCACAGGGGTGACAGATGTGGGAGCTCTGCTGCGGTTCAGGGCAGCTGAGCTGGCAGGTGCTGGTGTACTAGGGTCATACTTGTTTGCTGCCCCTGGGGTACTCTGAAGTTTCTCAAACAGGTTCTGAGTTCTGGAAGCATTTTGTACACCACGAGAAGTCCCAATGTTGTGAGGAGACCCTGGCTGGACAGGTCCTGTAAAAAATTCTCCCGTAGAATGGGTACTGCCATTTTCACAAGGCCGGTTTTCAGGCAGCTCTGACAATGGGTGGAGGTCTGCGCTCCTGACCATGAGTTTCTGAATGGCTGGACAGAGCTGCTTCTCAATGGGGGGTGAGTGTCTTTTGGGTTCCTCATAGGACAGGGAGCGCACAACCCCCTGCCTAGCTGGAAGCTTCTCTTGCTGCTGCTGCTGCTGGTGGAGAGTCTGCCCAGGCTCCACAGTTTCCTGACATGTAGCTTTGTCCTGCTTCCCAAACAGAGCTGTCAAGGATAAGTGTTGGGGTTCAGGGTCTAAGGTCTGGAAAAAATAAAGATATCTGACATGAGTCTACAAACAATTTGGTTATATGAGGAAGTGCTATGAAACATAACTTATCTGATGACTTATTCTATTTACAAAGGATTGATTAGAGAGAATGAAAAACTTATAATAAACTTGAAAAATGAGACCCCCTTTTTAATGTCAAAAATTTTCACAGCATGCTCCCCTTGCACCCCCAAAACAGTTATTATATTTTAGTATCTGTTGACTGATAAAACAGGTATAAGATCTTCAAGGGCCTGGGGTTTCACAGATTGGGAACCACCTTGGTAGGAAATTATACGCACTAAAAAAATAAACGATCTGTTCAATAGGAAGCCCATCTAAGCCTGCAGAGTAATATGAGAATACAAAGGAATATAAGCATTTCAGAATTTCTAGTAGTTTTTCACAGAATTATGGAAATCTAGGGCTGGAAAGAAATGGAAGACTTTTAATCTAACTTGATCCTTTCAAATATGTACTGGTAGGATTTAAAAAGTCCTTGCATACATAAAATCTACCTTGGCCCAGCCAGTTACAAAGCTGCTTCCTTCCTGCTCTTTACTTCTGTTGCTTTCTGCATTGTTGCACTGAGAAAACACGAGGCCAGGCACAGTGGCTCATGCCTGTAATTCCTGCACTTTGGGAGGCCAAGGCAGGCAGACTGCTTGAGCTAAGGAGTTCAAGATCAGCCTGGGCAACATGGCAAAACCCCATCTCTACAAAAAATACAGAAATTGCCAGATGTGGCAGCACACGCCTGTAGTCCCAGCTACTTGGGAGGCTGAGGTGGGAGGATCGCTTGAGCCCAGGAGACAGAGGTTGCAGTGAGGCTGAGATGGTGCCACTGCACTCCAGCCTGGGTAACAGGAATGAAACCTGTTTCAAAAAAAAAAAAAAAAAAAAAAAAAGAGGAAAGGAAAAAAAAACACGAGCTTCATTTTAAAGTCAACATATTCAGGTCTTGCTATTAAAATATAATAAAAACTTTCCATAAAACAAGCAATAAAAAGAAAGCTAAAAAATTAGAAAGGACTTCTTTTCTTTAAAAATTCAATATAATATTTTCATTACTAGTCTTTATGTCTTTTGGCTCCATGTTCATTTTCAAAATTGATTTAAACTAATTCCTTTAAGAAAATCTTTTTAATTAGTCATAGTCGTGATAAAATGACACAGCAATATTATATTTACAATCATTAATGGGACCTACAGATTGACAATTTTTGTCATTGCTGTACTATTCTGAAGTATATATATATACTAATACAAAAGCTGCTGTAATATTTCTCATTTAGATTGCAAATACAGTGACAAGTCATCACGTCTAGAGAGGAATTTTATAGCACTCCTTTGGACTCTGAGCTCTCTGCAGCAGCTACCCCAGTCTATAGTGCTAGCACTGCATCCGGCACAGAGGAGGTGCTCAGAAGTGTTCAAATCAATTTTGTTTCCTTGGTTGTTGTTCTCCCAGGTGGCCTTGGGAAACCACCCACCCCAGAAGAATATGGACCCAATGGGTAATGTTTCTGTCATCTCTGACAATGTTACTAGTTTTCTAAGGTGCTTTTTTGTTTGTTTTTGTTTTCTGAGACATGGTCTTGCTTTCTTGCCCAGGCTGGAGTGCAGTGACGCATCCCATAGCTCACTGTAGCCTCAAACTCCTAAGCTCAAGGGATCCTCCCGCCTCAGCCTCCAGAGCAGCTAGCACTATAGGTGCATGCCATCATGCCTGGCTAATTTTCTTGTAGAGATGGAGTCTCACTATGTTGCCCAGGCTGCTCTCAAACTTCTGGCCTCAAGTGATCCTCTCGCCTCGGCCTCCCAAAGTGCTGGGATTACAGGCTTGAGCCACTGCGCTGGCTTGTTGTTTTTTAAAAAATACATTATCTTTTAAGGAGTTCAAGTTCACAAGAGATTAGCACAAAATGTGGTATATGCCAAAAGTAAAAACTTTAACCCTCTTCTAGAAAGAGTAAGTTATTAATAATGAAAAAATCTGTATTTTGAAATCCCGCTTTCTTGGGTTTATCTGAAAGCATTCTTCAACACCACCAGGCCCTCCCCTGACTATATTCTGGGTCAAAGTTCTCTAAGAATTCTAGAGACACACTGAATATGACACGCAGAGGACTCCGTACCTGGCTGGGCTGAGGTATACGCTGTTGCTGGCTTTCACTGGGTTTCACTGGAATTGGTTTGATGAGATTTGGATTGTCATAGATGGCAGAGGAACTGGTTATCTTTTTTGGCTCAGAACAGGTTTTACACTGAAATAGAAAAAAAAATCACCTCATTTTTGGCTTAGAAAAGCTTTAGTCTTTTTAAAAGACTACCTTTTTACTTCTTATCTAATTGGTAGATGGCTGTGTTTTTCATAGATTTTCATGCACAAAGGAAAACCCCTTAAATTTCTCTAAGAGCTATGTTTGAGTATAAATCAAGTTCAAATTTAACTTTTCTTAGTTGGACAATTCAGTGCTCTAAATATTACTAACAATACCAGCCTCCAGGACCAGGGGTTCTTAAGACACCTGTATAATTGAAAGGCTCTGTGCTTAATATATTGACTATACATTTAAATATATATAGTCTAATGCCTTTCAATGATAAACAAATATAGAAACCATTCCTTAAATAACATGTCTGGACAATTTAAGCAGTTGACTTAAAATTGGAGAGTAGTTGAGTACATTTCATCAAAGCAACTAAACCTTTTTTGGTCTACAAACCAAAAAGCTGACTCAAACCACTGATTTAAAATTACTAACATCATCTTTATTTAATAAATGACTTCTTGCATAAACAGAGTAATTCAAATCTGAGCGTTCTGAGCCACTTACTACAAATTAGAATTTTGTAGAGAAAGAGACAAGAGACAAATCTCATCATTTCCAACACTGACTCGTTATCATACATTAATCTAACCAACCATGCAATTGCTAACACAGTAGGATTCATAACAAAAAGAGCATGGCAATGATACTGGTGTCTAGTTTGCTAAAACACTAAATAAGACAATATAAAATGCTGCTTTCTGTACTACAGACTCTCTGAAGCATCATTAGTTTCCACTGTACAGCCAAGGCCTCAGGCCCCAAAAGATTCCACACCTGACATGAAATGAAATCTAAACACGATCTTGTCCCTCAGGAACCAGCATTCCCAATGTGTTTACAGTTATCAATGTGTGTTTTCTAATCCAATGTGTTTACAGTTATCAATGTGTGTTTTCTAATCCAATGTGTTTACAGTTATCAATGTGTGTTTTCTAATCCAATGTGTTTACAGTTATCAATGTGTACTTTCTAATCCAATGTGTTTACAGTCATCAATGTGTGTTTTCTAATCCAATGTGTTTACAGTTATCAATGTGTATTTTCTAATCCAACCATCTAGGGGTGTGGCATCTATTACCACTGTATGCACTGTATGTGAGGTTAACCATACAAAAGATTCTTTTCCTCCAGGCATTCTATCAATAATTTGTATATTTGGCACAAGTATTATGTGGGATGCGAAATCACCTTATAAGTCATAAAGTGTTATTTCCAATTCTTCTTAGGTGAATGATGGCATGGCGGCATGGACCAACTGGCCTGGCTTTCCCAAGTCATGGATAACCAAGATAAGACAAGAATACAGGCTAACATATAATCCCTGACACAGTTTTGGCATGAAAAGCCTTGCTATTTAAAAGAACGTGAATGCTTACTTTCTTTGAATGACCCTTTCTGTATTTCTTCTTTTTCTGTGTTCAGAAACACTGAATTTCCGGCAAAGAAAAGCAGATTTTTCCCAGCTTCCCTATGTCCATATCCATATGGGCTAAGAGGATGCTTTGTCTGTTGATATGCATAACTCTGATAGCTTTTCCTAGTTAAAATGTTATCTCCAGAAGCTGTTTTCTGTGTCACTACAACTGTCTACCTACAAAGCCTTGCTTTTATGTAACAATTGCTGCCTCTTATCAGAGTGCTCAGAACTAATCATCCACCTCAGTAGTTTGTAGCTCATTTTCCAGTTGTTTAATTTTCTATGCTTTTCCCGACCTAAATATCTTTAAAATCCTGGGGGAAAAAACAGTTTTTGAAAAAGTATATAATGGATTCTTCACAGAGAACCTGAGGCATTTCCTTAAAACTTCAGAAACTTCCTCTATTGGATGCTGAGGTTAAAATACAATAAAACCTCAAAAAGTATGTCATATAATCCAATTTTAATCACACACAAACACATACATACATAAACGTACGTATTTATGCCAAGAGAGATGTCTGAAACAAAATACAGTAAAAGTGTAAAAAGTTTCTATCTTTGGGTTATAGGATTATTGGTGATTTTTCTTTTTATATTCTTTTGAATTTTATCATTCAACAAAAAAAATTTCTATAATTTCATAAATAACTCACAGCTATATCCAGAAAAGAGCCATTAATTTTTGTCTTAAACCACAAAACACAAACAGTCCACTTCTGAATACTCCAAGCCTAACTATGCAGCCTGTAGATCATTTCTGGTCCTGGCTCTTATTCTTACTAAAATTTGGTTATTTTATTGTTCACTTGCATCTCAACTAGAAATTGAATAGGGCGGAGATAAAAAGAGATGAAATGCAAATTAACATCTTTTCTCTTTAAAGCAGATTCACAGAAAGTTATTTCTCAAAAGAGAATGCACAAAATTTCGGCCAAAATAAGTTTTCAAATTATTTTATTAACCTCCTGTAAACTAGACAGACTTCACTTTACCAATATCATATATACTGACAGCTCGACATTTTTCCTACTTCCACTTCTTGGGATGTTCACAAATTTAAGAATTCTAGAGAGACTTAAACATAAGGCCTGAAACTATAAACCTACTGGAAGAAAACAGGAGAAAAGCTCCCTAACATCGGTCTGGGCAATGATTTTTTTGATGTGACCCTAAGGATAGGCAACAAAAGCAAAAGAGACAAACGGGATTACATCCAACCAAAAGGCTTTTGCACAGCAAAGGAAACAACAGAGTGAAGAGATGAGCTACGGAGCGGAGGAAAATACCTGCACACCATACATATGATAAGAGATTAATGTCCAAAATAGATAAGGAACTCAAACAACTCAACAGTAAGAAAAGAAAACAAATGTTCTGATCAAAAAATAGACAAAGGGCCTGAGTGGACATTTTTCAAAAGAAGACATACATGTGGACAACAGGTATGTGAAAAATGCTTGACATCACTATCATCAGGGAAATGTAAATTAAAACCACAGTGAAATATCACCTCAAACCTGGCAGAACGTGTACCATCAAAAAGGCAAAACATAAGTGGTGGCAAGGATGTACAGAAAAGGAAATCCTTGTATACTGTTGGTGGGAATATTAGTTAGCATAGCTATTATGGAAAATAGCATGTTGGGCCGGGCGCAGTGGCTCACGCCTGTAATCCCAGCACTTTGTGAGGCTGAGGCGGGCGGATCACGAGGTCAGCAGATCGAGACCATCCTGGCTAACACAGTGAAACCCCGTCTCTACTAAAAATACAAAAAAATTAGCCGGGCATGGTGGGGGGCGCCTGTAGTCCCAGCTACTCGGGAGGCTGAGGTAGGAGAATGGCGTGAACCCGGGAGGCAGAGTTTGCCATGAGCCAAGATTGCTCCACTGCACTCTAGCCTGGGCGACAGAGCAAGACTCCGTCTCAGAAAGAAAAAAAAGTTATGTTGGCTCCTCAAAAAATTAGAAATAGAACTACCACATGATCGAAGATCCCATTTCTGGGTATATATCCAGGGAAAATGAAATCAGTATGTTGAAGAAATAGCTGCATTCCTGTGTTCACCACCACATTACAATAGCCAATAAATGGAATCAACCTAAGTGTCCATCAGTGAATGAATGGATGGAGAAAATGTGGTGTATACACACAATGGAACACTATCCGGCCTTAAAAAAGAAGGAAATTCGGTCATCTGCAACAACATGGATGAACCTGGAGGACATTATATTAGGTGAAATAAACCAGGCACAGAAAGGCAAATACTGCATGATTTCACTCCTACATGACATCCAGAGAGGCTGAACCCGTTGAAGCACAGCAGGCTAGTAGTTGCCGGAGGCTGGGGGTAGGAGGATTTTGGAGATGTTGGTCAAAGGATACAAACTTTCAATTAGACAGGAGGAATAAGTTCAGGAGATTTATCGTACATCATGATGACTATAGTTAGTAGTAACATATTGTATACTGAAAGTTGCTAAAAGAGTAGATTTTAACTATTTTTGCCACACAAAAATGATAAATATGTGAGGTAATACATGTGTTAATTAGCTTGATTTAGGCACCCTATAATACACATGTATATCAAAATATCATGTTGTATGCCATAAATATATACGATTTTAATTTTTCATTAAAAATAATTTAAAAAATAAAACTGCAAAAAAAGTAAGTCTAACATTGAAAAGCATTTCAGAAGTCTTTTAGTTTAATACTTATCCAACACAAGCCAAATTCTTTTATCACATCACCAATATGTAACCATTTCTTGAACACTTTAAGTAACGGAGACTCACTTCCCAACAAGAACTCTGAAGAAAAAATTCTGTTTTCCTTCTCTCTCACTACCTTTCCATTTCACCCCCTTTCTTCTATCTCAGAACCACTTTACTCAAGGTCTCCACATTTTCTGAAATATCTGTGTGTGTGTGCAGAGACGACACGAATGTAAGAAGGCGATGGAATGCTCCTTCCAAACATAAGGCACTGGCAGCTAGCAGGGTGCATGCACACCTAGTTAGGCAGGCCAAAAATAAGGTGATGGAAAAAGAACATCTGAAACAGGCCCTGAAAGCTTGATCATATTTTGATGGGTGAAGAAGGGATGGGAAGAGTATCAGAAAAGGCATGAAAGCACTCTCAGGAAGCAAAATGAGTATTCTGTTTGGCAGGAGTTTCAAATATTTGTAGAGGGTAGTAGGGTTAGAAGAATAATCTGAGGCCATCTTAGGGGAGGTTTGAAGACTCCAAGGGTTCCTGTACTGGGCAATGACAAACCAAGAAAAATGTAGACTAGGACAGTAGTGTGATCGTGCAGGTGTCCTGGCACACTGTATCACAACATCTGGCTGTTAATGGAAGAAGAATAATTTCCTCTATTATCTATCTCACAGTTGGAGCAACTGACATTACACATATAGCAACATGTATTTGATTTTTACAGAAAAGCACCTTCTATACACGAATTAAGTGTCTGCACTTCATGTCAACATTATAACAAATCTGTGAGGGCATAAAGATGAACAGAACATTGTTTTAACTTCAACCAGTTTACAGTGTACTGGGAGAAGTTGACTTAATGTAATAAATGAGGAAGAACAAAATAAGTTTTAAATAGTAAGAGACTGAGTTCACATGGAAGAATAATTAATTTGAAGAGATCTGGGAAAACTCCATGTAAAAAGTGTCATTTTTACTAAGCCTTAAAGGATATGTAAATTCTGAAGGGTAAATAAAATAAGGGGAAAAATATTCCAAGACATAGGCACAGTATAAAGTGATGGCCTAAATTAAATCTCCAGAACTGTATATGAGTGTTTCTGAGACAGACAGAGAATGTGTGTGCTGTTCTTTTATGTGATGGTCACTCAAGTGAGGCCCGAGAGGAGACACAGGAGAGCCTCAGGAAAACAAAGTTTATTACACTCACAGGTCCTGGAGACAAGAGGCATGCCACGCTGCACAGGGCCACATGTGGACGCCCCAGGGTGTCAGCAGCAAGGGGAAGGCGTAGGCTAGAGCGTTTACTGAATTTCCTCAAGAAAGGCAGGGCAGGGCATGGTAAACAGGTCAAGACTGGCCAGTCTGAGTAACTCCAGCAGGCTCTAAACTGTATGAGTGGTCCCCAGTTGCTGGGTACCTGGCCCTGGGATGATTAAGGCAGAGGAATATTGTACAGGCCAGAGACGAGGAGATTATGTATGGCTCAGGATTGGTTAGTGTGCACATTAAAGGCGTGCTCCTGGCCAAGCCCTTCGCTGTCTCTGAAAACTGGCTGGTCACAGGAGGGGCAGTCTCCCCAGCCAGAAAGGATTTTAAGATATCAAAGCATTATAACATATAGAAGATAAAAAAACAGAAACGATATAAGGTATGTGTGTGTTGAGAGGAGGGAGGGAAAGAAAGGAAAATAATTTTGTTCAATATTTGTATTTATTTACCATTGTTACACTGTCTTCACAGAACATTAAGTTCCTAGAGGGCAGAAACGTCACCTTTTGAAGATTAATCTTTAGTGTGCATAATATAGTATAATTAATAAAGTATAACTAATTATTCAACTAGTTGCCAAGTCATCATAATATATTTTTTAATGACTTTTGAAGAATTAAAAAAACACAAAATGAATACAGAAATAGTTGTTACTGTCTGAAGCTGAGATTAAGGCATCTCTGTCCAGGCCATACAATAGAAGGATAATTAAACTGTGGCTCATTCACATTCTTATTCCTTCCTTCATTCAACAGCCATTATTTAACACTCATCATGTGCTAAGTACTTTGAAGACAATAAGGGATATAAAAATGAATAACGGATGTTCTTTGTACTCAAGAAACTCACAGTCAAGGCAAAGGCATGTTAAAAAAAACTTGTCTAACTGCCTATATGTGCCACTTCATTCAGGATTTTTCTGATTGCTTCCTCATAGCATCATTTAATTTGTTTTTCTACCTGGTCTCCCCTCACTCCCCACCCACTTTCACTTTCTGAAAACTAAAAAGTTAGAGCTCAAGGCTTAATGAGATTCAGGATCAACTCTTCGGACAAGAATATTTCAAGATGGTGCTGTACATTTGATATCTTATCACATTAGGAAGCCAGAGAATCTGGTTATCTAACTTTTAATGATGATAATCAGTGGGGTTCAGGTGGGGGCAGCCTGATCCTTCCACTGTCAAGTTTCTATTAACCTTTCCCATAACATTAATATTACTGATGATCACTGCCCGAGTCACTTATTTTAAGCAGAGTGTCTTTAAGTTCTATTATTCCATCCACATGTACTAGCTGGAATTCTCTGGTAGCGAAGAGCTCTCCCTCATTGACCAGGGCTGTTTGATTACTCTGAGATATAGTCCCTTTAGGGCAGGCAGGATAAAAGCTTAATTCATTCCCATTAATTATCAATTTTCAGAGGAAGGAGTTGGTACCTTAGCACCTTCAAATGGATAACTAATAATTATTTTGCTTGGTTTTATACGTTTAGTTTGCTTGTTCTCTTTCTCATTACCATGAACTCATAGATTTTTATACATTCAATGTGTTTTAATCCATTGTAGTCATTCCTGTTGATGTTAGAATTTGATGCTCTGGTGAGTGTCCTTGAAGCTGATTTCTGTGCCCTTTCACATGACCCTATTGGTTTCACTATTCCAGACCTGGAATCAGAAATTTCTTTGAAGAGCCCTGACACCTTTTGGAAGGAAGTAATATTTAGAAATAACACTCTGGGTGATATAGATGCTTACTACTACTGAGTTAGTCACTTTCATTTTTATGTCCTTTCAGGGCAAGAGTGAGAAACTCTATTTTTTGTTTCTATATCTAAGAAACAAAACATGAACTAATTCTGATATTTCCACTTAATCTTATATAGTTTTAACTTATTAATTTGATTTTTTTCCCCTTACACTAAGGTTTTGGTTCCAACCATGTTTATCTAATTTCATATTTATTATATCCACAACAGTAGAAAAATTACAATGCCAACAGTAGAAAAATTAAAATGCCAACATTACTACAAACAACAAAACCAATGAATGAAGTTTGTAATTTCTTGCAGTTCTTTTTGTCCTTAAAATATAACCCACTAAGAGTGTTCAGTTCAAGCAGCGGGTTTTGAAGTCACTCTAATTTTTTTCTAAGTAATTGTGTCACGATATGATATTCAATTACATTTATTTCAGCTAGTTTCCAAATTCTATAATTTTTTAAAAATTTTATTTTTTGCCCATTTTTCTAGTGTTAATCTTGTACTTCTTAATTTTTAGGAGCTCTTCATAAAATAACCTTCCTGTTATTCTGGTGTAAACAATTTTTTTCCTCAGTTGTTTTTATATCTTTCTATTTGCTTGTTGTATTTAAACCTTGTAAAATGTTTTTTATTTTTATGTAGTTTAATTAATTGCTTTTGGGTTTTAAGGCATAATTGAAAGATTTCTCTTTTCCTAGATTATAAAGAAATCCATACAAATTTTCTTCTGGTACTGGAATCATTATATTTTTACATTTAAATTTCTAATACATTTGGAATTTATCCTGGTGTATGTTGTAAGGTATAGACTGAATTCTGTATTTTTCCAAATGGCTACCAGTTGCCCCAACACCATTTATTTAGGAATTCACTCAAATAGCTGACTTGAGATCATCATCTTTATCATATCCTAGATTTCATATACAATTGGATTTAATCCTAGACTTAGAATCTTAAATCTGTCCCATTGGTCAATTGGGCTGTTAGGTATCAATAGCATTAACACCATACGGTTTGAAATGTTTAGACTTCAATGTTCTAAAATCAGGGAGAGCTCACTCCATCCCCTCACTCATCTCCCCCATCTCCAACCCCTACTAATATCACTCTTCTTTGCCAGGATTTTCCCAGCTATTCTTTCTTGCATATTTCTTCCCATGAGCCTTACACTCAACTTGTCTAGATCAGAGAGTAAGGGAGAAGTGGGGAGGGGAGGGGAAAAGAAACCAGTGGTATTTATTTAGCGATCACCTTAAATGTAGAGATTTTTTTCTAAGAGCTTTATGTTGAACCATCTTATCCAACAACAGGGCGTATATTTCCATTTGTTCAAGTCTATTTTTATGCCTTTCAGGAGTTTTTAAACATTTTCTTCATACAGGTTTTGCCCATTTCTCGTGAATTTTATTGCAAGCAATTTTATATTCATTTGTTGCTACTGTAAATTTGCAGTAAGTCTACAAGACTTACTACAAGTTGTATATATGAAGGCTATTGTATATATGAAGGCTACTGATTTCTCAGGCTATTTTTTAATCCACTTAAAGGCAAACAGTTTTCTTTAGCTTATAAAAAATCTGTATTACAAATAAAGATTTTTTGTTTGTGATATAATTTTGTTTGGTGGAAGGAACAGCACCCACAGCACCGTCTTGCTAAACAAGAATATTCCCACTGCGGAAATGAAGTGTATATGTATCACAAGGAAGGGCAAACACTCACCTTTGTGTATTCGTCTTTGGCCTTGATGAGCATTCGTAAAATGTCTACTTCTTTGCCCTCTCCTGAATTGAGGATCATTGGGGAAATTCCTGCTCCAGTTCCCTGATGGGCTTTCAACTGTTCATACTGAGTTAGGCTAGAAGAACAGAGGGGAAAATCCACATAAGAAAAACCAATTCAACACAAACAATGTTTAAAACCATCCCAATTCTCACCTAGTTGTTTTCATCCTGCTACAACCATATTAGAAATAAGCTTGCTTAGGAATTTAAAGGAGAAAAATGAGAGTTGAGGTCCTCAATTCAATGACTACACAGATGAATCGAGGGTAGGGGTCAGCAAACCTGCAGGCCAAGTCCAGCCCACCACCTGTTTTTGTAAAGAAAGTCACAAACACAGCCAAGCTCACAAACACAGCCATGCTCCTTTGTTTACGTGTTGTTTATGGCTGCTTTCGCATTACAAGGGCAGAATTCTATAGTCGGAACAGAAATCCTATGGACTGCAAAGCCTAAAATACTCACTCTCTGGTCCCTTTGAGAAGAGTCTGCCAACTCCTCACACAGTGCATTCTAAAGGATGCTGTCATTAGTTGCTAAGGAAACCCAATTTAGAGTTCTGAAATACTGAGGAACTTTACAGACTGCCTTGAAGTCAAAGCAAGGTTGATTCTGGCAACTCAAATCCTGTAGTTCTCTGGCAGTTTCAAAACATGGTAAAGATTCCATTCTAATTCAGAGAAGAGGGGCCATTTAAAAAACCACTTAGAGCAACGAGGAGTTCTTCTGTTGCCTGGAAAACAATACAGAAGAGAGACCAGATTGCTCCTATATGCTGCTAGGTGATGTCGAGGAAAATATACTTTCCCCTTATGTGCTGTGACTTTCAGCTCACATTCTTATTATTGCCATGAAGTTTATGGTAACAAAGATCTGAGTACTTACTGAGAGACTTAATTCTAACTGGGGAGGGGGTCTGAATCCACACAAATTGGCTGCTTATTGCTAGTAAATAATCAATTTCCTGCCCGAGCTGTTAGGTAATTACTGCAGAATGCTGACAATTTTAACATGGCCTCTTGGCTGAGCTACAGGGTATTTTTTAATCTGTATGAAATCCTACCATTATTATCCACTGCACAATTTACAGTAACACGAATGTTCTAGGAACTGGTTGTTATGGTGGTAAATACCAGTTTGAATACACTTAATCAGCACCTGCACCTTGAGCTAGTTACCTAAAAATTAGCTATCTCTAGCTAGACTCTCAGGAACCCAACCTGAAATTAGCTATCTCTAGCTAGACTTTCAGGAATCCATCTCATTTCTTAAAAGGTGCTCCCTGTTTTTCATTTCCGTGAGTCACTTTCTACTCATTTCATTGCCCCAGGATTTAAAAGTGGGGACCGATTCTTTCGCACACAGAGCTACAGTGTCATACCCATGTGGCAGCAGCCATCCTATGTGCTTGGCTGAGTCCAGTCCCAGGCTGTGACACAGCACGTGCAGGAAACTCATCTCACTCTGAGGCTCTTACCCATCCCCATAAATGGCAGGGAAATAACTGCCTCACAGTGAGCAGCCCTGGGCTCCAAAATTGATCAGTCAACCAATTGCAGAGCAGAGAGCAAGCCCTCCTCCTTCAGTGCAATCAGGGAAGCCAAGAGTGGGAAAGTCAGACAGCAATTTTAAAGTTGCCCAAAATGCAGAATGGGACAAATCACAAGGTATCATAAGATTAAAAGAAAGAGACCAGTAACAAGGAAGAGAGAGACAGTCGACTGATCACTAAGCTAATAGTAACTCAGCAATTTCTAAGGAGACAGAAAATAAAGACTACCTTAACTCAGTGTCTGAGACATGGGAGGAAATTCTGAGCTCCCACAAACATGTATACACAGTTAAAGGAAAGCGTTTGGGGGAGGAAGGAAATGAAAGATTTTACAGAATCTGGAGCAGACTTTTAGGATGGCTCTGAATGTTCTTTTTACCAACAGGCATATTGATAACTTTTCAAAGCAAAAAATTGCTAATTTACAAATGAAAATATTAAAGAAAATGGCCATCTGGAACAATTCATATATATTTCACACACAGGAAAAAATGAGTCATTCTAGATGATAAATATTATGTAGTGAAAACGCGGCAAGTTGTTCTTACGTCTAGTTTTCATTTATTAATTAATACTAAATGTCTGCCTAACCACTGTGAAAAGGACTGCTGTGGGAGATATATTCTGTTAAGACTGTAGTATAGTTACATACACTTAGAAATACAAACAAAAGCACCAGGTCCTGAAAAATACTTAGCCTTTTAGTACTTACTTTTTCATAAGCTCTGCAATTCTTTGGCATTCTTCCTTATCATAAAACCAAATTCCATAGATGGACACTGCAAAAAACACATCAAACAAATTATGAGTGTCTTCAAAACTACAAAATAGAAAAAAAATCTCCTTTCCATCTTAAATGCATAATAATCTATGTGTTAAACTGATTTATTCAATAATTATTGAATAAATAAAAGCAATCATTGGGGTTAAAGCTTAAAAATACAGCATCGAGCCAGGCACAGTGGCTCACACTTGTAATCCCAGTACTTTGGGATCACCTGAGGTCAGGCATCCAAGACCAGCCTGGCCAACATGGTGAAACCCCATCTCTACTAAAAATACAAAAACATTAGCCAGGCATGGTGGCGGGCGCCCATAATCTCAGCTACTCGGGATGCAGAGGGCAGGAGAATCGCTTGAACCTGGGAGGTGGAGGTTGCTGTGAGCCAAGATCGCGCCATTGGACTCCAGCTTGGATGAAAAGAGAGAAACTCTGTCTCAAAAAAAAAAAAAAGCATCAAAATTTAAGTCCACAGAGAAATCTGTGGTGGTTTTGTGCAAAGACACGCACCCACACATATCGAATAAACTGTGTTCTGCTTAAAAATATAGCACCTGAACACAATAGGCATTTGGTAAAATCTTCTTAAGCAAATGAATACAGATTGAAAATGAAATCACAATTTCTAAACTTCCTGGCTTCGAGATATCATTGTTTCTACACTCCATTTGCACATTTCATAAACACATTTCATCTTTATTTTTAAATATTCAGAAACCTGATACTCAAATTATGCCTAGAAGCCTCCCTCCCCTTCTCCTTCTCTCAGAAACATGTTAACTGAGAAATTGGCTTTGTAAGCTGTAAGTTAGGGATAGGCCACTGGAAAAAATAAAATTTAATAATAAACCTCTGGCTTCAAAATGGTACAGAAAATTTACAACTGCTGAAAGATTAGATATGACTATGATTTCATCATTTAGTAATGAAAGAAACTGTGACATAATATACCTGCTATTGATTCATTCAATAATGTTCAAATAAGTTGTATACTTTAATATGTGCCTATCTGTATCATTTTTATAGCAAAGGCTGAAACAGCTCCAAAAGACATTTATAAATATCTAGTTGAGGATCTGATGGCATTAATCATCTAAATAATGCATTAACTACATACACATTTAAAAAATCTTCACTGAAAATAGCAACAATATTATGATAGGGCAATGAAAACCAACAAAACAAAAAGACTTTAAATTCAAACTTTCCAAACACATAATTATATTAATAGTATTTTGCTGTTAAAACAGCTGTGATATTCTAACTACATCTTTTTTCCCCTCTTACCTGACCAATGTCTGGGCATGGAATTTCTGCTTCTTGTCAGTAATGATTCAGATATCAAAAGGTACAAGAAATGTCTTTACAGTGCTATTTTAAGCAGGTATCTTAAAGAGGAACCTATGAATCTGAATTACTAACTTGCCAAAAGGTGGCAATAGGGCTTTAAACTTTGGTTTTGCAATTATCAGTGTACCAGAAATCTTTTATCTTACCTACCTGCATGTGAAGTGGGGGGGAAGTCGGGGAAAAAAATTCCAGCTTTTCCTTGAACAGAACCATCTTACTCTCTTAGATGGAAATACGTACACATTTCCCTTCTTGGTATACTGACTTTTTTTTTTTTTTTTTTTTTAAGAACATCTGAGTTCTGAAGCCCATGTGCTATGAGGGCTTTTACATCAAAACAAAATTCTTTCATCTCAAGATCATTGAATGTGTATCTTGAAACTTCATATTCAAGGCTGCTTCCAGTCCATAACAGTAATTCCCTACTCTAATTCCCTGCACAGATTCCTACACTAACCTGCCTACCCTCACGTTCTTGAAGTCAAAGCAGATTGGATCACTGACATTCAACCACTTAATAAATCTGAATATGTTTGTGTCTTGGTGACTTTAACCTTAGTTACAAAACTAGGAGCCTGGCCTATTTTTTTGGTTATAGTGTAAGTTTTCTTTCCTTGAAGACTGACTTTTCCAAAACTATCAAAGGAGAAAGGTGGCAGTAAGGGAGGAAAACAGAGCATAACTCAGAAACACGAGGCCCAATGGCAGAGGAAAACGGCCATTGTTGTCTCATGAATAGGCTCTATTAGTAAGAATATTCTGGATATCTTTTGTTTGATGTTATACATTTGTAGCATCTGACATAAGGAATTAGGCTTTTGTAAGGATGGGATGCCAAGAAAACTGTTGATACAAATAGAAAAGCAGTTTGACATTGTCATCACCACGAGATAACTGAAATGCAGATTTAGGGAGGGAAAATGCTATGGAACATCTTTCAAACGTCAAAGCAAAATGAAGGAAAGACTGAGTTTGCAGTAATTATTTAAGACATTGTGAAGACTTCTTTAGGACCCAACCATTTATCTCCAAAGCAACATGGCTTCGAAAATTAAAATGAGATCATTTTGAGATAACTCTTTTGATCCCAGTTTAGTCTGGACAGAAAATTTAAATAGCCAAGGGGGGAAAAAATTAACCAAGAGTTCTGGCTACCAAAAAGTGGCACCAAGATAAAATGCAGAACTGGGCCTTTCTTCTCCCTAAAATAGTTTTGCAACTTGAGCTGCATTCCCCTGGGAAAGAGGCTGTGAATTCCATTGAAGTACACATTCCAAGTTTCCTGCCTCTTAGCCCTAAGGTCTACCAACCCCTGGGCAAATCTATCACTCTTCCACACAAGAGGGTCTATCGAAGCAGTCTGTGGAGATATATAAAAACCAGAGATCATCATGCCTTAGGGAGGTGATGAGCTGACAGGCTGACAGAAACCATGAAGTTCACATTTCAATCCAAGTTTTCCCGTAAAGCCACTGGGTGAGAGGCCCATCCCTACGTAGGCAGGGAGCAGAGCAGGGAAGACGAAAATACAAGGTTGAAAAGAATCAAGCAAGAAGGTGTTTTGTTTTGTTTTGTTTTTTAGAATTCTAAGACTTAAAAGTAATTTTACTGTAACTTAAACTTGCAGCGATATGATATGGCCGTGTAAACTTTTGTGGCACTGAAATGTTACTGAAGGAATGGCTTCTGGGTTTTAAAAAATTACAAGAGATCATGAGCAGGATAATTATTTAGCTTTAAAAATCAACCAATTAATATACATCTGGAAATTCACAATGCTTCGAGCCTTTGTTCAGCCTGGTATGCCTGCATACCAGCCGCTTCCCAGCCACCTGTCTGCCGACACGGAGGTCAAGTTTAAGGGTACTTTGGTGCATGAAGCTCAACTCAACTATTTCTACATCTCTCCTGGAGGTAAGAAACCCTAAAGCGAAATAAAGAGTAGGAAGAACATGTTGAAATTTACTCTAAATATCCTAATGATACCTAGAATGTGACTTCCTCACTCTAAGAACTCATCTCTCCATATTTAATCAGGATTTACCACACACCGTTGTAAAATTTTGCCTGTAACTGCACTATCTTGGTTTATGCCGTTCTTTGGAAATTCTCCATTGAAAAAAAGTGATGTTTGAGGCAACAGGCAATGCAATACTGCCTTTACATAATAAAACACCAACCTTTTACTTTCCTTTTAATTCTGTCAGAAAGATCAGGGAGATCAAAATTTCCATATAGACTTCATGTCTGGATTTTGTAGGTCCACAAAAACAAGGCAGAGAGCAAGCTGATTATATTCAATAGTGGTATTTTCTTTTTAAATTTCTTCAGTGGAAAAATCAAAAGCTGGTCAAATTTGAAGAGGCTAGTTAAGGGGCCATTAAAGGCAGTGTCAGCGTCACTCAAATGCACATTTTCATTTGTAACCCTTTGATTCTTATTAGCATGGTGCATTAGTTCATTTTGCATGTTCTTTGGGGATTTGCCTCATCTTGTTTATGTTCCTAATAAATATTTCTGTTCGATCTGTTCTTTCAAGATATTTATAATTTGTTTTATATTTTACCCGAATACCATACAACTCTAAATCATGAATGATAGCTTGTAATCGTCTAATGAGGACACGTGATAATGTTTGTGTAAATTTTTAAAAGAAGATATATATCCATTCAATTAGGAAGTGGACGATACACACATAATTACATGGGTAAAATTTAAATAGGCAGGATATCTGATTTGGTAATGTTTTTTCTAATATAATTTCACTAATTCCTCTTAAAAGGATAGGGAACTATGTTTTTCTTAGCATTCAGCAAGGAAGGCATTTAAGTTCCCTCTTTTTACTTGGAAAGCCATGGAAACGTGGTAGTGTTAAATTACACAAACCTCTTCTGGGCATCTAAGGATATACCAAAATTTAAAATTCCCTCAAACTCCACTCCTTTCATGAAGTCTTTCTCACAAGAGTAGAATAGTATTTTCAATGTAAGGAAGGAGAATATCTAATCATATATTTGTGTAAACACTTGTTTCTGAGACTTCATTCAAATATAATGTTTCTTGATTTACTGTACCATTTATCTAGATCAAGCTTTAATAAATTTGACCATATTGATGATGACTAGTTACTAGCATATGGTAGTACACATGCACACACAGCTACTAGGCATTTGAAAGATCCCAAGATATTTAAAAAAAAAACAACAGAAAAATAGAACCATGAAATTTTAGAGCCAGAAGTCAGGTAAGAAGCATGCAGTTCAAGAACCTATTTCACCAATGAGGAATCTGTGGTCTAACAAGGCTAAATAAGCTAGCCAAAGTCATTTTTCTTGGTTTAATCTGTTTCCCCTAAAACATGCCCTTCCCCCAGCCTTTCCAATGAAGTAGATGAAGCATTCAAATTTGTTTTTACATATTGGATTGAGTTCTAGGCTTGGTTATAAAAGACTGGAATTAGTCTTTTTAAACCAAAGTTCACATGGACTCTCAAAAGGAAAAAAAGAAGGATGGAATGAAGGGAGGGGGGAGATCAGTGAGGAAGGGAGGGAGGGAGAGGGAGAAAAAGACAGAAAAGAAGGAGGAAGGGAATTAAGCTTTCTGGTAGTGGCAGTGTTTTCACAGCAGTAAACACTCGAGCAGCAATGACGCTGCCTGTGTGCTGGCATCCATAGATGGGAAACACAGGCTGCGTTTGGCCGGCTCTGTGCGGATTCTGTACTTCTTCCCCATTTGGAATGCTTGCACTCCAAACGCTGTCCTCCGGCATGTTCTCTAATGCCTTTAAAGTAATGTTCTTCCATTCACCTTCCGCCTTAGCTTTACTGACCAAACACGGACACAATCTTGTGAAACAAAATCTTCACTGGCCACTGAGAGTCTACATAGCACTGTTATCTTTGGCCCCTGGTCTGCTTCTTTTCATATGACATGGTTTTACTGCACCTCACAAATCAGCGATCCCATGACCTGGGAATAATGGAAGGTTCAAAGCAGATGAGAAGCAGTTTCTACTTTATGTGTGACTAATACTCATGAACATTTTGGGGGACACAGTAGAAACAACCTTCCCCTTTCTAAATAAATTAACGTTATTAGAAAGTTAACGCCATTAAAAACAAACAAAACTCTCTTAATTAAAGCATTATACTAATTTGGATTAAATTAATATGTACTCTCCAACTATAAATGAGAATTTATTACTTTCCCAGTAAAAGATGGATTTAATCTTTTAGAAAGTTTTAACTTATAATGGATTCATTTTATATCATTCAATCTTCCTAATCTTCCCAGAGATCATTATCTTCCCAAACTGGGAACCCTGAGGTCATCTACTACCCTCAGGTGTACCAGAGGCCATATGGGATCTTTTTCATCATACACTAATTTCCTAGTTTTATTTGTTCCTTTAATCTAAGAGATATAACAGAGTAAATAAACTTTTAAAAATTAGGAAGCAGAAAAGTCTACAGTTTATAACAAATATAAATAGAAACAACTTATTCTGCTTTGTTGGCCACTTAAATTTATATTTTCATTTGTTCATAATCTTGCTGATAAATTTCAAAATCTCCTTGGCCACAAATGTCATGCAGGGAGTCCCTGATACATCTTTTCCTTCTCTCTACTCATCCTTGAAGACCCAGGCTTTCTCACTCCTCTAGGAATAAACAGTCCCAAGTTTTTCTTTGCTCCTGTAGTTTTGTATATCCTTGTACTAAAAAAGGTAATAAATTAAGCATTTATAAATCTGTTCCCTCCACTAGACTATAAGCTCCTGGAGGGGAGGACTTTGTTAATACACCCAGCACAGCAACCAGCATGTGCAGACATTCAACAAATACTTGCTGAGTTGAAATGAAATCTAAGACTTCAAGCTCTTCTACCATCAATAACCCTTGTAATTGCTGATATCAATAATTATCACTTCCTGGAATAATTCAACATGTGGACTAGATATGCTAGAATTCTCTATCAATTGATTACACCTTCCACCAGAGATTTCAGCATGGACAGTCTCCTCACATCACCACTTTTATTCTCCTTCAACCTTCACTGAGAGTCTATTTTGCTTCAAACGCTTTACCTTCTTATGCTTAAGTAATGTTGATGGGAGTCTGTCATTAGGATATGAGCTCCCGAAGACTGTATATTTCGATTGATCCAGCACTATGTAGACACTAATGTATTCGTTTAATGTGTATTTATTATTACAACTCTACCATATATCATTCTTCCTGACTACTTGTTAGGCACTGGCAACTAAGAGCTCAAAGGATGCAACGATTCTGCAAAATCACATGCATTTCTCTTCATTATGGAAAAACAAAGGACAAATAATAACTAACAGTACTCTGGTCTACCAGAAAATCTAAGCTATTCATATTCCAGTCGTGTTTGATAATGGTAATCCCAAGCTTACATATATAAGTACCTAAATGATCTGAAAAATGTAAGATTTATATGCATGTCAATTATTCCAGCAACACATTGACAATCTATTACCATAAGTGAATCTCAATGTATAGAAATATGTCCAGTCTCCTATAATCACAGTTTTTGAGAAAGTTATGTTTAAACATACCTATTTATGCTTAAGCTAATTTTTAAAACAGAATATTTCTACAGGTCAAAAATTTGTTCCAATGAAGAACAGACTTCTTCATATTTGAACCAGATGATTTAATCGAGTGTTTAACAATGATAGGAATAGCTCTGCTGAAAATAGCCTAACTATAAAACACATGATCACAGAAATATTTCTACAATTTGACATAGCAGTAGTCTAGCCAAAGGAGCCTAGTGCTACTTCCTGATTAAAGAAAAGTCAGAGTTTCTTTATTTTTTCATTTTTACCTTAATCTGTGAATACAGACATAGGAGATACTACTTTCCAAAAGACTCTTTCCAAAAACCCTTTATGTTTAAACAGTTAAATTGTGTTTTGGTTCTATATGAAATAAGAGCTCTCAGGCTATATATAAGGTAATTCTAATACAAGTTCTTGGCCAAAATTGTTTTCCTTCTTCAAAACCCATAATTTTTCCTTCTGTGAGTTAAGCAGTAAATTTACTTTGATTCCAGAACTTGATTATTTGAAACTATTTACTAAATGATTTTTGGACAAAAATTAGTAATATAAAGCATAGAATCTAAAAGAATACACATGATATAGCCATAACGACCACTTACTATAGATAAAGGGTAGGGAAACTAAAAGATGCTTTCCTTATTAAGCATTTAAGAAAATGTTTTGCAACCTAGCTTTTCTCTGCCAAGATTTAGACTTTCACCATGCTAAACTGGGCTCTCTTCAACACAGAATATAAAATGCACCGCATGTCCAAGCCACAGATGCAGTGTATGAATCTGAATAGCATTACTATGTTTTCTTGATCAAGCCAAGAACCTTGATAGTCTTTACGGTTCAGGATAAAACAAGTGACTTTGCTTTGTAGCAGCTGTAAATCACCATAGATGACTTTCCCACATGGGTTTTTCCTCACTTCAGCATGTCAGATTGTTAAGTTACATAAGAAATGTATATATTCACATGAAGGTTCCCTCCATGAGTCCCCTGGCAGTTATGATGGAACAGTAGAAACTGTGTTAATTGGGTGGTCAGGGTGAAGAGAAGGGTTGTTTACCCACACTGTGTATCTGCTTATGTGTGTGTTTCAAGGAATATCTGGTGTCACAACTCAACACACAGAAAAACAGAAATACAAAATCCAGAGATACCACAAGGCTCAAGAGTGAAATTCTGCTTTACTTGAGATTTTTCAGAGTCTTCTTTAACTGGCAGAACACCAGTTCTTTAGATGGATAGTCTTCTTTAGAGTTTAGATCCCTTCCTTTCAGCCTAAGTGGAGTACTGACGGAGAACAAAAAAGTAATTCTGGATTAAAGGTCAGAGTGACAAGTTTCATCACTCAAGTCACAGTAGATGTATAACCCTTTATCATATATTAACACATTAGCTCTCTAAGCAATGGTGCATAATAAATAGATCAATTTTTCAGTCAGAATGGCAAAGGAGACTTAGAGATACAAAGTAAGATTCAGTGACCACATTATAATTTTTAAATTTTGGTGGCTCTTCTTTCTTTCTCATTAAGTGTAGGCTTAAAAGGAGTCCTTGAAAGTTTCTAATGCAACCAACCACTCCTCTCACATACAGTAAAAGAGCCTCAGGACTGTATAGTTTACCTATTCTGACTAAATATGGAATGTCAAATTCCTCAGCTCCCATTCCATACTGCTCATGATTTGAATGACTCTACTTTAAGGTCTTGTCTTGCTGGGCAGATCCCGAAGAGAAATGTATTCTGTTATTCCTGCAAATACTAAGTTTTTGCCTAGTAAGAATGTCAAGCATTTTTAGCCATATAGTTACTTTAAATATTAGTTTCTTGACCCTAGAGAGCTTTAGGGGTTCAATAAAATCCCTAAAACTATATGCAAAATATCATGTATATATGCAAATTTTGGGAGGTGAAAAAGTGCAAAGCATAGACCCTCTAAAACAATGTCTGGCACACAGAGTCAAGCAAATATATTTGAGGAAAGGGGGAGAGGGAGGGAGGGAGGGGGAGGAAGGAAAGTAGGAAGTAAAGAAAGAAGAAATGAAGGAAAAAAGGGAAGAAGAAAAGTCTTCAGATTCTCATAGGGATTTGTGACTCACAGAAGATTAAGAACTACTATTTGCGACTATCAATATGCCAATAAATATCGCAGAATGGAAAACAACCCTCAATTATCTATGGGCAGATAATGTGTCTTTCATTTACTTGGTAATAAATTTACACAGAGTTCACTTTTAACTTTCCAAATTGCTTTTGTAATCATTGCCTAAACTGATTGCAAGGTTAAGAATAGACGTAACAAAGTCTCCAAGTCTTAGAATTTGTTAAGTTGGAAGAGCTTTTATTCCTCCATGTAGCCTCAAGCCTAGGAGAAAGCTTAAAAAGCACAGATCTGTTAGCATGCTCAGCCATGGAGAGGGTGAATCACACAGTTCAGCTGTGGCTACTGGTTTGCCTTCGTTGGAGAGGTGTCATTCTCAGTCTCTACCATGAAGTGGGAAACAGGAAAACATTTTGGAAAGCTCGACAACTTTGTGACTCCTGCTTCATCACTCCAAGCAGCGTATCTTCAAAGCTTTGTCTTACGCATTCTGATGTTCCAGATGCTACACAAAATCATCAGATATATATATATATATACATATATAACAATTCTAGACTATAAGTGATTTGTGAATTTTGTTAGGTACACTGTACATGTCTATTTCTTATCTAAATCTGTTTATTTTCTGTGTTTATTTGGCACCACAGAATATAAGTAAAATGTAAGATATGGTCTCTGCCCATAAGGGGCCTGTAATTTATTATCCATGCCACTGCCTTCTCAATAGCCTAGATAATTAGCAACCAATTAATTAATGGTAACACAGTGGCAGAGAAAACGTTTCACAAAATGCATTCTAAGTATAGTGAGCAATATTGTTTCCAAATTATGACTCATCATTGTTCTCTAAATTTGACTTTCTTACTGCTATTATTTACTATGGGTATATACAGGTACACTTCAACTTTCGAGCTCTGGAAGAAAATCAAGTTTATACTTCATAAGATGTTCTATAATAGCCACCAAGAAAATATCTACTATTATATTTTTAAACTGTATTGTTTTTATACATTTCATTCTAGAGAAAGCACTGCAGAATAGATGCTAAGGCTCCTCTTTGCTAGGAAATTGACATTTTAAAAAATTGACTCTCAAGAGAGAGGTGGAAGGTTAATTCCTTCCACTCAGGAAAAATATTAAGTTGCACAGGTTTCCATATTTTTGGCAAAAAGAAACCCTGCTTCTCTGACCATGCGGAGAAAGCAGATGTCGCACCCCAGAGAAAGGGGGCATAGCCTTCTCACTGATCTGGAAACTAGAAACGCAGACTCAACTATTTCTATTACCTCACATTACTTGGGGCTTTCAGCTGACATCAAGCTTTTGGTATCATGTTGGTTTAAAGTACTGAAGATGTGTTTTAGAACAAGGACTGCTTTATTTCCAGGTTGAAAAAGCCAAGACGCAAAGTAGTAAGAGTTAGTGTAATATTCTAACCAACACAGCAGAGATCAGGGTTAGCAGAAACACTGGTTAATAAATGTCAGGAAAATAAAGAAGGGAAAATTATCCTTAAATATTCATTTATTTAAATTCTTCTTTTATAAGGTTCAATTATTTCTACTTTCTTACACTGAAGAATCATTTATGTACAAGAAAATGCACAGATCTTAAAGTGTTCTGCTCAGTGAGTTGGCAATAAAACACTCTTATGTAACCAACACTGAAAACAAGATATAAAATATTTTTATCACTCTTTTCTAGTCAACAACCACACCCCACTTCCACCACCAGCCCCAGCAGAGACAACCAATTTTTTACTTCTATCACCCTAGATTAGTTTTGCCTGTTCTTAAACTTCATACAAATGGGGTCGCACAGTATATCCTCTTTCATAGATGGCTTGCTTTGCTCAACATGTTTCTGAAATTAATTCATGTTGTTGAATATATCAGTAGTTCATTTCTTTTTATTGCTGAGTAGTGTTCCATTATTATATACCAAAATCTGTTCATCTATGTAACTATTAACAGGTATCCAGGTTATTACCAGATTTTTTTGCTATTATGAATAAAACTGCTTTGAGCATTTGTGTAAAAGTCTTTGTGTGGACACGTGCTTTCAGAGTCTCGCTCTGTCACCCAGGCTGGAGTGCAATGGTGTGATCTTGGCTCACTGCTGCAACCTCCGCCTCCCGCGTTCAAGAAATTCTCCTGCCTCAGGCTCCCAAGTTGCTGGGATTACAGGCACCCGCCATCAAGCCTGGCTAATTTTTTTAATTTTTAGTGGAGATGGGGTTTCGTCATGTTGGCCAGGCTGGTCTCCAACTCCTGACCTCAGGTGATCCACCTGCTTCGGCCTCCCAAAGTGTTGGGATTACAGGCGTGAGCCACCATGCCCGGCCCGTTTCTCTTAAGTAAATAACTATGAATGGAACTTGTTGGATCACATGCTAGTTATATGTTTAAGTTTACAAGAAATTGCCAAATAGTGCTCCTAAGTAGTTGTAGCATATTACTCTCTCACAAGCAATGTATCAAAGTTTCCATTGCTCCACATCCTCATTAACACTTGTCTTTTTAATTTTAGCCATTCTAAGGAGTATGTGATATTCTTATTTTTGGGCTTTAATCTGCATAGGTTTCCAATGTCCAATAAGCATATGAAGAAACGCTTAATACAATCTGTCGTTATGATAAAATGCAAATTAAAATCACAATGAGACATCACTTCAGAATTCCCAGAAAATTAAAAAAGAAAACAAACAATATCAAGTTTCGACAAGGATGTGGAGCAAATGGGAAGTCTTAGACATTATTGGAGAGAGTATAAATAGGCACATAACTGTTCAGCAGTATCTCTAAAGCTAAACAAACCCCTACACTATGTCCCCATCAGTTTCACTCCTAGGTATAAACCCAAGACAGATAAGCATACATATCCACCTGAAAAACATGGACGGGAAAGTTCATGGCAACTTTATTCAGAATAGCTCAAATTTGGAAATAACTCAAATATCTATCGATAGGAGAATAGACTGCAATATAATGATGCAGTGGAATACTACACAGAATAAAAAGCAAGAAACTACTGCTACATGCATTAACTTCAAAGTACCTGATGAATAATGTTAAGAATCATTTCATATGACTATTGGTATTCGTATATCTTCTTTTTTAAAGAGTCTTTTCAAATCTTTTGCTAATTTTTAAGTTGGCTTGTCTTTCTATTGTTAATTTCTAAGTATTATTTACATATTCTCAATATAGTGCTGTGTCAGATATATGTACATGTTTTCAATATGTTTTCCCAGTCTGTGGTTTTTCTTTTCATTTTCCTAACGGTATCTTAAGAACAGAAGTTTTTAATTTGATGAAATTTTTACTTTTGATGAGGTAAAATTTATCATTCTTTGTTTTATAGTAAATGCTTAAAAGTGTCATTTTAAATCTAGTGTTTGGTAACACTACCTTTAACTATTTTTAATAAAGACTTATTTCGTTGCTTCTATAAAAATGAAAAAAATTCTTATTTCATTTGCAGATAAAACATCTATAGCATAAGCTTTTCTGTTTAAACCACATGGCCATGGTTTAACAGGGCCAGGAGGAAACAGAGATGTGACCTGTTTTCATGTATCATAATTAAGATATCAAGTTTAAAATAGTGAATAAACTTCTTAAATATCAAATCACAATATCTCAATAAGCATAAAACGAGTTGAACGAGACATCCATAAAAGTGCTTTTTAGAATTTAAATAAAGTTCTATAAAGAAAATCTATATTATATATATGCATTATACATCTCATTCACATAGATAAAACTAACATTTTCCCACATTACATATCTCTTCTTTGAACTATTAAATTTCCCATGATGAGGATGTATGGCATTCTCACAACTCACAATTACCTCTAGGAACTTTTAAGTAAATGTTACTACTATCTATATTAAAGTAACCTTGAGAAGCAGAGTAGTTCCTAGGTAAGCTGCTAAAATTACTTACTGCTTTGAGTTTCTACACAGGAAACACAGAGGTTCCTTAATGCCTAATGCTCCAAAAGAAAAACTAAAGAAATAGTTGTGAACTTTTAGGTTAAGTTTAATCAGTAGCTTTGAATAAAGAAATCCAATAAAAACAATTCAGTACTCATTGCAAATATTTAATTGTGCATATTCAATGCAAGGAATTCAGTGCTATGGGGGACTGGAAAGACACCTTTGCCCTGAAGGTGCTTGCAATCTAACAGAGAAGCTAGGACAAAATATTATACATATGGTAAAATATAAGCACAGCTAGTAATTGCCTTTATTTCTAGCTCAGATTTAGCATGTTATTTTGAACATATATGTTTACATGTCTGTCTTTTGTGCTAGGATGGTAAACTGTAAGGGGGAAGGGATATATCTTATTCGTTACTTCCAAAACCCAACACAGAATCAGTTTCAACAGACAAGTGCTCAATAACAAATAAGCAAAGCAAACATAAGTACAACATAAAAGACATATGCTGCAGTGAGACATCACAGCTACACAGGGGAATCACAAAAACATCCAGGGAGGTAAAGTTCCAGCTGGGTTTTGAAATATGAGTAGAATTTATCTGGCAGAGATTGGTCAGAATGAGGGAGAGAATTCAAGGAGAAAAAAAAATATTTAAAAGCATGCAGGTAAGAGTGGTCTGCGAAAGTGTGTATGTAGTTGTTTACTTGGAGCATTAGGCAACCATGCAATAGTAGTAGCAGACTTGACCTGAAAGGGAAACTGACCTGACTATAGCAAGTTTTAAATCTTAGGTGAAAACTTTTACTTGGTAGGCATTTAAGATTTTGAGAAGGAAAGCAACTTAATTAGGCTTGTGCTTTAGGAAGATAAATCCAGCTGTGGTTTTGGATGGAGGGGATAAGCCAGACGTGAATTATAAGGCTAATGACATAACCTTTTCATGAATTGCTGGATTCAATTTGCTAGTATTTTTTCCTTTTTGATTGTGTGAAAGTATTAAAAACATTAAATTTACAGTTTAAAATATGTAGTTCAGTGGCATTAAGCACATCCACAATATTGTGCAACCATCACCACTATCCATCTCCAGAACTTTGTCATCATCCCAAACTAAAACTCTGTACCCATTAAAAGATAACTCCCCACTCTCCATTCCCTGAAGCCCTTGAAAACCACTATTTTACTTTCTGTCTGTATGAATTTGACTACTCTAGGTATCTCACAGAAGTGGAATCATACAATATTTGTTCTTTTGTGTCTGGTTTAACTTAGCATAATGTCTTCAACGTTCATTCATGTTGCAGTATATAATTTTATTCTCTTTTGAGGTTGAATAATATTCCATTGTATGTGTATATAATATTTTGTTTACCCATTCATTCATTGATGGATGTTTGGGTTATTCCCACCATTTGGCTACTGTGAATAATGCTACTATAAACATTATTTTGTTTGCATTTTGCTGAGGATTTTTATATCTATATTCACAAGAGCCATTGATCGATAATTTTCTTTTCTTGAAATGTCTTTGCCTTGTTTTGGTATCAGGATAATGCTGCCCTCATAAAATGAGTTGGAAAATATTACCTCTTCTACTTTCTGAAAGAGATTGTGTAGAACTGGTATTTTTCCTCTCTTGAATATTTGGTAGAATTCACCAGTTAAACTATCTGAACTTGGAGTTTTGTTAGATTTTTAATTACAAATTCAATTCCTTATTATGGGACTATTCAGGTTACCTATTTTTCTTGAGTTAATTCTGATGATTTGAATTTCTCAATAAATTAGTCCATTTCATCTAAGTTGCTGAATTATAGTACTCCCTTATTATCCTTTTAAAGTCTGTAGATAGCCTTTCTTTCATTTCTGATATTGCTAATTTGTGTCTTCTTTTTCTTTTTTCATCAGTCTGGCCAGGTGTTTATCAGTTTTACTGATTCTTTTCAAAGATAATCAGGTTTTGGTTTCACTAATTTTCTCTAAATAGTTTTTCTGTTTTTTATCTCATTGATTTCTCTTATTTCTTTCCTTCTGTTTGCTTTGGATTTAATATACTCTTCTCCTATTTTCTTTAAGTGAACGTTTGAATTACTGACTTAAGAAATTTCTTCTTTTCCAATACAAGTATTTGATGCTATAAATTTCCCTCTAAGTCCAACTTTGGTTGCACCTGAAATATTATAATTTTCATTGTTATTCAGTTCAAATGTTCTCTAATTTTCTTTCTTCTTTGACATGAGTTTTTCAGAAGTGTGCTGTTTAATTTCCAAATATTTGGGGATATTCCAGATACCTTTCTGTTGTTGATGTCTAATTTAATTCTATTGTGGTCCCAAGAATATGCTTTGTATGATTTCAATTCTTTAAAAATTTTTAAGGTTTGCTTTATGACCTACGATAAGGTTTATCTTGGGGAATGTTTCATGTGCACTTGAGAAGAACGTGCTTTCTGCTGTCGTTCGACAGAATGTGATATAAATGACAGCTGTTTAGTTGATAGTGTTGTTCAAGTTTTCCATATACTTGCTGTTTTCTGTCCTCTTGCTCTATTGATTGCAGAAAAGTGGAGCACTAAATTCTGCAAGTGTAATTGCAGAATTAAAAAAAAAAACAAAAACTTCTCCTTTCAGTTCTATCACTTTTTGCTTCACACACTTTGAAGCTCTGTATTTAGGTGCATACACATTAATAATTATTATGCCTTTTGGATGACTTTATCCCTATATCATTATGTAATGTCGTTTTCTATCGCTGGTAACTTTTATTGTTCTGACATCTACTTTGTCTGATATTAATCTAGACACCCCAGTTTTCTTTTCATTAATATTTGCACGGTATATCTTTCTTCATCCTTTTACCTTTAACCTATCCATATCGTTACATTTAAAACGGGTTTTGTGTAGAAAGCATATAGTTAGGCCATGCTTTTTTAATCCAATCTGGCAATCTCTGTCTTTTAATCACTATGTTAGCCCATTTACATGTGACGTAACTACCGATATGGTTGAACTTGGGTAGGTCTACCGTTTTATTTTTTGTTTAATGTTTGTCATATTTTTTGATTTCCTATTACCTACCCTCTTTCTTGTCTTCTTTTGGGTTATTTGAATTTTTTAGTATTCTATTTTATCTCTTGGTGATATCTCTATATTTCTTTTTAGTGGTTGCTCTAAGAAATACAATATACATACCTAACTTTACCCAGTCTACTTAGAGTTTTTCTTTTACCACTTCAAATAGAATGTAAAGGCTCTATAAGTGTACAGGTCCATTTACCCTCTCTTTTTATGTTATAGTTGTCACATGTATCACATTCGTATATACTGAACCTCCTCCTGACAATGTTATAACTTTTGCTTTCAACAGTCATATGTATTTTAAATAATTTGAGAGGAGAAAAAATAAATCTCTTGTAATTACCCATATATTTACTATTTCTGTTGTTCTTACTTCATCCTGCAATTCCAGCTTTCCCTTTGATATTATTCCTTCCAGCCTGAAGAATTTCTTTTAGCATTTATTCTACAGCAGGTCTTCTGGCAAAAAAAAAAAAAAAAGTTTTTTATGTTTCCTTTATCTGAGTATGTCTTTATTTCACCTTCATTCCTGAATGATATTTTTGCTGGAAATAGAATTCTAGGTTAATAGCTCTTTTATTTCCAAACTTGAAAATGTTGCTCCACTGTCTTCTGGCCTACATAATTTCTGATAAGAAATCTGTAGTCATTCAACACATTATTATTATTATTATTATTATTATTATTTTTTTTTTTCTTGAGGCGGAGTCTCGCTCTGTCGCCCAGGGGCGCAATCTCGGCTCACTGCAAGTTCCGCCTCCTGGGTTCACGCCATTCTCCTGCCTCAGCCTCTCCGAGTAGCTGGGACTACAGGCGCCCGCCACCATGCCCGGCTAATTTTTTGTATTTTTAGTAGAGACGGGGTTTCACTGTGGTCTCGATCTCCTGACCTCGTGATCCGCCCACCTCGGCCTCCCAAAATGCTGGGATTACAAGCGTGAGCCACCGCGCCCAGCCAGTCATTCAGCACATTATTATCCTGGATGTAACACAATGGTTTTCTCTGGCTTGCTTTCAAGATTTAAAAAAAAAACACAAAAACCTTTGTTTTTCAGCAGTTTGATTGTGAGTAAATGTCATGTCATGGGCATGGTTTTCTTTGGTTTTATTGTTTGGGGATTCACTGAGTTCCTTGAATCTACACATTTGTTTCCTTCACTAGATTGGGAAAGGTTTCAGACACTATTTTTTCAAATATTTATGAATCTCTCCTCTTTACTAGACTTCAATGGCACAAATTAGACCTTCTGATATTGCCCCACAGATTTCTGAAGGCCTGTTCATTTTTTTAAAAACATTTTGGCTCTATATTCTTCAGGCTTGAAAATTTCTATTGACCTATCTATGAGTTCACTAACTCTTCTTTCCACTGTCATCTGCATTTTGCTATTAAGACCATCCAAGAAATAGTATATTATTCCGTTCCAAATTTTCCATTTGGTTATTTTTTATACCTATTTTTATGCCAAGAATTTCTATCTTTCCATTCTTTTCAAGAGTATCTAGTTTTACCTCACAGAGCATGGTAATAACTACCTTAATGTCACTATCTTATAATTCTAACATCCAGATCATCTCAGGGTGGCTACTGATTTTTTCCTTGACAGTTTGGCATATTTTTCTGGCTAGTAATTTTGGATTGCACCCTGGACATTTTTATTATTTTGTGAGACTCAGAGTCCTCTTGAAACCCTCCAGAGAATGTTCACTTTGTATATTTGAGAAAGCAATCAATTCAGTTAGGTTTAGATAAGAAGCTCTGTCTTGCTGTCTGTGGATGATGCTTCCCATGTCAGTTCCATTTTCTTTTTTTTTTTTTTTTTGAGACGAGTCTCCCTCTGTCGTCCAGGCTGGAGTGCAGTGGTGCAATCTTGGCTAACTGCAAGCTCCACCTCCTGGGTTCACGCCATTCTCCTGCCTCAGCCTCCCAAGTAGCTGGGACTACAGGTGCCCACCACCACACTCAGCTAATTTTTTTTGTATTTTTAGTAGAGATGGGGTTTCACTGTGTTAGCCAGGATGATCTCGATCTCCTGACCTCGTGATCTGCCCGCCTCAGCCTCCCAAAGTGCTGGGATTACAGGCGTGAGCCACCGCGCCCAGCGGTCAGTTCCATTTTCAAAGGTGTTTACGTCTGCCCTATACATATACTAGTCTGAAATTTGGAATAATGGTTTATATTATAAGTTAATTCTCAAAGCTGTTGTTATTTCCTGGGTTCTGTTACATGTATGTAGCTCACAGGTAGACCCAGGATTTGCATCAGTTCCTAGTCCTAGACAGAAATAGGAGACCTCCTTTTCCAGCTCCCTCCTCTAGAATTGCTCCCACTCGCCAGCTGTCAGGGGCCTTTTTCCCCAGTCTTCCGGCTACAAAGCCAGGGTTTATATCAGGGTTTTAGACTCTCACACTGTCAGGCAGTCTGTGCAGCCAAAGAAAATAAAAATAAAAATACATAATGGGATTTTCCTCACACTCTTCAGACCACAGGGGCAGAGACAGGCTCTTTCTTGGGACGTTAGGTGCCTGTGCCACCACCATGACCACCACAGTGGCAGTTCAGCTTTCCCTGCAACTGGCTTCACGGTAGGGGTAGAAGAGAAAAACGGAGGTAGGAAAAGAAAAGGGGGAAGTTTTTAGAAAGAGGAGTTTCTCTCGGGTTTTTTTTCCTAGAGTTCTGTGACTTGGCGCAAAGCCAGTTGATAAAAGAGGAAAGAATAAAGCCAGGAACTCACCACCGTAGCAGTTTTTCTTCAAGTTCTGATTGCTCTCCTCAGCGTGTCTGTTGTCATTTACTTTCAGAGGCCCCAGTTAGTTGCTTTTGTAATCTGCCCAGAACTTTTAGTTGTAAACAGTGGAAGAGATATATTGTAGTCAACTTACTCTATTTTGGATGATGCCAGAAGTTCAATCCCTTTTTGCTATGGGGGGTTATGAAACATCCCAAGTAACACATAATGAAAGCCTGAACTGGAATAGAAGTGGGGATAGAAAGAAGGAGAGAAGCTACAGAACCACTCCAGAATTAAGAAACATGGCTGTGAAGACTTCAAAAGGTTTACTATTACCACACATGCTTAAAAAAAAAGAACTTACAGGAACTCCTAGCTTTACAAACGATTTGTTAATACAAATGGGCATTAGAGGTACTCTGCCCTGCTGCTAAGGAAATTATATTCTTGGCCTCTATACAGTTTTATTCTTGAATGGATTTTCCTACAGAAGTAATCCTACATATGCTAGTGCTATATTTCATATGTACATCATTATAATACTAGCATGCTACTCTTAAATAGGTGCACACTGGGCTAAAAAGGCTTTTGTGAGTTGACTTGGAACGCTAACCACAACGAAAATTATGTTTTTTATGAGAGAATGTATTTTGATATCCAATTATATTTTTAGTTTTTATTTTCATGAAAATAATACACGTACATAATTTTAAAAGTTAAATAATACTATGAAGTTTATAGCAAATAGAATCCTTCTCCAGTCACTCCATTCTTGATTACTGCTCCCTAAAAGCAATTTAAATTACATCTATGACAGTTCTTTCTGCTCTCCATTTATTTCTCATCCAATTTTTCTTACGGTATTTAAATCCCTTTCCCATATATCATGTATGTACCATTTCTTGATTTTTAAAAATTGACTCAAGAGGATTCAGTTTTCTTGCAATACACATAAATTCACACACAAACACACACACATACAACCCCATCCTTCCAACATAACGCTTTCATATTCAGTGTCTTTAACTATGTATTATGATTTGCAGAGCTACATGGTGTACTATGATTACATTTCCTTTTTTGTTCAATATTTTGTTTTCCCAGGAATTAAAAAGTGTTTCTTTTGTCTCCCTCCCCCTTGGTTTTCAATGCTCCTTATATCATCACCAAACTCTTAAAAAGTAACTGTAAACGTCCCAATAGATTCAAACTATCAGTTGTCAATTTCTTCTTGGATACCATTCCTGAAGCAATTCACCCTTTGACTTTAATTTAAATCCCCTCCAGTTGCACAGGGGTCATTACGTGACTCTTCACCTTTGCTCTGGGAGATTCCCTTCTTCCTGGATGGTTTGTATATCAGTCACAATAGGCCAAGTTATGCTACAGTAACAAATGACACCAAAATCTCAATGGCTTAGCTTAAATGACAAAGGTTTATTTCTACAAGCTACATGTCCATCATGGGTCACTGTTACCTCTGAGCCATGTTATCTTCATTTCAGAACCTAGGCTGACAAAGCAGCCTCTGCCTGGAATATTGCTGGTCATCATGGCAGAAGGAAAAAAGGCAGTAAATCTTGAGCTAGTTCTTAAAATATTTGCTCAGAAGTGATACATATCACTTTCACCCACATTTCACTAGCCTAAGCAAGTGTATAGCCATACTTGAGTACAACAAGGTGAGTACACATTATCATTCTGCAGGGTGAGTCAATGCGTGGTAGAGCCAACAGAGCCAAGACAAATAACCCTCTGTGAGGAGGCAACGCTCATGTTTGTGAACAATAAAGCTATTACAGCATGCTTCCTATTTCTTGTTTATTCCATCTCTTTCGTAAAATGGATCCTCCACCCTTTGGGTTTATGTCTTTTTTATTTTTTTACTGTCATTTCAAGAGAATTTCAGGAAAACTAGGAGTGTGCTCACTCTGCCATGGTTTACCCAAAAGTCTACCAACCAATCACTTTAAAAGGCAACTTTTTTGAAGATGGCCTTTTTAGAAGATGGGGGCTATCTGTAATTTTCCTTTTCACTCAGGGTACTATTTCCATTATTTATAGCAGTTTTTCCCAGATCCTATAAATGTTAATGAAGGATTTAAACTGTCATTTCTTTTTTCATACAAAACTACCCAAAATGGTAAATTCACTTTAAGACTTAGGAGGAGTTTTCTAAAATAGTTTTAGTCCTAAATATCTTAAGTTTGTCTTTTCTGATTTGATCTAAACTTCAGGTTTACATCTGCAATAAAATCCAGCATCTAAAAAGAATTTCATTGCGATCCTATAACTGTGAATAATAATATATTCAACTTGTTGGCCTAGCTCTGAAATCTCCCTGTCAGCTGGGCATGGTGGCTCCCGCCTGTAATGCCAACTACTTAGGAGGCTGAGGTGGGAAGATCACTTGAGGCCAGGAATTTGAAACCAGCCTGGGCAACATAGCAAGATCCTCTCTCTAAAAAGGGTGTTTTAAATTATCTGGGTATGGTGGTTTAGCCCAGGAGTTCACGGTTGCAATGAGGCTATGACCATGCCATCGCACTCCAGCCTGGGCGACATAGCAAGATCCTCTCTCTAAAAAGGGTGTTTTAAATTATCTGGGTATGGTGGTTTAGCCCAGGAGTTCACGGTTGCAATGAGGCTATGACCATGCCATCGCACTCCAGCCTGGGCAACATAGCAAGATCCTCTCTCTAAAAAGGGTGTTTTAAATTATCTGGGTATGGTGGTTTAGCCCAGGAGTTCACGGTTGCAATGAGGCTATGACCATGCCATCGCACTCCAGCCTGGGCGACAGAGCAAGAACTTGTCTCCAGAGAGCAGAGCAGAGCAGGAGCAGAGCAGGAGCAGGAGCAGGAGCAGGTGCAGAGCAAAGAGAAAAAGGAAAGAGGAAAGAAAAGGGAAAGGGAAAGGAAAGGGGGCAGGCGTGGTGGTTCACGCCTATAATCCCAGCCCTTTGGGAGGCCAAGGTGGGCGATCACTTGAGGTCAGGAGTTTGAGACCATCCTGGCCAAGTAGAGACAGGTGAAACCCTGTCTCTACTAAGAATACAAAAATTAGCCAGGCATGGTGCCACACGCCTATAATCCCAGCTACTCAGAGGCTGAGGCAGGAGAATTGCTTGAACTTGGGAGGTGGAGGCTGCAATAAGCCGAGATTGTGCCACTGCACTCCAGCCTGGACAAATAGAGCAAGACTCCGTCTCAATTGAAAAAGCAAGAAAAGAAAGGAATCCTCATGTCACTGCTGTCTATAACTTAAGTATTATATTTCGGAAAATATATTTCCATATGCTAATATCTTTAGTTGCGAGATGAAAAACACAGTAAATGATTACTATAGGGGAATATTACAAAAGAAGTGGTCTAATTCAGCTTTTTGTTAAATCAGTTTTTAATCTGGTAAAAATTAATCTCTCTAATAACTGATATATGCTTGAATCTCAAGGCTAAAAAAACTGGCTTTTTAAACCTTGGAGTGTACTCTAAAATAACTAAGTGTTTGTAAGTGATAAACTTTGCTCAAATGCATTATTTACTGCTAGTACTTCACTGCTTGGGCCTTGGGTCTCGAAGTTAAGGTTTCTTGGTTCAAATGGTGTTTCCATCTCCAAACAGTCATGGACCACAGTGTATCACTTAATCCCTTTAACCTTAGTATTCTCATTTATAAAACAGGAACAACAGTATTTCCAAGAAAAAGTTATGGGATAACCCATATAAAGACTGAACATAGCGTTTGGCAGTCAGTAAATGTTTGTTGAATAAATGAATGAATGAAATATTTGCCCTAACTTTAACAGCTATCTTATTTATTTTTAAAGTTCATACAGGTCAAACTCCATTTTAACAATGTTTAAACCCTTTAAACAATGTATAAACCCTTTTCTGTAATAAAGTAATCTATTTTGGGTTTGAATGAAGTTACTTTATTTATCAAGCATCTTTTTTTGGCTGATTAAATGAAGAGAGTTTGGGATTTTCATTTCTTTATTTTGCTCTTCTACATTCATCCAATTCAAGAAAGGGATTTTTTTTCTCTCCCAATTAATCTAAAAAATCTCACCACAAACCTCTATTAATCCTACCTTTGTCTACTTGAAATGCCCAAATATGGCCTACGACATACATAAGCCAATGTGAAATGCCAAGACCAGACAGATTCTTGACTATACAGAATATCTTGAGGAAACAGTCTTACAAAAACAACCCTGAGCAAAGCTGAGTTCCTTGCCCAAAGAAAGGCCAATCAACCTATATGCCACCAAAGAACATGTAAACCATACATAATTGTTATATAACATATTTGAATTCTATTAAAACGTTTAAGAGGTATCTGAGACTCTGACAGCACCTGTGGTAAACCCTTCTGTGTACCTTTTTTTTTTTTTGATACGGAGTCTCGCTCTGTCACCCAGGCTGGAGTGCAGTGGCGCGATCTCAGCTCACTGCAAGCTCCGCCTTCCGGGTTCACGCCATTCTCCTGCCTCAGCCTCACCGAGTAGCTGGGACTACAAGCGCCCGCCACCACGCCCGGCTAATTTTTTGTATTTTTAGTAGAGACGGGGTTTCACCGTGGTCTCGATCTCCTGACCTCGTGATCTGCCCGCCTTGGCCTCCCAAAGTGCTGGGATTACAAGCGTGAGCCACCGCGCCCGGCCGTTCTGTGTACCTTTGATGCCCGGGATTGAAAAGGCTTTTGGAAACAACATAAAACCGAATGACTCTGGCTGCAAAGGCAATCGGTATCAGATACAAAGGACAAAAAAGAAAAAAAAGAAAGGCAAAATGAATCCAGAAAAGCAAATAGATCCATTCCCTTTCACTCTTTGTTGTTCAACTGGTTCTATTTCTTTTCCACGGAAATTCATTAGAAACATTTTAATATGCATCCCAAAGGCTGCCTTTAATTTGCATCCATGTTTAATAGTAGAGCAGCACAGGTGGTGTGGAAAAAGCCATGGAAGTGAACTCAGAATCTGTGGGTTTTTACACAGTCTGCCTCCTCACTGGAGTCTCAGCTTTCTCATCTGCAAAATGGCAGTGAAAATGTCTACTCTACAAAATTGTGATTATTAAATATGGTAAAACAAATGAAAATCATTATAAAATATGGAAACATAAAAGAAAATATGAAAAACAAATTAAAATAGAACAGTACCATTCAACAGAAATATGAGGTGAACCACGAACGTGAGCCACGTCTGTTATTTTAAATTAAAAAATACAGAGAAGCAGGTGAAATTAATATTTTATTTTGCCCAATTTATCCAAAATATTGATATTTCAACATGTTAATATAAAATAATAATTGAGGTTTTTTTACTTTTTTTTTTGTACTGTCTGAAAATTGATGCCTATTTGACACTCACAGTACAGCTCCGTTCACACTAGCCACATTTCAGGTACTAAACGGCCACAGTAGTTAGTGACTATCATAGTGGACAGCATATGCTTAGAACCAAGGTGTATGTTTATTAGATCTAAATAGTATTTTCTATGAGATAAACCCCATGGGACTTAAGAAGGTTATTTTTTAAATTGATGCATTAAAGAGTTTGTGTTTTTATATTTTTGGTATAGTAGTTAATACGTGATATATAATAAGAATTTACAATAAAATATTACCTATAACTGATCAGACCATGTATTTATCCAAAATAAAAGCAACCAAAAATGATGATTATAGGTAACTTTGTAGTTATTTTATTAGGACTTAAATTATATATTAATTTGACATAAAATCTAATAATCTCAAAAAAAAAGCCAGACATAACTATAAGCACACAAAACAATTCAAACTATAAACAATTCAAACTGGCATTTCTGTAGAGAAGGAAAGGGTCCTGGAGTTGGAAATCCAAGTCTTTAGTAATAAACTACAATTGATAAAGTGTACCTTTCGGCAAAGAAACATGAGGAGAAAACACAATATTTTTCTGTATTGCAAAACTTTTCGTTTCACAGGACCTGCCATTAGTAAGTCACATTATAGTTTCAATAGCTTTATTTTTTTCCTCTCATAAAAATTTATTCTCTAAATAATAGGATGACCACCTATTAAGACAATTATATACAGCATCATTTTAATGCATCTCAATGATACACTGGGGTTAAAATGTCAAATATTATTTACATTATACTCATTATTAAAGTTACACTGAATAGTGTATGGTAGGCAAATTCTTGTATCTTGAGTTCAAAGAGTAGGATGAAAAATATATAGAAAACATTTCTTTACTGCAAGGTCTTTATGAAAGCTGTCCACAAAGCATAAGGTGCATGTGTGTGCACACATACGTATTTATATATTGAGTATTATGTTCTTGTTTTCTGTGTGTAGAGATGTCCCTGAAACTGGCATATTTTCAGCAGTCTTCCTCTGGGCTGACCAGCAGTGCAACACAAGTGGTCAGAAACGATACGAGAGTAAAATGTAGTATTAGAAAGGTGATGGCTACTTCATTTCAAATCTGACAAGGACTATTTAGTTACTTACTACGACTTCCACATTTAAAGGGTTATTAAATTCTTAATGACTGAAAGAAAGTTTTTGGACTTTGATTTTTTATTTACTTGTATTCAGAAGATGGCACTCCTACACTACAGGACCTCAAACACTTTGTCAGCACACTCGGCCAAAAGTGATACATAAAGAAAAAGTGCCATAGCAGACTCATTAATTCTTCGTTCAGGGTGCCACCTATGTGTGTCTCTCTGCAGTCTCCTCATCAAGAACTTGCCTCACCCAGCCCTGCTTGGGCTTAAGATCAGCAATGGGTTCACACTACAAATCCATAAAGCTTCAAAAGACAGGTTTAAGGTTTATATCATCATATTTATATTCACTTAAACTCTTCCGAGGAAGAATCTATTCCATCAGTAGGGCATGCATTTCCTAAACATTAGCATTTGTTAAAATGCTGATCACCCCCCATAGCCACTGACACCAAATGCAAACACAATGGCAAACACTGTACAATTTTAAACACTTGGCCAAACTTCAGAAGTAAAACTACCCAATGTAGTAAGAAAGACTCACATCTGGCATTTCTGTAGAGAAGGAAAGGGTCCTGGAGTTGGAAATCCAAGTCTTTAGTAATAGGTTCTGTCCTATTTTCCATGCTCAGCCTATTCATAATGGTGAATCCGTGCTTTGGAGAAGCAGACCTAAAAATCACAAGAGGTCAGGGGGAAATCAATAGACAAATTGCTTAGTATGCTATATTTTCAGTAGAAGTACATTCTGATGTGTCTCTCAACCTCTGTTTGTAAATGCAGCTTTGTATAAGCAGCCTGTACACGTACTTCTTCACCACTGGCACCATTATGGACTAATTCCCATGTAATGCAGCAGCACTGGCATGATGATTCATTTGGTAAAATTGAGTCATACTTCATTTGTGGTGTCTGTGTGTGTGTGTGTGTGTGTGTGTGTGTATGTGTGTATACAGTTGTTGTTTATTTCTTCACCTACGTTGTAAATTCCTTTAAGGCAGAGTAACTACTTTTTAAAACATTACTGACTTTTAAAGAATATTTTTTAAAAGTTAAATTAATTAAAGATATTTTTTAAACAATCTTGGTAGTTAATATTAGAGTGTACATCATAATTTATGAAGAAAATTTTCACAGAAAATTTTAAGTGTTAGTCTGAAATTGAAGCCTGCAAAATCTCTTAGTGATATGAAGCAACTCTGAACAATGAACCTGTGAGGACACAGCCTCAACTAGAAGTTTACATAACAGTGCAAAGGGCAGATATTTTGTTTTCTTCAATGCAAAGCAAACAGCTTCACAGATAAACCACTATAAAAGTTTTTCTCTATAAAAATGTGACATTTAGTGATGTTTTATTTTCATTTCACTCAATAAACCTTGAATGCCTACTCTACCAGGCAGAAGGAATCCAAATTATACTGAGTATAAACTCTAACAACTACATGTGCATTCGTCTACCCTTGGGTGACAGCCATATAGTAATTCAACTGTGCAACTTCCGGTGACAAATGAAACACCACATACTTACACACTGAAGCTGAAGCAAGCAGAACTCATTTATTTACTTTAAATGAGGGTGCTAGGGCTGTTATTAACAAACCCACAGAAATGTTATGAGCAACAGGAAGACAAGTTGTTTATGTCTTAGTTTTATTTTACCTCTATTTGATACTGATCAAGGAACACAGCTACATAACCACTGCCAGGATTTTCTTCTGAAACCTCCCATTTTAAAATTGATGGGAGGCAATCCTTGCCTAGCTTATTTTACAAAGGAGTAAACTGGTGGTAAGCATAAAATGAATACCAGAAATAATCATGATAATCACTTCAACTTAAATTCAGGGGAAGAATGAAAATGTACTCCCAAAGAGCTCTGTTAGGGGGTCTTCTGGAAGTGTCAAGGTCAGAAATCACCAGTGGGTGTCTCTATGAACTCTCTATTACAGAAAGGAAGGCATGGGAGGAAATAAATGATTTTTTAAATGGGATTAAGTGTTTTCATACAAGAATGAGAATTTGATTCTTCACGTATTTCATTATCACAACAGGATCTCACCTCTTTAATAGTACGGCTACTATATCATCTCATAATTTAGAAAATAGCCCAGGGGATAAATGTGCCAACTGCTCTAAAGCAACTTCTGTAAGAGAAGTCAAAATATATCACTGCCAGCTCCATTGCCTGTAACAAGCCTCCCACACCCCAACTACCATGAGTATTACATGCTTTTTGTAATTCTCTACTGAAGAAAGGCCTCAACATACTAGGATCTGGGAGGTTTTTGTTTTGCAGGGGATAAGGGAGGCATCCCATTCTTGAGGAGTTAGATTTGGAGAAAAGACTAAAAAACAGCAAAGGATTTTTTTCTCAATTTAATGTTTTGTTTAATTGAGAATTCCATTGGAGACTTATAGTAAGAAATCCTTGAAAATAAAAATCTATATTTGGTTTGGATGTACAAAAGAAAATATTTGTATGATTTGTTCCTCTTCCATAGTTTAAAAAAAACCCTACTAAAAATTCCCAAAATCCATCATTAATACATACTAACACATCTTTTCTGTCACTTCTCCAAAGAATAATAATGCGTGTTGTGAGAAATGAGTGAGAATGCACCCTGTGTGCATGGTACATAGTACAGTTCAACCCTATGGCTTTTGTTGTAAACTTCAGAATCCTCAAGAGTGCTCATACTCTACCGAATAAACCTGCCTGAGGGCACGCTCTGGTGCTCTGGATGTTTGGGAGCATAATGTAGACTAACATGCCAATGGTTCTTGGGTACTCCACTGCTTTTCTGAGACTGTGAAGAACCTGAACTCCTTGTCACTGAGTGTGCTGGCCTTGCCTCCCATTCCTTCCTTCCACCTCCCATTGTTGCCTCCACTGGAACAGGCCTTCCTCCCCTGCAGCAGAGCTCCCTCCTGCCCAGCACACACAGACCTCCATCATGCCCACACTTTGCCCCGAATGGGCCTCTCTGTACTGTTCCAGTCCTGCTTTTATCTTTCCAGCTGACTCATCTGTATCCTTGCTGGCCCTCAAACCTAACCATAAACCCTCATCAGTTCCTCTTTATACCCACTCCTTCAGGGAACAGCTTTTATTTCATGGTTTCAACTACCAAATTACTTCAGACAACTCCATCTCCAGCCCTGCCCTTACTCTGAGGGGCTGGACACCTCCACCCCAATGTCCTGCTACCAGTTCCAAATCATTACTTCAAAGTAAAATGAGGGCTGATCCTCAAACCACATTCTTGACCTCTGGTCTTTCTATTTCCACCAATGCTTCTGTCATTGTCAATCTTCCATGTTCAAAATATTGTCATTTTTTAAATTTCACCCTTGCAATACCCTTTCCATTTCAATTTCTATTATTCTAATCCCAACTCTCATCATTTCATATCTACTCCACTGCAATGATCTTCTCACTGTCCTGACTCCAATTTCTTCCAGAACTAGTGCATCCCCATGAAGTTAATACACTGACTTTCCCCACACATTTTCTCTATTACTCTCCTGTTCATAAGCCTTCAATAACTTCCTACTGCTAAGAAAACAAATCTCAAAATCCAGAGTCTGCCATTCCAAGCCAGCAAATCTCTTTACACTTGCTAACTACTACAAACCAATATAAGCCCTCTGCACCACATCTCCCTCACTGTCCCTTTAACACACCAGGTTCTCCGCCCCTGCTTTTGCCATTCTTCCTATTGAGACTGCCTTCCCTCTCCTCTATGCAAGCTAAGTTCTACCATATTCCTGAGGCCCAATTCAAGACACATCACTCTATAAAGCAGGGGTATCCAATCTTTTGGCTTCCTTGGGACACCTGGGAAGGGGAAGAATTGTCTTAGGCCACACATAAAACACACTAACAATAGCTGATGAGCTAAAAAAAAAAAAAAAAATCTTCTAATGTTTTAAAAAAGTTTACGAATTTCTGTCAGGCTACATTCAAAGCCGTCCTGGGCCATGTGTCCCACAGGCCGCGGGTTGGACGAACTTGCTATAAAGCCTTCCATGATCACAGTAGCCCATTCATTGCTCAGAATCTATCCACTGGCACTTAGGATACTCTATCCTGTATTGTGGCTTACCATAAACATGAATATATGTAGAAAGAAAATACACTTGTGTGTGTGTGTATTTCCTGTCTCCCCAGTGAAACAGATACCCCTAGAAAGGTTTATATTAGGCCTTTTAATTTCATCTTTGTACACCATCATTGAAGGTGATGACCTTTGGCTATGACATATTATGTGAATGTTTATGTGAATGAAAAGTTTATTTATTGAGCCAATATACATAATGTATATCTCTATATGCACTTATAATTTGATATAAATAATATCTGATAACAAGAAATGACTAAAAACATGAGTTTATTAAATCTATCCTGAAACATATTCTATTGACTAGACAATGGAGGACTGAAAGACATCTTCAAGTTTGGATCATGCTTTTCTAAAGAGTCAGGGGTGGGAGAAACGTGATCAATGGCCAGGTGCAGTGGCTCACGCCTGTAATCCCAGCACTTTAGGAGGCCGAGGCGGGTGGATCACGAGGTCAGGAGTTTGAGACCAGCCTGACCAACATGGTGAAACCTCCGTCTCTACTAAAAATACAAAAAAAAATTAGCTGGGTGTGGTGGCGCGTGCCTGTAATCCCAGCTACTCAGGAGGCTGCGGCAGGAGAATCACTTGAACCCAGGAGGCAGAGGTTGCAGCAAGCCAAGAGCTGTGATCATGCCACTGCACTCCAGCCTTGGTGACAGAGCAAGACTCCATCTCAAAAAAAAAAAAAAGAAACTCATCAATGAAACCCTTTTCCAAATATTAACTGAACAATCCAGTATTTCTGATAGTGTTCTTCTAGCTCCTTGCCAATGCATTATATTCAAGAACTTTGTGCCATTCATTTGAATCAAAGAATATTTAATCTATTTTAAACAGTGCTCAGTCAATGATTTAAGTTCATCTATATTGAAGTTTAAATTATATTCTGAAACTAGTATTCATCACAATATACCAGGTGACATTATTCGGTATTCCCTTCTTCATGTCAACTAATAATTTCAAAACTGAGATTTAATTCTTCTACTTCTTTTTGAAATAAAACTGCATGCACTTGAAGAAGAGTGATACAATTGGGCTAAAATATTATTTTGAAGATTATTAGTTTCTTTAGAAAAGTGAAACACTCTTACCTTGTATAAACAAATAAGGTTCCTTCCACATCAGTTTTCTCCTAAACAATAAAAACAAAACACACAAGACATGTATGTTCTCTTCATGCACAAAGGTATAAAACAAATTCTCACAGAATAGGAATTATATATAACTTCAAGTAGGTGAAACTGCAATGGGCCAAATATACCCAACATGAGGAGTTATTCTCAGGAAAAGGAGAAAGCAAGTTCTATGCCATCATTGTGCCTGTGCAGATTAGGCAGCAGGAAGTAGTCTTTCTTTTGTCATTCATAAAACAAACCATCATTATCTCTCTTTACCAAATACAGGGATAGCAGCATACCTCTAGCTGAAACAATGAGAAAATAAGTGTGCTATGTGGATTTAATTAGAAAGACGAGTGCTGCCTTTTTCTCCTTCCACCACACTGGGTATAGAGAAAGCTGCAGACATCACTGGTGTCTGCATTTCACTATCCTTCATTTTGTTTTCCGCGTTCATTTTCTCTTGCCATATCCAGTGACTTAGGAGAGCAGATTATCTGTCAATAACTTTACTTTGACTGGTAGACAGAGAGGGCAATGTTGCCACAGAGTTCTCGGATGAATCAATCACCTACTTAGTGTAGTATATTTACAGTCAAGGTCTGACCCAAGATCACTGAAGTAAAGTTACACAAGTATTACCAAGTTAGGACTCAAGAAATTTGCCTGAGAAAATCTGGGAGAGGTGGTAAAGTTAAAACGATGGTTCAATTAGGTCATTTGACATTTCTTTTCCATTTCTCCAAAGGCAGGAAGCCAGGCCATTATAATATTCATCCATATAAAGCATACTGAAAAACATACATATACGTATCCAGGTGTTTGACTAACCACTAACCAGACCTATTGTAATTCAGCATTTAAAATGTACTTTTGCAATTTACATGGTTTAATTTCAGCATTCTATTTAAACCCCTGATATTTTATTATTAATATTCATGACCATAATCATTCAAAATTTAAGTACTCTGTAATTCTGGTGAAAAATACACCCCTTTAAAAAAAGTGTAATGTCAAAACAGCAATTTTTAAAAGGCACACAAGGCATGATCCTTCCACATGCTCAAGCAATTTCAGCAAATTTCTCATTCACTTTAGTTCAGTGGGTCTCAAAGTTTTATCCCCAGATCAGCGGCATCAGCATCACCTGGGAACTTACCAGAAACGCAAGCTCTTGGGCTCCTGCCCAAACCTACTGAATCAAAAACTCTGGGGATGGTGCTCAGCAATCTGGGGTTTATTAAGCTGTCCAGGTGATTCTGATGTATGCTAGTTTGAGAGCCACTCACTGCCTTAGTTAAACAACATACTCTCTGCCCATGAAATTATATTACAAGTCCTGAAAACAAAATCTATTATGGCACAGATCATATCACGCTATTATCAAGAGTAAATGGCTATAAAAAATCATTACTTAGTAACAAAATTTTTAATCTCAAGATGTTTATTATTATGGAATATGAAATTATAAATAAAGAATTTAGACCAGGCACAGTGGCACATGTCTGTAATCCCAGCACTCTGGGAGGCTGAGGCAGGAGGATCGCTTGTGGCCAGGCATTCAGTTTGAGACCAGCCTGGACAACATAGTGAGACTTTGTCTCTACAAAACAAAAATGTTTTTAATTAGCCAGGTGTGGTGGCACATGCCTGTAGTCTCAGGTACTCAGGAGGCTGAGGGAGGATTGCTTCAGCCCAGGAGTTTGAGGCCACAGTGAGCTATGATTGTACCTCTGCATTCCAGCCTGGGCAACAGAGGGAGACCCTGTCTCTTATAAACAAATAAATAAATGACAATTAAAACAACTTCAGCCAGTTTTTTCCCTAACATATAAGCATAGGTAAGAAAGTCAGGGAGTTCATCCTTAAACTAGATTCACTATGAAGTTTGTATAAATCACTAAAACATACAGTGAAACATATCCTGATTTCTGAAATGTGGCTCATTTGCCCCCTGTACTTTGAAAAATATCCAAGTCAAAATGAAAAAATATAGATACAGAAACATTACTTATCTTTCTTTGAAAACAAACATGGCTAATTCCTATCTGCTGGCAAATGTATATCCTGAGTGTACTGGAAGCACTAAGAATTACTTAAACCCAAACCACCAAAGTATGAATCAGGAAAATGGCCCCTACAGTACAGTAAATGCTACCTGAACAGTATACAAATTTTTGGCTGTCCCTAGAGTTTAACTGATTCAGTCAGCAAGTATTCACAAGTCCACAAAGCATTTAAAAATAAATTTGCGGCCGGGCGCAGTGGCTCACGCCTGTAATCCCAGCACTTTGGGAGGCCGAGGCAGGCGGATCACGAGGTCAGGAGATTGAGACCACGGTGAAACCCCGTCTCTACTAAAAATACAAAAAAATTAGCTGGGCGCGGTGGGGGGCGCCTGTAGTCCCAGCTACTGGGAGAGGCTGAGGCAGGAGAATGGCGGGAACCCGGGAGGCGGAGCTTGCAGTGAGCCGAGATTGCACCACTGCACTCCAGCCTGGGTGACACAGCCAGACTCCGTCTCAAAAAAAAAAAAATAAATAAATAAATAAATAAGTAAATAAATAAATTTGCAAAAACTAAGTGTTTGGTATTACCCATTACATTGTTAGGAAACTGAGCCAAGATACAGGTGATAGAACTAGGACTTTGCAGAACCTCTATGTAGTCAGGATCACTCCCCACAAGGTCAAAACACTCTCCTGGTCTTCCAGTATTTGACCTTGGACTGTTTGATCTTAGAGATCTGAATCAGGGTATCTATCTATATCAGCACACATAAAACTAAATAGGTTCTGACTTGTTTCCTTTCTTCCTTGATGTAACAGAAATTCTCTTTTCTTAATTTAAAAAAAAAAAAACCTTTAATGCCACATTTTAGTTTTTAAAACTCCAAGGTCAGAAAGGTAAAAGGCATGCTTCTCCTAAAATTAATCTCTAACTTATAACAAGCAATTCTTAAAACTAAGATTTTTATTTAGCATTACACACAAAGAATATGAGTTTGTTCATAGGAAGGAGTTGTGTTTCAGTAATCACAACCTGGGACCTGTAGTGGGGTTCTTGCCAGATCATGCTGGGCTAATTAGTTTATTATTATACGTCTCAGTTTCTCCATTGAAAAGAGATAACCAGGCCGGGCACGGTGGCTTACGCCTGTAATCCCAGCACTTTGGGAGGCCGAGGTGGGCGGATCACCTGAGGTCAGGAGTTCAAGACCAGCCTGGCCAACATGGTGAAACCCCGTCTCTACTAAAAATACAAAAATTAGCCGGGAGTGGTGGCAGGCGCCTGTAATCCTGGATACTCGGGAGGCTGAGGCAGGAGAATAGCTTGAACCCGGGAGGCAGAGGTTGCAATGAGCCATGGTCGCGCCATTGCACTCCAGCTTGGGGAAAAAGAGCGAGACTTCGCCTCAAAAAAAAAAAAAAAAAAAAGAGATAACCAGCTTACACTACTCAGATCTTTTGATGAAAAAACGTCAGGCGCTCTGTGATACCTGGATAAAAGAGACTTTGAAAATATACATTTCTGTTCTATTACAGCTGCCCAAATTCATGCATTTTCCTGGCCCCTCCACAGTTATCCAAGGGCAACCAGATTTTTTTTTTCTTTCTGAGCAAAGTCCAGGGTTAGGGATGTGGAGAACAGCTAAAACAAGATTAGATGTTCCTTAGATCCTTTAAGGACTTTTATGTGAAAGTATTAGTTACCAGCCCTGGGGTATTTTAGCTTAAATTTTAAAAGCACAATTTGAGGATTTAATATTATACTCTGTTATAAAATCTAACAAGTGCTAAAGAAATAAGCAATTCAGAATTCAAAATACTAAAAAACCCAAAATGGAATAGTGCTGTTTTGCAAATTTTGGGGACTCTGCACACTGTCTGACACAAAATAGCTCAACACAATCTCTATTTTAACTTGATTATTCTCAGTTAATCAAAAAGTAGGTCTCAACTTATCCTCCCAAATCTCTCTTAATCATGCATGTAGCATCTGAGTCACCTATGAGGCTTTCAACAATATGAAATGCCTGGGTCTCATTATCCAGAGGTTTAGTTTGGCATTTTTCACTTTTAAAAAACTCTGACTTATTTGGATACACCAAAAACTTAGAAAACCACTAGCTAGGAACACAATGTTAGTCACTTTAGGGCAGTTTTCAGGCTCAGCATTCCCTGGCCTCTACTCTGTAGATGTCATAACACTCTTCCCTTCAGTGTGACAACCAAAAACGTCTCCAGACACTGCCAAATGTCACCTGGGGGCAAAATCAACTCCAGCTGAGAGCCACTGGTCTAAGGACTGACAGCTGGAAAATACCAGGGTTATGGTCTTCAACTGACACATAGGTATTAATATTTTCGAGGAGGGGCAGTCTTTCCTGGCAATAGGGAGTAGGTCTAACTCTAAAATTCCTATTTCAGTCATGACATAATCTTTCTTAATCCTTCCTTAAAGCAGTTCATTTTCTAGACACCTTTCCTTCCTAAGTTCTCCTCCTTTGAAAGGCTGAAGTCATTCTTCATCCATTTTCAGGGCAATAAGAATTCTCCTCCTTAACATCCCCCCTGCCTTCTCGTAAATACTTTCTCCTCTATTCTCAAGAATGTTCTCATATTCTTATTAGGTTTACATTCAAAGGGCTCGCATCCAGACTGACAGGACATGGAGACAGTGGTCATAATTTGTTTGCCTCCAGCAACTGCTCTGCAGCTTAACTACGTCTCTTTGTTTTTCTGGCTACCACAGCCTTGAAGATTAGAACTTTGAAAGAATGACTTTTTCCTGAGTGAATTATGCCCTGTCTGAAGGCAACGTGTCCAGCAAGCAGGAAAACATAACTCCTGTAATTGATGCATTGTGACACATCTGCTTTTTGGTATCTAATAAACATCTGTAACTATCTTAAAAGGTATCTATCACATAGATAACGGTCAAAAGCCTATAGGAAACAACTATTATTCAAAAATGCTCTACTCTCTTTATATTGACAGTTTCTCGGGATTCCCCAGACTCGAATTCCAGTGTCAAGTCAACGTACAGAACTATACATCCCTGGTCCTCATCTCTCTACTATGGAATTACTTTTACAGGATTACAACATTACACCTTTGGCATTTTCTACAGAGCAGCAAAATAGCCATATGTAGAATATCTTCATATATATTTTTAATTACCATGGAGGAAACTGTCTGTGTTGCTCAATGTTCTTTATGTAAAAATGTAGATGACAAATTCCCCTGGAAACTAGGGGGAAATAACCTCTTTCTTCTGATCAAGAGGTATACTTTCTATTACAGAAGAACGAATATTAAAGAGCTCTTCCTGTTCTCCTTTTGTGTTTGGCTACTAGGAGAGCAGACCTAAATTCTTTGCCCCATTCCAGCAAATTTCCTCCGTTAAGAACTTTGGACAAAACTGTTTGTCTACCCCATTCTTGCTTGTCTTTTTATTTTTATGTTAATGATTTTCAGGTGAGTTTTTACTACATGCTGCTGAACTATACTGGAGATAAGTAGGCTTATGAATGTGGGTGTTAAAAAAAATACAGAGTTGTTCAACATGGATGTTTTCCTAGATTAAGTTTTGATGTTATACAACCGACTTGAAGCATACAGAAAGTTTACCTGAAATCCATTCATCAAGGCTAAGTTCTCCATACTGTTTTGTAACTTATTTTAAAATGATGGATATGATATACGTGATACATAATGGGCAATATATAATGGATATTATTTGGACAAAACTCATTATGAGTAAAGAAACAAAATTACATCTCTCTACATTCGAGTGGGTGGGTTACAAAATTACAAGCAGCAATTCCTGCAACAGGATTCCAGTGTTCTAGGCTTCTACCCCATTCTAACTGTGAGGATAATGACATTTCATTCCATTACCATTTACTGGGACTCTGCTTTGAGAAAAGCACTAAAATAATTTGGCTCCCAAATGACCTCCAATATCAAACTTGGTGTGCTGTCGTGTAATAATCTTCCCAAGAGCATCAGCCTCCTTCTAAGTGTTAGACCCTGCCCCATTTTGTCTTTTATTTAACGAGGTTGTCTCTTTTCCTGGTGTTTCCCCTTAAGTTTACAACTTGCAGATTTCTCCCCTTCTATCAAGTTTTGATTTCTCTTTGCCCCATCTAAGACTGACATTCCAAAATCAGAACTCTGCACTTTTATTCGTCTGCTGTCCCTGCCTCCCCCATAGCCACAGATTCACTGTAACAGAACTCTGCTTTACTTTCTCGAGCACATCGGCCTTCCGGCCATAAGGCATCAGGTCCTTCCTTTCCTTCGGCTCTTATGGTGCGGTACCCGATCGGTCTGGTCTCCCAGCGTTGGGTACGTTAGAGATTTAAGTCTTTTCCCCAACTCCAGGTAGCTCCACAGATCCGCCTCCCTTCCCCCAAACCCCTGAGACTCCATCTCCACAACTTCGGCCTCAGTCCCCAGATCCACCCACTTCCAGGGCGTCAACGTCTCCTCCCCCTCACCGGGTCCTCAAGTCCTGAGTCTGACGCCCCCCGCCTCCACCCCAACCCTGGTCTGCACTGCTCCGCCGCGTCCGCACGCACCCACTCGTTGGCCCGATGGCCGAAGGTGTACAGAGCCACCTGGCTGGCCACGTCCACGATGCGGTTGATATAGGGGTCGTGGCGCTGCAGGGCCGCTAGGCTGATGTCGCGCCCCTTCCCCACCAGGCCGCCTGCCGCCACGGCTGCCATCTTCCCTCCCTCCCAGACATAGGCACGGGGCTCTTGGAAGCCACTCTCAATAGATCGCAGAACGAGCGAGCTGCCTCGCAACCGAGAACCCACAGCGACCACAAGGCCCGGTAGGCCTTCCGGCTCCAGTCACCCCCCCACCTTCCTGCCCGCCGACAGACGCAAGGCCTCACTAATCGATGGCCGCGCCCCGCCCGCTGAGGATCGTTGCCACTGGCAACGACAAGCCCAGGCCTGCCCTCTGCATCCCGTTTCTTTCTCCAAGAGCTGTTTTTCTTCGCGCTCGAGCTTGTGAGCTGTGTGCGCGGTAGGACTTCCTTCTTGGATGTGTTCGACGCCTTGGCATATCTTTTCTTTGTCACTTCAGTTATCAAATCTATCACAATAAATAAGCCTCAGCATCAAGAACTCTGACGAGAAAGAGAACTGAATTGATTTCTGAATGCGCTAACACCCAGTGGTTCTCAAAGTGTGGTGTGGTCCTGGAACCCCTTGGGAGTTTCTGAGACCCTTTCAGGGGATCTGCAAGGTCAAAAACAAAAACCTTTTATGACAATGCTGAGACTTACTTATTTGACTTGTTCACTGTGGTGACGTTTTGCAGACAATGGTGGTTAAAAGCTCTGTTGGCTTAACCCAATCAAGTCAGGGGCACCAAACTGTATTGCTAGTCAAAGTACGTGTCACTAACTTGCATTATCAGTTAAAAAAAAAAAAAAAAAAAAGAAGCTAGAGAGCCAGTGTCACCTGATGGTGTTTTTGATAAGCAGTAAAAATTATTAATTTCATTGAAGCTTAATCCTTGGGTACAATTCTTTTTAATATTCTGCATGAAAAAATAGGAAATAGGCATAAAGCACGTCTGCTGCAAAATGAAGTGTGTCATATTTGTCTCTAGGAAAATACTTCTGTGCTTGAGTTGTAGGCCGAATTCATGTTTTTATTTTTATTTCCATAAAACATTTTTACTTGAAAGAAAGATGGGCAAACTATGATTATTCAAACAGGTACTTGACAGACATTTTTCTGAAAATAAATAAAGTGTGCCTGTCACTTTCAGGAAAACAAGGGACAATTACTGCTGCCAATGATAATTTTTAAGCCTTCAAGCCAGAATTAAAAGTTTAGAAAATGTGTATCTACTGCCATGAGCTTGACATCTCAGTACTTAATGTTTTTTTTTCTGATGAAATCAGTGATGATATTAATGAGTGCAATTTTAACAAATCTTGTATAATGGAAAGTGTCAATATCTCAAAGATCTGCTTAACTCAGTGGTCCAATATTTTCCAAAAGACCGATGTCTCATGCTACATAATCATGCACAGGCAAAAGATCCATTCAAGGACAAGGTGGACTAATGGATTTTTATTGTAACGGTATAAAAAGTTAATAGGATTTCAGATAGTACATTGCAGCTAAGCTTTCAGAAACTCCAGCTTGTCAAGTTTTGGTATATTATCCAAGAAGAATATCCACAATTATCTTAAAAACTCTATTAAAATATCCATCTCTTTTCCAACTACATTATCTACATATGAGGCCAGAGTTTCTTCAGATACTCCAAACAAAACACACATAGCCCGGGCTCTTTAACGTTATTTTAAATTTCCAATATGGTAAATATAGGCAGATATAACTCACATAAACAAAAGTTCTCCGAGGGAGTCCTTAATAATTTTTAACAGTGGGCCAGGTGCGGTGGCTCATGCCTGTAATCCCAGCACTTTGGGAGGCGGAGGTGGGTGGATCACAAGGTCAGGAGTTCAAGACTAGCCCGGCCAACATGGTGAAACCCCTTCTCTACTAAAAATACAAAAATTAGCCAGGAGTGGTGGCAGGCGCCTGTAATCCCAGATACTCAGGAGGCTGAGGCAGGAGAATCACTTGAACCCAGGAGGCAGAGGTTGCAGTGAGCCGAGGTCCTGCCACTGCACTCCAGCCTGGGTGATACAGTGAGACTCCATCTCAAAAATGAAATAAATAAAAAGTAATTTAAAAAATAATAATTTTTAAGAGTGTAAAGAGGTCTCGAGACTAAAAAGTTGAGAACAGTTGATCTAAACCATTTATCTAGCATTAAATATTAGAACAACTGTGCAGACATTATTACTCACATTCATAAATTCTTACCTATTTGATATAGAAATATCATAGATACGGCACACATACCCTCTCATAATGATATGTTGCAATATAATCTTCGCAGTCACAATTTCAGTTGTACTGAAATTCTTGGTTAAGCTGCATTTTGGAGTCTCAGTCCTATTGACTCCCAAGCCTAACTTCCCAGTGGGGAAGAATACAGCAATGGCTTTCAAACAACTTTTGTTTGACTGAGGCTGGGGTCATTTGCAGTCTGACTGAGAACATATGTTTATATATTTATACCTGATATTAACTAGAATAAATGTTTCAATACTAAGTATACAGACATTTTTAAAAATGCTATTTATGACTTTGTAAATTGATTTATGACCAACTAATGGATTGTGACCTGCAGTTTGAAAAACATAGGGCTACAGCAACTGAGCAACCACACAAAGCTGACTAGACCACTTACCATGTTAGTTCACTACCTTTTTCCAGTGTTACTGACCTCTTTGCTCTTAATCACGTATGTGCTTCCAAAAACAAGTTTAATTTGCAATATGGGCAATGGAGAATTTTGTGATTAACTCTTGAACTAGTCACACTCTCTCACTTGATTAGCTGTTCTAATTTTGATTTTTCAGCATGAACCCACAGATTCTACTTTCCGTTTCCCTCGTACATATAATGAAGCATTGCTTTTCTTTTGTCTGCTAAGTTCCATGATCCTTACACAGATCATTGTCCTCATAATTTTTCAGTCTTTCCATCTTTAAAGTGTAAAAAATAGATACGGCCTCCAAAGAACGAATTGCTTTGAGCTCATTAGAGAAGACAGGCAATATGGGGGCCGTTGTAAAAGCTTAAATGTTCATAAAATAAAAAGTGTATACAGGTCTTAGTGATCTGTATGACTACATTCGCAAAGCATTTATTGAGTGCTCACTTGATGAAATTCATTAATTCTTCACGATTTATTGTTGCTTCTTGTGTCTGTGCTGAAATTACATGGTCATGCCATCTCCAGTCTTTGATCTCACTGATGAGTAAGATGAAGATACCCTTACTTTGCTTATGGGGAAAATTTCACATATGTGAACGACATGCCAATTTGACCCTTAGTAGAGAAGAGTTGATTTTTTGTGTGTTTAGAGTTAATGAAACAACCCATCTTCTGCTCTAACCTCCTTGTATCTGAACTCTTTTCTCCCAAGTATCTTACACATTCCCATCTCTGTACCTTTGCCCATCTGTCTTCTTAGCTTGGAATGACCTTTTCCTGGAAAACTCACCTCTTGTCTTCTCCCATACAATCCCTTCAGCCTATGAATCCTCATTGCATTCTGTTGCAATTTTTCTTGTGGCACTTAACTCACTTTATCCTGACTTAGACTTATTTATTTACTATGTTACATATACATTTTTTTCCAATTCTAAAAAAAAAACAAAGAGTCATTGTAATAAAAGAGAATTGTTATAGAAAATCTAGTCTGAAAACATTATTGCAGTTGAACAAGAAATTGAGCTTTGAGTTTCCTGACAGATAAGCAAAAAGGAGGAAATAGTGTGTTTCATAAAGTTTTACTTATTTATTTATTTATTTATTATTTTTTGAGACAGGGTCTTTCTCTGTCGCTCAGGCTGGAGTGCAGTGGCACAATCACAGCTCACTGCAGCCTTGACCTCCTGGGTTCAAGCAATCCTCCTACCCCAGCCTCCCAGGTAGCTGGGACCACAGGCTGGTGCCACCATGCCTGGCCGATGTTTTTTATATTTTGTAGTGATGGGGTCTCATTATGTCGCTCAGGATGGAGATGGTGATGTGCTTATCACCCATGTAGTCTCCCTAGCACTTGGTCCAATGCCTTGTGCATAATAGAGATTCAATGAATGCTTATTCTTTTGAACTAAACCCTGAGTTAGCTGAATTTACTAATTAAATGTCAGCATTTTTAAAAGAGCTCATGATTTATAAAATAATGAAATCCGAGTTGGGATAAAAGAACATGCAACAGCAAATCCTGATCTCTCAGATTTTACATTCTAAGGGAGATAGAAAAACATGGAAAGGTTTTTGGTTTTTTAACTTTCAAACAAAAAACTCTTGAAGATGAGAAATCATACTCACAGAAAAAAGATAAATGATGTTGCAATGACTTCAGCATTGCCATATTGTTCATCTCCCTGGCCCACAGAGCTTTGTTTTTTTTTTTATTCTTTTTTCCTGCCCACAAAGGCCTAAAGCTCTGACCTTCTAGGATGACGCCAGCCTTCTGCCTTCTTTCTATTTGAATAATCTATGTTTGTAAAACCAGGTCATCATCACTTATCCAAATATACTAAGTTGCAGGCTCCATATTAGTAAAAGACCATTTCAAATAGGCAAATTCTTTTTTAATCCATGTAACTTCCATTTCTGTTGGCATCCAGAGTGCTGGCATACTTCCACTGTGTTTCCATAAGCCTCATCATGATACCTTGGACAAATATTGGTGACTTCGGGTTTCATGATTATATTATAATTGTCATTATGAGATTAAATATATGCTCACACTTGGTTTTATAAAGTTGGATACTGCAATTTAAAACAAGTTTGTAGTATGATAAAAAAAATAATATTTGGGTCTGGGATTTTTAGACCATGGCAATGACTGAGTAAGACAAAATTCAGCACCTAATCAATTAAGGTAATTGTAAGAAGACAGTATGTTTAGATTCTTCGAAAATTAGAATATAACTGAAAACTGGTTTTGTAGGCATGAATGAATGTTTGTATACAAATATAGATTGACTATATCATCACAATTTTAAAACACAGATACAGTCTGCTTTATTAGTACTCTTTTCTTTGTCGTGTAAATACCCTCTAAGTCTGGCATTTGTCCTGTAGTAGAATATGTTAGAATGGAGAGGAAGAGAGGAGCTTTCAGGATGCCCCTAAGAATTTGTGATTCTGAGATGACCTAAACAGCCTCTGATGCTATGCTTTTGCCATCTGTATGAGTTGCCCTCTTTTTGCTAGGAATTTTATTCCAAAGGATGATAGAAGTGAAGAATTGACCCTCTGTCTCTGTGGAGGAGAACAGTTTGAAGCAGTGTGTTATCAGTTGTTTTCAATGCATGGTTCATTTATTTTTTAAGCAGCAGAGCACAGTAGAAAGGGCACCCCCTCCTGGAAAGGGAAACTAGTTTCACCTCTTTCTGTCTACGTGACCTTCAACAAATGACCTCACCTATACCTTGGGGAACATAATATTTGCTCTACCAGTTTCACTGGGTAAATGAGATCAAGTGAGAAAATGTACCAGAAAAAGCTTTGCAATCTGTACAATGTACTGCAAATGGAAAAAAAAACTATTATAATTAGTAGTAGTAAGAGTGTCGCTATCTTCATCATCATTATTGTTAGTTTCATGACCAGTATTATTCTTTCTAATAGAAGCCCAGAAGGGATACTTTTAATCCAATTACCCAATTAGTGTTCAAATAAAAAAAATTCTGCATAAGTGACAAAGAATATGTTAATTCCCAGGGCAGCACATTCCCAATATTTTTATACGATAAAGGATGCAAGTTAAAACATATTTATCAGAAACTTCACAGAGGAAGATAAAATATAGGAGACATAGCTCTTTGTTCTGCAGGGTTATACAAAAGGTTAAGATTTGAAACAATTGTTTGGGAGCCAGAGCAGAATGAGAAGGGGCAAATACGGGGTGAAGATTGGGGAATGTGGGGAAGGCAGACATCTACCAGGGGGAGCTTTTGCTGGGGTAAGAGGTAACCTGTACCTTTGGAAAGGTCAGAAATTCTCCAGTCTGGGCCTTATAGCTCCCTGGACCAGACCTCTCTTAACTTGACCTGGAGGGAGACTGGGGTAATTAGAGCTTTTTGGAGTGGAGAGACCACTCTTGAATTGACCGCTCTCTTTGCTTCTCTCTGCCAGTTCCATGAAATCTAATAATTTTACTGTCACTGTCAGGAGTCAGGTGAAGGCTTAGTGGGTCTAAAGGATCTCTGCAATAGCTACACCTTTTGATTTGCTCCTTTGTATTTCTGGGCATCACCCTAAGATATAAGGAAGTACCTTTAATTCTACATGAAGAGATCATCGGCTTAAAATGCAAAGACCTGATAGTGCTACCCAATGTCCATGAGTCTCAGTCAAAGTAATCAGTCATTTGATTACCAACAGGGAGAAAAAGATGTTAAGAAAGAGGAAGTAGAGGTCGGGTGCGGTGGCTCACGCCTGTAATCTCAGCACTTTGGGAGGCCAAGACAAGCGGATCACCTGACGTCAGGAGTTCGAGACCAGCATGGCCAACATGGCAAAACCCTGTCTCTACTAAAAATACAAAAAATTAGCTGGGCGTGGCAGCGGGCGTCTGTAATCCCAGCTACTCAGGAGGCTGAGGCAGGAGAATCACTTGAACCTGGTAGGTGGAGGTTGCAGGGAGCCAAGATCACACCACTGCACTCCAGCCTGGGAGATAAGAGCGAAACTCTGTCTCAAAAAAAAAAAAAAAAAAAAAAAGGAGGAAGAAGAAACTGCAGAAGACAAATCTCTGTTTTATTCTCAGTGTACCATGGAAAGGACAATGGAAGTTGCTGGCCATGCCTCTGAAAACACAGGCAGCTCTGTGTCACATTATTGAGGAAGACGATATTGGGTGTGGCTGATTTCACCTAAAGGAGCCTTGTCCTCGGACATGGAGGAGTGTTGAGGGTTGTTACCAGATTGTCTTTCACATTAACTAGGTGTGTGCTAGCTGATTCATTATCATAGCACTAAGGTCATAGAGGGATGACCTGAATGATTATCTGCTTTGAGCAAAGAACCCACAGCTCTGGGTAAGTCACTTCACTTCTCTGTGTAATAAAGAGATTGAATTAGAAGAGTGCTATGCAGCTACAGATTCTGTTGTTCTCTATTAAGCTACCTCTGTTCATATGAAATGCATTTCAAATCTTTACAAACATGTAGAAAAGCCCAGAAACAATACTGAACAACTTGTTTAAGGAAACATCTCACACTGAAATTAGGTCAGGGAAGCAGCCCATTAAAGACTTTTTAATGTTAAATCAAAACTAAGGGCCGAAAAGCCTTTCTTCTTCCATTTGTTGTGTTCCCTCATGCTCGAAGGAAAGCTGTTGTGGGGAGGAAGGAATGTTTCCCCTTGCCATCCTGTAGGTGGCTTCCTGCCAGGGTGGATGGGCTCTCTCTGTAGATTGCTAATCCAGGTGAAATGAGTATTTCAAATCACCTCTGATGATTTGCATGGCAGTCTGTAAGAAGCGGTTGGGAAAGAGTGTCAGAGACTCCCGGGTGGAATGCATTTGAAGAATTTTGTATTTACTTACTGTTCTTACAACCTACTATGTTAGCTTTTCACCTCATCATTGATTTTTCTCTTTTTAAACTGATGTATGAAGCCCCAGAGGTAATTGAACTGCAAAATATTGTGCTAAACTAACCTTAAGTCCAAGATGAGAGGCTTTGGAAAAATACTTGGCTTGGTCAGGAGCGAGAACTCTAATAGTGGGGACTAGTGGGTAGAGGGATGAAGGGGAGGTATAGTATCTACTTCTATAACGCTGAGATTTGAGAATATTTCCATACCCGGTCCCTCAAGCCTATCATAAATATTCTATATTGGGTTGACAAATTACAGCTCACAGGCTAAATCTGGCCCTCTGCCTGTTATGTAAATAAAGTTTTATTAGAACACAGCCATGTTCATTGGATTGTCTATGGCTGTTTGCACCCTGCAACAGCAGAGTTGAGTAGTTGCAACAGAGACCATGTGATCTGCAAAACCTAAAATATTTACTATCCAGTCCTTTACAGAAGAAGGTTTTTGGCCTATATTATTTAAACAAATCAATACATAAGTTATATTGAGGACTTTCTACATGCTTATTAGGCACCCAGTTTGTGCACATTGTAAATACACAATAGATTGGAAACCCAGTTTCTATTCTCAAGGAATTTAAAATCTAGTTGAGGAGACAAAGACTAGCATACATGAAAAAATAGTGAACAGTAAAAGACATTGTATAATCAAGGGTTCAACTGTGACGTACAGGTAAGCACCAGAATTTGGAGAAAAGGAAGGAGGATCAGTGAGACCTCTAGTAGTTGGGGAAAGCAATATTTAATATACAAAGTTCCAGGACACAATAAGAGCTTGGATGCCCCCTTGAGATCCATTGTAATTGGATGTGACCTGTATTTCTACTCCAGTGTCATTTAAATCACTGTTATTTTTGGCCTTGTGCTTAGAGGACACTTAAATGACCAGAATTATTTCTGAGTGACTTTAGCTGACTGTTTTTTCTGGGATTTGGGATTCCTTCAATCTCCCTAAACTACAGAAAATTAAATCTAGCCATAGTGGCATAATGTCTTTCTCTTTTGGAGACAATACAGCAAAATGATTGCAAGCATGAGCTCTGCAGTCAAAGAAACTCAAGTCTCAATCTCCCTCTAGCTGTGTAAACTTGGTGAGACTCTAATGCTCTGGGCCTCAGTTTCTTCATGTATAAAATAGAGACAACAATAACGGCAACCTGCTAGGGTTACTGTGATAACTAGATAATATAATGCCTGTGACGTGTTTGGAATATGAAGCGCCTGCCTAGTATGAAGATAGGTCTCCATGAATGCTTAGTCATTGGCCATTGCTCCTGAGAATAGCAAGATTTATATCCTGCACAAAAGAGTCATACTTAGTTCCAGAATGAAAATTAGTACTTTATCATTTATAAAGGCACTTATCACAAAATGTACTAATGTAAAGCAAAGAATTACTGCTCCCCATTTTTTGGTTTACTAGTGGTTATGATTTTTAATTTTTAACATATCGCCATTTCCAGGCCCCTGATTTATTTCTGTGATGTCCTTGGGGATCTTGGGACCAGGAGCATGATGCAAAAAACACAGATACAGATCTCCGCTCTGATACCAATCTAGGAATCTTGGGTGTTTTCAGGACCTGTTGTGACTATCTTTGGAGGTAAGGCAGAGGGCAGTGGTACCAGCCTTGTGAGCTGGAAGGCAGCATCTGTAGGTTCTCACCCATTTCTGTGGGTATGGAAGAAATTACGTAGAATCCAGACCAGTTTTTCTTGTCTCTAATAAGGAGATAATATTATAACGTTTATTTTTGCGCTTGTTGTGAGTATTGCTGAAAGAACTCTTAGAAACACTCTAAGTGTTTTGATGTAATCATAAAATATGAGGCTTTAAAAGTAGGGTTTGAGCATCCACAGAAGGCTCTGGTTTCTTCGTGGATAATGTCTGATGATGACATTGTTTTCTGTTTTCCTTGAGGTAATTTGAAGATTAAAGGGCAGGGTGTTTTCCACATTTCCTGTTGGTAATAAACAGCCTTCTCCCAGTGCTTTGACCTTCCCCTGCTGCTATGGAGACTCCTAGGAGCAGTGACCAGGACTGCAGCCAGCCAGGCCCGTGCTGTTAACAGGGCTGGCTCTGTGGGCCTTCAGTATTAGTGTATTTATAAACAACCCCAAACACTGAAACCACTGTTTGGTTTTGTTCGCTCTTATTAAAAATTATATGGACTTTAGAAGAAAACAACAAACTGTCAGAAAAATAGGCATCTTTTTTTTTTTTAACCCAAATAAGCCAGTGTTTAGTCTATAATGGGAGAGTTCTTATAATAAGCATAGCAACTCATGGCTCAGCACTTTCCCATGGAGTAGGTAGCAAGTATTGCTTATTCGCTTGTGAGATAACCTTTACATTTAATCACTTGTCCATTCAATGAATATTTATTAAGCTTTTACCATGAGACAGGCACCGGGCTGGGAGCTGGGAATATTGCAGTGAACAAGACAGGCATGTTCCCTGCCCTCCTAGAGCTTCGAATCTCACCGGGAAAATGGACACATAAACAGGCAATCAAAATAAAGTGCGTTGAGTGTGAAAAGTTTGGGATGCTATGGGAGCATGGCAGAAGCCCAAGAGAGACTCCAGTTTCTTTAAATGAATTGCCAAGTGTATCGACCTGAAGACACTGTACATCCTGTCTTTGTGCCTAGGCCAGGGTGGAATGGTCTGAAGAGTTAGAGGCTGGTCTCAGTTATTCTTGGACATAAGACTTTTCTGGTTGGTTTGAGCTTGAGGCCTTACAGAGGAGCCAGAGACTTGTCTGGGTAGTGCCATAGGTGTCATCCTGAAGCCACCTTGGTCCCCACTGGCCTTGGAGCTAGTCAGACCAAGAGCCTCCCAAGAGCACTGGGAATGGGAGCAATCCCGTCCTGCTCATGGACTGGCAGGTCTTGGCCCAGGGATTCATCTATGCAAATGGTATATCCTTGAGCCACCAGTAGTTTTTACCTGCTCAGCTTTCTCCTGTTCTCCTTCTTGGAGCTTCCTTTCCCAAGAAAACAGACTGGATCTTCTGCTTCTCCAAACCCATCCCTCTGAGGCAGGGCTGAGAAGACCATGTCGGTCTATGAAAGGGCTAGTTTACCAGTCGGGGGCCTCTGCTCTACTCTCTCTCCCTTTACCTGGTGCCGAAAGACCATCCTCAATTAGGGCTGACAAGGGGTACCCATTGGGCTACGTTTATCCTCCTTATTCTTCTTAAGAAGCTATAGCTTTTACTTGCTGTACAGCATCTAACAAAATAAGACTGTGTTAGCTTATCCCAGCCCCAAGTTTTCTGTAGTGGAGGCTGAAAACTTCAGGGGAAAGCTGTCTGGAGTCAGATGTGGAGAGTCTAGCAGTCCCCTGTTTGCCAGGGCCTAACGTGGGAAGTGGAGCAAGGGCAGGGATAATTTGTAGGCATTCAAGCTAGAATTATTGCCAAGATAGGTGGCTTCAGCCACCTCTTTGTATAGAAGAGGCTGAAGCACAGGGAAGTGGCTTTTGGGAGGATACAGTGGCTTAGTGTAGAGAGAGCATAGAGCAAAAGTTCTCAACCCTGGCTACACTTTAAAATTGCTGGAAGGCATTTAGAAAGAAGCCCCAGTGGCCAGGGCTCATCCAGAGGAGTTAATAGGATTTTGAAATTGGGCCCTGGTCAGTCTCAAAGTGATTCAAACAGCAGGCAGGATGGAGAACCACTGGACAGCCTGGTTGGCAGCCTCTGCACTTCCTGGGTTCAGATCTGGCTCAGCTAGTATGGGACTTGGGCGGTTCACCTGTCCTAGGTAAACCTCAGCTTCCTTCTCGATAAAATCAGGTTGCTAGTCATATCTATTTGGTAAGATTATTTTTGAGGATTAAACAAGAAAATACAAATAAAGTACCTGGGACATATCAAGTACTTAATAAATACAAATCACTGACTTTGTTATTTGGTAATGACAGAACAGGACTAGACTTCAGGTCTCTGATTTCCAGGCAATGCTCTTTCTACCATGAAGATTTATCAAGGCTTATAATGATCAATCCAGTGGGAAATGGGGTGCTCCATCTTTAAAATAATTACCTTTATTCAAAAAGACATGAATGACTTCATTTCTTAGTTCGGTGTCTCCTGGTTGAAATCATTCATATATTTGTTCATTTGTTTATTCTTTGATTTGACAAACATGTTGAGTGTCTTATTAGGTGCCAAGTACTTATCAGGTCCCGAGTACTGTCTAAATATCATCAGTACAACAAAATAAATACAGACCCTGCCTTCCAGGAGCTTAAAGTTTAATGGAGGAGATACATTAAAACTAACTGTTGTGTAATGTATCAATGTATTGATTATCACAATGGGTTTGTTTAAAACATTTCTTTTGTTTTTTTTTTTTTTTTGAGATGAAGTTTTGCTCTTGTTGCCCAGGCTGGAGTGCAATGGCACGATTTTGGCTCGCTGCAACCTCCTCCTCCCGGGTTCAAGCAATTATCCTGCCTCAGCCTCTTGAGTAGTTGGGATTACAGGCACCCACCACCACGCCTGGCTAATTTTTTGTATTTTTAGTAGAGACAGGGTTTCACCATGTTGGCCAGGCTGGTCTCAAACTCCTGATCTCAGGTGATCCGCTCCTCTCAGCCTCCCAAAGTGCTGAGATTACAGGAGTGAGCCACCATGCCCACCTGTTTAAAACATTTCTGAGAACAGTACCTGATCTACCAGGCAATCTGGGTGACGAAAATCCTAATATAGTTTTGGTATTACCTAAGGTGCCAGACACTGGCTTTACCCACAGACATTCTGATTTAATTGATGTAGGATGTGGCCTGGTCATTGAGTTTCTTTAAAGCTCCCAGGTAATTATAATGTACCTCCAAGTTTGGGAAGCACTGGTTTAGAAGCTTCCTGTTCCTTAAGGATATAGCCAACTCTGGAAAGACAGGCTGGCGCTGGGTGTTTAGGAGTCTTCTGGGACCATGTTTGGACTTTGAGAATTTGGAGTTTATTCTCTAGGCAATGAAGTGCAATGAAAAGTCTTTAAAAGGGGAAGTGACATCAAAGTTTCAGAAAGATAATTCTGGCTACAATCTAGAAAAGTGGAAAGGCTGGACACATGGTAATTGTTAGGAGGAAGAGATGACACCGAGGGCCTACATGAGACTGGGATGGTGGCAGCAGCAGAAACCCTGGCACATGGGGAAAAAGAGAATAAGAGCAACTAAAATGTTCTGCTTCTGCTGGTTTTCAGCTTTGAAATTTAATTGTGGCTTTGTTAGTAATCATTAAAGAATTCCGTTAGTACTTTTTAGCTTGGCTGTAAATGGGGACAGCCCCTTCAAGAACTATCAAGCATTTGTGGGTTTCAGAATGATACAGAGATAACCGATCACCCTTAAAAAATAAAAGAACTCAGTTAGCTTTTACAACTACCCAGTTAATTTTGGTAATGTAGATCATTAAGCTTCCAGATAGAGTTTCTCACAGTGGGTGAGGGGAGAAGAGGTGGTCTGGCTACTTAGGATCCAATTACCTGGATAATTGCCAGATACCCACTAAACATGGTGATGTAAGCATGGTTTCAGTCAATGTATCTTGTTTTCGTTTTTTTTTTTTTTTTTCTGATCTAATGCCTCTACTGATAAAAACATACTTTTACTATTATTGGTTCTGTGGAGCTGGTATGACTGTGATAGTGAGAGGACTGGATTCCATTTGCCTTGGGCTCCATCAGAGTCAGCTGTTGGTGCGTCCTCATGCCAGACTCATCGTCATTAGGAAGGAGGCAGAAGAGGCAAGAAGACCCCAGCGGGAGGCTCCCATTTTGGCTTGAAGGCAGTGGCACCACAAATTAGAAAAACCATTGCTTGCCTTCTACACGGACAAAACACAATACTATTGTGTCTAGCAATGGGAGGTTCTGAATATTTCTTTACAACCTTTGAAAACATAAAAACCATTCTTAGCTCAAGGGACACAGGAAAACAGGCCACAGGCCAGAGTTTGCAGACCTGTGGTCTAAACAATTAACAGAACAATAAATCAAGCCCGGATGTGTCACATTTACTGACCTCCCTGTTGTAAATACTCTCAAGATGACTTGATTTGAGAATCTCCACGTAAACACTGCTGCATGGGGAGCTAGGGAGAGTTGAGCAGTGGTTTACCATCGTGTGCTGTTTCCACCACGCAGATAGCATAGGCTTACGTGTATGATAAGCAACCTTGAGAGCAAAGGGAATGGTAAAATGTAGTAAAATAATTAGGAAGGAAAGAGTTTTTGAGTATTCTCTTTGTTTCTAATATGATTTATTTAGTTGTAAGTTTACATAATTTAGTTTTTATACTGGCCATGTTGAACAATCGGCTGGCAAAATTTCTGAAAATTTAACAATATTCTCTCATGAACTAGTACAAGCTGGCTTCGGTACACTACGGCTGGAGAGGGGAAGCTAGAATGTTGAGAGGCGGTCAGGATGAAAGCAACAGAGCAAGGAAAGCTGAAGTTTATGGCTGTGGACCAGTGCGCTTCCTCCATCAACTGAGATGGAGCCATGCTGGGCGTTGCACAGGGCAGCAGCCAATGATGGGACGGAGCTCATTCAGGCCCTCTGTCTTAATAAGCATGACTTCACTAATCTGGGAAGAAAACTCAGTTCAGTTGGCCAGTACCTGGCAGGGACAGGGACCTTGACTTAATATATAGTAAATCTGATTATAAAAATACAGTACTGTGCTCAAAATTTACATGTGAGCAGAATGATCGTGATGAAACAGAAGATAGAACTTTTCCCTTACGATAACATCAGATTTTCTTTCCTAACCTAGCTCTCCTACAAACATGCAAATAAACTGAACCAGCTAAAGAAGTGGTCCCAAGGTTTTAAGTAAAAAAAAAATTTAACCCTTCCCTAAATATTATCTAATGAGGGAGCAAAATATGTCACTCTCCCTTCACAGATGGGATTCTCATGGCTGCTGTTAAAGGGGAAAAAGGAGAAACCAAACTGGGTGACTCTCTGAGTTACATCTTTGGCTCTGAACTCGGTGAGTCTATGGTTTGATAGGTTGGCAAGGCAAAGGGAAAAGCAGAGATGGAGCTGATTGAGGATTAGAAATGGAATCTGGGGCTGGGTACAGTGGCTCACACCTGTAATCCCGACACTTTGGGAGGTTGAGGTGGGGGGATTATTTGAGCCCAGAAGTTCAAGACCAGCCTGGGCAACATAGTGAGATCCCATCACTACAAAAAAATTTTTAAAAAGTGGCTGGGTGTAGTGGCACGTGCCTGTAATTCCAGCCACTCAGGAGGCTGAGGCAGATCACTTGAGCCCAGGAGTGCAAGGCTGCAGTGAGCAATGATCACGCCATTGCACTCTAGCCTGGCCCACAAAGCAAGACCCTGTATCTAAAATAAACGTAACAAAGAAAGAAAAGAAAGAGAGGGAGGGAGGGAGGAAGGGAGGAAGGAAGGAAGGAAGGAAGGAAGGAAAAGAAAGGAAGGAAAGAAAAGAAAGAAAGGAAAAGAAAGAAAGAAAAGAAAGAAAGAAAGAAAGAAAAAGAAAAAGAAAGAGAAAGAAAAAATCTGGATGGCTTCTAATGTAACACGGTATTTTTGTGAGGGGATACTGTTAACTATAGCAATCATTTGATTTGCTCACAGATTGGTTTAGTTTTTAGCGTCCATAATATGTTAAGTTTTTTAAATATGAAATAGGTACCTACATGTATCTAATATTTACCATGTAATTGAATCCTTAAGATATCAGTGGTAGATGGTTTATGTTTCTATTTGTTTCTCATGTTTTTAAACTTTCTGCAGGAAGGAACCATTTGTTAAATTTCTTTTTCTGTTTCTTACTATGCAGCATTGCACCATGAATATGGAGGGTGAGCTTTAAAATAGTATTAAAGACAAATGTTAAAAGGTATACATTTCTTTCAGAGAACTTTTTCTCTCTCTTTCTCTCTCTGAGAGTGTGTGTGTATCTCCTGTGTCTCTCTTTCCCTCTCTCACATGCACACATAAGTGCACACACACACTTCTCTTGGAAACTGAATGAGGCAAGAATATGATGCCATTAACAAATGCTTTTTGGTGGACAGCAATAATAACAACTGCTAACTTTCACTAAGGACTACTTATGTACCAGATATCACGTGAAGCGCTTTGCTTGTATTAGATCATCGAAACCTCAGAAAAACTCTATAAAGTGGGTGCTAATATTTTCTAAATTTTTCAGATACAATACTGAGGGTCAGGGAGATTGAATAAGTTGTCCAGTGTCACCCCTGGTAGCTGAGAGAGCTGGTTTGGATGCCTAGGGCTGTTTGTCTCCAAACCTGTGCCTTGCACCCTTAGCTCTGGTTCCTCCCCTCTCATGTCACGTAATCAGCACAAATTTCCTGAAGTTAGGCTACATGCATATAACAAGAATAACGGAATAAAAATAGAGGATGCCGTGGAACGGGAGAAAGTGGACTACTTACGGCAGCAGAGGAGACAGTAGGAAAAGAGAACTCTAGATGCTGTAAAGCTTCCTGGGACTATAAGTACACTTGGCTACAACAAAATGGTTGAGCAGGAAAGAAGGGAAAACAGAAGGGCTGATTTGGTGGAGGGCCATGGGAGGAATAAAATTAGACATCATAGCTACAGAATAGAAGCACTGAAATTGCACCAAATCCATAGACTCTCAGGAGTGGAGGAGAATTTGAATGCCATCTGCCTAATACATAAATTTGCTCTGCATCTCGACAAGGTGGTGGTTCAGCCTCCTTGAATGCCCTTGGCCATGAAGAACTCATTAGCTCCTCTCAACAGATGGTGAATTAGAAAGTTCTTCCCTGTATGGAACCCATATTTGCCTACCAGTAACTTCTACTCAGGGGCCAGGAGCTGACTTCTTGGGGCCATACATGAAAAGTCTTTCATAGAATAGTTTCCAGGGTAAGTAGGAAAATATCTACACGTCAACTATTTTTCCCTAGTGGTAAAATTATTTCTGGATACTGGGTTCACAAATGCTTCCTAATCATTAATTATCACTCAGTACATTTCTTAATCAACTGCCTTTTTGCTAAGTAATAATAATAGTTGATAATAACCAACTGCAAATAGCTTTGCATAGATCATTTTTTATGTTGTCATTTCTATCTTACAGTTGAGGAAGCTGAGGCTTGGAGAGCTTAAATAACTTGCTCAGGGTCACCTATGCTATAGGCAGAGGAGTCAGGATTTGCTGCAGGTAATTTATACACAGAGGTAGAACAATATCTTAGTCAATTTGGTGCTGCTATACCAGAAACCTGAGACTAGGCAATTTATAAAGACATTTATTTTGGCCGGGCGCTATGGCTCACACCTGTAATGCCAGCACTTTGCGGGGCCAAGGTGGGCGGATCACCTGAGGTCAGGGGTTTGAGACCAGCCTGGCCAACATGGTGAAACCCCGTCTCTACTAAAAATACTAAAAATTAGCAGGGTGTAGTGGTGGGCACCTGTAATTCCAGCTACTCAGGAGGCTGAGACAGGAGAATTGCTTGAATCTGGGAGGTGGATGTTGCAGTGAGCTGAGCTCACACCATTGCACTCCAGCCTGGGCAACAAGAGAGAAACTCCATCTTAAAAAAAATAAGAAAAAAAAGACATATTTTCTCTCACAGTTCTGGAGGCTGGGAAGTCCAAGATCTAGGCTCCAGCGTCTGGTGAAGGCTTTCTTACTGCTTCTCACATGGCAGAAGGCAAGAGAGAGACATGCAAGTCCTTTTGATGGTGGCATTAATCCACTCGTGAGAGTGAAGCCTTCACAGCTAAACACCTCTAAAAGGCTCCACCTGCCAACATTATTGCATTGGGCATAAAGTTTCCAACACACACATTTTGGGGGAGACGTTCACACTATCGCAAGTACAGCAGGTCTTTGAATAAATTTATTTTGTTCAACATCATTTCATTATGACATTGATGACAAGAAAAAATTGATTCCCAGCCAGGGCCACTGTCTGGTGGAGTTTGCAAGTTCTCCCCACATCTGTGTGGGTTATCTTAGCCTTTCCTGTTTCCTCCCACATCCCAAAGCTGTGCACTTAGGTGAACTGGTGTGTCTACATGGTCCCAGCATGAGTGAGCGTGGGTGTGTGTGTGAGTGCTCTATGTGATGCAATGGCCTCCTGTCCAGGATTGGGTCATGCCTTGCACCCTGAGCTGCCAGGATAGGCTCTGGTCACCTGAGTTCAGGGGAACTGGAATACTTGGGTAAATAATTATCTCATTTCTGTAATCTTTCTTAAATGTATGTATAGCTCACATTTGTTTCAATGTTTAGTATTAGAAGTGTTTTGGTCTTTATTTAGAAATTTGGGTTTTTTTTGTTTGGTAATGTTTTTATCACCAGAAAGATGCCCTAAGGAACTTTTTTTTTTTTTTTTTGAGTACAGAGTCTCACCCTCGGGGGAGTGCAGTGGTACAATCATAACTTGGACCTCTGGGTCCAAGTGGTCCTCCTGCCTCAGCCTCCTGAGTAGCTGGGACTACAGGTGCATGTGACTACACCCAGCTAATTTTTGTATTTTTTGTAGAGAAGGGGTCTCTCTATGTTGCCCAGTCTGGTTGCAAACTCCTAGGCTCAAATGATCCTCCCACCTCAGCCTCCCAAAGTGTTGAGATTACAGGCATGAGCCGTGTCACCCAGCCTTAACTCTTGTTCATATCCATTACCCTATCGTAAAATGGGTTTTGTTATACCAATTTTGTAATACCCGTATATCATCATTTCACTTAAAGCGACAATTCCTGAGAACCTATAGGTGGCATTAAGTGAAGACTTATTGTACTTAAATAAACCATTCAGTCTACCTGGTATAAAAAGAGAATGCTGTGGAGGGTAGAGTCTACCCAGGGTTAGGTTTGAGGACATGCAACTTGTACAGTCTCCCACTGAGAAGGGCTCTGAGCCTGGTTTTATGCTCTGCTGTCATAGCCTTGAAATTCTTAATAAGTTTTGAACAGGGAGCCCTGTATTTTCATTCTGCACTGAGCCCCCCAAATTATTAACTTGTTCTGGGTCTGCCATTAAAAACAAAAGAAAACAATCAAGCTGACAAACAGACCACTTGTTTTGGTGGTGGTGCATCGAGTGTTCTGTCGTTCTGTAGGTTCATATGTCGGAGTGAACTTTAGAACCCGTTCTCTATTCTGTGGCTTCTGGTCTACTACCCTGGAAAGCCCCAGTGGGCAGGGATGGAGTGTAGGGTGTGGAGAGTGGCTTCCTTTCTTGTATATTTAATGCCATGCATGGAGAAGGGCTGAGTTCTGGCAGGAATGCTTTTACATTTTTGGTTTTTATCACTTTCTACTCCTTAGACACTGTGTCTTCTGTCAAAGGAAATTTATGGGCACATTATAGTAGTTGACAGGAACAACGAGCCTCCAGGATTTCCCCAGGAGAAGCTTCCACCTGCTGAGTGAGAGCTTCCTCCTATTGGCTAATGTGGAAGCTCTGGGCTCTCTTCTTTGCTTCCTCAGCCTGTCATAAATGCCAGGAATGCAGGTTTCACAAAAGTAGGCAGAGGTGCGCTGCTAGTAACTGTTCCAGGACAAGTCATTTGGGAGAGGTACTTACTGTGCTTCTTGGATGTCTGCTTCCAGTCATCTTAGTAAGTCCAGTTTGACAAAAATGTGCCTTTCTAAGTAAATGTGGCTCACAGCTTAATGGTTGCCAATTAAAAAAAAAGGACAGATGTAACATGTAAGAATGCAGAGCTACCCACACCTTCTTCAGAACACCAGGGCCTGATACTATGTTTTGCTGCTTAATAGACTTCATTCAGACTATGAAAGCCTTCAAAGTGGCAGTAAGATATTTTGGAAAGAGCACTGCACCGGGAGTCAGGAAACCTGGGTTTCCACCTGGTTTAATCTTCCCAGATTAAGGGAAGAAGTTGAATTAGGCAATAGCTAAGGCCTGCACTTAGTACCCAGTGCAGAAATTTTATGAGGCTCCCTCTTTTTTTTTTTATTATACTTTAGGGTTTTAGGGTACATGTGCACAATGTGCAGGTTTGTTACATATGTATCCATGTGCCATGTTGATTTCCTGCACCCATTAACTCGTCATTTAGCATTAGGTGTATCTCCTAATGCTGTCCCTCCCCCCTCCCCCCACCCCACAACAGTCCCCGGAGTGTGATGTTCCCCTTCCTGTGTCCATGAGTTCTCATTGTTCAATTCCCACCTATGAGAGAGAACATGCGGTGTTTGGTTTTTTGTCCTTGCGATAGTTTACTGAGAATGATGTTTTCCAGTTTCATCCATGTCCCTACAAAGGACACGAACTCATCATTTTTTATGGCTGCATAGTATTCCATGGTGTATATGTGCCACATTTTCTTAATCCAGTCTATCGTTGTTGGACATTTGGGTTGGTTCCAAGTCTTTGCTATTGTGAATAGTGCCGCAATAAACATACGTGTGCATGTGTCTTTATAGCAGCATGATTTATAGTCCTTTGGGTATATACCCAGTAATGGGATGGCTGGGTCAAATGGTATTTCTAGTTCTAGATCCCTGAGGAATGGGAATCGACAGATGTTGAGCTTGGGTTTCCTTCTCTTGGCTCAAAGTGAACAGGCTTTTAATCAATCCAGAGATATTTACCTAGATCTTTTCATTTACTGCACTGCAAGCCTTGTGGCAGAATGATATACAGGAAAACCTGAGGCTCATTATGAGAAAATAGCATAAAGGGCTTCTTTCCTGACTTCCACGTATGGCCCAGGAATCTTGGCTTTGACGTTCAGGCCAGCTCCACCTGGGCCAGGTATTTATAGATGACATCCTTAGATGGGGAACACAGAGCTAGCTGCTATAACAGAAGCCCAAAATAACAATGAATTAATGGGGGTAGACATTTATTTCTCTCTCAAGCAATCCAGAGTGTCTCCGTGTCAGACTCCCAGGCCCCTTCTGTGTTGTTGCTCCTGCCCGCCTAGAGTGTTGCCCTCCCTGCATGGCCCATGATGGCTTCCCACTGTGTTCACAGTCCAGGCAGCAGGATGGAAGAAGGGGAGTCAAAGGCAGGTTGCACCCATCTCTTTTCCTCCCTGCCCAACAACCAGAACTTAGTCCCCTGAAAAGTAGGAAATGCAATCTTTGTTCTGGGCAGCCATGTGGGAGAGTGGACACTGGCAGACAAGTAGCAGGTTCTGACATGTGGCCTGTGTCTTGGGATTTGATTAAGATAAACCAAAGGGCCTGTTGAGAGCATCTGCACTCTGACCTGTCAGGAGATCTCAATGCACTGTAGGCCACGAACTTATGTGCAACAAACCACAAAGACCAAAGCAGGCTGTGGCACCAATCACCCATCCCTCCTCCAAGGAGCTGGTGCAGACCCTCAGCTGGTGTGGCCATGGCTGTGGTCTCTGTGCTAGTCCAGTCTGGCTCGTCTCTGACTATCCTGCACTGTTCTTGTTTGGATTGCTCTGGAGTGCCAATTTTTCTTCACAGTTCTTCTGATTAGGTACTAAACTTCATTTATGCACTTGTCACAATGGAACAATGGAGGCTCTGGGCACTTATTTCTGGGGAAGGCCGGCTTAGCCTTCCCCACGGCCTCTACAAAGTGCTGCTCTCAGTTCCCTTACCCTGCGTTCTCTGTCTCTTTGTGCAATTCTATGGTTGTAGTGAAGGCAAGGGGGGCCCCTTCTAGTGGAAAGGGTCACTTCTGACTTAGATTCAGACTGGAAAGATGACCTCCAGCTGTGCAGAGACATGTTCCATGGTTCTGCGTTCCACACAACATCTGGAAGAGCTGATTCCAGGCGGTGATGTCTCAGCACAGCTGGGGCAGTGCTGTCTGCCCCCTGCCATGGTTGACATCCATTAGATGAGTACCCTGGGTGTTGTGGTGTGTGTTAGAGACTCTAGAGGTGAATGTGGTGGTCAACTTTTCCCATTCCAGCTCTGCACTCTCTGCAGAGTGGAGGGCCAGACACTTTCTTGTTGAGGACTTAGTTTACTCTAAGCCTCCAAAAGTGGTTCTGGGCCCATTTTACTTTTAGCCTCCCAACACAGTTTGGGCCTTCCTGTTTTCCTTTATTCTCTCACATCTCAGCCTCCCAAAATGCTGTTCCATCTTCTGTCTTCTGACTCAAATCCTCTTCATCCTTTGAAGACTCCAGTAACTCCTCTCGGAGAAGCTTTCACCTAAAATACCAGCCTTGGGATTTTTATGACCTTGTTGATTCTCCCCCAATTTCTTTCATTGGCCGAGCAGAACCATTACCAATCTCTATTATTCAGTATTTAAGTTCACATATTTTTGTCCTCTTCTCAGGTTTTAAACTGACTTGTTTTATTCATGCATTTATCAGTTATTTACTAGCATTTGCTAGGCACAGAGCAGACAAAGACAAATAATTCCCCAGTGTAGCACCTCGCTAGGGTAACCAAGAGGGGAAGGCATTTACTGGAAACAATAACGGAGCAAATTATTACCTTACTAGTAGACATATGTGCAAAAGCCTTTGAAAGACCAGAAGAAAGCCAACTGCCTGGCAATGTTGGAAAGTTTCATGGGGGAACTGACATTCTTACTGGCCTATTCAGTGGTGGATGGATGGAAATAGTTGCTGGCTGGAAGAGGTGTGAGTATAAATGATCAACAATTTGAAGAAGGTGAGAGTTGGAGGTCTATTTATTTGGGTGGGAGAAAAGGATACAAAAGAGAAAGATGGATGAATAGAAGATAAAGCTGAAAAGCTGAGTGGGGCAAGATGGGCAAGTACTTATTGGCTCTGCTAAAGCTTTTGGATTTTCCTGTCGGTAATAGGGAGCCTTGAAAATTCTTAGGGAGGGAAGGCACATGGTCCCATCTGTGTATTAGAATGATGAGGTTGGATTTGGAGGGAAAAATTGATTGGGGTTGAGGAGTGAGCCTCAAGTCAGATGGATCAGTTAGATACAAATTTCTGCCAGACAATGACACCAGCAAAGGTGAGAGGTGAGGAGAGTTCTGAATTATTAGCAGTGGCAATGGGTAGGAATGAATGAAGGGAACACATTTAAGAGACACTGAAAATGAGTAATTGGATGCGGGGGAAGTTGCAGATGCTGGAAGCCTTCACTCCTCTCATTAAGGCGATGTCTTTTTTTATTCAATAAATACTGGCTTTTTTACACTGTGTACAAATGGTGTATGCTTTTCCGAACATTCGGGTTTTGACACAAACTTCTAAGACTTAAACCATGTGAATATTCTTCTTAAAAGGTGGATTGTAAAGATTTCATGTGAGAGTTTACTGTGTACAAGACTTTGCAGTGTTGATTTTCAGTCTAGCTGGTGGTCAGATTCTTCTCTTATGAAGTACTATTGGGGAAATTTTGAGGAGTACACAGTATACATTCTTGGAGTACAGAATCAAAATGTGTACCCTGTTATGTTTTAAAAGAAGAACTAAAACTACAAAACAATGCTTTTCCTTCAGGTTTTGTGGGTTAAAAAAAAAAGTTAGTGGAGAAATAGCTTTCTAATTCTTTCTTGCCATTTCCCAAAGAAAGATACTGTGATATTTCACTAAATTAAAACGGTTTTTTTTTGTTTATTGTCATCAGGCTAGTAAGCCAGATGATGCTGGGGTGTAAAGGAAAGGAAAATGTTTCCTGGTAGAAAATCTCTTCCAGCGCTAAACAAGTGCTTTGCCCCTTGGGTGACATATACCACCCAAATGGCAGAGCAAGGGGGTTTAGGAGAATGTCTTTTCCTTTTTGCCTGGTGTTGCCCATAACTACATAATTGTTTCTTGGTTAATTGGTTCAGATGCTACATTGTTTCCAAAGGAGATCAATCTTTCTTCTCTCCATCTCTCTCCTTCTGTCTTCCCTCCATTTGTTAAGCTCCTTTGCTTTAATGCTTAAATGCTTAACAGTCTTATCTGCTGATCCCCTCAGCTCCTAGACACTGAAAATAAATTGTCTTTATGTTACGGCTGCTATTAATATATTCCTGTTTGTCTTGGCCTCTGAGTTATGGGGAGCCGTCTGCCTTGAACACTGCATCATAACAATTGTATAACCTCTTCCAAGCACTGCAGCAAACTTAAATTTATAAATGCCTATGAAGTGAGAGGAGAGAATGGAATTGACTTGAGCATGGGCATTTAAAGCAGAAGGTCCCTTCCCTGGAGGCCTCTGTCAGTTGATCTTTCCAGAGTGAGCATGAGAGACTCACTCTCTCCCTGACACTTTTTGTCCAATTATTCATTGACCAAGCTTAATGATGGGGACCAGAGGAAATATCAGTATTAAGTTTTATGAAGAATTAAGTAGTACTACTTTGATCAATGTAAAACTCTAATAAATAACCCAGCTTAATAATTGTAGAGCTATTTAGAGAAAACACACAGATTGAGAATGGAACAGCTTGTCTCCCAAGAGGGGCCCGCTGGGCTGGTAACTTCTAGCAGTTAGTTAAGGGGAGGCTGTGCCCCCAGAAAGGTTTAGGTTTTGGACATCCTTACACGTCCTTGGAATGACCCCCTCGCACTTCATACCTGAAACCTTCGCCTCCTCTGCACAAAGCCATCAATCCAAACAAATGTTTTTAAGCAAAGTGACCAGAATATTATAAGTTTTCCCACAGTGTTAAAGAATGCGTAAGGATGCAGTATTTGAATTTAAGGTTTTTAGGTTTTATTTTCAAAAGAAACTTTAGAGGTTTTCAAATTGTATTCCACAGAGTTACAAGGGTTCCAAGACCGTGTCTGAGGAGCCGCTTGGGGCATGGAGAGCAGGTCTGCATCCTCCCTCCCCCACCTTGAGCCAGAACAGCTCCATGCTTGTAGATTGGGTTTCTAAGTGAGGTTTAATCTGAAGACAGTTACGTTGATGAAATCATTGGAAAACTATTGATCTAGTCCAACTTCTCATTTTATAGATGAGGATGCTGAGGGTCAGAGAGTTTTATAATCTGCTCAAAGTCACAATACCAGTGACCAAGATGGATCTAGAATACAGATCTTCTATCAGTCCAATGTTCTTTTCTTATCCCATTTACTATTGAATTCCTCCTTTTATCCAGGACAAGCATGGTCGTATCAGCACCAACCTTAGAACTAAAATAAAATACAAAATAAAATGGATCCTGTCTATGGAGAGGCTGTGATGCAGAGAGGTTAAGCATGTAGATTCTGGACCCAGACTTTCTGGGATCAAATCTCTACTCCACCGATTACTTCCTGTATGATGCAGGGAATATTCCCGTATGATGCACGGAACCTTGCATAAATTACTTACCTTCCTGTAGCTCTGTTTTCTCGTCTGTAAAATGGCTGTGATGAGGATGAAATAAACCAGTGCATATACAAATACTGAGAACAGCGTGTGGCAAGTAGTGAATAATAAATATTAGTTTTTATTTAAAAGTTGGAATCATCAGTCTTTCTCTGAGTTTCCGTTAGATACTCTGTGGTCTGTCGATCCTTCTGCCTTCTGTGTTTGGTGCTGAGGATGACCGTGGTCATGGATGTGTGTTCTGTCATGTCTGTTAAAACTGTTCTCCCAGAGGTAGGAGGAGTAATAGGATCACAGACCATGTGGACTGGAAGCACGTCTTATGTTACAAGTACCTGAGTGAAAACTGAGGCCCCATGAGTGGAAATGACTTGCTCAGTAACCTTAAGGGGCTTTTTTCAAAAGGGCAGGGGGCAGGGAAGGAGAGACTCCTGACACAGTCCTGGGAACCTGCATTCTATCAGAAAGCCAGTTCTCATTCATGGGACCAATATGTTTATGCTGCATTTACAAATTTTTAAAAATTGAGGTGTGATTCATTTAACATACAATTAACCTGTGTACAATGTAAAATCCAGAGGTATTCAACACATTCACAATATACACCATCACCACTAACTTCTTTTTTTTTTTTTTTTGAGACGGAGTCTCGCTCTGTTGCCCAGGCTGGAGTGCAGTGGCGCAGTCTCGGTTCACTGCAACCTCCGCCTCCCGGGTTCACGCCATTCTCCTGCCTCAGCCTCTCCGAGTAGCTGGGACTACAGGCGCTCGCCACCACGCCCGGCTAATTTTTTTGTATTTGTAGTAGAGACGGGGTTTCACCGTGGTCTCGATCTCCTGACCTCGTGATCCGCCCGCCTCGGCCTCCCAAAGTGCTGGGATTACAAGCGTGAGCCACCGCGCCCGGCCCTCCACTAACTTCTTCATTAATCCTGAAGGAAATCCTGTACCCATTAAGAAGTCACTCGCCATTCCCGCCTCACCCAAGGCCCTGGCACCACCGCTCTGCTTTCTGTCTCTGTGGATTTACCTATTCTGTATTTTCACATAAAGGGAATCATGCAATAGGTGAACTTTAGTGTCTGGCTTCTTTCACTTGGCATAATGTTTTCAAGGTTCATCCACATTGTAGCATAAATCAATATTTCATTCCTTTTTGTGGGTTTTATGTTGTACTTTGGTTAAAGAATTTTGTTGCCTTTCTTTGTCTCTCACCACTCCCGAAGTGAGGCTAACTGACTGTAACACAGTTTTCTTTTTTACTGTTTCTCTCTCCCTTTCCACCCCACAACTTGGTCATTAGTAAGGGGCTAACACTGTGGTTCTTCTATTGACAGAAAACTTGTTTCTGGTTTCCTGGGTCAGGAGACCAACAGCAGAGAAAGTCTAGCTGCTGCTATGCTGGTGGGACCTGCTCTGTTAGGTTCCCTGCCTGTCACTGTTCTCGTGCCCGGGTGTTTGTGAGGGCTGAGGGTTGCGGCATGAAGAAGGAAGGGACTTCGGGGGCTGGGCGATTTGGCCCCACCATGATACCTGGGTGTTGCACAGAGCCCACATGGCAGTGGAGAGGGTATCTCTTCTCGGCGCCTTTGCTGTCAGCTTCTTGTCACAACCCCAAGCCTGACAGGGGAACCACACTGACAGGTGGGCCCTCTGGGTCTTGGCCACAGTGTCATTTCGCAATGTCGAGGCGTTCCATTTGTTAATGGGGTGAATTTCTTGTCTGTAAACATGAACATCTGAACTGCAGAGGAGAGATTAAAAAAAAATCACCATATTAATCAGGCCCAATAATTCCTTTTTTAAGCTTGGATCCAATGCTGAGGAATCTCTGGCATCCTTCCTTGGAATCAATTACAGTCAATTTCTTCACATTTTACATCAGTTAAAGGAACATTGTCAAGATGAAATCTTGCCCAACATAGATTTTTTTTGTTTTAATTTCCTTACTCTTATAAACCAAGACCTTCATAGGTTACTTTGCCAAAAATGATTTTTTAGAGCCAAATCCCTGGTTTGTCTTTATTTGGGCTGTGCTGAGGAAATAGCATCTTTCTCCCCCTTGGTTCAAATGTTGCTGTGGGCCGCTCCACGGCTCTCAGATGTGCCCTCGGGGCTGCATTTTGTCCACACAGGGGCCTGTGTTCTAGTTCCTTAGGTGTGTGTGAAGTTGTGTCTGCCTTGCTGATGGGGTTATTTGTGCTAATCTTTCTGGAGCCCAGGCACAGGCCACAGCAGGGCAGAGATGCCTGCAAGGGGTCAGGGGTCAGTGCCAGCATCCTATTGGGCCATAAAGTTAGGCAGGCATGAGGCCACATTCCACAGGCCTGAAGGAGCAGGCACCTTGGGCTCAGGGAACTTAGCTGAGGCAGAAAGGCTCAAAAGGCACAAGAGGTGAGGCAGGTGGAAGCTGGAGACCCAGCAACAAGTTGGGAACATTACTCATGAGTTTAGTTCATAAGACAGAGGCAAGCTTTGTCCTGACATCTTTGCCTTCTCTTTTGTTCTATGTTAGGCAAGAACTCACAGGTGTGTGGTGCTAGAAGGTAAGACAGGTCTCTGCAGGTTCAGCTTACCCATAATTAAGGATGGACCACAGCCTAGATCTCTCAGTGGTTTCCTAATGTGAGTTGCTAACAATAGATTTTGTTCTTTTGTAGTAAAGAGACCCAGAGACTTGCTGCCTAAGTGCTCGTGGGCATCCTTGGTTCTGGCCTACCAGGCAAGCCCTCTCCTCCTCATCCGAATTAGAGGATCCAATCACTCTCTTGGGGGTCCAACCCGGATTTTGTCTTTCTCAGCATTGTGGTCTCAGTATGGAGAAACCAAAACTCGTGGCACTCAAGAGCTTGTTCACTCTCCTCTTCTCCAAACCCTCTGGTGTCCAAGTGAGTTTGGACTAAATGGGAGGCCAGATTCATTGGCACACAAGTGGCAGCATGGTGAATGGGGGGCTGTGCTGTGTTCTTCAGGCTCAGCCTTCCAGAAGACAATGCGTGCCTGTCTCCTCTGCCGCCTTCCTTGTTCCATGTCTTTTGTTTGAACAAAAGAGGATTGGATAATGAGTTTCTTTTTTATTTCCATCCTTATTTTCTATGGACATGAAGCTTGAAAGTCAGTCTCCTTGGGTCTCTCTCTCTACTTATCCTACTACCCCTTACCTTAGAGTAAAGGTTCTGAATGTAAAATAAAGTTATTGGGGAGATTTTAAAATTCTGATGCCCAGGCTGTATCCCAAATCAAATTCATGTTGGATTTTACTATACAGTAAGGAATGCTTTGGTACCATTTTGAATATAGATGGCTCAGTGGCTTTCTTTGACTTTCTCCAAGTCCTGCTCAATCCTCCTGAGTTGCCCCTAGAATACTGGCCTTCTGAGCAACAGCAGCAGGATCTCAGGAGAGAGAGGGCAGCTGTGGGCTGTGTCTTTTCATGAGCATGCGATAGTCACCTTTGTTTATTATTTCCCCACCCTGGAGACAAATGTGTTGCTCTTTCTGTGTGAGTGTGTGTGTGTGTGAGTGTGTGTGTGTGTGTGTGTGTGTGTGTTTGGAAGGGGTAAGAGCAGTGTAACCACAGCTCCCATCCCCATGCTGCAAGGTAGAGGGAGGAGGGGTGGCTCACGTGTGAGTGGGAGCATGGCTTGCTGCAGTCTCGGTGACTGGAGAGGGAGGGCGTGCTCTAAGGGAGCAGCTTGGAGGAATTCCTGTGGTCCCAAACACCCATCCATCTCTGCCTGAGCTCTTTCCCAGTTTTAGGTTTCATATGAGTGCTGATATCACTATAACTCACATCAGCCTTAGTGCCATGGACAGTCCCTAAAGCGAACATCAGTTTCTCTGTCACCTGCCATATTTTGGGTGTACCCTTGGGGCATTTAGCACACCCAGCCAGGAGGCTCAAGCCCGTGCCTGTGGATGGCACATATAGAGAATGGACTCTGTTGCTCTTGAAAAGGACTGTTAAAAAATCAAGTCAGCATCTCGTTTGTCAACGTTAAGACAGTTGATGTTTGAGAATAATTGACAAGCTTGGAAATCCGCTGGAAACAGGGATGTTATTAGGGCCACTGTGTTTGTGAGTGTTCGGATGTGAATTAAACCAATCCATTACACTCGTTTGATGTTCATTGGGGCTGCAATATTTTTATGCAGAACCCATGAAAGGAGACACAGTTCAGTGGTGTTTATGAGTGACCTTGTCTTGTTCTCTGAATTATGGACAGGCAGCTCATAACATCAGGAGCCGGAGCTAACAACTGTGCCGTGTTTTCTTCCTATTCCATATCCCTGAGATGCTGCTGCCATCTCGGGCTTAGATTTTGAAGTAGAGAACATGAATGTGGCTTTTCAAATCAGAAATATTTATAGAACAAGGTCCTGATTTAACAACGTTGAAGCGCTGGTCCTGGAAATAATAACACAAGTCAGGAAAGAGAACCTCTCTCCCTATAAAACATCCCTCCAGTGCTTGCTTTCAAGGGGACTTCTTTGTGAAAAATTAATGTTTGCCAGTTTGATCAGAAGGGTTTTTAACTGAAGGTAGGGAGTGGTGGAGTAAAATGCCAGGTGAGCCTATGACACTGACAGGCAGTGCTTGGTTAGGTGCAGTGATGTAGCTAACCCATCCTGGGGGAGTTCCGCTGGCCATTCCACTTCCAGAGAGGAGGTGCTTGACTTTCCATTCCTTGACATACAAGGAACCCTGAGGAAGGTGTGGACAGGATGTCCCAGAACAAGTGAAGCCGGTCTCTGTGTCCAGCTGGGTCCTTTTTCTGGCCCTGACACAGATGCTCCCACGATGCCCACCCGCGGCAGGCTCAAGTCCGCCCATGTGCTCGGCCGCCGCCTGGCCTGCAAGTCTATCCTGGGATGCTGAGGGGGCAGCTCTGGCATCCCACACCCTGGAACCCAGGACATGGATCCCATTTTCTCTCCAAACCCAGGCTATGTTTACATCTTCAAAACACATAAGGCCAACTGTCCCTTGTTTCCTGAAAAACGAAGCTTCACCTCCACTCTTCTGGGCTATATGTCTCCTGGAGTCTCAGAGTCCTTGGGGCTTGGGGGCATTGTGTTCAGGGCTTTGGACATGATTCACAGTATAATCCTAAGGACAAAGTTTTTCTGGCAGCCTCGTGCTAAAACAGATGACAACAACAGTAACAACAACATCCCAGCTCGCTCTCATTTAAAATGATTCCCCAAGTCAAATCTTCAGCAAACATCCCACTAGAGAAATGAGAATAACATAGTCAAAATGCCCAGGAACCTCAGCAGATGCAGCTGCCAATAAAGCTAAAGTAAATGTAGGCACCATGAATGGATGTCTAGCATTCCAAATAGAGGTGGTGAGAGTTTGCCTGGCCCTGGCCATGACTCTGGCAGCATGTTCCGAGAGAAGCACTGATAGAGAAAGGCAGAGGAGCATGGAAGAGGATGGGAGAGTGGCTCATGTTCTGGCCTAGAGAAGAAAAGAATCGTGGAAAGGGGAGGAAGAGAATATAGTAACTCTATTGCAACATTTATTAATAATAATAACGGCAACATTTTTAACATCTGCTATACCTTAGGCCATTAGAACATACTAACTCATTTTAATCCTCACAACAACCCCATCAGGTGGATATTTTTATTCCTATTATACAGATGATGAAACCGAGGCTTGAAGAGAGAGGTTTAGTGGCTTGCCCAAACTCACATGCTTAGTATGGCAAAGTTAAGACTTTGCCACATTCAAGTCCTTTTAGATCCAAGGCCATGTTCCTTTTTCTAAGCCTCCCCAGTGTGTGGAAGGGAGTACACTTTCTCGGTGAGATGCCAGATAACTGAATGAGAACTACAGGGAAGATGTCAGAGGAACGAGATTCAACTCATCCCTATAAAGAACTTGCACATGGTCAGAGTTGTCCAGAGATGGAATGAACAAGCCCAGCTGGGGCTGCATTTCCATCCCTTGGAGGTCTCAGGCAGAGGCTGAGGTACTAAGGTTGAGGGTGCTGTGGTGGGTTATTTAATATTATGAGTCCCTCATAGTACTTTCTGTTTTATTACTCTAAAGTAAACTTCCCAAGCACACAGCTCAAAGAGAAGGCCAATGTATGCTGGTTCAATATCCGATGACTTTGAAATAATTCGAGAGCTAACTGGCTCATCTAGTGTGATTAAAGCTCATAGCTTCCCATTCATGTATCTACTCACTTATTCAAAAAATACCTTTCGGAGTGCCTACTTTGTGCCAGGCTCTGCAGATATAGTTGTGAATGACAGATAGTCCCTGTGCAAGGAATCTATGGATGGGAATGGGGAGAGACAGGCAAACAGGTGATTTTCATTCTGTGTGTAAATACAATTAGGAAAGTACAGGACGCTATGGGACACCGAATCCAATTTTGTGAGAAAGGGGGAGCAGACTTAGGAGCTGGCTAGGTGAGGGGGTGAAGAGAAGAAGGAGGTCTGGGCACCGGAAACAGCACACGTGAAAACGGTAAAGCGGAAGCGGGTTCAGAGCCGGAACCGCTACAGCCCCGTCGTCCACCTCAGGCGCCGGCGCCCCCTGCTGGTGCACGGAGACTACAAGGCCCGGGGGCGTGGCCTCCCCTGCGCCGGGCGGGTGCGCCCGGGCCCTCCGCGGGGCGCTGGCGTCTGCGCAAAGGCACGTTCTCCTGCTGCTCCAGAAGTCCTGAAGGAGGCCGTTTTCCTGTCATTTTCACCTGGCCGGAGCCATTCTGGATGTTTTAAGGAAACGAGAAAACCATTCTTTCCTCTTACTGGATGTTATGCGATGTCATTTGGAAACAAAGAAGGGCTCTGTTTCTTGGAGTCCCTGGGTTCTGTCTGCAAGAGGGGCAGTCATGAGGCTCGCAAGGCAGGGAGTGGGTAGGATGGTGCTACAAGCGGCCGGGAGGTGATGGGGTCCAGGGAAATAGACATTTCCATTTCTTCCTCCTCCCTTCTTTTCTCCCCAGAATCCCCTGTGCGAACCTCTTTTGTGCAGACTCCTTCCCACCCCACCGCAACAGAGCCCTGTGGGCCTCCCACGCTCTCTAAGTGCGCGGACTCATCTGAGTGCCAGTAGGGGACACAGCCCAGATTCAAGCTGGGCTCCCCATAATATGTGCACCTGCAGCCAGGTGTACCTATAGAACCACAAATGCGACAGGTGAGGGGATCATCTTCTTATTTTCCTACTTCCAAGGCAGGACGGTACTTAAAGCATCTCAGACAGATGGTTAACTGTCCTATTTTCAAAGATCTCTGGAGAGGACGATTTCACAATTCCCTGTGGCTGTCTGTTCTAGTATTTAATCATCTTCATTACCAGCGAGTTCTTCTTTATGCCGGATCTAAATCTCCGAGGTTGTGATTTAAGTCTTTTTCCTTGAGGGTAGACGCTGTGGCTCTTCTGCTTCAGGGGAGAGGAGGGTTCTGGTGCTAATTTTGCGGTCTTGTGAATAAGTTATCTCTTGTAACACCTTCTTTGGGGTTTATTTTCTTTATTGGTAAATGGGGTTGGAGGGTGAGTTAGGGATGGTTCCCAAGGACTCTTCTACCGCTAAAAGCTATGACTTCTCAAATGTCATAGCTTTTAGACAAGTGCTGCGTTGGTATCCTGTGCAATTCAATACTTAGTGGAAATAATAACGCTTTGTTGCATTGAAAAGCGTGTAGCTGAAATCTGAAATGATGCCACGTAGACCTAGTCCGGAAAGCCATCTATCCCTTAGTGTCTGAGTGGGCCGTGGGAAGGAATGAGCAGTGGAGTGGGCTGGGCCACTCACAGCTGGACCTTCCAGAAGTCACTTCAGGGTAGGCACTCTGGTCATCTATTGCACAGAAAAGGGGAATCAGGCTTTGTGGGTGCTGCCCCACCTTCTAGCTCTGGAGAGCTCAGAAATGAACACCCAGCAGAGGGCAGTTGTATGGGACAGTGGATTTTCATCCTCCCTCCCTTTTCCTATCTTTTTTTTTTTTTTTTTTTGAGACAGAGTCTTGCTTTGTCACACAGGCTGCAGGTGCGATCTCGGCTCACTGCAACCTCTGCCTCTCGGGTTCAAGAGATTCTCCTGCCTCAGCCTCCCCAGTAGCTGGGATTACAGGCATGCGCCACCACGCCCGGCTAATTTTTGTCTTTTTAGTAGAGACAGGGTTTCACCATGTTGGTCAGGTTGGTCTCGAACTCCTGACCTTGTGATCTGCCCTCTTTGGCCTCCCAAAGTGCTGGGATTACAGGCGTGAGCCAGGGCGCCCAGCCTCCCCTTTCCTATCTTTAAAAAGCAAATGCCCTAGGAAGGGTTATACCTTAAGTCATTATCAGGTAACCCTTTAGTGACCGGATGAGGAAATGGGCTACAGGGTAGCTGCTTAGTCTCAAGACTGGAGGGGTTAGCACAGGAGGATTTGGCGCACCCTGGGAGGGAGGTTTGCCAACAGCAAAACAAATGCTCCACACCAGTGGCAAGAGACCAAGATCACTAATTTCCCCTTGTTTTCAAAACCTTCTTGTCTGCTTACTTTGATATGTGTGTCCTTAGGAGCTGATTCTTGCTCCAGGTGGCATGAGTTACCTTGCTTTAGGGGGCAGTTTTCAGGCAGGATTCATTCTAGGCAAATTTCCACCAGCCAAAGCTCTCCGAGCATCCTGCTTCATCTATACATAGGAGTAAATAGAGCTTCAGCCAACGACTGGATCACATCATGAGACAGAGTAATCTGCTATTTACTTGTATTCTCTTACCTCCTCAAGTTGTTTGAGACAGAAATAAAGACTTCCTTGTTTGGTAGGCATGGGAGGAATTTTAATCTTCTGCACATATAAATGTGAGATTGTAGGATTTCTCTTGCCTTTATTACTGGTATCATCAAACACTGCATTGGGCTCACTGTCCGCTGACAGCAATTCTTGTATTATTATTTCAGAATTAGCTGGGAGTTAAAGTATCTTCGGACCCCACTTGGTCTTGAAATTGTTAAAAGGCATTGGGTACACCAAAAATGTCCTTGGGCCTCTGAAGGGGAGAGAAGGGGCAGAATGGTCCCAACTCAGATGCAAGTCTCCTCAGAAGGGACGTGCTCCCCGCTTTGTGCAGGTCAGGCAGGGGTGCACTGCAGAACTGGTTTCCACCATTGTACCAGTCATGGAAGGGTTTGCATCAGCTCAGGATTGTAATTGTGTCCCACTGGAGGAACAGCACGAAGTTCTGAAGATACTTGGGCCTTCTATATAACCCCCATTTCTCAGAGCATGGTCTGGGGTAGAGCAGCATCAGCCACACCTGGAAGCTTGTAAGAAATCCAGAATCTCGGCTCTACCCAGATCTACTGAATCAGAATCTGTATTTTAAAAATAACCCCAGGTGATTCTTATGCACATTGAAGTTTGAGGCCCCCTGGTATATAGCCCACTGGAAAACAGAGTCCTTCTTGGTGGATTTCGAGTGCATTGTTCTAGGCAACGTTGTAAAGCAGGTGAGGCTTCTCTTCGGGACCACCGACTTTATTTTCAATATTCTTTTCTCTCATTAAAGCTTCCTTTTCCCTGCATTTCCCTTCACTCCCTCCCAAAAGCACCCAGACAAAACCCTACTGGTGAAGACTCTGCACTCAACATAGCCCAGGTCTCTGACATACTGGAGAAAAGAGACATGATTAAATAATTCCTATTAAGCTGTTAGTGACTTAGGATTTGAAGGGTTCTTTCTCATATGGATATTGCACTCTAAAATAGGATACTTAATGAATCCCTGTTTAACCTAAAGATTACGTTTCCTTTCATAGAATTCGAGTCACGGTGGCACTCTGACAGAGACTGCAGATATCTGGGGATAGGGTGACTTTTATAATCACTAATAGGATGCTATGTGGGTGACTACTTAACCCAGCTATGTAACAGGCTGGACCCCCAAGCTTTGGGTGACCCCGAAACTTCCCAGCTCAGTAAGCCTTCATTATTGCTCACAGACACTGGATTCTTAGTGTTGCGTCTCAGATGCTTCTTTCTTATCTTTATTATTGTGCTATGTTTGGCCACTTAAGATACAGAGTCAAGTTTTCAAAATAAGGAATGGATTTTAGGAGAGTTTTTGATAAGTCAAAGAAACATAAAAGAAGAGAATTGTTGAGACATGATTCAGGAACTATTTCTGGAGATAGCTGAACCCATGCTTAATCGGGTGCTAGTTTTGCCGGGCAGCTTTGACACGTGACAACTGTTTCTCCTTTTAATTTCCAGTTATTGTAGAAATAAATCTGGCTTACATGGTATTTCTCCTTTTTATTGCTTGACCTGACTTTTTTTCCCCATGCAAGTCACTTCCTAGCAATTCACTCCAATATTACAGCAACTCCCTGACTGTCCTGTGCCCAGGTATGTTGACAGGTGAAATCCCTTAACATAAATTTTGTCAAAAAAAGCCTGTAAAAGACAGATGCTGGGAAATGGAAATGGATAAATCCAGGTGTTACAGATGGGACACTGGCAAATGCAAGGATTGCAAATGTTATGTAAGTAAACGCAATGTCCATAGGTAGGAAATTGCAAAAGAAAGATGCTGTGAATAATGGTCTATGAGGCCAGCAGACAGCCCTTTGCAAATAACATGGGCCTCTTAATAGACAAATAAGAGCTAAAATTTCATGCAGAGTTCCAATCCCCTGGTAGAGGATCTTTCTGGCTAAGTAACTCACTAAACAATGATGAGAGGACAAGTGTAACAACCTCCCTTTAAACTAATCTCCCTGGGTAACCTGCCAGGGAGTTTTTCCAGGAACATTAGCTACCAGTTCAAGAGCAGCCTTTCATGTAGATACTTTTATGAGATGATTGATAGAAGTAGGGCAGGTCTCTTGGTCTGAAAATTTCTCTTCTACCAGCCTGCAATATGCCTGAAATTGCACCATTAGCAATATATTTTTTGGATTAATTCTCTACCACCAACAGGATAGATAGAGCAATCATTCATTTATTCATGAGATGTGTATTAAGCACTTACTGTGAGCCAAGTACTATTCTTGGTAAAGGAAATTCAAAGGTAAGTACAACATGGTTCTTGCCCTTAAGATGTTGAGAGTCTAGTTGGGAATATAGGAGGTAAACAAATAACTACAGCAATATAACTAGTGCTTTGATAGAGATAGTGGTAGGCTCTATGGGAACACAGAGGAAGAACTCAACCCGGGACTCTTGAGCTGAGTCTTAAAGGATGAGTAGGAGTTTGCACACAGATGCAAAGGATGGAGGTCTGCCGTGTGGGTGTGGGAGGGGAGAAGGAATAAGGGATGATTTTTGACCATTGGGCCATAGGGGTGAGCATCCCTGTGCGTGGGCTGGGATTACAGTTCTTGGGTTCCTGTGGAGCATCATGTCAGTGTTGGCTGCCTATATATGTAGAGAGAGTGCTTCTGGAGATGGGGATGGGGGTAGGATTTATGCAAAGAGGAGACGGAGAATGGCAGAGACCAATGCATCTACTTGGATGCCATGGAAGGCCTGAGAGCACTAGATTTTTCTTTCAAGTCATCGCCTCTTCATTCAACTTGCTTTCCCATCCAGCTACTTTTCTACCCAGTTGTGGCGCACCCATGACTTCAGCAGGGACAGAGTTAAGACTTTGAGGATGGACAGCAAACCTCCATCTATTTTTTTTTGTTTGTTTGTTTCTGTTTTTAACATTCATGATTTGGGTATTGTAGAAACTATCAAAGATGGCTTAAATGAGGTCTTTGTGTGACAGGAAATGTTCTTAGCTCTGTGCTTCCCAAACTCTTTTAACACTGAACTGCTCTCCGCAGAACATCCATCTTGGGAGGCCTTCACTAAATGCATAGAAGTGACAGCAAATAATGTAGCTGGTCTAACTATCTCCCCTATAGGAATTACTTTCAGAGTTTTAAGGGAAATTTTCAAGCAGAAAATGGTTACATGGATAAAATTGTTGAGATTTAGTTAGACTTTTATAAGAAATGTGACAGAATTTTGTTATCAAGGTCTAAGTGGTAGGCTGGGTGATGTGGAGACGTCGAATACCTTGACTTTCACTTCTGAACAACTGGTTTTAAGCATCCTCTTTTCAAATAGATAATCAATTCTTATATAAGAGATGGTGACCAACTAGTCTCTTTTTCCAAAGAGGAGTAAAAGGCAAAAAGAAAATGGTTGGAATTGTGGTTAATGATATTCAGGTTGGACCAAGAAAGATTATTGGGTGCTTCAACGGATTGTCAAAGATGACAGAAAATTCCATCTTTGTGATAATAAGTACCCTGCTATGTCTATACTTTTCCTTGCCAAGCTTTTTCATGCTAATATTTCACTCTGTACTCAGAATCCATTCCTTGAAAGTTCCTTGGTTTATGGTTGAGGGAACTGATACTCAAAGAACATAAGAGACCTGGCTAAAGTTACACAGCCAAGTGGTAATAGATACAAGCTTTAAACTCAGATTTCTTTCTAATAGCTGATGCTTTTGTCATCTAGTCTGTAAATGAAAATACAGCAGAATCAGATCTGTCCAATAAATCCTGATTGAAGGCCAGAACTGAAAATATTTCTTCCAAGGCTGAGAAAAATGCCATCTCAAACATTGAAAGGGTAGAAATAAGCAGTGAAGTCCTAGTGTCTGCTCTGTTTGGCCTTTCTGGGTTAAAAACATACTTAAAATTGAGTGACTCTGTTGTGGAATAAAATCCAAACAATCTGGGTTGAAAAAGGGGTGTGTGGGTCACAGTGATGCTAAGGGTATTCTTTTTTTTTTTTTTTGAGATGGAGTCTTGCTGTTTTGCCCAGGCCAGAGTGCAGTGGCGATATCTCGGCTCACTGCAAGCTCCGCCTCCCGGGTTCATGCCATTCTCCTGCCTCAGCTTCCCGAGTAGATGGGACTACAGGCACCTGCCACCACGCCCGGCTAATTTTTTGTATTTTTAGTAGAGATGGGGTTTCACCGTGTTTGCCAGGATGGTCTCGATCTCCTGACCTCGTGATCTGCCCGCCTCGGCCTCCCAAAGTGCTGGGATTACAGGCATGAGCCACCGTGCCCTGCCCTCTAAGGGTATTCTTGATATCCACTGGGATAATGTGACCACAGGACACCTTGCTTGCTTTCTCCAAGAATCTCAAGAAGACTACAAACCCCAAGAAGGGAGGCATATTGTTCAAGATCATGTTGGGGATAGAAGACAGAGTGAGAATGAGAAAGCAGAGATGTTCATTTGTTTTATGAACATTTACTTATCTGCCAAGGTCTGTAGACCTGGCCTTCCTTGTGAAGAGCAGCAGCCTGTACCAATGTTCAGTGGCCGGGGCTGCCGAGCCCGGACCTTACAGCGCTGCAGCCTGTGCTGACCCAGGGCCTCCACAGTGCTTTGCTTGCAGATCCCCCCAAAAGAATTGTGAAAAAGTCTGTGCCTCATCATGCATTTTCAAGTTGACATCCCAAAAGTTTCATGATCATTTTAAATGGTTGTAAATGATGCAATTTCTGGTGCTTTATAAATCTTGACAGTTTAACATAAAATTGTTGCATTACTCTTTTAAAGTTTCCAATAAAATATAAACACTGCAGCTATTTGATACCTTCTATTATGTATTCAAAGATCTATAAAAGCCCTGTTTTTAACAGTCAAAGATTTTTCATCATTTCTTTTTCTCCTTGGATACATATTTACATTCCATTTCCTTCTTAAAATTTTACCCTAATACAATATATTTTTATGCTTGAAAGTCTTTTACTGATCACACTATCATATTACTCTGCAACAAAAAGAGGTATTTAAATTAAAATTTAAAATTAAAAAATTTTATAAACATAAGGCTTTGTGTTATACATTTCTTTTGGATTGAATTATCATCACAGATACTATTAATGTACAACTGAGCAAAACAACATAATTACATTATGAGATTTTCGAGGTAATTCTTAATATAAAATGTACCAGAAATAACATATTTTAAAAAGATCATGATTGAAGTGATATGTTGTTTGATTCAAGAGGCTTTCTAGACACTTGTATTTCAAATGTCTCCTTGTCTGGGCACCAGTATTTCCTAGATCTCCTTGTTTGGCGTCCTGGGGGCATTCACACCACAGGGATATGGACCTGGAAGGATGCAGGGTGAATGACAGGTGTGCCTCTCTGCTGAAGTGTAGGATAAGGATGCCCCTTTGAGAGACAGGAGAAGCTGCAGGTGGGCTCCAGGCTCTGCCCCAGGTTGTCCTCTGGTGAACATGAAGACTGAGCACATATGAAAGTTGAGGATCTGGAAATGAATTCTATTAAATCATTACTTGTACACGAGTTTCAAGATGTCCTACACTACTCCAATCACTTTCCAAGGCCACTTGGGAAATTGTTAACATGTTCTTGATTCATCCACTTAAGAATAGTTTGCATAAGCTATTCAATATAAATACAGGCATAAATATGCTTGTACTTTGAGAAATATGCCTGTATTTTAAGAGGAAGACGTGTTTTGGGGTATTTCATCTGTATAATCAGTTGCAACAGACACTGTCACTCGTTTATCTAGAACAAATAGAACTATTATATGCTACATAAATTATAAATGATTTCAATATTACTTCATCGCAAGATCATTATGGTTATAGCCTGCCCTCCTATGAATTAGTATCATTGACTGATATTATGCTGATTGGAATAGAAGTCAATTCAATGAATCAGAACTTGGCAAATCCCTAACCACACATGGTTCACACACATGGAGTTGTTGATTTATTCCAGCCTGTTAGTCAAGATAGTTAACATTATACTATGGTAATATTTTCCACATTCCTGGAGCTTAATATAATACAAATCTATTTCTTGATCATACTATATCCAGAGGGGGCTAGTGAGAGATTCTGGTTCACAAAGTCACTCAGGGACCCAGGGTTGATGGATGCTTCTCTATCTTGCAGCTGTACCATCTGGATAATGTGGCAGGAGAGGGGAGAGACAGAAGAATTGCAACAGGTCTTCCATCACCTCAACCTGGAGGTGACACAGTCACTTCTACTTACATTTCATTAGTCAGGACTAGTCCAATAGTTGTGTCCAAATGCAGAATGGCTGAGAAGCTCACTCTGCCATGTGCCCCAGAGGAGAAGAAAACAGAATATTCTTGCTAACTAAACTATAGTAGAAGTTGATATGGGTGGCATTGGTCAATTGGTCATTGGTTAAAGAAATGATTACCGAGAGTTAGTGATTAATAATAAAATAATGGGGTTACATTCATCACAAAAAATCGTTATGTAAGCAGGACTGAACATGACAAAGGCAGAACATTTGAATCTGCTATGTAAAGAGGCAAAAATGATAAACCTTGGGAGATTGAAACTTACCTTCAAGTATGACTTTGACTGAAGGAAGACCTATCTAGCTGGCAGAGGTACTTCAGCTGGGTCATATGAAGACATGACTGGAAGTGTCCTGCCATACTTGACAACTGCCCAGCTCTTGTTTCTACCAGGCTCCACTTGGCCACTGAGTGGAAGTCATTCGGCAAGTTAATGATAGTCACTACTGAGAAGATATCCCTTTGGTTGCCCTCTTGACTTTGCCTATTTCTAGATGTATTATGGAGCAACGACCTCTCTAGCAGGGTGGTGATGATTAGCTGTAACTTCCCCGCCCCCAGGTACTTGGAAAATGGCCTAATCAACAACTTAGAGTGAACTAGCCAAATGTTAATTAGTTATATGGCATTCAGGTTTACCGTTCCAGGAATGTAAATGTTTGGAATTATTCCTATCGGCGTTGTCTATATTCTTTTAGATTTCAGGGATGGGACTGCTGCAGGTTGACCCAAGGGTATCCCTATAAAAGATCCTTGGAATTTACAATTAGAAGAGCGCATCATCTTTAAAAAAGAGGTTTTAGGGAACAAATATCCCTTTTTGTCTATTGAGGTGGCCTGGTCCCAAATATCGTATCAAGTAAAGGGTTACCTGACGTGTGTCAGACTAGGAACCAGAAATGCTCATGGTTACATAACCCTAGTCTCACATGACTTCTGATACTGTAGGAAAGCAAGCTGGAAATTAATGTGTGGAATTCTAAGAGAGATACATGCAAAGTGACCATTCAGGAAAGAATAATCCAGGATGCAAATACGAATTGAGCTGTCATTTATTATTCATCCTTGGGTGAGAGGGAGAAGAACCAGGGGTCAGAGAGAGAAGACATTACAGAATGAATGCCAGCTGAAGTATGGAAGGAAAGGTGAGTTTGCCAAGAGTTATGTTAATAGGAGGACTGTGAATAGAATGAGGGTTGATGGCTGATTTCTGATGGCCAAATAAAGGTGTTTACTCTTAGGACCGTGTTTTGAAAATGACAGAGAACTTAGAATGCATTCAGAGAAGGATAAAAAGAGAAGAGAGAACATCTATAAAGCTAATTAGAAGAGGAAGGTTCTGAAAGACCTACTGAAAAGACATTTTTCAGCTTCCTTTGAGAAGACATTTTCTATCTAGCTCCATTGAATACGTTTGAACTGGTCTGGAACAGTTAAGAAGGTAAAGAGGTTAGGGAGGTTGAGGATCAGAATGGTCTTTGGGGTTTAAAGCCGGGTCCACTTCTACCCAGCTGAGTTGGCTCGGCCAGGTTACTGAACCTCTCCAAGCTTTCAATTTCTCTAATTAAATAGCCGAGGGTGGTTGACTGAAAGGGTTGTTTAAGTGTAAGACTAAGGTCTGTGGGAAGGAGCATCTTCCATAGTGCAGCACCTTCGTCACCACTCACTTAAGCTCTAACATATGGCAATAACTTCTGTTTTACAAGTGAAGAAACTGAGCCTCAGTGAGAGAAAGAGGTTGCTGAAGTTTCAGGAATTAGCAAACGTTGGGCTTGAGATTCAAGTGACAATGGGTGAAGAAACGTTCCGTAGGTTAGGGTAGTGTAGTGGGTTGAATAGCAGCCCCTCAGAATGTATGTCCATGTCCTAATCCCCAGAGAGTGTCAACGTTAACTTATCAGGAAAAAGGGTCTTTGTAGATGTAATTAACTTAAGAATTTTGAGAAGAAGACGTCGTCCGGGATTATCTGTGGAGCCCTAAATCCAATGACAGGTGTCCTTGTAAAAGCGAAGCAGAAGGAGATCTGACCGCCAGAAGATGAGGAGGCGAGGTGACCACGGAGACAGTGTGATGTGGCCACAAGTCAAGGAATGCTGCCAGCCAGCAAAAGTTGGAAAGAGACAAAGAAGGGGTTCTCCCTGAGAGCCACTGCAGGCAGCACGCCCTGCTGGATTTTGAACTTCTGGCCTCAAAACTGTGAGAGAATAAATTGCTGTTGTTTTAAAACACCCAGCTAGTGGTAATTTGCTATGGCAAAAACTGAATACATGCGGGAACGGCTCGCACTTTGTGAAGGTCTTTGAGCACCTAAAAAAGTGGACGCAACAGTGGACAGGTCTGAGCCTTGACTATGTGGTTCCTTCTGGGGGTCAGCAGGTCACCCAGATGAGACAAACTTTCTCAGGGCCTTAACAAGTAATGAAGGTATAGCTTTGGTGACTGAGCGCTTCCCTTGGTATCAGCTTCTCTTTCCAAAGAGCCTCAGGAGATGAGGCCGCACATTCCCATTTTGCAGATGAGCAAACAGAAGTCCAAGATAGTTACATACTTAGCATGCACCACTGGCTTGCTGAGGTAGAGAGGGCCGTCATTTGAATTCACACATGGGAGATGAATTCTCCCACCTGGAGAACTAGTCCCCAGGATCAGGCCATAAATAACCTTGCTGCGTTCTGTCTTTGGGGGCTAAGCATTGCTGAAAATCACAAGGCTAGTCATGTTAGTCATGTTACCACACCTTGTTATCCTAACAACTTGGGCTGCTGTAGAATGAGGCTTGAATTCTCCTCACACTCCAAGTACTCTTGCTTCCCCTTGGGACGGACGCTGGGGCTGAGCTGCCAGGAGAGTTTTCCCTAAGTATAGTGTACAAAGACAGCCCAGTGGGTTAGGTGGGATCCGGTCCGTCCTATGGCTTCTAGATAAACAGGCAGGAGGAAAGATGGAGATGGGATGGAAGGGAGAACTCTGCCTGCAGAGGTTTTTAAATACTAACATAAGTTGTGAAGTCCTCAGCGTTATTATGGGTCTTCCAAAAGAAGGAGAAAGGCCATTCTGTGCCCTCTTCAGCTTTGCTCTCTGAACTGTGGGTTGGGGGATTTTCCCCAAAGCCTTCCTCTCTCCTCCATTTTAGTTCTAGTGCCTGAAATGTTGCACACAGTAGTGGCCAGTGCATGGCCTCTGGGTTTGTGTAGACTTGGCTTCAAATCCCGATTCTATAGTTTGCTGACAAAGCAATCTTCGGCAAGAAAGTTAACCTCTTAGCTACTGTTTTGCACCTGTACAATGGTGGTAAGTCTCTTTGGCAGGGCCGTGGTGAATTCAGGACACATAGATTCAACAAATCTTTCTCACAGGGGTGAAGGATGATAACAGCTAACATTAAATGAACACACTGTGCACTCCACACACTTTACCTGGACTATTTCCTTTCATTCTCACAACCACCCTATGGAGGTAGGTACCACTATTAGCTTCATATTGTAAAACTGGGTGTTAAGAGGTAAAGTCAGGTGTCCACAATGCCCATAGCTCATAGCAGGTGGAACCTGGCTCTCTGTCTGGCCTGTCTCCAAAGACCAGGCTCTTCGCTGTATTTAAAGGGCCTATCATAGCACCTGATATTCACCAGGCATATTAAATGACGATGATTAGTATGAACTCAACAAACATATATATCGAGGGCAACTATGTGCCAGGCACTATTTACCCATAAAAATATCTAAACAAGTAACCTGGTCACAGGTGGAAGCACTACACTGATGCATCAGCCAGCTTTGGTCAGGGAAGCGGTACCACTGTGAGTGACATGGAGGAAGGGGTTGATTGCAGAGATTAGACCTTATCCAGTTGTGGAAGCTGGTGAAGAATCTATAGAAGGCTGCTGCCTCTGCATCTGAGGATAGGTATGAAGTTGCTCTAGTGAGAAAAGGCCAGAGGAAAACAGGACGTGATGTGGGAGAGAGTGAGGCCAAAGTGGAGCCCACAAGGACAAATACAACCCTTGTTTGCCTTTCACCACTTCCGATCTCGACTATGACACATAAAGCTGGACTCTTGACTACAGAGCTGGACACGTACTTTGCCCAGTCCTCAGAGTAGCTGAAGGAGGAGATGTAGCAGGAGCTGGAGGAGCTGTGGGCTCCACCATCAGGGTAAGCCAGCAATCTGGTGACAATGAGTGCATGCTGCTGCTTCATGTCCACCTTCCAGAGGCTCCACAGATACCTGTTGTGGACGACCTTAATGCAGAACCACACAAGGAAGGCAATTCTGGGACATAGGTTCCAGCTTAGTTAAGTGGACCAAATGCAAAACCACCACACTGATGTTCCCATCTCTGGCTTTTGAGAAGGAATGGTTGTGTGTGGCCCTATGTGGAGATAAAGAAGGTAAGCTGTCAGAAGGCACATTTAAGCTGGGCTTTCTGACTCCACTCTTGCTACTCTGGCTTGCTAATCAATTTTACCTGGTTTGAAATGCCCACCCTTATATACAGGCAATTATGTGGATTAGAAATTAAGGATGAAACATCTTCCCGAAAGGTCACTGTTAAGAATTTACCTATCATCGGCCGGGCGCGGTGGCTCACGCTTGTAATCCCAGCACTTTGGGAGGCCGAGGTGGGCGGATCACGAGTCAGGAGATCGAGACCACCATGAAACCCTGTCTCTACTAAAAATACAAAAAATTAGCCGGGCGTGGTGGCGGGTGCCTGTAGTCCCAGCTACTCGGAGAGGCAGAGACAGGAGAATGGCGTGAACCCGGGAGGCGGAGCTTGCAGTGAGCCGAGATTGCGCCACTGCACTCCAGCCTGGGCGACAGAGCGAGACTCCGTCTCAAAAAAAAAAAAAAAAAAAAAAGAATTTACCTATCATCTTGGTGCTCCTAGCTCTCTACCACCAACACAGAGTGGCTGACACTTCAACCAGGCAGCTTGGATTACAATGAGGACAATGCAATGCATTTGGGCTGGAAACACTGGACAGGTAATTTTTGCAGGTGGGTGGCAGCATTTAGTGCTGAGTGGCTGTTGTGGTGGGCAGAGGGAGAGAAATAGAAGAGACACCTTGCAGACTTGATGGGAGACTTATTCTGAAGAGATTTCTTAGTGGCGTTGTCCCTGGCTAGGCAGTGGGGGGAGGACTCTGTGTCAAGAGGTGTGTGTGTGTGCTAAGGGAAGAGGAAGAGCCTGCTTGGCAACCTGGCTTTTCAAGCCTTGGGCCAGATAGGGAAGAAGAAGAAGAAGAAACATTTACATGTAATCCCACCTCCCAAAGAAAGATACTGTCAACATTTTTTTCCCCACATGCCCCAGATTGAGGATACTGTCAACAGTTTGGTGTGAACCCTATTTAGTCTTTTCCCTAGTTCAAATATAAACCTGACTTTAAAAGGAAAATGAAATCATATTGCCTGTAATATTTTTGTGACTTGTTTTTCTTTCAGTGTAAATCATCTTTTTCCACGTTACTAATATTCTTCCTTAATATTGTTCATGTCTATGTAGAATTTCACTGTATGAATGCAATCTAGTTCATCTATGTGGCGGTGAAGAGCGTAGGCTCGAAGACCGCTAGGGTTCAAATCCCAGGTCTTTCAACATTAACTGGCTGTGAAACATGGGCAAGTGAGTAAACCTTTCTGTGCTTTGGTTTCCTCACCGGTAAAATGGGGATAAAAGCAATTCCTTCACAGGGTTGTTGGGAGGAGCAAAGGACTTTATATATGTGAGGCACTTAGAACAATCTCTCAGTGTTATTATTTAACCAACATTTTTGTTGAATATTTAGTTCATTTCCAGGTTTTCACTCTTACAAATATACTGTAATTAACAAATTCAGTGCACTCTTAATTGCTTCCAAAGAAAATATCTGTGGTCACATTTAAAAATCTTTTCCGGAGTGAATCATGCACTCAACACAAATTGAGTGTCCATATGTACAAGGCATTATGTTATGCACAAAGAATAAACACAGTTCTCTTCTTGAAGACACCTAAAATGTAGTAAGGAAGAGGAGAGAAAAGGCTCATGCAAATATAAGCAAAATACTGTGCAGAAAGAGGGCACATATGAAGACCTATGGGAGATTCTTTAGCTGGAGAATCAAATCATTCAATGACAGAGAAAGACAGATTCCCTCCTCTGCTCCCACCACCTCCCAAATCCCCAAATCAGAATTCACAATGGTCTCCTTTTGTCACACTGAGAATTTGTTACCTCGAAAGAGCACACCCAGGGCTGTGTTCCAAAGTTAAAAGCTGGGATATGGGCGTAGACTGCAAGACCAAATATTTAGGAAATACCTTTTTCTGGAAAGGAAAGAACACATTTCACAGCTGAAAAGAGAAGTGAAAAATGAAACTAAAGAAGCATGAAGGTAATATTTACTTGCTAGATTTATACAGTGCCTACCTTTAGAAAAGCTGGGCTATAAATCCTGCACGTGACCCCCTAACACACATACACTCTGTTCCCAGTGACTTGGCTCTTTGTGAATTATCGGCAGCATATTTTGCAATCATTTCACACTGTTCATCTCCCTGCAGCCCTGCCCCCACCAGCTTACCCACACTTCACCCCTCAGAAGGAGTAAGATAACAGTAGAGCCTGAGTTTGGTGTCAGATATGCCTGGGCTAAGTCCAGCCTCCATATTTACTCAGCTGGGTGACCCTGGACACTGTAATTCAAGTCTTGAAGTCTCAGTTTCCATATCTATAAAATGGGGATAATAATGATGATAACACAAGGTTTATTGGGTTGCAGTGAGGATTAAATAAGATAAAGGCTGTAAAATGCCTGGCACAGAGCACTCAGTAGTGTTAGCTACTATTATTATTCCTGCACTTGTGTGTAAAGGGGATGCAAACTAATTTTACTATTTTACTATTCATTTAAACAAATTATCAGCTACAGCAGCCTCTGAAACACAGGCCTATAATGCATCCTAAAGTAAATGCAAAATATTTGAATTTGTGTCATTTCTAATTTTCTCTATTAAGTTGAAAATTGAGTGTGAACACACCAGAATGGCAAAGAGGCCAGATTTCTCTTGTAACCAACAAAATTCAGATCGCTCTTCACATTAGAATGAAGATGACTGATACAGCTTAATACCTCTCCCAGGGGCACTCGCATTTTACACTGGGGCCAGAACCACTGGGCAAAGGAAGGAAACAAGAGTGGCAAGGTTTCAGAGATCAAGGGACGGACAGATGCATTTTCATAGGGGGAATTGCAACACTCCTGAAAGTATCTCAGGCACTCACTCATTCATTCAACACATATTATGTACTTACTATCTGCCAGATACTGCTCTAGGCACTGGTGAACAAAATAGATGAGACACCTGCCTTCATGGGGGTTACATTTTAGTGGGGGGATACAGACAATAAGCAATAAAGTTAATGAATAAGTAAACTATATAGTATGTTACACAGGGATTCAGTAAGAGTAAGGGGAGACAGGGAGCACTGTGGGGGTCCGTCGGTACGGAATCAGGATGAGGTCCTGGTGAGCCTCATTGAACAGGTGAGATTTGCGGAAAGCCTTGAAGAAGCCGAGGGAGTTTGTGTTTCAGGCGGTGGGAATAGCTAGAGCAAAGGGCTTACGATGTGCATGTGTGTTGGGGGGGTCATTCCTGGAGTGTCTGGGGCCCAGCCAGCAGGCTAGTGTATCCCGAGTGAGGGGGGCAGCAGTAGGAGATGATGTAAGGGAATTTGTACTCGGCCATTCCTGTAGGTCACCACAAGGACCATGGCTTTTACTAAGTGAAATGGGTAACCATGGAGGGTTTTGAGCAGAAGAGTGCTGGGATGTGATGTTTTAAATGGGTTACTCCGACAGTTGTATTGAGAAAATACCAGAGGGGAGAGGGAAGGTAGGCCAGGGGGGTCAGCCACAGGAGAAACCTGGGTGAAGGATGATGGCTCAGCCCCAGGTGGTGGCAGTGCAAGAACTGAGAAGTGGTCAGGTTCTGGATTCACCTGAAGGTAGGGCCAGCAGGATCTCCTGATGGACTAGACGTGGAATGATGAGAGGAAGGAGTCAAGAGTGACTCCAGGATTTTGATCTGAGCAACTAGAAGTGTGGGATTGTCATCGACTGCGATGGGGAAGGCTGTGTGAGGAGGAGCAGGCTTTGAAGAGATCAGGAATCCAGTGTTCGGATGTATTAGGCTTGAGATGTCTATTAGAGGGAGTCGGCTGTAGTCTGGAATTCAGGAGAGAGGTCTGGGCTGGAGATAGACATTTGATATAGACAGCTGCTGAAAGCCACGGGAATGGTTAGGGTCACCCAGGGAATGAAGGTGGATGTGGAGGCGAGGAGGTCTTATGTGGAGGCAGGTAGAGGTTTTCCCCAAGAGGGAGTTGTAGGCCCCCCTGAAAGGGATCACGAAGCCCCACTGGAGGGGAGCCCGGTCCTGCAGGGGGTGCCGTGGAACTTGCTGTGGTTGCGGGGAGTGATGGAGAGAGTGTTTGCTTCTCCGGGAAGGAGAGGTGCTGGATAGATTCCTGCCGGAGTTGCAGACATAATTAAGAGAAGCAGGTAAGGATATCCTAGTAGAACACGTGCTCGGCTGCCTCCAAGGAATTAGCAAACCTGGGTCTAGGAATCTGTTCAGACATCTGGGCACCGCTGCCTCGCCTACCAGGCTCCGCCTCGCTGCCCCTCCCGCTTCCCCTCCCCTCCTCTATCTGTCACTTCTACAACCGCTCTGATTATAATTGATCAAACAGAATCACAGAATCATGGCTCATTTTGCCGTTTTGTTCAGTGGCCCGATCCGAAACGAGACTCTGGTAGTTGGGCAAATTGTATTCCTCCTCCTTGGAATTCCGCTCACAGAGGCCTTCCCGGCGTGGCCGGCCCAGCAGGGACGCGCCGCCGCAGCGGAGGGGAGAACGCGGGCGGGGGGCTGCGGGCCGGCGCGGGGGGCGCGACGCCGCCGGCGGGGCGCGAGGGGGTGTGTCCGCGCCGCGGCCACCGCGGCCACCGCGGCGGGCTCCCGGGTCCTCCGCGCTACCCAGCCTCCCCGGGGGCTCCTCACGCCGCCCCTCGCCCGCCGGCAGCCGGGGCCCGCTCCCTTTGACGTCATGCGGGCCGAGGGCTCGCTCGGGAGGCGCTGCCGCGGGCGCCGAGAGGGGGCCCAACTTCGGGCTCCAGTCCGCCGCCGTGCGCCCCGCGCCGTGCGCCCGGCTCCCTGCGCGCCGCCGCCGCCACATCTGGAAGCGTTCAGCGCGTCTGCCTCCGGCGCGCCGGGCAGGCGGGCGGCGCGGGCAGGGGCGGGCGCGGGCGCGGCGGGGCTGGGCCGGGGGGAGTGAGCGCGGCGCTCTCGCGCGCCCGGTGTCTCCCTCTCGCTGCCTCTGCAGAAACAGCTCCTGCCAGAGCAGCGCTCGGCGCGGCGCGGCGGGCCCGGAGCGGCGGCGGCGGCTCTTCCTGCCTCCGCGCCCAGGAGTTGCCGGCTCCCTTTGACAGCAGAGAGCCGGGCAGGGGCCTCAGGAGGACTCGCTGGGAGTGGGCAGAGGCGCCTCGACCCCTGCCGGCCCAGGCGGGCCCCGCGCGCCCCCCGCCCCTCCTTTCCGCCTCTTCTCGCCCTGCCTCTCCCGATTTATTTTTTCAAATGGTGTAGCCGCCAGAGGTGCGGTGCTCAATTCTTGGAAGGGGCCCGGATGTACTGAGGATGCATTACAGTTTCACTCGAGGAGGCAGTAGTGGAAAGGAGCAGTTTTTGGGGTTTGATGCCATAATGGGAATCAGGTAATCGTCGGCAGGGAAGAAGAAACGCTGCAGACCACGGCTTCCTCGAATCTTGCACGAAAGCCGCCGGCCTCGGAGGAGGGATTAATCCAGACCCGCTGGGGGGTGTTTTCACATTGCTTCCTCTTCGTGGCTGCTCCTCCTTTTAAAACCATTTTTGGTCCATGGTCAATGAGAATACGAGGATGTACATTCCAGAGGAAAACCACCAAGGTAAGGCTGGACCCCGCCGCCTCGCCGGGGCTCCCTGCCTTTCCCACCGGGTTCCTGCGCTCCCCGCGGCCCCGGGGCCGGTCCCTGCGGAGTGGCCCGGGGCCGCGTCCGCGAGGGGCGCCTCCGCCTCGTCGGAGCGCCCGGGAGCCCGGCGGGACCGGGGCCCGAACCGCCGCGCGAGACGGAGCGGAAAATTCCCGCCCCTCCCCCTCCGGGCCCCAGCTTCTCCAGAGCATGTGTTTCCTATGAAATTCCAGGCGAGGGGGGAAAAGTTCCCCAAGTGGCTGCCGCCGCCTCGCTTTCTCGCGTTCGCCTGGAGAGCCCGGCTGCCTGGCCAGCCGCGCGGGGGGCAGAGGGCGCCGGCGCCGCGGAGCCCAGAGGCCCGGGGTCCCTCGCCCGGCTCGGGGCGCGGCTGGGAGCGCGCGCGCGCACCCTGCGCCGGCAGAGCCCGGCGCCCACGGCCGTCCCTGGGGCGCCCTAGCGCTGCCCGGCGTCCACTCTCGTCCAGGCGCCCCTGCCCTGGGCGGCGCGCTCCAGGTGGCAGGTGGGGGCGGCGGTGCAGATGTGAGCCCCAGCGCGCCCCTCTGGTTCCCCCTCCGTAGGTCCCCTTCTTCCTCTCTCCCTCCCTCCTCCGCCGCTCACCTACACCCACCCACCTCTCCACTGCCGTTGACCCCGAGCGCGCCCACGCCGCGTGTGTTCTCATTCGCACCCACATGTGGGCTAGCACCTGAGGATGGAAGCGGCGAGGAGCCGGGCGGTGTGTGGGCTTTGCTGTTTCGTGTTTGAAGGAGATCATGAAAGGGTGTGCCTGGCTCACGCGGCTCCATACTATTGTCCAGTGTTTTCTGAGCATCTCCATCCCTGGCCGCAAGTGTCACCAGCTCCCCCTGTGATGGTGAAAGGCAGTCAGGTAACTCCCTACTTCCTGGAAACTTTCTCCCTCACCGCTCTCCCCCCATATTAACAAGTTATTTTCTTTGACGTTGCTCAGCATTTAAGGTTTTTTTGCCGGGGGGTGCAGACAGGGTGGTCCCGGGGGGCTTTCTGGCAACCTCCAGGCATGACATCTCTTTCTTCTCGCCACTGCTCTCTCTGTCTCTTTGGGTGTAGTCTCCCCTTTTTCTCTCCCAGTTCCCAGAGCCTCCCTGTTTGCACTCTTCCTCTTCTCTTCCCCTGAAAGCCTGTCTGTCACTGCTGGCCTCTGTTCCTTCCCTGGGTTCTTCCCAGTGATCCTCTGAAGACCAGCTTGGTGGAAGGAGTTGTCTGTCTCCAGGTCTTTTTGTCCAGCTTTTCCCCTCTGTTTGCTCCCAGCTCCACCTTTTGGGGACACGGCCTTCACTCTTTAGAGCCAGAAGCTGCCAGCCAGCCTGCCTGGTCTCCATCTATCCTGAAACGGATTTTGGGGCCAGTCTTCTCTGCTTTCCAGCATGGGTGGCAGCATGGGGATTGTGGCCTCCTTTGGAAGAAAGAATCTTGTCAAGGGTCGTGGGTTCTAGGGTGAGCCAGAGCTTTGGGGTCACAAGGGCAGTATCCATGTTTGGATTTCTCTACTGGTGACCCCATCCCTCACCTGATCCCCTCTCCCTTCTGTAGCTGATGGGGTAGTGAATGGTTTAGGAGGGAGGGAGACACAAAAGAAAGTGGTGTTTGTGAAGAGTGGGGATGCAAGATGACTCCCCTCCAGGTTCTGAGACTGCGTGCTTTACCCACTTCCTCAGTCTAAGCAGCATTGAAGAGGAGAGCTCTGTAGTACTGCCCGAAGTATCACTGTCAATGGCAATGTACTGTGGTAATAATAATGATTATTCACATTATTCACAGGATGATAATCTTAACTAGTTTACAAGGTCTCCTCTTAGCGCAGGATAAACCCCTAATGAACCCATTTCCTTACTGTGGTTGTTTTCTTTTGCCCCTTTGCCTCTCAGCATCTCCCCGCTGTGTGCTGGGAGCAGACATTAAAAGTAGGAGTGCCAACCCCAGAGAGGTTCCTGAGAAAGGTAGAGGGGAAGGGAGCAAGGGAGCCAGTGGCTGAGAGCTCTACCTTTCCAGCAACATGCCAGCAAACACTATGGCAACCTGAATTCCAGTTCTCTCCCTTGAAGCTGCAGTGATTATATAATTCATGGGAGCAGTTTTGCCTCCATTTCTAGATGCGGTTCCCAGGTGGAAGAGCACCAAGATCCCTGTCCCCCCTCTACTCTCCATCTTCTCTTCTTCAGTTGGTTGGCATTGCCCAGGTTTGTGGGGTAGGAGAGGGGAGGAGGGTGGTGGAGGCGGGAAGGGCAGACCTAGAAGAGGATGAATATTGACAAGGAAGAGGTTGCTGTGGCTAATCACTAAAGGGGGCGGGTGAGCCATAATAGGGGTTAGAGTTTCAGGAGACAGGAGTCTAGGACTGCCTCAGAAGATCAGTAATGGTGACGAAACAAAGAGTCGAGAACCAAAAAAGTTGTCAGTGGCGGGGGCTGTGCATTCCTCTCTTCCCGACATGCTCCGAGACATGGAATGCACCAGTCCTTGTTCCCTCACCTTTTCTGTGGAGTGTGTGCATGTGTGAGTGTGTGAGTGTGTGTGTGTGTGTGTGTGTTTTGAGGGTCGAACTGGAGACTGGAGGTCAGCGCCTGGGAACAGCCTGGAAGTTCATTGAAGGACCAGCTTCTGACCCTGGGTTTCAGGCTGGGGTGGCACACTCAAGCCTTGCCTCGCCTCTGGTGCCCTGTGTGCTCTGGGCCTGTGCCAGCCTCCCACTTTTCTGGGCTGATTTTCCATTGCAGGCTCCAGCTAGCAAATGAGTGTCTTAATAGTCAACCATTGAACAAATAAAACACCAGAATGTCCCTTATCTGCTAGAGACAAGGCAGAGGGGAGAAACATGTGTTCTGGGAGTGCAAGACACACTGTGCTTTTCTTTTAACTACTTAGCGATGCAGCAGAATAAGAATCGCTGTAATAAGGTAATATTAATAATGATCACAGTTAACTTTCTTTACAAATGGTCAGAGAACAACGTTGCTCGCACATCAGCTTGAGCAGGTTAAAGAAAGCTGTGGCATTAGCTTTGCTTTTTCTTGATCCTGCATGGAGGAAACTGGAGGAAAGGGGCTTTGGAGTTCAGCATATTATTCCTGCTATTGGTCAGGTACTTTTTAGTGTTTTAGATATGACAGAATATATTAAAAAGAGTCAATTTTTCATTATTTCTATAGAATACACCCTAACGGTATTTAACTGTGTGTGTGTGTATATACACACATGGAATAAGGAAAAGCTATTTTAAATAGATCACACGAGAGGTTAATGCCCTTCAGGGACCTGGGGTGTTGAGAGAGGAGTATTGATAACGCAGTCTCCTAAGACTGTAAACATTTCTTCTTCATAGTAAAGGGAGACTTGTTCTTACAGGTACGTGCTGCAGGCACAGTGCTTTGTAAATGAAATGATGAGCCATTAGCCCCCTGGGACCATTTCTCAGTCTTGGCAATGACCAAGGACTCTTCAATTTTTTCTTCAACTAAAACTGCTTGAGTTGGGTTCTTCTGTAAGACCTACCAAAGGGATCCAAGGAGCATACTGAGTGGAGATTTCGAGGCCCTGCTCATCTTTGGATCCCTGCTTCCTAGTACAGGCGGCTGCTCAGTCCAGGGCCTTGATGCAAGGCTGAACAAATAAATGTCTGCGTGAATGAATGAATGCGACCTGGCCAGACCTGCAGTAGATGTGGCTTCTGCCTCTTCCAGTAGGTGGCGCCACAGGGCTTAGGAGTCAGGAAAGGGGCTTCAGGGTCTGGCTGGTGATGAAAGGCATAGGGGGAGTTTAGAGCTTGTGACCTGTTGGGGCTGTGCTGCTTCCATCAGGCCCACACCTGCCCTGGCACAGGTAACCCAAAAGACCAGTGTGTCTCCGTGCCACCGCACACACTGGAGGCCCTCGCGGCATCACTGAGGGACCCAGGTCCCACAGTGACCTCTCCACCCTGCTGTGATGAAAACTCCTTTGCAGCCCACCCAGTCCATCGCAGGCTCTTCCCACAGACGTCTGTTTCCTTCCAGCACAAACAGCATCCCGCTGAGCCTGGAGGGAGCCTTCTGGGTGAATCGCTGAACTTGGTATGGCCGGATGTTAATTTTCTTCCTGATTTTTCACTGATGGTTTAGTAACCAGAGGGCCCGGTGGTGCCCAAGCCCAGTGGAGCATGGGGTGACCTGAATGAAGCATGGGATCTGGGAACCCAAACCTGTGCAGTCACAGGGCTTGCCAGCCAAAGGCAGGAGGACATTTTCCTAACTTTAATAGGGAAAAGAACACAAAAACAATTGGGTGCACTTCACAGTTGATTTGCGTTTATGAGTCTGCCTGGGTCTCCTGCTGGGTAATGGCAGAAAAGCTCAGGAGACCCAGGTTAGGAAGTAACTGAGATTTGTTCTAATTTCCAGTGATGTTTTCCAGCACCTGGCGTTTTCTTTTCTATTCCTTTCTTCATTCGGTTTTCTTAGTTGCGTGGCAAGTTCCATGAGGTCTGAGGAGCCCTTGGCACTGTGTAAAGAAGGGGTGAGTGGCTGGCAGCACTTTCTTCCTTTTACAGTAATTCCTCCCGCCTGATACAGCAGCTGTTTGTTCTGTAGGAGGTACAGGTCAGCCGGTGTCATCTCACCTCTTCCTTGCCGGGACCCTGAAATCAGTGCTGAGCATTCAAATTCAGCAGACAATTTTATTTTCCAATATGGACTACAGAAAGCTGATAGACTGCGAAGCACCTGGAGACTTAACAACAAGCCTAATTAACAAAATAATCACACCGATTTTGTCTGTTTCTAGATTCCATCCTCACAGTTGCCTAGGTTAATGTTGGGCACTGTGGAGGAGGACAGAAGAGTGGTTAAAAAAAAAAGGCATGGGGAATTGTTTTGCAACGTATCAGGTGCTAACTATTTAGTGACAGAAGTGCTAAACATTCTGATAATGAAATAACACTCTGAGCCATGGCTGTCATTATTAAAATAATTTAGTAAACACCTGTTTACATGTACCTCAACGTTAGATACCACGTAAAACAAGTAAAAGTGACAGGATCCCTCAGGGAAAATGGAATGGAATGTTTTTCGGTGCCATTTCAAAGCCGGGTGTGTAGGCTTAAACTGAACCTACAGCAGAAAAAGCAAAATGGAAGGCTGAAATAATGATGCCATCATTTGAACCGAAACCTGGGTGCTCCAGAAGAGCTCTTCTCTGTGTTTTCATTCCTAGATGGGTGCTGATTTGCCCAAGACCAGGCTTTCCTGAGCCCATGTAGACACGGGCCTGGAGCAGGTGGGCAGACCCTCTTGGCTTCCATAGTTGAGGCACCCCTGGAGGCAGCTGTTTATCATGGCAGGAAGGGAAGTGGATGCATTCTCTACTGCCCCCTTTCCCCTGCTGAATTCAGGCAGGACCCGCGCGGGTCCCTGGAGAACCTTGCTTCAGTGCTAGCTGTGTGTACCGTGTGGGCAGGACCCCAGCTGGGAGACGGGGAGCCCAGGATGACCCTACAGAAAAGCAGAGCTGCGAGATGGCTGGAGCCTCCGAGAGCTGAGGTGCAGAAGATGAGGGGAAGCCAGAGGAGCCCCGACCCACTAGGGTCCCTGGGAGGGTTTGGGGAACAAGGTCGTCAGGGTAGTCAGTTACTCTTTGTGGAGCTGAACTGAATTTAAGTAGGGATTGCATGGACTGTAGGAGAGAAGTTTGGGGCTGGAGCTCAGGAGTCAGACAGAGGTTGAAAACAGACCCTTCCTTCCCCGGAAGCCGAGGGAACTAGAGGAAGGGTTCATCTGGCTGAAGCAGAGGGTGAGGAAAGCGGGGGTTAAGTGGCAAGAAACCCAAACCTCTCAGCCCCTCCGCTCCCCAAAACCCCACAAAACAGTTCTCTCCAAAACACCTTCACTTTAAAATGGGCTTCTTGTGCTATACCCTGTGTGTATAGGGGGCAGGGGGCTAGACTCTGGTTCATTAAAGGGTTTGTCAAACATAGAACAAATATAATGTCTCTTTGGGAATTTACTTTCTAGGATCGGGACATTTTATGGGTAAAGGAACCCTAGAGACAATCCTCATTTCCAGTTGAGAAAACAGAGGCCCCTAAAGGTTCACTGAGGCAGGGATATAACTAAATACAAGGTCTTCAGTCTCTTTATCCTCCTGCCTTTACCACACTTGGTGCTGGCCCCCTGAGAGAGCATCGTTAGTGCTTCTGGCTAAATTTTGCTTGATAGATCTCTCAGCCTCTCTATTCTTCCTCCCCCTGCCTCCACCTTTGTACTGCCTTAAAATAATTTCTGCGATGTTAGATTTAGGAATGGAGTTGAAAGGGTGGGGTGGGGGAAATCTATCATTGGAAAGGTTTAAAAATACTTTCTTAGACTACAGAGTAGAAGTTCATACATGTCCACAAGAAACTCCTGCAAAATTCAGATCACGATTTTGTCTGCAAACAGATCTGCCTTTAAGCCTTTTTTATTTGCTCACTTCCTCTCGGCCCCAATCTAGGCTCATTTCAGCCCCTTTGCGAGAGTGGGATGGGGATAGGAAGCCAGGCTGTGCTGTGGGACTTCCCTGGTGAGCTGCTAGGATTCTTCATGGACCAGCTGGCATTACCAGTAGCTGGGGTACAGACATACAGATCAGCCCCAGGGTAGAGACTGTGAGACAGGTGCCACAGACTCCACCTGAGCTGGGCGACCAAGGGTGTCTTTCTGCTCCCATGTCAGGGTTGGTCTCCTAGGACCCCCGGCCTACTCCCAGGAGACATTCCCAGCCCATGGAAAGAGAATCACTAGGACCTGCCTCTGACATTCCCATCTTCCTTGAAGTGTTCATTGGCTGACTTGTTTCGTATTCTTTCAAGTCATCTCTGAGAAACTGGAAGGCCTCTGAGGCTGACTTGGTCTAGCTTGAAGACGGAGGCATGAGCCAGGCTCGTGCTTAGAGATGTGGCTTTTGAGTTCCCTGGAGGAAGCCATCATTTCAGAACATAGTGTTGTGATAATTTCATGAAATATTCAAGCTGCCAATTTGCCAACAGGGGTTTCTTTTAATACACTCGGCTACACTTGGTGTTGCTTGCTTGAACCTAGCTAAAAGGAAAATAAAATAATCTTGTCTCCTGTCTTTTAGAGAACCAAGCCAAAATCTAGACAGTAAATGAATGTTCTTCTCCATATTGCCTGTGGGCAGAAATGTTGACTTGATTACTCAATTAAGCTCTATTTACTTTATAACCATTGTGTCATGTTCGGTCATTTATATTCCTTTCTTTCTTCCAAAATAATCTATGTTGGGCTAAAACCTTTCAAAGACATTAACAAAAGTAACAAAGTAAATAGCTAAAGAATAAATAAGGCTGTAGGCTAGAGAAATGACTTGGGTCTTGGGTCACATTCTTTGACTTGATCACTTTCTCTGAGAGTTCAGAAGGAATCAAATCCCTTTTTTTTTTTTTGTCTGTAAAGTGGAGATAATAATCCTTAGCCAAGTCACTTTGCAGAGCAGCTGTGAGGATCCAAATGGGAGAATGAGTGTATATCACTGTTCAAACATCAGCTACTCTTATTGTCCCCATCAGAGAGCAGAGCACCAGAGTTTGGAAAAGCAACGCCATGAAGTAACATTCACAGCATTTCAGACAACTTTGGAGGTGTTGTGGAAGGGCTGACATTATTCAGTATTTTAAAGGTGAAAATGTAAAACAAAGAGAAACCAGAGTCTGAGGTGATCTGGCTGATACCAGAATAATCAAGGAGGAAGTGAACCATTGATGGAGATGGGCCTGGTATTTTGCCCTCCAGAGAGTCTAGGAGCCTGTGGCCAGTAGGCTCCCAGGACAGTGGAGCCACGTGCACTGCTGCTGTTTCCAAGCTGAGGGTGAGGACATGGGGATGCAGGGTACCCGACGCCTGGCAGCCATCCACCTGCCATGCTGCTGTCCCCTCACTGCCACCACACATGGCTGCCTGCCTTCGGCCTCAAGTCCAAAGCCACGCTGGCTGGAAGTCCTTCGATGGCCTGAAAATAGGGCCATTGAGGGCAGGAAGAACACCACCTGGGCAACCAATGTCTCCTCACTTTTGAACGTGAATTCCCCAAACCTGAACACAACTTCCCAGTACAGGAGGACCGGCTGGAAAATAAAACTTTGCTTCAAAAGTAAACTTTGGGTTTGGAAAATAAACTTATTTATTTTTCATAGCCAAAGTGTTGCAGGTTTGGAGATAGAGGGGACAGTTCTGTGCAGCTCCCTAAGACACTGATCAAAATAGGAAAGGGCTTTAACATGACAGTCTTGAGTGACAGGATTAGTTTTGGTTTCCCAAAGCACAAATAATCCCATCATCAAAAAGTGTGCTGGGAAACGTTCGCATTTGTTTGCACCTTGCTCTACCCCCAGCTCTGGTCCTGTGATCTGTGGAGCCATATATGTTTTAATTTTTATCTAAAGAAAAAAAGCTATATTGAGGTATAACATCTACCTTTTTATAATTTTAAAATAGAGCAAGAGTAATAGCCACCATTTATTGAATGCCTAGCATGTGTTAGGCAATGTTCTTGGTGCTTCATGTGCTTAATATGTTTTATCCTTACAGTAATCCTACTACGTGGGTTTTAATTATATTTTTTGGATAAGGAAACTGAGGACCAAAGTCTTAAGCAATGTGGCCACAGCCACCCAGACAGTGTTGGGGCTGGGAATTAAATTCAGGTCTGTTGGAGTTTCAAAACATTTGTTCTTTCTGTTACTTCTCCCCATGGAGAAGAGTAGAAAGAGGAACCCACTATCCCTCTATCCTGGGAAAATGACCTTGTCCTCGCCTTCTGGAACCTGGCTTAGATTTGCCTTGTGGAAGCTCAGAGCTGGAATCCTTGTTCTTAATTGATGGCTGTACATGGTCCTGGTACCCCACCTCCCTTCCTGGTCCCATCCTCTGGCGTTCCCCTTGTTCCCAGGGTTTCTGCCAGGGCCCTCCTTGCTTCTTCAGATCTCCTCATAGGCCTTCACAGACCACCTAGGTCAGTACACCTTGTCTCTCGGGGGACCGGTTTGTGGCATGGCCTTGCTTCACCACCCATTCTTGGAATATTTTCTCAGTCACTCCCTCCTGGAAAATAGACACTCTCCATTCTCGAACGAGATTCCCGTGAGTCCCGGGGACCGTCCCTGTAAGCTGAGCTCTCCAGACTTCAAGCATTATTTATTTATTTATTTATTTTGAAAGAGCAGCTTTGTTGAGGTATAATTCACATACCGTGAAATTTACCCTTTGGATGTGTACGATTCAGTGGTCTACCTACTTCCCCAATATTTTCATCACCCCCCCTAAAAATACCCTTTACCCATTGGTAGTCATTTTTCATTCCCCTCTCTCTCTAGCCCTTGGCAACCATGAATTTACTTTTATCTCTATGGATTTTCATGTGTTATTGACAGCAATAATAATTCCTTTTTTTTTTTTTTTTTTTTTTTTTTTTTGAGAGGCGTAGTCTTGCTCTGTCACCAGGCTGGAGTGCAGTGGCATGATCTTGGCTCACTGCAACCTCTGACTCCCTGGTTCAAGCGATTCTCCTGCCTCAGTCTCCTGAGTAGCTGGGACTACAGGCACGAACCACCACGCCTGGCTAATTTTTGTATTTTTAGTAGAGATGGGATTTCACCATGTTGGCCAGGATGGTCTTGATCTCCTGACCTCTTGATCCACCCACTTGGCCTCCCAAAGTGCTGGGATTACAGGCATGAGCCACTGTGCCCGGCCAACAGCAATAATAATTCTGCAGTTGGAGTTTGCTGTGTAGTCTGACTGTTGGCAACATATCTCACAAATTTCAGACCTAGATAGGTCATGACAATCTACATGATAAATGATGACATTAAAAGGAAGCATGTGAAATTAGTTAGGGAGCTGGCTGTCATTTGGAGGTGGGATTAAGCATTTTCTCTCAATTATACAAAAAAGTGGTTTTAGCATTTTTCAAAAGTATCTTAGCATAATGTCTTCAAGGTTCATCCACGTTGTGCCATGTGTCAGGACTTCGCTCTTTTTTATGGCTGAATAGTATTTCATTGAAAGCACATGCCACATTTTGCTTATCCATTCTTCTGTTGATGGACACTTGGGTTTTCACCTTTTGGCTATTGTGAATGGTGCTGCAATGAACACCAGTATTCAGGTATCAATTTGAATCCATTTTTAGTTATTTTGGGTTTACCTAGGAGTGGAATTGCTGGCCCTGCAATATGACTTTTTAGCTTTAAGAGTCCACTTCCTTGGACAGTGCCCCAAGTTTGAAGCCCACGTGGATGAAACTACAGCATTAGGAAATCCTACTGTATCAGTAGTGAGGGTTTGGTATTTACTCTGGGCTCCCAGTTCCTATACCAGAAATTTGACTTTAATTGGTATTTCACAATCTGACAGCTGCCTTTTGATGAGGAGTGACCGATACTGCCTCTGTTCAAAAAAACAAAACAAAAAAACCAGTGTCTCTATATCCAGTTCAGCTTTCACCTCATTGCTGACCTGGCTTTGTAACTCAACAGGAAATTGGTGTTTGGCAAGACAAGGCTATTTAGTCTGTCTCTGTCTCTCCCTCTGCCTGTGTGTCTAGTCCAGGAGCACCCATGTCTGTGGCTAGAGATGTGGGCCTGATAAGCCTGAGGACTGTGGGAGAGGGTGGCTCCCCTCATGTGTTGCTGGGCCGAGTCCTCCCTGGACTGTGCGGGGGAAGCAGCTCTGTGCTCTGTGCTGGCCAGGTGCTGCCTGCCCTGCCCCAGGCACGACTGATTAAGTGGGGGAAAAGCAGCTTCCCAGGGCTCTCACCTGCTCCTCACACATCTAAAGTCTAGGCAAGAGAGGCAAAAATGTGAGAAGAAAGGTAAACAGTCCGGGGAGAAAATCGGGAAAGGAGGAAGGAGAGAAGGAAGCAAGCAAGGGTAGACAGCCAGGGGAAACAGCAGCACATGGTAGGCTCTTAGCTGTGGATTGATGCCCCAGTGAAATGACTCTGGAAGCCTCTTTCCAATCTTGGGATGGGTATTTTCTTGGTAATCATTTTACCTAAGAGTGATAGTATCATCGGCTGCATTTCTGTCTTAGCATGTTGAACTCTGCTAATCTGAGGAAGAAACAAACACACACATTGATGCCTCGGCTGAACCCATTAATCAGAGACCTGGGTATGGACAAAAAAGCGCACAGGGTCACGGAGGCATGTGAAGCTCAGAAGACTTTGCACTTTGAAGGCCAATGTACTTAATTTAATCCAACCGACTATTAGTAAATTCCTCTCCTTTGGGCTCTGCCCTCACACCCCCTCACTGGCCCTGCTCACAGGTGCCTCTGGGCCACTGTGCAGAGCTGGAATGTTGCACAGCATTTCTCCAAGGTGGAAGCTTCTGTTGCCAATATCTGGCTGCCTGAGACATCCTGGGGATTCGAGCTCCACATCCGAGTGGATTTCAGTGACTCAGAGCTCATATTTGATCTGTCGTGAATAGGATCTTGTGCCTCTGTTTTTTAAATTATTTAAAAGGCAAAAATTTTGACCTATGCCCAGCTGTCTGAAAAACCAGGAGATAAGAAGCCTTTTCTAGGATAAATTGACTGTGAAATATCTCTGAAAATGAAATGTCTCATGCCAGTTGTGATGAAAACAATTCTAGTGTTTTTTTTTTTTCCAGAATAGGAATGGTTAGTCATTAACAAAAAGTTATTGAGCATCTGCTATCTGCAAGGCAGTTTGCTTATAGGATCTCTGGATTCAAGGGTATCTTCAAGGTTACAGCCCTCAACTATCCCTTCCTTTAAGGGAAGTATCTATTCTACTAGGAGGTAAGATTTATGCCTAGACACACAGACACCCACAACTGTAATAAAAGGCAGAACATGCTTGATGTTACAAGGATATAAAGATAAAGGCTCACAGATTTAAAGAAGAAGGGTGATATGGAAAGATGGAATAAATGAAGGAAGTGTTATATGGAGGTTGTGACTGAGCTGACCCTTGAAGGGTGGACGGAAATGGGGTGGAGAAGAGAGGTGCACAGTCCCAACAGAAAGGATGGGATGGCCTGTAATGTATTCACAGGGATGTGCATTGGATTTCAAAGGAGTAGTGAGTTGAGTTTGGCTGGAGCAAGGTTTTGCAGGGGGAAGAAGTGGGAGAGAAAGTTGGAATGGCAGGAAGGGGATAATGCCTGGAGCACCCTGTATTGGGCTGAAGAGTTTGCATGGCATTTGGTAGGCAATGGAGGGCCGTTTAAAGTGTATAAGTGGAGACAGGGTGTACTCAGAGCTGCTCTTCCAGGAAGCAGGCTACAGGATAAGGTAGGGGAGTTGAGGCTGCAGGTAGAGGGGCAGTTCTGAGGCTGTTGCCACTGTCCAGGCAAGAGAGGGCAGGAGTGATTTTCCCAGCAGAAAGCCAGAGACAAGGGAGCCCTGTGCCGTGATCTGGATGGGAAGGGTAGAGGTTGTATTTGGAGGCAAGTAGAAGATGCCTAGTGTGCATGCAGAATTAGAGTTCTGTCTAAGAAGGTGCTATTTGAAGCTGTGGAGACGGAGCCATTAGGGAGAGAGAGAGCAGAGTGAAGGAACGATGGAGAGCTGAAGACAGACAGGAGGAGGGTAAAATGGAGGAGACAATGACAGAATAGTCAGGGAGGCAGGGGAGAGCCTTGCTATTGCAGGGTGTCGGGGATCAAGGCAGGAGAGCATTTCTAGGAGGCCGTCATTGCTGAATGGAGTCGTGAAAGGGAAGATGGGAACTGAGAAGCCCGCTGGATTGAATGACTGGGCTGGAGAGTGGGTTCAGAGTGAGTGTTGTCCAGCCGAACTGTGCAGTGCTGTGGCATGGTGGTTGTGAAGCAGGGGCAGCACGTGGGGACCACTCTTTCAAAAATTTTGGCTGTGAATAAAAGGAGAGGGGAGGGATTTGTTGGCACATGAGAGATCGGAAATGCAAGAGAGGGGAGCAGATTGGGAAGAAGGCAGTAGGCAGTGGCGTTGGGGATGGGAGTGGAAGGCTCAACCCCAGCAAAGGAGGTAGCACTCTGTCTTTAGAGGCAGACATGCAGTCAAGCAAGGGATGAGGAAATGTAGAGGGGCATGGGGGGAGCTGGAAAGGAGGACAGGAGGGGCCTCAGGCAGGGGTGCTGAATCCTGGGAAGGATGAGGCAGCTGGAGTGGGGCCTGAGAGCTTGAGGAGACCAGAAGAGGGAACAGTCAGTGGGAAACACTATGAGACACCCAAAGAAATTCACAAGGGTGCCCAGGTCCCAGAGGCACTGGCCGTCGTCTGGAAGCATGAGTTAGGGGCCAGGAGTGATTGGCATTCCTAGAGAAAGCTTCCCCAGAAGTGAGTTTGGCAAAGTGAGACAGCTGCTGACTAGGTCTGGGGGCAAAGGGTTCTAGCTCTGTAAGGAGGCGTGCCAAGCTCGAGCTGGTGTGGGAGAATCAAGGTGGCCAATGGGATGCAGGAACCAGGATGCATCATTTTAGTGGGAGTCAGGGAGTCTGAATCCCCCAGCCTGCCTCCATTCCAGGTGGATTAGTCACCAGAATAGCCAGTGGGCCCCTTGAGCTCTGAGTGGATGCACAAAGGGCCAGGTGGGCTTTCTTTGGGGAGCATAACAGGAAGAAGATGGCAAAAGCCTGGGTGGTAGAGATGGTGGCAGTTTAAGGATGTGGGCTTAGGACTGTGGACTAGGATGCACGTGTGTGTGTGTGTGTGTGTGTGTGTGTGTGTGTGTGTGTGTGCCTGTACCTGTGTGTAAGGGCAGGCACATGAAGACAAACTTTACTGGTTTCACAGTTTGTCCTCCAGAGGGTCTTCTGGGTGCTGACACCAAAGCGGAGAGAGAGCTCATGGTGTGGAGCCCTGAGGTCACTTTTGTGACGTGGATGGAAGGAAGCAGGGGATGTGAGGACTGGTGGAGGTGGACGTCAGACACCAGGCTTCCCACAGGCTGTCTTGGGCATCAAGGACAAGGAACCTGCACTGTTAACCTCAGTCAGGGCGCAACGGTAGAAAGGAGGAGTGATGGGGCAATCGAGACCACAAGTGCCAACCTCAGCGCACTCACCTGGAGAATACTTACCTTCATGCTGTTCCCACCCGTGTCTCTCCATATGCCCCTGCATCCAAACCAAGCCCAGCTTCGCAGCCTATGATATTGGCTCTCTGGAGAACCAGTTAGCCTTTGTGGAGTGTTAGGCCCTGCGATTTTATATCCTTATAATTATATCAGAATATCAAATTCCTGAGAACAGAACATTTTATTATTTTTTTCTTCATCCTCTCCCCTGTTATAATCCCACAAGAAAAATGTTGCAAACCACTGGAAAGCCTCTGGTTGGATCCCATTGAGCTTTGCAATGCCTTGATTTCCCTGTAATCAAGAAAAATGATATCCTGAATGTTTCTTGAAAGGATGTATTTGGTGCCAAGGACAATAACACTCCTTGAATGCCATGGAAATATGCTCTGCTGAGTGGCTCTGAGCTTACCCTTGGTGTAGGAAGGTGCAAATGACCAGGAGGTACCCCCCAGACCCTGCCCCAGTCCCTGTCACATATGCAGAGGACTGTGGTTGGGAGGGGTCTGGTTGCGGGGGTTGTGAGTAGCAGGCAGAGGCGGGCAGAGAGGTGGTAGCTGCAAAGACCTAGTGTCTCTGAGTTGAGGAGGCTGGGCTTTTGCACCTCACTCAAATTCTGTGCAGTGGCCAGAGCCCCCGCATCCATTCTTATATGTTGGCATTGTTCCCAAAAGAGGCACAGTTGTTGACTTCTCATAGACGCCAATTTGCGTGATGTTTGGAGTACTAGCTCCTCATGGTGAAATGCATAGACGGTCCAGCGGCCCCAAGTCCTTGCCTTTGTTCTTCCATTTTTGGCTAGGGAAGTAGCACTAGTCTTCTGTGTGCCTTGCCTAGAAACAGTGTGTTATGACAGCCTTCGTGGGAGTTGGCATGGCAGGCCCTGTGGCCACCATCTCACCCCGTCTGGCCTCATCTGGAAACCTACTTGCAGAGTTTGGCCTTATTCTGATGAACCTCAAGGGCAGCGCTGACCCCAGCTTGATCTCTTGCTGGGTCTGGGCAACAAAAGGCTTTGGGATTTTTCCTTTTTTCCACTCCAGTGAAACTTAGGCAGAATGCAATGTTTTCCTCTGAGGATATCAGTTGGGGAATGAACGCAAAGTCCAGATGGACAGGGTTCCGCAGTTCCAGCTGCTGCCATACTCAGACAACTGGTCCTCTGCATTTCATTGGAGTTTGACCCGGCTTTTTTTTTTCTTTTTTTTTTTTGAGACAGAGTCTCGCACTGTCGCCCAGACTGGAGTGCAGTGGCCCGATCTCAGCTCACTGCAAGCTCCGCCTCCTAGGTTCACGCCATTCTCCTGCCTCGGCCTCCCGAGTAGCTGGGACTATAGGCGCCCGCCACCACGCCTGGCTATTTTTTTTGTATTTTTAGTAGAGACGGGGTTTCACCATGTTAGCCAGGATGGTCTCGATCTCTTGACCTCGTGGTCCGCCTGCCTTGGCCTCCCAAGGTGCTGGGATTACAGGCTTGAGCCACCGCGCCCAGCTGACTTGGCTTTAATAAAATGAAGGAGAAAAGAAAATTTTGAGGAAGAAAATGACCAGAAGAAGAATGCCCTTGAGTTGGGGGAATCCATGGAATGGGCTGCTATCCTGAGAAGTGGACTCAGCTCTTCTTCAGAGACCTGTAGACATCACAGCCTGCAGTCCCATGCATCCTTGGCCCTCAGACTGGCACAGCTAGCACCCCTCCTAATGATTTTTCCTGGGTCTGTCTGAAAGGGAGAGGATAAAATGGCAATCAGGGCCATCAACCTACATCTTTCAGGCCCAGAAGGAAATGAACAGAAAATTTAAACCAAAGATGGAACCTTATGGAAAGGTTCCTCTAACACTTTGGGACCAAACCCTTATGCGTTATTTGACTTGTGTGTGGGGGGTGCGCATGTACGTGTGTGGATGTGCATTCATGTGCATCAGAGAGAAAAGAAGAAGCAGAGAGGAGGAGAGAGCAGTGTGACTGACCTTGTAACCCCTGGAAGACAGCATGTGGTCATAAGATACAGTCATATCTGGGAGCAGGAATTTATGTTTTAGATGTATTGTTACCTGTCACGTTGGCATTTTGTTCGAACCATTTAATTTTCCCATGTCTAGGATTCTGCATCTGACCTTCCTACCTTATGAATCTATTTATTCTTGTAACCCTACTTATAATGACTGTTACTTGAGTATTTCAAAGGGATTGATAGAAATATGGCAGGAGAAAACTTTGTGTCTGGTCCTTTATGTACTATTGACTGCACTGGGACATTATAGTATAGACTCAAATGCTTAAAGAGTCTTTCCTTTCCTTTCCTTTCCTTTCCTTTCCTTTCCTTTCCTTTCCTTTCCTTTCCTTTCCTTCCCTTACCTTTCCTTTCCTTTCCTTTCCCTTTCTTTCTCTCTCTCTCTTTCTTTCTTTCTTTCTTTCTTTCTTTCTTTCTTTCTTTCTTTCCCTCCCTCCCTCCCTCCCTCTCTCCCTCTCCTTCCTTCCTTCTCCTTCCTTCCTTCCTTCCTTCTCTCTCTCCTTCCTTCCTTCCTTCCTTCCTTCCTTCCTTCTCCTTCCTTCTCCTTCCTTCCTTCCTTCCTTCCTTCCTTCCTCCCTTCCTTCCTTCTCTCTCTCTCTCCTTCCTTCCTTCCTTCCTTCCTTCCTTCCTTCCTTCCTTCCTTCTTCCCTTCTTCCCTTTGCTTCCCTTTCCTTTTGATAGGATCTCACTCTGTTGCCCAGGCTTGAGTACAGTGGCACAATCTTGGCTCACTGCAGCCTTGACTTCCCAGGCTTTAGCAATCCTCCCACCTCAGCCTCCTGAGTAGCTGGGACTACAGATGTGCAGCACCATGCCCAGCTAATTGTTTCATTTTTAGTAGAGATGAGATGAGGTCTTGCTATGTTGCCGAGGCTGATCTTGCACTCCTAAGCTCCAATGATGATACCACCTCGGCTTCTTAAAGTGCTGGGATTATAGGCATGCGTTACTACTGCTCCTAGCCTCACGATCTTTTCAAATATTATCTCTCCCCTAGTCACTCTATTTTATTCCTCTGGAACTCTATTATTAAAACATGTATTGATCTTCCTTATTTTGCTCTTTCTTTTAAATGTTCTTTCATATTCTATATTTTGTTGTCTATCCTCTGCTACATTCTGGATTATTTCTTCTGCTTTGCTTTCCAGTTCACCAGTTTCCCCCTCATTTGTATCTGCTGCTTAGCCTTTAAATGCATTTGCAATTTCAATGACATTTTATTCCTAGAAGTTCTACTTTTTCAAATATTTTAGTTTTTTCATAGAGTATCTTTTTCCCTTTATAATTTCCATTGCGAATGAATTCACAATATGTGCATGAATTCTCTATACCTTGGTGCTCTAAGCATGGCCTGCCATATTGCTAGAACTGGAAATTTGAACCTGTGTTTTATAGTCCACTAATAATACTTCTACTACCATCACAAGGATGTTGTGAAGACAAATGAGATAATGGATGTGGACATGCTTTGAAAGTATTTGTGTATTTACCGGAAAGGGGTTATAATAAATATACCTCTGCTTGGCTTGTTAAATAATTCTCTCTTGAATCAGACATTTAATAAAACTATATTTGTAAGGGGAAACTCTTCAAATTTATGCAACAAGATTATATATATATATATATATTTGGAGACAGAGTCTCTCTCTGTCGCCCAGGCTGGAGTGCAGTGATGCTATCTCAGCTCACTACAACCTCTGCCTTCCGGGTTCAAGCAGTTCTCCTGCCTCAGCCTCCTGAGTAGCTGGGACTACAGGCACATGCCACCATGCCTGGCTAATTTTTTTGTATTTTAGTAGAGACGGGGTTTCACCGTGTTGCCCTGGCTGGTCTCAAACTCCTGAGCTCAGGCAATCCGCCTGCCTCGGCCTCCCAAAATGCTAGGATTACAGGTGTGAGCCACTGCACCCAGCCTGACAAGATAATATTTAATAGTTTACCTCCTTTATTGCCTCCTATTCATGGCACCTAATGATTTCTAGTCTGTTCGATGGAACTTACTTATGTACGGAGTGTTTTAAACTTTCAAGATGTTAGTCCATGGTTTCTCCTTTTCAGTGTTTTGGTATATAATTTGGTATATGAGGTATACATTAGATCTACATTAAAATATATTTTTGGTACATTAGGTATCTATTAGGTAAATTAGGTTAGGTGTATTGGGTATATGTCAGGTATATTAGGCTAACTCATTCTACTGCCTTCATTTAGGGAACCAAAGACGGGAGACTGTCAATCAACAATCAATCAATCCATGTTAAATGTGTGCTTACTGTGAGCTTGGCACTGTAATAGCCATTGGCAGAGGGCATAAATAAGCGTAACCAATTTTGATAGCCATGTATTAAGTGTCTGCTAGATACTGGACGGACACAGTGATAGACACGTTGATGAATAAAACAGATGGGCATCTGCTGTGCTAGAGCTGACAGTGGGGCCACTGGCTGGAAGTGCATCACACATTCTCAGTGGTGGCAACACGGGCCATTGTTAAACCACACTTATTTGAGAAGTGAGTGAATCTTTCAGCTCTGAAAGTCTTGCTCTATTTTCCATGGAGCTCCAGTGCACAGGCAGATGCCCTGGTCCCATCAAGGACCAAGTGTTTAAAAAAACGTGGTCCAACAGATCAGCAGCTTTTGGTATAAGGGGGTCAAATACAGGATGAAACATGATATTTTGTGAGGTTGAGTGGCTATCTCTATGTCATTGAAGTTTGTCTTTGGTTGTCATCTTACCCTTCTGTGCCCTTCCATTGCTGTGGAACGTTCTCACTTCACCCTCAGGGATCTAGGGCTTTTCCCTTGTATCTCTCCTTCCCTCTGTTGAAACGTGACCACACAGAAAGGGCCCTTGCTGCACTGTCCTTGCTCATCCTGGCAACGCAGTGCTGGCTGTGTCTTGGAGGAGCTGGGCTGGCCCTCCAGGCCAACTTTGCCAGGAGACAGCACAGGTGGGAGGAGAATGGTCTTTAGGATGCAGCTGAAAGTCCCACAGGAGCAGAGCCACCTGGAACCTGCTCAGAGGGAGGCTGGAATCAACTATTTACATTTTTGTATAAATTTAAGTCATTTTGTCTTCCCTCTGAAGTATTTTCATGTTCAGCCTTTTCTCTAATTGTGAAATGAAAGACTTTGTCTCCTTTCCAAGAATTTCAGGCATCAGCAAATAAGTTCAGGAGGAATTAGTAAGATGGAAATCGTTCTGTGGATGATTTTGCCGAGCCTATGACTTCCAGTTAAATCCGGCAAAGGAGAAATCTAAGATGACAAATAGGTTTCAGATCCTTTGTGGATCCAGGACTGGTTATGGCCACCTGGAGTGTTGTGTTGAAAGGATCCTGAACCATTGCCTAAGCTCCTAGGGGAAAGTGTTCAGTGATGGATTAGTGATGTCTGCCACAGGCCTAGGCAGGAGTGAAGGCAAGCGGCACCACTGCAATTCTGGTCATTCCTCATAGAGTCAGAGAGGTGCTTAGGTTGTATTTTATATAGCAAGTTGATTCAATCATCGCCATCAAACAAATACCCAATTCAATGAAAAAAAAAATCTGTTGAAGTATGTGTTAGGATAATGTAGGAGAAAACATCCACCCATTAAAAATTATATTCTTCCCTTTTTATTCAGCTAGGTTGGTAAATCAGACATATTTTTAAAGGTAAATTAATTTGAGAGTTTCTAATTTCTGGTCTAGCTTTCCTGAAGGAGTCAGTAAATAATTCTTTATAGTTTTACTGCACCTTCATTCTAAGGATTTTTCAAAACATCTCACGCGTGTTGTCTCATTGCATTGTTTACTTGACCCCATGACAGATTTGTTTCCAGCATACAGGTGGGGAAACTGAGGCTCGGAGATGATCTGACTTGCCGAAAGTTGAATGGCAACTCTGAGCAGGTGCAGGCTTGGCCCTGCTCTTCTTCGTTTGTACCATGAACTTGTTGCGACTCCTCTGGGGTCTCCTCTGGGAGATGGAAATTTCCATCCAGGGAGTACTGTTATTGATAGGCCCTCTCAGGGGGAGGAGACTGTTAGTGCCGTGACTCAAAATAGCTGTCTCTTCCCTGCTGAAGATGTTGCCCTTTCCGCAGCAAATGGATGAATTAGACCCCCCTGCTTCGATAAAATACTTTAGGGTTTATGGGGTGGAAAATTTTGTTTGGAAATGAAAATGGCCCATAGCCATCCATACCCTGAAGCTGTCAGCTAATGCCATCTGAGTCACCCCTCCCCATCTTCTGGCACCTGTTGGGGGCCTCCCTGTGGTCCACCTCGCGGGGTCTGAGCTTGGCCATATTTGGCATTCTAGAGCCTGCTGGCTTTGGAAGTGCCTTTCAACCTGCCAACACCCACATGGGGACCCAGATCAAGCCATGTTTAAATGACTGGGCTGTGGAGGGAGCTCCAGTGGAGACGTCCGAGGGATGTAGGGCCATTTACTTAACATAAATCAGTTCCCTGAGTGTGAGTGTCTTAATGCATTCCTTCAGTTATAAACAGTTTAGAGTCATGACAGCCAACATCTTTTCACCCCCACTCTCCTTAGCCCAGGCCTCCATTTGGATTTGTTTCTACAGCCAGAGACTTTGATGATTGCAAGGGATGATAGGGAGGCCATTCTGAAGACAAATAGCCATTGTTTATGGAGCCCTTACTCCTGGGGTGGCAGCCGCTCACTGGGTGCAGGCAGGGGCCCTGCTCATCAGCTCCTGGTGGGCACTAATCTAAGTGTGTCCCATACACGATCTTGTTTAATCTTCCCCTCCCATTGATGAGGTGGGGACCTCTTACATTTTACACTTTACAGAAAATTTTACATTTATGGAAACCCATTTTACAGAGAAGAAAACTGATGTTCCCAGGGCCTAATTAATTTACTTAAGGTCACACAGCTAATGAATGGGGAGAGCTGGAATTTGAATTTAGGCAGCTTGTTTTCTGAGCTCTGGCTTCTAAAATGCTTTGCAATGTTTATGTTTTTTCCTGTCTAATTTGGAGGCTTTGTTGCTGGGCTTTTGAGATCTTTCCTGATTGCTTAAGTAGCAGTCCATAGGTTGGCAGAACAAACCTGTGGATACTGCCCTGACCTGCGGTAGGAATGTTCACAGAAGTGGCGTCAGTGCCATGGACTTGTCCTTGTCCCGACCTCAGATGTAGAACAGTGGAGCCAGGTTCCCAGAGTCCTGGCTTGTGCTGTGCCCCAGGTTTCTCCTGGGAGCGGATGTGCCAGGGCTTGTTCTTGGGAGTCTGCCTGCACCCATGGAGAACTGACAGTCAGGGAACCCATTTTGGTATAAACAGGGGTTGGTATATTTAGAAATAATCTCTAGAGACTGTCATATGTGCTTATCTGCATGCTCAGAGATAAAAGTCAGGGAGGTGGGTCAGTAAGAAAATGCTGGGGTTGACATCCAGTTGACACATGGCTCTTTCCCAGGGACACGGGGCAGCCTGATACATAAGGCCTATTTTAGGGTCTTTCATTATCAGTTTGGAATTGTCGCTGTCTGCACTGCAGTAAAACAAGACTCGCCTGGATCTGCCTTTCCTGACTTGAGAAAAAAAGATCCTTACACAGGCTTGCCTTCGATTCCCATCTTCCTCCAACGTGCTCACATGTGCTAGGGTTTTTTGTTTTCTCTCTGCAACCCACCCGCAGATGTAACCTTCTGATTCACTGTCTAATTTAGGGCAGAAACTTGCAGAGCAATGTCAAATGGGTCTGTTTTCACTTCTGGATATTACACATGCTTAATGTTCTTGCTTTGAAAGCATTCCAAGAGGATATGATAAATAAAGGGGCTCGTACACATCCAGCTCAGTGGCCACGTGGCTCACATGGGTCTGCTGCTTTTGGGAGTGAGCCATGTCTCTTCTTCTCCCCTTCCTTCCCTTGCCTCCCTCCCTCCCTACCTACCTCCCCCCTCCCTTCCTCCCTTCACTTCCCCCCTCCTTTCTTCCTTTGTTAAGCAACATAATTTTTTCATTCATGAGCAAAAACAGTTTTCCAAGGGATGTGAAAAGGCAACAGAGATGGTATCTCTAGTACTCTGTATGTTTCAGTCACAAAATTATTTGCCCCTGGCTTTTTTCCCAAGTTCGATTCCCATTTATTCTGTAGTCAACTACACTTGTATTGGAACCATTGCTGTTTTCTATGAGATGACACAGTTAAAATGAGCCCTTGCTTTATAGAATGGGACTTGTTAGATGGGCCGCCCTGTTTGGAAGGCCTGGGAGACCTCTGGCTCTTTGAAGACACAGTTGCTGTGTGTGAAGGACACTGGGTTCTGCTATATGGTACTTTCTACTGAGTGGGAAATTGAGACATGGAACATGAACCAGCCACCCCTGGAATCCAGGAGAGGGCTGAAGCACTGGCTGGCACATGCCCTGGAGCGGATGCCATGCTGGGCTCACTAGCTGTGGCTTCATGTTTAGCAATGAGGTCGAGCAACATTCATTACAACACATTGCCCACTTAAGTTTGATTTAAGATGTGTACCGTTTATGATCAACTGGGAAATTTAACGTAGGTACAGCTAATAGCTGCATATATGAGTATGTGTGTGTGGTAGGTTGGTGAGAGTTTCAGGCATTTTATTTAAATTTGAACATTAGCTAACCTTCTAGGTAAGTGTTTCATAATGGGGTATCTCACATATAAAAATGACATTAGGGTTCAGACTTTGCAATTGATCGCACATCTCTCTTTTCTAAATGTTTTCTTCTGTCTTTTTCAAGAGAAAGGGGAGATCTTAATGTATGGGTAGTCCAAGGTGCATAATGTTTTATATCACAGTTTTAAATTTGTATTACTTTTTAAAGAGGAAGGTGAAGTAGTATTGGCTAGACTGGGTTGAGTTGGGATTTGCAAGTAAAAATAGCCTTACTTTATTGAGTATCTAGTGTATGCCAGGCCTTATGTCAGGAACTTTATGTGACTTGTATAACTTAATTCTCACAACAATCCTGTGTTGTAGATATGAGTGTGAACAAAGGAGAGAATAGGTTCAAAATAGCTAATGCTATGGCAGCCCGTAGAAGTTTGGAGCTGGATATAGGGTATAGGGTTTGGGGCTGAGGAGGCAAGAGTTATGGCCTCAGGCCTGTAAGAATTGGGGGAGCTGGAATGAACCTTTGCATAAAGCCCAGAACCTTAAAGAGCTTCCTGTTCAGAGAAGGGAGATGAGAAACTCTGTTTACTGCTTTGGAGTCAACAGCAAGGAAGTGTCCTGTG